>NC_068943.1:46360858-47812733 GCF_026419915.1 Harpia harpyja | reverse complement strand
GCAAGAGCAGCAGGTGCCAGTGTCTGATTTTCAGTGATTTTCTCCCCAGTGGCTTATCTCCTTGTGTGCGCTAGATGGAAGAGATTGTGTGTGCTGCATGAAGCCACTGCTTCAGGAGTTAAGAACTGCAGAAATCAGGGTGGAACTGATAAAATCTTGATTTCTCTGCTCTGCTGCTCTGCTCAGCTCTTCAAAAAGGGAAATAAGCATTCTGAGTAGTAAACGTTATACATGAGAGTTTGCAGGGTGAAAGTTTACCAATGAGAAACCAAATATCTAATATGGGTAGTTTTACCCATAGGAATGATGCTGTGGCATGCAGGTGAGCATGCACTATGGGTCCTCATCTGTGTTGCACTTGTCGGGGGCTGCTCTCATTTAAGCCTGGACTAAAGAGCTCTTCCTTTCAGCTCTGGGGATGCCAGATTCAGTCCCCAGTGTAGTAGCCAAGAGAGGGCTACTGGGCACTTGTCTGGGGTTTGAATTTCAGACACTTCCTTTGAATGAAGGAAACGTGTAACCTGACAATCAGTGGTTTTACAGCTGCCTCCTTATGCTCAGCTTCCAAAGGACCGGCTCTCTGCTGGGTCACAGTATTGCTAAGTTAAAACTCAAATTTGATCATGTTTTTACCCAAGTTGATTGCTTCCCTGATTTCCTTTCTGCCTTAGTCTGCTATACTGCAGTTTAAGTGGTTTCCAGTGCATTAAGATTTATGTGGAGTCCTTGGTTGCTGCAAGACTATATGGCACAACTCAGGCATTCATGGTCTTGACAGTTATAACTAGACTACACGATTCTTGTCAGGAGGCTGAAAGTACTGCCAGTTCCCTCCATGCTAATTAGCTCCTTTTACCCTCAGTACATGGTTACCTTATGTGCACGGCTATCCTGTATCAGATTCTTCTTCCCAGTGATCAAATGGTTCAGACTTCAGTTAAATGACTCATGCCCTAAGGAGAGCGGAGATTTAATTGCCCCGTAGTTACTGCATCAGGGAGACCTACTAGGATGTCTGTGAAATGTGAGCAGCCTGTACAAGTCCCGGGCATGAGCATGTTCCCTTCAATCCAATCTGAAATCAATGCAGGAGTCCTTGTGATTCCCACAGTATCTTGGTCTGTGACTTTTGTGCACTAGGTCGCTGCTAGATAGCTGCATTTAAGCATCTGGATCTTAATGTGCTCATTCAGTGTCTGAGGAAAATTCCCTGGAAAAATATTGCAGACTGCTTTCTTGATATTGTAGAATACTTGTAGAATATCAAAGAACAGGAGAGATACTAGCTTGACTCATTGTAACTGGAACATCTTGCTTTCACAGGTACTCTGTGCTGCATGGTGACACCCCTTATACCAGGAGAGAGTTTATTAGATAGAATAGCAACAGTTGCCAGCAAGCCTGTTCATATGGGGTTTGTCATTTGTTTCGGAAGTGTTGTAACTTTTATGCAGAGCTTAAATTTACAGCTATAAAATCCCCACCAACATCCATGCTGAGAAGAGTGCATAGGACCTTAAGCAGTGTCATAAAAGCTGAGTGGAATAATGTCAAATTATTTTATAAACTCTCTTACAAAAATTGCTCAATCAAAATGAAGGGGCCTACTATCTATAAGATGTGAGATTTAATTAAGGATCTCTGAATAGAGTTATGAACCCAACTCCAGGTTTCTACATCTGGAAATTTCCATCGTGAAGCATCTCCATTCATCTATCCCTACATACAGTGAAATGTATGTTCAGCTGGTTCAAATCTAATCTTACTGCTTTATTAAGGCCTGCTATTTACTAAAGGCCTGCTTTATTATTTTAGATAGGAGTTTCTTACATGTCAGTGGTTGCATAAAGAGACTTTACACTGGGCATTAACACTGTAAGATTTAATATGCAGAGAAATGTGGGAAACTATTTTTGCTAGCACTCTGAAATAGGACCTCTCTTTAGATATCACAGAAATGAAAATGAAGTTACTGTTTGTTTGACTGAATTCATGCAGAAGCATGACTGGAGGATGTGGTCAGAAAATTCATTTATACATTCAGGGGCCAGATCCAAATCAGTGTAAATTAGCCACCTCCCATCTGCCTCCTTGTGGTTTACACCTGTGAAGGATGTGACCCACAGTGTTTGAAATACACTCCAGAAATGGGAAGTAAAGATTTGAGGAGAAGCTTCTACTGAGGGGCCTTCTTAGGGCTCCAAAAAATGTAATCATACTGAAGATGTTACCACCACATGACTGCTTTTAATCTGTCCTTTTGAATACTAGTAATGAAGTTAAGGGCTAACTTACTCACTGGTATTTTTTTCTTCTAAGACCTGAATTCCAGGCTTGTTCAGCCTACAGTGATGATTCCTCCTCATTTCTGTGGCTCTGGAAGGTGTCAAGTGAAATGAACTGCACAGCAATCCCATTTTATCCTCTGTTGCATACAAATTCTTGTTTTATGTTCTTAACGCTTTGCTGGAGTGTTAACGTGAGTATTTGTCCCAAAACCTGTGCAAATGCACACAGAGCTGTAGTGATACCTGTCAGTGTGGTGGGTGAAGCCGTGCCTCTGCCAAGGTGCAGGCTAGCAGCATGCTGGGGACCTGGCTGCTCTGTGCTGTCAGACTCTTGTTTTGCAGTACGACTTCTGTTGCCCAAGTTATCCTCCCCTGAATGAGTCGGCATGGGTCAAGTTGACATTTTTAGCAAGGACAAGCCCATAGTCCAGCAGTCTAAAATTCCTGGAAACCTAGGGTATGAGATGCCAGCAGCTGGACTCACAGTGGATGTAGGCACTGCATGGTGGTAGGACAAGGATGGGGAGGACCCATATTGCTAGGCAGCAGCTGGGGACTGTGTCTGGTGGTGCTCCCCTGCCCACTGGACCATTGCATACCTTGCACTCTTGCTCAGCATTTCAGGTTGGTTTCCTCTCTCAAGGAAGGCAGGAGTCCCATGTTGGGGAAAATTAATACAAGAAACAGACGCGAACCACAGGGGTGGGTGGAAGGAGTGGTCACGTCCTGTCCCAGTCTCGACAGGACTGTTCATCTCCTGTGACCATTCTCCATCAAGGCACTCGTTGCCAAGTGTCAGCGCTGGCACAGAAGGCTCCTGCTGGTAAAGCTGAGCCCCCCCCCGCTGCCCTGACAGCAGCAGCACTCGCAGCCTCCTCTGTGGCAGGCCCTCCTGTGCCTGCCTGTGCTTCAACCGCCTCTGGCTGCAGCACACAGCCAGACCTGGGGCACAGCTCAGCCTGCAGGGACTGGTACTGCAGGCTCTGTGGTGTGTGTACAGGAGGGATTTCAGGGTGAAAAGGATATCGGATAGCCTGCTGAGCTTGTGGGAAACTTCTGTCATCCATAAATACTTGGGACTTGATTCCCCCTTCTATGACTTTGACAACACTGGCGTGATTTAGCATGTCTGTGACTTTGCATGGAAGTCATCTGCTGCCCATGACTGTATACCTTTTGCTCTTCAGATTTGGCCATCCCCCCATCTCGCTAGTGGCTGTTCCTCAAGCAGCCACAGAAAGCCAGGGCGTTTCCTGGCTTGGGTCTCCTCTTTGTGTCCTAGCACGTGTGGGGACAGCTTACACAGAATGACGGGCTTAACTTTGTCATGCACCATTAGTGTGGCAGTCATGCTGCTGAGAGCCTGGCTGACATCCTCTCTTTGCCTGTTTTCCCAGGTCGTTGCACTGTCATCGTGGAGTCTCTTGAGAGATTCAATCTACTATACACTGTCTGTTGTTGCACTCATTGTGGTAAGTTTTTGAAGGTTATTCTCTGGGAGCCCACATGTCTACTGCCACCTGTAAAGGGAACCTGCTAAGAAATCATAGTCTTGTAGCTAAGATCCTAGCTCCAGGAGTCACTGGTTTTCTGCTTGTGGAAAAATGTACTTGTGATCTCCCTGGTTCTGTAGAAAAGCTTGGCCCAAGGGTAGGAGATCAAGGAGTGTCCAGAGCCCAGAGCAATAGCTGGGGAGAAGTCAGGTGCCCCAGTCCCAGTGCAGCCATGGAGTGCAGAGCTGAAACTGCGTGCTGCAGCCCCACTGCCAGCTCTGGAGCAGATGTGTCAGTCAGTCCTCTCCCGACAGTGACCTTCACAGCTTCCTAAAAAAAGTCTAACTGACCTGTAAGGAGGCAGCATTTGTGCCCAGAGGAAAGAGATCCTCAACAGCTACAAAACATTAGTTTTTCCACACATAATTGGGGCAGGTCTTGTTTGGTGCATGATAGCAGCAAATCCTCTAATGAAGGCTACAGTTTCAGTAATTCTTAGTGCTGCTCCTATTCCAGCTTTCATCAAGCTCAGGAAGTACTCCGAATCTCACAGAAACAGGCTATACAGTGAAAAAATGTTAGCAGGAGTGTTTAGATAAAGACACTACCATCATTTTAGCATTAACTTTGCAACCAATACCAAACAAAGTCAGGAAACGTAAAAATTGAGTTTCCTGGTAACAGTTGCTACTTTGCTTTTTTTTTTTTTCTTTTCTTTTTTCCCAGCCTAGTCTAGGACCCTAGATTCCCTAAGAAAGGAAGAGTAATTTTGCGAGGTTAACTTCCATATGTAAGCGAGAAGGGAACTTTAGAGTCAGAAGATGAACACTTGCATTTCTAAAGTTTGCATTACTTTTATTAGTTGTAGTTTCAACAGTGTGTTTTGGTTTGCCTTCATTCTGCACATGCCTGTATACTGTACATATTCTGTAGGTGCAAAGGCCTATTATCTGTCTAATCTCAAACAGAGGGTTTGCCTCAACCTGTTTGTACTTTTATTCCCCACACTGCGAGGTCAGCCTTTTCACACCTCATGAAAAATAACTTTTCTACATAATTGTTAACGATGAGCTGCAAAACAAAAAACTTTTTTTTTTTTTTGCTATGACAGCTTGACAGTACCGTCATACCAAAAAGTGTTCCTAATCAACAAGCTTGGCCACACCCACTAATTGTAATAAATTATATTGCACAAGCTTAAAGATATCTAGCAGGCATTCTCTTAGTTTACTCCATGGGAAGCACAGATGTGGGCAGCTGCCTGGCATTTAGCGTCCTGTTGTTTGGATTGGGTGTTTCATTTATTGCATGGTGGCAGACAAAAATCTGTTGAATCTGTCATCAGTTTTTAAATTCCTAAAGCAAGGCAGGTTTTTTTCATGGCTGCTTCATCCTTGTGGTTGTCAGCTGCTTCAGGATGTTGAGAGCCATTCTATATTGTATTGTGTCCAGTGCGCCCCTGAAATTCCTAGCTATGTATCCTATGGAATGAGAAAGTTGTATGACTCATTGAACAGACGTCTCTGTTATCCTTACGACTTTTCTCCTATACTTTATTTCTGTATAAGCTGTTCTTCATAATTACAGAGCTGCAGAAGTCCTTTTGTTTTGGGAGGGTACCCCATAATATCAGGATACTGTTATTTTTTTCCTAAGTCTCGGGTTAGCTTCTCTCCAGATGCATGCCCACTCTTCTGCTCATCTTACCAGCTGTGAGATTCAAGGTCCTTCAGGCAGCCAGGTGTCCTGGTTTTGGCTGGGTACACCATGACACCAGGGCAGATGGTTTCGGCTGGTTACGCTATGACACCAGGGCAGCAGGACTGTGCAACTCCAGGCATTAGTGGAGGCTTGAAGGCATTGCCAGAAGTCTTATTCCCATGTAACAGCACTACGTGGCTAACTGTGGCTTGGGAGGTGTGGAGTGTGTCCCACTTCTCTTCAGCATTACTCCACAGCGATCATTGCAAATGACTTTTAAACACCTCTTAGAGAAAAACAGAGATAGATGGGAGGAAGGGAAAACATTTTAAATGGTTAAAGATTTAGCTCCCAGCTGATTTACCAACCCCTTTATATGCAATATTGCTCCCCAGTTGATGGCAAATGAAGAGTTTTCCTTTCAGAGTCAAACACTGCTTCAGTTCAAGAAGTTTCTCCTCCCCTTCACTCACCCAGGGACCCCTGGCTTCACAGTGGCTTGGGTCTTTCCTATCCTTTTAAGGCAGAATCAAATTCAGGTGGCAGCACATTGTTATTCGAATACTGACTCTCCAGTTCCCAATGTCTCTGCTGGGAGACAAGCCAGAGGCTCCGTGCAGAGTGTAGCACAACCTGCGTACGGTTCCCCCTTTGTTAGATTTCTGTGCGCCTTAAATTTTAGAAGGCATTTAAATGCTTTGCCGTATAGGGATAATTTGCCATATCAGGGCATTGAGACTTTGCTGCAGCTGAAATACAATCATCTTTCTTGAGGGATGGTACTGCTTGTAGAAGGTTGCTCTCAGTATTTTAAACAGCAGCTTGTGGTGCCGTATTGTAAGTTGCACTCCGCTGGTGTCTTCACTAATCATAAATACACCTGAGGGGAAATAAATACATTCCTGCCAATGTTGAGATTCAGCAGCTTTAAAAAGCTTGATATTCTGCCGGGTAAATCAATGTGACTTTGTCTCCTTCCATTTCCACTAGCAAAGGAATTGCAGTGCTGCAGTAATAAATAGCAAAGCAGTATAAACTCACCTGTTTGGTGCTCCAGGCCGTTTGATAAGACTGAGTGAACTCACAGAGATTCGAAGTGGATGAACCTCACTTACCATACTTACCTCACCTTGATTCAGCCCTGTGATTTTTTCCTTTTTTTTTTTTAACCTTAAAATACTACAAAGCTACCTTGTCTTCTTGTAGAGCTTGGCAAAACTGTTACTCTTTATTTCCCTTGAAAGGAAAAAGATGCCTGTGTATCTTAACTGGAAGGGACGTGGTCAGAGACATTAGTGACAGAAGTGGGATGGGTGCTATTTTTAATCACAAAGGTCAATGCACACGCTTTCATGTCCCATCACACCAACACATTGTAAGCTAAAACAGGCCTTGTCAGATTAGATCACGGTGACTGGGAGCTGTAACTTACCGCACGCGTAATGTTTTGTGGTCACGTTTTCTTCCAGTGAGCAACGTAACGATTGCTTGGTGCTGGTTGTCGGGCAGGAGTTGCCATTTACGGGCTAATACAGCTGAAGGGAAGCGTTTCGCTGTGCCGTCAGAGGCTCGTTCCCTTTCCCTCCCTTTTCTCTGGTGCGCTGCCATGGACGCGTTTCCCTAGTGCGAGTATGGCGTTTCCGCCTCTCTGCGCAGCCTGGAGCCGAGAGCGGGCGCAGGTGCTTCGGAAGGGCTCAACGGGAAGCAGGCTCCTCGCCGAGGCTGACGGGGCAGAGCGGGGGCCCAGGCCGCGGGGCCGCAGGTTGCTGTGAAGCAACCCCAGCTCCAACCTCCCAGCGGGGCCCCGTGCTGCCGCGAAGGGCCGGCTCTCTCGGGCACCCCGCTCGCCGGCCGGACGGCCTGGCTGGCCCTCGGGCCTCCGGGCTGCAGCAGCCGCGGCAGGTGGGTCATGAGGCAGCGAGAGCAGCCTCCGCAGATGTCCGCCTGAGGTGGAAGGAGAGGCGGAGACAGAGCGGTGTTGCTAGCAAGGGAGGGTGGCAGCCCCCTCTGCTCGCAGCGGGGCTGCTGGCGGCGGCGGCGGAGCGCGGGCCGGGGAAGGGCCCGGCTGTGGAGCACTGCAGCCACCTGCCGGTCACCGCCCAACGGCTGCCCCCTCAGACCTTCCCGAAGCCAGGCGCAGCGGGGCGAGCACCCGTCACCTCTCTGGCATTGCCGTGTTTCTTCCCCGGCACGGAGCGTCTCACGCACGCAGGAAGACGCGCGTTTCTTTCCCGAGGCGGCTTGCGCAGCGTTGTTAGGAAGGCTGCGGCATCCGCCCGCAGGTGTGCTAAAGTGGCTATCGCAGTACTTAAATTTCAGCTAGCGTGGTGACCGTGTGGATCTTAAGGAAGTAATGCCCTGGGCCCAGCTTTTAGCCGGCAAAATTTCACAGACAGCAGCTGTGGTGCTGGCTATAACTCTGCACACCGATCGTCCCCTTGCCACCCGAGGACAGGTGAGGGGAAGAGGCCGTGTCTCTGGTGAGACCAGCCGTGCGGTTCAGAGGCAGGTGCAGCCCCTTCTCTGACTCACTTCTGTTTTCCCTGTAACCACTTCTGCTTCGCTGCGGCAATAGCCCCGGTTACGCAAGGATCCCATGGTATTTGGGAAGGAGTACCTGCCTGCCTTTACTAGGTGAGAGAAACTAAGGGTTGAAGAGTTCAAAGGCTGGGCAGGAGGGCAGTGCCAAAACAGACCGGAGCTTAATCCCATTGCCCTGAGTCCTGGGTCGCTCTGCCCACCCTGTCCCCTGCTCAGGTGATGAGCTGTTTTCAGCTGTGGTTTCATGTATAACGTGCCTATTTTTAAACCTTTTCTCCACAGTTTATTTATGATGAAAAAGTCTCCTGGTAAGTATATCCGGTCGCGAATCCCTTTTCTTTTCATTTTTTCTGGTTATACCACAAGAGCTGCAATAAGGAGGGTTCATCAAGAAAGGAGGGGAAAGCTAAAAAGCTCTGCAGGACAATTCAGGCAGCAGTTTCCTGCTGCGTGAGAAACCTCAGCACAAGATGGGCTAGAATAACTAATTTTCTGAGCCAGAAAGGAAAGCCTAGGAGAGCGTCACTCAGACTGTCTCCCAATACAGCAGTGGCAGTCGGTGCCCTCTGCCCACCCTGCAGCAGCCTGGGGATGGCGATGTGCTCAGCAGAGGCAGAGACTGCTGCTTGGGTGCTGGTGTGCCAGGAATGTCAGCTGCCTGGGAACAGAAAGGGCCACCCAAGCAGTCATAAATAAGTGTGTTCCAATATTTGGATTTTTAATAATTTAATAATTTAAAACCCCAAAGCTCTACGGCAATATTAAAGAGAAAATGACCGGTTTGAAGGAAGAAAAAATATAGATATATGTTAAAATATATATGTTAATATCCCCATGAATGTACTTAAAGGTACTGTAGTAGGTGTGGTAGGCGAGAGGGCTTCAAACACTTTTAAAAGTGTACTTTCAGTTGTTTTGCTTTCATGGTTTTGTTTTCAGCACCTCTCAGGGCTTGTAGAGTGACAGTGGTAGCTTTGATTTCACTCACAGCCAGTATTATTTAGATTACAAGCACTAGGGGGAGTCAGGCTTTTTGGGTTGCATGTTTTCTTATACTTGTTCTCACTGGGGGATTTATGTTTAATTTCAGAGAGGGATTTCTGAAACACAGAGTTTTGCAATGGCTTGTTTTTCTTTGGGTTTTTTTTGTTTTTTGTTTTTTTAACTAAAATTGACTTGAGGCCCAATTGTATTTGACTGTGCCCTTCAACTAAAACACATCAGTGTGGAAGCCGAGTGTTGAACTGCCAGAAGCAGGGAATGAGATATTGATATGGTTAGTGCAACATCTCAAAATCCTTAAAGAGAAAATGGCCCATGAGTTTTAGTATATAGCAGTCTGATAATGGATGATTTCCACAAGGACTAGCAGATTGCTATAGGGAGCTATGCAGAATACAGCATTTTGGTCAATGAAAAAGATTACCTAGAAACAAGTTCTAAAAGTGATATGAAATTTGCATGAAAAAAAAATAGAATTAGTTTGACTCAGAAACAGTGGAGAAAAAAAAATGAGAATATCTAATCAGCAGTTTAAACTGCTGCCTGCTATACATTCTCAGTGGTTATGCAGCAGCAGTAGCGAAAGAGCAGCTGCCCCTTGTTCAGGTCATCTTGGCATGATCAGTGTGCTTTAGCATGCTCAGAAAGCCCAACGACCTGCTTTAGACCCATGCAGGCAGAGCAGGATGACTGCTCCCTTCCCTCTGCTGCAGCCTCCACAGGTATTGTCCTTACAGAAGTGTCGATATTCCTTGGGTGCACGATTTGTTCACTGAACTTCAGGGTTTAGTCATTTGTTCTTAGCTGTCAGGTTGATTTGGCCAAGTAAAACCAGAGCAGAAGTCAAGAAAACAAAGGACGCATCACACATGGGTGTGTGAGCCATTTCTTTACGTATCCTCTTTTCTAGAGGTGTCTTAAGACAGCCCAAGAGGGTCAAGCCTTTCCGCAAGTTTGTGGCGTGACAGATGTGGGAATGGCTGAGCTCGGGCAGCTGTCTGCTGTGCCCTGCTCTAATGTGTTTTCTGTGTCGCTCTTGTTTGCAGGTGGGAGTCCTTAGTCTTAGTGCTGATGTATGTCATCTACATCGTTATCATGAAGTAAGTCAAATGCGCCCTCGGCTTGTTTAGATTGTAAGGCTTCCTGCTCCAGTACTTTTCCAGAGGTTGCAAAGGTAATTGAAGAGCGCTGCAGGCTGTGGGCAGGGCTTCCATTGCATGGCCCAGCTTGCACGCCAGCAGCACCTCCCATAGCAGGGGTTAAAGCACCTTGCCCTGTCGTCTACTTATCTGTAATTTGTCCTGATGAGGCAGGAAGGGGCTGCTTATCCCCTTAGTACAGATCCAAGGATCAGATGTGTAAAGGTGGATGGTGCTTTACAGATCTCACCCTGTGTGTGCTGACCAAGGATAATGCAGCAAGTCAGTGGCAGAGCAGAGAATCGAATCTGTCTCTGAGTCCCACCAAACCAGCCTCTTCTGACTTTGCTTTAGCATCCCTACTCAGAAACAAACACACGGGAGATTCCAGTCTACTTTTTATGGGTGCAAAACTTCACAGCAATTTGTTCTTGCTTGCTTGGAGACCCATGATAAAACTACAGCACAATCAGCATGGATTTTCTGAGCATCTGACCTGTGTAACTTTTCACGCAAGTTCATACTAGCAAAACTAGTCTGTTCTGTTCTTTGGTTCCCCTCCTCCTGCCTTGTTTTTAAAAGCCAGTGGAAAGGAAAGCCAGATTTAAACTGGAACATTCAACAAAACCTACCAGCTGCCAAGCACACCGGTGGTCTTGTCTCAACAAGTGAGAGTAGAGATTTGTTTTGAAATTATGAATAGAGTAAATATTGTGAGAGCAATTCTCAGTGAGAACAGCAAAACACTCAGGCTGGGTTGAAGGGAACACAAGTCAGAATTCATCTCACTTCTAATAATTAGAAACTTCGTCTTTAACATGGAGGGTAGCTTCACCCTTGCAACAATTAACTGACCAGCAAAACAGACAGTTGTAATGTCTGAATCTAGAATAGATTTTTTTTTCTGAAAGCAATGCTGTAGTGTGAACAGATGTTTCAGACCTGTTTGGATATAGCCAGGGAGGTTGTTGGCCTGGTTAGGGACCTTGGCCATGTGTTCACAGTGGTCTACCCTTGCCTTTGAGTATCATGGTGAGATCCTCAGCTCATGTTTTTGTCAGCTCCTGGCTACTCTAAATAAAATAAGAAACAAAGAATATCCCCCCCCCCCGCCCCCCCCCCCCCAGTTGTAACAGAATTTAGCACATGGTGTTGTGTTTCTGCGGTAGGTCTTCACAGGTAAAACAACACTCACGCTCAGGTGTGATTACTTGGTAAAAAATAAATTTGGACGATGACAAGTAATCATTATTTGCTATGCAGGGTATTAATTGCACATAATACATGTCATTCAAGATTCATGTCTTGTATCTATCGTAGCCTTCTGTCTATGGAGAGATTGCATTGTATACAATTTAGTTAGAGTGCTGGCATACTGTGGCTAGATTTCCTTAAAACCAGAGTGGTTTTCTTCCCTCCCGTAATTGGACCGCGCAGGATATGAGTCTAGGAAAGGAAGACTGTCAAGAAATCCACATGGAAGGAGCAAAGGTACATCTAGAGTTTGTTTCATTTGTGCAGGTACAACTCAACCATACATCACTGCTTTGAAAGGAAGACAAAAAACTCTGCAAATATGGTGAATGGTTTAGCAAGTAACACAGAAGTGGATGATAACAGCAACTGCGATGCCACAGTGGTGTTACTAAAGAAAGGTAACTGTTCCAGTAAGTCACCCTGCTTGCTTGCGTCATTCTGAACGTTTAAAAGTTTGTCCGTTAGTCATACGGTGTGGCCTGCTTCTGTCTATCAGCCATGAAATAGGCGCAGAGGTGGTCCTTTTGTAAATCCCCTGCCAGATGGCCATGGTTCCTGTGCCTGGGGGCACGGTGTGGTGACCCCAGCTACCGCATCCTTTGCTGCTGGAGGCAGTTCAGGCCTCCTCTGGGTAGTTATTGCTGCTGGGCAAGTGTCTGGCTGAAAGGACTCCTCCAGCTTCAAGGCTGACTTGCCCAGGAGCTACTTATTTAGACCATTACAGCCATGCCATTGTAAGTCCTCCTGTGGGTGCTGTTATTCTGCACTTAAGATGCCCATTTACATCTAGTACCACCAGTTAAATTTAACTCCATTTCAAAGTGACAGAAACTGGGCAGGGAAAAAGGCCCTACTTATACTAGCATACAGTTCCCCCCGGTGAAGGGAGGGTGGGGACTCTGTGTTGGTCTTGGTAGCGTGATCTTACTGCACATGCTGTCTTGAATGTGCACAACTTTTCCATGTAAACTTTAAGTGGATTTCACTTTGGCTGAAATCTGCTCCTGCTTGACTTTAGTCACAATCATGTATAAAAATGATTGTATTTCTTCAGATTAAAAAAAATTCACCCACTCCATAGCTCAGCAGCAGTAGCTCGATGTGTGTGTTTGCAAGCATGTGCTAAACTGTATTTACAGAAGATAGGTTTTTTTTATCTTTGCAACAGTCAACAAGTATGTGCAGTAACTGCTTGAGATTTATATGCACATATCCTCAGGAATAACACCTGCCCCTGCCCAGTCACTGGTTTAACTTGAGAAGGAGCTCTAGAGCTCTAGCTTGTCTAAAGCAGTCCTGGTCTCTGACTACATAGGGGCTGCCCTTTTTTTTTTTGCTGGACTGAAAAAAAAAATATTAACAAAAATAGGTCTCTCTCTTCCTGCAAACAGTAATTGAAAGACATAGTCTTTATACAGTACACAACTAAACATGAAATGTAGAGGGGTTGGTTTGCTGACATCAAACCCTTTGAGTCTACCAAAGGCCAGCTATCGTGTTACTGCCTTATTGCTGAGGGAAGGCTTTTGTGAGTGCTGTGCACTCTGCTTTGGGGAAGCTGCTTTCATGGGAACAGCTCTGTAGCCTGGGGCTCAACAGTGAAACTGTGCTGGCAACATGACTACACTCTGTACCAGTAAAGCTAGACTGGTAAAACTTGGTAAGCATAAACTTGGGCCTTAGTCATCTAGGTTTACCTGGTGGCCTCAGGGTTACGCACCAATGAGGCAGTTTTGATTCTGGGATTTGGTTGAAATCTCCCCAGAATGCATCTTTGCATGACACTGCTCAGCTGCTGGTAATTTTTTGTTTTGGACACTTGTGGTTACTCAAACTGGCTGAGGAAGGAAGACGAAAGGATTGCTTCATTTTCTTGCAGATTGTTCCTGTATTTACTTGGCACTGGGCCACTGGAGGCCCAGACAGACAAGTGGTGCTGCTGTGCACATCAGCCAGTAGCACGGGGTCGCAAACAGCACCCATTGCAACAGGTTGCCTGAGGGTTTCAGACACTACCGTTTGCTTTCTGAGGGCTTTTCTGCACAGAGGACCAAAAAGAATCAAACATGAGGATTTCTGGGCAGTTCCCCAAGTGCCATGCAGGAAATGCCAGCATGGAAAAAGTCACAAGGAAAAGCTGTCTGGCTGGTTTGATTTTTTTGAATATGGATGACCCCACTTGTCTACCCCAATCCATGGAAACCTTCTCAGTCAGGAAAAAAAAGTGACACTAAGGCCAAGGAGATGCTCTTCTGTAAGACACAGTGATGGTAATAAATAGTAATGCCATGAAACATTTGCTAGTGTTCAGCACTGATTTTAATAAACCAAAGCAGAGATGTGTTGGGGAAGACCTCAGGTTTCCCTGCTGCCGAGTCCCAGTCCTGGCCCAGAGTTGACAGCCCGAGGTAGCATCCAGGCACAGAAGGGATGGACACTGGCACTGTGGCACCCCAGAGGTAATGGGCGCTGGCACTGTGCCCCAGCTGGAGCGTGATTCAGCTACCTGCCCCTGTCTCCTTGTTCCTTTGCTCCTGCACTGTGGGTCACACCCCACGGACTGGCACGTGCACTTGCTGCCAGGTTTGATAGCACTTCCCAGCCATGAGCTGCGAGTCCAGGATGCAGGAACCTGCTTTTCCTTTGCATTGGTACCCCGCAGGAACACAGTGACTATTTCCTCACCCCTGTCTACGGTTAATGGTGGGTGAGGCTGATATCCTCACAGAAGTGCAGATTATAATAGTGGAATTAATGCAGCTTTACTGCAGCACCATTTCTACCTTGGTGGAACAGCTTCTGCGGAAGCAGTGATCTGCCTAAGGCCTATGATGGGCTGTACAGAGCAGGTTTAATTCTCCATAATGAGCAAGGGTGGAGATACCATGTTGGCAATTTATTTAAAGACAGAAATGTAGGACGTGTAAAGACAGAAATTAAGGACAGAGGCGGCATATTTCGAATGGTGGTAGCTGAAGGAATGGTCCTTACAAAGGACTTCTGGAACCTGCGGGTTTATTCTTCTGAGATCCACATAGGGCAGAGGGAGAAACTGCTGGAAGACTTCAATTTCTCTTTGTTCCTTGGCTTCAGGAAATTTCCACCGTAAAGCCTCAGTGATCATGGTGGATGAGCTGCTGTCTGCCTACCCACACCAGCTTTCATTTTCTGAGGCTGGGCTCCGGATCATGATAACCAGCCACTTCCCTCCCAAAACACGTCTCTCCATGGCCAGCCGTATGTTAATCAATGAGGTATGTCTTTTATCTCCCCCTGCCTCCCCTTCTCCTTCTGAATTTGCCTTTTTCTGTAGCAGCATTTGAGTTGAAATGGAACTGTTGTGCTGCTTCTGGATTCCTGATAGCATTTTCCCAGATTTTATCCTTCTGTCACTGACTTTACTAAATCATCCCTTGCTATCTGTCCCCATGGAGATTTTAGCAAAGAGAGTTTCAAGTCATTATGTGGTTCTGTCACCTGTAGCTGTTGCTCACAGGAGGTGCCCCCTGCATTGATTGGACATTAATATCACTTGCACTTAACTTAATAACACGGTACTCCGCAGAGTCTGCGCTTAGTCTGGCCCTGGTCTTGGAGTACTCCTGGAGTCAATTCTACAGCCACTGGTCCTCCTCTTATAAAAGTTGTATATGTGAGATTTATCTAGTCATCTGCAAGCAAGCATTGCATTATACCTGATCAAAATTAATCCCTTTTGCTTTTAAAGCCAAACTTTTAAAGAACTCTGGACATCCTCTGTTCCTCCCTTTCTCTTTAAAAAATTAAATTTAAAAAAATCTGTCTTTCAGCAAGAATTTGTGTCTATGTTTACAGAGACAAAGGCTGATCAACAGCAGGACTTACACCAATGGTGAGTCAGAAGTAGCAATCAAAATACCTATCAAGCATGTGGTTGAGAATGGAACGGGCCCCAGCAACTCCGCCGAGCGGGGTGTGAATGGCACACGGCGAGATGAAGACATGGCTGAGGCTGGGAACGAGACAGAGAATGAGAATGAGGATAACGAGAACAACGAAAACGATGAGGAAGAGGAAGATGATGATGATGATGATGACCATGAAGGGCCATACACACCTTTTGACCTACCCAGTAAGAAGCTCCTGGGTTTGTGTTGTTCCAGAAAGCAAAACTCAGTTTGGGTGTGCCAGAAAGCATCGCAAACACGTGTTGAGGTAGAAGTGTCTCTGAGAGCTCCCATCAGCCTGTGCCTTGCAGTGTAGTTCCTGGTCATGGGTAAAAGGTGGGAGGAACTGGGAAGCAGCAGGAACTTCTCAGGATGCAGACTCCTGGGCTTGGACACACCTCTGCTGCAGCTCATATGTTGGCCCGGAGCTGATGTTGCAGTCAGAGGGGAGAGGCAGCAATCTCCATGGGGTTGTTCCTGCCCCCAAAACCTGGGTCACCCTCTTGGAGAGACCCATCTCTCTCTGCTGACTGTGGAGGAAGCTGAGGATGGTGGAGCCACTGGCAAGGTACCTGAACGCAGGTCAGATGCATCTGCGTCTAGGCCTTACTTTTGCTGGGAAATGAGGTGCGCTTTTACCTCAGTGGTAAGGTGTGGTGCTAGCGGAGACAAGGCAGTGGTGGTGCTGATGTGGAGCTGAGACAAAAGAAGGTCCTGGGCGCCTCTGCTTCCTGATTTTAACTAGGCACAGCCACAGTGCCTTCTCACTCTTTCTGGAGAGCTTAGAAAGAACAGCTATGTGACCTGTGAAAAACCACATGTGCCTCAGGTTGCTGAGCGCTGTGCCTGCAGGATGGAGATCTCCTTTTTGCCAAGTCCCTCTTACCTCATCAGAGCTCTAGTCCTGGGATAATTATAACGTATCCCTGCCCTACCTTTGACTCACAGTTGCCACAGCTGGCAAGATCTGCTGGGCTGCTGGCCAAATCTGCTGTGTTGCAGACAAGCCAGAATACTGTAGGGTCTGGTCTTGCCCTTTACAGATGAGAGATGTTTTTGGGACTCCTGTTCAGATCTCCTTACTCAAACAGCGTAGCTGTAGTTTGAGTAAGGAAAAAAAGTGAGCCTTGAAGAGAGTAATTTAGATGTCCTATGGACCATGACACTAGCTTCATAGTATGGGAAAGGTCAGCATGGACTTCTGGAGATCTCTGGTTCAAACCCCTGCTCAGAACAG
Source organism: Harpia harpyja (assembly GCF_026419915.1). Taxonomy (NCBI): domain Eukaryota; kingdom Metazoa; phylum Chordata; class Aves; order Accipitriformes; family Accipitridae; genus Harpia; species Harpia harpyja. The sequence goes on along the minus strand of NC_068943.1, from coordinate 47,796,149 downwards.
GTTGCCCAAGGCTGTGTCCAGTTGAGTTTTGATTATCTATAAGGATGGAGATCTCACAGTCTTTGGGGTACCTGTTCCAGTGTTTGACCACCCTCATAGGAGGAAAAAAAAAAGAAAATGCACAACTTATGGTAGCATCTATTCTCAATTTCCCTTATTGCAAGTTGAGTCCATTGGCTCTTATAATTTCCTTGTGCATTTCCGTGAAGGGCCTGGCTCCATCTTTCCTATACCCTCCCCTTAGGTGGTTGAAGATGGATCATATCTCTTTCTAGAACTTGCTTTTTATATGGTACCTGTAAGAACTTGACGCAGGGAGGGTAGCAGGTGTGCTCTGACCCATTACTTAACAAACTCTCAGGGCGGCACTTCATACTCCTTCCCTGTGCCCCTCTCTGCCCTCCCATTTCTGCCATCACACCGCGATCTTCTGAACAAAGAATGTCTTGTCATTGTCTTGTTTGGATAGCAGTTAGGTTGAGGTGCCCCTGGCATCTTGCTTGTTAATATTAACAAAATAATAACATTTTGGACTAAAGCAGACTAGAATTGTGATTGTTTCCCTTTTTTTGTTTTACAGCTGGCAAGATAGAAATTTTGAAGTGGCTCTTCACATGGCCATTGAGTTTTGTCCTGTACTTCACAGTGCCCAATTGTAACAAACCCCACTTGGAAAAATGGTTTATGGTTACCTTTGCTTCTTCTACCCTCTGGATTGCAGCTTTCTCCTACATGATGGTGTGGATGGTACGTACCAACTAAAGCAGAAACCGCAGCCTGGGAGAGGCAACAGAAGTGGTTTTTGTCAGCTTAGAGAAATGTGTAGAAAGTTCTACCTACCTGAATTTTTAGATGAGAAACCTTAAGTCTGCTTCCATTTCTGTTAGACCTGTCCACACTCAGAAGAAAGTTAGGGGCCAGTAGCCATGGCCTTTGAACTTGATTCAGGGCTGGAATTTCACCCAGATTCTTTAACATGGGAAAAAATTACACTTGCACCAGTTTAACACCTCCTTGTTGTGCAGGGCAGTGTAAAGAGGCCCTGATGCTAGTAAGAATCTGGCCTCAACAGCTTTTCCTTTTCTTGGAGCAAGCAAGCTTGAGAGACAGAGTTGTGAATAATAACACTTTAAACTCAGCGTGGACAGAAGCCAGATTCTTGCACAAGTATTCTAGTCAACAGGAACTTCATTCTACCTCATTATCCTAAAGGTAGAAGGGGATAAATAAAAACACAAGGAAATCCAAGCATAGTTGGCCTGTTCACAGGGGCGTTTTGTGCACTGGCTGGATCATTGAGCCTGTTAGCTTGCTGCAGGCCTCATTACATGATATGCTTCTCTTTAAAGAAAGTGTGGGTTTGCACTGAGCAATAAACTCTGTCTCACAGCATCTTGCAGAACTGGGCCAAGCTGGTCTCTGATTTTAATTCTTGTAAACAGCTTGACAGTTTATTTCCTCTCCTTAGGTGACAATCATTGGCTACACACTGGGAATTCCAGATGTGATCATGGGCATCACTTTCTTGGCAGCTGGAACCAGTGTGCCAGACTGCATGGCAAGCCTTATTGTAGCAAGGCAAGGTAGGTTCATCACAGAGATGTTGTACTGCTATGGAAGTGTTTCCTTGTGTACTCTTCCTCTCTAGGTAGCAGAGGTGTATCCAGAATGTGAAAACATACAGAGCCCTTTTCCTGAGGCTGAAATTTAAAACAAGAGCAAAGAAGGAAATTAATTATGTTGCTATTGCAAAGCAGCTAACAGGTTCTTAATGACAGTGTGGAACAAGTTTTGGCACTATTGTTAACTACAAGCCTTCCCCAAAAGTCACAACGTTTTTCTTAATTTAAATATCGGTGGTATAGAATTGTTTAGAACATAGCATAAGGGTCTTTCAGGTCACTTTCCAGCTTTTCTCCACAGTCATAAGGTCTGGAAGATACTACTGTTTTTAAGGAAAACTTTTTTTTCTCCCCCTTGTGACTCCAGCAACAGGTGTTTTAAGAGAAAAAGAAAGTTGTCGGTACTGCTCTGGGGAACAAACCCAGTGGCTTACCCGAAGACCTAATCTAATCAGTCCAGTATAGAAACTCATGTGTCATGGTGACAGTAAAGCATCGAAAGCCCCACTGAGCATGGCAACAGAGTGCCAGCAGGTCACAGCCAGCACAGCCAGTGGCCAGGGTCCCCACAGCAGCGGAGGATTAGTTGAGGGAAGTTCTTAGATGATCCTGGAAGGTGGGTTCAGCCCCTTCAACCCTGCTGGCCTTGTGTGATGGGGAGGGGAAAGGGGAAAGGGAAGGGATGGGGTGAGGGGGATCTCCCTTAACTCTTGCCTTAATCTGTGGAAATTGTCTGGATTAGCTCAGATTAATGTGTTTCACTTTAAAAGTTGAAAGACTTTTCTGAGTGTATGTCTGATTGTACATGGTTTCCATTCCTGCAGGTATGGGAGATATGGCTGTGTCCAACTCCATCGGAAGCAATGTTTTTGATATTTTAATTGGCCTAGGCCTGCCATGGGCTTTGCAGACCCTAGCAGTGAATTATGGATCATATGTAAGTCCTACATTTGTTCACATGATTCTTATTTATTAATTTTTTTTTTTAAACATATCTATTTAGAAAAAAAAAATGAAGTCCAAAATTCTGTGGATTGGATTTGAAGAAACAAATAGTTTTGCTCTGTTACAATTTGGGAGAAGTAGCAATTAATTGTCAGTGGACATTCCCCATCCTTTGGGGGACAAGTACTTCCATTTCCTCCTTAAAGGCAGCAGTCTGTGCTGAAATAAGCTAACTCACTAGAGTATACTGTATTTTCACGCATTGAATATATTCCAAGTAAGGAGAATGATCCTGTTTTTAATATACCAGAGTGGATGAACACATAGGTGGAAAGTAAAGGATAGAGCAGACCTGTAGGTCTTCTGGTAAGAAAAATTCTGCCGTTTCTAAACTAACACACTGGAGGGTGAAGGAAGCTGTTAAATAACTGGATATTTTAGAGTGTGACCATCATCAGGAAACACTGCAGAGCTTTCCTGTTTGAGAAAAACTACTCAATGCCAATGAAATCATCCTTTACTTTCCAAATGATAAAAGAGCCACCCCCCTGCCCCCAAAGTTGTTGTAAGCTTCCTTCTGAGAAAGAAAAGCAGGAGATGCTCTGAAGTCCTAGAAGGAAGTCACTGTTGCTATTGCTGTTAGCTGAACAGCACTCAGACAGCAGTGTAGGACAGAAGAAATATTCTTGATTACAATCACTGAGTGAATGCAAAGTTAGAAGGCTGGAGAATCACAGAATTGTTGAGGTTGGCAAGTACCTCTGGAGATTGTCTAGTCCCCAACCCTCTGCTCAAAGCAGGGTCAGCTAGACCAGGATGCTTAGGACCATGTCCAGTTGGGTCTTGAATATCTCCAAGGGCGGAGGCTGAACAGCTGCTCTCAGCAGCCTGTTCCAGTGTTTGACCGCTCTTGCAGTAAAAAAGTGTTCTTATGTTTAAATGGAATTTCCGTATTTAAAATTGTGTGTGTTGCCTCTTGTCCTTTCAATGGATACCACTCAGAAGAGTCTGGCTGCACTTTCTGTATCCTCTCCCACCAGGTATTTATACACAGCAGTAAGATCCCCCTGAATCTTCTCTTCTCTAGGCTGAACAGTCCCAGCTCTTTCAGCCTCTCTTTGTACATCAGATGCTGCAGTCCCTTAAATCATCCTTGTGGGTCTTCACTGGACTTGCTCCAGGAAGTCCATATCTTCCTTTTATCAAGGAGCCCACAGCTGGACCAAGCACTCCAGATGTGTCTCACCAGTGCTGAGTAGAGAATGATCATCTTCCTCTACCTGCTGGCAACGCTTCTCCTAATGGAGCCCAGGATGCTTTTGGTGCTCCATGCCACAAGAGTACATTGCGGACTTCAGCTTGGTGTCCACCAGGATCAACAGGTCTTTCTCTGCCAAGCTGCTTTCCAGCTGGTCAGCCCCAGCATGTACTGATACATGGGGTTATTCCTTCCCAGGTGCAGGACTTTCATTTCCCTTTGTTGATGTTCATGAGTTTCCTGCCTGCGCATTTCTCCAGCCTGTCCAGGTCCCTCTGGATGGCAGCACAGCCCTCTGGTGCATCACCACCCCTCCCAGTTTTGTATCAGCTGTGAACTTGCTGAGGGTGCCCTCTGCCCCATCATCCAGTTCTTTATTAAAGACGTTAAGCAGTATTGACCCCTGGGGTAAACAACTAGTGACTGGCCTCCAGCTGGACTTTGAGCGCAGCGGTTCGGCCAGTTATCAGTCCACTCCACTGTCTACTTATTTAGTCTGTTCTTCCTCTGTCTGCCTATGAGGATGTTTGAGAGAGTGTCAAAAGCCTTGCTGAGGTCAACATAAACAACATCTGTTGCTCTCCCCTCATCCAGCAAGTCCACCTCATCATAGAAGGCTGTCAGGCTGGGTAAACATGATTTCCCCTTCACAAATCTGTATGTCTACTCGCAATCACATTTTTGTCCTTCATATGTTTCTAAGTCGTTCCCAGGATTATTTGCTCCATCACCTTCCCAGGGATCAAGATCAGGCTGACCAGCCTGTAGTTCTTGGGTCTTCCCTCTTCTTGAATACAGGAGTGACAAAAGGAAGCAATGCTGTAGGAATAAAATCCCTCTCTTTAATGAGCAGCTTATCTGTAGCTCATCTGTATTTTTGTGGAAAAGGATGAAAACAAGTGGCTGAACAGAAGCAGCCAGCTTTCATGGAGGCATAACAATGTCACTACTGTTTTGCACACCCAAAATATTCGTTGTACAGTGTGATCACATGGTTAGAAAAGGCAGTCTTGGAAACAGCCCCACAATTAGCAAAGAGGTTCCTCAGTTTTCACTTGCAGTTCCTGGATTTCTCTCCAAATCCTTGGATAATTGGACTTCAAAACAAAACAAGCCTGTCCCCTCCATCCCCCATGTTATTAGTAATTAATTATTTAGGTATTATTAAGTTGCGAGAAAAGGCTAGAGTTAGCTGTGTCAGGTGTAGCCTGGTGACAGCATTAAGAGCTGCAAGGTGCTATTTGTTATTCAGGGAGACCTGCTGATGTGCCTGGCACCGAGTTCAGCAGGGTTAGAAGACAAGGAGCTCCTGCTCTCTGAGGTCCATAGGGCTGAGCCTTGGGCTGGTCACACGAGCAAGGCCTGCTCACTGTGTGGGGGTTCACAGGCCCAGGCCAACCTACTGGTCCGCTAAATGTGTGAGTCAGAAGCACTAGGTAATTTCTGAGCGAATAGTCATGATTTAGCACTGCTCCTTTGGTATTTGGCAGAACCCAAATTCGTCTTTGTAGCATCTCAACTCCTCAAAGCCATCGTGCTGCCCCTGTCTTGTGTACAGAGGGAAGCAGAGATTTGTAAAAGACAAAAAGAGCTTGCTTGATCGTGATTACTTTTGCATAGCCATCCAAAACCATGACTGCCTCCCCAGAATGTTTAATAGAAGAGGACTGTCGCAAAGTTAAGCTTTTGCTGAAAGTAGATAATAAACAAGCTGTTACGGCAGTAATAGCTGTTGTGGAAGCTAAAAACAGTAGACTGTGTGATTTGAAAGTTAAGCTTTAATGCAGAAGAGCCTCCTAGAAGCCCCCTCCAGCCTTATTTTTCTGGAAGTCTAAACACTCAGGGCTTTCTCCAGAGTATGGTATTTCTCTAATATCATACTCCATAAAATCCCTATGTATCTCTTGTTCCAGACTGCCTGACTCAGAATACCCTGTGGCCAGATTTTGCTCCCTGTTAATGCTGGTGTAAAGAGTTCTGACATGTTAGTGTGCAGAAATGGAGAATAGGATCTGCTCCCTTTTTCTTTCCCTTTGTCTGCCTCTGTGCTGCAGTGTGCTCATGCATGTGGCAGCATGGTGTCCTGTGATTATGCTCATTCTGAACTTTCTCAGCCACATGCGGTAAAAGTGGCTTCACACACTAACCAGCCAAGCAGCTGCTCCCAACCAGAAGGAGATTTATGGGGTTTCATTCTGAATGTGAAGAGCAGTCTCACTGCTAATGGTGCTTTCAGCTGCTGTAGCACCCTTTGTAGGATGAGCTTGTGTTTGAGCCTTCCTTAAACTCCCTAAGGGCAGGTGGGTGTTTCAGAGTCCATTTTACAGATGGTGCATTTTGATTTGAGGTAAGCAGAGAGCTTTGGATGAGATGCAGCCTGGAAGCTTGTGGCTGGTTGTGAGACATCAATATATTGAAAGCATTGTCCCGTAAGGTCCCGGTTACTGCCTAGTTTTATCATACACCTGTCAGCAACTGCAAGAAGCCCCATGCAGAATCAGAACTTCTTGTTTAAACAACTTCACTCTATGAGATAGTGCCTGAGGGGGGAAAATACAGCTTGTGATCTAATAGATAAGACAGGAAAAGAGCAAGAGGCGACTTGTCAAAGAGAGACGAATGGACTTGCTGGAAGTCACACAGTAGGTAAGTGGAAGTGGACTGAATCTCTTGAGACACATCCTGGTGCTGGGTTGCTAAATTGCAATTGTTTTGATTAAGTGCCTCTCCCACTTCTGACTACCCCTTTCCCAGGCCCATTGTCAATGGATGTTTCAGCTTATTATTTATTTTATTCTTCCTTTCTTGTTACAAGAAAAGAATGGAAAAACATCTTTTGCTTCTCAGACTGCATCTTGCAAGCATCTGTCACCTGTTTTAGAGAAGAAAGTTCCCCTTCTTCTGTTTCCCTACTTAAAATGAAAGGTTTTCCTGTAGGATGTGGGTACGCCACTAGTGGAGGCTGCAGGGCAGTCACAGACCCAGCCTGAACAGGGGGGCTGCACCCACATGATGTGATGTAGGAATCTGGCACACCAGGCAGCGCTTTGCAAAACCACTGTATGCTCCAGGGCACAGGTCTCCAATATCATTCATCCTGCCTCACCTGTGTGTATCTGTTTCCTCAAACCAGGTCTGTCTCAGTGTGATCATCAACGTGCAGCACAGGATTTTTATTCATTTCCTTCCAGTGCCAACTGGAGTCAGTCCAAACCCAAACCGGAGAATGCTCCATCTCATGCTTCTCCAGGAAAATGTTACTGTTGGTGCAGAGAAGAAAAGGTCCTCCTCTGCCCTCACCCCTTGCCTTCAACTCAGTTGTCAGTCCCATAGTTCTTGGTTTGGGCCAGGCCACTGATGCTTTTCCCATCAAAAGGCAGATCTAGTCAAAATCAGACAGCTTCAGATCCCTTCTGTTTCTGCAATGTCTAGTCTCTAACCCAGCTATATGTTTATTATTTTAAGAATCCTTGTTATTTCTGGACACCTCTTAATGTTCAGGCACTAACTCTGCCTTCCTCTGTGCTTCCCACTGGAGCTTCCATCTCCACTACTCAGAGGTCACTTGGCCATGCTCCTGCTGCAGCTCTGGCCTTCTGTTATCGACCATAGCTAATCTAGCATGCTAGCAGGACTTTCGGAGAAAAAGCAGCATCCCTCTGGACCTAGAGAGACCTTTGAAATAGTTCACTTTCTCGTCTCTTCCAGCTCTGAGTCCTGGACATGTTGCTGACACTGTAATCCTGTAAGCATCCTTCCCCAGTGGCCCTGGCAAATCTGGAGTGGAAGGACATTTGCTCTGTGTCTTCCATCCAATTGCTTCCCTCTGGAATCTTTTTTTGGATGTGAAGCTGTAAAACAGACATCAGCCAGGAGTATTTTAGAGAACAGGAATTTTAGCCTAAGAATAAACAGCCAGGTTCATTTGTTCACATCAGCATTTGGGAGTATAATCATATGTCTATCCATCACTCCTCTGCCTGATAACTTTAGCTAGTTTCAGCAAAATTTGACAGTAAGTTAGCAGTCTTAGAGATGTTACATTCCTTTCATGCAAACAGGCAGCTAGAGAGAGAAGGAGTAATGCCAGTGCAAGCCTTGTTAGACATCGGAGAATCCAGAGGGAAGTGGACACTCAAGAAACATGCATCAAGATGGCAAATGTCACTGCTTTGCTACTCGCTGACCAGTTTGCTATTCAATGTTTTAATTCCAAGGCACTATGATGAATCTTATGACATTAGGACAAAGCTGGCCTTCATGTCCTCACAGCCAACATCTTCGTACCTGTTCCCTGCCCCGTTCTGGCCCAGGTATCTGCATATAGACCACCTTAAATCCTCTGAGGGAAGAGGGAGGATAGGTTCAGTGGATCTGTCAGTCATCAGGGCAAACATTAAGGTCGAGGATGGCAACAGGATGGTGACTCTGAGTGTCTGCAGGGGTCCCTGCTTCCCACAGCATCACCCTTCACTTGTGTACATGTTACTCCTCCTCCTGCTCTGGGGTGCCAGACTCTTTCCAGCTGTCACATTAGCATCTGCAACCTGATGTGCTGGTATCACCACAGCAGCATTATGCAGCTTGGCAGGTATTAATGGATTAATTTATTTGCTGATCCCAAAAACCTATGGAAGGGCACAGAAGCAGGTACACACTGAAGCTACTAACTAGTCCCTCCAGCTTCCTGGAATAGTTTGCATGTATTGACTGCATTTGCTCCCTGGTTTCACGACAGGGAGACTGAGAGGATTATACTGTAGTAGACCAAAAGTCTCTAGACCAAAAGTGTCTGGTCCCTTCCAAAGCTCCTAACAATACAGGAATTCGCTCCAACCATAACCCCTGCATTTCTTGCTTAATACCTTGAGTGTCTATGTGCAGCACTCCATGTTGCGTACTCCAGGCTGTGCACCCTGCAAAGTGAATTGTGTGATACAGAGCAAACCAAGGATACTTTCTTAGGAGTCTCAAAAAAGGTCCAAGAAGGAAATTCTATTGAAACATGCAGGAGTGCAGCACATGTCTGAAGTTCCAGTTTGTTGAGACTGCTGTCTCATGGCAAGATGTAGGGAATGCAGGATATACACTGAATTTCCACTGCCAGGCAGCGACACTGCAGGAAAAGGATCCCCAAACAGAGGACCTGCAGCTTTTTCAGCCAAGGGACTGGAAACATAGCAGAGCCCTTCTAATATTCCTGAATTGAGGTAATTTCTCTCATATTTGGACCCTGGAGCAAAACTAGTTTGGGTTTTGGCAATAGCTCCGTGTTTTCCCTTCAGCAACTTCCAGAAAAGAACTGAAGAATGGAATTGCTTTTATTTCCATTGTTTTTCCTCTGCTATTTAGCTTCAGCCTCGGTTACTTATTGCCTGCAGGAGCTGCATGGGAATAGCTGGAGCTGGTGGCAGCATCTTTGTATTTGCTACACAAGAAGCAGGGAGACAGCCTCTGTTCAAATTCAGACAGAGTAGATTTTGAACCTTGCAAACCTTTCATGTGTGATCAGTCAAAACAGAGCATTCTTCTGGCTTGCTTTAGCTGCTAGATACAAGCCAAACCTCAAAGGAGAGTTTGGGAATGTTGATTTTTCCTCCTTGCAGTATGAGGGAGTATTTCATCTGCAGACAGTTCTCTCCTGGGTAAGAAGCATTTCCTATTCTTAAATGAACAGAGAACTGAGCTTTTCCTTCTATAATTAAGAAGACTGTAGCTGAGGCCCTTTTTCTGCTCTTTGCTAGAATCTGAAATTATCTCCTCCCTTACTGTGAGTTTTGAATGTTTTGCTAGCCTTGTTTTCCCTGAACTTACACATTGTCACATACCCTGAGAAAACCTATTCCATTGCCTTTTGTAGGAAATGCACTTGTCTCATGAGAAGGCTGCTTGAATGATTTCTACCCTAATTTGGCAGATCAAGGACACATTTTTCTTAAGCTTTTGTACCAAATTTCAGAGTTTTCTGAGCTCCTGTGCTCACAGTTAGAAGTCACAATAAGAAATAGGGCAGACTTACAGTGATAATCGGAGAAGTGGGAATAGTTCGTCAGTTGAAACTGTATTTCCAGAGCTGTAGGCTTATGGGAAATGTGTGAAACAGCAGCAGGTAGTCGAAAATCAAATGCAGAAAAAGAAAGGATCCTTTAGGCAAGTGGAGAACTAAAATGAGAGAAATGAGAAATAAGTGAACAGTGGCTATTCAGCCTAGTTCGGGTTTAACTATCTCAGAACCACTGAACAATACGGTATAAAACAATTAATGGTTCTGTGTGATTACTTTTTGAAATTGATAGGTGTGTATTAGATTAGAAAATGTTGAAAGGCTACCAGAGCTGGAGAGAAGGTTAAAAAAAGCACACCTACTTGTGTGGCTTTTGTGATTCTAGCCACTGCTGTGGACAGAATGGCTGTAACATAGACCTGGGCCAAACAGGAGGGGATTGTAGGAAAACCTTTAGCATTAGCAAGTAGGATAAAACAGTAGGAAGCTGTTATAGCTGCCTTTTTGTTCTGATGAGCAACCCCTCCTGTGCACCAGTTAGTGTACTACTGTGCAGAGTTGCAGCAGACTTAGAGCAAATCTGAACCTGTCTCCTTTGAAACCATATGTTCTCTCTGTTGGTGATAGATAAGAAATAGCTAGAATTAAACGTTCTTGTTTTCATTATTATTTGGGGGTTTCCGTTATGTTTTCAGAGAACTATTTCCAGAGCTAGGCATAGACTAGCCAAGAGCTTTGGCAGCAGTCCTCTGGTTACTCATAATGCAAGAATTAAATACCTCAGTGCCCAGTAGCAGATTTGATAGAAGGGAATATGTGCTCATGCCCCAAGCTATGTGGGCTATTTGCTCAAGCCTACCTCCCTCAGCTATGGTAAATGGGGAGTGCTCTAATGTGACGTGTGCGTCAGGGAAGTCGCTGCTGGCTGATCTGATGCTGGAAGCCCCTTATACCACCAGTGCAAGGTTTACTGGAGAACATGTCTCCAAGTCCTCAGGCTGCAGCCCCCCCTGATGCTTGGCAGTAAGTTTCATCTAGCTCTGAGGAGACCTTTCTTTGTTGGACTGCAAATATTTAGCAAAAAATGCCCCTCAGAGACTAGACTACCATTGTATTTTGGTCCTGAACAAACCCAGACAGCTTTCATTCTTTTCTCAATGTGAGCTCTAAAGTTTGCAAGAATCTCAAAGCACTATATTAGTCCAAGAAACCTTTACAGTAAGAGGTATCTGGGTAACAGGCTTAAACAGGAATTACATCTACAATGAGGGAGGTTTCTTACGGGTGTAAATCAGCTTGCTCCAGGGCTGTCTTGAATAACCCAGAGACCCTGCGCACAGTGCCTGAACGTATGCCATTCTCCACATGTACGAAAGTCTAGTGAGGTCAGACTTCCAGCACATGCCAGGAAAGCAATGCATTATGTGCAGCTGGACTCCCTGTACACACTGTGCAGAGCTGCTCTGTGCATAAACAGCAAGCCATATTAATTGGCCTATTTGTGTCCACATAGAGTAACTCCACAGCATGTATACTGCAAGCCCAGTCCATCTGGAATTACACGCAGCACCCATCCATGGAATCTACCTCTCAGCCATCCCAGGGCAAATCTGCTTTGAGGACAGGCTTACATCAATGTCAGTTTGTTCCAGCTGTCTGTCGTTTTTCATTTGCTTCGCATTGTTTTATAGCCCTTCTCACCTGTTGTCTTTGTCCTCTTCTGTCCCTTTTATGCCTGCTCTGTGGCATGGCAGGGAGATGCCATGCATGCATCACATCCTGAGCCACAGTGGAAACATCTGGAATTCTGCACAGCTTTTATAGTGCTTTGAGCTCACCAACAAGGTTTTTACACAGAATTGCACTTTTTCTTCCAGAAAGTCCAGCTGTGATATGTATCCAGTTCAGCCAAATGAGCTTCCTGACAAAGTGCATTCCACAGCTAGCATTAGCTCGCCCAAGGAAACCACCCTTTGCTATGTACATGGAAGGGCTTTAATCCTGCTGTCCCGTGGCAGAGTGAGGTATCGGGTGATGACCCTAACAAATGGTCCAATTTTTTTTTGGAGGAAGAAGCACTGGAAAGTGAAAACTGCATTAGAAAACACCCTTTTACCCCTCCCAGGAAATCCTTTCTTTTTATGGGAATAGTCAAACCTTGTAAAGGAAAGTTCTTATTATTTGGGTTAATGAATAGCTAATTGCTTTGCACAACAGTGGGAGCTGGACTAGATCCCAGGCCAGGAGCATTGCTAGTTAAGCCCAAGTTGAGAACTGTCAACCTGGAGTGAAACTCAAGTGTTTTAATGCAGTACCACTGCAAGGCAAAATCGGTGCTCACGCTGCTGAAGGGGTTGCCACGTTTGCTTTGCCCGTGTGGGATCAGCATGATGTGTGTTACTGTTACATTCATAAAGCTGTCATAAAGAATTAGCACACACTTTCTACTTTTGAATAATCCTTAATAGCAACTTTTATTCCCCTGAATGGCCTCCAAAGAGGAGCCTTGCAGATAGTCTCAAAAATGCAGCCCCAAACATCTCTCTTTGTAAGCACTGTCCTCAGCAAATTAGACACAGAGGCCTTTGGAATGGTCTTCTTTCCAAATGTCTGCTGGTTATATGGAGGCTAATGATGTAACTGAGAAGCAGCGTCTGCACTTTAGGTTGAATTCGGACATTTTCCATGCTAAAATAATTCCAGCTGCTTCATTTGCTTCCTTTTCCTGTAGATTCCTTTCCGATTGATGTATTTCATACTGACAGTTTTTACGGATATTGGCACTGGTCAAACAGAATTCCTGACCAAAATCCAGACAGAAATTTATTGTAAAATAGTATCTGTCTTTCCTAGCCAACTGCTGCTCATTTGGAGTAGCAGGGAAGGTGACTTTAAATTTGTATTTTAGTTAAACAAAGTTAGTTTAGGGGTTTTTTGCATTTTAGACTAACTAAAATGGAAATCCAGGTTAGGTGTCATGTATGGACCATTCAGAGTAGTGGAAGCAGGAGAAGAGGAGTGGACGCATGGAAGTCAACAAAGCGCAGTGGACAAGTCTGTCTCTACCAGGAGCAGTTATGTGTGCACAGAGCCCCCAGATTAGCTTGTCCTGGCTCCTTAGTGTAACAGGAAACACACTGTAGGGTATCAAAGAAAAAGGTCTTCTGGGTCAGAACCTGATGTTGTCTCTCATCCCAAGAGCCAGCTCTTGTTTCAGCAAAACTTTGAGGTTTGCTGAGGACTGGTGATAGAAGCTGCAGTGGCCTTAGAGACTTCTTCCATAGCTGCAAGAATACACTTCCTCCTGTCTGCCACTTACAACCTGCAGTTTACATTAACAGTGGGATCGTTACATTTTTCACCTTCAGTTATGCAGACAGTCCCAAAATTGGCCTTCACACTCTGAAGCAATCCAAGTCCTTCATTTCTTTGGACAGTCAGTCTAGTGAGAATATTGTATTTTACATATAATGGCCATAGGAATATAATGGTCCCGCTGTACATACATACTCTTACAGCTTATATCTTAAAGAAATCCTGTAATAACTTTAAGAACAAATGATCATCATGGCTGTAGCCTTTTTTATGATGGCAAAAATTGGCAAAGAAGGAAAATGTGCCATTTGTTTAAGCCAGTATTTTAACATACATGAAGTTAACAGTACATCTCAGGCAGCAACAGAGCTCTGCAAATTGGTGGGATGCTTGTGAGTACAAACGCTATAACAATTCCGGTGTCTAGTAGCTGTACAAGACCTATTCATGCTTATCATGGCTTATTAGAAGTAGAGCAATGTGTTGTCATGCTGAATCTTGAGCATGTACAGGAGAATAGAGGGATCCTTCTGGGACTGTCTTTTTGCAGCATGCTTGACCTTGTCTTCAACATGGATTTGCACAGAGGATCCTGGGTGTATAGAGTTCATTGCAGGCTCAGGTTTGCAAAATGTCAGAACCAGTAATCCTTTCCTTGACTCTGGAAGTCAGACTCTCCCCTCAGTTGTCCTTGGGGAATGAAGCTAAGTCATTACTCTGGATTTGGGAGCAATATTTGGGTGAGAAGTTTTTCCTGACTGTGATGCAAAATGATACAAGTGCCTCAGCAGTCTTGCGTTCATGAAGTTGTAGTGCTGCTTATCATCAAATTAGCAATACCCACTTCTCTTGCAAATGGGCTTCTTTATAGTCTAACTGGAAGAATGTGATCACTGAAAAGCAGCCAGTGATACACTATGTACCATTATTTTCTGTGTTGACAGTTGAGAAAATAATATCGTAGCATAGAAGTTTAGTTTGAATTGTTTATTGGACTAAAAACAGTTTAAAAACCAAGAAATAAATCCAGCTGTTAGAAAAAAATGTGTTGTTTGAGGTGGATGAACTTTCATTCTGGGAACTATTTTCTTGTCTGCAGATCATTTGCAGGAATGTAAATACTAATGTTTTTACTTTTCTTTGTTACAAATGTAGAACAAGCTGACCAATTAAGAATTGGATACCAGCCCATTTAAGGAAGATCGCTGCATTTAGTTTTGCTATTTGACCTCAGCAGCAGAGTGGTGTGACTGAAAATATACCTGCACTGCACAAAATCAAAGTCTGCTAGACAAACATCTAAAGCATCCTTGAAAAATACTTGTACATAATTTCTTGCTAAGATTGATCTCTGCCAAGAAACTTAAATAGTCGATTACTAAATAGTACAGTTTTGTGACTGTCAGTTGAAACTCAACTTCAGGTAGGGTTTCATTGCATAGAAGGTGCAGGGAGGAATACAAGGGACTGTGTTACCTTATAGCGGCCTTAAGATAATGATTGATATTAGGTGGTCTAAAGATTTACCGTTCAGTCACCCATGACACCCAATCCGCAGCTTCCAGCTTCCCTATTGCTTCCCTGGAGAAGCCAGCCTTCCCGAGGAGGAGGTCTCCCTCACACAGTAGCCCCTGCAGAAATGCCTTGAGACACTCTACCTGAGTGCTCCCTTGATGATACTGCAGGTGATACTGTTTGAGAACTTCATATAAAAATGCCCAAAGGGACAATGATTAAGCTCCCCAAGAGAAGAATGGGGAACTGAGGAGAAGCACAATCCTAGCTGAGGAACAGGATTGGAGAGGTGGCTTTACTCCCTGTAGCCTTCCTATGTAGCTTTAGGTTTATGTCATAAAATCATGTTTTTGAATGTATTTAGGGCTTAAAGGTGCAGGTGAGTGCCTTTGGTTAGACTCAAAAGCCTCTAAAAATGGCAGTTAAATAGCTCCACAGCTTTGAGGACCTGTATCTCAGTTCTCCACTTGCACAGTGGATGTAGTTGTGGCTCTGCCATGGAGACGGCTACATCAGAGCCTGTGATGTGCCTGGGTACCTTAGTGATGATATCTCTACACAGCCCTGCAGGCAATAAGTTGTCTCTCTGCTTGATTTGCCTCAGTGCTAAATAATGGTCAGCCTGTGCTAGTGTGCCATGATGCTTTGATATACCGATGATTTTCAGCAGCTTAGATTCAGGCTGTGAGATTACTGACTTGTTTCCTTCACCGAGATGAGTAACAGTAGGGAAGAAATTGTGTGTTTGTGTATGTCCTTGTTTATTTTCCCCCACTGTGAAGCATTAATTGGTGACTGTGGCGGGTTGACCCTGGCTGGATGCCAGGTGCCCACCAAAGCCATTCTATCACTCCCCCTCCTCAGCTGGACAGGGGAGAGAAAATATAACAAAGGGCTCGTGGGTCGAGATAAGGACAGGAGAGATCACTCACCAATTACCGTCACGAGCAAAACAGACTCAACTTGGGGAAAACTAACTCAATTTATTACCAATCAACCAGAGTAGGGTAATGAGAAATAAAACCAGATCTCAGAACACCTTCCCTCCACCCCTCCCTTCTTCCTGGGCACAACTTCACTCCCAGATTCTCTACTTACCCTCCCCCAGCGGCGCAGGGCGATGGGGAATGGGGTTTACGGTCAGTTCATCACACGTTATTTCTGCCGCTTCATCCTCCTCAGGGGCAGGACTCATCACACTCTTCCCCTGCTCCAGCGTGGGGTCCCTCCCACGGGAGACAGTCCTCCACGAACTTCTCCAATGTGGGTCCTTCCCACAGGCTGCAGTTCTTCACGAGCTGCTCCAGCATGGGTCTCTTCCACCGCATGCAGTCCTTCAGGAGCACACTGCTTCGGCATGCGTTCCCCCACGGAGTCACAAGTCCTGCCAGAAAACCTGCTCCGTGGGCTCCTCTCTCCACAGATCTGCAGGTCCTGCCAGGAGCCTGCTCCAGCGCGGTCTTCCCGTGGGGTCACAGCCTCCTTCAGGCACCCACCTGCTCCGGCGTGGGGTCCTCCATGGGCTGCAGGTGGATATCTGCTCCACCGTGGACCTCCATGGGCTGCAGGGGGACAGCCTGCCTCACCGTGGTCTTCACCACTGGCTGCAGGGGAATCTCTGCTCCGGCACCTGGAGCATCTCCTCCCCCTCCTTCTTCACTGACCTTGGTGTCTGCAGGGTTGTTTCTCTTACATGTTCTCACTCCTCTCTCTGGCTGCCATTTCTGTCTGTCCCAGCAACTTTTTTTCCTTCTTAAATATGTTATCACAGAGGTGCTACTACTGTGCAATCGCTGATTGGCTCGGCCTTGGCCAGCAGCGGGTCCGTCTTAGGGCCGGCTGGCATTGGCTCTGTTGGACACAGGGGAAGCTTCTAGCAGCTTCTCACAGAAGCCACCCCTGTAACCCCCGCGCACACTACCAAAACCTTGCCACACAAAGCCAATACGGTGACTGAATGCAAAATTTCTTTTCCCCTCTCTGTTCTTACAGGACTCACATAGGAGTTAATTGCCAAAAAGAAAACTGCATGTTGTAACAGTATAAGGGATGACAAAGCATATGTGGGGGTGGAACAGTTTGAAATGCTCTGAGGTCCTAAGGATGCTACTCTAATAATAATACTTATTCTTTGGCAATAGGGAGTAGGCAAAATAATCTGTGATGTAATGGCCTGGCTTGTCATTTATGGCTTGCAAGCCAGCGTTTAGCCACTCAGCAATTTAGGATTACAGAATTATCAGCAGAGAGAAATACTGTTGCTTGAAATTGTGACATGGTTTTATAAACTTCCTTCTTTTACAGATTCGGTTAAACAGCAGAGGACTTATCTATTCTGTTGGTCTCCTGCTGGCATCTGTTTTTGTCACAGTATGTATATAGTCTTTCATTCTTCATTTCCAAAAGAGTGATTTTTATAGATGTTTTCTTCACCTGTTCCTTTCTCACCTCCAGCTGTAATAGTGGTTGCAAAGCCTGTTGTTAAGGGACAGGAATTGTCATTCCTATTGTAAACTTTCCAAGACCTTAATCTGGCACTTTGCAGAAGCTATCACTGTCACAAGATGGCTCTCATTTGTATGTTTTTTATGGGAGGAGCCTGGGAGATTCATTAGTAATCGTTAGTTATTTTTCATGCTAGAGTTGAAGCAGATCCCCCTTGATGTATGATGAGATCCGTTCTCCTGTTGGACAGGTAGACAAAATGCTGTACAGTTTGCTTTGGCCCTCTGTAGGAACCTTCTGAAACACAACGCAGACGAGAACAAATAGTGCCTGGACATGACAATTTTTCTATTGAAATCAGTGTCTCACATTCCCTGACCTGTCCAAGTCCAACATAGCAGACTAGAAATGATAGAGAGAAGAGGGTTTATGTGACATCTTCCAAATCATGAGACCAGCTGCTATAGGGAGTCCTCCTGTGCGTTACACACCAGCACCATTCCCATGTACACAAGACTTCAATCTTTTAAGAAGTTTGTGTGGAAGGAAACTAAGCAAAGTCAAGCCCAGCCTTAGACTGTGTGGCTCTAGATTGAGATGCAGAGGGGCACATGAAGTATTTTGAGTGAAGAAAAAGGAATCTGGCCTTTGAAAATGTTTCTGATTGAATTAAATGGGATTGTTCTTGGCAAAATTAAATTCATTGCAGAAACTTAAGGCCCTTGGGCCAGGAGTCAAGGTGATGCAAGTCACTGTGGCTTCCATGACTGTGAGGGGGCTACTCTGATTTACTTCAGCTGTGGTCTTCAGCTCACTTGTTGCAGTACTTGCATTGTGATTGCTTCCAGGTAACCATGATCAGTAAGGGGACAGTCATCTTCATGCTCCTGTAATTGAGAAGGGCATTTACCACTTTTTTCAAAATGTTCCTGCTGTGGTGGCTTACTCTGTGTCTATTGTAGGTTTTTGGCGTCCACATGAACAAATGGAAACTGGATAAGAAGCTAGGGTGTGTGTGCCTTTCCCTTTACGGCATCTTCCTGTGTTTCTCCATCATGACAGAATTCAATGTTTTCACTTTTGTGAACTTGCCAATGTGCAGAGATCACTAATGCAGGTGGCAGACTGTCGTGAGGAACTTCCTTCTTACCTGTGCAATACAAACCACGGCTGGCATCTCCTGAATGCGGTGCACCTCCAAGTCGTGATGTATATCCTGTTCACTGTTCATAGGACCCGTGGCCCCATCTAGATCTGCCCTCTCCCTGACCTCCCCACAACCTGGAAAAATCCTGCATCGATGTGAAGATTATTTTTTTCAACATTCATGTGGTTTCCTAGCTCAGTTTTTGAACAGTGTGACTGGGACTCTAGATGAACTGGCTGCTAACTGGCGTCAAGCCAGGTAAAACTGGTCTGCTACAATTCCTTCTTTTTTTAAGTTATTTGATGGAAGACTAATCTAATTTATGACTTAAGACTATTGCTACAATGCAGAAGAGGGTACATCATACAGGGGCTGATTTCAAGGAGAATCATGGGAATTTTTCTGGTTGGTTTTGTTTTGGGGTTTTTTTTAGTTGTGTTTTGGGGGTTTTTTTGTTTTGTTTTTTTGTTGTTGGGTTTTTTTATTAATTGCCAGAGATCAAAGTCCTCTCTTGCAGCTTCTCCTTCTGAGTGCTGGGTCTCCTGTAACGATCCAAAGGTCACAGGGCAGTGTAATATGGGAATACAATTCAAGGTACTCGGGCATATGAATGGATTTACTGAGTATTAAAAGAAGATTGTCAAGGCAACAGATGATGACTTTTTACCATAAAAAATTAATCTTGTACAGGTGTGATGAGGAATGCAAGGTAAATGTGGATTCAAAGGGTAAACACTGCTACCATTTAACTACTAATGTTGGAGTTTTATTACTAGGTTGTTTATGGTTTTTCCAAGCAATAGTTTGATCGCCAGCCCAGGAGGGCTACCAAGGAGGTGTCCTGGTTTTTAAAGGCCTGCACATCGAAATGGAAGGTCAGAACTTTCTCTGCTTCATCAGATTTCTTGTTTTGGGGGGATTCAATAGTTCATGTCTTATTCATTCTGAGAAGGACGTAAGTACGTGTTGGAACTTTTCTAAATGAGTTACAGACACTGGTTTCTTTAAAAGGAAAGAGGCATATTTTGCACAGACATAGTTACTGAAGTCATAATTTGCCACTCTTTAAAGAATACACTGGACCTGGCCAGATATTTGTCGTCTTAAGCAGTTGAACTTACCTGATAACAGATCATGTGGATTCATCACCCTTCCTTTGGGAGGGAGGAAGACACAGAGAGATGGCACTTTTTAAAATGTGGAATATCTTCAATGCAGACTCGCTCACAGATCTTAAGTTATTGTGAAAGTTTAGCTATTCATTGTTCCAATATCCCTGCTAGATTTTGTATACTTCTGTATTAATATCCAGGCAGATTGCACCCCATGAGAAACACCATCACAGCTTCATTTGTATGTATTGATACTGTGGATTCTTGCCAGTGCTGGCTCTTGTATTTACTTTAAGCACTGATCACTTCTGATTCATTTGGTATGTTTTTTCCTCTTTCTTGTGTATGTTCTACTATGAAATGTATTAAGATACTACCAGCTAGGTGAATGTTTTTGTCTATGGTTCAAACAGTGGCAAGTATTGGTAGTAAAGGCACAGCAAACCCTACATAAAAGAAAGGAAAAAAAAAAAAAACAAACGCAAAATACTAAGCTATAGCAGGAAAAAAACCTCCCAACTCAGAAAAAAAAAAAAAAAGAGCCCCGTTCACAGGCAGAAAACCAATTTTTATTTCATTTGCACTTTTGGAAGTTATTTTTTCGTTTAATTTTCTTTGGGGAAAATGTTGTAAGTCAAAATATTTACACCCTGTGGTTTCCATTCAGCTCAGCACCTGGTTTTCTTTCTTTGTTACACTAAATGTGTGGAGGCACTGGCAGCTGTTGCACTGTGTGTGTCAAAGCCCAGCAGAAAAAGCTGTGTACCGCTGGCTTCGGGTGAACAAAGTGTGCTTATGGATCCCTGGCAAGAAGAAGGAAGGGTCCAGGGACAGGTAGTAGAGAGAGTCAATGACATGCCTGCGTCATTGTTTTTCATTCTGGAAAACAATTGTGTTGCTACTTGTTGAGCTATGCAACCTGTTGTTTGAGCAGCCTTCTCGTAACTATGCCTGCTGGAAGTCCTCTTGTGTTAGGAAGCCCACTGTACCTTCCTGTTGTTTTTTTTGTTGCTGTTGTTTCTTTTTCTGTTGTTGTTAATGAGATTAATAATAATAACAACAATCACTAAAATGCCTAAAATACTTCCTTAAATCAAACAATGTTAGCAACAATGTGGCACACTTCACTAAAATCCACCCCACAAACACACCACTATACTCTCGTAGCAAGATGCAGTTGCTCCTAAGCAGAGTGTTTCCTTGCTGACAGAAGGGACAGATTTGGGGAAGGGGGGGGAAAAAAAAAAAAAAAAAAAAAAAAGAGAAGTTTCACATCAGGGCCTATTATTACTTCTATTTTGAATATTTATACTGCTGCTCCAATGGAGCCAGTTGGATCTATTTCTACGAAATAGCCATTACCTATCCCATGGCACAAAAACTGCATGAGTATTTTTTAGGAACTTTTCCTATTGGTGTGCATTAAATACTGTAGTATATCGTAGCTTTGCATTGTGTGTAAAACCTGAAATACCTTGTTTTGACACTTGTGTGTTGTGTAAGTTGTTTGTTCTAAGCAGAAGCAAAAGGTACATTGAACTGCCATTATCTGTGCCATATATGAATTGATAAGCACTTCCTATATTGACAGTTTCAGCGAGATGTGCTTACAATTTGCAACCAAATCAACCGGTGCAGACCTGGTTTGGAACAGGATAGACCAACTGAATGTGTGCACTCTTGGTTTTGTCTCCAAAAGAGAGAGCCTCTCAAGTTTGTTAGCATAATCGAAGCCTGTGGAAAAGTCCCCAAAGCAAAAAACTTGAGCAATTTTTAGCATCCTTCCTGTACAACGTCTCCAAAACTCACATAGACAGTTATATCCAAATGCAGTGCATAGTAATAGCTTTACTTCACTGAGCCAAGCAGAGGACTGAGTCTGAGGGGTTCTCTCCTCCCGACGCTGGATTCTGGAAGTTGCTGGCTCTGAAAGGGGGGACAGCCAGCGCCTGGCTTCAGTTTCCCAGTGAGAAGCTCTGCAGCGCCCGTTGCTGCTCAAGACGTGGGCCACTGTTGAGGCGCGGGGCCACAGGACTGGCGTCCGTCGAGGGCGTCTGCCCCCTGCCCTGCACGGGCACCTCGGCTGGCAGAGGCCCTGGGGGTGTGGGGCGGGATGGGGACGGGGCATGTTGGGGCTGGGGCTCGGGGTGGCTGGGGGGTGGCTGCCTGGGGGGGAAGCAGGGAGCTGAGGCACAAAGGGGCTGTGGAAAGGCCCAGGGGTTGGGGGGAACCAGAGGTGAAGCCAGGTTGGGTTGGGTTTTTTGAATATGACTGTGATTCATTTGTGGTTTTATTCTTCTGAAAGCAAGGGTCACCTTCATGTCTGAGGCTGCTCTGGTCTTTGGACCAGTCGACTGTTTTTGTTTCCATTCCTAGCAGTTTCAAATGATTCCTATTGAGTATTTCAGAGAGATTAAAGAGCCTTTTCCTTAGTGGAGAGCACTTCACTGCAGCTCTGACTTTGACTTGATTTAAATATGTGATCCCTTGCTTGTTTCAACTCTGCTCGACATGTGGATGGCCTTCCTTTGACAGTGGTTCAAAGGCAGAATGATAGGATGTGATATGAGGACGTCTTAAGACATGCTGGAAAAACTGCTTTTGTCCCTACCAAAGGTGAATTTTATACTTGCCTTTTTTTTTTTTCCTTTTTGCTCCCCCCCCCCTTCTTTTTTTTAATGTGCTGCACTTTTTGGTAGATTGTTTCTGCATTAGGAACACCAACCTGAAATGTGTGCATGGGATGAGACTTTCACTGGGATAATTTGGGGTTTTTTCCTGTGATGCTACTTGCCTGCTTTGTTTTCAGCTTTCTGTCCTCAGCCGTGTCATTGAAATTAATTGATAAGCATACTTTGGATTTGTGATATTAGTGCTTGTGAAAAAGAATGCTCATTCCTAACATTCAGATAGATGCATGACTGGCTTTTTTCTTGATGAAACAAATCAGGTAGAACAGCAATCTAGTTTTAGAAGAGCAACGTTCAATATAGGTGGAGCAACCTGAGGGTCACATTTAATATCCTGCTGTCAGGAATTTTTATATGCCTTTTCCAAATAACCATATAAATACTTGTGAGATAAAATGTAGATTGACTATTGTTGGATAACTTTTTAGAAAACCATAACTTTCTGCTGATTAACAGATGTTTCTTATATCAAGATTTTTTGGAAGCCCTAATCCTTTCAAATAAAACTCACAGAGATGCAATAGTGTAAGGTTTGTCTATTTCAAAGTTACACCACTGGAGCTTTAAACTTGTTTAAATATATACTTTAAAAATCAATCTCAGTGGACCATGCTTAGCTGGATTTAAATCTGCCCTGTATTCATGAAGTTTCACTTGATCAGTAGCTGCTGTAAGTTAGTCTAAAATAGTCTTAAATCCAGGTAAGAATGTCCATATTAGGTTTGTACAACTTTAACTGAATCAGTTTAAAGCCAGGTTTTTAAGAAAAGCGGTGGAAGTTTGAGTATTTGGAAGACTTCAGCCACTTCACTTCAAATTTAAGGAACTGCAGAGTTTGAGTATGTTGACTGGGTGTACCAAGTATAATGCAAGGCTTAAAGTTAAAGGAAGAGAGTTTTCAGTATTCACTGACTTGAGTGAGAGTTGACCTCTATTGAAATCAATGGCAAAACCACAATGATTGTTTTGTAGGGTCAGTGTACATGTTTGCAGCAGTAAGTCCTGAAAAGGACTATTGCACTTTGTTTTTTAAAGATGAACTTTTTATTTTCTTATCTGAATAGATAAATGAATAACTATTAATACAACTAGGCACCTTTAAGGGAATTTACATGAATATTCTGTTAGCACTGTGGCCTCAAATCTGAAGCATATTTCATAAATGCATCTACTTCCACCCAAACTGCTCTGACTTGTTTGGCTGAATCTTGAGAATCAGTCTCAGGTGTGGACAAATCCATGCCTTTTGGAAAACAGGAAAGCAATGAGGGAAGAAATGGCAGTTCGTTTCATTGTGCACCAGGGGATATAAATTGGCTGTGAAGTCTATTGTTCACCACCCTGAAACAGCCTGAGATCTAGGCCAAGTTACCCAAGTTTGGGCAGAAACATCTAATTTCAGGAAAGCTTCTAAAAAAGCACAATTTGTTTAAAGTGACAGATTTTGTAATGTATTTATATAGTTAAAATTACTTTATCATGGTACGTTTTCTAATAGCCTTGCAGAACAAGTTTTAAACCTTCCACACCAAAACAACGTGACAGAAATCTTGTCAATATAATCTTTGTCTGCCGGGTAGGATTTGAATGGTGCTAAAACTCAACATGATAATTTTACAGCAATGATTTAACATAACCTTTTTATTGCCAGTTGGGGGAAAATATAACATTGCATGCCTGAACTGATGAGTTGTAGCTGATTACAGATCTGCTCAAATGTTGAACATTTGCCTCTGAGGTTTTCCATCGGCATGCCTGGCAAGCGAAGCAAGGAGCTTGGATTCCCAGAGGAGTAATCCCTGTTGCTGGACATTTTGTCTTTCTCATGCTGTAATGAAAGAAGGGGGCTACTGGTGCACACCACCCCTTGGTCACTGCCTGCTAGCTTGGAATGATACTTGCTTCTTTTCGTAGTAGAAATACAGGTTTCCCTTAGGACCAAGTCTTACCTTAATTCTATTCAGTGGTGTCTCCTGGCCAATAGGCGCTGGAGCAGGTGAGGAAACAAACACTCCATTCACTTTGTGCATGTAGAGACAGACGTTTGGTTGCAGAAGGAGTTAACTGCAGAAATGTCTTGTGGAGAGAGAGGACCATAATGTAAGCAAGTTTTAGTAATCATAGGGATATGTAACTCTGCCATTAGGAATGAAAAGTGAAGACCTCTGCACTCGTGCAGTGAGATCTACATACAACTGGTGGGGTCATTTCAGTAAAGCAGTCCCCTGGGTAGCAAACCACCGCATCACTGAAGGAGACCTGTTGTAATAATTCCTGTCAAAAAGCGGTGCCATCAGTGTACAGGTACATGGCTACCATACAATCACTGTCATTTAGTGAGCATTGGAGTTCCAAAGTTTTGAAAGGGAAATAACCATGGGATGGCAGGAGCACCGATGTCCTTCATGTCCTCTGGGATGTGTCTCTGTTCTGGGCAGCCTCTGGTTCCTATGGCTGGCGTGGCTCCTGAGAAAGCTGGGCCTCAGGCAGCTCTCGTCCCAGCCTGCGTAGCTGTGCCCACTGACCGGCAGCACGTCGTGGGAGAGGCTATTGGGGTAGCCGCAGACCCCGCTGCCCTTGGCCGGCACTGTTCAGCTGGGGTGTACTTCTGAGCCCAGCTCTCACAGGGTCGCAGGGCTGCCCAAAGTACTGCTCCCGAGGGAGGGTGGGGGGAGCACACTGCCTGCTGTTCCTGGGTAATACCCACCCCAGTGCAATAGACTGTGGGCATTTGCACCTCTTCCCTGGTCTAATTCAAGTCCTGGCACGATTGGGCAGGCTGTGCTCGGGCAGGCTCCTAAGTTGAAAGTCCAGAAAGTACCAGAGCCCTTGCTTAACTTGAAGCACATACCTTGTTGTGCAGAGGTCTGTGTATCGAAAGCTAAGCACATGCTTAAGTGCTTTGCTGAGAAATTTGGTTTAGTGAATCTAGCTCTTTGGCATCAGCAGGGTTTATTTAAGTGCCCAGCAGAAGCAGCACATGCGGTCTAAGAGTGGGGGCTCTCGTAGGGAGCAACTGCAGCAGAATGTTCCCGTGGCAGGGGAGGGGGAAGAATCCTATGTGGTCAGTGAGCAGGTGACTCTGATGGGGAAGCCTGTAACGAATGTGCCTTGGGTTAAAATAAGGGAAGTGACTTTTAGAAGACTTTGTAAAAGTTTTATAAACTGTTCACTGGGAGTCAGCTCCTGAGGTTTTTGCTACTGATGCTATTTAGGAAGGTAGAGTTGCCCTTGTAGATTTTGCCCTGAGGTGGTCTATGGCTTTCCTGTATGCCTCTCTAGAAGGCAGTAGCCTGTGTTAGTAGCAGTCCTGTGCAAACAGGACCTGATGCTGAGCTTCTGGAAGTTAAAAGCAAGGTTTTTTAACTGAGCTAGAAGGGCTTTGGATCAAGCCCAAGCCCGGGGCAGTCTGCCAATGGGGTTGTGCCATATACTTTCTGCTGCACCCTGCAGGCAGATGTCCAGCTGGTCTGTTAACAACGCACACCAGCAGCAGGGTGCCCCTCTCACCTTGCTTTCTCAGCAGCTCCTGCTAGTGCAAAAAGGAGAGCTGGGCAGTCCCTCTGCTTGCCATATGCTAGTTAATTCATTTGATGTTCTCTCGCATTTCTGAAGTGTGCACAGGGCTTGGGTGGGGGCTTTTGAATTTGAGGATCCAGCTTGCTTTTGGGGGAGATGGAAAAAGAGTTTTGCATTGCAGACTTTGAGCTAAGATACCACAGCAGCAGTCCCCTCCCGTGTCCCAGCTTTGTGCAACTGCATCTGTAGGCATAAAGGTGGTGAAGTATGAAGGGTCACATCCAGGTCTTTCTGATGCTGTTGACTAGTCTTGAGCCAGCACATGAAATTAAGTTGAAAGTCAGGTTACCAAAACATGCTTTTTACATCCTGACTTCGAGTCCTGATGCATATTTTGTGTAAATAGGATTAATTACTCTTGGCAGGACTGTGGTAATGAAAGACAGTTTGCGGGACCTGGTCCTGTATAAGCATCCATGTCACTTCTCGACTTCACTTTGTTGAGGACAGCCTTTGTTGAGAAAGGGTTAATTTTCTATAGGATGGCTAAGTAGGATGCCACACTGTGTCTATAGAAACCAAATGCAATCCCTAGCAGAAGGCAAACCTCCTTCCTGGCTGTTACAGCCTTAGAATTATATCTTGTCATTTTCTTAGCAAACGCTAAAATAACAAAAACTAAGCTGTTTGGTAAAGGAAGAAGGGAATGAGGCTGGGCAAAGGCAAGGGTGAAGATAAACCCTGCAATAGTGTAGTTTGTGATCATTTGAATGAAGAGGGCTTTCATTTTCCTCATGCTATGTACAAATACAGACTGCACCCTCCCATCCCGCCATCAAGGGCACAAGTGTGTAGACAGATGTGCTCTGGCTGCAGCTGTACCAGATGAAGAGGTGGTGACCCTTGTGGACCCTCTGCAGCAAACACCGTTATCTCTTTGCTGAAGCTTACCATCTGTCTGGCAGAGCTGCTTGTATGATTGCGCTCTGATCAGTGTCAGAACAATGGGAGTTTGTTTAAGCCGTTCAGTGGACAGTTACTTCTAGGAGCACGGCTGTTTTGGGAGGGCATGTCTCTCTGGGACCTAAGATGCTGTGTGTGGGAGGACTTCTGATAGAGATGAGATACACAGGCCCTATATAAATGTTGGGATGTGCTATGAAATCATTTTCAAAAGCAGACATCCCTGTATACCCAACAGCTGCCTGCTTGTTTCCTTAAGATTTTTATCTTGCTCCTTGTGCTGCAAGGATTCAGGATTTTGCTTCCACTTTCTATCTCATAAGCTGAATCCCTCTGGCTTTGAAGGCAGACCCACATCCTCCTTAACACAGAATTCATGCACTGAGCTAGCAGAAGTAGGATATAGGTTTTGATCCAGTAAGTTGATGGGAGAAAGTGCAAGGGGATCGTTGCTTGGCGCACCAATCTCGAACAACCCGACTCCAAAACAGTGTAAGCCTACTGTCTGCCTTTAAAATGCCCCTAATGGTTGAAGTAAGCACTCATTATGCAGTACATGGGAAGACTTTTCATAGGATGTCTTTCAAAGACTCTTCAAGGGGAAATTTGCGGGTATGAGGATACTTTATATCTTAAGTTGCCTCAAAATGAATGAAGTGGATACAACCCTGCTCAGTTCCGGTTATGCAAAGACACTCATTATACAATAAACATGATTGATCTGATTAAGTGATTATAGATCTGACCTGGGCCTTTCATGCTTTATGAAGCCAGACTATACTATACTATACTATACTAGTTTTACTGAGGGACTCAGTCATAAGTTCATACAATTGATTGGCAGATTTTTGGCATCATTTTTTTTAAATGTATGAACATAGATTTATATTCAAGCAACATATATATATATATATACACTTTACATAGTATGTCCACTGTTGTTAAAATGAAGCCCTGCAGTAAACAGCTGCCATCTGCATAGGAATAAACCCCTATCATGGCAACTGCTAGGATGCTAAGTGTATCAGTATTGAAGATAGCCTTACACCCATCTATTTATAAATGCAAGAGATGGTTACTAGTTTTTATTCATTTCCACACTGTATTAGCAAGGTATTGTGAGTGGTGCATGGCAGTTGCATATTTATAATATAGCAGGTCAAAAGCTTAAACAGCTTATCTTTGTACATTCAGTAATTTTTCTATTGTAATTATTGTTAGTCATTTGAAATTCCAGTTGCATTTTCTGAACATAAAGACAGCTTTGAAAAATTAAAGAGCGTGCACAAGACATTGAGGGGGTCAGGAAATTCTGCACTGAAGTATTTATACATTTTGTTTATTTATTTGTCGTACACTAAGAGCTGAGCCCCTGGTTCAAGAAAACATTTTCCCATGCTGGCAGAAGATTTAGGAACCTAATTTCAGTCCCCGCCTAAAGCTAAGGCCAGGTTTTCCTGAACCAGGGACCAAGCAGACTAAGCCATTAAAAGCGTCGTACCATCCTTTTGAATGGCCGCAAAAAGTGACGAGTCCTTCTCAGATGCTTCTTCTAACTTATATTAGTAGAGAAGCTGAGGAATGCTGAGAGACCCAAAGATGCTTCTGCGGTGCTCACCTCTTGATTAATAAGAGTAGAAATATATAAATAGCAAATACTCATTGCACTCTAATGTTTGTAGTATTGCTGTCACGAGGTACCATTTGCAATAATTAAAATTCACTTTTCATAAGATACCAACAAGTAGATTTTTAAAATTTTTTTTAGGTTTTTTATTTTTTAGTAAGGAAGTAATCTTCCTTTGTCTAGTTTTCCCCAGCTCCCTTTAACAGTAAATGGCTCTGGTTAAATGTGAAGATTTCTCTTTAAAACTGATGCCATGCGCTAGCAAATGTTTGGGTGAAGCTGACATTTATTGTCCCAAATTTATGACAGGGTGGTTACCAATTACAGCAGGCAAGGTCTCCACCTTGAAATCCTGCACTGAAAATGGTCCCACCGCTCGCAAACGCAATACTTCTCTGTATCCACTGCATTGTTTTGGTTTCAGGTAGGTCAGTAGATCTCCATTGCAGAAGAATGTATCAGATCATTGCTATCGGTGTGAATTACAGTAGGGCTTGTTGGGAAATACAAGAGCAACGGATGGAGTCAATTTACAGAGAATGTATTGGGGTGGCGGGGGGGGAACTGGAAGCCTGTATTTCATCAGCTCTTGAAGGCTTGGGGATTTTTCAGATTAGAAAAGAAAAAATTGGAAGATAAAGGCTGATTGCATAAAGTAGTGCATCAGTCTTTCGTAAAGGTTTGTATAACATTCAAGATTTGCATGAAGTGAGCTTCCACATTCTGTCAAGCACAGAGATCAGCCGAGTTGCTCATCCTAGATTCTCAGAAACAATCCTTTTCTTTCAGTAATTCTTACTGGTGAGTCAAAACCTGTGAGTGTAACATACATTTCTGTATCTCAAAATTGTATTGTGAAATTGCACATGCTTAGGTCAAATGAGCAAGCACAGGACTTGAACTACAAGAAGTTCTTGAAAGAAGCCAAAGCAAGATGTTTGTGAAATAACTTTGTTCTTAAGGATTTTTTTTAAAATGGATGACAGAAGCAAAGGACACAAAGTATGATTCTGTAATTATTCAGTACCCATGGAGAGCAAGTGCAAATGAGAGTAATATGGCATCACAAAAAGCTGGTTATTGTGTAATTAGGACAAGTTTTGGAGGGATTGCATTTATGTGGAGGTTTGCCTGAATGCTATTTGATCTTTACAACTCTCGCCCTCCTGATGAAAGGTGTTTCTTCCTGGTGAGAAATACTGCATCCCTTTATCAGGGAGAGGGGGAGAGGTATGCCAAAGACAATGTCTCTGACTTGGTTCTTATCCTAGCTTCACAAGTATGCGTTTTATCTGTTACATAAATGGTTGCGTAAACATGCTAGTAGCAATCTGCATACCTGAGAGATGAGCTGGTGTGCAGTGAACTTTGCCATGCATTGAAGATTTAGGGACAAATTTTACTTGAGGAATAGTTTGATTGACTTTACTGTCTGTCCTTGTAAACCCGAGAATCATTACTAGGCCTTTAATACAGGCAGTATTCATAAAAGATGACTAAAGGAATGATAGATTATGTTCATCCTCACATTGAATGTTTGTTTTCAAGAATGAAGGCAGACTAGGAAGATGTTCGTTTGGGGTTGGGGCAGGGGGCTGTTTGCTGTCTGTCAAAGTCCTGTGCAATCTGAAATCCCTCAGTAAGGTTTGGCAATGGTTCAGGTGTTCCTGTTGCTAGCGCATCCGTCAGAGCTTCAGCCAACAGGGACGTGCAGGAGGGCAGGACTGGTGTTTCTTTTCAGTCCATGGTTCATCTGGTCACAGACACGGGTGTGTGGCAAGCAGCCCCGCAGGGCGAAGTTCACTTCGGCTTACAACCCTAGCATAAGCGTGGCAATGGGAATTCATACGCTGGTGAATCAGGATTTCACTAGAACAAAAAGGTGAGCAGGCAGACCCATTAATCCTCAGGTATGTTGCACAAGTTTCAGGGCCCCCTGCCTTCCCCTGCTCCTCCTCCTCCTCCTCCCCTGGCTCATCTAGCATTTTTTTGGACCAGGCTTTCATTAGCTCAGCACTTCTGATAGCTCCCATTTATGCACTAAAAACCATGGCTGAATTCTGAGAAGTGTTGGGCCCCTGCTCGCCACTGAAGGACAATGGGTGCTGTTGGGTTCAGGCTCTCTTGAGAAACTTCCCTTGGTTTTCTTTTCCTTGCAAGGGCTTTGCCCACTGGTGCCTGAGTTTGCAGGTATGTACCTGTGCAAGAGCGAGTCAGCTGGTGTAAGGACAACTGGTTTCTTTACACATGGGGACTGCTTTTAGCCCCTTCCAGCCTTTTTCAGAGCCAAGCCCAAACTGTTGTATTTACATGGCGCTGGCCCTGACCTAATAAGCCCCGTCAGAGCCAGCCTAGGTCTGCACCCTGTAGTCAGCTTTGTACCACCACAGCATGCAGGGAGAGCCCCAGTGCCAGCAACTGGAGGGGGGGATGTGTGTTTAAATCATCTCATGGCCCAGCAGTTGGCTATTCAAGACCTGATAATTTCGTGGAGCTATTATGGAAAACTTGGGTTCGTACCATCACTAAAGTCTTAGACCGCTGAATGCAATCCCTGCCATGGCTTGTTCTAAAACAGACTGTGATGAAACCATAGAGATTTCTTTGAATTGTGTGCATGGTGAATTTTCTACTTTATGGTGCAGTCACGGCATCAAAGCTGCAGGAAGCACAGCAATAAAAGCGACTGATACAACCACCTTTTGTCTGATTTGGGATCAAACGACACTGTCTGGGTTCCTTTTCACTGAGTGGGAAGATTCTGTGATGCTTCTAACTGTAAGGAAGAAAATGTAGGTGGAACTGAGAGCAAATGCACATATAATGTATGTTCATTTACAGCCAGCCAGAAAACAAAATCATCAGTGGTTTCTAGTAATATGATTCTACTCAAAATAGCTTTTTATTAAGTCAGCTTAGAAGTGTTAAAATGGTGGAGCCACAGACAAAACATTTGTTACCTTTTGAAATGAGTTACAATGGTTTTGTCATACTTGTACAAGTATTATAAGGTCAGTCTTTCTGTATGTTTGTTTTACAGCTTGTTGTAGAATAGTCTTCTATGCATAGCTGTTCCACTTGCCTGTGTAAGTTACAAATTTAACAGAAATGAAAGCATGCATTTTTCTCTGTTTGCTGGTAACCTATGAAATTAGAAACTTGTATTTCTGTGTTTTTAATGTGTTATACTATAAACAAAATTCACAGCACTATTGTCTATGGAATATCAAAAAGTTTTATTAGAATGAATTACTTTAAATGTTTTGTCATTTGATTTAATAATGTGTCAGACATCTACACTAAGACAATATAATGTTTATCAATAAAAATATCCTCTCTTTGTACTAACTTAACACTTCAGGGTGTGCTTGGACATAGGAGTAGAGCACCCCTGTGGGTCGCAATCCCAATGATTTATTCATTTTTGGTGTAATTCTGAGAATATTTTGTACCACTTGTTTCACCTGAGCGTTGAATTAGGGAGTGAAGGAAGAAGAAAAGAGAGTTTTTATACTTTGTGTTTCCTCTGCTACTTAATGTGCATTTGCTGTAAAGGTGTGTGCACCACAGTACTTCATGTAGAAGTTTGCTGGCTTGTGGGACCTGTATGTGTCAGAGTCCATACAGAAACAAACACTGAGGGAATTTTATTTGCTATTATATAATGAGTCAAATTCTGCCTTGTTACAACAGTACAGATCTGAAATTACTGCACTGAAATTAGTTATTCTCTTCCAGATGTAGGATATTGGGAGTTGATGGTCACTCCCAGCTGGAAGGATTCTGTGCCTGTGACCATTCAAGCCATTGACAGCCGTGGTTATGAGATACAGTCCTCCCTCTGAAGTTATTCCTGGAGTAATTTTTTCAGTAATGCTTGGAATAATAATAATGAGGAGGAGGTGCTATTATAACAGTTCTGGTGCAGCCAGTTTCCATTACAGAAAGCTGCAGAAAACCTGTGGAAAGGGCTTGTTAGATAAGGCATACATCTAGAGTAGTAAAATAGTTGTACTGCGTTTATGCTCTGCACCAGCTGAGCAGAGACTGCAGTTTCCCTACTAAATCTGAGCCTGCCTTGGTGACAGGACTGTCTTTGCTTCTACCTCATCACATGAGAAGGTTGGGACACTTCAGCTGACCTCCCCTCCCATTATACTTTCTCTGAAAGAAGGGCTTGAGATCATTGAATGAAAAGGCATGTAATTGGGTCTGGCTACCTCACCTAAAATACCTTTGCTTATGTTCTTGTAACAGCCACTGCCAAAATGATATCTTTCTTCTGAAGTATCCACCATGTCCACAAGAAGCAATGGTATGTCTTAGCAGAAGAGGTTAGTTATTTACTAGAGGTTAGTTATTTATCTGCAGCTATTTCCAGGTGCAGAAGAGTCATGTGGTGCAGAAAAGGCACACATGCTGGTCCCATGTCTCTGTCCATGAGTACAGAGATGAGGTGCAGCCTTTGATGTTAATGCAGAAAATGTCTTTCATCAGTGCAAGCCCAGCAGTTGTCTTGAAAATATTTTTCATTGGTTCAATTGTTTGCTTTCCAACTCTGTGTGCTGGCAACCCAAAAGGTATGTTGGAATCCATACGGATGCTGCGCCTCTGTAGAGACTTCCCCATGACTAGTTTTCTGGTTCAAAGATAATCTTGCTTTTCATCACAATTTGGAGCTGTTCCAGTTGGGTGCTGGACTCTGACCTGCCAAGGTGATATGCCACATATGCCTCTTTTTTTGATTCAGCCTTGTGATTACTTCACTTTAGGAAAATTTTGTGTAACTTACAGCCTGGAAAGTTAGAAATTGGTTTTCAGAGGTCGGGGGAGTAACTGAATTTCTAGCCACTTTCATTAAAGTTAGGAAAATCAGAGTGTTAAGGCAAGCCATCATTGCTTTTGCTGGGGGAGTTATTGAAGAGTATGTATTTCATATTCATGTATTCACTTTTGCTTTTTTAGAAGCTGTTGCTGTGTTGTCTTTGCAGTTATTCTTCAGCTGTCACAAACCCTGCCTAAGCAAAGATGTGAATTTTTAGTGCAGAACAAAAAATGAAACATCAGAGCAGAAGTACAAAGTCGTGAAAAGAAAACTAACCCTCCTCTCCCAGCTGGCCATCTTTATCCATCATAAAGATGCAAAACTAGGGCACAAATCCTATTTATTTTCCCTTTAGAGGTTACTTGTAGCTTGCTTTACAGAGGCCCAACTTGTGTCTTTGCCACCCCGAAAGCTATTTGCTTTGAAATAACATGTCCAGAGATGAGAGATCTTTTCTCTGTAAATTGCAGATAACAATCTTCCTCCAGGCTCTGCCCGATTGATTTTCACCTGTTTATTACATCCTTTGCTGCTTGAACAAAACTGCATCTGCCTGTGTTCTCAGCATAATGTCCTCTGATTGATAACTCTGAAGTCTTCAGTCATCCCAAAATCATGTTTGTAAGAGGACTGATTAATGAATGTCTCTGCTGCTGAGGGAAATGTCTTTCTTCTTTGTTTTAATCTTTGGAATAACATCTTAAAAAAAAAAAAGAGGTGCAGGTTTTGTGGCTCATCTTTCCTTCCCTTTATACCATAAGACAGATTATACTATTATGTACATCCATGATACATACCCTAACGTGTACCAGAGCATCAGACTAATTTTCCTTCCAAAATGTCATTCTTAAAGCCAAGGAAAATCTGACACTATGCCCTGCTCCCTAAGCCTACACCTGCCACAGTGCAGCTGATGGTCCTGCTGTACAACTGCCCACATCAGCACTGTGGACCACAGCATCTGAGGAACCAGGACTTTTACCTCATGCCTGAGGAATTCAAGCACTTGCCTTCCTTTCTGTTAATCTAGTGAATGAGGGAGAGCTTGGAGACAACCCTCCACCCAGAATGTCTTTTAGCCTCTTGGTGCTGCAGCCTCCCAGGACACAGAAGGAGCATGTGCTTGCAGAGCAGGACGTACCGCCACCACTGCTCAGCTTCCCAAAAGTGCAATGCCCATTCCATTGCAAAGAGCCATGGACAGAGCCACCTCTTAAGAGAAGGGATGGGGTTATGCATCCCAGAAAGGTTGAGGCATTTCCATACGACTCTGTCACAGCCCTGGGGGTTCGGCTGCAGGCATCTCCCAGCTCAATGGGCTGACTTCCCACCTGAGGCTTCTCCCCATCCTTGCATGGGGTGCCTAGACAAGTTAACCATGCCCTGGAGGGCGAGTGCTTAATGGTTAGGGCTTTCACTGCCAAAATCCTTTATTAAGCAGCCTTCAGGTTGCTGGTGGGCTGCACAGCTCCTTGAAACCGCAACTCCTAATCCTTGTTGCTGGGAGGTGAATGCACACAGGTACTCCCAGCACATCGTTCATTCTAGAAAGCTCCTGAAGCAGAGGCAACATGTGGCTGTGCTTCTGAAAGGGAAGTATGCAGACACAGGACTTGGGACAAACTGCAGGTATGTTGATTTTGTGTGTATTTTTCCTCCCTGCTGCAATGGTAATCAACCCTCCTAGCATAGCTGAGCATCTGCCCGCTTCCCCTCCAGCTGCTTTAAGTGGGCTGCAGCTAGCATTCAGAGGGAAGGAGGCTCATCTTCAACCTCTGACTGTTGGGAACAAACAGCACTGTAATTGGTGTAAGCCTTCTTCACAGTGCCAAGCAAATCGCTCGAGAAGAGTAGCACGGAATAAACAAAAACAATTAAATACTGCAGCCTGTAGAGAGCAGGTGCAGTGAAACCACTTCAGACAAGAATATTTTACAAGTGAGCCTTTAAAGAATGAATGAAAAAAAAAAAGTGGCATAATTGATGTATCAGCTGCAGTGGAAATGTCTCAAACAAGTACATTAAAAAGAGAACTCTGCTATTATCTTTGTGTGTGTGAACTTAAATCAACACTTGTCCTGCCTAAAATTCTTAGGTACTGACTGCAGTGAGAGCTTGGATTTTAGAAATGTATTTTCTAATGTTGCAGAGCAATGCCATCTAGGGCATATAGACTTATAAATACCAACAGGAATGCTATCCATCCTTAGTGACAGAGCTTGCTGTCAGTATTGCTGAATATTAATAACTGGTTCATCACATATGCATTAGGCCTGTTGGGATTTGCTCAATTTCAATATCTGCTTCCAGTTTTCCAGAGTATGCTCTGTGTCAGATATTAATGGATAGTTTTTTCTCAACTGGAAAATGATGAGTTTCTGTATATACCTTATGTCCTCCGTAAATCCACTTGATAGCTTTCATCTGTGCAGCATGGCAGGGATTATCAATGATCTCTCTAATTTCCAGCTACTCAAGGACTCCAGTGTGGCTGTGATTAGAGCAGTGATAGACTTAGACAGCAGATTAAAATATTAATCCTAACAGGCCAGGTCTTGGCATCCTTATTCAAAAAGCTACTTACTCTGTTGCTGAGATCCTCCCATTCAAACAAAGCTGCCTGTAGAATATGGGTCTGCATTAACTGAAAATGTCTCAAGAACTTGGCTCAGTTGCAGCTCTGTCCTTGCTCCTGGCTGTCGCAGCTCTCTTCAGGCTGAAGATTAAGCACCAAATATAAGTAGATAGTAATCTATTGAGTTCAGTAGAGGTCTGTGGCAATAACTACTTATGAACCTGGACTCACGTGTGTTACATTTTAGGTATTATCTTGTCCTCTTGCCTCCTACCATTTGGCATCATAATGCTTGGCCTTTCTAAGGAAAGGTAACAATATTTAGTGGCACTTTAGACCAATATTGTTTACCTTTTTAATGGGTTTTCTTGCTCTACATACACAGATTTGTTCCCCACTGGAGAAGAGCAAGGGCTTTAACTCTCAAATCAATCTCAGGAGATCCTTCAAACTCCAAGGCTGCACGCCACCTTCTGGACCAACCAGCTTCTGGACCAGCCAGCTTCTGCCTGCTTCTGTAGGAGTTAGGCTCGGAGCTGATAGTCCTCAGGTTATTGGCCTTGTATGACTTAGCTGTTTTTACAAGCAGCTCCAAACTGAAGGCAAAATACTTGACTATAACTTGAAAGCACATTGGGAAATGTTAATACTTCCACTAATACAGACAAGAGCTTTTAACGTAGCTACAGGCATTTTTTTTTCCCCCTCCCCTTGAATAATGGCAGTCTTGTTGCTATCCCAGCAAAGGGAGGGCCTGATTCTCCTCCAGGTTTGTAGTGGTCTGGTTTGGCTGCCAAGAGACAATGAAGCAAATGCCTGCTGCCGCCTTAGAATGGCATTGCCTATGGGCACAAAAATGCACGTGCACGCAGGCATAGCGAACCAGTGGAAGTCTTGGGAAGCAATGGGCAGATGTTAATGGTATTAATTAAGAAGCAGAAATTATATTAGTAATTATATTTTTGTTGGGTTTAGTTTAAGAGTGCACTGTTAAAACATCATGTTGAAGTGACAAATAGTTGATCACAGTTCTCCCTAGTGATCTGTTTTGCCATAAATTGGTATGGTGTATGTCATTCTCATTGTAACTAGAGATTTGAAGCACAGTTGACTTTATTTAGCAAACAATTTTATGGCCAGGCTACAAACACTGTTTTTTCCCCTTTTTTCCTCTTCAGTAGTGTTATAAAGATGAAAGGTTGACTCACAGTCGTTACTTTCCTGCAAGTTAAGACAGTTGCAAGAGAAGGACTGGAAATACCAGCCTGTGTTTTTTGGAAGATGATGAGAGCCAGTACCATAACCACCATAATGAAAGCAGAGGTTAGTTTACTTGGTGGCTGGTACTTTGAGCGCTTTAAAACTGATGTCCAAACTTGGATCAACTCAAGTCTCTGTGCTTCAGCTGTGGGTCTGAGACAGCATCAGTGATTCAGAATTCAGGTGGAGTGAGGAAGCAATTGCCCAAGTACGGGTCCTACCACCCCTTCTTTCCTTCCCACACAGTGTCACATAAAAAATATACATGCTCAGCAGTGGGATCAGAATATGGCTCCGATTCTTCCCAAGTTCCTGAGGATTACTCACAGCTAGTGTCTGGCAGTCATCCTCTCCCTGGACGGAGATCTCATCACTACTTTCATGTCACTTTGGCTCGGGCTGCAGAGAAAGGAATAGCTTTTGGCACATACACAGCTGGAATGAGCTTTCACTGGTGGCTGGAGGCTCGTTATTGCACCTTCCTTTCTTGCTCTGTGATCTAATGAGGCTGCTGGTGAGGATGATGGGATCAGATGCCCTGGCCCTCACGTCTTCCTTACATGGTGCTTAGAGAGGGCAGGACATCCATGGTGCCCCTGGGTTGCTCTTGGCCTGTGCTCTGCAGGGTTTTTTTGAGGAACTCAAGGTTCTGGTCCATGTGCTTTTTGAGAGCTGGGATGTCAAAGTGCTCCCACATCCCTGTACAAATATACATTTTATTTGAATACTGTTTTCAGAAAAATACTTCAAATTAAAGAGAAGGAAGGTAAAAAGTAAGTGCTACTGAGCTGGAAATGCAGTTATGCAGCATTTCCACTTACTCATTTCCTGGCTGTCAGGAAGACACATGAAGACTAGCTGCTGTCAGATCTCTCATCAGAACCCCACGATGCAAATCAGTCTTGATGTGAGGGAGTGTTGAAAAGATGTTGGCCAGATCTCCCTTCATGGGACAAGGCTGAGAGAATTGCACTTAAGAGCACAGCACCATGAAATAATAAAAAAGTAATTTCTTCCCATGTATGTAGTAACTAACAATCATAAACAACTTGATTCCAGTCCTTTGCTACCAACCTTAAAGAAAGGGAAAAAAAAATTGAAGCAAAAAGAGTGTCTCTGCGATGAGTACAGAAAGTAGAAGAAACACGTTTTCTCCTTCCATATTGGAGAAAGGCCATATGAAGAAGCAGAAGTGACCTGGGGCTTTTCTCATAACATTTGTCCAGCCTGTTTTTTATCCCATTTGTGTAGCCTTTAGTTCAATAAATACAAGAGCACAGTGTACTTTAATAAATGCATGCTAATGCCCTGCAGTTAATGGGGTGACCAGTTAAAAGAGTTACATGTTCAGAATTGTGCATGCAGAGCTGGGAAGGGAACTGAAATCTTTTGAAAACCAGGTTAATCTACAAGACATCGTCTCTTTCAAGAAGCATTCTCCAATATCATTGTCAAGCTTTTCACTGAGAGCAAGCAGGTAGCAATCAAACAAGACATGGGTGAATATGCTAGGCTCATCTGAGTACCAAGGCAAGTTTTTACGCAGTAAGAACTTTATCCAAATACAGTAATGAGGATGTGAAGCAAAGTGCAGTACTGGGGAACTACTGTATTGCCTCAGAAGGGAGAACTGACAAGACATAAGTCCCACTTTGGAAGCTATTTCTTTGCCTGACATTGGTGTCTGTGCTTATGGAAATGGCAAGAGGTAGACATCAGCCAGAAGTCAAACAGTTCAACCTTCAGCCTTCTCACAATCCACCCTCAGGGTTTAAGTCACATCCCTTTGCCTGCTCCCTTCATTCAAACGGTGGCTCTGTCTGTGCAACAATCCAAGCGTGCCAGACAGCAACAAAATTAACCACTTTCTCATTTGCAGGATGTCAGCATCTCGTCTCGCCAATTTCAGGCCCCAGCAAATTAATGATCAGCCCTATTTTATTCTTATATTGGCAGGATCACTCAGCCCAGGCTATCTGAAAGGACCAGGATCATTGTCCTATCCAGATACAGGGAACACCCGTGCCTACAGTGGTATCTCGTGTTTGCTTTGTTCACACTGAGCAGTGTAACATGGCCAGGAGGTTGCTCTCGAAGGGGAAATTATTTTTTTCAGGGGGAGAGGAGGCAAGATGGCTCTGCCACATGTACCAGGCAGGCATGGGTTAGCGGTAGGGCAAGCAATGCTCACAGCCAGCCAGCCTGAACAGCACCAGCAAGGCTATGTTGGAAAGGCTGCTTTTGGGGAATCCCCAGAGGTGGGAAGGAGTGAGTGTGGATTGCCTTGGCCTGGCATCCAGCTGCACATCTGCACCAGCTCTGAGCTCCCAGCTGCC
Source organism: Harpia harpyja (assembly GCF_026419915.1). Taxonomy (NCBI): domain Eukaryota; kingdom Metazoa; phylum Chordata; class Aves; order Accipitriformes; family Accipitridae; genus Harpia; species Harpia harpyja. The sequence goes on along the minus strand of NC_068943.1, from coordinate 47,756,991 downwards.
TGGTACTTCTCTTGGCACTCTCCTTCCACTCAGCTTTTTGAGGTTCATGGTGTCTCTCTTGTGGCTTTTGACTATATGAAGTTTTGGAGTGTATGGCTTACAGGGTCAGGATAGCCATCTACCTCAGCACTAGTGAATCTTGAACTACAAAGTACTCTCTGTGACACCGAAATTTTGATGAAGATGGAATATCCTCTGGATCTGGAAAATGAAGAGGTGGAATAAGGAGAGATTGTGCCTCACCATACACGGCAGGTCATGCCTGAGCCCAGAACAACTCAGGATCCCAATACGTTGCTTCCAGAAAAACTAGTTGGCTCAGTTCTATGGGTTTTGTTCACTTGTTGGTTTGCAGGTTGGTTTGGTGTTTTTTTTCCTTTCCATGTGTGTAAATATGTATATCCCCTCTGCTTACGGTATGAAAAAGTCATTAGGAAAACTAAGCAAAACAACTAGGTCTGTTTTGCTCTTAAGCAGTTTTTGCTGTGCCTCCTTCCTGCAGTTTGATTCTCATCTCCCTCCTCCTTTGTTATAAAACACAGCTGAGCACCAGTGTTGTTTTGCAAATCAGGACAAGAAATCCGACTTACAGCCCACAGTGTAATACGCACAATACTGCCAAGGGATAAGATTTTGAATGTACTGAAGTAATCGCTGTCACGTGCTATAAACTGAAATACACATCGTGTTTTAAGGTGAGAAAAGATCACTCTGAAGTCACCAGTGAACATGACCAGGCTCTGGAGGGCTGGGGTGGATGCACCTTCACAGCTGGGAGACCGCGCAGGTCTTCCCGTGGTGCAGCAGCAACGTGTTCAGCATGCAGGAGATAGATCCCAGTGACTCATCTGCCTTTCCTGTAAAAAAGTGCTGCAGTTTCTCTTCTCCCTCCTGCAGAACTGACAGCCTTGTGGCAGGCTTCTAGGGTAGGAGCCAGTGGAAGAGGAAAGTCTCTTGTTGTAGGAATCTTCGCTACCACATGAGAAGCTAGCTGAAGGAATTGATAGTTGCTGCTCCTTGCTGCAGTTGCCAGGGTGTGACAACAGATAAGCAAGTGTTTCCTATCCCCTCAGTATCTATTCAAGACACTGGAGATCCTGGTAACAGTTTTCCTCTGTACTTGTGATGGAAATAACAAACAGGTGTTTTGATTTCTAGAGCTAAAGTACATACTGCCCAGGCCCAGTCAAAACCAAATTACATGGGAAAACCTCCCTCACCTCAGCTCACAGCAGCAATGCAGCAGCTTGGGAAAGGCTAAGTGCCGTTTCTTGTCCGGACTAGTCAAGTCCTCTGAGCATCCCACCAATGCTTAAAGCCTTCTGCCTACATATTGGTCTCTGTCCCACACCCATATGATGATAAATACAGCCCAGCCATTCAGGGCCTGGAAAAATCTGCTTTTCTGCAGGCTTGCTGTATGTGTAGAAAATGACACCAAGCCCGATGCTCACAGCTGGAGTGAGTGAGTGAGAGAGTGTATCTGTCTGTCTGTCTTGTCTCAATCGGGGATAAATAAGAACACACAAGCCATGAAACTTCACCCAATATCTCAGGTACCTGAAAGGCTGTATGCAGCATAGTATTTTCCAGTAAATTTCCTCCAGTCCTTAGAGCTCACTTCTGCCCCAGTTTGGCAGGACTGGCTATGTCCTAACCTGCCTCTCATTTACTGCCTCTTGTTTGCTCTTGTTTTCCTCTGCAGCTGGCAGGCACCTTACTGAACTGCTCCCAAATGCATTTGAGGGGCAATGGTGTCTCACCCATCCTTGTAAGGGTAGCCAAGGGCTCTGACAGCTATGCCAAGAGAGGCACTGCAAAACTGGACTTCAGGACCATCTGCTAGGCTACCTGGATAAACGCCAAGAGCTTCCAGAGGTAGCAGGACTGAAAAGTCAGTCACAGTATCCCTTATGGTAAATGCTTTTTAATGTCGAGGTTCTGTATGGTATGTGTGGCATGTGGAGCAGAAGGGTTTCAGTGGCCCTTGGGACACCTTGCAGAACTCGCCACTGCTTTCACAACCAGCAGGCAGGATTACTTCAGCTGCCTCCAGCTCACGCCAGAAAAAGCTTCACACCTCTCTGTCAAAAGACAGCTATAGATTACATGAACGCTGCAGCAAGAGAAGCTGCTCAGATGCATTAAGCGGTTGCATCCCTGAGCCAACCAGGTCTCTTATGCCTGAAGATTAACAGCCACTTTCATGGAAGCCGTGGATTAATGTAAATGTCACCACCTTGTAAATAAGACAGCATTGCTTTGCCCTACTTCCTGAAAACTAGGTAGTATCCACCTTTCATTTTAATGGTCTGAATTTTGGAATTGCTATACCCTCTTTAAGTAGGTTTTTTCCACTGCTGTATGTCTTTGAATGCGTTCCTAATCACGCTTGACATGTTAGCTGCCGTCTTCAGTGTGGTTGCTGGCATTTTTAATGGGTACTCTATTTACAGAGAAAGCAGCTGCCAGACTGGAAGGAAAATCTTGCTCTCATTGTTTTGTTATTGAAATAACTTGCACTGAAATAAATCTAATAAACTTGTGACACACTGAGCGTTAGGATCCTGGAATGAACTGTGGAATGGGCGCATCCTAATGGCATCGACGCTGTAATTTATTTTCTCCCCGTTCACCAGCCCAAGTCAGTGAAAAGCGTACATCGGACGAATCCTACAGCTGGCAAAAGAGGTATATGAGAAGAGCACCCCTTCCCCCCGAGAAGGTAACGGGGCATGCCTAGAGCAGGAGCTGGCGCCGGCCGTTCGGGCTGAAGACGGCGGGGCCCCTCCGCCGAGCAGCAGCGCACAGCGTCCTGCCCGGTTTTAAGCCCGGTCGGTCAGAGGAGGGGCCCGGGCTCCGGGAGCGCCTCGGGAGCCCACCCTGGCTCTCCGTCCTCGGGGCGTCCCTGATGCCGTTGCCGGCTCTTCCCGCTGCGCCCGCCGGGCGGCCAGGCGGGGAGGCGAGCGGCGCCGGGAAGCTCCCCCCTGCCCCGCGGCAGCCCCCGCGCCGCGCAGCACCGCCGCCCGGCCCGGCCCGGGGGAGGATCGCGTCGCCAGGCCGGCCGTGCGGAGCGAGCCGGGCCCGGCTGCCGAGGGAAGGCCGGGAGCAGAGCGGGAGGCAGGCGCATGGCGCAGGCGCCTGGCCCCAGGGGGGAGCCGGCTCCGGGGTGAAGGGAGGGGCGGCCCGAGTCGAGCGGAGCGGAGCGGCGGGCACAAAGCCGCGGCCCCTCCCCGTGCCTCGGCCCGGCCCGGCCGGGGGCGGCTCCCGCCAGCGCTGCCCGTTGCTGGCCGGCGGCGTGAGGTAAGTAAGGGGCGGGTGAGACGCGGGAGTCGGGCGGCTGCGGGGATCGCGGCCCGGCGGGCCCCCGGTGGCGGGGGACGAGCGGGTGCGCGCCCGCCGGCGCCGGGCGGAGGGGGGGCCGCGGCGGCCGTCGGTAAGCCGCCTTCCCGAAGACGCGCCGTGGGAGCGGGAGCGGGCGGGCCGGGGGAGGTGAGGGCCGCGGAGCAGGCCGGGGCCGTGGCGGTGCCGGGCGCGGGCTGGCCCCGGCGGCTGCTGGTGCCGCGGGGCGCTGGGAAGCATCGCGTTCTGCCCCGCCGGGACGCAGGTGAGGAGCCGGGCTGCAGCCGGTGCTCTCTTCCTCACCCCCTTCCCCCCCCCCCCCGGGCTGCCTCCTTCCTCCTGCGGCGGCAGCGGCCAAGGGAAGGCCGGGTCGGGGCCCGTCCCCCCCGCGGCGGTTCCCGGGGGACGTGCTCCAGGTTCCGCGCAGCCCGGGCTGGTGGTCCGCCGCTCGGCGCCAGGCCTCTGCGCGGGGGGCTCGGGGCCGCTGCCTGCCTGCCTGGCGGGGGACTCCCCTGCCTGCCTTTGCCTGCCTGGCTGGGGACCCTCGTTGCCCGCTTCTAGCTGTGCCGTCCGGCCAGCCTCCCTCCTGCTGCTCTTCCCTTCTGTGTAACTAGGTCATACAGCCTTGGAAGGAGAAGCTTCGCGCGTGTTCGCAGCGCGGTGCTAACCCAGCTTAGGGCCTGTGGGCAGTACAGCAGTGCACACGGTAAAGGGTAGTTTAGCCAGGCTTAACGGAGAGTTCTCAGTCTGGACATCTGCATCCCTTTTCTGACGGGAGTAGGGGTTCCAGGGGCCCAAAAGATGGGGATACAACGTATGTCTGGCCAGTTCCTCTTCTTCAATATTTTCTTGTAAATATTACGGTAAAAGTTTATTTTAAATCACACAGGTCTGATTTGATGTATGTGGAAAAGCAGAAGGTGTGCTTTCCTCTGTTAGCTTGATTCCTCTTGTCTTCTCATCCTTCCAAGCTACTTGGCTCTCATTTGTTTTATTTGCTTATTTCCTGAAGCATAACTCTTAAGCCCTTTTAAGTAAGGAACATTTTTATGTGCCTTTCCCAGCACAGCTCTGTTGATGATGATTGAGCAAAACATGATTTCCACCTGGGTATTTCTGTGCGGGCAAAAGCCCCTGGGGGTAAACAGGACAGTGCTTGCAGGAGTGCCCTTTCTCCATTAGAACATAGCTTGTGGGGAACAGCTGAGGGACTTGTCAAGTGACTCGAGTTAATTGCATTTGCAGAAGTGCATGTTTGCCTAGGTGTAGGCTATAAGGCTGATGAGGCAGTGCTTAGAAGGGCAGGTACTTGGAGCTAGCTGTAGACTCTACCGCAACTCTGACTTCAATTCAGCTACATCTGTGCTGACTCTGTGAGTAATTCTGTGTTTTGCTGGGATAAAATACGCTAATTGCTGTGGAACCAAGCTCTTACCTTTCCTCAGGCCAGATCTATGTTAAGTTTTGTTAGTTTTAGATCTATTTAGCTCTAAAAATATTTAACTGTTAATAGCTTACTTGGGACCTGAATATTTACCTAAATGAGCAGGAAGACTATGGTACAGAGAGTTGTCTGTTAATCAGAGAGCTACGTGAGAAAATTGTGCTGTGGTTCTGAAGATGTTTATATGGAACAGTCCCCTGAGTTTTACCATATGTAATCCTACGATGTATTTAACTTCATTGAGAGGATTTATATTCAATCCACTGCCTCGTTCTTTGTGTTAATTAAAAACATAAACTAAGTAATTAATACCAAGAATATCAGCAATATTGACTCTTCTGAAAATAATGGTTGAACAGCCATGTGGAATGAGATTCCTATATGTGTCTAGGAATGGACTCACCAAATGGGTTCTGAGGCTGACTTTTTTTTCTTCAAGGGATTTCTGTAGGTTTCAGTCTGTTTATATTTGGTAAACTTGTAAATTGATTTTTTTGTTTGTTTGTTTTTGCCCCTCACCAGGTTTGGAATCAGAGAGTACTGTTGTAAACGGGCTTCCAGGGTAAGGTATCCCTGGTAGGCCAGTCTGTCAAGACTGGTTTGTGCAGTAGCTGAAATGTAGGTTTCCTCTCTGGTTAAGACTTTAAAAGGACAGCTAGCGTAAATATTAGTCTGTGCTGAGAAATTGATCCTGTTAAGCTTCAGGATTTCAAGGTTGCTTGAAAAACTTCTGGTGGCTTGGGAGACTTTTGTGCTGAATAGGGTACAAACCCAGGAACGCATAATCTCTGCTATTCACACCACAGGTGGCCCAACTGTGGGGTTGTTTGGTGGGGTTGTATTTTTTTGTTTGTTTTGGGGGTTTTTTTTGGGGGGGGTGTTTTTTTTTTTTTTCCAGAAGTTCAAATTCTCTTGCGTCAGGGCAATGCTACGTGAGTGCTATGAGGCTGTGCTGGCCAGGGGTTTGCTGGCAGCCTGTGCTCCTGGCGTGGCTGGATAAGGTGTGTCGGGGGGCTCTTGTGGCTGACTTTGGTGGATTGCTCTATCACCCTGATATACTCCCAGCCAACCTGGTGTCCCTTGCTCCAGCTCTGAGGCCCTGGGAGGTGTGGTCGTGGTCTTTGTGTGAAACTCTGCTCCAGTGTCCCCCTCCCTAGCTCACTGAAACATACAGTGTGTGATCAGCTGTGTGAGTGGTTTGGTGTGTGGCTAACAGGACCAGGAAAGTTGGCTCTTGTTGCTCTCAAGTATGTCTAATGTAGAAGATGACTCTAGCTCTTTTACTTAAGGCTCAGGGCATTTTTGATTGTTTCTAAAGATAGATCAAACATAGTAGTTACTAAGGCACCGAATCAATAGTATGGTGACTGAATTTTTCACAAGGGAGCTACTGCTTTTAAAAAAGAAAAACAAAAAAAGGCAGAACAGTACTGTCAATATAGCAGTTGAAGAGCTTCTGTTATCTACTAGAATAATGTAGCTGTCACATTGTAGTGATAAGTAATGTAAATCATCACCCATCAGCAGGAAGGAACTGATAAGAGTACTATATGAAGTAGATGTGGTCTTGGTCATTCTCTTAGCAAACATTATGAAACTGCAGACACAGCTTATTAGCCCTGTAGGATCACTGAGGGGCTCTGGATCAGGAGCTGAAAGGGGCTTAACAGCAAAATCATGGTCTTACCTTCCAGACATAGTGACTCCAAGCACAGAGTGGAGCAACATACGGAAAACTGGTTCTGTGGTCATGTGTATTGCAGGCTCCATGGTTGTGCAGGACTTGCCTGTGGCTCTAAATACTTGGCATACCATACGGATCTTGAAAATAAGAGGTTTACGTACCTCTAATCTGTAATTGGAGATTTATCGAGATGTGTCTTAAAAAACCTCTAAAATTCCTTACTTAAGAGTTGCTTGGGGAAAATGCTAAGCAGAGTCAAGTGTTGCCCGTTAAACTGTTTTGTTCAAGTCGCTTATCATTCAATTAGTAGTGTGTATCAGGAGAGGGGATGGAAGTGTAACTAAATACTTGGCACCTTGTGTTATTTTGTCATTGTGTAACAAAACACAGAGGTGATGTAGTAGGAATTGGATGGATATGGGGCTCTAATTTCCAATACATGTCTTAGTTTAGAACACTGAGAATAAATTATTCCTGACACAAAATGCTACAGAAGACACTTAATGCAATACAGTTATCCTATATCTTCTTATGGAGCACATTAGTGAGAGCTGGAAGGGTTGTCATGTCCCCTTCTTAGCATTTGTGGTGCTTATGACCTAGAGTGGGACTGCTTATGGTCATTAGTTTTATCTGATGTTCTATCACCTGCAGTTACCCAATGCTAAGGCACGCTGGTTCAGCCTACCATACTTGTTCAGGAGTCAGAGTATTTGCGGGTTGAGCAGGACAAGGAGAAGGGGCTGGCAGGGATGTGGAATTTTCTTTCTCTTGGCTGCTGTGAGCCGCAACACGGTTTGTTTGTGGAAGGGTGGCTGCTACTGCTTCGCATTCTTGGCTGTAGAATCTGAAGTGCTTATGTGGTCTGATCCTGCTTTTGGTCTGGGCCCTCCCTGTGTGATACTTACCTGGCAGGGGAGACATTCTGTTCTATAACCCAGCCTGTTTTAATTTGGCTTAGAGGGCCTCTTGTAGATAGACCAAGACAAACACGTACAGTCTTTCCTCTGCCTTCTTGTTCCGCAATGCTGCCGCAGAAATGAGAGGTGATGAAGGACCTACCAGGCATCACGGTGAGTCCCAGCCCACGGCTGCCTCCACACTGGACCTCCTGCCCTGAAAAGCACCTGCTCTCCCAGCTGATGATGTGGTTGGCAAGATGGAGACAAAGGTTCGTGCAGTGTGGAAGCACAAGTCCTTTCCTCATCCAGGCACTGCACTGCACTGCTTGACCCAGTCACGGCAGCCCTTGTGAAAAGCGCGTGTAAAACACATGCTGCCGCTCTGCGAGCAGGGGGTGCGTGTGGAGCTGCCCTGTGAGAGTACAGTAACGGAGGCGTTCATGCAGCACAGGCCGTTTTGTGAGATGTCACCCTGTGGCCTGCAGCGCTTTGTCAGAGAGGGTAAGGGTCGACTCGCTAAGCAGCAAATGTTGTCCTGATGAGTGTGCTCCTCCAGCCTGCCCAGCAGAGTGGCAGTGGGCCTGCACCTGTGGGGCCAGCTGGCAGTGGTGGAGGTGAGGGCCTCCCCCTCTGTGGCAGTGGCCTGTGTCCCCAGTGGTCCCTGTGGTGTGGGCAGGCTTGGCGGGCCCCAGGCTGTCCCCGTTGCTCCAGCAGCTCTGGCCCAGGCTCCCCTTTGATGACCTTCTTGTGGAAGCAGGGCTGGTCTGCCTTTCATGTTTGTAGGGTGTCATGGCTGAGAAGAGCTCCTGGGTGGGAGCTGGGTGAGGAGGAGGAGGTTGGTGAAGGGGCTGGTGGCTGAGGGAGGAGCTGTGTGGCTCAGCAGTGGGTGGGGGGGTTACTCCAAAACCCGCACCTGGTGCCCGAGGAGGCAGAGGAAGCAGAGCAGGAGCCTCAGCGCAGAAGTGTTAGTAACTGCCTTTTTTTCAGGCAAGTGTTGTTGCCTAAAGTTTTCAGGCAAAACAAAAAGCAGAGTAATGTAGCATAGCATTCCCCAGATCTCTAATGCTTGGAAAGTCCGTTGTTTGTGAGGATCATTCCTCAGTCGAAGGAGGGCAGGCCTAGTTCTCCTCTCTTGACAGTAAGTTTTATACTTGCTCTGTTAACTTCAAGAGGTGCTCCTGAATTTATGCTATTAGTTGTGAATGCTGAATCGGGCCCAAGAGCTTGGTTTTATCCTTGTAACTTTTTGTTGCCTTTTATAGTTTTTATGAGCCTATGTATGTAAAGCCCATGCTAAACTCTTTTAAATAAAAATGCAAATTTTGCAGGGTGGCTAAAGTCATACTTCTGTCTGTTTTGGTTTTTTTCTCACGTATCATTTATTGAAAGTTTGCAGGAAGATTTAAATGTGTTCTCTAGGAAAAGTGACTAAAATTGATTGCCTTGTAATTGCAAGACTGATCCTATATCCATTTGTTGCATGCTTAGGAGAAGTTGGGGAATATTTTTTTGTCTGCTATTCACTCTAAGTTAGTTTGATTTGCAATTATTTGAAAATGGTCATCTATCTACTGCAATGCTTTGAAAAGCAGCTGGCTGATAAAGCAGGTGTGAATTTTCGGTGGTTTTGTTTTTCTGCCTTGAGATCAGCAGAGAAATTACACATAGAGGAAAAGAATTTGTGGAGCTGCAGTCACATTCTCTTGGTAGGTTCATTCTGTTCTTTTTGGAAATGCTGTTCTAAAGAATTAGCTCTGTCAAGAATTACTGAGCATTAATGGTATACTGTTCTCTTTGAAGCTGGTAGGGATTCTGCCATCAGTGTGAATATGGGAAAGGAGTATGAAATCTTGCCATGATAGAGGGAAAGCAGCAAAAGGAAGCTGCTGGAGTCCTACTAGTCCTTTGGCAGGAATAACAGTATCTTGTGATATGTAATTATCATACATGATTTGGAATTAGCGAACCCATTTGTGTTGGGTGTTGCATGAAAAGACTGTTAATGGTGCTGGACCATGGAGGATTCTGGTCTGTGAAGATGATGTATAACAAGAGGGTAGGATGAGACAAAGGAAGTGCATTTTTCCTCCCAATCTTGGAACAGGGTTTCCAAGATAGCCTTGTAAATGAAAGTTCTTGGCAGATGTCTTACCTGTGACTTGTCTCTGAAGAGTAACAGCCCTGCGTTGCACATAAGCAGGTGTTGTCTTCCTGAGTTCTGAAAAGTCTGGAAGCACTGAATCATATTGTATGGTATTTAAAAACTAAGGGACAAATCCTTAGCTGCAAATTACTGTTGCTTCATTATAACTAGTGGAGCACTGCAAATTGACTCTGGTGAGGGGTGCTAACAATCATCTCTCCCAATCTCATATATACAGGCTTAGAGGCAGAAACAACTTTATTCTGATGGGCTTTCCTCAAAAAAAAAAAAAAAAAAAAAAAGCTATTCTTGCTCCTCACTCCACCAGCTCCAGAATGTGAATGTCATCTGGCCAAATGCCCAGGACTAAACACAGGGCTCTAAAGACAGTCTCACAAGTGGCTTGTAAAGGAAAAGAAAAACCAAAAACTTTCTGGACTTTTAAATGGTTCTCTTACTTTTTTTGCATCCAAAATGATGTCTTTGGCTTCTACTTTATATTTGCTGAATACAAATCTGTGCTTTCCAGTAATTAACTCCAGGGCTTTTTGACCCCAACTTTGTTGAAACATACTTCCAACATGAAAATAACCCGAAGTCTTACTGGTTTTCTTTTCATGCATGATGTGTATTACATATGCTGACATTCTGTTTCTTAACTTGCCTGCAGATCCATAGCCTTGTCGTCATCTTAATCCTTTGCTTAATAGTTTCTCTTAATGGGTGATACTTTTTGAGCATATGCCAAAACCTGTATTTAAATACATTTGAGAATGAATGTGTGGAAGCAATGGAAGTATTTTCTTGGCTGACTTGACTGTGTTCCTCACTGAGCTTACTGGTTCAGATGAAGACTCAGAGCTGTGGAGCATGTGAGGATGGCAGAAGGCAAGTTTGAATGAGTGATCAGAGCAGCCCATTGAGTCAGTGCATGGAGAAATGTTATTTACCTTAGAAGAGTACCCTCTGTTATCTTCCTGCCCGGCACATGCCTGGTCAGGTGCTTAAGGCAAAAGCCAAATGTTCTGTCATGGGGTGGGTTTCTCCTGTGTGCAGCAATGGACAGAATTGCCAGCTGTTGTTTTCCAGCTCAACCTGTGCCCTTGGGCCAATGTGGCAAGGTGCTGCCTTTTACTTAAGCTGCATGCTGATTCTCTAAGTGAGCCTTGTGATAACTTTAACTTAGGAATTAAATAAGACCCAGACTGAGGTCTTGGTATGTCTGCTGCCAGTTTTGGATCTGCTTGCATGGGAAACTGCTCACCACTTTTTGCGAAGAAGTTAAATTTTTAAACTGAATTCAACTTTTTTCTTTTTTTTTTTTTTTAAAATACAACCATAAAACAAACCCATAACCTTTACAAAAATAAGCATGCATCCTTTTGCCAGCTGGGGCCTTGGCATGCTTTATGACGCATAACTTGCGGAGACTGTAATTTCTTAGGAAAACAGTTAGATATTGGCAACTATGAGATGCCAACACTCAGTAAATTCTTGTAATAAGCTATTTTAGCTACAGCTGGGGATTTAAAAAATAATAATTTCTTCACAGTATTCATGGTAGTTAATACAAGATGAGAAATCATAATTTGAACACTTTGGCTTCCTTCTCCCAAGCTATGCGAGGTTCTTGCAGTGTGTTTGCTAAGGGCCACACCTGTTGGTTTGCCTGTCCGGGAACCTGCAGGGTACTGTGGATTATTTAAATTATGTATGCCCATGTGCCACAGTATAACCCCAACTTTGTACATAAGCTTTCCTAGCATCTATCTAGAGACAGCTGTTTAAAATGGTAGTTGTTCTGGAAGTTGGCAAGAGTTCAGTTTTGGGAGTTGTGAGTAGAAAATGTGAATTTTCAGTCCTGTGACTTTTACTGCTAGTAGTTTGAACTTGATTGATTTAAATAGTAGCTGCAATAAAACTCATATCCTGAAGTGTTTCTCTGAACATTTGTTAGACCTGGGAGTTGCTGCTGAAGTCTTCATAAACTGCTTTTAAATAATTGAAATTTTAGAAAATTATCTTTGAGCCATGAGTGAACTTTTCCAGTAGTTAAGTGTGTTGGACTTGTAAAACTGTTTAGTTAAGTCAGTTATGAATGTAGGTCAAGAGTCTACTAGCCCCTTTCCCATGTCCCAGAAAGGTGCCATCCCTGCCTGCCCTGCCATGTGAGAAATAGACTGTGGCTCTACTTTAAAGTGGGGTAGAATCCAGGAACTTATAATGCAATAAAAACAATGAACAAAAGTTATTGCATAGCAGCAATGTTAGAGTCTTACCAACTTGTCATGAGAAATTATGCAGAAAGCTTCAGTTCTGACTTGTATCAGTGGTCTTCATTTTATATAGTATATAATTCTTTGCAAACTGTGTTGCTTGGAATTTTTGGCTTACTTGGTCAGAGAAAAAAAATGAAGACTCACCATCAAGTGAGCAGCTAGCTTTCCTTTGGTTAATTCAAATTTTCTATTTAGTGGTTCTGTAAAAATTCTTAATTCATGTTCGTTGCACTGATAAATGGACAGCTCATCCGTTTTGGCAGGAATTCCTTACCAAGATATTCTCAGCATTTGTTTTGCAGTATGTCCCTTTAAAATATTTAACTTTATTGCAAATTTTTTTCCAGAAGGTATGATCTGCCAAGATAAATATTTGGTTTGTTGTAGTGCAGATTAATTTTTTGATGGCTATGTGAAAAACGTTATTTCACCCCTTTGTATTTCGTGAATGACTGGACATATGTTAGCTATCACTTGCGGTGTATTTCCTATATTGTTAACAGCAGCTCTGGAAGCCAGAGAAGTGTTTTAGCTCTATCTTGCATGTGTTGTTCCTTGCTAAAGATAGTATACTAGCATGTGCACACCCTTTTGGCAGACATACCGGGCATTTTCCTTTACTGCTGGTAGTCTTCTATTTGCCATGCCATAGTCTAGACTTGAGAACTATTGCATTTACTACTCCACAGTCAGCTGGAGGCTTTTTTTTTTTTCTTCATTTAGTATCACGGCCCAAGAGCTATGTCTAAATTCAACCTTTTATTTAAGGTTTATTTCAGGCCAAGGAATATGTACAATTTCACTGATGCTCTGTGTGTTGCTTTTGTAATGTTCTGTGTTTTGCTTAGCATTTAAAGTTGTTTTACGTGCTTTAAGAACAGACAGTAGGTGATAGTTGTCTTTCAATAGTTACTAATAATGTTCTAATAATGCCTAGAACATTATTAGTTCTAATGTTGACAATCTAATGATAATGTTCCTGGCAGGCTTTTGGTTACACCACTGGAGTACAGAATGTAGAACTAAGGAAAAGCCTTAGGATAGTAGTACGTTTAACTGAGGACTGCTGGACGGAGACACTAACTTGGAAGTAGTGAATTGAAGAAATTAGTCTTAATATCAACACATTGTTTCATACCACCTTTTCCTTCACAAAGGCATATGTTTATCAGTGTAGTTAAAACTCCTGCTAGGAGGCAATGAATCAGTTGTGATGGGAAGACTCTTTGGGTTTTTATTTTGGGCCTTCCATTTCCCATGTGAGTGGACATCGTGTTCCCTGGACAGTTCTGTCAGTCAGGATGTTTCCTTTTCAGGCAGGGATGCATTTGTAACACTGATTACACGTGTTTCCTCGATGTCGAGGCAGAGTGTGCCCTTTGGGCCCAACAGAATAGGAAGATAGCCTCTATTTCGCTTGAGGAAATCTTCATTTGGAATATTTTACTGGTGCATTAAAAGGACAATGAATTTAAGAAAGATAGATCATAGGTTCAGCTCATGTCAGTAAGCTTTCCATTCAGCAAGGTGTTTGTACTTTATATATGTATAATTTCAGCTATGGATGGTCCATCAGTTTTTCTCTGTTCGTGCTTTTCCTAATTGATGCACTTCGTTAAAGGAGCGCTAATGCAGCATAGGCCAACGGATTGCGTTTAACTTTTGAAACTATGGTAAAGGTCCTGACAAAAATAAAACACTAAGTCTAGCAACTTACAGGTTGTATACACTATCCCTGACATCTGTAAAGCCCTATTTAGTCTGAATGTGCAATCTCCACAAAGATAGCTCACGTGAAGTTTTGACAAAGTTCGTTATGTATGACGCCATAGGGTGACTCTTTCAGCATGTCATGGGATCCCTTGCTTTTATTCATCCCCTGTCTGGTGGCTAGTGTAGAAAACTGGTTGTCAGTTGAAAGCTTTTTGTCTCAAGCTTGCCAGCTTTTAACTGAAGGCAGTATGGTTGTTTGCCTTGGCCACTTAAACCCATTTCTAGGCTAGCACCTTTTCCCTGCCTTTCAAACAGTCATTAACCCCAGCAAGGCCTTAGCCCTTCCTCTTTCAGATCCAGTTCAGCAAAGTACCTGCACTGGAGTCAGTGCTGCTCTAGTGTGTTGAGTCCTTGGGTCTGTGTTGTGAGTGTGTAGGCTAATTCCAAATTGCACATAAGATGATCATCATTTAAATGCCGGACCTCCCAAGGCTACACATAAATGTCTTGGGTTGTTGGAAAGTGGCTAAGTTATCATTTCCAGGGGCAGTCTCTTAAGTTCCAGCCTTGGTGGTCATGAAATGGCAAATTAAACTGTTACTATTCCAGGCCTGAACATGACACGGTGGTGTTGGTGTAATTTGAATGTAGGTGTGAAATGTGCGAGTGCAAGGCTAGGTATGTTTCTGTGTGAATTTATGCATTTGAGGAGATTGGAGAGAGATGCTTTTTTTTGTGGTGAGCTGCTAAGAAGCATGGTAGCTGTTTGAAGGTGCTCGTGTGCTTGGAATGCATTTCTGATCAAGAGATTAATGAGTAGAACTTGTTGAATGTTCACTGAACATGCAAGCTTCAAACAAGTAGCTATTGCTGCTGAATTCTGCAGTGCTGGTAGCACAGGGTCGTCTGTGTTTGGTGCTATACAAAGCAGCAATGGTAGAAAGCTTAGACTAACATGTCACTGGCAAGATGGGCAAAGCGTGGAAGGAGAAATGGAATTGCGGAGTGAAAAGTGATTTTAAAGGTGGATTACAATCTGGGTCTCTTTCCACTATGCATTGCCGGTCGAACAATAGATTCCCTGGATGACGAGAGGGACCACTGCAGTTATATTCTGCAGAATATAACTTTTATCTGAAGGGGAGAAGGGGAAAAAAATTGGTTCTAGCCCTTCAGGCTAAGAATAAATGTGGGAAACATGAACTGAATGCAGTCAGACTGGCAGCTGACCGCAGCTGCTTCTATAACACTTTGGGCTGTAAAGGCAAGTGAAAGAGCTTTGCACCTGCTTGAACCCTGTAGTGGCATTAGGAAGCCCAACTGGTTGTAACAGCCCCTCTGGGCTGTTGAAGGAGGGGATGGGAAGGGTAGACCTGCAGTCCCTCTAGGCTTACGCTTTCCTGGTTGTCAAGGGGTACTTGGCATCAAATGCCAGCTTGAGGGGCATGGGGTGTTGGCCTCAGCAGGGTCTTTCTGGACAGCTCCTGTTGTCCTGTGTGCGGGCCTTGGGGGAGATAATGGAGTATGCTTGATTTCTGTCTTCAGGAGGAGGCTGATACCAGCTCCTTGCTGAGCGTTGTTCACGTTCACCTTCTCCAGCAGGGGTTGGCGTAGGACTTTGCAAGTAGGAGGAGACACAGGACAGTGATCCTGTCCATGGACTGTGAAAGAAAGATGTTTATTTCCTCCTTGATTTGCCTTTTGGTGTGATGGCTTTGGAAGGAAGGCAGAATGGGAATGAAATAATGAGTTTTAGGGGTGGATTGAGTTCCCCTAGCTCAGTCACAGCAGGTCAAGTTACTCCCTAGAGAGATTTGTGACTCCCCAGAGACATGGGTTTGTGTTTGTGCAGGGGATACATCATAGCTGAGATACAGAAGAATAGAGAGAAATGAATTTGTTGGTGTTTATTTTAAGAGTAGTTGATAGACTTTGAAGGTTTTTTCCATGTTGCTGAATTTATACAAAGAAGCTGTATAAAAATAACTGGCACCAGATGTAGAACCAATAAAATAATGCCGTGTTAAGTCTTGAAACTGTGGTGTGTAACCCCAAGAACTATTTTCATGCATTGGCAGTTTTCTCTTTATTATCTGCAGAAAGTGAATGATGGAATTTGTTAGCTGTTAAGCAATTTAATTTTTCATTTGTAAAAGGACCAAGTAAACCTGTATCCCAGTACGCTTAGTCCCAGCTCCCCACATGCAATGATTGCCAATGTTTGTTGCTAGCAGTCATGGGAATCTTCTGGTACCAGTGTGTCAGCAAGAATTAAATCTAGAAAATATCTTGTCATCTGACTGCTGCCTCACTTTCTGCATTTTATCGCTGTATTGGTTTTGTGTGGCAAGGTTTTGGTAGCGGGTGGGGTTACAGGGGTGGCTTCTGTAAGAAGCTGCTGGAAGCTTCCCCTGTGTTCAACAGAGCCCATACCAGCCGGCTCTAAGACAGACCCGCCGCCGGCCAAGGCCGAGCCAATCAGCGATAGTGGTAACGCCTCTGTGATAACATATTTAAGAAGGAAAAAAGTTGGGACGGCGGTATTCGGCAGCCGGAGAGAGGAGTGAGAACATGTAAGAGAAACAACCCTGCGGACACCAAGGTCAGTGAAGAAGGAGGGGGAGGAGATGCTCCAGGCGCCGGAGCAGAGATTCCCCTGCAGCCCGTGGTGAAGACCATGGTGAGGCAGGCTGTCCCCCTGCAGTCCATGGAGGTCCACGGTGGAGCAGATATCCACCTGCAGCCCGTGGAGGACCCCACGCCGGAGCAGGTGGGTTCCCGAAGGAGGCTGTGACCCCGTGGGAACCCCGCGCTGGAGCAGGCTCCTGGCAGGACCTGCGGATCTGTGGAGAGAGGAGCCCACGGAGCAGGTTTTCTGGCAGGACTTGTGACCCCGTGGGGGGCTCACGCTGGAGCAGTCTGTGCCTGAAGGACTGCACGCCGTGGAAAGGACCCATGCTGGAGCAGTTCGTGAAGAACTGCAGCCCGTGGGAAGGACCCACGTTGGAGAAGTTCGTGGAGGACTGTCTCCCGTGGGTGGGACCCCACGCTGGAGCAGGGGAAGAGTGTGATGAGTCCTCCCCCTGAGGAGGATGAAGCGGCAGAAAATAACGTGTGATGAACTGACCGTAAACCCCATCCCCGTCCCCCTGTGCCGCTGGGGGGGTGGTAGAGAATCCGGGAGTGAAGTTGTGCCCGGGAAGAAGGGAGGGGTGGAGGGAAGGTGTTCTGAGATTTGGTTTTATTTCTCATTACCCTACTCCGGTTGATTTGTAATAAATCAAGTTAATTTTTCCCCAAACTGAGTCTGTTTTGCCCGTGATGGTAATTGGTGAGTGATCTCTCCTATCCGTATCTCGACCCACAAGCTCTTTGTTATATTTTCTCTCCCCTGTCCAGTTGAGAAGGAGGGGGAGTGATAGAACAGCTCTGGTGGGCACCTGGCGTCCAGCCAGGGTTAACCCATCACAATCGCATTTGATTCGGATCAGAAAGAAAAAAAAAAAAGCGACACTAACAAACTCTTTGTCTGACCGATGTACATAATGTAACCCCTGATACAGTAAACATGTGGAGTCACCAATGTGTTTTACTTGAGAATGGTCTGCTGTTGTCAGTACTTTGACCCAGTTTCAGTAAATGAGGCTTATTTTCTTCCAAAACACTTATTTTGAAACACTTTGTCCCAGGAGAGAGAAAACAAATTGTTTACACAAGCAAACTAACAGTGGAGAATTAAACACCCACACTTCCTCCTTCAGGAGTTCCCCTGCTAGTAGCTTCTATGAACTCATAAATCCAGCAAGGAAAGAGAAGCTTTTAGTAGTAATCAGATGGGTCTTGATGTGACTGCTGATGCTGCTGAGGAAGCAAAGTTTGACGATGATGATATTCCCTATACCACTGGGGGATCAAAAATAGGTTGGTCAGAGAAGGGAAAACTCTTCATCCCAAAATCTAGGGAGGGAGAGGACCTTCTTTCTTCCTTGTCTGGATGAACACAGCCTGGGAGAGGCTTTAAGCCTTTCTCTGTACTGTAAGAGCCAGTTGGTGGCTGTAGCATCAGTACCTCCCTCTTTATATATGGGAGTATGTATGTCCTGGTCTTTTGAGGGACTTGAGGAAAGAAGCAGATAGGTGAATTATTGGGGTGATCATCTTGGATGACCTTCTCAAATACAAATGTGATGTTGGAAGAAGGGGAAGGGACGAGAAGGCTGCTCAAACATGTGTAAAATGCCAGATCTTGGAGATGTCATATAATATGAAATACATCTGTCTTTCCAGGATGCTTATGCAGATGGCTAGGGAGAATGGGGTAGAAAAGAAGAGCTTTAGTAGGAAGTAGAAAATAGTGAAAACTGCAAAATGTGAAGAGAATTGGGTTGGTGGATGGAAGACTTACAGGTACAAGGAAGAAAGCTGACAAAGTCATGGGGTTTCATCCCCCAGCGTTCAGCTGCAAGAGTGAGGGCAAGTTGGGTGTATGGGCTGGAGGAGGAGAGGCTGGGGCTGGTCAGGATAAGCAGAGTGAGAGGAGAGAGCTAGTGATGGACAACCTGATGGAAAAAGGGAAGAGCGCCAGGAAAGCAGCAGTAACCTTTGCATTGTTGATGAATTGCAAGTCAGTAGTGACAGAAGATGATGGAGGTACCCGAGATGGTTATCAGAGGGAAAAGTTACAGGGAGAGGTCAGAGGGAACAGTTGTCATCTGAAGGAGGATCAAGAAGAGCAACATGAGGACAGGAAGGATGACCTGTGTTTACGTGACTTCGAAGTTACACAGATTGAAACGCAAGCCAGGAAGTTTGGTTGAGGCTAACATTGTCAGTCCCGTGGTGTATATATGAAAAACAGGAAGAGGAGTGGAATTAACTTGGGACAGATATTTCAACAGCTTTCAGCTTTGAATTTCCTGGGTTTCACTGGTATGTGTTGTAACCTTTTTGTTTTCCCTATTTAATATTTCTTTCCATAAATAAATAGGATGGAAGAAGAAACAATAAATGGTGTTTATCAGAATAGTATGTCATGTTTGGCTTCTCATTTGGTGAAAGTATATTTAGAAACTGAATTGTAGATTCTAAATATTTGAGTATCTGAAACTCCCTTGTCCCTCAAAAAAAAAAAAAAACAAGCCATCTCCCAAACTAATACCCCCAGCCCCCCAAATATGCAGTAGTTCAGTTTTGGGGGGGGTGGTGGAATTTCAGAGCATAGTTGGTCAAAGTTGCGGGTGAATTTTCTTGTAAAACAGTCACTCTTTATAACCAGTCTTATAGTCTTGATCCTTATGGGAAATGCACAGGTGCCTCAAATGATTTTGATAATTTAAACTTCCTTCCCAATTTTTCCAAATAGGTCAGGTAGGGGCAATACATTGTATTGTGCTATCTGCAGACTTTGTTCTGAAGAACTTTTAGATTGCCCTAGTTATGCCTCCCCTCTGCCTCCAACCAGATCCCCATACAGACAAGAAATAAAGACTGTTCAAATTAAGTTTGTTTTCTCCCTGGGATCTTGTGTGTTTTGTTTTGTTTGGTTTTTTGTTTTGTTTTAACTCCTGGTAACATTATGAAATAAGTCTAGCCGTTTTATCTCCTGTGATGTGTATACAGCATAGCTGAAAGGACAATGAGAACGCTGTGCTTTGGGGTTTATCCTGCTTGCTGTGTTGGCACACTTGTACGACAGTGAACTGACTCATGGACATGGCTCAGTCTGTTTTTTCCACTCTGTATAGTCAAAGTGTGGTTCAGGAACAAATTACACATTCTGAGCTTGATGGTAGCTTTCCCTCTACATAATACAGGTTAGCAGCACTGTGTTGTAGTAGTGCAGAAAGTGTGAAGTCTCTAGTGGCGCTAACCCAGTTCACCAGTCTGTCTGTCTAAAGCCAAGACAAAGAATTATGCAAGCTTTCTACATTGGGTAGCTTATCTATTCATTGCTAGTGGATCCTAACTAGGTTATGTCAGTGAAAACTCTCGCTGGTATAGGCATAAGAGTTTTGCTGTCTGGTATATTTACATGGGAGGTCTTTGTATGGAGAGCAATGAGTTTGGTTTAATTAAGTGAAAGATTTTCTTGCAGTATTTTCTGTGAACAAAACAAAATAAATAGATCAAGACATAAGCACAGTTCTTTTAAAGTTTTTCTAGTGAAAATATTTTCTTTCGTTCATTGAGAAATAAATCTTTTACTTGATACTCAACTTTATGGTTTGCTGCGTTTGTGCACTGATTCCACAAGAAGAGTTGGTAACTGCTTTGGAAGTGTGCCACAAAAAGTGGTGCTTAAGGCAGCCCATAGTGTTCTGCAAAAATAAGTAGTGAGTACTGAGTGAATAAAGCAGCAAAGTGTCTGTAATGTCTATGATGCAGTTGCACTGTTCATTTTAAACAGCTGTACAAAAACTTACATGTGATTCTCCTCATATAGACTGTTTGATTACATTAGCCTCTTGACCAGAAAGCAACAGTGGAAATGTAGCTAATGACATGCAAGTACATTTGTGGATTTGGTTTTTGTTCAAGAACAACTGCATAGCTTGAGTTAGTCACTTGGTGTTGACCTGGTGTAATTCATTATGTAGGAAGCTTTGCATTCTTAAATAGGCATATTGAAAATTGATCCTTTCAAGATCCAAGAATTTCAGTGGATTTACACTAGCTGACGCAGAACACTTAGTCTACTTATTTTAGGAGGGAAAAATCAAATTCAATTGCTCTAATTTTTTCCCATTTATTTAAACTTAGATAAATGTTCACGTATCACTCACTAGGTGAGCTGCTAATTTTTTGTATGCATTTTCCAGGGGTAGATAAATAATAGTTGTGGTTTGTTTAGTCAAGTTGTCCCTTTAGAAAATGGACATCCAAACTTTTCTTGCTCCTGCTGACACATAGCTCCAATAGTATGTTCAATTGTTTGCTCAGAGTTCAGAGCTTTCTGCACCTGGAGGTGCTTTCCCACCCAGCCTGTGTGTTTGTATACTTAGGCATGCATCATTTGCTAATAAATACAAAGCTAGAAGTCTTATTTATGAATTATTTAAGCTGATGATGCTTTTTGATTTTGTGATTTCTATTGGGTTATGCAAATCCTGTGTGACGAAAAGTAAAAAAGGGTTTTGGAGGAGTGGGGGGCTCCCACCCCTGTGAAAAACTGATAAAAAATAATGCTTTACCTCTGATAACTTGTTCTTTCAAAACAAGCAAACAAAAAAGCTTAAAAAAAAAAAAAAAGGCAATCTGGACCATGAGGTCTTATGCTTGATTTTGTTATTTGTAGTGTTCTAAATAGAAATTCAGGAAAATACTCCAGTGGTGAATGGGAACACACATACCTTTGTAAAGTCTTGGCAAAAACTAGAGGTTGGAAGGAACTTCCAGAGGTCAGCTAGTCCAGCCCTCCTTCCAGTCCGATGAGGGTGCTCAGGACCTTGGCCCACTGAGTTTTCAATATCTCCAAAGGTGGTGATACCTCAGCCTCTCTGGGTCCTCGTTCCAGTGTTTGAACGCCCTTGTGGTAAAAATCTTTTTTTCTTATGTTGAGTTGAAAGCTACTGTGTTCCACTTTGCCCTTTGTCTCTTGTCCTTCTAGTAATGTGCTTTTGAGAAGAGTTTGGCTCTCTTCTCTACACCCTCCCATTAAGGAGTTGTAGACAGCATTAAGATATCTCCTAGCAGAGCATTACAGAACAAAGAAAATTTCATTGAAATGAGCCAAATGGGTGTAACACTTCTTCATAGTTTGGGGGTAATGTGTGTTTGTGTGTCTCAGTTGAAGTGAGTTTCCTTCACTCACACTTTTGATATTCATTCTTCTTTTACATGGTCTCCTCCCATTTCTTTGTGATATGTCACGTTCCTCCGATCATACCTTTCTTCCCTATTTATATGCACTGATGACAGTAAAGGGTTGTCATGCATCACTCCCATCATTACAGTATCTGAAACTCTGTCAGTGCTAAGTTGTTTACTCCTTGAAAAAACCCTCTGAGGTAGAGCAGTACTGTTCCCAATTTTCATGGGAAACGAAGACTAGTTATGTATCAAAGTTCTCACGGAATCTGAGACCGGTTTCTTAAATCTTCAGAGTGCATTAACCACTGGGACTTTTTGTCTTAATGGAACTGTGCATGGGGTCAAAGAGGGCACACATGCTTCCTGAAATCACAAAAACATCATTCTCTTTTAAAGATGATGCCACACTGTTTAGATTTGTCTCATTTTAGATCCACATGTAATCTGAAAAATGATTCAAATACTCCCCTTGCTGTTGGACTAATTCTTTTAAAAGTGGCTGGAGGATGAGATACCAGCAGGATTTGCAAAGCAAGCCAACCTGGGGTGCTGGTAGTGTGAGCGTCAATGCTAGCCAGTGCTACAGAACGTGATGACGGTTTTCTCCACTGCTGCAAGCAGTGAAGGCTGTTACTTTTGCACTGGTGCTACTTTTTGTATTGTTAAGGTAACTTAACCTTCTGGCTAATATGTCATCACATGAGGACTGTAAGGACACTAGTATTGAGTACAGGCTTCCACAGCTATAGTATCCTGTGGGTTGTGTGTCTTGGGATGTGTTATTGTGCAGCTCCTCGATACTGTGAACATAGTTTTTGGTATAGAGCCCAAGTTTATATGGTCCCCAAAATTACTATTTCATGTAATATGCTAATAGCTTGAATAAAGAAAAAGGGGTGAAATTGTTCCGAACTAATACTAAGGGCTAAATTGAGAAGTGGCCCAGGTGGTTACGTGTCTTACTTGAATTTCTTTGTAAAAACTGTTATTAGCCCTTATCATGGACTCAGCTGAAATAAAGCTACTGTGTATTTAACTGCCTTAACTTATTACACTCAGAGGAAGAGCAACCTATGTACTGAAGAGTAGCAGCTACTGTCACTGGGAGCTATCTGAAAAACAAGGTGTCAAGCATAGTACATTTCCGATGACCTGATTCTGTAGCCAATAGGTAAAACCATTAGATCAGTGAGGGTCCAATGGCACAGTTTACATATTTATTTTTGAATGTGTCACATGGAAGATGAGCCTAAGGTCAACACCAGAATAAGAAAATGCTGTTTGTTCCCTAGTTAATCATTGCCTCGATGTCTCATGCTGTGCCGAAGTTGAGGTGCGCAGCAAATGACACTTTCAGCGTTTGTGTTCAACCATCTCAGGGTGAGCAGTACAAGCTTTTAAGTAGAGCTTGGAATAACAGATATGCTCAGTGACTTAGTGGTTTCTTATAGACTCTTCTTGCATACCATTTAGTGCACTCTATGCTGAACCTTGTTCCAACTTGTGGACGTCAGTGGAGACCTTCCTATTGATTTTATAAAACACAGGATATAGCTTCTTAGGCATTGGCTACCTCCTGAACAATAGTTTACTACTTTTAGCTACAGAATTGACTAAAGAATAATCTTTGCAGAACATTTCTTAAGGAATAATGAAACAGTTGCAATTATAAAACAGCTATTTTCTTATAGGGAGGTATCTATTAAGCAGATCAGTGATGCGACAAACACAACTAAAAAGTGCTGTGGCATTATAATTGAAAGAAGCTATGTTTTGTCATTGTTCAGGGGTGTACAAACTATTTAACATTTGATTTTATTATTTTTTTAATAACGAAGAGCCTAAAAGGTATTTAGGGTTATCAATTAATTGGAGGGAAAAAAAAAAAAAAGAAAATGCAGCTTTTGCAGTTCTCTTAATGTCACTTTTCTATCTTGCAATCCATGGCTAATTTTTACTTTTAAGGTCAAACAAACAGCATTTTAGTTCTGTCTACCCTTCCCCCTCACCCCTTCTGTGTGCTGCTTTCAGTAAACAAATGGAATCCTTTTCAAAGAATTATATGAAGACGAGTTTTTCAAAAGCAATTTGTTTTGCCCTGTCTCTGAAAAGGGAATTGCTTTTACTTGAAATCAGCTGAAATTTACTGCTCAGTATTTCTGAAAACACTGAGCAAAATGAGCGAGAGCTTTGATGTACATAATACTCTGCCACGCTGGAGAAATGTTTTAAAATGGGAGTCACGCGTGGTTTAGAGTGCTGGAGAAATTGAGGCATCTGATGTTTATAAAACCGTTTGGACCTGATGATGAGTACTAGAAATGCACTTATGCTAACCTGAGTAATGTTATAGGACAGTACACATAGTCTGTGGTGCCTGTTTCACTGCCTCTGGTACCATACGCTGAAAGTATGTATTAGCACTTGATGGACCTGAGAGGAGGTTGTGCAGGTGCAGAATGCTGTAAGTAGTGTGCTTGACTGTGCAGAGAAGTTGTGCTTCTGTTACCAGACTAAGAAAATAGGTGAAATTAATTCCTGGCTGTTGTTTATAAGTCTCTGAGATGCTTCAGCAGCATGTGGGGAGTTCAAGATTGAAATTATCTAAAGAAAAGAGCATTTTGTGTGTGAGTTACTAATGTCCAATGTTAGAGGAGTGTATTGGTTTTGTTTGTTGTTTTTTTTCTTGAGGCAGGTGAACATGTGACATTTCATATATGTTTTGTGAGGTTTCAAATTGCCCAGTGAATTTAAGGTACCAGAAGTCAATTTTGGTTTAAAAACAGTTATCATAAGCACGGAGCATGAGCCACATCATCCTGGCTTTTATGTGTGGCTGGCCTGGGTTATTCTGTTGAATTGGAAAAGGTTTGATATGTACCTGCTAATCTTTCTCAAGAGCATCTTAGTGGTTTAATGGAAGAACTGGAAAAGGTTAACTTCAGCTGGGGCAGCTTCTGTCCCTGGGCTCTCCCTGTAGCCCAGGAGGGTAGAGGCAGGTTTAGAGGACCTCTGTTAAGTGTCTGTTCTGTGTCCTCCTCTCCAGAGTTACCCTTTCCCTGCTGACTGAGAGGCACCCGAGAGATTGTCTCTCTCTGAAATAAAGGTAGTCCTTGTTACTGTCTACTGGTGCAATATAAAACTTTGCAAACAAGGAAAAGTAGAGCATGTATGGGGTTAATCCATCAGAGGGAAAACCCACAAACCCTGGCGAATAAATGGTAAACTACAAGGCATCTTTCCATACCTAGTGCTGAATTTATCATTGCTTCAAACATGGATACCTCAATCATTAGGTAAGGATACCTTGTATGCAAGAATCCTCTTGCCGTAGTATGGATGTAAGTTCAAGTTTGCTCTGCTATATTATGGTGTTGCAGGATTTCTTTTCCTGTGTATTACAGATTCGCAGAATGGTGATAATGGAGAAAGAATATTGATCATTAAGTACTCCTAAAAATTTACAGATCTGGAGAACTGATAAATACCACACAGTAGTTTTAAGAATGTTGGTGTACATTTTGGCAAGTTCTTAAAAATAGGTGAGGGTATCCCTTTCCTTCCATCAGGTTGTTTATTTTAGCAGGAACATCTTATTTATACTTTCTCCCATCTTTTGAAGTTTTGCATATCTATGGATACTGTGCGTGCATTTAATAAACAGTGACATATACTTCAGGTGCTCATTTTCAAAAGCATGCTGCAGTGTCCTTGCCTGGCTTTCAGCAGAGTCAGCATACCTGTAATTTTTTTTTTCTAAACATGATGAAATAGAAATTATGGTGGATATCAGTAATTGTTAGGTGCAAAAGAAAAAAAAACTGTAGAAAAGGATGCTGTACTAGGTGCAGCTATCTGATACCAGCATAAGCATATCTAATCACTTAACCCTAGATCATGGAAATATTTGAGTAGATAGAAGTGTTTAAGCTCACTGAACTGGCAGTAAGTCAGGTCTCTGCTTCCCTCTTGCTGCATGGAGGAATGTTATCTCTGGGAGTGGTATGATCAGAGCTTTGCTTGGTGCCTCTGTCAGGCAAGAAGGTAGGAGTTATGAGCACTGAAAGCCTCATCCTTCACTGGGATTCGTGGTACAGGAGATAGAGATATGCTTTTCCCAGGTGCCTAAAATAACCCACAGCCAAGCACAGCAGGTGGCTATCTTGTGCATCTCCATCTAGATGCAGGTGCTGTAACCCATCTCCCTCTGCATTTGACTTAATGCTTCATTATGAATTCTTGAAGCTTCTCCAGACCTTGAAGCTATATTGCACAATTACCTTTTCTTGCTTCTTCCAGGAACTGCAGCTCAATGTTAAATGCTTTTTAAGAGCGTTGAAAACATATTTCTGAATGTTTTCACTTTTATTATTCACTGGTTTTGGGAGGAATAACAAATGGAAATTACAGAAATACTGCAAAGAATTCTAGTTTTGTGAGATATCCAGGCCAGGGAATTTGGGAAGAATATGAACCTCCTGAAAGGTTATCCAATCAAAGCCAATCTTATAAATGTATTTCTCTGACATGTCTAGAGACAAAACAGGACTTGAATGTATCAATGTACAATCATTCTCTTATTAGAGATGTGGTAGTATCCTTCACGATTAAATGCTGTGCCAAAGGAAATGACTTGGGTTTTTATTCCTTTTCAGTAATGTGGAAAGTATGCCATGGGAGCAAGCAGGAAGAGGTTGTTTAGTGGAATAGAGGAAGAAGAAACTGTTTGGAAGGGGTGCAGAGAGACAGCACTAGCAGCAAACATAATCCTCTTGGTAGTGTGCCATTTTCAGCAAAGCTTAAGGATTGGATTTTCTGAGGCATTCAGTGTTTGCCTAACTGTACACTCCTATTGGAAAGAGTGATACAATGTCTGTTCGTGTCAGTGGGAGCAGAGTCAAGCCAACTCTTGCACACTTTTCAGATAGGATTTTCAGATACTTTCATTTCTTCATTTATGACTTAAGCATAGATAAAAGAAGTGGGTAGACAGCTGTGAGACAGCAGATCTATCCAAAATCTAATGGGACTCAAAACCTCTCCTGAGAGTGCCATGCTGAAACAAGTTCAAGTAATTCTTCCTTATCCCTTATTCTCTTAAAAGGCTGCCAGTGAGTAGGATCTGGAATCAAGGGTCAAAAATAAGCCTACAGGCAAAAGGTTGGTTGAGGCAGGAGTGATGACCAGCTGAAACCAGATGTAGAAAGATCAATGTGTAAGTTTAGCAGTGATGTTCCCACTTTAGATTCTAAAGTCAGATAAATATACCAAGCCTGATGCATGGACTGGTTCACAGCCCCTGAAGATTCAAGTCTGTCCAGGTAGTAGTTCCTTAAGCAGTTGCTGATATTTTATGGCTTAATGCATAGTGAGGTGAAGGAGTCCTTGGAAAGATGGCTGTGATTTTAACAACATTGTTATGTTGTGTTAACCAGGATGTGGAGCATTGATACTTCAGGATACAAATACAGGTGTCAGAAAAGATCAGCCAAGGAAACTGAGAACAGCTGTGACCTGTAATAAATAAGCAAGTTGACAATGTTGGGAGCTGAAGAGTAACCTCTGCATGATACAGTTTGGTATCTAGGAGAACATCGCTGTAAGTCAAAGCTATGAACGGGGAGGGCAGTTTGCCAGCTATTTGTTTTAGGAAGGAGGACTACTATGAAAAAAGCAGCCATACTGCATCCAAGTGAGGGTCCATCTAGCCCATTATCCTCCTGGTTATAAGGAGGATATGAGGTTACAACCCTGTAAACTCTTCACTGCACCTTCAGATGCTACACCTTGCTCCTCAAACTCATTTGCCTGTTCTTAACCATCAGTTCTGCCTCAGGATTCACAGCTGCACTGCACCTTTCCCTCACATTCACATGAGCCAAGGCTGTGTTGGGCCCTGGCTAAGTTCTGGCTGTCCCCAGGGAGGTGGGCACTGGTGCTAGCAGCCCCAGAAGCTCTTCTGCTTGAGGAGATCAGACTTCTGCAGACTCTGGGGTCACACTGCTGGCTGGGCTCTGGCCTCTTCTGTGCAGGCCTCCAAGAAGTTCAGGAAGGCCCAGATGGCTGAGGCTGCCAGCCCAGGAGTGGGCAAGTGCTCAGTGGCCTTCCCAAGCTGCCCCAGCTGCAGGCATGCAAGGTAGGTCCCAGGGACAGGGATGCTACACAGTGCAGGCTGTGCTCTAGGGACTGGATCTCCTGCCTGCCTTGAAAAGGCGTCGGTAGGAAAGGGGTGAAGGGCACTGACTTTGTGCCTTGGCTTGGGGAAGCCTCTGATTTGTGAAGTATCTGGATCCCTTCTCCAGGTCTCGAGACTCAGCTGTTCCTCTCTCGTGTCAACCATTTTGCCATGCTCTCTGCCTTCCAGGGGTCTGCTGGCGCCCAGAGCTAGGGCTTCCTCCAGGCAGGCCCTTCAATGAGCAGAGCAGGCTTGCGTGGCCCTTGCCTGTTTTCCCTATTGCAGGCCATAGGGCAGTGACCCTGCATGGATACCTACTCTCCCAGCCTCCAGTGGGTTTGTGCACAGGTGATGTCCAGAGCCCAGATGTCACTGTAGTGATCCTCAGTGATTGTACTTGTCCTGTCCTCTCCCAACCCATGGAAATTCAGGTCTCGGATTAGCATTGCGAGTGAAATGAGAGACAAGGATTTGTCTGAAAGACAGGACTATAGTGAAGTCCATGACCTGGCTGCTTTTGTAACTCCCGTTTAATACTTAGGCTGTCTGAGTGTCTGTTCTGGTACAGAGTTTGAACAAAAGGGAGCAAGAGGCAAGGCAGTCTTACAGAGGGAGCTTCGTACCCTGATGAGACTGCTTGCTGCTGTAATGGCCCAAGAGGAACAGCCATTGCTGTGGGGATACACAGTGCCTTGTTCTACCTGTACTAAGAAACGAGGCTTAAGAGTGACAGTGCCTAATGTGACAAATGTAGCAACTGAAAATACTTAAAAGCATAAAATGGTCTATCAGCAGTTGGGATGTAACCTTACATCACTGATCAGAATATTTGCACATCATTTAATTCTGCTGCTTGCCTTTAACTACCTTGTATCTTCTTTTCTTCTTTATGGGAAGAGTAATAATTTCCTTGGAGGAATTAGTGAGAGGTGTGTAACTGGTGGAAAACTAAGTAGCGTTGCATTTCAAATTTTACAAAGATGCATTAAGAGGCACATTGGGGGAATAGTAAGCACAGTTCACCTGTGATCTCCTCGTTGTTTTTGAAAAGTTAATGAGTGTTGCATATTTCTGCTTCCTTTTTAGTTTTTCAAAAAAGTATTGTTTCCTGAAAAGGATTGCAAACAGTCATTTGTGGCCTTTCTGCCTACATGTGTAGTGAGTGTCTATCTTTGTAAGATTTATTTTTTTTAGCTCATTATGGGTAGAATACTGTTGCTCACTGACATCATACTGGTGGCAACTGGGCTTGCTTCAGGGGAGTAGCTCACACAAACTCATTATGTTCAGGTAGCAGAGATAAAAGTAAAAACAGAGCTTGAAGAAAAAGGAGGTTGATCAGAGAATGTTTGTAATTTCCAAGCTTTTTCAAACACTTAAAATGACAAAATACAGAAATATGACACTGTAAAGTAATGACAAAATATGACAAAAGTGTAAAGAGTGACTTGTCACTTTTGCTGTATGCATTATTTGTTTTCTACAAGTAATGTGCCCTTGCATTATTTGAAGGAAAAAAAGAAAGGACTGTAAACCCTTTCTGCAGCCAGAAGAATGATGGAAGTTAGAATCCTTTTTGCATAATCCCCTCGCTTTTTGCTTGTGGATACAGCTGTGCTAACACAATGCAACGTTTGAGTTGAGATGTCTGCAAAATCCTGGCACCAATGATAGTTTTCAGACTCAGGCTCTTATTTGATAGATTTTCAAAGTGATACTGTGCTCAGTTGTGTCTGTGTCCCTGGAAGTAGGCTTTCAGTTAACTTCTCAGAGGAAATACTTTCAAAAGGAAAAATTTAATTTTGCCAAGAATCAGATAAGGTCAGAGTAATTAGACAAACCAGAGCTTTGTAGGTTAGAGATGAACGCAACCTTCTCCATGGGGTAGTGCAAATGTGCTAGGGGAACAGGAAAATGAAATGCGTGAGGATGCTTAAATTTGCTGAAAATCTGAAGTTCTATGTATATCTCTTAGCGTATTCTCAAGTGTAGGATTGCATTTTAGAAGTACTGTTTTCACATTTTTAAAAAAAGTAAAATGTATTTATCCTTCCTGTTTCTGGTTTCCAGTTTAACCCACCAGAAAATGGGTCCACTGAATTAATTGTATTTTCTTTAATACTATATATTTATAAATTGCTATTATAATTTGATTGTAATATATATGATGGTAATTCACCATAGGTTTTCAAGTACGTACGTAGTAGGCTTTACCTAGCTTCCATGCATTTCTGTTATGAGACAGTAGGGATTGTATTTCAGCTCCTCTGCTGTACACTGCGACTGACAAAGTGGATGGCCTAAGGACTACATTGACAGGTGTCAATCAGCATTAGTCTTCTGACATCAGCTGACCTTTGCCAGTTTATACTAAAGGTCTGGACTGATATTTTCTCCTGTTCTTCCTTGGCTGCAGAATAGCAAAACCCTTTTTTGTTTGCCTCAAGTAGTTTCTATGAGTGTCTATGCTCAGTGGTTGCATGGCCTTTACAGATTGAGAATGAAAGAGGACAGCCAGTTCCTTCAGTGGGGTAACTTATGCTTAAAATACAAAAAAGTGGGTTCTGCTAATTCTGTTGGTCAGCTGGCAAAAGGAAGGCTGTAGATACCTCCTCTTCCTTCAGTGATGGCATTAATGGAGTCTCTTCCCTCTGTCCTTTTGTCAGTATTTGTAAACAGAGACTCTTTTCCTCCGTCTGATCTTGTTAAGTTGGCCAAGAGATCAAAAATCATAGTTAAGAACTAAGGAACAGAAAACCGGTGCAGTTGTATAGCCTCGATTCCTTAGGAAACCAAGCAGAGGTGGGGTAAGAAGGATTGTGGGCAGCAACTTTTTAAGTTCCCCAGATTGCTGTGGCCTGAGGGGAGGAATACAGACTTTCTTATCTTTACTAGGACTTTTAGCTAAAGAAAATGGGATGTTTTGCCTTGTAAAAGCAAGATTGGAATGAGAGGAATAAAGGGAAGGATCCTGAGAAGTCCAGGAAGACAGTGATTGGCACTACTATGGTTAAGTATAAGAACATAGAAAATACCAAATAAAATTGCAGGAGAGGGAAGGAAGTAGGAGATGTTTTGACAAGAAGTCAGAAGTCTTGGTTACATCCAGGCACCTGAATGGTGCTCTGGCATTCCTGTGTGAATGAAAACCAGGAGGAGAAGGGAATGGAAGAAAGAAGATGAAAAGCACCAGGTTTTTTTGAAACATACAGCTTGTATGGGTGTCAGCATCCATGGAGTAGCATTGCATTTCAGAGAAATTTGCCAAGCAGACAAATAATTCCTTTTCCTTGCCCTGTCTTGTCCTTTACACACATAAGCTTTGTCCTGGATTTGAAGAGCTGCGGGAAGACAGCGCTGCTTGCAGGAGAGGTTTGTGTTGCTGGAAGGGAGCCACCCGAACATCAGAGCAGCAGGCAGTAGTCTAGCACCTGCTGCCCTTTGAGAGCTAAGAGCTGTGGAGACTGCTAAATAGGTAAAGTACTGACCACTTAAACACAGAAAAGGCTACCTTCCAGATGGCTAGACAAAAGGTCACATGAATTATACAGTGAGTTAGCTCCTGCAGCTTGATGATGTTTTCAGATGGGTTTCTGAGCAGTCACCCAGGCAATGTCTAAGCAAATCTGTCTAGACTGTCTGCCTCAGTCCTTAAAACACAGAGAAAGGAGAAAATGCTTGTCTCCAGTATGTACAGAAGAAGCCATCTTTCTCTACCTGCCTTCCCAATCAAAGAAGGGAGATTTTTTTCGTTTCTGACAGCCTCATACTGTCCGAACTCAGCAAAGACAACTTCAGAGCAGTGGTTTTTCAGCCTGGTTTGGATCTGAATAAGTATCAGTTGTGGACAGCTGTGTAGAGAAATGAAACCTCCTGACAGTAGGTTTGTCGTTCTGCAGTTGTTTCTGTGCACTGTGTGGAGGTACCTCTGAATTCCGAGGTGGGAGATGGATAGGGGCCTACTCTCAGTTTTTGGAGTGTGGCACCCACCCCTGGCCATCCATTTTACCAGCAGGGGTCTTAATGTCTATTTGCATATTGGGTGGCCTGAAAAAAGCATATGCACCAAAAAAAAAAAAAAAAGGGCAAAAAACCCAACAACAGTGTTTCCTACTGTGCTGATTTTCATCAGAAATACTAAAAACTACTCAAACATGGAACAGTATTCAGATTACCCTAAGCCAGTTTGAAGTTACACTGTAACTATAAAGGGTAGCCTGGATTCATTCACTGGCTGTGTAGAGAGCCGAAAAGAGCAACTGAGTGACTTGAGCTCAGCTGAGGTTCAGAGTTACGGTCATAGAGATAGTAATAATATCACATACATAGTAACAATAATAGCAGCTATGGAAAAGGTTAGAGCTTCAGAACCTCTTACAGGCAAAATAAGCAGTGATCTTATTTGAGGCTTTCTTTTGACTTAGTCATACACAGTTTGCCCTTCAAGGAGTAGTATTTGTATGTTTGCATTCTTCTGTATGTTTGAGTGTGGAAGCTTATAAACTTCTGTTCTGTTTTGAAGTAAGATGAATGTAAAAATCTTGGCATGGTCTTATTTTGGTAATAGGATTGCATGCGGATGTCCTTGTGGTTAAATTAAAAAAAAAAAAAATTAAAAAACATTAGATTTCCTGTGAAAGGGTGGTTGTTTGCAAATGGAATGATTAATGACTGAGATGAGAGATGCACATAAAACTACATGATCTTGCTCATGAACCCCTAATGTAACTCATTTAAAATCTCTGGGTTTTTTTCTGTGGAATTGAATTTGATATTGCCATTAAAAGGATAGCATCAACTTGGAAAACTGAATTTTTATTCTAATTTCTTTTTGGGTTTCCTGCTTCTCCCTCTACCTTAAGTCTTTCAGACTTAATTTCCAGAATTCATTGAAAGAAAACAGTTTTATAATTAAAAACCTCTTGTTATATGGCAACCTTTAGATTGTTTAGAATAGCCAATATCAAATAGCAAAAGTCTTTAAAATGTCTGATGCTTCCCAGAGTGGAACAACTGTTCTGTACCTGTGTGTATGTGGCAAATGATGACACAGGGCTCAACTAATTTAATAGCATCTGCAAGCCCACCCACTTCACTGGACTTCAGTCTCTTACAGGATTGGTGCAATCAAGTTATTTAGGCTGACTTTAAATAAAGCAACACAGATCACAGTCAAAGCTTTAGAGCCTTGTCAGGAATGTATGTATTCCTTTAAATGTGCTGGTATACGAAGAAAGTTTGATTTTATTTTTGTTAATTTTTTTTTTCCAGTGCTGTTTTTGTCTTCTCTTGGTCATCCTCTAGTGTTTGGCTTTCACAAGAATGGAGAATTCAGGATTTTTCTTTCAACCTTTAAAGTCTGCAAATTCTGCCTGGAAAACAGGCTGGTTCCTGAGCTTCTTGGCACGGCTGCTTTTTAACCAGAATCGAAGTGGAAAAATGTAGCCTTTTGTAGTGCTCTTGTGGTATGACCTCTGGAAACGGGGTGAACAATTTAAAGCTTCTTGCTACATGTTAAAACCAACAGAAATTTTTTTTTTTTTCCCCTTCTTCTACCTCTTACCCTCTTCCAATACTTTCGCTTGCCAGAGCTTTTCATTTAACCCTTTTTTTCTTTTAAGCTCTTCCTTCCCCTTGGTCCTGTTTACCCTTGTTGATGCCCTCTCATAAGGCATTAGAGGGAAGCAGAATCGTGTGTATGTATGTGTGCGCAGGGCAGGGGAGATAGTGGGCGGGTATGTGTCAAATTTGTTTTTTTAACTGTCAGCATTCTCTGTCCCAGCTGCTTTGTTTTGCTCAAGCTCCATCTGCAGCCATGCCACTAAACTTGTTTTTCACTGCTGCTCACTGCCATTTATATTTTAATTTCTGCTTGTATCAAATCAAAAGCTGTGCCTCTATCTTAATCTATAATGTTTACACCTGCAATATTTACCATTTGGGTAACTGAAACTTCCAACATAACTACCCACTATGTGGTCAGTAAATGTGTGAGCGAGGAGAAGAGTTAGGCTATTTAAATGCAATTATAAGCTCACTGTTAAAAATCGTAGAAGGACTTTTTAGCCATGGAACTTGGCTCCTGTTTAGTTCAGAAGTTTGTTCACAAATTACTGGTGTCAATTGATTGTGACTTTAGAGGAACTCTACTAATCAGCTCAAGATCACCCCATGATATTTCTGATTATGTCCATATGTTCTAGTTATGTGTTATTATATTCATCCGGGTGTTAAACCATTTGTTCAGTTTACCTGATAGTAGAAAATGCAGCTTCTTACTAACTGCATCTTCAGTTTCTCACTTGGACATGACTCTTGGAAGACTTAATTGCATTTTAGGAACTTCAAGCAGGATTTTTTGGGGGGTGTTTGGGGTTGGTTGTTTGGTTGGTTTTGTAGGGTGGGTTTTTTTTTTTTCTTTTACATTCATGGTAATGTGTTTTCTCCCTTGAGGGTGATGTTTAATTTTTTTCCCCTGTATTAATACTGTAATATTTGAAAGTGGATTGTAATGACATCTAACGTTTTGTTCAAATTGTACTTCAGGCTGAGGTCAAGCAAACAAACAAAGCAATCGTTATGTTTTTAGCATTCTTTTTTTAATGAGCACATTAAAATCTACTCACAGCTACACGATCAGCTGTGAAGAGAAGGGAGAAACATGGAGCTCTGAGTAGCACTGTCTTTTTGAACCAATTTATGGAAAAATAATAGACTAAAGGGATATGTAAGGACTCTGGTGGGAAATAAATGGCATCATGTTGTTGACGGAAAGGGTTTTGGCGTAGGGCTTGTTGTGACTGTTACTGTGGCTTAGAAAGGAATTTCCTACAGACTGGACTAACCATTAAAAAAATGTCTCTACTTTTAGGAGTTCAAGGCATACAGTGGCGTCTTCCCGGGGAAGATGTCTTTGACAATGAAAGCCCGTTGTCTGGACAAAAGAGGAAGTTTCTTTAAGGTAAATGGGATATTTATACAGAACATAAAGGACATGGTTTTATGTGAAATGAGTGCTGCAGAATGCACAGTACAGTCTGTGATATGTAGCAAGCCTTTTCTGTAAAACGGGAAGCACTTTCTTAAGCATCTCTTTTTACAGGTGGTATTCATGGTTAGATTACCACCCAGTTGTTTCATGTGTATATCACTTTCCTGTACACCGAATAGAATATTTAGTGTAAAACAGCTTGTGGCTTGCTTTGCTGCTAATGCTGAGAACTTTATTATGCACAGGCATAAAATTATTAGAGCTTTCATAAACTGGATTTGTGTAGCTTAAAGTTGTGGTACAGGTTTATGATTTCCATTATTGGATTGAAAATTGGTTTCATTTCCTTGCCTATTTTAAGAAAAATTGGTGGGAGCTCCTTGTTTCTGTGTAATCTGAACACTCAAAAAAAATACTGTCTTTGTATTCTCAATGTATATTTCAGTCCTTTTTGTGTTTTGGTGGTTTTGCTTTGTTTGTAGGTTTTGTTTGGTTGTTTTTTTTTTAAAGTCTAAGTGCATCTTCTTTGAAATCAACACGAAGCTGGTGCTGAGCTCACTGCCATACTCAAAAATGCAGCAAGGCAGATGTCTGTGTCTTTGGGTGCCTTCTTTTAAAGGAGTCTAATGCTTTCTCCCTTAAGATACTGAGCCCAGCTTCCTGGATGATACAGGCACTGAAAGCTGGTAGTTCTGTTCTGGCATGGATGTGCTTATAGAGAGAAAATGGAAATAATTCCATCTACTGTTTCTGTGTTCTGGGGGCTGTTTTGAGATGTCGTGTGGCTTACAGCACACCTAATACAGCATATTCCAGTGAGAAATATGTTTCAAGTGAGAGCCCTTCTGTCTCCCCTCAATTCCATTCCATCACAGAATAGAGTTGATGCATGGCAATGTACAAAAGGGACCAGGAAGGCAGGATGCAACATATGGTCTCCTAATGCCCCTGGGAAACACCTGGGATTACAGGCATGGGTAGAGAGGCCTCTCCAGACTTGAGGTGGTACTCAGAGATGCAGGGAGGTAGAGCCCTCTGTTGAAGCACCTTCAAATACTCCCTGGAACCCTTTAGAAATGCATTTCTCCTTGGGTGTGAATATCTGATTTTTGTCCCGCTAACCTCATTATAGCTGGAAACTGGAACCTTGAGAACTGCATGAGAAAGGACGTACTTCAGATTCACTGCCTGCAGTCATTAGGTTTCGTGCATCTTATGTGATCATCTTCACTTCTACATAGTTATAAATCACTTCTCTGTCTCTGGGAACTTCTGTCAAGGATTAAACTTGATGGCTTAATTTTGCTTTTTCCCCGTGTTTCCTGCAGAGTTAACTTGCATGATTGGCCCCAGATTTGCTGAGCAGTAGTAGCTTAGCTCAGGTGTGAACAATCACACTGCAAAAGCAAGCATGGGTTACAGTGTCCTCTCTCCTGCCTCCTGCTCTATGTGATGTTTGTTAAGGCTTTGGGGGATCAGTCAGAGGGCTTTCAGGAGTGCAGTGAGCTTACTGTTTTCTAGGGGAATGTAGGAACATGTCTTGGTCTTTTTATATGACAGAGACTGACTTTGGAGAACTGTCATCTTTCAGGTTGGCATCACAAAAAGCAGAGGCGCAGCAGGAGTTATCAGTACGGTTTTCAAAAGACGACTGAATCCCATTAACTTTTTTTTCATTTATGCATAATGGAGGAGGTCTGGAGACAGTGCTGAAGTTAATTGTAGAGAGGGCTGTAGTTAAAATTTTCTTCCAGAAAAAGCATTAGTTGATCTGAAATGTAGTTAACAAAGCCTTCATGTGCACTGTGTGAGTACAGCTGCAAACGCCATATACTTGTAGAGAGCAGGACAGGGAGAATAGTGTCCAGGCAGTGCCGCTGTACTGAAAGCATGCTGACCTATCAAACTGTGGTGTCCTGCCACTGGCCAGGAAGATATGTGTATCTTTTTGATGTGAGGAGGAGAGTAAACTGTCACATAGACCAGCTTGGCATCAGGGTTGAATACAACAGAGTTGAAGTTGTCTGTTCTGCACTAGAATTTTGCTTTTTATATAATGCCAGGGTTACAGTGGCTGTCTTGCTGGGCAAGGCTTTGCTCTAGGGAGCAATCAAAATTTACAGGTGCTTCTGAGCACTGAATTAACTTACCTTGATCGCTTCCCTTAGAATATTGGTTGCCTGCTGTAGCTTCTTCCAGTGAAAGATGCTAATACTTGCTGCCATCTCAGCTTATATTAAGAAAAAGCGTACTGCTTTTCTTTTTCTAGTACTGCAGCAAATGTGATTGATCATCCAAAGCTCTAAGTAGTGGCAAGCAGCTGCCACTTTACTGACTGTTCCTAGCTCCTGCCTCCTCTGCTGCTCCCAGTGCACCATGCTCTCCTCACAGGTCCCATGCCACATGTTGCAGGTGTTGCTGTTTCCATTCCCTCTATTCCTCTGGGACAGAAATGCCATTCTTCTGCTGCCTGAATCTGACCATAATGTTTGGAGGGGTAGGGGGTGGGGGTGGGTGTTCTAGCAGATGATAAATACGCTCATGATAGATTACAGGCAAAGGGGAACAAGCAAGTGGTGGCTGGTGCCTTTAGCACATGGAGAGCTATGATGAGTGCCGGTGCAGTGTGCAGGACCAGTTTCTGTGTCAGCAGCTTCATAGTACTGTTGTAGTGACACAGAAGCACATTGAAGTGTTTTTCATGTGTGGCATGTTTTCTTTATCTTAAGGCAATCTTACCAGGCCAACCTTTAGGAAACAAATGATCAGTGCTGCAGTGACAACATGTTTTCCTCTTTGGCTTGCCCAGAGCTTCATGTGGTCAGCAATAAACAGGGTCTTCTGGAGACAGGAACCACTTCTCGGTTTTGCAACACACCTTTGTTACATCTTGTATCTCATAAGCACAAACATTATCCTTGTTTGGCAGTCCACAGGCATATAGGGAGAAAGGTCATATTTTCAAGTCATAGCAAGCAACTGTCTCAGTTATGAGGAGTATTTCTAGGTTGTCACTTACGTGTGTGCTGAAGGAATCACGATGTCAGTGGGACTGTAAGCAAGTGCCCGTGTCATTTTCTGCAGGCTTTTGGTATCTCCTTGTGTAAGTAATTCTTGTGTGGAACATAGATGCTGGAATAGCTATTTTGTGTGCCTCCTGTTCATGATGTGATGGCTGTAGCTACTCAAAATTATTATGAATGCAGTATGCTGGAGCAATTTCAAGACACCAAACTCTTAAGGCCATAAGAAACATTGTCAATTAAGAAACTAAGGTTGTCCTAAATTTTCCTAAAGACAGCCTGACAGAGGAATGGCCTAAAGAATACTGGGAATAAAAGATGCCTCGAAGCTACCTTTTCAGACCTCTCGCCATCGCTGGGAAGTTGCACTGTTGGACCACCGTTCTGAACCTACAGTGTCGAACTGGAAACTGCAGGCAGTCAGTGTATCCAGCCTGCGCATAGTGTAGCCGGTGTCTGTGTGTGTGCATTTGTGTGTACAGCAAAATTACCTTCTCTTTCTTTCCCTCCCCCACATGCGTAAAATTGTGACAACTTACATTTGCTACAGCTGGATGGGTTAGCAAAGTAAACACTTGGCACATCAGATTTTTTCAGTTTACATTATTTTAATTTGCTTTGTCTTGTCTGTGTTTAGGAGACCTAGTAATTAAGATATAGCCTTTTACCCATGCTGACCTGTACTTCAGAATGCTGTCCTACATACACAGACTGTGTAGTATACTTCTGCATAGGGCTCTCATGTTGTGCTAGTTACTGTACAGTTGCCCAAGAAACCTTCAGCATGCTGGCATGCAGTTTCTCAGGGCACTTAAATCTAAAAAGACTATCTTACCACTATCAGCAACATTTATGAGAAAATTCATTGACAAATACCAGTGGGAAATTCCAACTTTACTTTTCTTTCTGGTTCTTAAATAGTTCCCATTGCTGTAGCTTCTAACCACCCCTTAGTTTTTTCACATTGTTTTTTTTGATGCTTAGTACACCAGGAAAACAGTATTGTCCCCATTTTACAAAGAGCAAAGGTCTGTAGTTTTATAGGCTAAATTCTCTGGAGTCTTTATACCTTGCAATTGATGAAGGCTCAGAGGCAGCAAGTAGTAAAAATGAAGCAAAGATGGAGTTAGGCTTGGGTAATTCTGGGACTGAATAGTTTGCCAGTGGTTACAGAGGGAGTCTGTGGTAAAGCAAGGAACTGCATGTATGTCTGACAAACATCCTTTTTACTGAACCATCCTCCTTCTCATTAAAATGTTCCAATCTTTATTGAACTGGCATCAGAGGTTTTAGACCATTGTCCTGGTTTCAGCTGGGATAGAGTTAACTGTCTTCCTAGTAGCTGGTACAGTGCTATGTTTTGAGTTCAGTATGCGAAGAATGTTGATAACACTGATGTTTCCAGTTGTTGCTCAGTAGTGTTTAGACTAATGTCAAGGATTTTTCAGCTTCTCATGCCCAGCCAGTGAGAAAGCTGGAGGGGCACAAGAAGTTGGCACAGGACACAGCCAGGGCACCTGACCCAAACTGGCCAACGGGGTATTCCATACCATGTGACATCCCATCCAGTATAGGAACGGGGAAGTGGGGGCAGGGATTCGCCGCTCGGGGGGACTGGCTGGGTGTCGGTCGGCGGGTGGTGAGCAATTGCACTGCGCATCATTTGTACATTCCAATCCTTTCATTATTGCTGTTGTCATTTTATTAGTGTTATCATTATCATTATTAGTTTCTTCTTTTTCTGTTCTATTAAACCGTTCTTATCTCAACCCACGGGTTTTGCTTCTTTTCCTGATTTTCTCCCCCATCCCACTGGGTGGGGGGGAGCGAGTGAGCGGCTGCGTGGTGTTTAGTTGCTGGCTGGGGTTAAACCACGACAACCATTAAAGCTTTTCTGTCCCAAAATCAAACATAAGGTAAAACTTTGTTGCTTACTGATGAATAAGACACTGAATAACGTTAGAGGTCTTGAGAATTCATATCTCACTGTGCAAAATAACCAGAAATGGCAGCCATGTATCAAAATATTTGATTGTATTCAGACATTTGGACAAGTCCAGAAATAGCATTCCCAGTTTGGCTCATCTCTGGCGCTTTGCCACCTTGTCACACAGGGTGCTCTTTGAGAGTTGCTACGCTCTGCTTATCGAAACAGGAAGGAACAGATGTGATGCCAAAGAGGATGCAGGTCTCCAGAAAGAATGAAAAATGAGATGCTGGCAGGATGGGGGGGGGGGGGGGGGGTGGTAAATGCTGAGGCTCATTTGTCCAGTCTTATACTGATCCTTGCTGTCTTCAGCCCGTGTTCCCTTGCCAGATTAGAAGCACTGATCTTACCTTTTCCTCTTTAGCTGTTGTAAATCGTGGGGCTTTGAAACATTCTGCAGTGGTCACCTTGGCTGACTCTATCAGTGCGCTCTCAGAAAGATGGCAGTTTTGTTAATTTTCTGTACAAGCTTATTTACATTTCAACACAAAAACCAGGAATTCAGTTGCTGTGCAGTGATGGATGAGTGATTTTTCTAAAAATGGCCTGAAACAGACATCAAGTCAAAGCCACCTGTTTTTCTCTTGGGACTGGGAAACTCTTCATGAGTTGAATGAGTAAGAAAAAAGGTGACTGTAGCTCCTTGGGAGTGTGTGTTGCTTCTAGTGAACACGCTTGCTCTGATTTTTGCTGCTTATATGACATCCTGAGAGATGTAAAACATAAAAATGGAATATATGTGTTCTGGTGAGAGAGCACTGGGGAGCTGAGATATGTTTGTGGACTGTATGTAGGAATTACATTGTCACCCCTACCAGCTTCTAAAAGCTGAGATCAGTCTTGTTGAATGAGGAGTCAGTTGGCAATAAGCATGGCGTGATATGTTGTGAAAGGAAATGTTGTGGTTTAAGATGTTTGCATTTCATTATTACATTCATGGAGTTTAGGAATGTAAACAGTTAGTAAATGGGTATTTGTGGCAATCTAATGTTTAGGATAGGTTTGGTTAGGGAATACTGTACTGGGCTGCTATGTGAATTCATGCTGAGTCATAATTATTATTTGGGTTTACAGTGGTTGTATTGTAGCTTCTTTTTAACTTACAGAACAATGCTTTATCAGAAATAGACTCCAAAGGAAAAACATTAGACACGAAAATGGCTACTTATCATGCTATATAAGGTCTCCTTTTAATTTTGTGGGTTTTTTAAATGTTAAATAATCTACCACCTGAGAAGATGTCATACTTTCAAATACATTTCTTTTCATGTAAACCTCTTTTTTCTGAAGTGTAGCAGGGTAATATCTATTTCATAGTCATAAACAATCCGCTACAGATTTCTTCAGATTACTTTTTAAGTCTTGGGGCTCATACATGTTGCTTTATGCTAACAGGGGCCTCTGGCAAATATATCCATCCACTTCAGTTGTATTTTCCTTTGGAAACTGCCTCTTATGGTCTTGATTTCAAGCCTGTTGAAACCAATGGGTGAGTTTTCCCATTATTTCCAGCAAAATAGGAATCGCACTCTTTGTGAATAGAGAAATTTGTTGGACGAATTCAAATATTCTGAGCCTTCCACTATGAACAAGGCAGCCTTCTGCTGCTGCTTGTTTTCTCAGGGTTGGATCTAATAATAGTACACACCCAGGGTCCTTCCTGCATTTTGTAGAAATGGATTATTAACAGCTCATCTTGTATAATGCTAATCATGCAAGCATCATGTACACTGTATAATGAC
Organism: Harpia harpyja; assembly: GCF_026419915.1. Taxonomy (NCBI): domain Eukaryota; kingdom Metazoa; phylum Chordata; class Aves; order Accipitriformes; family Accipitridae; genus Harpia; species Harpia harpyja. The sequence continues at coordinate 47,715,757 of NC_068943.1, read as the reverse complement.
CAGAAATTTCATTGATCCTAAATACCTCAAACTATGTCATAAAATCAATGAGTATACCTTATGTTATTTGACAAAAAATTATTTTTCAGGTGCTGTTGTAACAGTATATGTCAGTTAATTGCAAGAATACCCAAATGATGCAACTCCAAAAGAATTTTTTTTTTTTTTTAAATCAGGAGAAGAGTAGCTTTTTTTTTTCCCCATGAAAAAGAATTTAAGGAAAATTCATTGCCATTTGCAAAAAATATTGGCAGTTTATTAAAAAAAATGAGGTTTTTATTCCTGAAGATAAATGTTTTAGTTCAGGTGTGGTACCTGCTGGTAGCTGATGAGTCAGTTTGACTGCAGAGTGTGTTCTGTTCTGGGGGACTTTGTAGGTCAGGTTCAGGTTTGATGCTAAGCACTTGACCTAGTTGCCTTGTCCAGGATGTACTGACTTTTCATAGGCTAAGGGAAGACTACCTTGTGTCATGGAGGATATGTAGTATACTCAAGAAATTTGGCCTTTAGAAGAGAAGGTGAGCATAAGACTGCTTGAAATGTGCCATTTTGTTTAAGTTCTCTTTAGAAAAACAAAAAATAAAATTGCTAAACACATAAAAATTCCTCTCAAGAAAGACAGTTTCTGGCAAGTTCTCTTCAAGGCAGACATACAAATTAAAAAGTGTTAAGATTACAACGTCTTCAAGATAAAACTGTTCTGCAGTGCTTGCCTTATGCTATTCTGATTTAAAGTGTTAATAAGTTAAAACCCATTTAAAAATATTTGTTTTCAAGAACTTTAATCTTATATAAGCAAGTACCTTTCCCAGACAAAGATGTAAAAGGCAGTTGTGTTAGAGGCAGAACATGGCAGCCATATAAAAATAACTGCAAATAACTTCCAAAGGTAAATTGAATGTTGGAAAGCATCAGAAAACATACTGCCATGGTTAGCTTTTAGGTACAAGTAAACAAAAGAAGCGTGATGTAGGAAGGTTGTACAGTATTTAAATTCTTTTGCATTGTAGATCCGTTCCATCTTCCAGGGTCAAACCGATATATGAAATGATAGCGTGAAGTGTGGAGTGTCAGCTTGAATTTTTTAGCATGTTATTGTGCTGTTAGTACAAGTTGGGTTAGAATTCTTTGCTGTAGTGCCCAGAGATTTTGTTTTCTGGGAGGGAGTTGTTTTGTGAAATTTTTTTTTTCTCCCTCCCCCCCCCGCCCAACTCTGGTCAAATCCAGTTAACACAGTTAAGTCAGTTAACAGCAAGGTAGCAACACAGCAAGGCAGGTGTTGAGGCGGTGGCTGAAAGCCCATGGATGCTTCTGTGGAGAGCTCCTTGTATTCTATACTTTTCAGGGAAAGATGCTGAAAAATACTTTTGTTGTGCAAACCATTGGCCTGTGAGCCACTTACTCTCTGTAAATGTGTTGGAGAACAGGGCATGTTTGCTGCTGTGATGGTTCTTTATGGCTACAACTGGTCTTGTGGGTGCAAAGACTAAGGTGATGTTGCCCATGAAGAGGAGCTACTTCCGCAGAGCTGATTCATCCTGTTGTGTCTAGCAGCTGGTTCATGGGAAACAGCAGTTTAGCTTTCTTGCAGTTGCTAGTATAGGAAGTTTTGCAGGGAAAGAAGTCTGGGCTGTGGTGCTGGCAGCTTATGATTCAAAAGCAGCTGCTAATGGAACAGAGGGTTGCTCCACTTTGCTTACTGTTTCCCCTTTCTGTCTTTGAAGCAGAAGCACATGCTTCTCATGCTGCTTCTCACGATACCTAGTGCCTCTTTATCTCCAACCAGCTGCCAAAGTCTCCCCCTTGCCATCTTTACAGCTTCTCTGAGTTATGGACAAATCCACTAGCCGCTGTGGTGGGGTGTGCGGTCAGCATCAGGCTGGCTTCCCATGCCCAGCCTGCAGACCACCACACGTGAGCGTTCCTGAGGCATCTCGGCTCCCTCCCTCTCCTCGAGTGCAGGTCCGGGGAAAGTAAACGCTGGGTAGACTTTGGGAGTTAGGTGGAGCATTGACTCGCCTTCCTCTTATTCCTGATCAGCTTCTCTGTTTGGATGGTTGATTTATTTGAAGAAGCCAGGGAATTGCCAAGCAGTCTGTCTCCTGCTCTCCATTAATCTTAAGCAAGCAGCGGACGTTTCAAGGAAGGCTGTTGAGACACATCTGTTGCCAGGCAGAGCTGAGAGAACCCCTTTCAGCAGTTTGATGATAATCCCTTGAAAACGAATAGATGGTCAATTCCAGCTTGATTGTTCTGAGACTGACTGTCTTTAAGATGCTTGTGCGATTGGCCTTAGGTTTTACCATGCTCCATGCAGTGGAAGGAGCTGGGGGTGGGGTGATTAATCTGGTTTTATGCTCTCCCTGGGCCCTTTGTGATCGCCCTGCAGCGGGGGATCAGACAGGGTGACCCGCACATGTAGCACTGGTGTAGAGTTACATTGTTAATTCAATGAAAAGGCTGCTCTGCTGACCTTATTCAATATTGCATATGGCAGAGCTCTTGCCTACAGTAGGTCTGTTTCGTTAACAGATTAAATCCTTGAATAGTGTTTAACAATATGTTGAACTTCAGGTAATGATTTCCATCACGAGTTCCTATTTTAAATGGTCAGATATAGTTGCAGATCATTGTGAATCAGTTGCCATCTATAATGAGACTCCAGGTGCTGACTCATGTTGTGTGCTGGTAGCCGACTAGTGGTGCCTTCCTTCTGAGATGGTTCCATGACAGGAAGCCCTAATATACTTACAGCTGGCTAAATTGCTCATATTCGTGACTACTTGGTGCTTGAAAAACTTAACATTCTCACAGTGAATAGGGAGCATCTTCAGGAAATACTGTGATTTAAAACTAAAAACTGAGCCTTGCTTCATCCGTTAGAAAAGTTAATGTTTTAGCTGTTACTGCAGGATGAAGCACGTAAGGTGGTTCTGTTCCTGAATGTAGCTGCATTCATGACTCCACAGACAATGTTAGAGCCTTTGTGGCTATCTGGTGGGAAGAGAGAAAAGGCTGTAATCTGTTCAGTTCAAATAATAATTCAACTCTCAGTTGCATTCAGGTGCAACTTTGGAAAGGTTTTAACATTGGCAGAGAGTTGCTGCAGCAATGAAGGGCTGCACACTACCTTATTGCAGCAGTTGGGAGGTTAGGAGATCTGAAAATACTAGAAACTTCACAGTAAACAGAGAATGAATTCCACTTTACTCATTCAGCTGCCAGAGAGACTGGGAGGATTTAATTTGAGAAACCTACTGTTTGGTGGCTAATATGGAAGGTGGAAACTAGTGCCCAGTGTAGCTGGGAAGAGAAGGATATTGCCTTAATTTAAGTCCATCTACTTAATCTAAAAATTCAATATCCTGGCACTAAAGTCAATTACAATTTGCAAGTCTTATGTTTGCGTACTTGAAAAAGGGGCTAAGTTGAAACATGTTGCTCCTGAATGGAGGACAGAAAATATAGGGCAGGGAAGCGCTGAGATGTATGCCAAGATATGTAGGTAAAGGTGTGAATGATAAAGGAGTAAAAAAAGCAAACAGAAGATTGTGCTGAGCAATTACAAGCTGTTTTAAGGAACTGAAATGAAAAGCTTCAGCAGAAGCAGAAGGGATAAGAAGGCTACAAAAGCTGCAGAGACATAGTAAGACTTGCATCAGCAGGGTTATATCTTATTTAGCAGTAACAACTTGTATGGTTGGTTGACTACCTCACTGCACTTAGCAAACCTAAGACTGGGGAAATTTAGCAGGTACTTAAAAGTGAGTATTTTTTTCTTCTGTTTGACACTGGAACTTCTTCTCTTTAATAAAGCAAGCTCTTGGCTGTGTTCTCCACTGTGAAGTGCCGTCAGTTATGAAATGTGATTTTAATCCAGGAAGAGGAAATCCTAATTTAAGTAATTGATAGGCTGTAATTAAACCTGGAATGGATTTTGTTCACCAAAGGTGTGCTCTGGTGTCACACCCTGTATTTAAAAATGGCAAATTGTGTATTTCTTTTCAAACATATATTTATTAGGGTTTTTTGACTTGTGTTTTGTATATCTTGATACAAATAACAAGAAATCCATTGTGTCAGAATTTTAGAATGTCGTTAGTTATTTAACACTAACTTTAAGAGGGCACATTCATGTTTGAAACTGGTTGAATAGTTTTAAGAGTGATTATTGTAGCTAGAGACTGTAATGGATTGCTTATCAGAGATTTAGGCCTAAGAGAATTGATCCTTCCACTTCTACTGCTTAGCCAAAGCTTGGAAAAGAAATGCAATTTTCCTGTCTTTTTACGCTTGTAGTCAGCTTCTCTGTTTTGAATTCATTGACTGTTGAACTGAATTAGTGAATACCTCTCTCTCTACAGGTACAGAAGGATTACTGTGCAGAAGGATTGCTGTTAAAAAAATTGGCTAAGTCTATCAGCTGCAGTTTGGGTTTGTAGCCAAAGAATTTCCATAGATCAATTGCTTTCTTCTTTAAAACTTGAACAGCAATCCACATGATTAAAAAGTTTATTTAAATTTCATTTGTTTAATGGTTGACTCGAAATCTTGGCATGGCTTGTCATAATTTCAGGTGTTACTTTAAACAGAAAATATTTTATTTAAATATCCTGGGAGTTGTTTCTTAGACTGTCACGTGCACACACCCACTCTGAATACAGTGCATGGTAGGGGTGTGCAGCTTTTTATTCCCTGCGGATAGTTGGGTTTGGGTTTTTTTTTTTCCATTAGGATGTATCAGCCCAAAAGCATGTTTCCTGCTACCAAGTAGATGGCTGGAAGACCTGGGTGGTCTGAATTCCAGAGGTGTCCTGGTCAGATTGCAGTTTTGGGTGGCTGATTCAATTATTGGCTAGTTTGGGGTACCTAAACTGGGGTGTAGGTTCTGTGTTCCAAGGTCAGCACAAAACAGCCCAAAACCTGGGCTATTTGCTAGGGTGGCTGAGCAACAGAGCATGATTTCACATTGGGGCTGATGAGATCTAGTGACTGGCTGAAAGGGGCAAACTACTACTAGCCTGGTGCTGTCCTCCGTTTCTTGGTGTCTGCTCTGGAGCTTGTCTGGCCCCCTCTGAGATTAGATTCAGGTCATTAAGCCAGCAGAAAACTAACAAAAATACAAGGTGAAAAAGTCTTCCAACCTTTGAGCAAGCTGAAGCAGCTAACAGGGCTAGATGAACAGCCAAGCCAGCCCAAGGGAAGAATTGGAACCTCCCTATTTGGGGGCAGCACAACATAGTGTGAAACTCTCCCTCCATCAGGACAGTGAGAATTGCAGCTGTATTGCATTTCAGAGGATTGCAAGAATAAATATATTAAGGATGATGATGCTAAGGCGGTAGAGGCTTTAAAAGAGAAAAAACAATGCGGTGTGATCTGCAAGATGCAGTCAGCCGTGTACTGGCTAGAGCCAGGTACTGCTCTCTGAGCATCCAGGTCAAAGCTTCCCTCTAAGGCGATGCTGCTGCCCATAACCACTGTCAGATGTGCATGATGATGCAATGGCTTTCTAGTGAGGCTCATCTGACAGCAGTGGTATGTGTATTTTTCACGGTGTAAAGCCAATGTGGGGGCTGGATTCATCCCTTATGCAGAAAGAGGAATGAATTTACCCGTGCCTAGGAGGTGCTGTTTCATGGGCGTGCTGAGTGCCGCAGTGAGGTGCAAGGCTGCTCCGTCAGGATGACGTGGGTTCCTCCTGCTGCTCTTTGTCATGGTCAGGAAGGCATTGCTCACATCTTGCCACAGTGACTCAGGGGGTATTTGAGAGTCAGCAGGTGGAACATCTTTGTAAACTGTGATGCCAGTGGTACAGTATGGCTGGGAGCTCTGATCTTGACAGAAAGAAACCTATGGTGTGGATGTAGTAGATGGTAATTTATTCTCACTTAAGGTATATTTAATGGTGTTGGCCTGTTGTAAGCAGAAACTGAAACTTCTTTTGAATTGATTGGAATAATGCTGCACAGCAAAGGAGGGTGTGAATTTTTGAGGTAGAGGAAAACTTCCAATAAAACAGTATAGGAGAATGTTGCCTGCAATTCTTTGAAAATGCTGCTGTACTGAGCTACCTAACACTAGTGGGACTCAGGGTTGTGTCTTGTGGGTGACTATGAAGACTGTTCTAACTTGGACTGGAAAGCTGTTTTTACTTCGTCTGCCAGGGTTATTGTTTGTTTGTTCTGAGGTGTGGGAGTGGTGGTAGAGAAGGTGGCATCACTGCAAGCCTTTTCATTAGGTTTCACTACAGGTAGGAGAGAGGGAATACTGCCAGGGTTTATATACTGTCATGGTGCAGTGTATCAAGCAAACTTGATGCAGTTGCTGCAAAGAATGTCCAAGACAGCGTGCTTTGCAAACTTCATAGTTGGTTTCTGCTCAACAAAACATTTCCCAGACATCTGGCTAGCAAATGCTGTATTTCTCAGGATACAGCCCTAGTGCTAGTCTTGCCTGCTTTAAAATGAGTTCTTGTCCTTGTGTCCAAAATTAGGATTGTGTTCCACCTGAGCTGAAGTGTTACAAGGCAGTTCTCTTTTAATTGAGTTGTTCTGTTCGAGTGCAGTCCAGGACCTAATGTGAAAAGCAGCCACCCATTTCCTTCTTGCTTTGTTACTTTTCATCTACCACAATGTCGTAATGCTGGCTTAGTGTCCCTTCTGAAATAACTCTTGCAGACGGAACTCTTCTAATTATATCTTTTTCTTTTTATTTGAGAAAGGAAATGCTACAAACGATCAAATAATTTAGTTCTTTTAAGCTGCTGTATAATATGTTGAGGCTGCAGGTTTAATATATTCAAATAAAAAAGCTGGCCAACCTGGAAGGTTTTGTACTGGCATAAAACAGGAATTATTCTTCCTCCAAGAATGATTATAGGTGGCCCCAACCCTTACATTTTCCTTTGCAAGGGGAAGTCCAAATAGGATGCGATTTAAAAAAAAAAAAAAAAGTTTGTGATCTCTGGTGACTAAACTTGCCCGGGCTTCTTTTCCACGCCTCTTCCACTCACTTGACGTCATACTATTTTTGTCCCTTTCTAGCTCATTGACACAATTGCCTCAGAAATCGGAGAACTGAAACAGGAGATGGTACAGACGGATCTCACAGTGGAAGATGAATCTGCTGATTTGCGAAGGTGATTAAAATGTTTATTTTCATAGTTCCTGGAGGTGTACCATGACAGGAATATTTTCATTGTGCTCTCTTCTTGGGTGACTTATGTCCTAGCACTTTTCGTCCTAGCAACATAGGGGGTGTAGATTGTCTTGCTCTTGATCCAAGGAATTTGTTTTTGTGCAGGAGGAGTGCCCAGAGATTCAGTTGTTCTGTGTATGTGCCTTAATATCTTCTAAAAGCAACTGAACTTCTCCTTCCTTGTTACAAATCTTGGGTACTGATGAATGTCTAAAGCAGGAAACTACTAATGTTATTCCCATTGTCTATGGCAATGAGCTTTGCTTTCAGGCTGTAAAGACTAAAAATGTCCGCTGCTTCAAGTGGCTCTGTGAAGATTCAACATACAATAACATGACTTATTTTAGGAAGTAAAATATTGACTGTTGGGAGCTGATACTTATGCGGGTTATGTGTTTAAGTTCATTTATATGTGAGTATCTTGCACATTAAAAAAAAAAGTAAAAAAATTAAGTAGATGGGGGCATTTCCTTAACTTAAAATTATTTGAGATGCATATTACAGTGCAGATAAAAGTTCTGGCTTTTTAAAATAGATCATGCCATGTAGGTGTGGGCTGTGGAAATTTGTAATGTTAAAGTTGTACCTTTAAGTGGGCATAGTGGGACCCCAGCATTTTGGCTTTGCTATGGCTGTTGTGCTTGATTGGTGATGTCTGTTAAATTGACATCTGGAGGATATTCAATATTTTAATCATTGTGTTAACAAGAGAACACATTTTTATACTTATTGTTGAAATATTTGTTGCAAGAGGAAAGCAACCAATGCAGGTGTTCTGTTTTATCTGACTGCACAGTCTGGGCCAGCTCTGGAGCTGGTAGGTTTTGTTCTTCAAGGCAGTGAGTTAATGAAGTGGATGATAAATTGTTATTTAGAATTGCATCCATGTTTTTTAGCTTTTTTTTTTCTTTCTATAAATACTTTTGAAATGTGCTAAAACTTACTACAATATGTATTTAAATTATTTAAATAAAACATTGAGCAGCACCTTTGTTGCCCAAGTGGTAAAGAACATGAGACAGCTGAACTAATTAAAGTCCTTGGCTATGCCCCTGGTCATGCATTATTCAAGTTTTAAAGCTTTTGAAGGCACAGTTCTTTTACAGGGGTGGGAAGGCTACTTTCTCCATTTTGGTGGATTCAGCTAATTAATTTCAACAATTATTAGCTAATTTTCAGTTAAGAAGAGGCTTCTTGTATCTTTGAATACACCATATGCATGAAAGACTTAAGATCTATTGGTTCTAAAATCCTGGTAGAAACACTTAGCTGGAAACAGTCAATTAAATCTCCCCATTTTACTGACCATGGGGATTTTTTTGTACTGACTTTTTTAAATGAATTTTTTTAACTGTTTTTGTTAATTTTGAGTGCAAAATATATTTTGATTAGAATATATAAATAAAGCTAACATAAAGTGAATTATGCACTTTCCATGACTATATAACTGAATTCAATTTCATATTGAAATAATAGCCATCCAATAAAAAAGAAATTCATTCTTTTCTGTCACTTTTAAGATGATAAATGTAAAATATGAAATCTGAATAAATGAATTAAGGCCAATTTTTGTATGACTACATAAATCTAAACTGTGTGCTTCTATGTAAGGAAGAAGTATCAAAGTTGGTATAAATTATATAATTAGTTGTGCACTGATATCTTTTGTTTATATAGAACTACAGAGCAAGATTACAGTAATTTCAGCTAAGGTTTTCCAGAGTTCTTATTTAAACTAGACTCCCTACAAAGATGTCTTTACTATCATAGCTTTATTTCTTTGTAGTTAATTTAAAACTTCATAATTAATGTAGGTTGCTTTTATTATTGTGTGTTCTGCTCTTCAGAAGTTGGTATCATGATGTGGCATTTGAATTTGCATCTAGAGAAATTTGAGCTAAAAGGAATGTCTATTTGCCTTGCTCATTTTTCACCTTAGCATATATCCACATCTCCCAGAACAGTTTTAGAAAGGCAGTGGTTGCAAGAGCTCTCAACTGTATTCAGAAAAATAAGTGTATGAAATAGTGTGTCTGCAACTTTAGTGGTGTGGTGTGTGGTTTTGTGGTTGTGTGGTGACTTTCAGATTTATGCTCCTCCCCCAGTTATATTTTGGACTTGTCTCCCCTTTTTACATCTATGGCCCAAGTAATATTGAGAATGATTCAAATAACTGGGCCTACAACTTTGGCTTGTAAGCATGTAAAAGCCAGGCAAAAAAGAGGCTTGTAAAAATGTGTTTTAAGTGGGATGCTCATGCCATCTGTTTCAGTATTCCATGGTGTTTGATGCCCGGACTTTTTCCCAGCACAGGCATATATCTCAGTAATGCAAATGAATGGAGTTGTCAGAAAAGGGCATAAATGGGATACATTTCTGACCTGCACTGTACTGGTGACCTTTGAAAGGGTAACTGGAGAGCTTCTGCATGCAGTGGCAGCCCAAGTCCACGTAGGGTGGGGGAGCACATGTGATGTGGCTGGTGGCATCCAGGTGGTCTTTTAGGAGGTACTTGGACTCCCTTGAGGGCCCTAGGACCCCTGCATGTCTGTTGTCTTTGTCAGTGACGGTGAGGGGGAAAAAACTCACTGCTGTCCCTCTGTAGGGAAGGCTGTAAAGCCCCAGTCTTCCTGGAACATTTGGTGCCTGTGAAAGATTCAGGGATGCTTTGCTGGTGGTGGCAGCTGCTACAGTGTATTCCCTTCCTGCTCTGTTAGTCACCATGACAGAAACAAGGGCAGAACTTTGCTCCCTCCCATATGTTTTGCACTGAGCAGCCCTCACACCTGTGTCTTCTGCATTTTTCCACAGTAGTTATTAAGTAGCGTTGTCATCTGTGTCTTGCATGGTGAATTGCTTCTGTTACTGTTGACAGGTAGGCAAGTATCCAGCAACCTTTTCCCCAGCAGCTTTGTCCTGTCCCTTCAGCTGTAATGGGATGGAGAAGAAAATGACAGACCAGCTGCTGAGGAATGGAGATAATGCTCAGTAGAGGCTTTATGCCCTCTCCCAGCTGATGCTTGATAGGCTAGGCTTGTGCGATTAAGGCCTGCTAGATTGCAGGATTTACAGAAATCCAGGCACTTTTGCAGTGGGGAATCAAACTGGGTTAACTGGGGGGAGCCTTTGGTGGGACTGGACCAAGGTTCACGCTCATCTGAAATTTTAGAAAGATTCACTTTACCTGCTTGTTGCTGTTCTAATTGTCCTTGTGACTGCGGAAGAAACAAGGAATATTCCTCTCTGCTGAGTAACAATGGAGTGGGAGAACGATGAATCTAGACACAGAACTGTGCTTTGCAAACCTTTGCACCATGGCAAAGAGTTGGCAGCAAGGCTTGCTAAGTTGCATTACTGGGGAGATGCTGAGCATCCTACTGCCATGGGCAAAGAGCAGACCTGTTCTCTCTCTCTCTCCTTCCCCCTGGGTAACATGATCCTGGTGTGCAAGTACCCTAAAAACAGAGGCCAATCCAGGCAAAAAATGGAGTGAGGAAATGTGGATGCATTCAAGTGCAAGTTAGAGTCCTTATCTTCATTATACTATCAAACCTCATCTCTCACTATGACCCTCCTCCTGGCTAGTGAGTGCATGGGGGATGATAGGCTAAACCCAGGGTTGGTCTTTCATTTGGGCTGATAACCAGTCTTCTCCATAGTGTGGGAGCAGACTGAATCCCTCAAATCCTGATGGTCCATCCTACAACTCCTCTCATGCCCTCAGAAGGGTGGGTAAGCTCCTCTACAGAGGGAGGTGTGTGTGTAAATCGTACAGCAGCTGGCTTAGTTTAATTCGACACAGCAAACCCATGTAACAGCATTGGTCATCTTGAGAAGATGTGCACGAAAGCTGGATGCACCTTTGCTGTGTCCGTAATCCCAAAGAGAGAAAAGTCCATTCCTCAAGCCAGTGTTTGTCAGTGCAGGAGGTTGGGGAGACTGGCAATAGTTTCAGAGAGCAGATTGGCTCATTATCCAAAGTCCCACCAAAAAAAAAGGGAGAAATGTTAGAAGTTTAGGTTTTACAAGGTTAGAGCAAGAGGCATAGGTAGGATTTGAGACCAAAAGAAAATTGCAGTAGCGAGCAGGAGGGCAGGAGCATTTGCTTTGTAGATACAGGATCGAGGTGTATGTTATAGCCCCGTGGGTATAAGGGAGAGGATGATCCTGGTTACAGGCTTCAACCTGTTCCTTGTCCTCTTTACTGTGAGCTAAGTCTAATCAGGATGCAGCACAGCATTGTTTGTCTTGGCAGTTACCTCTATTTACTTCCCACGTGCTTATGGGTTTTCTAAAATCTAAGGAAACTTGCGTGAATCGTGTATTTTCTTTAATTCATTGTGAGTTGCATTGAAACTCCTCTCCCACTGTAGAGGAACCAGTGTAGTGCCCCTGCATTAAAGTAGACCATCCATGGAGGTTGATTTGTGTCTTGATTTTGAGTTTAATGTGAGCTAGTCAGATTGTCTTTTATTGGGAATCACTGTAAAAAACCAAAACAAAACAAAAACCCCAAACAACAACAAAAAAACCCCCACCCAAACAAAAAAAAAAAACCCAAACAAACCCCCCTGAAAACCTAAAAGTAAAACCAGGAGAGAAATTTAATTGTTGCATAATATATAGCATATTTTGCTAGTGTTTAGGTTACAGCAACTTCTTATTCTGTACACTTGAATTAATCAGGTGATCATGAGGAATTCAAATGGTCCTTCTTTCCATGCGGTTGTTTCCAAAGAAGTTACACACACATCCCAGTCTCAAATAATTTTACAGTCTAACTTTAAGATGTGACAAATTTCAAGAACTCCCATGTGTCAGAGTTTGACTGTGTGTTTAGTGCCCACATCATTAATCAAAATAATTTTAAGAATGAAAAACAAACTCAGACTATGATGCTCAGTAGTGCTAGACCATTGCAAATAGGCTGTCAAAACAGACTAATGGACTTTTAACTGCGTTTACCTCCTGGACCTTGGGAACTGGCTTCTCATAGGTTGTATGTGGTTTGCCAGATATGATTTTTCCAAACTATGCTCTTGCCAGAGTTCACCAGGTCTGATAGTTCTCTCTGTCTCTTTCTTTATTATTTGAATAGGAAATAATTTTTTGAAGTGTTGTTTGTTCCTAGTTTACCTGCCTGCAGATTGCAGTAACATACTAGTACTGATCTAGCTGAGGTGCATCGGGGTTGTTGTGGTTTCAGCCCAGCCAGCAACAAAGCACCAGGAGGCTACTTGTTCGTTGCCTCCCCCAGTGGGATGGGGAGCATAAAACAGAAAGAAAAGCTCATGGGTAGAGACAAGGACAGGGAAGGATCACTCACCAGTTACAGTCATGGGCAAAAAACAGACTCACCTTGGGGAAAAAACAACATCAGTTTAATTTACTACCAATCAAATAAAAACAGGATAATGAGAAGTAAACCCAAAATCTTTAAACACCTTCCCTCCACCCCTTCCTTTTTCCCAGGCTCAACTTCACTCCCCATTTTCTCCACCTCCTCCCTCCCCCAGTGGTGCAGGGGGACAGGGGAATGGGCGTTGGGGTCAGTTTGTCACACGTTGTCTCTGCTGCTCCTTCCTCCTCAGGGGGAGGACTCCTCACTCTTCCCCTGCTCCAGCGTGGGGTCCCTCCCATGGGAGACAGTCCTCCACGACTTCCCCAATGTGGGTCCTTCCCACAGGCTGCAGTTCTTCACGAACTGCTTCAGTGTAGGTCCATTCCATGGGCTGCAGTCCTTCAGGAACAGACTGTAGGCAAAAAATTTTTCCCTTGCAGACATGTTCCCTCTGCAACATGTTTAGTTTCCACCTCTTGACCGAGGAATGAAAATAAGTTATATCTTGTTAAGCCTGCAGCCAGTGTTGGTATATAACTTGCACTTTGCCACAGCTATCTTTGATTTGTAACATTGCTAACTGGCTCTGAAGGTGAGTGGAAAGTTTCTGAGCAATACTTACTGGAGGTACAGCTCATGAAAACACTTTTGTGATTCATGATTTGACTTTTGTGGAGATTCATACATTACAACGCTAGGTTCTGCTGGGACCATGGTTGAAAGGGGAACCCAGGATTCCTATTGTGGCATTTTCAGAGCCCTGTCATAACTGATGTAAACACTACTTCCCTTCTGAACACAACATGTTTCTGTGTATTTTGGGCCCCTTGAAGGCATACTGGCAGTTACTAACAGCTTTTGACACTCGGGGAGGGAAGATCATCTGCATTTTAGATGCCTTGCAAATCTAAAAGGCATCACATCATAAATAAGCAAACTGAGAAAGAGGACAAAAAGGAAGGGAGAGGCACACAGGTGATCTGGTAGTGATAACTGATCAAAGTAGTGAAAAGTTTGAGTGATTGTGCCTGTTCTTATCTGATCATGCAGTGAAAGTTCTCTATCCCGTTTACTTTCCTTTCTAGCCCTGTCCAGAGATGCTGCAAGTAGCTGACCAAAGCTAGAAAAAAAGCAGTTTGGTTGGTTGGGGTTTTTGTTGTTTGGTTGGTGGGGTTTGTTTTGGGGTAGGGTTATTGGGGGGGGAAAGCAGATTTTTGTGTTTGGTTTTAAGCATTCAGTGCTCCTGTGCTTGTGAAGTCTCTACCCACTTGCTCTGGGTACAGTAACGGGCAAAATGAAGGTGGTAAACGCTGCTAATGATGTTTACTGCCTGTCCAAAAGACGAAGTTGAGAAGAGCTGTGAGACAGTTTGCAGTGGGGAAATGCAGCTGCGTTGCCCTCTGCTGCTCAGGGCCTCTTCTGCCATCAGAAAAGGTCTGTAGGGAGAACACAACCTCTGTGCCTGATGTCTTAGCGGGTCAGATCTTGAGCTTGCAGGGCATTTTTGGTCTATGCTCAAATATTGTCATCAGGAAGCTGTTACCAGAGTAGCTGTTCTGTAGTGATTCCTAGCACTGGAAGAATCACAGGATGTACTTCTAGCTCAAAGATGAGGAATTTGAACCACCAACACATGTGCAATTGTACTGGGTGTTCTGTATTATATGAATGATGGCAAAGCTTTGCATAACAAAAGGAGTTCTCAAAGTGTTCCATTTATTTGGATTTTTAATGCATAACAAGTATCTATAGCCTCCAAGAACTGTACTTCATTACTGAGTTTAGCAGTAACTTTAGCTGCTCTGCCCCAAGTAAATTTTAACCTTATACTAGTTTGCCACATTCACACTTAGTTTAGCCTTTATTCCTCACATAGGAGTCCATCCAGAGCCAAAGGAATTAAGAGCATAAATATGCAATTCCTTACTTGCTTCTGATCCTGGGAAGTGTAGTACTAAAATGTGAGGTAAGGACCTTTCATAATAAAATGGCAAAAATGTAAATATTTAGAGAATTTAGAGCATGGCCCATAAAAAAATTACCACCACTTAGGATGATTTCTTAGTGAAGCTGTGCCTTAGGGAGGGTTATTTAGGGCATTTAACTTTTTTGTCCTTGTCCTTTCCCTTTCTCCTGACTGAGGTCTCTGACCACGCATTAATAGAGGGGAATGAAGATGGATACGCAGCTGTGAAGATGACTGGGCTGGTGGAGCAGAGACGGTAGTCTGGGGATAAGATGAAGTGATGCTAGTTTGTGGGTTTCTGTTGTGAAAATAATCCACAAGCAAACAGAGAAAGTGCTTGTGTTTGGTGCAGTGATCACCAACAGGTAGTGAGTTGCTCCGTTGTCAGAATATTGAACAGATTTTTCTGGCAGGCAGGACAGAGGAAGATTTCTGTAAGTTGCAGCTTTTGCAATCTATTTGGGAATAAAAATTTCTGAATTGTGTAAGTACCTTTGAAGAGAAGCTTTTCCAAATGTGAACATAAAGAAAGGAGGTGAAATGTTCAATTGATCACATATGCATATACACCTGTATCTGAAGAGACTGCTGAATTTCAACAAGCTAGAAGAATGCTAAGGCTTATCTTAAAGCTAGCTGTTAAGTTGAGGATAAGTGAAAGAAAGAAATTTTATGGATAAGAGAATTTTTGTGTCTATTAATTATATGAATTCTCAGTGGGAGAAATACCAGTCCAGGGTGTCAGCAGCACCATTAGCTTTGTGATAACTCTGCTGAACTGAGTGATTGTTTATAGGAGGTTAGCATGTCTAATTTAATTTTTTTTTTAATTTTTCACAGTCTAGTAAAGGACATGGATAATGTCTCTCCTGAGAAAAATGATGTAAAAAGCTGCCCCCGGGACTCTGGATATGACAGCCTATCCAACAAGCTAAGCATATTGGACAAGCTCCTCCATACTCACCCTGTGTGGCTGCAGCTTGGTCTGAATGATGCTGAAGCCAGGGAAATTCTGCAGGCCCAGCCTCCTGGGGTAAGAAGTTACATTTCAATTTATTTGATGCAAGTTTAAAAAAAAAAACAAACAAAAACCAAAACCAAACAAACAAAAAAAAACCACAAAAAAACCCCAAACAAACAAAAACCCAACCCAACCAACATTCCACCCCCATTTCTTTTGTGCTTTGGATATCCAAGCAAGGGCTTCCTGAACACTTGGCAGCTGGACCAGTTGGAGTGTGACCCGTTACCTGAGCTGATACGTTGGGGGACTGGTTTGGGGTCCTCTGGAGCTGAGAACTAGACTGCTGCAATTACAGCTCCAAAGCTGGACCTTGCCAACCAGGGTTGTATGTAACAGATGTATTTCCTCCATAATGAGAAAGCAATTTTATCCTTCACTGGTGCCTGCGTTAAAGTTGCTATGATGGAAACCAGGCCCTGTCTGCTTGGATAAGGCTGATGGCATGTTTCTAATGCTGCCTCCATCCTGGTGCAGCAGGATTGCATGAATGGGCTGGTGGGACACAGGAGCACTCCACCATCAGTCTCTTCCAGACTCTGCAGCTTGACTCAAACCTTGGGATTTGCTGTGTGTTAAACTGGAGAGCTCAGAGAAGGTCATAATGGACTTGGTGTCATGTGTGTCTGTTATACAAGGATGAGACGCTTTGCTAAATGTTCTGCTGCCATCTTACACCAAGCCGTTGGTCGCTACTGTATCAGGTCCAAGTAAAATTCTGAGATGTTTTATGTAGATTGGAGATCACGAAGTTGTTCTGGTTCCTTTTGTCTATAATCTGTCTCTATTAAGGCATCTGTGATGAAGCTAAATCCATGTCCTTTTGCCTTCTCCACAACAGATATTTCTGGTTAGGAAATCCCCAAGATTGCAGAAGAAAGTCATCTCTCTGCGTCTGCCCAGTGACTGTGGGTCCTGCCTAAAAGAATTTGCAGTAAAAGAAAGCACATACAGTAAGTTGTGAGTTATGTACTTTTCAGCTATTTGTCACCCTGTATGATCCAGGAGCACTCTGCATTAGTGAAATGCACAGCAGAAGATACCCAAAGTCATGCAAATAGTGTCACAGACTGCCTAAAGTGCTCCCTGAGGAGGGCTCTGCGAGCGGGTCAGGCATATCCTGGAGAAGGGAGGATATACAGAAACCCTTAAGTCTGTGCTGGACACAACTGGAATATTTCTTTTATGTACCTTGCTGAATTCAGGACTCATTGATTATTATGGGTAGTTACCCTCTTCTGTAGAAGCACAGTCTCTAATCCTGTCTTCCGTTAATGAAATGTCCTTGCGTTTCCTTGTACTCAGGGGACTGTTCTTGGGTGCAACTATGTCATGAGTGTTCTCTGTCTACAAATTGGGGTGTGGTGGGGTTTTTTTGTTTTTTTTAAATGTAATAACTAGATGCATTTTAACCCTTTGGAACTGTTTCTGATGCAAGATTATTTTTTTTTCCTCCTTTAATTCCAACTATATTTGCTCTCTGTTTCCTGACAGAAATGAGCAAATGTTAGAGTTCCAGTCAGTTTCAAAACAATACTGCCCTCATCTCTTTAGAGGGAGGGTGTGAAAAATGTTTGAGAGAGAGGAATGAAAAAAGGAAGCTGCAGCTGGTGAGTTTATGTGGTGCAGAAGCTGCAAGTGGAGCAAATGGTTCATTTTAACAAGAAAGTGAAAACTGGAGAAAATCGGCAACAATTTCAGTTAAACTTCCCTGAAGCAGAGGGTCTATAGTTAACTTCTATTTCTATTAGTAAACTGAGATAATTTTAGTTGAGTTTTTTTCCTTTTTACCTTTCCCTTCCCCACACCCAGCAACAGAAGTTGATTCTATGTGTCTTGTTTTGGTTCCAGTTACAAATAAGGTATGGCAAAGAGAAGAGAAAGCTATCAATGATAGTTGATCTAAGTGGGATCTAAGGCTGTGTTTGTAGGCTTGTTAAACTAATGAATTCCCTCTCTCCCATCTAGAAAATAAAATAATAATATATTGTCTTTCATGAATAATATTTTACCACAAGGGGGAAGTATCTACTGATGTTTTTACTCACCAGTCATAACTGAGGTTTTAATTGTAGTCGGGGATCTGAACATTTGTCTTTTCTTAGCTTGCCCCCAGATGACCTGCATGCTTATTGTCTCCACTGGTAGCGTCTCTCTTAAAGAAATCCCTTTTTCTGGGCACAAAAATGACCAGGTTGACCTGTCTTTGAGTGTAAAGGTTGGATAAAAGATCAGTACCTGACTTAAGTTTTCCTCTGGTTCATGTGCAGACTTTATTGTCGGTAGCACTGGAACTTTGGCATGGGGAAGCTGGCCTTACAGCATGGAGTACTGACAAAATTATGCCTTCGCTACTCACTGAGAGGCGTTGCTGAGGTATCCAAAGCTGCTGCATGGCTTTTGGGTTTCCCCACCAAGCCCAGGAGTCTGCCTTGTTTCAGCCCAGCTGTCTGAAGCATCTGCAGCAGTGGAGGTACTCTCCTTGGGAGATGAATTTCAAAAGCATTCCTCTGCCAGTGAAGCAGTGACAGTGTGCGCACCACGCCAGCCGGAGATTCACCCTCGTGATCTGGCTTTTCTAACTCAGAGATGGGCTGAAGCAATCACAGACTTCACGTTCGCCACTTTGTAGAAGTTGTCTGAGGCTGCAAGAGGCTGGTGTTTGTGTACTTCAGGAACCTGTCTTACGCTACCGTTATATTTCATAAATGCTCTTCCTTCTGTTCTGGTCTCAGTCATGTCTAGAGGCAAAAGATCTAGATTCTTTCACTCTAGGAGCTTCTTCTGCTTTATCTTTGTAGTCATTGGGTGAGATTTGCCACTGGAATCAGAGAGAGCTTAATGTAAGTGAGGTGGCAATCATTTCTATGTCATTATTACTGTGAACAAGTATTTATATCAATAAGAAACAATGGTATGGAGCGGGGGGAAAAAAACGAAAGGCATTGCTTGTGTCTTCCTCCCCCATTGTGCAAGGCAATGGCATGAAGCAGAATTGTCTTGAGGGGTTTTTTTAAAGGGTTTTCAGGTTAAATGGTTTTCTTAAAGTGAATAAAAATTTATCTCCCATTAGGTGCTAACACATCTGGGGAGAGTAAATGGAATGCAAGAGGAGTAAATGAGAGATTTAAGATGAGATGTATTAGTACACTGGGCAAACAAAGCCTCAGTTATTGATCTATTATCAAAACATTGTGCAATTCTAATCACACTTGATCTGTTTCCCAGGAATTAGACCATATGTTTGGAATACAGAAACAAACCCACCACCAGGATTATCAGTATGTTCTTGAAAACACCTTTAGCAGAGAGATGTGCTCCTCCACACAGCTGTTTTCTCTTAACCAAACAGTAGCTAGTTTGATGGTGCAAACTTAGTAATTTTATGCAAAAATCTGAGATGCGTTTTATTAAGCTTTTCTAAGAAATGGTGGATAGATGTGTGATTCTTTCTCTCTTGTAACTTTGCAGCATTTTCCTTGGAGGGGTCTGGAATAAGTTTTGCTGATTTATTCAGGCTCATTGCTTTCTACTGTATTAGCAGGTAAGATGGTGTTATGTCCTGAGTTGCATTTGCTAGACTGTCTTGAAATAAAAGAGACTCTTGATGACTTGGGTCAGCATGATACTTATGTTGCCAATCTACAAATATTCCTGGGTAGTCTTAGAAGGTAATGGGAGAAATAAGAGATGAGAATTGGAAGCAAGTCTCTCTGTCTTATTTGGTACTGATTATTGGAAGGCTGGTGTTATGGTACCCACCCAACTGTGAGGTGTTGCCAAGTTGAACTTTACTTTAGTTGATACCTTGTAATGCTTTCTTAGCTGCTCTGTAACTCATTTAATAAGCACCATAAACTATCTTGCAATGTCCGTTTCTTGGAATTGCTAGTAAAAAGCATTTTTTGGAGCATAATGGAAAAATGTTAGATCACACTGTAGAATATGACAACCGAGATGTGAATCAAAATTGTGAACAACAAAAATGGCCTCATGAGCTTTCCAGTTATGGTTGCCGAGCTTGTTTTCCAGGTAGTATGCAGAGGAAAAATAGCTGGTGTTTTTTATCTTTTAAGTTGTTTTTCCATTTGACTTTAGTTTACTGGTGAAAACTTCCAGACTGATACTCAAGCCTTACATTTATCCACAGACAGGACATGGCCAAACTGCACATCTGCACGTTTTCTGAAGGAAGCGGGGAGAGGCAACTTTGATGGTCTTGGTCCTTTTACTGCAACGAAGTTGCTAATTAGTGCTGACAATGGTGATTTCTGGTGTGGGAAATGCTCACTAGGGATGCACTTAGGTTGCTGTGCTTACTGGTTTTGTTTGTGGTGGAGAAGCATCTAGACCCCCTTTGTTACAGGCCTCCATTTTGCCGAGCTGTACATGCACGTGATGAAAGAAATGTTTGTACCCCATAAGTAATTGGTCAGCATTCAGATGAGAAATGAGCTGAAACTGCATTTAAAAGCAGTTTAATGATGAGAGATGCCTTGGCTTGTCACCCTTTCAGTTCTGCACACTAGCCAGGCTCTGGTAAGTTCCCTTGAAGTGCCTATAGGGAGCATGCAGCAAATGTAGGTTTCTTTGCATTAGTTTATCCATTTTCTTTCACTGAAGGCTCCAAGTTGCTTCGCATTTGCTAAAAGTAAGCCCACAAACACACAGTAGCTTGTTGCCTTGCTCATGAGTCTTGTACCTGCGAGTCTCTCTGCAAAGTGGCTTTAATTTTCATAATGGTATTTCAGTCAGCCAAGTGTGAATTTAGTATTCTGATGCAGTCAGGCCTCCCATTCAGGAGGCAATACAAAACTTCATAAACAAGCTCTTCACCTGTTTATTGTTCTGTTCCTTTTCTTGTTGCCCTTTGGAGAAAGGGAAGGAAGTGAAAAGAGCAGTGATCACAACTTAGACATGGTGTTAAAGCTTTCCTAGTGCATCTTTTTATACACAACTTTAGCTGCAAACCCATCCACAGATACCAGTAATAAATACAATTTCAGCTGCAAACCTGTCCAGAGGTTTCAGTAGATGAAGCTTACTCTTTGAATGTGGGTATGCTTTTGGAAGCAGGTGCTTATTTCCGTATTCAGTGGAGAAGCATCCTAAGTGTTTCTGTTTGCCTAATGTTTCTTAAGTGTCAACATCTACCCAGCATCCTTGTCCTCTTCAGGCAGCAGTCTAGGATTGCAGGGGGTGCAAGAAGAAAATGTATAGACTTCTTAGGGAAGCAGATAGGTAGCTATCATGAGAAAGAGAGAGTACCATTTGGTACATCACAGCAAAACCAGGAGGATTTCCTAAAACCAGAGGAAATTTCTTCCAATAGATACCCAGTCAGTTTGTATGAGGAGTCAAGGGTTACCTGTCTTTGTACTGAGTCCATGATGATGTTCTAGACTAGATTATCTGTGGTACTACGTTGAAAGTGTCTTTTCAAATATTTTTTAGTTAGTGTATCTGTCTCGTGCATATGCTTGATTTGAATTTGAGTGGTGGTCTGAGATCCTGGTTTTTCAACAACTTAACAAACACCATAGAGAATATTTATGTGATAAAAACCCACTATCTGTCTGTGCTACAACAGATGTTTGCCTTGTTCACAACCTTAACAAAAAGATTATGCTGACACCAGTTGTATGTAGGATTCCTGTGCTCCATTTGTTCTCACTGACTCTTAATTACACAGGCACTTCTACTGCAGATTTTGCAGTTTAGCATGCACTCTTGTTTGAGGGCATACCAATTGGGCAGGCAAGAGGTATAGTATTGGTTGATGGTACTACTCACACAATGTATATATGGTTAAGTAGCTTTGTCCCTTAAAATCTCTGTCAAAGCTTTTTACACTGGATTTAGCTTATGCTTGTTCATGCATTCAGGCATCTCCCTTTGTAAACATCCGTTGAACTAGTATGCAGTGAAGAGAAACCACATATAAGAATAAATTATAAAGACTTTCTTAAATGAAGTGTGTTTTCAGCCTAGGACAGAGTAGCACCAAAACATCCTAGCTTAGAAATTTGTAGGGTAGCTGCCCAAGTACTCATCTGAATTTTTATTCTGAGAACTGGAATTCAACTTTGAGAGCAAACAACAGCGTATTCAAAAAATAAGAAGCTTTGTTGAAGGGTAAAGGGCAGATAACACTTTTGCATCTTGCTGGTATGCTTGTAAAAGACCAGGTGTAAAAGCTTCTGCTGTAATGGGAGAAAATATTGGATGGCTCTGTGGAAATGAGCCTAAAGAGAGTCTTGGACTTGACTGTCATTTGCACTTCATACCACTTTCCAATATAAAGGAGCCCTGGGGTTGGTAATGTTTTCACTGTGTGCTGTGTGTTTAAGGTACTTGCTACCTGCCACAGCTTAAGAAGAAAATTAAAAGAATTAGAGCTCAGCCACTGCCAGTGTTGCAAACAAATGCTTTTAAAACTATGGATGTTGTTGTGAAAACTGTAATTGTTTTTCTCCTCGACAACAGGGATGTCCTTCCATTCACCCTGAAGTTGCCTCGTGCTATCGCTGCAGCAAAGACAGAAGCTGAACTTGAAGAGATTGCTCAGCTTGGACTGAGTAAGTAGTTCTCTACGTATATGTCATTTCCTGTAGCGTTCTTTAAGCTTGAAGAAATAGTCTGTATCATTAAGTAGTTCATATTGGTCAGTGATGATACAGATTTCATTTAGAAAAGCAGTTTCTCTTATTGGGAAGGCCAGACCTTGAACTTGCCAATGGTGACCTTGGTGCTCTTCCTTCCTTCTGTGCCTCCTGTGATATTTTTGTAAGTGCTGTTTCTTCCTTCTCCTCTCCCCTCTTTGGGCAGCCCTTGGGCAAAGCAAGTCTTACAGTCCCCAGACAGAGGTTTGATGTAGCTTTTCCTCCAAGGGCTAATGTTGGCTGCAGGCTCACATAGCAGGCACTAGCCTGATAATTTGCTGGAGTTGCCAGGAGAGTGTAGGAACTGAGGTTCACTGTTAATAAAACTTCTGTTCAGATTGACATGTGATCTTAGAATGGCAATTTTTGAGATCAGTGGCTCAGTGCAGTAGCATATTAACAAAAGGAGGATTGTATACATAGGATCTGCAGAACGTATCCATGTGCATTGGTTTGGTGAAATTTTTAAAATAGCAAAAGAAAATGCAAGGGTATGTCCTTGCATTGCTTGACTGCTACAACCAAATACAGGCTCATTGTAAAATGTACCTTGGGCTTGCAGGAGACGCAAAGCCTGGCGGGATTTGAAACATGGGCTCCACCCAGATGAATCGTTGAGCAACTTCTGCAAAGTGCTGAATGGCCTCATTTCCTTTTGCAGGAAGGGAGGATTGACTGTCAGCAGTCTTTGTCCCAGTAGATTTTTGAATCATCTTTGATTTAGAAACGGATCCTCACTAAATCAGTGTTAGTATGAGGCGCTCTAGAACTATTTGGTGGGACTTTGCAGCAAAGCCATACACAGGGAAGTACTGCACTGCTTTGCATTTTGTTCTGCTTCAGTAGCAATGCAGTTAAGGGTTTTGTTTTAGAGAGGAGACAAATGACTTCTGCAGTGCTTATCTGCAAGTTTAGATAATTAGGTGCAAGTATGGATTTTCATGGGAATAGAGGCAAACAGGGAACTGTTGATTAGGTGAATGTTTGGATAGGAAAAAAAAAAGGTCTAATTGGGATACAGCATAGTGTAGACAGTCTCCTAGTGACACTTGGAAGCCTTAAAGTAATATTAGGTGAGTTTCTCCATAGGAGATGATAATGGTGGTGTTGAGCAAGCTTTCCAGACTAACCACACTTTGTCCTCAGTACCCGAAAGCACCGTGGCCTACTTGCTGTGGAGTTAGTCTTGCTCTTGAACAGTCTCTGTCTACATTGTTGTGTGTTGTTTCTTTAAGCTAATAAATATGAAAGCTGAGGAAGAGACTGATGGATCAGCGTCTAACTGTGTGGTTGGTATATTTGGGATCAATTACCTACTATACACCAGATTAAGATCACAGTTTCTGTGAGCAAAACCCAGACAACAAAGTTGAGATTTTGATGGAGTTTAGGTGTCCACATGCAAAAGAGCACACAAAGAAGTCAGCCCTTCAACGCTGCGGACCCAAGAGGTGCCTAAAATCTCCCAAGGGCCATTCCTGTTAAGTGTGAGCTTTCCTTAAGCAACATGTAGGCACAAAACACCCTGGTCTGAACATGGAGGGTTGTAGCTCCTGTCAGAGCTGTATTATGCCACAGGCTCAGAGAGGGAACTCTACAAGGCAGGTCAACAGCATGTAGCCCAGCAAATCACATCAGGAAGAACTGGTGGTAAAGGTTTCAAGGCTGTTGCCAACCTGTAAGGTTTCACATGCTGAACATAAGATTCCCTCTCTGTCTGTCTTGTGTTTCACCTGCAGCGGTGCTTATATCATGCGTGTTTGCAACAGCCCACGTGCCAGGCACACTGGCCAGTCTGCTGAGGGATCTGCAGGCAGGATGTGAAGTCATGGAGCTGGAAAACACCAGCAGCATTGCATGACTCTGTAGAGAAATATGTCTGTGTCAACATATGTTCTCTGGCAGTGGCCTGTCACCATGGGCCATTTCCTGTCTTCTGCCCTGTAGGCAGGACACAGCTGTTGGGCATGGACCCTGTTGTGGAGTGCTTGGCATTCATGCAGTTGGGCCCAGGTGTCATTGCTCAACAGCCCAAATGAGGCATCTTCACAGTACGGGAAAAGGGGCCACATCAAGATTGGCAAATTTTAGCAAAATCATCCTACTCTGGCATTCCTCTGTTATTTCAGTCAGATTGCTGTCCTCAAGGGCTTGTCTGGTTTCAATCTTCATACTTTCAGGAGCTGATGGGCTTTACCGTTGACTCAGTTTCACAAACATGCTGATGCTTTGCTGAGACAAGTGTGGAGGCTGCAGCTGAAACTTATTGGTTGAGCGCAGGTTTTCCACACTGCTGGTGTGGGACGGCACATTCGGTCTATTTATGTGCTGCTGAGTGTCTAAAACCTCAGGCAAACTGTGTCACCATTGCAAAAGCAGGGCTGCAGGCCAGTGCTCTTAAAGAGACGCAAGCATTTGGTCTGCATAGCTAAAGATTATGGGTGCACCCATCACAGCAAAATGTGAGCTGTCTGTTCATGTGTAGTTTCATTTGTTCACTATCAAAAGAAACCATACCAGATTTTTTGTTGAGTTGCCATATGTGGCCATCAACTGGTATAAATCAGCCTAACTGTTGTCTTTAATGGAGTGAGTTTATTAATACCAGCTGAGAATCTAGGCTTATTTCTCCTGAGTGAGATGCTAGTGAGTAGTTTATGTTCATTTCAGTCTCAAGTTGGTAAGAATTACTGTGTTACAGTCTCCATTCCTTTCTTTGATTCTCAGTTTATTTTTAAGCTTAGTTCAGTGGACTGATTTGAAGCTACGCATTGGTGGTGATATAAATGAGTAAGAGCAGCCCCAGGAGTGTAACATGCAGTTATGTCTGGTGGTGCTTTAAGAGTTTCACTTGGAATTTTTTTTTTCCCCTTGAATTAATAAAAGCTTGTCTAAATTTCTTGATACTTGAAATGGGTGATGTTGAACTGAATGTTCTGAAAGCCATGTGCATGCTCTTTTGCATTCTTATGCTAACGCAATAATGATTTTCAGATTTCTGGAGCTCCCCGGCTAACAGCAACCCCCTGGACCCTCCAGCTCCCCGTAGGCCTGTGCCTTTGGATAGTGCTTGTAAAGACTCACGTCAGCTCTGCCTTATAAATGGAGTGCATTCTATACGAACCAGAACGCCTTCAGAGCTGGAGTGCAGCCAGACCAACGGAGCGCTGTGTTTCATTAATCCCCTCTTCTTAAAAGTGCACAGCCAGGATGTCGGTGGAAGTCTGAAAAGGCAGAGCCCGAGAACTCAAGACGTGAATGGCACAGCGAGGCCTCGCTCCCCCCCACCCCGGCCGCCACCTCCTTCTATTAATAGCATCCTCACGAGTCCGCAGCTTTCCAGGACTATAAAGCAGGCGAGCATGCCAGAAACAGTCAACCATAAGAAAGAGAGAGGCTTGGATTTGCTGCAGAATAAACCAACCCCTATTCCGCCTCCTCGGCTGAAGAAGCAGGCTGTTTGCTCAGAGGTGGAAGGTAGCTCAAAGAATGCAGTGGTAATTCGACCTGGCTGCAGCTCGGTGCATATGCCCGAAGCTGCTGGCATTCCAGGTGAAACCCTGCCTGAGCCGGCTCCAGCAGCTGCCAAAAAGACGGTAGCTAGCAGCTCTGAGTCACACATACCGTGGAATGGAGGCAGGCAGAGACTGAGCGACATGAGCATTTCCACCTCCTCGTCTGACTCGCTGGACTTCGATCGGAGCATGCCGTTGTTTGGCTATGAGGGGGACACTAACAGCAGCCTGGAGGATTTTGAGGGGGAAAGTGACCAAGAGAGCATGGCACCCCCTTTGAAGGCCAAGAAGAAAAGAAACAGTTCGTTTGTTCTCCCCAAGATTGTGAAATCTCAGCTACGGAAAGTCAGTGGAGTTTTCAGTTCCTTCATGACCCCTGAAAAGAGGATGATCAAGAAAATTGCAGAGATGTCCCAGGACAAACGCACTTATTTTGGATGCCTAGTGCAGGACTATGTCAGCTTTCTTCAGGAAAACAAGGAGTGCCATGTTTCGAGCACTGATATGCTGCAAACGATTCGGCAGTTCATGACCCAAGTCAAGAACTATTTGTCCCAAAGCTCCGAACTTGATCCCCCAATTGAATCTCTGATTCCTGAGGATCAAATAGGTAAGAAGCACTGTCCCGTGTTTTGGGGGAAGGTGAAAATGCATAATCTGTGTTTATAGTGATAGTCTTTGTGCCAGTTTGGAAAGGTGGGGTTGACTTTGCTAGCAGAGTTCGAGCCATTGAGTATTTAAGTCTTAAAACAAAACAACCGCCATACCCCCTGCCCTCAAGCACCCCAGTAATTCAGAAGAACTATGAACTATGCTACAAAGTTGTTCATAAAAAGTTATCCTTAAAATAGCTGCAATGTGGACTTTTTACCTGTGATTATTACTTTTTTTTTTTTTAAGCTGCTGTACTGTTAACAATACAGAATCCTTTATTTGCTGGTACACTTGTATTTTTCCCTGAATAGTTCTCAGTGCTTTGACCAAAACTGTGCCAATTTTAACCATATGGATTAATAGCCATAAAACTAGAATTTATTTGAAACCAGTGACAGTTAAGAGCAGAGACGTTTCATAGCAACTTACTTTTGAAATAAATCTCATTCTTCCAAACATTCTCATTCACTCCTAGCAAAGCTGCAATGTCCCTACACTTGAAGCTAAATAAAAATGTATATAAGAGTTTTAAAAAACAAACGTGTGCAAGAGAGAGAAGGGGCTGCTAATCTCAGGTTTTCTATACCTCTCTGTTACATGTACATGTTTATAAATGGTTGCAGATGAGCTATATGTTTGAATACATGTTTTAACAACAGAGACAGACTTGTGTATCCACAGAAGTGACATCATTGTTGCTGCATAAAATCTCACTGCCCCTCTATCTTGCTGAGTCTGAGCAGTATTTGTAAAAGAGCCTTATAAGCCACATTTAGGAAGTAAACATCCCTCAGGGCAGAATACTTTCCTTGTGAGCTCACTTCAGTCCTAATTTGCTTGTTTTTCTCCTGTACCCCAGTGTCCCAACAGTTGGCCCGGTGCAACATTGGCAGATAGTTCTTTCTCTGGGACTAGAGGGTGATTGTATGTTGACATTTCTGTCTGTCCTTGACTGAGAGGAAGTATTCTCACGTAACCTCAACTTCATTTACACAAAGTCAAGCAAAAGTAACAAGCACTGCTGAAGGAAATACAACACTACAAAGAGTGTCCTCGAAATCGAGACTTTTTCAAAGACGTGTAATATTCTCACTAGAATAATAAAGACTATTAATAAAGAATATAAACACTATGGGTGTTATATGAAAGAAAAAATGGCGAATTGAGCAGTGGTGCAGGCACATTTTTGCCTGGGTTTCTGCAGAGTGCTGGATAGCTGACGAAATACAGATCTAGTTTGCTTGTAATTTTGTGAACGCTTAGTTTGACTTGCACTTTTCATTGTAAGGGTGTGGTTAAATCAGACTGTGGGTCTCTGAAGACTGGCAAAGTGCTGTCTGCTTTTAAATGTTTCAGTAGTTTGGAGTAGCATAAGCTGTGAAATGTAATAACTACATTGGTTTTCTTCAGCGACAGAAAGTCTGGCTTTGATCATGTGATTAAATGCAATTAATTTATGAAGTGGGATAGTTTAAACAAAGGAAGAACTTGCTTTTGAATCATCTACTGCCTATGGCTCGAGCATGCAAACAACCACAGTGGATCAGGAGCATCAGATGTTGCTGATCTAAGCAGATAACTATGTGACAGCAAGATTTAGTCATCTCTATAGAGAACTTTTTATGATGTAGCCCTGCCTATTATCCGTGGGTTTGCTTGACTATTTCAGTATGGAATTGCAGCCTGAATTTTAACTTTCTGAGTATTCATATATCCTCTCTTGTCAGTTTACACTTTTGTGGTGCAGGTTTTTCTTCCCGACATGTCAGCCTAGGGCTGGATGTACACTGCTGGGAAAATACTCCTTCTTTCTGTTTATCACGTACTGTCCCACAGTGGTGGCAGGTCATTGTCAGAGCTCAGAGGCTCTGGTCAGGCCTGGTGACCGCTGAGTTAGAGCAGGGCACAGTGGCCGTGCCCAGCTGGGGACTCGCAGGAAGAGGTGCCAGCCACACTTGTGTAACAGCAGCTTCACCCTGCAGCTGGGACTCGGACGCTGCTGGTGCTGACGGGGCAGGGAGGGAGCCTGTAGCAGAAAATGTTCAGGCCTCTCAGCTTCCCAGGCCAGTCCTGCCTCTGTGGAGAGGAGCTGGGGCCAGTCCTCGCCTCCCTCTCCCACCCAGCAGAACTGCTGCTGCCGGTCACCTGTTCTGGGGCAGCCAGACTTCACCTTGTCCCGCTGTTGTCTCCTGAATTTCGGTAGGTGCTGCAGCAGCACCCCCCCAGGCTTAGTGAAGCCCTTGGTGTCTGGGACTTTCTCCCGTGTCTGTGTAGTGATCTTTGTGATAGCGTAGCTTTTCTTCTAGAACTGCATCATGGACTTTGCAGACTCCTGCAAGCAAAAGACTTCTGTGGGAGATTTTTTTAAGATTCCCAGACAGGGGGCACATCAAATTGTTTAACTTTTTCCAAATCATCAGGAGAATGTGCATCAGCGTTTCTAATTATTCCTGACAGGTGCATCCTAATCTTAGCACTGAAGGCTGTTAACCCTTCCTGAAACAATGGGATTCCCAGTGTTGGGACAGAATCAAGACTAAGGCACATGGCTTTTTATCATTTCAGGATGAATGCAAAGTATTTTTTTAAAAGTCCTCCACATCTGAATGTGTATCCACAGAACAAAGACCTGGGCTGGTCAGAGGAGACCCTGATAGTCCACAGCTGCTTGAATAGCAAATGTTTGCGAATTTTTTGTTTGTGTTTCTTCTTTTCCTGGCTGTGAACAGAAAGGAGTCAAGTTGACTGTCATCACTTCGCGAAGTGATCACCAGGCAGGATCTAACACCTGAAAAACTTCAGTCTCAATGCTCAAATCTGGGCCTAGCCCCAGAAATTGACCGGTTTAAATAATTTGGCAATAAGGTATTAACTGGTCCTGTGGGAAGGTGCCTGAACAATACTGCCTGTTACTTGTTTTGTATTTCTAATCCGTAACCCATTTTTAAATATTGAATGTTAAAAAAGGCTTGGAGAGAACTTGTTGGCCCCTTACTGGCAGGACATGCCTTGTTGCAGGGACTTGGGTCTGTATGGAGGAGTTGCAGGCAGGCGGAGCTGGAGGCTGTACTGAGGAGCGTAGTCCTTTCCCCATGGGAGCCAGTGTGCCAGCCACTCTGAGGGAGGCTTCTCTGAGCGGCGCTTTTGCCTTTGTATTCCTCCTGCTGAGAGGCAATGTTTTACTTTTGTTCTTACAAGATTTTTATCATGTTAGCTTTAGGCCTGTTTCCTGTTTATGAAGGTAACTTTAAACCTGGTCTCCAAAGGACTGGTGATGCTCTTCACCCATCCATGCCATTATATCACATGTGGATTTTGTATGTGAACTCTCTGCTTTATCATCCAAATTTTTAATGAAAATACTAAATATACTAAAGCCCAGGGCTGACCCCCATGGTACCTCTTTTCAAATATCTGTCTTGTTTAACAGTCAACCATTGATAATTGGGCTCTCAGTGCAGTATTTTATGCACCCACCTTACAGAAATTACAGCAAGACAGTATTTCTTTTGTTTGCTTTTAGGAAAGTTGCATGGAATAGGGTTATGGGTCTTAAAAAGGTTAAGATACAGCCCACCCCCTGCTCCCCTCTTCTTCAGTGATCCAGTTATCCTCTTAAAGGAATTAGAGTGGTATGCCACCATTTTGTCTTGAAAAACTTCTGTTGGCTGTTTTTTAACACTGTGTTACTTTTTAGGTGCTTGTACATTTGTTTTGGTGTCCCGTCCCGGTACCCTGTTGTTCATCCTAGTATCTTTTCATGTTGAGTTGAGGCTGTTCAACGTGTCCCCCAGCACTCCTCCCTTCACTACAGGAGCAGGGAGATAGGGCAAGTAAGAAGCAGTGGTAAAAGCGCTGAGCCAGAGGCAGAGGATTTGGTTCTCCCTTTCCTGACCATCTCTTTGATTTGCTTTGTGACTTATTCCCTGCTCCTTTATTACTACTTCTTTAAGAGAAGGCATGTGTTTACTACACAGCCATAGTGTGATTTTTAATTAACCCACAGCTGATTAAAGCAAAACAAACCTAGCACAGATGGTTCTGTGATTCATTGGTGTGCTTTATGTAGGTAAAATGAGAGGAGGTTTACCCTTTCTTCCCTAGTTGCTCAACTTCTGCCACTGCTGCCTCACCATCGCCCACCTCAGTCCTACCTCTGCTTTCAGGATTGTGCAGATTATCAAGGAATGTGAGTTGTGCAAGTTATTACTTTCAAGTCTTGCTCCTTCGGAGGAGATGCCCTTGTCTGCACCATGGACATGTGTCATTGTAGACATCCACCAAGAACTGGACACTTGGCCATCCTGATATGAGCTGTCTTAAAATAGATCCGTATCAGTCATGCCAGTCTATGAACATGCAAGATATTAGGAAAATCCAAAACAAAGCAAATGCAGTGTAGTCGGGTGTCCTGCACGTACGTGCCATGGTGTTCCAAAGCAATCTTCTGCTTGCAGTCTCCCAGGCAATGTTACTTATGCAGGACTGTGCCTTTTTGTGATGGTTCCCAGGCTTGCTCAGTCTCTTACTAAGCCCTTCTTTTACTGATGAATGATTTGGCCATTGTAGATGATAAACAGGGCTTGTGTGTAAATCCAGGGACTGGAATCTGACAGATGATCTCAGTGGAGCAACAACTGTTGGTAACAGGTAAACTGGCAGCCTGGAAAAGGTGAGAGCGCGCCTGCAATTTCAGGCAGTGAGGGTAGCAAAGAGGCTGCGTAAGGACACTGGCGATGATTAATATGTTGTCGTCTCTAGATGCAGACTCGTGTGGTTTGCACCAAAACAAAATAGCATGTCAGCACAGGATACAGATGTGTTTCCACAAGTCACAACGAAACTAGCTGGCTGGCCTTTACAATTCATTTATCAAAGCATTTCCAGTTCCCATTTTGAGGCTGGAGGCTAATTATAAGTATCATTTCAGGAATGTTACATGGCGCTCAGCTCCAGTGGTACTCAATTTAAAAAAAAAAAAAAAATCATGAAGAGTGTCTGGTTTGGTTTTGGAGTATTAAGCATCCTGGGAGAATATTTGAAAACACTTTGCGTATGCTGAAGTAAGCAGGAATTTTTGTTGCCAATTTGGATCTGAGAAATATACAGAGATGTAAAGGCAAAGGATCAGTCCTCAATTCACGACTTAGATGCTAATTTGCCTGGGAGACCCTCCTATACTTTTTTGTGGCTATTAAAAGCAGTGAAAGCTGCTGCTGGCTGGGAATTGTTTTGTGGGATCATATCCAGAAACATCTTTCTCTGAAAGGGGCCAGTAACGGCAGTTCAGAAGAAAGGGTAAATAGTTGGATGGTCTGATCCCAAACATGCTTATAGTTGTCTTGTGACACTGAATATTGGTCTAAGACGCAGATCACAAGAAATGCTGTGCTTCCAAGCTTTAATAATAATATAAATATTTATGTAGGTTTTATGTTTATTAGGATAGGTATGGGTATTATTATTGACTGTTAAAAAAAAAACAGTCCAGTCCTTATCAATCTTGCTATGTTTTTGGCCTCATCAAATTGCTAGAATTTGCCACTTTTTAATTTGAGGGCAGAACTCCATGGTTCTTATGTCTGTGCCAAGAATTCATAAGGGAGAAGAAAAGGTTCTGTGGTGGGTTTTTGGGGTTTTTTTTTTTGTTTTGGGGGTTTTTTTGCTTGGTGTTTATTTTGATGCGGTTTTTTGTTTTGTTTTTTAAAACAACTGTGCAAACATGCTGCGTAAAATGACAGTTTCTCTTGGTCTACCCTTACCAAGCCAAGGCAGTTAGTGTTTCTTTGAAATCACAGCTGTAAGTCCTTTACTTCATTTGTCTCCTATTAGCTGTAATATAGTCACTGAACAGCACTGAGGGATGCTTTACTAAATATCCTGTCCTTTTTTTTTTTTTACCTGATTGCATTAACAGCACAGGAACCATTAGGAACAGCCTTCAGCAATAAGTACTTGGACCCTGTGCAGAGCTTTGAGCACAGCCAGATGAGTTATCTGCTCTCTTCCTCTGTGCTGATTCAAATTGATTTAAGTTCCTGCAGAAATTGTGGAATGTGATCGAGTAAATTTCAAAGCAATTTCCAGGCACCACTTTTGGAGCTTGTGACCAACTGCAAATATGAAAGAATGCCTCCTCACCATCTTGCACAGCCATAAAAATCTGTGCGATTCATTTGTACGGGAAGCTGTGGGAGTGGCACTAACTTACTAAGGGTTGAGGGTAGAAGAATT
This sequence comes from Harpia harpyja, assembly GCF_026419915.1. Classification (NCBI taxonomy): domain Eukaryota; kingdom Metazoa; phylum Chordata; class Aves; order Accipitriformes; family Accipitridae; genus Harpia; species Harpia harpyja. The sequence continues at coordinate 47,683,164 of NC_068943.1, read as the reverse complement.
GAGGCTTCCACTTCTTGCCTACAGATAACAAGCCTGGCCCCAACCAAGGACTGTGGCTCTGTGGAGGAATTTTCCCTCCCAGCAGCATCGAGTTCCTGTAGCCTCTGGGGAGAGACTGCTTCTGCAGCTCCTTCCATACTGATACCGTAGGCAGCACCTGAACCAGCTCTAGCCTGGAGCCTGTAGGGGATCAGTCACAGAAGCGTACTGAGTTTTCCAATTTCCCGTCCCAGGCTAGGTGCCTCCCTCATTATCAGACCAAGGGCTCTGAGGATCCGTGCTGAGTTCTTTACAATTTATTGAGTCTCCAGTGACCAAATGTGGTGGTGACTCTGCTTTACTGAGGTGAAGGATAGCTGATGCTAACTATTCATGTGCAGAACTTTTAGTAGAAGCCTGTGGGAGTTAAAATTTCATGGGGATAGAGACTTCTCTTGCTTAATGTAATGTTTGGCAGCACTGACTGCTTTAATTTTGACATAAATGAGACCAGGTGGTTGGAATGCAAACTGCAGAGGTGTTCTGCTTACAAGCAAAGCAGTTGGTGTTTTTGCTATTTAAAAAAATTAAACAGGCAGTAGAAATGAAGTAAGCTGGATTGTCAAAAAAAAAAAAATCATCATCAGTGAAGCTAGCAAGGAACTATGTGTATCCTCTAGAAATTTAGCTAGCTAACACACCCATGGGTGAGATTTGTGCATTTTTCTTAGTGGAAAGATATTTCTACTCCATGAGTCCTGAGGATGATTTTGATGGTAGGGAGCGGCAGTTTCTGTCATGCGCAGAAGGGTGATGCTTCTGCTTTCCTGACTGGGTTTGGTAGTACTGTCAGTAGTGATTGTGTGGCTCTACCAAGTACAATAGATAAGGATCAATCATTTGAAATGTTGCCGCTTGTTATGTATAATTGGTAGCTCTGGTCTGGTGGGAAGCTGGATCTACCCCTCAAGCTGTGTGACAGGCCATCAAGAACATGTGTCAGACCGGTTATGCTTTTACTGGTGGCCATAGGGAAATCTAGAAAAATTAGAGGGCAAATGCTGCTCCTCACATGCATTCTTTCTCCCTTCCAGCAGCTTTTGCAGTCTCCATTTTGAGAGAAAGCCCAGATGCATTGAAGGCATCCGGGAAGCAGACATGGTTTTGCCACCTCCATCAGGGTCTCGGGAGGGGGAAATAGCAAGAGAAGCTTCAGAAGCCCCCGCAGAATTGGGATAGGAGAGATGGGAGCTCCCAACAGAGTTGGATGTTCAGGAATTGCGTGCCAGACAAACACAGAATAAATGCTACATACGAAGCAAAGGCACCATAAGAGGAGTGTGTGAAGGACATGTGTGTATGGGAAAGAGAGGTATGAAGACCCAAAAGGAAAAATGGCTGAACACAAGGATAAAATAAATGAAAGCATAAAGCAAAAGCAAGAAAACAGAAGGAGGTAATGCTTGTTTGAAGGGGGTATGTGTGTAAATCCCAAACCTTAGAAATAGTCTGCAATTTAAAAAGGGGGGGGAGAGAAAAGAAAAAGAGTATGGTCTAAGAAAAACACATAAGAACAGGCAAAGAACCTGGAAGGGGCATGAGGTTTAATGAAACTTTAATATGTCACCACTAGCAGCAGGAATGTCCACTGCTAGGTTGTATAAACATGTGATCTAGCAGTGACACAGTCTCTGCTCTTGGTCCCTGTGCTTCCCTAGTACATCTGCCCACTCTAGGCTCTGGTCCTGCCCCACCGTCAGGGTGTTGATGCAGTGGCCAGGCTGAAGGGTCCCCAGTTTCTTTGTGCTTGTGGGAGTTCACTATGGTACAAATAATTGATGTAAGCTAATTATTAATGTAAGCTGTGTTGCCATAGGAATGCTGAGTGGGAGAGGAAATTAGCTTATAAAGTAAAGGTTTGCAGAGAAAATCTTTAGCAAAGAGCTTTCTCTGTTGATGTGGTCTATGCTTTGAAAATGGAGAATGACTGTTAAAGAAAAACTTGAGTAGAACAAGAATAAAAAAAACAACTACTAAGTTAGTGGTTACTGTGCCACGTGCACACTATTGCCAAACAAAGAACTTCAAACTTGATGACAAAGCTGTATATAAGCTTGCATGATGAAATCCAAAGCTGGACAAACGCAGCTTTGTTTTCATTTATAGTTTAAAGCCTATAATCTGTCCAACTTCATAAAGATCTTGACAAAGCTGAGCCAAGTTTTAGGAGACCTTGGTTGAGTTATAGTTTTTGATGGAAACTATGCAAAAAGGATGGGCTTTCATGCCAAAGCAGACAAAAGTTATGGTTATGACTGTGTTTAAGTTTGGGAGTTGAAGTCTAAGCTCAAAGTAAAATAAAACTTGGAGACTTCTGGCCAACAAAAGACTGAGGTGCAGCTTGCTTTTTTTCTCTTTTTTTCTCTCTCTCTTTTTTTTTTTGTGACAGTCTGTAGTCTGTCTTTATGATGTTTTTTGTATTTACCACACTGCCATAAATGAAAATGGAATACAGATTCTGCTTTGCCTTTTGTTTTCTTTTTAACAAACATCTGGAAACTCAGCTTGTATAATAAATAGGCCTTAGCAAGTAGGTTTTGCTCTACAGTGTCTCTTTTGGGAATGGTTAGATTAATACTGGCTCTGCTCTAGAGAAGGAAGTCAGCTGGACTTGTGTTTTCCTGTTGCAGATGTTGTCCTGGAGAAGGCCATGCATAAGTGCATTCTGAAGCCATTGAAGGGCCACATTGAAGCGATGTTGAAAGAGTTTCACACTGCGGATGGTTCTTGGAAACAGCTAAAGGAAAACCTGCAGTTGGTGCGGCAGAGGAATCCTCAGGAACTGGGTGTGTTTGTTCCAACACCAGACTTTGTGGACGTTGAAAAGATTAAAGTGAAGTTCATGACCATGCAGAAAATGTATTCACCTGAAAAGAAAGTCATGCTGCTGCTGAGAGTTTGCAAACTGATTTACACTGTTATGGAGAATAACTCAGGTATGGTGCTTCTCATGGTTCAAGTTCACTGATACTCCAAACCTGGGGTTGTCTTTTGGCAGAGAAAATCAGACCACCTGATTCTGCAGATATATCTCCTTCTCCTGGAGCTCTTGTAGCATCTCCTTGCCCTTTTGAGAGGGATTCTTCCTCTCTGCTTCTTTCCTGGTATCTCTGATGCATCTGCCAGCACATGTTACAAATTCAGTGTGAAGCAGAGTTGTGAAGCAGCTTAAAAAAACCCAGCTTTGCTTAACTGTAGGCTTTGAAGTTGGCTGTCAGAAAGGCTGTCCTGTGAACCTTGAATTTCACACTGGTTCTAAATGAGTATTTTTCTGGAAATTGTAATAGAGGTAACATCCTGTATTTAGCTGTAGTAATTCAACAGCGTGTATGCAATATGACAGCTACAAGGGCTCTGTGTTAACTGGTGGCGGAAAGCAGCCTCTCATCCAGTATTTTTGGCTTGCTGTGCCTCTGTTCTCATTTGGACACTTTCTTTCCTATTTTTGGAACAGAAATAACATCTATTTCTGCACTGTAGCAAGAATCTAAAAGTGACCTTGAAACCTAGATAATGAAGGGGAACTACAGACTAGTGAAGACCTGCTGAGCACTCAGTGGCACAATTAAAATGCTGTGCTGGATGGCATGAATTTATAGGTGCAACTCTGTTGCCTGATGTCTTATCATGCACTGCTGTGGTAGGTCACAAGCTAAGGTGAAGCAATGCTGGTAGTAGTGGGAGATTTTTTTTTTCCCTAAGCAAATATAAGCTGCTGCAGGTGGCTGGCAGTTTTCTTTCTAAGTGAGCATTGAATGTGTAGCTGGGTCCAGTGTGGATCAAGAAGCCTACTTTCTTTTGAGATTTGAGATAAATGGTGAAAGCTTGTGGCTGTTAGACGCCCAAGCACTTTTGCAAGATCTAGGTCTGAGCTCCTGCCCAGCTTATTATTTCTGTGCAAAATTCTGCATTTTAAAATGGATATAAGAATCATGGCCTGAAGTGCTGTAAACTCTTTTCTCCATGCTGTGTTACCACATTGACTAAGGTATTTCCAACATGCAGAAGAAAAATATTGAGAGGCTGCTGCTGGTTAACTGTTGCACTGAGGGGCTTGGACTAAGATGAGGCAAATGCACCTTGGGTTGTCTTGTTTTGTCATGTGAAGTTGTAAAACAAGGCATTGAGCCAGCAGCTGTTTGAGGATATCTGCTTTGTCTTGTACTCTCAGCCAGATAATAGTGTAATACCTGGAGGGTATGCCTTAGCTGGTGTGACCTCAGATTTCAGCCCTTCGGTCATCTGGAGTTTCACCAAAGTTTAAGTTGGCTCCTGCTCTTGGCGGTTTTAAGTGACCATCACACCAGTTCTGCAGTGAACACAGTTTAGCCACATAGTGTTTCCTAAACAGAAAGTTTAAATGCAATAAAAGTGATAGGAACACAGGCAGACCTAGGTACAGCATAGTCTCTGTATGTTAGCTGTGTGCTGCCATTGCCAATGATGCTTCACTGGCTAGTTTGGAATGATATGAGGCTTTGCTCACTGCTGTTTTTAACTGTGCTCTGTCAAGGAAATAAGCTCACTTCTCGTGTCAAATCTAATAGGCTTTTATATTTGGGCTTCTCTGCTGGGATACAGACTCAAATTGGCATTTGTGGCTGGATCCTTCCAGAAAGTGAACGTTGTCCCTGCATGTATAAAGAAAATGCCTATTCATCATCTCTTAGCCAGTGACAGAAGTGCAGGTGGAGGTCAGGCCAGACTGGCATGGCAGCCTTTTGTGAGTTCACCAGTTGAGCTAATGCCAAGGTGAGCCGAGTCTTTAAATTCCCTTGCATGCCTCAAGGTGTGCATCATCAGATTTGTGCTTGTTAGAAGTACAGGACGAAGCTGGTGTTGGTCTCCTGTCCAGCGAGTGTCAGATGACATTTTTTTTGCTGCACATTGGTAACAGGAGGCTCTAGAGTAATACAAGCACACTGGTTAGTGAAGGCAGCAAAATAATGCTTTGCTTTCAAACACTGAAACTGATAAAAGGCTGTGGTTTGTCTATCACTGTCTGTGTTCCCTTCAACCCAGGGAGGCTGTATGGAGCTGATGACTTCTTGCCTGTGTTGACATACGTACTAGCCCAGTGTGATATGCTGGAGCTGGATACTGAAATTGAATACATGATGGAATTGCTGGATCCATCATTGCTGCATGGAGAAGGTAATAATTTATTTTTATTAGAATTGAGTAAAGGACTAGGGAAGGGGAGATTCTTCCTCATAGCACAGTTGCCGTTAACCTTGTTTGAGTAGAAATCCTTTCAAGGGGAGTCCTAAAGTCAGTGATGTCAGTAGCATAACAAGAGAATCTCATAATTATTTCCACCTTAAAGTAAGAGAAAGCTCATTAGCTTGCAGAGTATAGGTCTGAGTGACCTGGGAATCTACTGATGTATACTATGTTATGAGGGAATATGTTGTTTTCAACGAAGAAGGGGGAGGCATTGTGACTTAGCAAACACATACACTGTACAGGTGCCATAGTGGTTATCCTTCTGTGCCTGAAAATTTCCTGAGAGTATTTACAGGGCCACAGCATTCAGTTAAATTGTGAGACACGAAGTGGGATTTGGGTTAGGTGCTTTGTAAAAACTTCTGGGGGAATTCTCTGCCCCTCTGGGGGAAGTGCTTTTAAGAATACTGCCCCCCTTAATGATCTTCACTTCTTCCCAATATTTGCTTCTCACAAAGTATTTTTATGAGTCCTAGGAATATGTTTTCTAAGGCACTCTTGAATGACAGCTGAAGTCCACTGGAGGCAAGGAAATCTCACTCCTTTCTCTTTTTATGGTGCTGTTTGTAACAGAGGTATTCTGCAAGCCCTTGGTAGACCCCAGAATCTATCAGTTTATGAGGAAGTTTAAAGGTTCTTGTGACCAAGCTCAGCTGTGAGTTTAAGTATATGTTTCCCATTCTTGCTATCTCTTGGCTTGCTGAAATTGCTGTGTCCTCTTACGTGCCAGTATGCATGACAGAACCATGCCAGGATTCCTCCGAGCTGGCACTAGTCTGTTCCCTGCTTTGTGGACAGAGCATCCTCTATCGCATTGTTCAGGAATCTTAGTACAGAAAATACTTGAGATGTGAAGTTGGAGATAATTAACATGCTTGAAAGGCAGAAACATTTACTGGACTATTAAGTCATGTTGTTTTTAATGCAGCAAAAGAAGTCCATCCATTGGCTGGGTCTCTCTTTGGCACCAGCTAACTCTACTGTGCAGGAAAAACTGTTTAGTGCTTTGGGGTTGTGCAGTTCAAATGTAACGTATTGTCCAATTTGTTTCATGGGTCTTGCATGTGTTTTATGTATTGAACTTGTTGCAAAGCTGAAGGCCAAGAGCATGCTATCAGTAATACAGAAAATACTACTGCAAGCATAGAATGTATCCTTGAATGACTCCATGAATAGACTGTGCTGCCTCTTAATTGGACACTCCCCTTCAAATAGTTTAAAAAAAAAAAAAGAGAGAGAGAGAAATAAATGACAGCATGTCTTTTGTTTCTCCATGTTGTTGAGGACTGTTACCTGCTGTTGAGACTCCTTTTGCTTTGTGACCTGCAGCTTCTTTTGTACGTTGGCAACTCTGTCGTGGCTTTAATTGTTCTCCACTCATGTAATAAAGGTGAAGTATGAAGGACTGTACACATCACCTCCTGAACTAGTTGGACATTATGGGGAATGCTAAAAAGGTGACAAACACGGTCTTCATTTTAAAACCAAAAGCAAACTCTTCGGGATGCTTCCAGGGTACAAATCACACACTCAGTTGTTGTTTCACTGCCAGTAAGGGTGGTTGCTGAACACTGGTAGATAGTCTTTTACTTTGTTTAAACAACTATGTTTATTTCATCCACACTGGAAGCTCGGGAAGAAAACAAGTCACTGTTTGGAAGTTGTTTAGAAGAAAACTCATGTTCCAACTTTGTAAAAAAAAAAAAACAAACGAAAAAAAACACCAAAAAAACCTCAGGAGTAAAGGAGTGACACCAGTCATTTAAGTAAGCAGCCATCCCCTGCACTAGTGAACCCAGAGTTAGATACTGTTGCGCCGCTTGATAATACGCATGCATGTCTCTTAGCAGCTGAGAACACACCATCCAGTATTTCACAGGCCAGCGAGCTGTTTTTCTCTATGTATAAATATTTTGGCAATAGAGTACAGGGGCTTTCATATATGTATGTGTGTGTGTGTGTGTGTGTGTGTGTGTGTATATATATATATATATTAAAATTGTGTTTGTACTTCTGACTGTGACCAGTTGGAACTAGCGTGGTGTTTGTGACCACTCTGAAAAGTTCTTCCCTTGCTGTCCTTCACAGGAGGCTATTACTTGACAAGCGCTTATGGAGCACTTTCACTGATCAAGAACTTCCAGGAAGAACAAGCTGCCCGACTCTTAAGTTCAGAAGCCAGAGATACTCTCCGGCAATGGCACAAGAGGAGGACAACTAACAGGACGATACCTTCAGTTGATGATTTTCAGGTAGAGCTCAGGGCTGAAGAAAAAAACAGGGGTTTGTTATTTTGTTGGAACTCCCCATCTGAGAGGTATGATTCATAACGATTCCCTTGGGGCCGCAAGGTAAGTGGAGTGAAGCAGTGCTGAGAATATGGCGGGCAAATTTGCCTCAGTTTTGAAATCTTTGGACTTTATAATAGAGTTTGATTATGATGGTCTGAAGAAAACACTAAATAACGGAGCTTTCCCACCTTCCCTTCTATTTAAGTCACGCACAGTGAGGACAAACTGAATCATATCTTAGATTCAGCTTCTTTGTATGCTTTACTGTTAAAAAGAACAAATCCAGATTTCCAGTGGTATAAATCAGCACAACTCCCCAGTAGCTAATGGTGGCATACGGTAGGTAATAGAGAGGAGAGGTGGGAGAAAAGCTGGCCTACAGTTTTAAAGTGTAAGCAAGGAGTAGAGTTCTATACTATGGATGTCTTCACGTTTGTTTGTTTTTTTTTTTTCCCTCCCCTCCATTTCTTGCTGCTCTTTCAGAGTAGGGCAATAACTTCAACTGAAGAATAACAAAACAGTCGGGATTACTTCGTCTTTTAAAACCAGGCCTGCATGTCCTTCATATAGTATGCTGTTGATTGTCTGTTCAGATGCATCAGTTTGTGGACTGAAGCAAGGAGGATGTTGGAATCGAGAAGAAAGGATTTACTCCTTTGTGTGTTCAGTTGTTTACAGTTCATACCACAGCGCGAAGTTGCCAGAGAGGCTAATGACAACTAGCAATTAGATATTATATAGTTACGAGCTTGAGAAACGAAGGCGTGGGGTCATCAGGAGATAATGAACCCTTTCAGTTGAGGCTCCTTTTACTTTATCAGTGTCCATGCAAACATTTACAGCACAACACTGAACAGGGAGGAGTTGGGAAAAGCAGTCTTCCGCAATTTGCCTCTCTTGGGAAGAGGAGAACCAATTAACAGAAATTCCACACTATGGCCAGTGCACAAAGCTAGCACATCTTACTGGGATCCATTTTATATTCTGCTTACCTGTAGTTAGGTGTCACATTCAAGTAGCTTGAGTCTTTGTTCTTTCTAGCAAAACACTACACTTTTCATTGGAAAATTCATCATCTTGTATTTCTGCTGGATGACTAAATGACAGAAGATTCTTTCAGCAGGATCTTGTATTCCGTTTCACCTTCTTTTCCTCGGCAAATGAACTTCAGCCAAGCTAATTGTACAGCTGGATGCCATGCTGGATGTGGGAAGATGCAGGGGGGTGGGGGAAGAGCTGGCACAGAGTGTGTCCAGTGCTGCTGCTTCTGTTGTCTCTTTTGAAAGAGAGCTTCAAATCAGTAAGATCACACCACTTCCAGGCTATGCTTGGCACAAATTCAAGCATTTTGCTGCCTGCTCAGAATGCCAGTTTTCCGTCTCCTTTCTCCACGTCCTGCATTTCCGAAATGCAGCACCTTCCCCACAACCAACGTGTAACACAACATTAGTGCAACTCGTCTTTCCCACATTGAACCAGGATGTGATCACTAAGTTTCTGTAATGCAGCCTCACAGCCTTATCAGCTTTTGGGCCCTGAAGGCCTTCATCCTCCCTTCTTCAAAAGGATGGAAAAGCAAAAAATCCCATATTTTGATGATGATTAAGTACAACTTTCTGACACTGCATATATAATTCTGATATTTAGTATGTGAGTTACAGGTATTGGTACAAACTTCAGCCTCTCCTTTAAGCAATCCTGTCTGTCTAAAAGCATATGCATTTAAAAACAGGTCTTCTGTGTGTTAACTACATTAGAAATTAAAACTGTAGTGTGTTTTGCCTTATCCAGGGCTGATTTTTTGATCATTTTTTCGTGCTGGGTAACAACAATGGATTAGTTCTGTTCAGTCCCAATGGTTTAAGTGCTGTTGCGAAGCTTCAGTGTTTCAGTCTGCAAGCTATCAAAAAATACTTTATTAAAGACAAGAGTGCTCTTTGGAACTTATGTCATATGAACATTCTTCTTGGTCTTAGCTTTTAACAGCTCGTTTCTATGAAATGTAAATTTTTACCATTGTGATTTAGCATGCTTAATTTATCCAGCATACAAACATAGATACCAGCTCAGTCAATAAACAGGTCTTTCTCACGGTCATGTCTTTTCTACCTCCTTTAATTTTACTGCTTTTGAGTCTTTAATTGCAGTTTATTTCTTTTTAAAAAAAAAAAAAGCACATGACACCAGGCTGCTTTGTTCATGTGTCCAAAACACATTTTTGGTTTTTTTCCTAGTTGTTGCTTTTTATTTTACTTTTTAAATGCTTTTTGAAAGGTAGAACTGCATTTCCTTGTGGGACATATTTAGAATTTATCCATGTTAACAGAGCTGGGGTATGCGTCAATTTCAACAGAGAAAAAAGATCCAGCTTTTGCCTCAAGAGCATATGGATTTACTCTAATGTTGCAGAGTAAATTTTCTTTCTCCATCCCTCTAAGCCTTATTTTAAAAAAACAGAAAATGCTGTCACATGAAACTTGGTTACATCAGGCTCGGATACCAAATTGCCACTGGTTAACGCGATGAAAATGTCCTACGTGTGTATGGATTACCTTTTGCATACTGCAGTGTAAGAGTGCAAACAGTTTATCGTGCAGTAACTTGCAGATCAACAGCCTTGTGTGCTGCTGGCAGAGGCTTTTTTTTTCTTTTCTTTTTCCTTCTGACTAACATACTGTGTGAAGCTTCTGTTCTATAGTATTGACCCAGCCAGCAGCGGCAGCATCATCTCTCGGGCGTGCTGCCTCAGATGTTTGTTTTGCTTCACAGCATTTTGTTTCCTAGTATGGCCAAACATCAAGTCCCATTAAAACCACTGGTGTTTTCCATGTGGCTTTAAGGCTGTATCTATTTACTCTTAATTGCAGTGCTAGAATGTAAGCCAAGGAAAGGAGAATGTCAGCTTATGAATTTCTGTTATGCCCACCACAGGCTTGCCATGGTTTTACCACCACCATCACAATTCACGAGGTGGCCATAATGTACAGGAATCACTGGTGTGTGTTTCACAGCTAGAACATGGAGAGGCTTGCTGTTTGTTGCTGACTCCTCAGTTTTCAGAGTTTTGGTTTTTTGAGTTTCTGATGTCTGTTTTCTCATTCTACAGAACTATCTTCGTGTTGCATTCCAGGAAGTTAACAGTGGATGTACAGGAAAGACCTTACTAGTAAGACCATATATCACTACCGAAGATGTATGTCAGCTTTGTGCTGAAAAGTTTAAAGTGGACAATCCAGAAGAATATAGCCTGTTTCTTTTTGTTGATGACACCTGGCAGCAACTGACAGAGGATACCTATCCTCAGAAAATTAAGGCAGAGTTGCACAGCCGTCCGCAACCCCAGGTGTTTCACTTTGTCTACAAGCGCATTAACAGTGACCCATATGGTGCCATTTTTCAAAACAACGATGACTCAGCTTCTTAAAACCAGCAACTCATCGTTTAATTTCTGTTCCTTGTTAACTGTTGAAAACATCTTTGTTGGCTGGCTGCCTTAGGAGCTAAAACAGGTCTTAAACCATAAATGCCTAGTAAAATACACGCAGACAGACATGCCTAGCGTTGCTTACAAGAACCCATGTAAACCATGCATATGGCCAGTTATGCGGAATAGTCCACCAGCGTGTTTGAGTAAACAGCACATGAGGCTGAATTTCTTGTACCACAGACTCTTTTGAAGCATATTATACTGTGGCCCTCTGCAGGTCTTTTGCTGTAGTGTTCAGAAATCTATTTTCCTACACTCATCCTTTAGCCAAATGCCATTTTGATTTAAATATATGTACGCTAGACAAGTATTTCAGTAAACTGGCTGGTATGAGCTCAGTTTCACCAGCATGAGTTTGACAAGACTGTCCGATGCAGGGCATCAGTTAACTCATAATTACCTGGATGATTGCATCCTTTCCTAATTTTTTTAATTACTGAAAATCACCATTTTTATATATATATATATATATATCATAGAAATTTTATAGCAGTTGCAGGTAAACTGTCAGGGTTGGTTTTTGAAATATTTTTTTAACTATAAAGTATTCTATAATTATGCATGTGATTTTAACATTTAATATACAAGAATAAATCTCTTGCTGGTTTTAGAGTATTGCATTAAAAGTCTCTGGTTTCTCTTCTTTTCCTGTTACAGGAGAGTTCTTATGAAACTTCTGTTATCTGTAAGAAGATTGTAACATTGGCACTGGTGATTTCAGTGCCTTCATCTGAACTTGATGTACTGTTATCTGGATTATTGTTTATATGCATTGTTTTAGACAGAATGAGGGAGTTGGAAGAGGAAATTGAAAGAAAAGGATGTAGAGAAGGGGCAGAGAAAGAATGTAGAGAACCTAATATAGAATTAAAATGTGCTAAGTCTGCTGGTTCAGGCTCCTTGCAGAAAATAAGCGAAGGAGGTTTGTAAGGAACTTTTATGTAAGCAGTATTGTAGATTTGCGGAGGGATTTGACAGCATCTATCCCAGATACTATCTGTGTTAGCAGAGGATTAAATATATCACTAAGGTGAAGGAGAACATTATTTTTTACAGTCTTGTCACCAAAATCAAAACGTGTCTTGGACTGAAGAATGTGTTGTAGCATTTTATGGTTCTAAGTTACTCAGTAAGTGAGATGTGAAAGTCAGTCCTACATATGCAAAGATAAAATGGTATTAAATGTGTGTGTTCTATAGATTTGTCCCAGATAGCCCATGCCGTGGGTGATGCTCTGGACCCTACTTAAGTCAATTAGGGCTATTCTTTTTAGAGGGACATGGGGTTCTCCCCAAGTCTGGTGTGAGCAGTGCAACGTAAGGCAGATGATTACAAAAATGTCGTGAGCAGCATGTGTATTGTACATACAGAGATCTGTAGCATTTTTGTCAGTTTGCCCTGTATCTGAAACCCCTGGCACATGTTTGTATTTCATTTTGTAAATGGTGAGTTTTGCACATAATACATTGTAATATTGAGCTATGATTTGGGATGTTGTGTGCTGTGGTTTTTGGGTTGTGTTTTTTCTTTTTGTTTTAAGAAATGGTTCACACTTGAATGTTTGTGTGTCAGTAGACTCTGATACTCCTTGCTGCTTTTCATACTGTTCGGCCCACTTTAAACTCTTTGCAAAGGAAAGAAGCAATAACAGTATTATCTAGTTAGTGTGCTTGACCTGAACAGTCAGTAGAAGCAGGAGGCAGGTATCTTGACTGCTGAGCCATTTCTTTGTGAAGTTAAGACTGATGTTCAGTGCTAAAGAAAATTCCACTATTTTCATATCATGGTGGCTCTGCTAGGGGAGGGAAGGACTGGGGCAGAGAGGCAAAGTATTAAGAAACTCAGAATTTCAGGCGTGAAACGAAGGAAAGCAAAGCGTGCAAAAAGGGAAACGCGTGCCCAAACCACCTCAAGATGATTCCGCTGTCTATTCTTGTGCAATTGTTTCTTTTGAAAATTAGAACATTTTATTCACTGTGCTGTGCAAAACACTTCCCACTTCTCATAATGCCAGGAAACAGATGATACAAGAACTTTGGAAGGAATTTGGACTTGTAAAAATAAGCTATTCAGTCTTCTCCAATGTGAGGTGTTTGATGTTGTGAAATACTGAAAAACAAGAAAAAGCTTATAGTTGAGGTAGTCTCTTTTTATTTATTACTCCCTCTTTTTGAAATAGAGAAGTAACTAGAAAGGCTAAAGGAAATAAAGCTGGAGGTAATAAATCCCTAAATCTTACTAATGAAAGAGGCTTAACAGAAAAGTTAACACTACATCAGGGGATTATTTGTGAATTCACAGAAAGTACATAGTGCAAAATCATAAAACGCCACCTGCAGCCCAGCTTGAATTAAACCTAACTTCTTGTCATTTTGCCATGTTGTTTTTCTTGTTTTTCATCTTAAAGGCTGCCATCCTTCCTTGCAGTCTCAGCCTTTCAGCCAAGTCTTAGTCACTGGATTGTTCTTTCTCTGCTAGAGTTGCAGTATCACAAAGTGGGTGAGGATTCATTACTGGGGTGGGGGGGAGGCCATTTCTGTAATTTCAGAAAACTAAGAGTGCACAAAGTCTGCTGTACCCTGATTAAAAAAAAAAAAAAAAAAGTTACTGTGAGGCCCTCCTAGCTCTTGCCAAGACTGGGGAGATACAGGCAAGAGGGTAAGGGAAGGTGACCCAAATCAAGCTACTGAAGCAGAGAGAAGGCTGTATTTTTCGTAAAATACTGTCTGGTAGAGAGTTTTCGTGAGACCGCCCCTTTTCGACGGGAAGATAAGGCCAAGAGCACCCAGCTCTCAGCCGCTGCGGCCAGCGGTAGCCCCCGGGGGCCGCCTCGGTGCGCGCCCCGGGGCCGACCCTGGGCGCTGCAGCAGCTCTCCCCGCCCCAGGAGCCAGGCTCCGACCGCCTCCCGCCACTGCGGCCTTCCGCTTCCGCCTCTTCCTGGCGGAAGGGCCCTTGGGCGGCGGCAGCGTTTCCGGGCCGGCGGCGGCGGCAGCAGCAGGAGCGGCGGCGGCAGCAGCAGGAGCGGCGGCGGCAGCAGCAGGAGCGGCGGCGGCAGCAGCAGGAGCGGCGGCGGCAGCAGCAGGAGCGGCGGCGGCAGCAGCAGGAGCGGCGGCAGCAGCGATAATGACGACGCTCCGCGCCTTCACCTGCGACGACCTCTTCCGCTTCAACAACATGTGAGTGCCCGCCGCCTTCCGCGCTCCTCTCCCTGCCCCCCCGAGCTCGCTGTCCGCCCCGCTCGGCCCCTCGGGGCCCGGCCCGGGCCCGTGGCGAGCGTCGCTCTCCCCCCCCCCCCCGCAGCAACCTGGACCCGCTGACGGAGACCGTATCCTTCCGGCGGCCGCGGAGGAGGCGCGGGGCCTAGGGCGGGCGGCGGCGGCGGCGACAGCTTGGTCCTTAACCCAGCGCCCCAGTACGGGATACCCTTCTACCTGCAGTACCTGGCCCACTGGCCCGAGTATTTCGTCGTCGCCGAGGCGCCCGGCGGGGAGCTGATGGGTTACAGTGAGTGCGGTGCGGCTCCGGGTGCTCCAGCTGCCTTAGCCTCCCGCTGCATGGCGCGTTCGTGGCGGGGGGGTGGGGTGGGTATAACGCGGGAGCTCTTCTTCCTCTTCGCGTTTTCCAGGTGCCCGGCAGGGAAGGGGAACGTTACGCGTCACCTTACCGCCTCATAAGTGTCTAAAGGGTGTTACGTGGGTCTCGGAGCAGCGGGTTTTGGTTTGATGTTACGAGCGCCGCAAAGAGTCTTGAGTGTGGTAACGTCCACCCGCGCGTTACACGGGTGAATGTACGTGTACGAGCGTTTCTGTAATCCTGGAATTGGGTCCCTGCGCTCGGCTCCGATCTCACACGCTGTCAGTCATCAGTGAGTAAAAACTCTGGGCTTGGGTTTCGCAGTGTCCTGTGAGGGAGTGCTCTGGGTCTGGATGTCAGTTGCTTATTTGCTGTGGAATATTCGTGGTCTTCAGAAGGCGTTCTGCATAGAGCTGTTGGTTTGTTTAGTCCTTCCAGGCTTTTTTCCCCTTTTCTGGGGAGGGGGTGCAGGGCAGAATAAGGGTCTTTGCAGGGACCTGGGAAATAAAGTATTTAACATAGTAAAGCTTAAAGCTTTTGCTGTACAGAAGGTTTCTCCGTACCCAACCAGTTGCTTATTAGCAGCGACTGTGGTGTTCATAAAAGTACCATGTGGAAGCATGAATATTCATTAGTGAACTAATACTGGCTTGGCTCTGCATAGAAGGGAGAGGAACTACAAAGAAGTCCCCCAAAACAACATTCCCCCCCCCCCCCATTTTGGGGTTTTTTTTCCTTAAACATACCATGTTCACAGGGCCTTAGCTTTCTGTTGCCACATTGGCAAAGCTTCCCAAGCTCTATTCCCCTCTAGTCACCAAAAGCCTTCAGTAGTTGCTGGGATGGTTAGTTTGGGGCTTCTAGCCCTCTGTTCCTCCACTATTTTAGTTAGATCCTGAATTCTGCTCAGTTAAAGACTCACAAGAGTTGCTTAAAATTTGCATTTGGAAGTCATGCCTCAAACAATGAATTTGAAAAAATTAATTTTTTTTGCACTAGTCAAGACACTACTGTAATACTTGAGCAAAATGACATTTTTAGTGGTTGCTGAATCACAGAATGATAATGTAGACATCCCTGTTTGAGCTTTGACCACGATCATTGCAACGTGTCCCGGTTTCGGCTGGGATAGAGTTAATTTTCTTCCTAGTAGCTGGTACAGTGTGGTTTGGATTTAGTGTGAGAATAATGTTGATAACACACCGATGTTTTAGTCGTTGCTAAGTAGCGCTTATCCTAAGTTAAGGATTTTTCAGTTTCCTATGCTCTGCCAGCAAGCAGGTGTACCAGAAGCTGGGAGGGCGCGTGGTCAGGACAGCTGACCTGAACTAGCCAGAGGGATATTCTATACCACAGAATGTCATGCTCAGTATATAAACTAGGGGGAGTTGGCCGGGAGGGGCGGATCGCTGCTCGGGCATTGCTCAGCGGGTGGTGAGCAATTGCATTGTGCATCACTTGTCTTTTCTTGGGGTTTTTAATTACTGTTTTATTTTATTATATTCCTTTTCATTACAATTGTTATTATTTTTTTTTATTATTGTTAGTATTAATTTTATTTTACTTGAGTTTTTAAATTGTTCTTATGTCAACCCACAAGTTTTACTTTTTTTTTTTTTCCCCCTGATTCTCCTTCCCATCCCTCTGGGAGGGGAGGGAGTGAGCGAGCGGCTGTGTGGTGCCTAGTTGCTGGCTGGGCTTAAACCAGGACACAATGTTTGTTTATACAGTGCTTGGTTCTTTTGTAAAGATGTATAGCTGTGGGTGGTGTGTTATTTCAAAGGTGCTACTGTGCTGATGTTATGTATGTTCACAGTAATGGGTAAAGCAGAAGGCTCTGTGGCTAGGGAAGAGTGGCATGGACATGTGACTGCTCTCTCTGTTGCACCAGAATTTCGACGGCTGGGTTTGGCCGCTAAATTGATGGAACTACTGGAAGAAATTTCAGAAAAGTGAGTACTATGCTTATCTTTATCTTTTAAAGTAATCTTTCTACAGACACCTCTCCATGGCTTCGGTATTTGATTTGCATGAAACAGACCCAGAACTTTGCTTTAAGTAGTGTTCTGATTCGCTGAAATTCCCCGTAGTTAGAGAACAAAAATAATGAATGTTGCTCGGTGATTTAAAATCTCAAGGTTTCTCTGAAAGCTAACTTGCCAGAATGAGTAGGAAGTAGCCTGAATTCCAGTAGAGATACTGTATAAAAGGTCATTTTCTTGACAGGAGAAGAGCTTCGCGAAATATCAACACTGTTTCCTGTAGGGTCTCCAACATACTTGTTCAGTAATTGTGGGCTTTGTGCGATTCCCTCAGGCACAATCTGGGAACAAATTTTGTACGGCAGACAGTATCTTAGCTTACTTTCTGTCTCATGCTTGGTTACTTGTACCTGCAGAACATTTAATTTAGCATTAAGTGAACCCACAGAGAAATGTCCCCAACTCATGCTGGTAGGGCAACCCCACTGTAGTTGGTAAATTCGGAAGATAGTACGAAGTTTTGAAAAATTTGCTTTGTGAGGAGAAGGGCTGTCTCCTGTTAGGCAACTGGATTTTGTGACTGATTCCACCACTCTCCTCAGCCATGCACTTTGAAGGATGCAGTCCCTAAGCCAATGCAATCTAAAATGTGGATTTTTAAAAAAAATATAATTTCTTATGGGTATGAGGCTTGTGGGTGTTTAGCTTGTCCTCTTCTTTCTGTTCATAATTCTGAACCCACTGGCTGGTGTAAAAGAATGGTCATGTGACAAAAATAAAATGAAATTTTTGCCTATACTGGATTTGTCCCTTGGTAAAGGAATGCACCTGTTGTTACAGTGTGAAAAGTGTTTGATTAGTGTACCTCATCATCAGACCTGCTCTTGGTCTTATTACAAGTTATGGGTTATTATTTAGAAATACATTCACCTGCTATTCCTTACTGTGATTTTTTGGTTTTTATTTTTTCAAAGAAAGGGTGGATTTTTCGTCGATCTTTTTGTGAGAGTATCAAATCAGGTTGCGGTAAATATGTATAAGCAACTAGGCTACAGTGTGTACCGGACTGTATTAGAGTACTACTCTGCTAGCAGTGGAGAGCCAGATGAAGATGCTTATGGTAAGTGCTTGTTCTGCCTCAGGTTGAATGGAATGATTCTCATGTTGAGGGTTCCTGGGTTAGTTTATATGATTTTTTTTTTTTTAATATGAAACAAGTTCAGATAGTTGTTGATGAATGGGATTTTTGTATACGCCTTTAGATAGCTTTCCCTACTGAAGATTCTGTTAGTTACAAAACTGAATCTTGCAGTTTACACATTTTGTAGCATTTGTGGCAAAATAAGCTATGAAACAAGAATAAATTAATAAGTACAAAGACACTTACCCTGTAGGTAAGATGAAAGTTAAAATGTAGTTTCTTACCTAATTTTTCTTTCCAAGGAATGCTCACAACCAGTGGCTGGGCTTCTTGCTAATGTTATTTGGGGAAGGAATTGCAGTGCTTTCCTCATTTCTTCCCACATGAGGGACTTGAAACTTTGTTTTTCTCAGGTGTCTAACTACAAATTTACAAGTGTCGATGGTCAACAGTGGCAAAGAATTGGGTGGCGTTTTCAATTTAAAAGGGGAGGAACACAGAAATTCAAGTATGTTAATGTTAATTCTGTTAACAAAACTGAGGCAGCAGCTGCTTCCTCTTTCTAGACCTTCTTTCCTTTAAGTATCTTCCCCAAAGGGTTAAATGGCCATGCTGTATATCTTTTCTTTTCTTGCACTATTCATTTGATGTGCAGGAATACTCTGAAATACAGGAGCTGCAGGCAGACAGCTACCATTGTTGCAGATGCCTTAAATCATGTATTTGTCCTTTTAGCCTGCCATTTCCTTTCTGTTCAGTTGAGTTTCATGCAGTCTTACATTCCAATTGATAACATTGCTGCTGAATAACATTAAGGACATCAAACTATTAGTGTGTCCAGAGGAGGGTGACCAAGATGGTGAAAGGTCTTGAGGGCAAGACTTAGGAGCAGCGGCTGAGGTCACTTGGCTTGTTCACCTTGGAGAAGAGAAGGCTGAGGGGGGACCTCGTTGCAGTCTACAGCTTCCTCAAGGGGGGCAGCAGAGGGGGAGGTGCTGATCTCCTCTCTCTGGTGACCAGCGATAGAACATAAGGAAATGGAATGAAGCTGCATCAGGGGAAGTTCAGACTGGACATAAAGAAAAGGTTCTTCACTGAGTGGGTGGTCAGTCCCTGGAACAGGCTCCCCAGGGAAGTGGTCAGGGCACCAAGCCTGTCAGAGTACAAGGAGCATCTGGACGATGCTCTTAGTCATATGGTTTAGTTTTAGGTAGTCCCATGAGGAGCAGGAGTTAGACTCGATGATCTTTTTGGGTCCTTTCCAACTTGAGATACTCTATGATTCTATGAAGTCTTCTTGATTGAAAATGATCTTATTGTACTAGAGAATTCACTTAATATGACATTGTGCAATGACTGCCTTATTATAATAGCTTTTGTTTTCTTTTGTCACAGATATGAGAAAAGCTCTTTCCAGAGATACGGAGAAGAAATCAATTATACCTCTGCCTCATCCTGTGAGACCAGAAGACATTGAGTAACTGTAAGCTGTGATTCTCAGGCCACTTACTAAG
The DNA here is from genome assembly GCF_026419915.1 of Harpia harpyja. Lineage (NCBI taxonomy): Eukaryota > Metazoa > Chordata > Aves > Accipitriformes > Accipitridae > Harpia > Harpia harpyja. The sequence continues at coordinate 47,663,910 of NC_068943.1, read as the reverse complement.
AGCATCAGGTTCCTTCTTCCCCCAGCCTCCAAGAACATACGGATGAGAAATCTTAGGCTCAGTGTTTTTCCCCATGAAATATTAAAAAGCAATATTGAGAAGCTTACTAATCCTGCTTCTGTTGGTAATGGCTGCATACTCCTGCCCTTACCACATTATTTTTCCTTTCAGATATTGGAAATTCAGAGACTATTAAAAGGGAATTACCTCACGTATGGCGTTTTCTTGGTTTTCTTTCAAACCAAAAATAACTGAAGTCACTAACAGTAAAAACTCTTCAAATGCATTAATTCATGACCAATGAAAATACTGTACAATACCCAAGGAGGGGGAGGCAATGTATTAATACTTGCATAGAAAATAAACCTGTTATACATAATGTAGGAATATCTTTCCCCTCTTCATGGCACAGGCATGGGACTGAACTTAGGTTCACTGTTGATTTGAAAAAGCCAGACAACCAAAGCAGTCGAGGCTTTCTCTCCACCGTGGACCAGATTCCAGACAAATTCTGTGTTCTGGGTACCCATACATAGCTTAACATGCTATGTCTGCTGAAGTAATCTGCAGTAAAGATTTCTTGTTCTCTCATACTCTTCTTGCTCAAAGTCAGTGTAGGATTTCAAAAGAACCTGCAAAAGAGAAATCTCTCCTTATCTTCACAGCATCTTCAAGCAACCCTATATCTGACACTGAGATAATGCAATTTTTTTTTTAAATGGAGAAGCATGGATTAATGTAGAATTTGCAGAAATGAAATTCAGTGATCGGAGTATTAATTGACTGTACAAACTGGGATTAAGACTTAAGTAATATCAAATCTTATGTTTCTCCCTCCATGTTTTATTATGGGTTTTTATAGTCCTGCATACCCTGCCAAGAAATGTGCTAACTTAGAAGAGATGACAGGCTAAGCCACTATTGTGAGCAGTTCTGTTCAAGCTGGTATATTATTTGTGTTTTAATTAGCTACACTATGTAATAAATACTGGGTTTGTTCCTGTTTTCCTTGTATCCAGCTTTCCCTTTTTTCCTCACTTTCTGTCTGGTGTCCTGTCTCTCTTGTTCTGCGCTTGTTTCATCCGCTCCCCATCCTTATCCTGTTCCCCATTACTATTTTGCTCTCTTTTGTTTTTTCTTCTTTTTAAAAAAGTTCCCTGTGCCTTTTCTTTCACTCCCTCATTCCTCTGTCTTGTGCCATGTCCCATTTTTGAGGCCATGGAATTGACATCAAGAGTGACAGGCTGTCAGAAGCAGGTCCTCCGGCCTGTCCCTGTTTTTACTTTCTCCATCTTTGTACCAATCTGCATCTCTCTCTGTATAACTCAGCTCCTCTCCCCTGTTCTCTGTCCTACTTTTTCTCTCTCTGTATGTCCCACTCCCTGTCCCCATCTTTATCTTTCCTTCCTTCTTCCTCTCCTTTTTCTCTGTCTGTCCTTTTGTCCTGCTCCCTGACCATATTTCTTTTCCATCTCACCATCCTTTTTTCCCCTGTACCTTTCTGTCTGCTCCTCAGTCCTTCTTGTCTTACTTTGCTGTTTATAACCCTCTGTCCAGCTCCCCATCCCTCTTTTCTCCATCCCTCTCTGCTGCTCCCTGCTCCTGTCTCTCCCCACTCCCTTGTCTCCCTCTTTGTCTGTCTGTCCTTCTTGCGTCTTTACTGCTCTGTCCTGCTCACTGCCCCTCTTCTTCTCATTCTGTCCCAGTGTCCTGCTCCCTGACCCTCTTTCCCTCTGTTGCTTTGTCCTTCTATCTGTCCTTCTCCCCCCCAGTTTCTCTCATGCTCCCTCTTTTTTTATTCTCTGTTGCTGTGTCCTGCTCTTTGTGCCATGTATCACTGTATCTCTCTGTCTCGCTCCCTGCCCCTGTTCTTTTTTAATCCCTCTCTGTTATGCTGCCCATCCCAGGTTTTTTTTCCTTTCTTCAGCCTGCTCCCTGTCCTTATTTTTCTTTCTCTGTCCTGCTTCCACTCCCTCTTTCTGCCTCTTCCTCCATCCCTGCTGCTTCTTTCTCCATCTCTGTCCTGCTCCCTTCCTCCCCCCCTTGCTGTGCCTCCCTCCTTTTTTCTTGTCACTGTCTTTTCTGTCTTTCTTTTGCTGTCCTGCTCCCTGCCTCATGCTTTCTTGCTACACCTCCACTGTCCAGCCAGCTGCCGCTTTTCTCCTCTCTTCTAGTGTCCTGTGCCCTGCTCCTCATTTTTGGCAGCCCTCACCTCTGCCCAGCAGCCCATCGCTCCAGGAGCCAGCCGACCAACCGTCCATTCCCTGATGGACCGAGGAGCGTGGCTCTGGGACCGGCCGCCAACATGTCCCGGGGCAGGGGGAGCATCGCGGGCTCCGAGCCCCGAAGCAGACTCGCTCCCGGGACTTGTTAGGTGCGTGACTGAATAAACACTCACCGGCCCGTTTGCGCTCCCTTTGCACCGGGCAAGGGGCCGTGAGGGAGCCCAGGGGAGGAGGCCATGTGCTGTGGGGGTCGGGCGATGCCCCCCCCCCGTTCCTGCTGGGCTCCAGCTGTGGGCAGTGAGGCTGATGGCGACGGCCGCCTCCCTGTAAAGGCGGGGGGGGCTGTCGGTGGAGGGGCCGGTGCTACCCGGTCCCGGGTGGCCGGTGGGAGCCGAGGGAGGAGCGGAGCCGGGCGCCCCTCGGACCGGGGCGGGGGGGGGGGGGGGCGGGCCGGGCGCTGGGGGCTTCACGGGGGGGGGGGGAAGCGGTGAGGCCGCGCCGCCAGGCGGCAGAAGCGCCATACTGCAGGTAACATGACGCGCATGCGCAGTGGCTCTCGCGTCGCGGAGCTCGCTGCTGCCGCCCGGCGACCAAAAGTCGGTACTGCAGCTCGGGCGCCGCGCATGCGCAGAGGCGCCACCGTGTGCCGCCCGTTCTGTCCGCCGTAACGGCGCTGCGGTGCCTGCGGGCCGGTGCCGCCGCGCTCGCTGCTGCCGCCTGGCGGCCGAAACGCTGTACTGCGGCCCGGCCCTCGCGGTCCCCGGGAGCAGCGTGGCGGCGCGCTCAAGCGCTTGTCAAGCATCTTGTATCACTCTCTCTGTCTCCCTTTCCCTATTTTTCAATCCCCCCTCTCTGCCCTGTAGCCGATCGCTGTTGTAGTGGGTTCGTGTGGCAAGCTGGGGCAGGGGAGCGGGCAGGGGCTGCAGGGGTGGGTTCTGTGAGGAGACACCAGGACTCGCCCCCGTGTTGGGCACAGCCAGTTCCAGCTCCAAGATGGATCTGCTACTGGTCAAAGCTGAGCCAACCAGCAACGCTGGTAGCCCCTCTGTGATATTTAAGAACGGCTAAAAAAATGCTGTGCAGAAGCTGGGATAGAGAAAATGGGAGTGTGAAACAGCCCTGCAGACACCAAGGTCAGTGAAGAAGGAGAGGGAGGAGGTGGTCCGGGAGCCAAAGCAGAGATTCCCCTGCAGCCCGTGGGGAAGACCCTGGTGACACAGGCTGTCCCCCTGCAGCATTGAGGCATCCACCGCGTGCTGCCGAGTGGGTGAGGGTTGGGTAGCTGGCACTAGGGAGGAGGAAGAGGCAGAGAGAGAAGTGTTGGGGTGGTGAAGGTCTCCTGCCGGCGCCGGGAGCTGTGGCGAGTTGCACGTCCTCTCCTCTATGTCCTGGCCCATCTCTGCCACCCTTCTTCAGATGTCTGCCTGCCTCCCTTCCTCTGTCTCCCTCTCTGCCTGCCCACCTACGTGTATGGCTCCTCAAAACTTGTTATTCTTCTGCCAACTCTGCCCAGTACCCTGTTGCCTTTTAACTTTTTAATATGTCTCTCTCTAACCAGCTTCTCCCTGTTTTTTATTTTTTCCACACCACCTTATACCCTGCTACTTTTTAAATTTAATTTCTATGTCTTCCCCTATCTGTCTCCCTGACCCTATACTTTAATTCCTCCCTTTCTGTCCTGTACCCAGTTGCTTGGGACTGGCTGGGTCAGTTGGTGGTGAGCAATTGTTTTTGTTTGCATTGCTTGTTTTTCTTGGGTTTTCTTTTCCTCTCTCTGTTTTGTTTGGTTTGGGTTTTTTTTGTCTTACAACTTTTTTTAAAATGTCCTTTTAATTATTAAATAGTTTTTGTATCAGCCCATGAGTTTCTCACGTTTACGCTCCCAATTGTCTCCCCATCCCACTGTGGGGGAGTAAGTGAGCAGCTGTATGGTAGTTAGTTGCCAGCCAGGGTTAAACCACAATGCTACATCTACTTTTATGGAGCTGCCTATTGCTGTTTTTAATTATCTCCTGTCTGTTGTGTACCCTGTTGCGTTTTAAATTTTCTTTCTATGGCTACTTTTATCCAGTTCACTGTCTATATATTTTTAGGTTTTTTCGTCTCTGTCCTCACCCCATCGTTTTTTAAATTTTCTTTCCATATCTCTGTTTATCTAGTTTTCTCTCCCCATTTTTTAATTTTTTCCTGTCCTGTATGTCATCATTCTTTTTATATTTTCCTTCTATGTCTACTTTTATCAAGCAGTGTATCACAGCTTTTTGATTCTTTCCTGGCTGTTGTGTACCCTGTCACTTCTTACATTTTCTTTCTATGTGTCTCTCTATTATTCACCTTATCCTTATTTTTTTATTTTTTTCCTAGCCTTTCTTTAATGCTGTCGCTGTTAAAATTTTCTTTCTATGTCATCTTTTATCCAGTTCACATTGGTTTTTAATTTTTTCCTGTCTTGCACTTCATCACTTTTAAATTTCCTTTCTATTTCTCTGTTTATTTAGTTTGCTGTCACTATTTTTTAATACTTTGTCTGTCCCATAGCCTGCTGCTTTTTAGATTTTGTTTCTACATCTTCATTTCTTTAGTTCGCTGTCCCTATTTTTCATTTTTTTCTATTTTTCCTTATTCCCATCACTTTTTAAAATTTTCTTTCTATCTCTGTTAACCAGTTCTCTGTCCCTATTTTTTAATTCTTTCCTGTCCTGTACCCCATCACTTTTTAAATTTTCCTTCTATGTCTACTTTTATGAAGCTGCATATTACTGGTTTTTAATTCTTTCCTTTCTGTCCTATACCACATCACTTTTAAAATTTACTTTCTATGTGTCTCTCTCTTTTTCAGCCTATCAATATTTTTTTAATTTTTTCCTTTGTCTTACACTCCACTGCTTTTAAAATTTTCTTTCTATGTCTCTGTTTTAGTTCGCTGTCCCTATTTTTTTATCTTTTGTCTCTGTCATGTAGCCCATTGCTTTTTAAAATTTACTTTATATGTGTCTCTATTTTTAACCCTATCCTTAGTTTGTAATTTTTTCTTGCCTTTCTTTAATGGCATCACTTAAAGTTTTTTTTCTGTGTCAGCTTTTATTGTGTTGCTGTCCCTATTTCTTAATGTTTTCCTGTCTTCTGCCCTGTTGCTTTTAAAATATTCTGTCTACTTTTATCTAGTTCACTGTGTTTTTTAATTTTTTCTTCTCTGTCCTGTAAAAGGAACTAGGCCTTAAGCCTTATTGTTTCTAAGACTATTCATATTAGACATATAACTAATGATTAGAAATTGTTTTAGATATGATTAATAGAATACAGGTGCTTATAAAACAATATGCATAAGCTGCTTATTTATCCTATGTGTCTCCCCTTCCATGGCTGGCTTGAAAGCCAGTCAAGCTGAATCAACAGAAGAAGGATCATATTAGACCTAAGACATGGTGTGGACACGTATTTAGCTAATGTTGGTTGCAAGAGCATTGCAGACGCCTTTAGAAGACCTTGAACAGAATAAACAAGAAGACAAAAAAAGAAAGATGATAATAAAGCCAATTAGAAGAACACGGGTGTGCATTCCACGATAAAGGGCACTTGGCACAAAAAACCTCAATTCGGCAGTTTATCTCAACCAATTAGACTGAGACAAGCTTCGCATGTTTAAGTTGATATAACCAATTATATCTTATGCTTATGCACGTGTACAGAGTTGGTATAACCAATTATATCTTAAGTTTATGCGCGTGTACGGAGTTGATATAACCAATCATATTTTATGCTTGTGCGCGTGTACAGTGACTTTGCAGAATATGTGACTATAAATATGTGTGTGTTTTAGCAATAAAGGGTCATCTGCTTTCAACTTTACAGGCGTCCATCTACTTCAATCTCTTCAACATGGGAGTAAGTGATTAACTTTAGACTAAGATAAATTAATAGAATAGCCTGAGTGATTTTCAGAAATTCAAAGGTCATCTTTGATGTGTAAGAAGATAAGTGATTGTGGTGACTGAAGAACTTCTGCCTATGACCACTAACTTCAGAAGAACCGGCACACAAGAATTGATGAGATAAGATGATGAATGATAACGACATGGGAACAGAGATCGACTGGAGAATCACAAAGACTTTGGACTGGGACAATGGGTGGTAAAAAGGTATATAAGATTGGGAAATTTTTGGAAAGTTGCCATTCACTGCAGTGGTGACGCAACTCTGAGTTGTCAATAAAGCAAACCTAGAGAAACACATCTGAAAATTTTTTAACAGTCCTGTACCACATAGCTTTTAAAATTTCCTTTCTGTTTCTCGGTTTTAGTTCGCTATCTTTATTTTTTAATTCTTTCCTGTCTGTCCTGTACCCTATCACTTTTTATAGTTTCTTTCTATGTCTACTTTAACCTATCCACTCTCTTTATATTTTAAGTTTTTCCTGTCGTGTAGCCTCATTTTAGTTTGTCGTGGGTATTTCTTAATTTTTTCCTTATTTCCTCAATCCCCGTTGCTTTTAAAATTTTCTGCGTACTTTTATTCTGTTCACTGTCTTTATTTTTTAATTAATTCTTGTCTTTCCTTAGTGCCCTCGCTTTTAAAATTTTCTGTCTATGTCTGTGTTTTAGTTTGCTGATGCTATTTTTTAGTTCTTTCCACTCTTAATCACCTGGCTTTTAAAATTTTCTACTTTTAACTAGTTCACGGTCTTTATTTTTATTTTTCCCCTTGGTTTTCCTTAATGCCGTTGCTTTTTAAAATTTGTTTTCTACTTCTTTTTAGTTCAATGTCGCTATTATTTAATTTTTCTCCTTATTTCCCTAACGCCTACTGCTTTTTATATGTTCTCACTATGCCTATGTTTATTCCCTTTGCTGGCTTTTTTTAATTATATCTTGTCTTTCGATAGTGCTGTCGCTTTTTAAATGTTCTTTCTATGTCTCTGCTTTAGTTCGCTGTTCCTATTTTTGAATTTTTCCCTAATCCCCCTCACTTTAAATTTTCTACTTTTATTCTGTTCACTGTCTTTTATTTCACTGTGTTTTCTTTTCATTATTTCTTGTCTGTCCTTAGTGCCCTTGCTTTTAAAATTTTTGTTCTACATCTGTTTTAGTTCACCATGGCTATTTCTTAATTTTTCCTTATTTCCTTAATCCCTGTTGCTTTTTAAGTCTTTTTTTTTCCCCCCTACATTTATCCTGTTTGCTGTTATTTCTTCATTATTTCTTGTCTTTCCTTAGTGCCCTCATTTTTAAAATTTTCTTTCTATTTCTGTGTTTTCGTTTGCTATCAATGTTGTTTAATTCTTTCCTTTCTTAATCCTTTGGTTTTTAAAATGTTGCTTCTATGTGTACTTTTATCTAGTTGGCTGTCCCTCTTTTTAGTTCTTTCCTGTCTGTTCTGTACCTCATCGCTTTTTAAATTTTCCTTCTATGCCTACTTTTGTCAAGCTCCCTCTCCCTATTTTTTAATTCTTTCCTGCCTGACATGTAGCCTGTTGCTTTGAAAATGTCCTTTGTATGTCTCTATTTAGTTTGTTGTCCCTATTTTTAATTTTTTTGTTTACTTCTCCTAGTCCTTGTTGCTTTTAAAATGTTCTGTGTGCTTTTATCCTGTTCGATGTCTTTAGTTCTGAATTATTTCTTGTCCTTCCTTAGTGCTGCATTTTTTTTTAAATTTTATTTCTACGTCTCTGTTCTAGTTTGCTTTCCCTATTTTTTAATGTTTTCATCTCTTAATCCCTTGGCTTTAAAAATTTTGTTTCTATGTCTACTTTTACCTACTTTGGTGTCCCTATTTTAATTTTTCTCCTGTCTGTACTGTACCTCATTGCTATTATAGTTTTCTTTCCATGACCACTTTTATCAACATGCCTATCCTTATTTTTTAATTATTTTCTGGCTGTCGTTTAGCATGTCACTTTTAAATTTTCTTTCTATGTGTGCTTTTATCCAGTTCACCGTCTTTATTTTTTATTATTTCTTGCATTTCTTTAGTGCCCTCGCTTTTTAAAATTTTTGTCTATTGTGGGAGCAGCTCAGAACACCTGGCATTTGAATCAAGAGTGAACCTTAGAACTTGTTGTGCTGCATGTTTGCCAAGCCTTTGAAGAACTAGTTTTAGAAGGTCAGGTCAGAGGACTGCCTGGTGTGTGCCTGGGAAGATGTGGCTGAAGACAGGCACGAGTATGTGTATGGAATGTTTTTATCTTTAACTGTTCTGAGGACTGGCAAACAACCCAGCCGAGCCAGATATGCACTCCTGTTTTAGTAAGATAGAAGATGCTGTAAGAGACAATAAAGAGGTCTTTTTGCCATTGCTTCGGAATCATCTTGTTGTCATCCCGAGTGCCTCTTTCATCACCACATTTCTGGTGTCCCGTGTGAGGCTCCAGCAGACTGCAGAAAGCTCAGACGAACTTTCCAGTGACCCGCAACCCGATGGGTGAGTAATTGTGGCCACAATTCCTTAAAAATAAGGAACAGTAGCATCCATTGAACGGAAAAGCTACAGGGTTGTGTAGAATAGCGCTATGGGACAAGCTGTATCACAACAGCATTGTTTATACTTAAAGGTTTTGCAACAAATAGTTCATGCAGCGGGATATAAGCTTACTGAAAAGCAACTAGAACAGTTACTGCTCTTGGTAAAAGAACATTGTAATTGGTTTCCGCAGAACGGTACCTTTGATGCAACGCTTTGGGAAAGAGTGGGGGAGCACTTGCAAACGAGAAAGTAGCTAGGGCTTGCAATTCCTGATTGAGCTATTATAATGTGGAAATTCCTTTTTGCCACTTTACAACCGTTAAAGGCTTCCAAGACTGATGCAGAACAAAAACCTGAGGCTGATGGTGGTAATAACCATGACTCTAATGATGTTATTCCATCGGCTCCAGTGGACCCCAAACAAGAACCAGATTTATATCCCCCATTACCTCCACCGCTGCCCATCCCACCACCGTTAACGCACACACCCCGCCGGCAGGCAGCGGGCGGGCAGGGGGTTGGCAGCACAGGCTTTGCGGCATTGCCAGCCCCCACCACTGCATGCGGGTCCCCACCCTCCCCCTGACCCCCCAGTACCCCCCTGCAGGGTTTGCAGAACTTAAACCAGAATCTGGCTTTGCTGCATTGCCTGTATCTCTTTCTCCTGCTAATCCCTCTGACTCTATGCCCCTGTCTAGTCCTGTGGCTTCTGCCTTACAGCGGTGCAGGGAAGAGGCTGTGTCACAAGGACATCTTACTACTTTCCCTTCCCTTGTAATATTTCGCCAGAATCAAAACCCTGCTCACGGTGGTTTGCCTTATCAGGTTTTTAAAGAATTAAGACAGTCCATACAGGAAAATGGTTTACAGAGCATGTTTACAGTTGTAATTGTAGATGCTATCTCAAATTCTTATATAATGACACCTTGGGACTGGTTTGCATTAATGAAAACAGTGCTTACCTCGGCACAGTACTCTGTTTGGAAATTAGAATACCAAGAATTAGCTACCATGCAGGCAATGGAAAATCTAGCAAATGGTGTTCCTGTTGGTATTGATATGTTAATGGGAACAGAGCAATTTACTCCCCGCCAAAATCAAGTCATATGAGATCATCGACTTTATACACAAGCTTCCCAGATTGCCACTCGATCCTGGAAGCGAGTGCCTGAGACAGGAAACCGAGCAGGATATTTTGCTACAATTCAACAGGGTTCACAAGAATCTTACGTGTCCTTTATTGACAAATTGCAGAATGCAATTCAAAGACAAGTGGATAATGCTGAAGCTGCTAATGCACTGTTACTCCCATTGGCATTTGAAAATGCTAACAGCGATTATCAGGCACCACTAATGCCCATTAAAGGCAAGGCTACTGACGTAGGTGAATATATAAAGGTATGTCAAAATACAGGCACAGAAATTCACCGTGCGTCCACATTAGCGGCTGCGATATCACAACTTCTATTACAAAAGACTTCTCCGAAATGTTTCAATTGTGGAAAAGAGGGACATATCAGTAAAAACTGTCCTGAAAAATGACAAACATCAGGAGACAAAAAGCCAACTCAATTATGTCCTAAATGCCAAAAGGGTTATTATTGGAGCAATCAATGCCGCTCAAAATTTAATAAACATGGTCGCCCATTCTTGGGAAACAGGAGGAGGGGCATCCGGTCCTGCGCCCCTGTAGTGGTTTAACCCCAGCCAGCAACTAAACACCACGCAGCCGCTCACTCACTCCCCCCCACCCAGTGGGATGGGGGAGAAAATCAGGAAAAGAAGCAAAACCCGTGGGTTGAGATAAGAACGGTTTAATAGAACAGAAAAGAAGAAACTAATAATGATAATGATAACACTAATAAAATGACAACAGCAATAATGAAAGGATTGGAATGTACAAATGATGCGCAGTGCAATTGCTCACCACCCGCCGACCGACACCCCGCCAGTCCCCGAGCGGCGAATCCCTGCCCCCACTCCCCGTTCCTATACTAGATGGGACGTCACATGGTATGGAATACCCCGTTGGCCAGTTTGGGTCAGGTGCCCTGGCTGTGTCCTGTGCCAACTTCTTGTGCCCCTCCAGCTTTCTCACTGGCTGGGCATGAGAAGCTGAAAAATCCTTGACATTAGTCTAAACACTACTGAGCAACAACTGAAAACATCAGTGTTATCAACATTCTTCACATACTGAACTCAAAACACAGCACTGTACCAGCTATTAGGAAGACAGTTAACTCTATCCCAGCTGAAACCAGGACAGCCCCTCAAAATTACAGGGCCCTGCCTCGTATGGTGCAGACGAATCAGTTGTTAGCCAACTTAAACAGTACAGAGTCACAGACCTATCCTCAGCAACCTCAGCAAGTGCTGGGTTGGACTTGGCAGTTGCCACAGAAGTAGTATTAAATACACCAAAAGAAATAAAAGTAGTCAGTACTGGAATTTGGGGTCCCCTTCCAAAAGGCATTGTTGGCTTAATATTAGGACGCTCTAGTACTTACAAACAAGGCATATTAGTACTACCAGGTGTTATTGATTCTGATTATCAAGGAGATTTAAAAATTATGATTATCGTCCTGTTTGGCTATCACGTTCTGCAGCCAGGACAACAAGTTGCTCAGCTTCTTTTATTTCCATATTGGGTTCCAAATTCAAAACAAGTTCTCCAAGATGAAGGGAACTTTGGTAGCACAAATGAAATTGTCTTTTGGACAAAAGCTATTACTACAAAACAGCCCACATTAGAAATTCAAATACAGGGAAAAACGTTTTCGGGACTAGTAGATACAGGAGCCGATGTTTCCATTATTTCTCAAAATGTTTGGCCACCTGATTAGCCTTTAGAACCAGTACATACTACCATCACAGGAATAGGGGGGTTGCAAATACCACTTTGGAGCGTTCATTTGTTAGCAGTAACTGGCCCTGAAAAAAAGGGAGCATGGATTCAACCTTATGTAATGCAAACACCCATGAATCTATGGGGACAAGACTTGTTGCAGCAATGGGACATGACTTTAACCACGGAAAAGTCAAATTTATTGTAGCAGTCACTGACATTAAACCCCCTGCTCAAACTGAAATGGTTAACAGAAAACCAGTTTGGGTTGATCAGTGGCCATTAAAAGGGGAAAAATTAACTCATGCCATACAACTAGTCCAGGAACAGCTTCAAACCAGGCACATTGTTTGGTCTAATAGCCCATGGAATAACCCCATTTTTGTTATTCCTAAAAAATCAGGGAAATGGAGACTATTGCATTATTTGAGAGCTATTAATGCAGTAATGCAACCAATGGGATCTTTACAACCAGGAATCCCAAATCCTACCCTTTTACCTACCCCTGGAACCTTTTTATAATTGATTTAAAAGATTGCTTTTTCACTATCCCTCTCCATCCTGAAGATTGTGAACATTTTGCTTTTTCTGTGCCTTCTGTAAATAATGCACATCCAATGGATAGATATCATTGGACTGTGTTGCCACAAGGAATGATGAATAGCCCTACAATTTGTCAACTGTATGTTGCTGCTGTTCTGGCACCCATTCGACAACAGTTCCCTTCTAGTATTATTTATCACTATATGGATGATATTCTCATCAGTGCTAAAGAACAAACATATATTGATCAAACCTTAGAACAATTACTGATAGCACTTCAAGCTCATGGATTGCAAATTGCAAAAGAGAAAATTCAGTCCATGCCACCCTGGAAATATCTAGGGTGGGTTTTATCTGAATGACATGTTAAGCCTCAGACACTAAAACTAAATGTACAAATCAGCACCCTCAACGATGCACAAAAACTGTTAGGAGCTACTAATTGGGTTCGCCCTATGCTCGGATTAGCTAATCATCAACTGTGTAATCTCTTTAATTTCTTAAAGGGCAATTCTGATCTCTCTTCAAAGCAAACATTGACCTCTGCTGCAGAACAAGAGCTGAAATTAGTTACTGAACACATTTCAAAGATGAAAGCAGATCGCATAAGGAGTTCTTTGCCCGTCTGTTTCTTTGTTCTCAGGACAGAGCATCAACCAATTGGATTAATAGGACAGCTAGAAATTACAAGGTATTTTATTTGGAATGGATTTTTCTCCCCAACACGCTAAAGAAAACAATCACTACTGCAGCTGAACTGTATGCTCTTCTTATAATGAAAGGTCGTACTCAGGTGCAAAGTATTACAGGTTATGATCCAGAAATAATTCATTTGCTGCTCACTACCTCTAATTATCAATTCCTTTTAGAAAATTCCAAACAGTTTCAGATTGCATTGGCTGATTTTGTAGACAGAATTACATTTTCCTATCCACCCCATAAATTCTTACATAACTTGATATATTTACCTCTAGCTGAAGATGTAATTGTTCAATGGAAACCTATTAATGATGCTAAAACCGTTTTTGTAGACAGCTCCGGAAAGACAGGAAAAGCAGCTGTAGTGTGGCATGACGACGAGTGGAAACATTCAGTAACAAAACATGATGGATCTACTCAGAAAATGGAACTCCAGGCAGTTTTGCATGCCCTCACATTGTTTTCACATAAGCCCTTAAATATAGTATGCAACTCTGAGTATGCTGTTAATATTGTTGTCCAATGTATTAATGGTGCTTTTCTGAAAGAAATTAATGAGAGTTGTTTGATTTGCTTTTTCAAATTCAGTCTTTGATTTCCCATCAAAAACATCCATTATTTATTGTTCACTCTCGATCTCATACCACTTTACCAGGACCCTTGACAAAAGGTAATGCAATAGCAGATTCATTGACAGTAGCTGTATTACAATTTGATTATGTGAGAGCATCTCATTCTTTTTTTCACCAAAATGCTGCTGGCTTGCACAAACAATTTAAGATTTCTTTATTTCAAACCAAGGACATTATTCACTCTTGCCCTGATTGTCAGTGACTGACACCACACAGTTTTCCTAGTGGTGTTACACCTCGAGGCCTACAAGCTAATGAAATATGGTGAACAGATGTTACCCATGTAAATTCTTTTGGCCGTCTTAAGTATGTACATGTATCTGTAGATACCTTTTCTGGAGTACTGTGTGTGTCTGCACACACAGGGGAGAAGGTAAAAGATATTAAAAAACATTGGACCCATTGTTTTGCAATTCTCGGAGTTCCTAAAACGATAAAAACAGACAACGGGCCTGGCTACACTGCTAAAAGCACACAATTGTTTCTGCAACAATGGGGTATAGCTCACGTCACAGGGCTACCCTATAACCCACAAGGACAAGGTATAATTGAATGCAGCCATGCAACCTTCAAAAATATGCTGTTAAAACAAAAAAGGGGGAATATGAGCCCACAGGAACAATTAGACAATGCAATTTATACCTTAAATTTTTAAAATGTGAATTCTCAACTATCCGTCACACCCATGGAAAAGCATTATTCTGGTGAACACGGGAAGTTTACAGAATGACCAGAAGTATTATATCGAGATCCATTAGTAAGTAACTCATGGCTTGATCCTATTGAACTAATAACTTGGGGAAGAGGGTATGTGTGTGTTCTTCTACCAGCAGGACCTAGGTGGCTGCCCACTCGTCACGTCAAACCCTATCATGAGCTGGCAAAACCACTTGAACAACCCAATCCCGCAGATGAAGACTCTGAATTTGAAAGAGGAGAAATGAATGAGGAGGAAGTGGCGCATCAAGAATGAAAAAGCTATCATGTGGGGAGATTTGAAGAGAATGCAGCAGCAAGCTAGTGTGATGATGCAACATGTATCCTACTCCAAAGACCACCTTTTTTAGCATACCTGGCAATAGTGGCCAGCAACAGTACTGTAAGAATTCTGATCTTTTTTCTTTACATAGTCACCATGGCTCAGGCAACATTTTTATTGGGCCCATGTTACTGACCCTCCCTTGTTTAGGCCAGTAACATGGTGGGATTCAGAGATTCCTGTCTCTAGTAATGACACAAAATGGACGGGAGGGGTATGGTTACTACCTCCTGGCCCACTAGAAGAAAAGAAAGAATGGATCCATGTCAATGACACACATACTTAGTATTTCCTGAAATGGTCCGAGGGAGGATTGTCTCGGCCAGTATTACAAGCTCAGTATAATAATAATACTGGACCTTTTTTCATGAAGTCGTGGGTGATAGGTATACCATTTATAAAATGACAAATAGCTTATGGTGATTATCAAAAGAACAATTCCTTGTATAAGTTTGAACCTGACACAGAATCACAAAGATTTGGTGATGATATGTATATTTCACATCCTTATGTTTTTGTAGCAGCTCAATCTATAGATACTGCTTTACGTAACCATGCTTTTGAAACTAATCTGAGTTAACCTTGGTATTTTAGCTGTTTTACTCATAAGAATATATCTGAACTAAATCTTACGGTAATCATGCCAATGCGATGTTGTGCTGACTTGTGGATCCCTATAAATATGACCAAATCGTGGGAAGGGGAATAAGGATTAAGTCAATTATCAAGGCTTTTAAAGCAGACAATTAGTCACCCAAAACAATTTATAGGATGGCTAATTGCCTTTATAGTATCAGCTATCATTATTGCAACTACCGCCGCTGTTGCTACCACAGCGCTTGTGAAATCCATTCAGACTGCTCACACAGTAGCTAATGTATTAGAAAATGTTACAGCTGAAATGAATACCCAGGTACAAATTGATCAACAAATACTAGCACGATTGGACACTTTAGAAGCAGTGGTAATTTAGCTTGGAGTGTATTGGGTTTGTGTGGCAAGGTTTTGGTAGCGGGGGGTTACAGGGGTGGCTTCTGTGGGGGCTGCTGGAGGCTTCCCCTGTGTCCGACGGAGCCAATGCCGGCCGGCTCTAAGACGGACCCACCGCCGGCCAAAGCCAAGCCAATCAGTGATAGTGGTAGTGCCTCTGTGTACACAAAAAAAAAAAAAAAAAGCTGGAGAGGGGGAAGGGGGAAGGGGTTGTGGCACACAGAAATGGCAGCTGAAGAGAAGAGTGAGAACATGTAAGAGAAAAACAACCCTGCAGACACCAAGGTCAGTGAAGAAGGAGGGGGAGGAGATGCTCCAGGTGCTGGAGCAGAGATTCCCCTGCATCCCGTGGTGAAGACCATGGTGAGGCAGGTTGTCCTCCTGCAGCCCATGGAGGACCCCCACGCCTGAGCAGGTGAGTGCCCGAAGGAGGCTGTAACCCCATGGGAAGCCCGTGCTGGAGCAGGCTCCTGGCAGGACCTGCAGATCTGTGGAGAGAGAAGCCCACGGAGCGGGTTTTCTGGCAGGACCTATGACCCCATGGGGGACCCACACTGGAGTGGTATGCTTCTAAAAAGGACTGCATGCCACGGAAAGGACCCATGCTGGAGAAGTTCGTAGAGGACTGTCTC
Source organism: Harpia harpyja (assembly GCF_026419915.1). Classification (NCBI taxonomy): domain Eukaryota; kingdom Metazoa; phylum Chordata; class Aves; order Accipitriformes; family Accipitridae; genus Harpia; species Harpia harpyja. Next base: position 47,647,846 of record NC_068943.1, on the reverse strand, counting down.
CCATGGGAGAGATCCCACACTGAAGCAGGGGAAGAGTGTGATGAGTGCTGCCACTGAGGAGGATGAAGCGACAGAGATATAACATGTGATGAACTGACCGCAAACCTCATTTCCCGTCACCCTGTCCAGCTGAGGAGAGAGGAGTGATAGAATAGCTTTGGTGGGTGTCTGGTGTCCAGCCAGGGTCAACCCATCACATGGAGATAGCCAAAGTGCATTACAAAATAGAATGAAATTAAATTGTGAGTGGGAATTTCAAAAACAAGGGCTGTATGTAACTCCTTTACAATGCAATGAAAGTGTATGTGATTGGAATCAGGTGAAGGAGCATTTACAAGGTGCGTTTGCTACTAATATTGCAGGAGAGATCTAAGATCTTGCACAGATATTACAAGATCAAATGGGAAATATACAAAATTAGCAGAACAAAATGTTTTTTTAAGAATTGTCTAATAGTGTTAAATGATTAAATCCAAAAACACGGTTTGAAGGTTTAAATCTGTGTAGCCGAATTTATATTGCTATTGGAGGGTTATTAATCATTTGTGTGTTTGCAGCAATCATCAGAATCATCTGAGGAGCAGTATGAGGATTGCATCGGTTCAAAGCTAGAGTCCTCGCTGCCTTCCTCGTGAATCTGATGTTCCTAAACAAAAAAGGGGGAGATGTGGGAGCAGCTCTGAACACCTGGCATTTGTTTTCAAGAATGAATGTTAGAATTTGTTGTGCTGCATGTTTGCCAAGTCTTTGAAGAACTAGTTTTACAAAGCCAGTTCAGAGGATGGCCCGGTGTATGGCTGGGAAGATGTGGCTGAAGACAGGCACGAGTATGTGTATGGAATGTTTTTAACTGTTCTGAGGACTGGCAAAAACCCAGCCGAGCCAGATATGCACTCCTGTTTTAGTAAGATAGAAGTATGCTGTAAGAGACAATAAAGAGGTCTTTTTGCCATTGCTTCGGAACCATCTCATTGTCATCCCGAGTGCCTCTTTCATCGCTGCATCAGGGCATACTATTTGTTAAGGGATTTCAAGGCTCAGTTCAGGTTTTGGTTCTTTGAATGGCACAGCCACCGCCCTATTTAGTTTAGGGTTTATCAGACAACCCAGGGCTAAGCTGTCTACACAGCTCCCCATGAGTCGTCTCTGTGGAGAGACAAGGCCTCAAGGCAGTCCAAGGGTGGGTGGCTTTTTTAAGCCCCCATGAGTTGTCTGTGTGCACTAGACATGGTGAAACTTGTTTGTGAACTATGAGCAGGACAATCCACACACCTCTCTTGTACTACAGCTACATCTATTGCATCCACAACGTGACCGGGTAGGGAATTAAACTCAATTGTTCTGGGGCGCCAATCAAAAAAGATACATGTCCTACCAAGCTATGTAAGAAAGTAGTTCGTTAAATGCAGTAACAATATTGTTATCAAAAATTATGTAAATGAGAGGGGTGTCAGGTGTGCTACAGAGCTAAACGTGTGCTAAGGGCAACCTCAAAGGCATCAATAGGTATTGTGACACCATTAGAGGGGCCCCGATTGGGCCAAACACACCAAAGAAGACTCAGGGACACAAGGAGGAAGTCTGGAGGGGATTTGAACAAAATATGGATGTCCTCAGGAGGCTGGGGACCAAATAGAGGCAGCCTAGATGGCAGAGAAGACAGTAAGAGCGCTCTGAGGTGCAAAGAAACCCGAGGACGGGCCTCTGAGGGAATGAGAGGATCAAAGTCCACTACAGAGCTAAAACAGGGCTGTGGTACACAAAGAAGGTCTAGGTAGGCATGGGGACTGGGAGTGGAGGGGTCACGAAAGGCTCAGTGGGATAAGAGAGTTTGAAAGGGAGGCAAAGTGCTACCAAAATGCTGTGGAGCTCAAGGAAGGTCTCAGGAGGCATCCTAGATGGCATAGAGAAGAAAAAAGAATGCTCTTTTTTTGGGAACTGAGATCTTAGGAGAGGTGCAATTGCAACAAAATGAGTCCAAAGGGGGCTTACAGAGCTAAAAGTGTGCTGCAGAGAACATCTAGGACTTTGGGAGGCATTGTGACAGTAACAGAGGGCTTCTGAGAGGGACAGACAAAAGAAGGCTCGAGGACATGATGAAGTCGTTCAGAAGGGATTTGAACAGACTACAGATGTCCTCGGGGGACCAGGGAATGAACAGAAGTATCCTAGCTAGCATAGAGGACAACATGAGCATTCTGGAGATGAAAGATGGCATCAGGAAAAATTCTCAGGGAGGGAGAAGGGCGCAAAGAGCACAATAGAGCCAAAAGAGGGCTGTGGGGCACGAGGATGGCCTCGGGAGGCGTGACGATGGGAGAAGAAGGGTGCTGAGAGTGAAAGACAGAAGGTGGCTCTGGGACACAATGCAAAACTCAAGAAGGTGTCCCAGCAATGTACAGATGTCCTCAGGGGATGAGCGACTGAATGGAGGCATCCAAGATGGCAGTGAATAAGGTAAGAGTGCTCTGGGGCACAAGGAAAGCCTGAGGAAGAGTTGTCTCTGAATAAGAAAGGTACAAAGCCTGCTGCAGAACTCAAGGATAGTGGTGGAACACAAGGACGCTCACAGGAAGCATCGTGAAGGAAATAGAGGGGTGCTGAAGCGGCCAGAGACACAGAAGGCGGCTTGAGGGCACAAAGGTACTCGGGTGAGGATTTGAACAGAGTACAGATGTCATGAGGGACACACTGACCCACTGGAGGCAAGCGAGATGGAGGAGAGGACAAAAAGACTGCTCTGAGGAAGAGGAGATGTTCTGACAAACTGAGAGGGGTGCAAAAGACACTCCAGAGATAAAAGCGTGCTGAGGAGACCCTCTAAAGCCTTAGGATGAACTGAGAGAAAAGAAGAAAAAAAAAAAAAAAGACACTAAGAAAACTTAAAAAGCAACGGGGTATGTGACAAACAAGAAAGAATTAAAAAAATAGGGATAGAGAGCTTGATAAAAGTAGACATAGAAAGAAAATTTTAAAAGTGACGGCACTAAGACAAGAAAGACTTAAAAAGTAAAGACAGTGAATGGGATAAAAGCAGACATAGAAAGAAAATTTTAAAACAAGGATTAAGAAAATAAAGGAAAAAAATTAAAAAATAAGGACAGCCAATCAAATAAACAGAAACATAGAAAGTAAGTTTTTAAAGTGGTGGGGATTAAGAGAGGAAAAAATTGAAAAATAGAGACAGAAAGCTAAATAAAAGTAGACATTAAAAAAGCTTTAAAAGCCATGGGACTAAGAGAGGAAAAAATTTAAAAATAGGTACAGCAAACTAAATAAATGCAGATATAGCAAGTACATTTTAAAAGTGACAGGGTACATGACAGACAGGAAAGAAATAAAATATGGAGATAGGGAGCTTGATAAAAGTAGACGTAGAAACAAAAGGGAGTAAGAGAAGAAAGCATGAAAAAAATAGGGAGAGCGAACTAAATAAAGAAGGACGTAGAAAATTTAAAAAGCAAGGGCACTAAAGAAATGCAAGAAATAATAAAAAATAAAGACAGGAACTGGATAAGAGCAGACACAGAAAGATAATTTAAAAGCGACATGTTAAATGACAGAGAGGAAAGAATTAAAAACTGAGGATAGGCCTGTTCATAAAAGTGGTCATGGAAAGAACACTTTAAAAGCTATGAGGTACAGGACAGACAGGAAAAAATTTGAAACAGGAACACCAAAATAGGTTAAAGTAGACATAGAAACAAAATTTTAAAAGCCAACGGATTAAGAGATGAAAAGATTAAAAAATAGGGACAGCAACTAGAAGGTAGACATAGAAATAAAATTTTTAAAAGAGATGGCACTAAGGAAGGACAAGAAATAATTCAAAACTAAAGACATCAAACAGGATGAAAGCAGACATAAAACATTTTAAAAGTTAGAAGGGCTAGAAGAAGTAAAGAAAAAAAGCCTAAAGTATAGAGACAACAAACTAAATAAACAGACACATATAAAGTAAATATTTGAAGCGATGGGGTATGTGAAAGGCAGGAAACAATTAAAAAACAGGGATAGGGAGCATAGTAGGCATAGAAGAATAATTTAAAAAGCAATGAGGTACAGAACAGACAGGAAAGAATTAAAACTAAGGACAGCAAACTAGATAAAAGTATACATAGAAGCAACATTTTAAAAGCCAAGGGATTAAGAGAGGAAAGAATTAGACAATATTGATAGCAAATGAAAATGAAGACATAGAAAGAAAATTTTAAAAGGGAGAACACTAAGGAAAGACAAAAAAATAGGGAAGAAATTAAAACAGCCAAAGGGATAAAGGTAGAGAGAAAGTTTAGGAAATAAGGAAAAATAGCAAAGGTAAATTAAAACAGAGACATAGAAATGAAATCTAAAAAGCAACAGCGCTAAGAAAAGACAAGAAATAATTTTTAAAAGACAGTGAAGGGAATAAAAGTAGGTGTAGAAACATTTTAAAATCAATAGGATTAGGGAAATAAAGGAAAAACTTATGAAATTGGGACAGCAATCTAAAACAGAGATGTAGAAAGAAATTTTAAAAAGCAACAGCACTAAGGAAAGACAAGAAATAATTAAAAAAATAAAGACAGCAAATGGGATAAAAGTAGACAGAAAATTTTAAAAGAAACAGGGACTAAAGAAATAAGAAAAAATTAAAAATTAGCAACGGTTGTGGTGGTTTAACCCCAGGCAGCAACTAAGCACCTCACAGCTGCTCACTCACTGCAGTTGTTGGATCCAGAGACCTTCTCTTTCCTTTGAGGGTACTGAGTAGTGTCAAACAGGGCTCAATAGGCATGGGCCAAGCCCCAGCACATTGCAGTGATTTGTGTCTCCCTGGAACTGTTGCGGTGATAGCATACTTTTTTCAAATGTTCTACTAGTTTTTCAGAATTCTGCACTTGTTCAAGGGTGAAGTTCCAAAACACTCGAGGTGCCCACCGTCCTAGGCATTTGCCAATACTATCCCACACACCCTGCTACTCATAATTATTCAGCTTTGGGGCAGATTTCTGGGTGATATTCTTAAATAGTTGTTTAACCCTAAACAAGACCGGAACCGCATTCAGCAACATGCTAGCTCCTAGCAAGAGGACCATATCCTAAGGATATTGAAATTTTAAAAAAGTCTCAAACACTGTTGTAATTAGCCTGGAGGAGAAGGGGAAGGGAAAGAAAGGTGTCTCGCCCATAGATTGGGTCTCCGAGGAGAAAAGGTAAATGGTGTAATTATTAATAGTTTCCCACAGATGGCTCCTGAAGTATAGAGGTGACGACCATGCTGAGTACAAATACTGGATTAGTCCCATGACAGATAATTTTATCATACTGTAAGCCAGTGTTACATAGTACATCAAAGCAAAAACCTTAATCCACAGATGATAAGCAGCAGCACAGGGACTATATACAGCAAGTGAGGTGGTACATAACAAAACTCTAAAAATGAGTGCCACAAATCTAACAGCCAATAAATCGACATTGTGACCAGTGAATATTAAAAGAATATAATGAATGCTTGTAACAAATTTGTTTTAACACGCTCTGGTCAGATCTGTCATTATCTCAACCCTTTGTGCCCCATGTTGGGCGCCAAAAAGGACTGTCGTGGTTTGACCCCAGCCAGCAACTAAGCACCACGCAGCCACTCACGCAATTCCCCCCTACCCAGGGGGATGGGGGAGAGAACTGGGGGGGGGGAGGAGTAAAACTCGTGGGTTGAAATAAGAACAGTTTAATAGGACAGAAAGGAAGAAAATAATAATGATAACAACAATAAAATGACAATAATAATTATAATAAAAGAATTGGAATATACAAAACAAGCAATGCACAATGCAATTGCTCGCCACTCGCTGACCGATGCCCAGTTAGTTCCTGAGCAGAGATGCCCCTCCCAGGCCAAGTCCCCCCAGTTTATATACTGGGCATGATGTCACACGGTATGGAATACCCGTTGGCCAGTTTGGGTCAGCTGCCCTGGCTGTGTCCACTCCCAACTTCTTGTGCCCCTCCAGCCTTCTTGCTGGCTGGGCATGAGAAGCTGAAAAATCCTTGACTTAGTATAAAAGCTGCTTAGTGACAAATGAAAACATCAGTGTGTTATCAACATTCTTCTCATACTGAACCCAAAACATACCACTATACCAGCTACTAGAAAGAAAATTAACTCTATCCCAGCCAAAAACAGGACAATGGTGAACTAAAACAGAGAGGTAGAAAGAAAATCTAAAAAGTGTTGGCAAGAAGAAAGAAGAAATAGTTAAAAAATAAAGACACCGAAGGGAAAAAAGTAGGCATAGAAAGAACATTGAAAAAGCAATAGTCATTAGGAAAATAAAGGAAAAAAAAATAGGGACAACAAACTAAAAGAAATGTAGAAAGAACATTTAAAAAGCAACAGCACTAAGGAAAGACAAGAAATAACTAAAAGAAAGGACTGCAAAATAAAGTCAGAAAATGGGATAAAAGTAGAAAATTTTAAAAGTGACAGTGATTAGGGAAATAAAGGGAAAAAGTTAGTTAAAATATAGGGACAGCCAAGTAAAAGGGAAATGTAGAAAGAAATAAAAAGCAAGGGCACTAAGGAAAGATATGAAATAATTAAAAATAAAGACCTGGAAGAAAAAAAGTGAGTGTAGGAAGAACATTTAAAAAGCAATGGGCATTAGGAAAATAAAAGGGAAAAACTAAAATATGGACAGCATACTATAACAGAAATGTAGAAAGAACATTTTAAAAGCAACAGCGCAATGGAAAGACAAGAAAAAAGAAAAGACAGCGAATGGGATAAAAGTAGCAAAATTTAAAAGCAAAATGGATTAGGGAAATTAACAGAAAAAATTAAAAACGAGTGATGGCAAACTAAAATGGAGACGTAGAAAGAAAATTTAAAAAGCAAGGGCAATAAAGAAAGAAAGAAATAATTACAAAAAACAGCAAAGGGGATAAAAGTAGGCAGAGAAAGAACTTTTTAAAAGTGATAGGCATTATGGAAATAAAGGAAAAATTATGAAATAGGGACAGTGAACTAAAACAGGTATAGAAAGAAAATTTTAAAAGCGACGACACTGAGGAAAGACAATAAATTATTAAAAGAAAAGAGCAAAATAAAGACGGTGAATGGGACAAAAGTAGACAGAAAATTTTAAAAGAACAGTTATTAAAAAATAAGGAAAAAATTTAAAAGTAGTGACAATTAACTAAAATGGAGATGTAGAAAGAAAATCTAAAAAGTGATGGGAAAGAAGGAAGAGAAGAAATAATTTAAAAAGACAACAACGAGGAAAAAAGCAGGCATAGAAACAACTTTTTAAAAGCAAGATGTATTAGGGAAATAAAGAGAAAAACTAAAAAATAGGGACAGCAAACTAAAACAGACATGTAGGAAGAATATCTAAGAAGTGAGAGCACTAAGGAAAGACAAGAAATAATTAAAAAATAAAGTCAGCAAAATAAAGTCAATGAACGAGATAAACACAGAAAATTTTAAAAGTGATGGGGATTACAGAAATAAAGGGAAAAAAAAAAATGAAATAGGGACACCGAACTAAAACAGAGATGTAGGAAGAAAATCTAAAAAGCAAGGGCACTAAAGGAAGACAAATAATTAAAAAAATAAAGACATCAACAGGGAAAAAGTAAGCATAGAAAGAACATTTAAAAAGCAATAGGAATTGGGGAAATAAAGGAAAAAAATTAGGACATAAGGACAGCAAACTAAAACAGATGCAGAAAGAAAATTTAAAAAGTGATGGCACTAAAAAAATTTTTTAAATAAAGACAGTGAGGGAGATGATAAAGGTAGACAAAAAAATTTAAAAGCAATGGTCATTAAGGAAATAAGGAAAAAAACTGAAAAATTGCAACAGCAAACTAGAAGGGAGACGTAGAAGAAAATTTAAAAAGTGAGGAAAGATACTAAGGAAAGACAAGAAATAATTAAAAATAGACATCTAAGAGAAAAAAGTAGGCATAGAAAGAACATTGATAAAGTGATGAGCATTAGGGAAATAAAGGAAAAAACCTAAAAAATAGGGACAGCAAACTAAAACAGCTGTAGAAAGAAAATTTACAAAGCAACAGCACTAAGGAAAGACAAGAAATAATTCTAAAAAGCCAGCAAAGGGAATAAAAGTAGGCATAGAAAGAATGTTTAAAAAGTGAGGGGGATTAGGGAAATAAAATAAATATTAAAAAAAATAAGAACAGTGAACTAAAACAGCCACTTCGAAAGAATATCAAAAAAGCGAGGGCACTAAGCAAAGACAAGAAATAATTAAAAAGTAAAGGTAGGCAAATAAAGACCATGAATGGGGTAAAAGCAGACAGAAAATTTTAAAAGCAACTGTGATGAAGGAAATAAAGAAATAGTAAAGGCAGTGATTAGGTTGAAGTAGACATAGAAAGAAAATGTAAAAAGCAACATGGTAGACAATAGCAAGGAAAGAATTAAAAAACAGCAATACGCAGCTTGATAAAAGTAGACAGAAGGAAAATTTTAAAAGCGATTGGGCACAGGACAGACAGGAAGAATTTAAAAAATAGTGACAGTGAACTAAAACTGAGAAATAGAAAAGAAATTTAGAACCGATGGGGTGCAGAATAGAGAGGAAAAAATGAAAAAATAAAGACAGTGAACTGGATAAAAGTAGACACAGAAAATTTTAAAAGCAATGTATTACATGACAGGCAGGCAATATTTAAAAAAATAGCAATAGCCAGCTTCATAAAAACCAACCTCCACCCCCAGTTTTATTGCTGAGCATGACATCATATGGTCTGGAATATCCCTTTGGTCAGTTGGGGTCAGCTGTCCCAACTGTGTCCCCCTCCCAACTCCTTGTGCGTCCCCAGCTGGCAGGGCACTGTGCGAGCACTGCTCAGCACTAACACATCCCTGTATCATCAACACTGTTGTCCAACAAATCCAAAATGTAGCCCTATACCAGCTACTGTGAAGAAAATTAACTCTATCCCAGCCAAAGCCAGCACATTCTCCACCCCTTATTCCACACCATTTACACCATGCTCAGGTCCCACACTATCCAATACATCCTCATTAGCCCCCCCCCCCTTCCCGTCCTTTGATACAATATACAGATATCATTCTCTTAGCCTATGGACCACCCCTCTAAAATGTCTATAAAACATCCACAAAATGTCCATTGAGTTCATTTAGGCCATGACTTTGGGCTCCGTCTGTTACGGTGGTCACTCAGGACAGCAGAGGTGATGTGTCACGTGGAGTTACTGGGCACCAAGCCAGCTCAGGCTGGGTCGCTGCTGCGCTTGCACTGCTTCTTGTAAGGCTTGGCCTCCATTGGTTCAGGTGGTTCCTGCTATAGTAATTCCTATAACATGCAACTCAAATCACGGGTCACAACAAACAAAGTTATTTCCATTACAATGTCCACCCCTGGTCCCTTTGGACCAGACCACAGGGTTTAACATTGCAACGAACTCCTCGCTTTGCCCGTGCTCTGGCTTGGACTTCTCCACAGACTGCAGTCCCTTAGGGGTGTACCTGCTCCAAGCGGAGCCTTATCTGTGAGCCACAGTCTCTTCAGGGGTATACCTGCTGCGGCAGAGACTTATCCACGCCCACAGCTGCCTTGAGGTGCGCCTGTTCCAGTGTGGCATTATCCATGGGCTACAACGCCTTCGGAGATACACCTCCTCCAGCGTGGCCACAGCCACAGTCCCTTCAGAAGTAAACCTGCTCCAACATGGCCTTACCCATGGCTGCAGTCTCTCCAGGGGTGTACCTGCTCCTTATCCATGGCCACACACTTTGAGGTGCTCCAGCATGACCTCATGCACAGCCACTGATACTTCAAGGCATACCTGCTGCAGCGTGGACTTATCCTTGGATCACGATCCCTTCAGAGGTATACCTGCAGCGGCACAGACATAACTGCAGCCACAGACGCTTCGAGATGTACCTGCTCCGTCATGGGCTTATCCACAGCCACAGACGCTTCAGGGTGTCCTGCTTCCGCGTGAACTCATTCACATGTCACAGTCCCTTCAACTTGAGTTCACACTGAAGTTCCAGCCTGTCCAGTACAGCACCACAGAAACCGCAGTGATGCCCTGGCCATCTGCCAGCCCTGGTGCATCGCCATTGCTGTTATCAAAACGTTCCCAGGCACAGCAGAGTAAGATGATAAGCAGTACAGCACTACAGCAAGCAGCGACAGCAAAAAGCGGCTGCTGATGAGCACTAGACTCTAACATACAGTAAGGCAAGCAAGCGCCATGGCAAGCACAGAAGCCTATCAATTAATAGCTAAACAGCAATAACAGCTATAAATTTGACCGAGTGCATTCAAATCAAATCTGTCGTTATCTTGAACCTTTCGAGCCCTACACTGGGTGCCAAAAAGGACCATCGTGGTTTAACCCCAGCCAGCAACTAAGCACCACACAGCCACTTTCCCATTCCCCACCCCCAGCAGGATGGGGAAGAGAATCAGGGAAAAATAAGTAAACCTCGTGGGTTGAGATAAAGGCAGTTTAATAGGTAAAGCAAAAGCCACGCACGCAAGCAAAGCAAAACAAGGAATTAATTCACTACTTCGCATCGGCAGGCAGGTGTTCAGCCATCTCCAGTGAAGCAGGGCTCCATCATGCATAAGGGTTACTTGGGAAGATAAATGCCATTCCTCCGAACATCCCCCCTTCCTTCTCCTTCCCACAGGTTTATATGCTGAGCATGATGTCATACGGTCTGGAATATCCCTTGGGTCAGTTGGGGTCAGCTGTCCCAGCTGTGTCCTCTCCCAACTCCTTGTCACCCCCAGCCTCCTCGCTGGTGGGGTGGGGTGAGGAGCAGAACAGGCCTTGACTCTGTGCAAGCACTGCTCAGCGATAACAAAAACATCCCTGTGTTATCAACACTGTTTTCAGCACAAATCTAAAACATAGCCCCATACCAGCTACTGTGAAGAAAACTAACTCCATCCTATCCAAAACCAGCACACGCAGAAATAAAATTTAGAAAGTTAAGTGGTACAGGAAAAAACTAAAAAATGGGGACAGAAAACTAGATAAACAGAGACATAGAGAGAATATTTAAAGAGGGCGGGGTACAGGAAAGACAGGAAAAGAATAAAAAATAGGGACAGCAAACATAAATGTTGGCATAGAAAGAAAATGCAATAAGCAATGGCATTAAGACAGACAAGAAAAAAAAAAAGGATGGGTAAAAAAAGAGACATACACATGGAAATATAATTTTAAAAGTGACAGGGTAAAGGACAGACAGGAATAAATGAAAAATACGGATAGGGAGCTTGATAAAAGTAGACATCATAGAATGACAAATGAAAAAGCAACAAGGTTCAAGACAGACAAGAAAAAATTTGAAAATAAAGACAGTGAATTGGTTAAAGTAGACATAATAGAAAGAAGAATTTAAAAAGCAACTTGGTAGAGGACAAGCAGGAAGAAAAAATTAAATATGGGACAGAAAACTGGATAAAAGTTGATGTAGAAAGAAATTTAAAAAGCAAAGGCATTAAGGAAAGACAAGAAAAATGTCAAAATAAGGGTAGGGTGATAGAGACATAGGAAGAAAATTTTAAAAGCAATGGGGTACAGGACAGGCAAGAGAAACAGAAAAGACAGACAATGAATCGGTTAAAGTAGACACAGAAAGAACATTTTTTTAAAGCTACAAGGTACAGAATAGACAGGAAAGCAAAAAATAGGGACAGCAAAGTGGATAAACATTGACACAGAAAGAAAATTTAAAATGCAATGGCTTTAAGGAAAGACAAGAATAAATTAAACAATAAGAACAGGGGTACACGGCACAGGAAAGAATTAAATAATACCTATAGGGAGCTTGATAAAAGTAGACATAGAAAGACAAGTGAAGAAGTGACAGCATACGGGACAGGCAGGAGAGAATTGGAGAATAAAGACAGGGACCTGGATAAAAGTAGCCATAGAAACAAAATTTAAAATTGATGGAATATAGGACAGAAATAAAAAAATAGGGACAGGGAGTCAGATAGAGGGAGACAGAGAGAGAAATTTTAGAGAGTGACAGGCTACAAGAAACACAGGAAAAAAAATAAAAAATAGGAACAGGGATGGGAATAGAAGTAAACATTGAAAGAAAATTTACAAAGTGACAGGGTATGCAGAAGAAAGGGAGAAATTAAAAAATAGGGAAAAGGAGCCAGATAAAGGCAGTTGTTGAAAGAGAAATTAGATAGCAATGGAGTACGAGAAATATAGGGAAGAATTTTTTAAAAATCAAGAAAGGGAGCCGGATAGAGGGAAACATAGAAGGAATTTTGAAAAGGAACTGAATACAAGAAACATAGACAAGAATTAAAACATAGGGACAGGGACATGGATACAGGACAACGAAGAAAGAAAATGTAAAATGTGATCGGGTACAAGAAACACAGGCATATTAAAAAAAACAGGCACAGGGAGATGGGTAGAAGGAACCACAATAAGAAAATTTTAAAAGTGACGGGGTACAAAAAACCCACAGGAAATAATGAAAAAATAGGGACAGAGAGATGGATGGAAGGAAACATAGAAAGAAAATTTTAAAAGCAACAGGGTACAGGACAGAGGGAGGAATTAAAAAATAGGGAGAAGGAGCCGTAGAGAGGGAAACATAGAAAAAAATTAACAGGTGAAGTGGTACAGGGCAATGTTGGCAGAAGAGTAACAAGTTTCGGGGAGCTGGACAGGTAGGCAGGCTGGCGGAGAGGGGTACAGAAGCGGGGACAGGCAGGGATCTGGGGCAGGGCAGCAAAGATGGACCAAGACGCACGGGAGAGAACGCGTGACTCACCACAGCTCTTGGTGCCAGCAGGAGACCTTCACCACCACGACGCTTCTTTCTCTGCCTCTGCCCCTTCCTCTTCCATAGTGCCGCCTGCCTGACCCTCACCCACTCGGCAGCGTGTAGCGGACACCTACCTCAATGCTCTTCATTCACAAGGCTTCCTCAATACATGGTGGCTCACGCACATAGTCGACAGAGCTGCCGAGCTCCCAGCGCTGCGTGCTGGTGGTCTGCTCTGTCAGGCATGGCTCAGAGGGATCCTTCCTCGCCACAAGGACTGGCCATTCCTTGCTGGAGGCACCTGCCAGCAGGACCCCCTTAGCCTCCCTCCTCAGCCAGTTCCCCTCCATCAGCTCCCTCAGGCAGGCTTGCCCAGGCAGCCCCCTTTACAGCTGGAGACCCTTCACACAGCAGGGCCAGCTCCATCCTCAGCCTCCCCGGCCACACCTGGGGCTGCCCCAGCCCATTGGGAACAGGAGCCATTGCCAAAGCCCCACAGCACATCACCCCCTCCCCTGCACCTTGCCCACATCCAGGGACACAGAGGAGGCAGAAAAAATTGATTCATTAATGCACATAAGAAATCCTGGCAGTGAGTTGGCTACAAAGCTCAGTGCCCAAAGGCAGCAGGATGGGGGGATAAAAGGGAAGAGAAAAGCAGGAAGAAGGACAGAGGGACACAGAGGTGTGAGACAGGGAGCCAGAAAATGGGATGCTGGGAACAAGAGAGGGACAAGGAGCAGGACAAGGGTGTAGAGAGAGGAGAGCGGAGAGACTGAGCAAAACAACAGGGATGGAGGAATAAATAATAGGAAGCGGGGGAGAGAAGGGGAAGGGACTTGGCAGGACAACAAGATGGAGACAGGACAAGGGACGGAAAAAATCTAAAGTGATAGGGGAGAAGAAACAGCAAGAACTAGAAAACAGAAACAGAGAGCCAGGTAGATGCAGAAAAATTTCAAAAAGCAACAGCATACAAGAAACATAGGCAAGAACTAACAATAGGCACAGGAAGACAGAAAGAGAGAAATGTAGAAAGAAAACGTAAGTAGTGACAGGGTGCAGGACAGAGAGGGAAGAGTTAAGAACTAGAGACAGGGAGATGGTAGAGAGCGACATCATAGAAAGAAAATTTTAAAAGCAACAGGATACAAGAATCAAAAAGTAGGTACACAGAGCTGCTTAGAAGGAGATGTAAGAACGAACTTTGAAAAGAAACACGGTACAAGAAACACAGGCGAGAAATTAAAATAAGGTCAGGGAGACTGAGAGGGAAAGGTAGCAAGAAAATTTAAAAAGCAACTGGGTTTAAGAAATATATGCAAGAATTTAAATAGGAATGGAGAGGTAGAAAGAAAGTTTCGAAAGTGATAGCATACAAGAAACATAGGCAAGATTTAAAAAATAGGGACAGGGAGCGTGATTGATAGAAGGAAACTGAGGTGGGTTGACCTTGGCTGGCCGACGGGTGCCCACCAAGCTGCTCTATCATTCCCCCTCCTCAACAAGACAGGGGGGTAGAAAATACAACAGAAAAGCTTGTGGGTCGAGATGAGGACAAAGAGATCACTCACTAATTACTGTCACAGGCAAACCAGACTCGACTTGGGGAAATGAATTTATTGTCAATCAAAATCAGAGTACGATAATGAGAAATAGGAACAAATCTGAAAAACACCTTCCCCCCACCCCCCTCTTTTTTTCCTGGGCTCATCTTCATTCCTGACTTCTCTGCCTCTTCCCACTGAGCAGCACAGGGGGAGAGGGAGCGGGGGGGTTGCAGTCAGTTCATCACAAGTTGTCTCTGCTGCTCCTTCCTCCTTCACGCTCTTCTTCTGTTCCAGTGTGGGGTCACTCCCATGGGGCCGCAGGTCCTGCCAGAAAACCTGCTCCAGTGTGGGGTCCTCTCCACAGCGTCACGGCCTCCTTCGGGTGCATCCGCCTGCTCTGGCGTGGGGTCCTCCATGTGCTGCAGGGGGACAGCCTGTGTCACCAGGGTCTTCCCCATGGGCTGCAGGGGAATCTCTGCTTTGGCTCCCGGACCACCTCCTCCCTCTCCTTCTTCACTGACCTTGGTGTCTGCAGGGCTGTTTCACACTCCCATTTTCTCTATCCCAGCTTCTGCACAGCATTTTTTTAGCCGTTCTTAAATGTCACAGAGGGGCTACCAGCGTTGCTGGTTGGCTCAGCTTTGACCAGTAGCAGATCCATCTTGGAGCTGGAACTGGCTGTGCCCAACACGGGGGCGAGTCCTGGTGTCTCCTCACAGAACCCACCCCTGCAGCCCCTGCCCGCTCCCCTGCCCCAGCTTGCCACACGAACCCACTACAACAGCGATCGGCTACAGGGCAGAGAGGGGGGATTGAAAAATAGGGAAAGGGAGACAGAGAGAGGCAGGGTGGGGGTGTGGGGGGGAAATAGCCATGGGCTACAGGACAGAGAGGAGGAACTAATAAAACAGGAGAGGGTGCCAGACAGAGAGATGGAGAAAAACAAAGATTAGTGATGGGCCACAGGGCAGAAGGAGGAATTAAAAAAGGGACCAGTGAAGTGGACAAGAAAGTCTGAGAAATACCAAAACCACTGATGATCTAAAGGGGAGAGAGAGGGGAAATAAAGAATAGGGACTGGGAGCCAGACAGAGAGAGAATGATAAAGACAAAAGTGGGCTATGGGACAGTGAGGGAAGAAGTTAAAACATAGGGACAGGGACCTGGAACAAGAGAATCTGAGAAAGTAAAAGTGTATCAAGAATACAGGCCAGAGAAAGAGGAATTTAAAAATAGAGACACCGCATCAGACAGGTGAGAGCAGTGGGAATTGTGAAGGGCTAAAGGGCAGACAGGGAGGAATTAGCAAGATTGGGATAGGAAGACAGACAGATAGATGGAGAAAGACAAAGTAGTGATGGGCTGTAGGGCAGAGACAGAGAATGAAAAAAAAAAAGAGGGATGGGACAGGACAGAAGTGCAGAGAGGAAAAGAAAACAGAGAGGCAGAACAACAAAGAGGGGGACTTGGACAACAAGAGAGGAAGAGGTGCAGGAAGCAAAAAAAAAAAAAAAGACAGCAGTGAGAGAAAGAGAAGGCAGGGGCACAGAGGGACCAGGATGCAGAAGAGGGGTGACACAGCCCCAGGGGTCCAGGACTCACTGCAGCTCCCGCTCTCAGAGCTGCTGGGAGAATTGGACAGTTCAGACACGTCTGTCTCTCTCCCCTTCTCCCTTCCTCCTCTGTAGCTCCGGTCATTTGACTGTCTTCCACCTAAGAGAACAGATTGGTGTCTTCCAGCTCTTGCAATATGAGGCTTCCTAGAAACACAGCCTCGCACGCGCACACACTACATGGCTGTACTGTGCTTTTGGTTATGCGTACAGACCCTGCCGTGCATGTTGGTGATGGGATCTGC
Source organism: Harpia harpyja (assembly GCF_026419915.1). Classification (NCBI taxonomy): domain Eukaryota; kingdom Metazoa; phylum Chordata; class Aves; order Accipitriformes; family Accipitridae; genus Harpia; species Harpia harpyja. The sequence continues at coordinate 47,631,645 of NC_068943.1, read as the reverse complement.
TGAGGACTATGCCAAGAGGGATCCTTCCTCACCTGCAGAGGCAGGCTGTCTCCTGTCTGAAGCTGCCGGCTGGATCCCCTTTATTTTATTCTTCAGCAGCTTTACCTTTCTCTGGCCTCTCCAGCTTCAGCTGCAGCAGCTCCTGTCCACAGCCACTAATCGTTCTGCCTGCCCCCGCTGTGGCAGCAGCGAATGCGGCAAACTTGTGTGGGGTAAAAAGCTCGGGTGGGGAAAAACTCGCAGGGGGGGAACTTGCGGGGAGACAGGAAACACTGACGGGGGTCGGGGGGGAAAGACATGGACCCGGGTGGAGAGGGGGGGGTGAAGGAGCGGGGAAGCCACGGAGCCCGGGCTGGGGAGGGGACGGGACAGGACATGGACCCGGGGGGGTGCAGAGAGAGACAGACAGGGGCTGTGTATGTGTGGGTAGAAGGATGCATGGGGGCACATGTGTGGGGATGACCTACACCAGGAAGTCCACCCAGGATAATCCACAGCAGAGAACTCACCTGGGATAACCCCCAACAGATAATGTGCTCCGGATAACTGACCCACACTGGATAATCCACAGCGACACCTCTGAAACCGCCCATGTTTCACTCCAAGATTTCCCCAAAGTGAGGGGTTTTTTGCTTTTACATATTTTAAAAATTGGGGTTTTTTGCTCCTTCCATACATTCAATCTGGGGTTTTTTTATCGCTTTTCCACAACATAAAAACTTGTGATTTTTGCTTTTGTGCATGAAAATGGGGGGTTTTTTGCTTTCCAGCTGCACATATCCAGGCAGATTTGTCATTCCCAGGACTCCCAAATTGTTGGGTTTTTTTCCCGTTGCAGACCCAGAATTGGGGCGTTTGGGGTATTTTTGTGCCGTGGCCCTGGCTCCCGCTATGTGTGCCTGGCTTCACAGGGGAAAGTCCCTGTTTGGGGGAATGGGCCCAAAATCAGAATGGAAAAAGGGGGAAAAGGAGAAGGGAGAAGGGGCAGCTTTTGAAAGCACTTTTCTATCTTCAATAGAGAGATTTCTAGAGGGGGGGGTCGAGGTTTTAAATCTTTTCTATAAACAGGGCTTCTTTACATTTTAAAAACTTTATATATCATAGACATTTCCAGTTACGTATCTGCTTACACATATATATTCCCTAAATATATCTATGTTCTATATATATTATTTCCACTTATAATGACATATTTACATATATATCTTTTGACATGTATATAGCATCTGCATAGACTTATATATTATCTCTATTTACACTTATGATATATTTTGACAGTTACATGTATGTAGACTTAGATATCTATTTACAATTATATCTACTTGGACTTGGATATCTATTTACAATTATATATAATCTCTATTTATAAATATTATTTATAATCTCTAGATTACATATAATATCTATTTAGACTTACTGTGTAACACATTAAATGTGGATAGCTCTATCCAGACTTTTTTCTATTTTAAATTCCTTCATATATAAAATACACTTTTTTTTGGTTTAGTGTCCTTTTTTTTTATTTTATATATACACAGGAGCGATAGCTGAACAATGCCAGAGGTCTTGTTCCCATCTAGGAATACCATCTAGATCCCAACTGCAGCCTGCCATTAAACTAAAAAATGAAACAAAACAAAACAAAAACAAACCACAAAACCACCCGAACACTAAGCCCTACACATTCAAGCGTTAACAGCTTGGATACCCGATCTGCTCAACAACCGCTCAAGCAGCCTCTCCCAGAAGGCTCCAGCCACCCCCTCAGCACCTACAAATCACTATGGAAATGACCACCCTTGCCTGCTGCAGACAGCTACTTGACCTGAAATGCACCGCACAGTCAGCGCCTCAACAGTCATAGATTGCAGATCAAGGTTAAGCAGAGGCTCTCATTGCTATTCTTCCCCTGGCCCCACCATTGCTACGCCCCCCAGGCAGAGGAGCCGCTACCCGGACACATACAAACAGCACAAATGCTGCAACACAGAGATGAGAGAAAACTCTCAGCAAGAAAAATGACTCCCGGACCGCAGACGCTGTCAGACAGCGAGACCTACGGGGCTGCAAGCACAAGATGAGGAGGCCCTAAGGCAGCCCCAGAGAAAGAGTCAAACGTCACGATCTATGACAAGATGTTATGGTCAAAACTGAGATGACAGATGTGCAAGAAGCATAGCTCTAAGACCTAAGAACACAAGGACGCGGGGAAGAAGGCCCAGAAAAAGGGCTCTGTGTAAAACAAACAGCTTGAGAGTGGAGCTAACAATGGACCGGAATGCCACCACGGAAGAGACGGTGAAAGACACCAGAAACTTCCAAGACGCGAGACCGATCCATGCTTTGAGCTTGTAACACAAGTGAAGCGGCCCTTGATTGGTGCTATGCCAACGAGTCGACACGTGCAAGACCCTAGGGATGGCTAGCTACATGCCCACCGGGCACACAGAACAACAGGAACATCATGAATTGATAAAGGTATGGCATAGAACACAGGAGACAGACTATACAAACTACACAACAACAGAGACACAGGCAGGAACTGCCCTGCCCATCAGATGCACATATTTTGTGGAAAGGAACGTGGACCCTCTCTCTGCCCAAATGTGTCCTGTTCCAAACTGCCCTCTCCACTGCACTGAATGTAAAACTCCTTCCTGCCACTCCACGCATGGATAGCGTTGGCACCTCAACTTAGCTTTGAGTGGGCTGGGAATCGGAATCCATCCTCGACAAAGACCACCCAAGCTAACTAGGATGTCACTGCAATCGCACGGTTCCTCTTCCTCATCTGCAGCCAGAGTGCTGGTCAGTTGATTTTGTGCCAGTCGACACCGATGACAGCCTCCTTGGAAACACCGTGGCGTTCTGCTCACCTGCTCTGCTCCCAGATTAACATTGGATGTTGCAGCCAACATCATGAGATGAAACAGGCTACACGCATATGGATCTGGCTTAGCGTGTGGGCCTACAGCAGAGCCCAGAGTCAGTGTGAAGACAGCCAACGCTGTACATATCCAACAATCCAAAGAATGTGTCGATCTTGCAATTTTTTGCAAGAGATTGTAGTAAGAATTACACTGCCCTAAAGCACATCCCTCTTACAGCGCAGGGCAAAGATGTAACAGGCAGTATCTCCGTAGTATTTTAAAACCTGACAGTGGTTCACAATGAGTATTATGAAAAATAACGTTACAAACAGAAGAGACCAGTAATCTCAGCAAGATCTCTAAGTCAGTATAACGTTCCCAATTATACTGTTCGCTAGAGTAATTCACTAGACTATTTCCTTTTCAACATTAGTTTGAGAGGTGTACACTCTCCTATTTCCCAGTCCATATTTGACCTTGAGGGAAACGGTCTGCTTTGTACCATTCCCTGCTTCTGGCTTGGGGCTAGTTCCCATCGTGACAATGTACTTCTTTTACAATGTGCCACACGTATCCAGGCTTTCGTTCCTTCCGCGTTCTCTGCCGTCTGTGAGGTTAACAGTATTTGAAATGGACCTTTCCATTGAGGTGCAAGAGGATTCTTCCTCTGGTGTTGTTTCACGTGTACCCAGCCTCCGCTTCCAGAGTGACATCGCTCCAGATATGGATGGGCCGTCAAGGCTTCTTTCACCTGCAAATGAGATTCTGCTGTAACTTTCATTAATGTTTGACAATAGGTTACTGTAACAGTAACAGCAAGACCCAAGAGTTGATATCAATCTCCTTAGTCAGCCAGTAATTACTTGATAGGGACTTAAGTTACTGCTGCCAATGCCCTCTGCCTCCATAGCCTCCCCACATCTCTGTTGTCAACCGGGATGGCTCCAGCTCTGCCCAATCCCACCGCTGCCGGGAAACACCCTCTGCACCAAACCGGGGACACCACACGGCTCCTGGCGACTCACAGGGCTGGATGTGAGCAGCACATGGTGGCAAGGAACAGACATGCGAAGGCTTCGTCATGGGGTGAGAACACACTGGCACCTGACATAGAGTTCCAGGCGTGCCACAGAGCGCCCCATACCAGATTGAAAACCTGGCAGAGAACTACACGTCCCAGCCTGCACTAGAAACTAATGTGGCATGCCACAGGCCGCAGCATTCTCAGAGTTCTGACCCTGTGGGGACGCCGTTCCCCCCCACCACGGAGCCCAGAGTCCCCAACATGGCCACAGAGGGCTCTACCGCGACCACTCTGGTTCCAGTACAACATGTCATGCCCACCCGCATCCCCAGAACCCCTCCACGACCGCACTGCCACCCCCCCCACACGCCGTGGCCTTCCCTGGGACCCGCTCTTTGCGCACAGCCCCCCCACCACCCCCCGAGCTGACCCAGAGCCTTCCCCACCCTTCAGTGTCCTTCCACTGCACGCCAAACCGTGACTCCCCAGTCCCATGCCACCCACATCCCCCCCACCACCCCCCCCCCCCCCCTTTTCCCAGCTGCAGGATGCTTTTCCCTGAGCCTCGTGCCTGTGTGCCGCTTCTGGGGGGGGGCAGGATGGGACAGGTAACGGGACAGAGAGATAAAGACAGAAAAGACAGGGGGAGGAAGCAGGGCAAAGGGACAACGAGAGGAAAAACAGATAGGGAGCAGGACACAGATGGAGAAAGAAGCAGGAGGGACAAAGAGACAGAGAAAAAGACAGGAAGAAGGACAGAGTAAGAAAAAGAAGGGACGGGAAGCAGGACAGGGTGACAGATGAGAAAAAAAGAGAAGGAGCAGGAAAAAACTAGAGGGGGGGAAGGACAGAGAACAGAGAAAGAGAGGGACACGGAGGCAGACAAAGAAGCAGAAAACAAAAAAACAGTAACACACAGCAGGACAGACATATGGAGCATGAAAAAATAAAGATGGGGAGCAGGAGAGAGAAATAGAGGGAGAAAGATGATGGAAGCAGGAGTGTAGCTGCAGAAGGAAAAACTACTGATGCGGACTGGGATGGGGGGGAGGAGAGAGAGAGATGGGACATAGAGATGGAGAGAGAAACCAAAGAAAGGGAACAGGAGAAAAGATTTGAAAACAGAGAGAAGGTAAGCAGGACAGGACAAAGAGGCAGAGAAAGAAAAACTGCAGGGCTGCAACAGAGGAAAAGCAAAAAGGTCCAAGAAGCTGGACAGACAACAAGGAGGGGCGGGAGGGGTAGGGGGGGTGGTAAGGGGACGGCCAGCTGGACAGGGGATACAGCAAGAAACAATGGGACAGGCAGCAGGGCAGAGAAAGCTGGAAAAGATAGGGACAAGAAGATGGACAGAATGACAAAAAGAAAAAAGGGACACAGAGCAGGATAAAGACGAAGAAAGAAGCAGAAGGAACAAAGAAATAGTGAGAGAGAAAGGAAGGAGGACAGAGGAAGAGAGACAGAAAGGGACAGGGACCATGACAGAGAAAGAAGAAAAGACTTACAGGAAGCAGGATTGTCAGAGAAAGGGATCAGGATAGAGTAACAGAAAAAAACAGGGCTAGGGAAAAGGACAGAAATGGATTTAAAAGACAGCAATGTGCAGCAGGACTGAGTAAGAAAAAAATAGGGATACAGAGCAGAGCAGAGCAGAGGGATATAGCAAGAAACAATGGGACTGGAAGCAGTACCAAGCGATGGAGAGAACAGAAAAAGAAATGGGGGGCGAGGGGAAAGAACAAGAAGAACAGAGAGAAAAAGAGGCACAGGGAGTAGGACACTGGGACAGAAAAAGAGGCACACTGAACAGGACAGAGACAGAGAAAATAAAAATACTGATAGGAGGCAGGATAGAATGATATTGAGAGAAAGAGAGGGACAGGCAGAGGAACAGAGGAATAGCAAAAAAGGAGGACAAGACAAATATAAAAAAAGCTGAAGAACAGGCAGCCAGAAAATGAAATACAGAAAAAAAGAGAGGGACAGTGAGCAGGACAGGCAGGGGAGAGATGGCAGCAGCAGGCAGGCAGGGAGAACGACAGAGAACTGGAGCAGGGGGGGAAGGACAGGGGCACAGAACAGCACAGACAGAGACAGAAAAAGAGGGATGGGGAGCAGGGAAAAAAAATAGGGACGGGGAGAAGGACAGAGAGGTGGGGAGACAGAAAGAGCGACAGGGACCAGGACTGAGGAATAGAGGGGCAGGGAGCTGGGCACAAGAATAGAGAGAACAGGAGTATGGGTAAGTGGAAAAAACTACAGAGAAGGAAAGAGAAAGGATCGGGGAGCCAGACAGAGGGACAGGGAGCCAGGTGTACAGACCAACAGAGAACAACAGAGGAATGAAGGACAGTGCAACAGAGAGACGGAGGCACGGAAAAGCAAAGACAGGCAGGGACCTGGGAGGGGTGGGGGATGCAGAGAGGGCAGGGAGGAACTGGGACACACGCCCAAGGGCCTGGGACTCACCGCAGCTCCTGCTTTTGGCACCACCTGGAGAAACATACAGTTCAGACACTTCTCTCTCCACCTCGCTCTCTCCCCCCTTCCTCTTCTGTAGCTCCGGTTACTCAACTGTCATCCATCTAAGAGAGTACAGTCAGTGTCTTACAGCTCTTTAAATGTGAGGGTTCATAGATACACAGCATCTCACTCACACACACACCCCCCCCACACACATGGATGTACTGTATATATTTGGATACATATACAGACCCTGCGTTATACATTAGTGATGTAATCTGCTGAGATCTATTAATTAGGAGCATTCCTCACTCAAAGATGCAGGGTTTCTCTATTCTGCAGATGGAGGCAGCTTCCAGTTGGATCTGCTTTGCTTCATTCTTCAGCTAGTTCGCCTTTTTCTGTTCGCTTCAGCTTCAGCCACAGCAGCTAGTCTAAAAAGACAAATATTAGACCCTTCCCTTTTCACCCACCCTGCTACAATAACAAAGCAAGCCAGGGACGACGCGAGCAAACCTAAGCCTGACGCAGTCAACGACACCCCCAGAGGAGGATCGGACAACTTAGTCCTTGGGGCCGCCCCAAGAGACACCCCCGAGCCTGCGACCGCCGAAAGGTCTCCCTCGCCACACCGCTGGTCCCGGCCCTCGCCCGCCGCCGCCGCCGAAAGGAAGGGTGCCGCCATGCTGCTCCCGGCCACCGCGCATGCGCCGTCCGCCGCGCGGGAGGGGCCGGAGGCCGCCCCCGGGACAATGCGCATGCGCGAGCGCCGGGCTCGTGCTCGTGCTCCTCCTACCAGTCAACGGGAGGCAGCGGGGAGGACGGCAGCGCTACTGCGCACGCGCAATCCGCACGCTGCGCTACCGCCCTTCGCCAAGTGGCAGCAGCGGCGAGCGCTCAGCAGTAGCTCGCCTGCCAGGCGGCAGCCGTACCACATTCGCGTCATAAGGCGGCGGCGGCAGTACCACATTTGCGTCATAAGGCGGCGGCGGCGGCAAGGCGGGCGCCGCACCAGGCCCGCAGTACCGACTGTCGGGACACGGGCGTGGCGGCAGCGAAGGCGGCGGCTCGATCGAGTTGCCGCGTGCCGCTGGACCGCCTTCCGCTGAACGGGGGCGGCGCGGGCCCCCCGCAAAAAAGCTACAAAGCGACGGCAGGAAACTGCACCTCCCGCGCGGACAGCGGCTGTAAGAAAGCCTACGCGTCGCCGCAAGCCCCAAAGACGAACGTCGCCGCCCGGAAGGCCGGTGCCGGAAGACTACCGCTCCCGGCTTGCTCCGACGGCTCCCACAGGCCGCGTTCTCCGTGTCCTGACCCCGTGATGACGCCCGTCTCCTCCGCCTCGGTCCCCCCTTTCCCGTGCCCCTGCCAGCGGCAGGCCGCAGTTTTTCATTCACCCTCTTACACACAGCCCCACATCCGTCTCCCAGCCCCTCACGGCCCTTCTGCCGCTCAGAACGCGCGGATTACGGCTGTCAGACATCTCACGCTACAGGAACCGTGTGGGAGACGAGCCCCCCTGCCCCAGGCGGCAAGGCCAGCGTCTTGGCCCAACACCACTTCCCTCCCCGCAGGATGAGCCCTTCCTGGAACAGAAACACGAAGCCACCGCCTCTCTGGCCTGCCTTGACTTTGCAGCTGGAACTGTAGGCCCTGCAACAAAGCGAGGACAAGAAACAAAGGAAAGCAGGGCAGGCTAAGGGAGAAGAAAATACCAAAGCAGGCACTAATGAGGGAGAGGGCAGGGCTCTCCCGGCTCCGCTAGGGTGCCCCGAGAAGCTGTAACTGACCCTCCCAGGGTACTGCCACATATCCAGGGTCAGCCAAAGGTTTCGGCACCACTCACGCCTTCCAGGGCTGATGTCACCATCTCGGGCATCCCTTGCCTCCTAGAAGCACCACGAAGGCTACAGTCGTTGCCGTGGTCTTACAGACTGTAAACCCGTGTATCTACATCTGGCAAAAAGGGCTGCTGAGAGATGACAGTGTTACAAAAGAGGGCTACAAATCACAGCTACCTCCCTGAACGTCTAGAAAGCCAAAGCCCAGCTCACCGCACTCCAGCGGATATGAAGTCAGACTCAGGATCAGGTTTTGATTTCCATGTGGTTTAATAAGTTAACAGGTTCAGCCATTACACAGCAATGGAATTCTTCTTCAACATTTACAAAGGTGCAAAAACTTCATTCATTTAGTCTGAATTAAGTAATTTTATTCTCATCTCTTAAATAGCTACAGTTCCTATTTTTTTTCCTCTAAACAATCTGGGGTTAAAATAATCCACCCAGAGAGAAGGCATCAAAGTACAAAAGAGCACGCACAAGGAGGGGTGCTAATTCAAATTCAGCGTGGGTATTTGGTCCGTTACCTGTACGAGCAAGGAAAGGTGGTATGGATCAGTCATGCCTGTAGAAGGAGCTGTGATATCGCAAGTACACAAAGACCTTTTCCAGAAGTTTGACCACCACTGGGATTGTTACTCTACCATGACACTCACCGTGACGTAGGGGGAGGGAGAGAAGAACAATGCAAAAGATCCCAAAACACGCAAATGCCAGCCACCCAGCATTCAAGCATCTCACCAGCTACCCAGAAATTACTCCTCTGCAGGTTTAGCAAACAATGAACTGAGAGAAACCGTCACAGGGAGGAAGCTGCATCGCTAAAGACAAAAAAGCGGAACGAAAACATTTCTAAGCATATGCTTTGCTGTGCGCCTGCTTCTAGTCTAGAAACGGCGCATGCCTGTGGCCCTCTCATATTGGTTTGATGAAGTTTTCATTACATTCTCCTCCACTGAACTGTTTTCCGACTAGCTCTCTACCCTAGTAGTCTCCCCTCGCACTCCCACATTTCAGCCAATCTGCCTAAAAACCCATCCTCAACTACATAAGCAGCGTGAGGGTGCTTGCAGGGGCACAAGCTGGACTTGCTTGCTCAAGTCTGCCCCTGCGGAGGTCCATGTAAGAATATTTTGTGGATGCCACAGAAGCTAGTAAGGCTGCTCTCCCGACACACCAATCGGCCCTGTTGTCCTCAGTCACTTTGCAGCGTGACCACTACAGGCATTCACAGAGCATGCAAACACACGTGCACACGTGCAATCCCTCTGCCCTTGAATATGTGTGGCCTTTGAGCACCCTCTCCAAGTATTGGGCCTCAGTCAGACATCCATCATGCTACAGCCTACAGCACCCCCAAAACAGAGGCTTTGTGGTTCCCGCCATCTCTTCCCACGCCCGTTTTCTCGCGCCTCAAGAGGATACCCTTCACGGGCTGACACCGAGGGCTTTTTCAACAGGGAGGCTCTTAAACAGCCTTACCAAAACACATGGAGAGGATGTATCCAGACAAAAATATACTTACAAGCAGACTTAGAGCTCGAGAAATCTATTTTCTTTGGAGAAGTAAAAATACACAGCATAGGTAAGTTCTAGTAACTCTGTTCAGCCAAAATAGGAAAAAAAAAAAACCAAAACAAAAAAACCCCCACAAACCCAAACAAACCCAAAACCCACAAAAAAAAAAAACCAACCCAAACCCAAAATGTATACTTTGGCTTCATTTACCAGTCACTGTTTCTACTTCTGTAGCTGGCAGCAGAACACAGCATTTGGAACGCAGGCCCTCATAAGCAGGTTGAACTCCTTCAGAAGCCTCCATGCGTTCAAGCTTGCTGCTCTGCCGCTCCTCTTCCCCCATATATTCGGTCGAGGACCGATTTCACAAGGTGCAAATATTGAGCCTACCCTGAGACAACAATCTGGCAACTGCAGATCATTCGAGTCCAAAAAGTTCAATGGCAGCCCGCGCCGCACACTGGGGTTGCTCCGTGGTCCCAGGCATTATGAAATGCCACAGACCCCGCAAGGGCACCGAGGTGAGGGCATGGGTATCCAGAAGAAGTTAAACAGGGATTTCAAATAGCATTTCTTCTGTCATAAAGCCAGAAGCACAAGCAGGTATTAAATACAAAAGAGATTTCTTTAAGCAGCAGTTCTATGGGGGGAAACCTCCCTGGAACTGTCTTTACAGTTTCTGGAGGCCGAAGACCTACGTGACTTTCCCTTTCCTTCCAAGGAGATTAGGATAGAAGAATCGTTTCTCACAGCAATAATCACACCTCCCCCACAAAGCAGATTCATTACCATTCTTAGCTTCATGAAGCTGGGAGTCACCTGCGCTCACATAGCTGGGACTAACAAAACCAGCCACCTGCTACTTGGGGGATGAAAACAACTGTGCATGTGAGAAAGGAAGCCATGTACGGATACAAAGAGAAAGGATCAACATGTTAATCGGGAGCGTATCAGAACTAAAAAACTCCCAGTGCACACAGCTGAGCCATTCCCCCCTACCCCTCTGTCCCTCAAAGAGCCATTTACCCAAACACTCTGAAAAACATTCTGCACTTACCGAGAACATTTAGAAGAAGATAAAAGGTTACGATCAGTCCTACGCTATACGACTTTGAGAAGAAATGAAATGGCAGAAAGTACATCTCTGCTAGGAAACACAAGTGGGTGCAGGAATTAATGTTTGGGGATGCGCTCTGTCAGCACTTCACAATATCCTTTTCCTTTGCAATCTGTCTAACCAGACACAAACTTTCATAGCAATTTACTGCCCCTGATAAAAAGCACTGCCAAAAATTCAAGGGAAGATAGACACCAACTGCCATGCGTCCCATGTGCCATTCGTTCCACAGGCCGCAGTGCAGGCGATTCCCAGATGAGAATTCTGCCAGGTCAAAGCTCAAAATCAAAAGCAGTACCTCCGCTGCAATTCATCAATAGCCCGGAGCCAACAAACCGGGAACAAATTCAGGAAAGCCCATGGACATGTGGCAGGAATTGCCCATTTAACACGGCCAGAAAGGGATCCTCAGTCCCCAGGGCCAGTGAGGAACGGAAGTTTTGGTTTTATACTCCTAGCTTTCCTATTGCCTCCTTCCTCTGAGCCAGGCTGAAATATTCTGATTGAAATCTAGTATGTGTTTGTCAGACATGAACCTCGCTCGCCTTTTCCGCCTCTGGTCTACAGCAACAAGGACAACGCTCGCTAGCCCTCGCAGACCTCCTCATGTACACGAGCCCCAGACTCATGCTGCGGAAGCACGGGTGGGAGCCTCAGGCGTTTGCCTCCAGCTGCTCTGCACCGAGACAGCTCAAGCTGCTCTTACTGTGTAGAGAAAAGAATACAGGACTATTAAACGAGACTTGGGGAAGGTGATAAACCCGCAACGGAAGAGCTGCTGGCTCTTCTCAAAGTTCCTTTCCATTCAAACCAGCATTTCTGATGGAAGATTTCACAGCCATCCCACTAGAGAAGAGGTGCTGTCTGGGCTCAGCCAGCACTTCTCATTCAAAGCAACTGTGCTGGTTTTGGCTGGGGTAGAGTTAATTTTCTTCGCCAGTAGCTAGTATGAGGCTATGTTTTTGTGCTGAAAACAATGTTGATAATACAGGGATGTTTTAGTTATTGCTGAGCAGTGCTTACACAGTTGTCAAGGCCTTTTTTCCTTCTCACCCCACCCCACCAGCGAGTAGGCTGGAGGTGCACACGAAGTTGGGAAAGGACAGAGCTGGGACAGCTGACCCCAACTGACCCAAAGGATATTCCAGACCATATGACATCATGCTCAGCATATAAACCTGTGGGAAGGAGAAGGAAGGGGGGATGTTCAGAGGGATGGCATTTGTCTTCCCGAGTAACCCTTACGCATGATGGAGCCCTGCTTCACTGGAGATAGCTGAACACCTGCCTGCCGATGGGAAGGAGCAAATGAATTCCTTGTTTTGCTTCACTTGTGCACATGGCTTTTGCTTTACCTATTAAACCGTCTTTATCTCAGCCCACAAGTTTTCTCATTTTTACTCTTCCGATTCTCTCCCCCATCCCACCAGAGGGAGTGAGCGAGCAGCCATGTGGTGCTTAGTTGCCAGCTGGGGTTAAACCACAACAGCAACCTTGACATTGTATTAAAAAAGAATAAACAAAAACTGAAAACAGAGCATCAAGTACTGTTAGCGACAGAGGCAGAGTCACAGCAGGGATGGTGCAAGAGAGAATGCCAAACTGGAACCAAACCCCAAGGCTCTGGGAGCAAGGCCGTGCCTGCAAAGGACAGCGCCGCATCAGACGCCGCACCAACCCAGCAAAGGAAGGCTACATCAAACCGGTGGCCGGATTGTTAGAGGCAAGCCACAGATTGCCAACTTCCACCAGTGCTGCAGCAGGAACCGGTCACTTCCATCAAGGAAAATGATTTTCAGTGAGAAATGGCTAGTGCTCCGACATCTGCAGCGCACAGAGCTGCAAACAAAGCTGCAGAACCGTGCAGACGAGGAAAGAAACAAAGGATAAAAGACATGAAAGAGCTCGGGGATGACGGAAAGACTCCTGGACCAAAACAAACAGATGGAGTAGAGATTCCTGGTCAGCCAGCCGGACCAGTCCAATTTCTCACACATGCCCAACCTCGCAGGGAATCGGCAGGAAAAACAGGAAATAGAGTCCCTCCTGCTGGCACACACTGGCATTTTCAATCCAAGCCCTGGGTGACTCTAGCCTTTGCTACCTCCGGACACTTTCAAGAGATGCCCTGAAATTCCCAGCTGCGAATCCTTCCACAGCAACATAACAAACACATTCCAGTCTTTGGAAATGGCACACGACAGCCATATCTGTAAGCCAGGATTTGTCCTTCTGAAGAACACAACGTTGTTTTATGTGCACCATCAAGAGAACAACTGCTTTTTCAGTTGGTCGCATCCTGCGTAAAGCGGGGCAACAGCCTCCACCTCAGGAGGTATTGTAACAGGAGGGCAGAGCTAGCGAATCCAGTCAGGCCCAGACGACTGCTCTTCAGTGAAGTTTTTCCTCCCCTTTGCCCTACCTCCTTAATTGTACAACTCACAGGAGAGCAGGAGTTTCCATTGAAACCAGGCGCGCTGACAGGGCATGAGTGTTTCTCCAAAGAGCATCATTACGCTCTCCGAACCGGGCCTCTGGGGTTATTCACAATGCGTGCGCATCAGGAGACCGGAAAGTGGTTCATCTGGAAGAGCAGTCTCCTCCTGTGCAAGGAGTCGATTTTCCCCTGCGTGCCTCTCCCTCGGCAAATACCCGCTGTGGAAATGCCCACTGCTTGAACGTGGTGGATCAGGTTTGCTAGAAGAAAGGAAATACCAGATGCAATCAAGAAAGGCTCCTTCTACAGGAAGCTACAGGAAACCCTTTCATCAAGTGAAAACATGTAAACTCTTGCCTCTTTCCGTCACATGGATTCAGGCTCCACGTTGCTTCAGGCTCCATGTCAGACTGCCCTTTCGCTAGCATCACCATGTTCCTCGCCATCCATCCCCAGCGTAGCGCCGGTCCTCGGCGCGAGAACCACAAGAGGCCAGGTGCTCCGCAGGTCCGGAAGACAGCCCGATGCCCCGTTGGCAATGCCTCCCAGGGAAACGGTTCTGCTCATACAACGGCTGGTGCGCACATGCAGCAGGGGCCCTTCCCCGTTCAAGAACACGGATGCGGAAGGGGAGCTGCATCACAGCATGGCAGCACCGACAGCACTGACCAGACGTTCTTGCAAGGGCCTGGGCTTCTACAAAAACTCGCCCAGTGGTTAAAACTTCCTTCTTCTTTGAGATTCCTTCCTTCATCAGCATAGCACAGAAAGCAGGCATCCATCAGCGCTGTCCAACCCAGAGACTGTTCCAACGGCAGAGCCAGTTGGAGAACCGCAGCTTCTTCTCCTGCCAGCTCACAGCCCAGGAACGCATTGCCCCACACCATGCCTCAGTCAGGTTACGGCCTCTGCACCAAGCAGAAGCAATGAGAGCATTTAGATGGCCAGCGACCGTGTCATTCTCTCTCGCTGGAAGAGCCGAGTGAGGCTACAGCCCACACTTCTTGGCAACGTAGCTAACCCGGTAGTTTCTCGATCTTTAACTCTGATGGTCGCCACCTGAGAGCCGCCCCCCACCCCTTTCCAGGACACACCAGCGATGCCAGACAGCTACACAGGCAGAGTCACTTCTACAGCTCCCAGGACCCCCGCGGGGATTAGCACGCCACCTGGATTTTTCTTGGAGAGCACGGTGGGGTACGACAGTCGGAGAAGGATAAGCCAAGGCAGACGAGCAGCCTAAGCCCCAGGTTCGCCACCTCCACTCCCCAAACGGCATAAAGCACTGGGGTGTCTTCCCTCAGCCAAGGTTGGAAGGAACTGGACAGCAGGTCACAGATACCACGGAGTGGGAAGACAAGAGACTAGAAAAAGATCTCTGTGCAATCTTTCCGACGGGCTTCTCCTTCCTTCAGTTCTCACTTGCTGTTGTGCTGTCGCTAGCTTTGGGTTTGGATTTAGACTTGAAGGAGAAGCGTTTGATGAGGCGGCGGGAGAAGCTGCCGGCTTTCTTCCTGGCGGCAGAGTTGGCGGTGACGTTGGACAAGTCATCATGTGACTGGCTCAGGCCTGCTTCCTTCTGCTTGCTCCTTCTCCGGAAGATGAGCTTGGTACCACTCCGAAGAAAGCTAACTGCAGAGACAGAAAGGAAGGAGACAGAAACCACGATAGTATCCTGCCCTGGCGAGTCTCGGGGGTGGCAACGCCCCCAGCCGCTCTCAAATGAGCAGCAAAGACCTATTCCGCTCCGAGTGGCAGAAGCACACAGCAGGTCGGCAAATCCCAGCTCCCAACCGCAAGGCAAAGTCTACGTTCAGGACAGACTTCAACACCAACAAGCTGCTTCACTAAGCACACCGTCACGCATCCCCTCTGCGTAAACTTCCTTTTACACAGCAATGTCCTCCCTTCACTGGAAGCGTGCAGAATTGTAATAGAAAGACTCGTATGAATGGAAAACAAGTGAGAATGTCTCCACATGGAGACACCGGGAGGAACACACAACAGGGAAGAGGCCTCTCAGACTAGCCTGTCTCAAGGGCGCCCAGATTAGCAAGTCATCAAGCCCCCGGAACAACTGCCCGCGGTTTCACATGATGCCCAAATCTGGAGACAAATAACGGCAATGACTCCGGAGTGGGCAGGACAGGATGAAGATGCCAATCGCCGTCAGCCCCAAACAGGTGCAAAAAGGCATATCCAAAACCTGCACACCATACAAAGCTACAACAGTATTACCTACAGAGGGGGCTTGCTTTCTGTTTTCTTCCTTCTCTTCCCCACCCGCCAGGTCTCTCAAGAATCTGGGCTACACACCTTTCTACCCGCTGATGTGCAAACAGGGGGCCACAACAGTTCAAACCGTACCTGGTTGTACCAGGGTACAACCACCACAAAACTCGTCTCACTCCTGTATTCTGAGCAATTGAGATTTTGGCTTGTGCTTGTTTATGTAAGTTTGTAGCTAACAGAAACCGTCATAGCTACAAGCAGACAAATCCAAGGTGTGCCATCCTCCTAATTGATGCAAGCCTGGAAAGTCCAGAACAGCAGCTCCGTCGGAGCAGGCCCGCTCCATCATTTAGAAGCAGGGAATTTGTCTGGACATCCTACGATACGACAGGTCAGAGGCGCTAGCTGCTTTGAGGCTAACAGAGAAAGAGGGAGGACATCGAGGCCCGTACAATCCACACTGTTGGGCAGCCTCCCTTTCCACGCCAGAGGCAGCCAAATTCAGAGGAAGGATCATTATTTACAGATGTGTGCCTGATCTGCGGACCCAGAGGCCAGGGAGGGAAAACAGGTTCTCAGGAACACGCAAGCTGTGCAGGGTTCCCATCTAAGAGAGCACAGAAACTGAAAAGGCCGGAGGAATCAGACACCTGCAAATAGAGGAGTTTGGAAACGCTCCAGTGGGAAGCATGGGAGAGAGACAGGCTCTTCCAGGCCCCAGCAAAAGCCACTCTTTGCCATGTCAAAAGCTAGCTGCAGCCCCCACGTTCAGGCAGGGAACTCGAACATCACTTTGTCCTCAAGCACCACAGGCTAATACCACAGGCTAACATTAGCTACCATTTAACAGTTCATCCTTACCTTTGTGATCTTTTAAGCTCCTCGTCTCAAGGGCTCCCGTGGAGCCAGTTTCAGACTCAACATCTTCCACTGATGGTCTCTCAGAGACATCTGATCGAGTCATCTCATCCAGCTCCTGGCTGGCCCTTTGTCCCGATGGCAACGCTTCCAGCAGCTGTGACGATTCAGTAGAATCGTGCATCCGGTCAGTCACACCCTCTGCCGCAGAATCCCCATACGCCGTGGCCTCCAGAGATGCAGCATAACCCAGAGAAAGTGCCATTTCATCTTGAGCAATAGGTACCTGGAGGGGGGTCAGACAGACAGGGTCTAAAGGATCACATTCATCTCCCGTCTTCCATCCATACCTACATATGGATGCTCTGGTTCCAATCATCAGTGCTAGACAGCACCGATGCGTGATCGTCACGCTTTTGCTGAAACACACTGGAACGTGGCAGATTCCAAAGCATTCTGCAGCACCTCCCTCACTCCCGTAGGCAAGTCCAAGGACAACTCCTTAGATTCTCCACGAGGTTCCCAACCGGCTACGGCAGCAGCCTCCCTTTCTGCGGCTGCCCTTTGTGAACTCCCACTGGCAGCTGCCCTGCAGACTGGCAAGGTACCTTTGACACTCACTGGGAAGCAGCAACAAGCTGCAAGGAAGCAGCGAGAGGGTTCTGCCAAGCAAGTCGTCTGTGCTGGAACCTTCCCACACTGGTCCCTATGGGACAGGGTGGTTTCACGCACACATCCCTGGAAACAACCTCCCAGATTCGAAATGGAGCCCCCTAACTACCAGAGACCTTGGAAACTCCCGAGATGATCAGCGTGCTACGTTTTGTTGGGGTCTTCTTGGCGGGCTTGTTATTCGTCTCGGTTAGCTGCCTGATCGCCGTCTCAGCCACCGGATCCAAGCCATTGGGCATACGGCTATCCCCTGAGCACAAGAAAGATACCAACGCTTGAAGTAGCAACCTTCAGCACGGGCAAGAGGTCACTTGCTGATCGCGATGCTTGTAATACGCAACTACACGCGCACAAAGGTAGAGAACAGAATTTATTATGGACTTGCCCGAATAAACCAAAGGAAGGAAGCTCCATATAGGTCTCAGCTCTTTTAGGCACCTGAAAAGTTTCGTTTCCCACCAGGCATATCGTTAAAATATCCTTCCCTCTCAACAAAGACTTCCAAAGACTCCCAAGAGTTTGGGCAGCCTTGGCCATAAACCATCAACGCAGCTGCAGCGCTCTGTCCTGGAGACAATGAGAGTCCTGAGTACACGGTGAGTGAAGCTCTTTGGGTCCGGATAGCCCGGAATGTTCTTGTCAAGCAAGGAAACACCCAGAGTCACGGACTGGATAGCCAAAGTGGAATTTCTTTTACCTGTCCCCACCCACCACCACCCCTCCACCCCACCTTCACTTGGGCATTCTCTTCTGCAGCAAACGCAGATGAGTTCAGTGACCCACATTCAGACTCCTACTCTCCAAAAAAGGCTAAGGAACACAGTCACTCTGGTAAGAGCCTCGGATTTCCAAGCACTTACGGCTACTGCTGGGCAAGGGGCTGCGAGGGCAGCCGCTCTCCAAAAGCACTGTTGTCTTCTTTTCAGTCACTTCCACCTTGGAAGGAGACCTCGATGGTGACTCTTCATGGCAAAAGAAAGGCAGAGACACAGAGACACCAGTAAGCAGAGGCGAAGCTTAGGCAACTTCGCTACTGTATCGTGGCCCCCTACACACACCCCCCCAAAAAGCCTCGAGCGCACACAGAGAGCCTGTAGAGGCTGGCTCCATGAGGCTTTGCAGCAACAAAGTAGTAAGAAGCCTATCGGAAAAAGACATGTGAAGCAGCCCCATCGCAAGACCCCGTTCATGCCATTTCCCAGCCCCACCTTGTGGAATATCCAGCACCACATTCATCAGGACGTCAGACTGCAAGCAGCAACAACCGCTAGTAAGCAAGGTCAACATGCTTTCGGCTCCGCATTGAGAACATACAGCATAACTTCTTCAGCAGTGAAGAAAATAGAGGAAGAGCGGCACAACGCTTAGCTTGACACCACGCAGAGGTTACACAGCGGCATACACGTTAGAGTCGGGACCTCCCACCACCAAAGGGTATCAGAGAGCCTCATCCCTCTCTCACCTCCCCCCAAACATAGGGTTGCATCAATTCCTGCCCCCCAAGGCCACACACAAGTCTCCAGCCAGCCACAAGACGCTAAGGGAATGGCGACGATGCCCACGTTCCGACCCAGAAGCCAAAAGCACCACACGAGGTGCAAGTCTGCAACAACCGCAACAGTTTTGCTACCGCCAGTACAAGCAGCCTTGGGAATATCGCAGCTGAGTCTGCACCCCCATAGCGGCCACCTGTACAAGACGCCTGTTGCAGGGCAGCCTCACCCAGTTTGCAGTCTGCCTTGGGCCGGGACTGAATCGTGGTGACAGTAGTCACGATGGTGCCGTCAGGCATGATGGTCCGGTCCATCTCCACCTTCTTTGTGGGAGTAATGCTGGTTCGCAGAGATGTGGCATGCTGAGCATTCAATGATGTGGGAGACTCCTGGAATAGCAGCTACAAAGAGTAAAGCACAGCTCAGAGAGGCTCTACTCCTCCCAGATGGAAAGGCAGGCATACGGGTGACAAAAGCTACTGCTCTGGGCACCAAGGAGCCATCCCCGCTACAATGTCAGTTGAACAGAGGGAGGGTCAGGGACCGAGGGCCTGGCAACACCCCTCCTTGGCCTAAGGGTCTGCCAGTCCCCTGTGATGAGCCCAGGCCCAATCAGGCTCATCTCCAGCTAGAGGCTCACATCGTGAACGCTTTCAGAGCACACATTTGGGCCCAGCTTCCGGAGTAGTGAGCTCACCTCCAATATAACAGTAGCTTCAGCTGCCAGTGACCGCCCAGCTCCTGGGGCCAGTGAGCAGACCTGTCTCCCAGACGGTTGTTTGGCCAAAGAATCAAGCAAAAGTGTGGCATGTGCCAGCAGCACATCTGCGAGAACGAACAGGAAAACAAAACACACCACATGACCTCGGCACCTCAGATGTCTCCCAGGCAACCTCTGCTTTTGGGAAGCAGCCCTGTGGGCCAACGAAGCAGATCCCCACAACTCCGGTAGCTCCCAGGTTTGAGGCAGGGAGGGGGCAGGCAGCGCTCCTCCGCTCCTCTTCACCAATCCAGAAATTGACTGCCTTAAAGAGGCGGCCATTGCGCAGCCTTCCTCAAACACAGGTGCTGTGCTTAGTCCCCAACCGAGGACAAATGAACAGAGTTAAGAGCCTTCTGCAACATTCTTCCAATACACAGGGACAAATCCCCACATCCCTCTCCCCGCTTCAGAGTGGAGACAGGCGGGCCACAGCAACCTCCCGGCTACCAAAAAGGTCAGAGTAAGAGCGTTTCACTAAGAAGAACGGACTCCAGAGTTACTTCATGCAGTCAGGGGCTCACATAAAGACAGGTATGAAAAATCCTTTGCAGAGTTCATCATGCATTGTACTGACACAGAACTACCACAGGCTCAAAGCACAGAAAGTTCCTTAGGCATTTTTGTCTCCCTGTCTTACAATGCATCTTACGGTGGTCTGTACTCACTTCCCCCTCCGTCACTGTTCCCCAGCACCTGTAGCTTCAGCTCTTTACTTCTAGGTCCCAACTCCCTGCAGAAACAGAAAAAGACAGGCTGGTATTAGGCAACCTTTGCAAAATGGCCCTGGAGCAAACAACCCCATTCTGTATCTTCCCCCTCTCAAATCTCACACGCTTCGTCACCTTTCCCAAAGCTCCGGCATATGCATGCTACTTTGGAGGACACGACAAGGGGCAGCAAACTACACAGAAGAGAACTCCAGTTCGTGTCCCCTGCACGGCTGTGTAGGCTGCCAGGGGAAGCTGAGAGGGGAATCTGTCTGAAAGGCCAAGATTTACACTCCAGGCCTTCTGCACACACTGCCCACGATTGGCGCTTCTGCCCATCCAGTTAAAGGGGATGGCATCCCAAGGAGCGGGAAATACATATGCAAGCTGGGGCCAATCACCAGAATCGGTAGCCCGGCACGCGGGCAGCACAAACACATGACGCCCTGAAGCACAGACTTCACCTCTGCGCCATCCACATCAGTTACTGCGGCACGGTAACGACACCCAGAGACCGTGCCAGTCTGCCTCTGCTGTGCTGGTCAGAAAGATGGCACACACTTACAGAAAGAGCTCCTCATTCCACTCAATCTCTGCTGCAGCACCCGCACTGCCAGCTGTCACCGGCCTCGTCTGCTTCTGCTGTGGTGGGCTGTCCAGCTCTGCCACGCAGCGTATCTCCCCAACTCCTACAACAGAGGGACAGAGCCCACACATGCACTCATCAACACTAGGCAGCGGCTTGGTGGACACATGCCCCTCTTTTCCGTTCAAACCCACCCAAAACATACCCTGGCTCCAATCTCACCGCCTGCATGCTCGCCCCTGCAGATCAGCAAAGTTTTCACACTTACCTTCCTTCTCCCGGGAGCCCAAGTTCAGCACTCGAAGATTCCGGAGCAACAGCTTAGAACCCAGAGGGGCTGCTGCTACTCCGGATGGGGACTCTCGAGTCAACATATTGCTGGGTACCTGAGGAATGACGAGAGCAAGACAGATGCCTTTATTGTTCACTCGGCAGCAGACAGCAGCAAGACATGCGACATTTGTCCTTGCATCTACCAGGTAGCTCCTCACACAAACATATGTGAATACCCACAGAGCCATCAAGAGATGCTGCAGGTTCCCCAAGCTATTGACCTCCGGTGGGCGCCCGTGTTATTTCAGATGGAAAATTTAAGGCAGACGGGAAAAGAGACAGACAAGAACAAGCTTGCTGGCTGCCAGTCGGACAACTGAAGACAACAAACCACGGACCATTCCATGCCTGCAAAGGCTGCCCTGGGTGGAGCCTTGGCGTTCAGAGCAACAGAGAGACTGCTGAAACAGAGATGTGTCCCAGGCAGTCCAGCTCCACCTCAACACAAGCGGCACTTAGCGTTCAGGAAACAAGATACAAACACAGCTGCCCTTCAGAGCAGTTTCTAATTATCCCTACTCCCCACGCCACAATAACCCAACTCCTATGACAGCGCAAGCCAGGATGCGGCTGTCACCCAGAAGCGAGTAGTCTCAACCCTTGGACTCCCGCCTGAGCCTCAGCCCTCAGAAGAGCCCTGGGGCACAGTGTTTGAGGCACAAGAAGAACACAAGGAG
Organism: Harpia harpyja; assembly: GCF_026419915.1. Lineage (NCBI taxonomy): Eukaryota > Metazoa > Chordata > Aves > Accipitriformes > Accipitridae > Harpia > Harpia harpyja. The sequence goes on along the minus strand of NC_068943.1, from coordinate 47,610,054 downwards.
AGAGCCTTACCGCACCAGCTCCAGCGGTGCAGGCCTTCAGATTCACCATCATGGCTGGCTGCGTGCTGACAATGGTATCCTCGATCAGATCCTTTATGGTGGACAGATCCACTCTCCCTTCATTCTTCTCTCCGCAAATCAAGAGAAAATGCAGGAAAGTCATAACGAGGCAGACACATTCTCTCCTTATACAGCCCCAACCGCCTCTTGAACCTCTAAGATGCTACACAGTCTTCCTCCCAATAATAATGTCCCAGGTACACTTCCCATATCCTGTACTTGCTCTCCCCAGTGCTTAAAGTTTCCATGTAACAGCTGCAGGCAAATGTAAGTTGTCTAAATGAGGCAAACTAAGGCTCCGCATTTGTAGTCTGTCCATGGCAAATTTTGACAATACAGCTTTTACAGTTTGCCACCTCCTCACCACCTCGTGAGACAGTACTACCGCACTTTCAGGAGAACAGCCAAAATCCTACATCTACTCAGGATAAAGCAACAAGGGTGTCAATAAAACAAACAAATCAACCAACCTATGTGGACCACAGAAGCTCAAGCATGCCCACATTCAGCTCATTAAACCTCTAATACCCACGGGTTCCCCACACTAACCTCTGAAAAAAACCCCAAACAAACAAAAGAAACAAACTAACAAACAAACAAAAACCCTAACCAACCCAGCTCATTTTGCAGCTCTACACCTGACAACGGCAGGAGGACCTACATAGACAGATGGCCTTTTTTGCTATGCAGACTCCCCTTCAGATATTATGCCAGACTCGGACAACAGACATGAGAACCTGCTTCGGCCCTCTTGAGAATGCACTGTTTTGACAGAGCTGAGCTAGTATCAATTCCAGGGTGAAAGAATCCCCTTCCTCGCCCTAAAGGGCCACAACAGTGAGTTGCCAACCTCTCCCCTCTGCATCAGCTTTCCTCCTGGCTCGGTGCTGTTTCTGCCCCTCCCACCCTTCCTCCACTTGAGTCCAGTCTCCCACTCTTTGCCACTCACCTCGCGAAGCTGAAGTCTCGGAAGAACCGAAAGGTTCAAGTCTGGTCTGTCCTTGAACATCCACGACACCAGGAGACCTTCGTTCTGTATCTCCTCCAAGTGGATCTCCACCTGGCCCAGAACAAATACCCATAGTCAGGAACAGTTTCCGTTTCCATTAGGTGTTTTTTGCTCTGCTTCAAATTCAGCAACTGAAAGGCCCTCACACCAGTGCAACAATAAGAGACAGAACGTAAGAACACAAGTGGTCCCGGGCCTACGGGAAGAAGCAGCTGCAGAAGCCTCATCGTTATGTAGCAAGATCTGGCTTCCTCTCTGCCTTTGGATGCCCACGTGCCATCAGAGGGAAAAATAATAGGTTATTTCTACGGCTGAAGCAGCAGCCTGCAGGACAATCCAAAAGAGCGAGTTGGGCACTGACACGGGGTGTTTACTGAGCTACATCAATTAACCATCGCCAAACCTAAGTACGGCCATTTGTAAGTTAGCAATGAGTCTCTAGGAGATCATCCTCAGATTGAAAACTCATCCAGGCCACCAATAGTCTGCCACCAGCAACAAACCAGACTGTACACCATCCCATAGTTCAGCTGAAAAGTTGCACACCCATACACCTGACAGGCATTGTTAATGCAACAGACAGAAACAGAACCACACAGAAAGAACTCCTGACCTGGTATCTCTAGTAAAAACAGGGGAGTTAAATTTAACATAGTTCTAAAGCAATTGACAGACTGACATTTATTTACCATGAACACAGAAGGTCGTCAGTTGAAAGTGACAGATCTGGGACACGGTAGCCAGGTAAGCAACCAACACGACGTGCATAAAAAAGGCAAGGCACAACTGGGGATACAGTACTCAAAGCATTCCAACAAACAGGCATACGGTAACCTTAGCAGCATTTCACAATGCAGCAGCAAGACCTCAGTTAGAATACCACATGCAATTCTCTACAAGAACAATCAACCCAAAACTTCAGCAGGCGCAGACAAGGAGACCTAGAAAATGCCAGTGAGTAGAGGATCAATTTGATGAGATGTGACAAAGGCCACCTGGCTCCCAGAGACTACACAAAGATGAAAAGTGATGGCAGTTGCCACCCACAACTACATCAGCAGCAGGCACACCAAACGCCAAGGAGAGAGAAGCTATTTAAATGACCGTGGAACAGAGGCACAAAACCAAACTGGGATGATCTGATAAACATTGGTTTAAAATTTCACTAAAGCTTCTGAGAGCAAAGGCATCCTAGAACAACGTTCTGACTGCAATAGTATGGGATAGGCTTCTGCTACCACAGAGTTACTTCTAATTTTGCCATGTCTCCCTACAGCGTAGACGAGCGTGTCGTCTCCAAGCGAGATACCGTCTCCAGCGTCAAGCCTTTCTTCACAATGGGAACAAAATCACATTCCAGACAAGCAAATCCAGCTACAAAGTGACTGCGGAGCTACCACCCATTGCAATTTCACAGAGCTTCTGTTCTGGAAGAAGCATCTCACACAGAAAAAGTCTGTATCACACTCTTGTGAATGTATTAAGGGGAGCACTGACAAGCACACCACTCCTCACTGTGGATTTCTTTTTCACACCAACAACCAGGACAACACCATAATCGTACATATGCACAGAACACATCTTTCCCTATCCATCACACCGCAAGGGGAATTGAAATCTGTGGACCTTTTGCTTCTCAAACACCCCCTTAAAAACACAGTATAGAACACTGCCATGCCTCAAATCTCTCTGGATTTTGTTACGGCTACATTACATGGCCAAGATCTGCAAAACGAGACTCAGAAAACAGGACTCGGCACAGAGATCGGGAATATTTGCCACCCCACCAAACGTCAGCGACAGCACGCTGCTTCTTCCGGCACAACAAGGCCTTTATTTGCACTAAATCAGGTCCTCCTTCCTCGATCAGCATGGGGCCGGGTGAAAGAACAAGTTCAATGGCTAACTTTTTACAACTGTTACCTGAGCCTGCAGCACAGCCAAAGTGACATGATAGGTGTCCACAGAAACAGCAACTGGGGACTGCTGAGTAACAGAGACAGGGAATTTCACAGCTTCAGCTGACAGATGGCAGTACAGCACCTAGAGAGAAAAGGAAGATGAGTTTATATCCTCGGTGAGAGGCAGCCATGCGATGGCAAAACCTCTAAAAGCGATGGGCAAGGTTGACCCGTTGTGGCAGGAAAGAAACATCAGGCTTACTCCCAGACCCAGTTCCGCACTGCCAACCTGCCATTTCAGACTCTGTACCTGAGGCAGTAAAGACCTATTGGTGACAGGAGCTCTCTCCTCCTCTCCACTGTAGGACCCCGATATTCAGGCTTGGCATCCATACACCCCAGCTCCAGCAACACATCTGCCACCGGGGCTCTCCCAGAGCTCACCGATGCGCAGTCCCAGAGCCGCAATCTCACGAGCTCATCAACAGACCTCCAAAGTCTACAACAGACCTCGCCCAAAACTTCCCTGGTTCCACCATCCCCATCGCGCAGGCCTCAGCAATCTCCATAGAACACACCGTCAGTTGATGCAAAAACCCCACACCGTACAATTCAGAACAGCAAAGCCTTACCATGCTGTGGTCCGACTGTCCCTTGCACGTCACGCGACTTATATTTGCGGCTGGTGGTAACTGAGGACCCTCTTCAAATGTGATCTGCACTGAACTCTATGAAAAAAAGAAGTCTGTTAGTTCCCAGTGGTCAAGGTATTCCAGATCGTCTCAAAGAGGACAAATGATTCTTATGTGGGGCCCTAGAGACACTCCAGTCCATTTCCATGAACGCGGCCAGCACGCGGAACCATCACACACTGCAATTCTACCCACCTCAGCTTGTCCATACAGAGAAAGGAAGGTCTCCAGTGAAGGCTTAGTCACAAACACTAAGTTAATTTCAGACAGGCAAGCCCAAATGAGAATGGAAAATTGTTCTGGATAGCAGTCAACTGTAAGTCAAGTGCGTGAACCCTTCTTCATTGCAAAAGCTTTGCTGTTTCTTCTCTCTTTCTCTCTCCCCTCTCTGTGCTAATCCTGCCCCAACTAAAAAAAAAAACCAAAACAACAACCCCACACACACACTACAATACCAATCAACAACAACAAAATCCACCCTCAGCATATGGTACATCAGCTCCTGTGCTCGACCCGTTCCCTTTTTCCACCCTTTCCTGGTTTATTAGATTACAATCTCCACTGCAGAAGCATCCCTCTTCTTCGTTTGAGGATTTCCCCATATAACAGGACCAGTTCTCTACAGAGAACCCTTCTCAAGAAATACAAGACCAAGATAAAGAGTCCAGAGCATGCCTGCAGAAAACCTATCCCCCAAAGATTCCCTCTGCTCACAAGGGGCAAGAAGAGAGAGACAGCAGGCAATCCGAGCACAAGGACACGACTGTTTGCCAAGCTGCTTGTGTTTTAGGGCCAGGGTGACCGAAAGGGAGAATAAAGGTGTGGGAAACCACACTCTTTTTCTCAAGTGAACGAGACTGTGCACTGTCACCTCTGCAACAGACTGACCCAGGTGACAGGTGGAAGGTGGGTGGAAAGAGCTCTCGGGCACTAATCTGATTGACATACATACTACAACCTGAAGAGCCGTTTGCCCACCAAAAACTAGTCCGGATGCCTGCCCTCCTCTCAACACAGACACGAGGCAGCTCTCCCAGTGACCAAACTTCAAAACTGAAAGACTCAATGGAGAAACAATGTTGGATCACTCCCTGCTGCTTCATGCTATTAATGCTTGCTGTTTCTTCTTCTCGCAAGCCTCCTCCACCAGAGCTGTGCATTCACCCACCTGGGTCAGTCCAGATTATCAGGTCAGTCCTTTCTCTCCACAACCAGAACCTCTGCCCAATGACTCAAGTATATAATCAGCAGCAGCAAGCTGTTGCCCTGTTCTTCCCAATACGTCGCAGTCTCACCAAACTGGGCAGCATTGGCCAACTTCAAAAGATCTCATTACTCAGCCCACTCAGAATGAACTGCATGCACAAGGTAGCGCAAATCTAGAATTACCCCAAGGCAGGGAAAAAACACAGAGGAAAAATAAAATGAGGAGCGTAGCATGCACTTGAGAGGCAACTCAATTCTTTCCAAGTCTTTGCCCGGTTTTAAGGCAAGTAACTTGAAATCCAAACAGGAAATATGAAATACCAGCTGCTAACATTTAAAGATCTACAGAAAAAAGTGAGACCTTTTGACGGAAGCCGTTCTCTGGAGTACCAAACATGAGAATGAGACATGTCCAGGAGGCAGACCAACCCTCACTTGCCCACTGCCAGCTCCCTCAGATCACGCTCCTAGCGGAATCTGCCCAAATTCAGATGCTGCCATGCTCTGACCACAAATGCGCTGCTATAAAGCCCCTACTGCGCGTATTACGTTCTCACGTTCACCGTGATTCAGAAACACAAGGAAGCGTGGGCAAGTCTAGACCTGAACGAGATTAGGACATGTTCTTTTTAAATTCACCAAGCTGAAAGAACCCATGCAGAAACAACAAAACCACAGAAGGAAAGAGACTATCAAGAGGGAAGCGACTGAACAGTGTTCCTCCAGGACTAGGACTCAGGAACGCTAGCCTCCCTCTATTATCCTTTTATGGAAAACCATGAGACTTCCACCCCATTTTCAGCATTTTCCTTTCCCTTTCTTGGGACTACGCACAAGGGAAAATGCGACAGCACACCCAGAGGATGGTAAAGATAGCTCTCGAACAGGCAATCAAGACAGGAATCTACGGTTCTTCCCCAGCCACGCCAACAAGCCTGCGGAATCTGAGGGCCAAGACCCTCCACTGTTCTGAGTTCACGCCAACAGCCTGACATACTCACAACCATCGGCTCCTCCACAACAATTCCACTATTACACCCAGCTTTGCAGAGCTGCATTTCCTTATGGCTTTTTGTCAGTTGATAAGCTAAAATGAAAAAAATGTGACAGCAAAAGGAGCTAAGAATAAGTCTACCTGGGGAGAAAGTGAGATCACTCGCTTCTAAGCATAAATCTATCCCCAACTCCCCTCGGGACTTAAAAGGAGAGCAGGGGTGGAGTCAGACTGGGAGTGGGGAAGGAGGCACTGTCAATTGCGATGAGCGCTATCAGGCCTTATGCCCCTTCCGTTGACTGGATTCAAGAATAATTTTGTAGGAGACAGGGACTGGGGGGGGGGGGGGGGCCGGGGCAGAGGGGGCCACAGGGGAATACAAGGCTAGCATTTTCAACAATGGAATTATTTTCAACAACGGAATTGCCATCAGTTCTAAACTGAGGTTTACCCAACAACTACAATGCACCGCAAAAAAAGGAGATGCAGCTTCTCCTTCAAGACCTCGGCAGACGGCAGGACTATCCTTTATGTAACATCATCACAACGACAAAACAAAGAAACCTAACACACGCCGAGCCCAGAACAAGTCTGTTCTGCACTCTTCAGAAGGTGTGCATGGACTACATGGAGAAGACTGTAGTCAACCTGAGGCTGACTTCCCCTAATTGCACCAAACTTTTAAAAGACCAGAGGAGTATTGCTTAAAAAAAATTCTCAGTTACAGTTAGCGCTTCCATATTATTAAGTCCCTACCCTCTTCTCATTCGGCAGCCCCCTAGATCACCTGAAAACATAATTCCTCAGGGCATGGCATGAAAAGTTACTCAGCCTTGCAATATGTTAGCGAAGTTGCAACGGAGACTAAAACGGTCTTACTTCTTCTTCTACTGGTACAGCCTCCCAGCACTACAGGCTGTAACATGAAAGTTGTCATATAAGTCAGCGAAGAGTTGCTCAGCAGAACGCATCTTGCAAAAACTCAACACCGAAGCGCCAGCTAAAAGACAAAATGCTAATTTTCAGTTGTTTTATTGCCTGACAAACAGATACCTCAAAAATAACTGTGTTGTAAAGGACAGTTGTGAGTCTAGGCCAAACATTGCAACGCAGTAACTTTCTGTATGGATTGCAAAGTGACTGAAATCATTACGTAAGTAGTCATCTTGAGCAACAATTACATATCTCTGTGGCTTTGTAAGCATTACTTGGATTCATGGCCCACACTAAGTCTTCCACCTCTATCCCTGATCAAAGTCTGTGCCATTTCTTCCACATGTCCAAAAGAATTTCCATGTCTTAATTCCAAGGCACAAGGAGGAAACACTAGCAAAAAGATCATTGTTATCTCTTTCCCAGTTACATGATCGGTCACTTTATCCCATTTTATGAGGACCAGGGGACTGAGCACTGGAATTCTACGGCTCAAAAGCAAGGCATTGGCAGGAATGGGACACCTGAGGGGTGTGAGAAGAAAAGGGTCCAAGATGGAGTATTTTTCCCAGTTAAACACATGTAAGCAGCTCCAGGTAACTCCCAACCTTATCCAGAAACCCACATAAGACACAGCCTCCCAGTGTAACCACCAGGCCCCACTTCAGAGAACAGCTTTTAGACCCAGCAACTCACTGCAGCAACGCCACTTTCTGAGGAACAACTGCAGCAGAAACCAAAGCACGGCTCTCCAGGGGCCTCTGTGCCATTTCAGCCATCAGCTAATCTTCACCTTACAGGAGTTCTAAATTCTGGAACGTAGAAATTCAGGTCATTTTGTGAGAATCTGAGGAATTCGGCACACAACGGAAGAGCACAGCACATCAGATACGGGTGACTGCTGACACTTGGCCACCACGGCCACAGCATTCTGACAAGAGGGGCATGGGACGAGAGGGTGCATTTCTACGGGGTGGGGCGGAAAGGCATTTCACAGATCTTCTCGCTTCTGTTCGGTCCCTCTCTCCGAAGAGGGACGGCCTCTGCCTGTGCGTGCTCTGTCCCAGAGAAAGGCCCTCAACTTTCCTGTCAGGTCTTGAAAAGAGAAGAAGCAGTTGCTGTGCACTGTACTGAGCCAACTGCAGGGGAGCCACTAAGCGTCACTCACGGCAGCGGATCCCCTCAATACAATATGCGTCATATCAGAACGAACTTACTTTCCATCACAAAATAAAGAGCTGGCTTTGAGGGTTCAACACCCGCAGGATCTGCAGGGTTTTGGCTTCCGCATGATAAATCGGCTGAGCGTATCCTGACACTCAGAAGTTTTCCGCAGCAAAAACGACAGCTTTTTCAGGATGTGGATCTCAGGTTCAACGCTGCAGCCGGCTATTTGCAAGACCAGGGGAAGGCGGGGAGGAGGAGGGAGGGAGAAAGGAATGGAGGCAGGCAGAAGGAAGAACTTCAGCAGCTGACATGTTAAACACCAGACCAAGTTTCTCACATCTTACCCAGTGTAACTATCAAGAGCATAATCTTACACTACATAATCTAGTCCCATTTAGTTCCAGACAAAAGATTCAGTTCCAACAGCCTGCAGCAGGCAGTAGTCCCACATCCACCTTATACAGTGCCACCCTCTCAATCTTCTTGTACCTCATCCTGTAAGATCAAGAACATAGCCCGGTTAGGCTACTTGTTAGGCTACTACTCGTAATCAGTCCTACTATCTCTCAGAGGAGTCAGGCCCCCACTCTGGACTCCTCCTGCCCTTGGTATACTTAAGGGACTGTTTTCTAACTCTCCTTTAGAGTACAATGAAGGCTTCTGAACTCGTTGAAGTAACCAGTACAAGAAATGGGACTTGAACACAACAACAGGGCCAGTCGATTTTTCCCCCCACTGCCAGCTATGAAAACTTCTCACCCTATTTTGGAACAGGCACCTTACCGTTTTCTCAGTTGTTGACAACTAAGCACAAGCAATTCACAACATTAAAGGAAATTAAAAGACAAAGAATCACCAGAGAAGTAACAGCCAAATTCACAAAAGCAGGCACAGCTTATGGTTTGGTGGTTAACCTGATCGTTATCCCCGTATCTGGCAGACCAACCGCACCTTTGTGGAAAGATCCATTTTTCCACCAACCTCTTGGGAACAGAGCACTCAGTCTCTCGAAAACCTGTCAGAGGATAAGCTCACGCTAAAACCAATGAACAAGTTTGAATACCCTGTCCTTTGACACCATCAGAGCCTGCATGGGGATACAAACATCCATTCCCATTTTCTAATGCTAGCCAGCTAGATCTAAGGTGGGAAAGAGAGACCGAGTGCGGCTACATTTCTGTTAAAAAGGACAATTTCACTTATCACAAGTAGCAATGAAGGAGAAACTGTGCCAACCTTTCCAAGTCAATCTAACGTTTGGTAAGTCAATCTAACAAGGCAAGGGAAGGAGGAGGTGACAAGTCATGCCACGCATGGAGCAGAGAGAACTACAGGTGGGAAAGCAAAGGACTGAACACAATGGAACAAGGAACAAAAACTTAGTTTCTTCAAAAGGAAAACAATAAAAACTAGCTGGGGAGCATCAGTAAGGCAGGTCCAATGAACCAAATCCGTGCAAAACGGTGGCAATAAGCAACACCCAGCTTCACGAGCAGGGTCTCTGACACACCTCAACATCGGAAGACAAGACATACATAAGACAAGCATTAAGAAAGGTAACATTCGGAACAAGTCAATTCCCCCATCCATCTGTAACAGGCAGAAGATACAATTTAGCAGTTAAATCAGCCGGGGAACAGGGGTACACAATCCTACGTGGACAGCCCATCTGCATTCACACCTGCACAATACTTGTAAAGGCTGATTCTATGCATTTCTTACAAGTACAAAACTCGCCTTGAGACACGCTGCTCTTCCAAGTAGTAACGCTCAACCATCTCGCCTCGTAGAAGCGACAGACAACAAAGTCTCTCAGAAAACTCACCGTTCCCCCACGGCCAACATACAGGGTACCAGGACCAAGCAGTACCGGCTACGGCTTTCTTTACAAAACCCGTAACAGTCTGTGCTCTAAATCCACGTTACCTGGTCTTAGGTGACTTCGTACATCCTTTCAAAAGGAGTGGCGGACAACACTTTTAAATATTCTCTGCCCTACAATGCTTGACACCAGTAAAACAAAAACATACCCAGTCTGAGGCCAGAAAAGGAATGCAAAAGGTGGCTCATCACGCACAAATATCCCAATTCTGGTTGTTTTGCGCTTCCTAATGCCAGGAGGCAACCATCATCCGAAAATAATCACAGCTCTCGCTCTGCGCTTTGAAGGAGATTGTTTGATTAAATCCTTTCAAAAAGGGTTCTGCTCCACTACCATTAAGGACTACGGAACTCCAAGAACACCGCGCTTGACCTACGTGATTAAGATTTGTTCTGTCTTGTGCAGTTACTTTCAAGTACAACTGCTTAACAAGCCTTACTAACCCTTCTGCTCTCAAGATGCCAGACAACGCTATCTAATTTAAGCAGGAAAACAAAAGGCCGAAACTGAACTGCCCTGTACTTGCCAATGAAGTTAAGCCCTCCTTCGGTCAAACCGCAGAGGACACTCATTCAGGTTCTGCAGCCTTTATGTAAATGGCTGTATCGCACGGGTGCAACTTTCACGCCTTGTAACTGAAAAGGACTTGCCCGAAAAAAGACAGGTACCATGCAGGCAACACGTAACAAAAACAAGCATTTCTTCCTAAGTCACCTCCCTCAAAGATCCAATTTTTTCTCATCCCAGCGAGTTATTATCAAGGGATTACACTAAGGCAAACAAAAATACAGAGAAATGAAGAGCTACAGAAGGTATGCTGGAAAAACTGCTGTGCAAACATTCCCAAAGGAGCCAAAGTCATGACAGTACCTACAGGGTTAGACTTTACAAAGCCTATTACGTTGATACACCTAACAACAGTCGGGGGCAGGGGGAGTAATAATTTCTCATTCCTCCCCGCCTTCATCAATCGCCTGACTTTTTCACGGGGTCGTGCTGCACTCAGAGATCTGCTTTTCTGGCCTGCCTCTAGTCCACAACTTAAGTCACTTTGTCAAAAGGGGAGAGACTTTTCCAGTCTCGTTGGAAAACTCAAACACAAGTTCGCATCGCATTCTTCAAGATTTTAACCTCATTTTCTTCAAACACATCAGCTTCACGGTAACCTTTTTCAGCTCTTGATCTTCCCGTGCAACTTAGCAGAAAGGCCCTTCCTTCCTGTTCACGTGACAGAAAAAAAGGAGACTATGACAGACTCGGACCGTAGCTGTTGCAGGCAAAAGCACCTGCCTTGCAAGCAACGCGAGCTACCGTGGAATTATTTCCATACGGAATCAGCGAGGCATAGTCTCCTTCACGAGCCTCAAAACTACAGCTCGATACAACGGTAACGCTAGGAGATTAAAGGGAATAAAGACCAGCAAATTCGGAAGAGGTTGCTGTAGAAACCTCGAAGCGGCTACACCAGCCGGTTTCATCGACACCTACCTTCCCCCGCTTTTACAAGGCGGCATACTCACGTGGAGTTACGCTCCCGTCCCACCAGGCCGGTGCGAAGCTGCTCGAAAAGCGACGCCGGCTTCCGTCGGCGAAGACCTCGCCGCCCCCGACAGCGCCCGACGACGGACGCTTCCCCGGAGCCCGAGAACAAAGGGCAGCCGGCACCGCCCGCCCAGAAGCCGCCGCCGCTCCCCCCACCTCACGGCGCCCGCCCCCGCCCGCCCGCCCGGGCCCCGCCGTACCCCGTGCCGGCGCGCCTGGCTGTTGAGGGCTCGCACCCAGGCCCGCTGCCACTGCTCTCGCAGGGACCGGAGGGCGAGCAGCGCGGCGAGCAGCACCCGGGCCCCGGCCTCCTCCGCCGCCCCGCGCCGCCGCGGCGCCCGCAGGGCCGCGGACCGCCAGTACTGGAGCAGCCAGGCCGCGACGGTGAGCAGCGAGGCGGCGAAGAGCAGCACCAGCGCGGCCCAGCCCGGATCCGGCCCCATGGCGCCGCGCGCAGCGACTCACGGCGGGCCGGCCGGCATGGCGGGCCGGCCCCCGCCCGGCCCCGGCGCTGCGGCGCCGGCCCAGCCGCCGCCGCCACCTCCCGCCGGGGGAGGGGAAGGCCGCGCCGCCGCCCTCCTCCCGGCCCCGCGGCGCACGTGGGCCCGGCCCGGCCCCCGCCGCGCGCCGCCGCAGCCCGGCCCCAGCGGCGCACCCGCGCCCGCCTGCGCACAACCGACGCCCCGGCCCGCGCGCGGCGGCGGCGCCGGCCGCCTTCTTCCGGCGCTGGGGCGCCGCCGGGCGCGCGCCCCCGCGCGGCCTGGCGGGGCGGCCAGAAAGGGGCAGGGGGTCTGCCCCGCGGCCCGACCTCCCCCCCCCCCGGGCGCAGCTTACGGCCCGGTTCTCCACGCCTTCCCCTCCTGAGGCCGCTCCCGTGGTTGTGGCCCCCCCCGTCCGGGTCTGCACGTAGTTGACGGGCGGCCGCCCGTCCGGGCAACCTCGTAGCTGCTGCCGCTGCGAGCCTTCTCTTCCGGCGGCCTGAAGCAGCAGCGCGGTCGCGCACTGGAAGCCGAGCTCCCCGCCGGCCTTCGGAGCCCCGATTAAGAAGGCTTTTCTGGTAACGCCGCCGTCTTTTTCACCGGCAGCGACTGCCCGCCCTACGCCAGGCACGCAGGACACACCAGCACGTGGAAGCCTGCCCTTCGCCCGCTGCCAGCTCGGGCCCCCTGCGCTGCGGAGGGCAGGTAAGACGAGCTTCGACCACCTCTCCTCGCAACGGCCGCGACCCAAGGTAGCAGCGGCCGGCTGGTGCCAATTCCTGGCTCTGCTGGAGGGTCTCTGGCCACCCCCCCTCCCCCCAGAGCAGCAGCACGGGAAAAGCCGTCTGAAGCCACCTCGGGTCACCACGGGAAAGCCCTTCTGGCTGCTACCGTACCCTCTGCCGCTTCCCGCCTCTGCCCGCCGACTCGCACCTAAACGCGACATCTGTGGAGAGAAACTGCGCCTATCTCGACTCTCCCCCCCCCCCCCCCGCAGGAATAATCCCCTGGGGCTCCAACAGCTGTTACAGATCGCCTGGCGACTGAAGAGCTCGAGTAAGACGTTTTATTGTTTGTTTGTTTGTTTTTTTCCCCAGCATCTGAGGAAACGCGTGGCGCGAGGAGACAGACGGTCGCTCTGTTTTTCGCTCCCGCACATCCCGCCAGCGCTAGACGCGGGAGTGCCACCCCCACCCCCCGTAACCCGGCTCCCCGCCCCGGAGGCTGGCAGTGCTGCGCTGCTCGGGGGTCGCCGGCAGCCGCCCGCAAGCGCCGCTTCCCAGACCTGGGCACAAAAGGCGGTGCTGGCTGCCGGGAGGGAGGCCCGCCGGGCGGGCCCTGCCGCGGCGCCGCGCACCCCTCAGCTGGGGCTTGCCCGCTCCCCGCCGGGGAGGAAGTGACGTACCTGGAGGCGGAATAGAGCCCGTTCGAGGGGCGCCGAGGCGGCCATGGTCGTTGCGGGCGCTGCGGGGCGGAGTCCGTCGCGGGGCCGCGCCCGGGCCGGGGCGAGCGCCGCTTCCCGCGCGGATCCACGCAGGCTCCAGCGCCGGGCACGGGCGCTTACGGACGCCCTCAGCGCAGCCGAAAGCGGTACGGGCCCCGGCCGGTCTCCGCGCAGAGCCCCACGCCGGCAGGCCGCTCGCGCCAGGGCCAAAGATGGCGCGCCACTCGCCGGGGGGCCGGAGGGCGCATCCGGTGCCTCCTCTCTAGCCTCCGGCTGGAAACACGCGGCGGGAGGCGGCGGCGGGCGGCGCTCCGCGCCCGGCCCTGCTCTTTGCCCTTGGCAGGGGCAGCGCCCGCCGCGGCCATGGCGGCCTGGCCCGCCGTGCCCCTCCTCATCAACCTCGGCGGGTCGCTGCTGGGCTTCGTGGCCACGCTCACGCTGATCCCGGCCTTCAAGGATCACTTCCTCGCCGCGCGGCTCTTCGGCGAAGACCTCAACAAGGCCTCACGGCACCCCGTGTGAGTAGCGCTGCCCCGCTGAACTGTGCGCCGAGGGGCTGGACCGGCACCGGCCACGAGACCGGGCTCGGGGTTGGCCGGGCTGACTCCCCACCTTGCCTTCGTTTCAGCCCCGAAGCACAAGGCGTGATCAGCGGGGCCGTGTTCCTGATCACCCTCTTCTGCTTCATCCCCGTGCCCTTCCTGAGATGCTTCGTGGAGGAGCAGTGCGCGGCCTTTCCTTATGACGAGGTGAGGCTTGCCTGGCCTGGCGCTGGGCATGTGGTGGGCACGGGTAGGGAGTGGCTGCTGGTAATTGGGGTCCCGTTCTCTGTTCTGCAGTTTGTGGAGCTCATCGGTTCGCTCCTCGCCATCTGCTGCATGATTTTCCTGGGCTTTGCCGATGACGTTCTGAACCTGCGCTGGCGCCACAAGCTCCTTCTTCCTACCATGGCTTCCCTCCCGCTGCTCATGGTTTACTTCACCAACTTTGGGAACACAACCATTGTGGTGCCTAAGCCCTTCCGGGTGCTGCTGGGCATGCACTTGGACCTGGGTAAGTTATGAATCACCCAAAGCCATGGTCCAAGCGGCGAGCAGTCGGCGGAAAGGGTCATCTGATGGCACTCTGTGCTGCAGGGGGAACACACAAAGGATTTGCTTAAGTAACCAAAGAGAGGGCACAACTCCACCCACTAAGTATTAGGCTGGAAAGAACATCCAGAAACCCAGCACGCGTTCAACCACACATAGATAGGCACTGATCGTTTTTCCAGGATTCTGGCAATAGTTGAGTGCTCGGCTGCCAATACCAGAATGACCAAAGGACAGAAACAGAGCACTACAGTCTGCTGCCATGTTGCAACAGTTTGCTGCTGTCGCCGTGTTGTACATACGTGTACATGTGAGGGCTGTTCACAGGACGGGGAGTGATTTATTAGTAAGCTACCGCTATCAAAACTCACTGAGAGCGCTAGGTAATGGATTGTTGTACAAAGCAGGAAGCGAGAGCTTCGGTGAACTGGACCAGGGCCTGCTTCACCTATGAATACTAAAGTGCTTGGTTCACTCTGATCTGCAGGTATCCTCTACTATGTGTACATGGGCATGCTAGCAGTGTTCTGCACCAACGCCATCAACATTCTTGCTGGAATTAATGGAATTGAAGCAGGGCAGGCTCTGGTGATAGCTGCTTCCATCATCGTATTCAACATTGTAGAGTTAAATGGTAAGGAAGATAACATATATGTTTGCGCGTGCAAAAAGCAAAGGGAGATAGAATCCTAGATTTCAGTATCTGGTATTACTAAAAAATCAACCAGTCCTGTCTTATCACAAATGCGTTTTTTTCTTGTTTCTATAGGGGATTATCGAGATGATCACATTTTTTCCCTCTACTTCATGATTCCCTTTTTTTTTACCACGCTGGGGCTGTTTTACCACAACTGGTAAGAGGACAGACATTCAGAGTTTCTTCAGAAGCATCCTTTCCCTTTACTTTCTCCCTTTTCAAACAAACTAAACCACTTACCAATGTGCAGGTGGGACACTGCAGCATAGACAGGCTTCTTGCTAGAACCAAGAGCACAAAGCATCGATGCACCGGTAGCTTTTGTTTCTATTACAACAATTCCAGTCACGCCGGCTCACCAAAATGCACAGAATACGCTCCCCCAAATGTCTCGCTAGCCGTTTTTTCATACCATATTCTCTGAAAGTCAGGTTGTGTGTCCCAGTTCCGCAGTTCTTAGCGTAAATACCTGCAATTGTTTTTTATGGTCTAGATCCCCTCTTGGCCCCTAACCTGCCATGTGGGAATACATTCAGTGGTTATAAAGTCATTTTCATGGCAACAGCGATTGTGACAGACCTTTGCTTTTCTGACCTGTGGATTGCAGGTACCCATCTCGAGTGTTTGTTGGGGACACTTTCTGCTACTTTGCTGGCATGACCTTCGCCGTGGTGGGGATCTTGGGGCACTTTAGCAAAACAATGCTGCTTTTTTTCATCCCACAAGTGCTCAACTTCCTCTACTCGTTGCCTCAACTGTTCCACATCATTCCTTGTCCCCGTCACCGGCTGCCGAGGTAACGTACCAGAGTGACCCATAACGGTACCACAGATTGTGCCTTTTATCTCCAACACCAGCTGAGAAAGGTGGTGGTAGGTGCTCTTTTTAAAAGCCATCAAAATAAATTTTATAGTTAAAAGAAGTTAGCTGGCTCGCTCTGCCAGCTACGAGTGAGTCACACAGTAGAGGTTTCTCAAAGAAGTTAACTCTTCCGACTACGCCCCGCCCCCAGGTAAAGAAGAGTGATTTTTAACAGTGTTAGAATGTGATTATTCTCAGCTACAAGATTGAGGGAAATTGATACAGGCCACTTTTAATGCTGTTGCAGTAGGATCTGCTAAGATTTCATAGTAGCAGGCATTCTGTGGCACTATGCCATATCAGCAATTGTCTCTGCAGCTGTTAGATTCTTCTATTTTATTTTTAAAACTATATAGCTTTATGCATATATTGGGGGCGCAGTGGGGAGGAACCTCCTCCTGACTCTGCCCAGTCTGAGGGACGAGGTATCAGCAGCTGTTGTTAAGCATACCAGATTGTTCCTGCTTTTTCCACCAGTGGATTTCTTCCTGAACTACTCAGCTAGGGATCTAAGTCTGCTTACATAGGGATCTCTCTGTCTCCTTGCTCTATCCAGACTAAAATTTTAATGTTTCTTTTAGGCTCAATCCTAGTACAGGGAAGTTGGAGATGAGCTACTCCAAATTCAAAACTAAGAGCCTCTCTGCCCTGGGAACAAACATTCTGAAGGTAATACCTAGAAAACATTCAAAATCCAGACACATTTTAAGGCGGTGATCAAATGTGAGAGGAACAGGATGGGAGGGAATGCCTAACTTCTGGGTTCAATAGTTATTTCCTGTCTCAAATCCAGAAGAAAATACTCTGCTTAGCGTGTCACCCTCTCTCGCAGTCAGTCGAATGTGTTAATAATCAGTCTTTCAGAACAGCACGCGTAGCCGTGTCCCAGGACCATCATAAGCCTATCCTGTCTTTTCAGTAAGAGCATGAGCGAGACTTCAGGGATGGTACAGCAAAAGGGATCTAGAGCAAAACCAGCCGGTGAGCACCAAACATACCTGGTGAAATAGCGTGCAACATTTCTCTCCCC
This sequence comes from Harpia harpyja, assembly GCF_026419915.1. Classification (NCBI taxonomy): domain Eukaryota; kingdom Metazoa; phylum Chordata; class Aves; order Accipitriformes; family Accipitridae; genus Harpia; species Harpia harpyja. Next base: position 47,593,066 of record NC_068943.1, on the reverse strand, counting down.
AGGCAGTCAAGATCTTGCACATAGTAGACGTGAGGAGTGGAACAGATGAAGATGGCGAATACACTGAGTGCAATAATATGACACTTATTAACTTTGTTATAAAGCTGATTGGACCCACCCACGAGCGAAATCTCACTCTCCTGTTGCTACTCATTCAGGTCAGACAAATGGTTCCTCCAGTAGAAAGATGTACTTTGCAATAGAAACAGATCCAAATCAGTCTCAAGAGTCGAAAGGGGGAAGTAAAGTATCATGCTCTTCACGCAAGATGCAGTTGAGCTGTGCAACTTGAGGAGAATCGGAGGTTTACACAGCTCAAGGAGGAAACAGATTCCTCCCCCCTCCCCGCCCCATTCATTGGGAGCTAATAAAGTCCCTAGGTTAGCTTGAAAAGAGTCCCAAGGCACGAATCGCTGGCTGCTAGAAAAACATTAGGAAAGCGGAGGCCCTTGTCACTCTGACCCGATACAGCCTTTTTCCACATTCCTGTTTTTCAGTCACACCAAATAACAGTCCTGGAGTTATCTCCAGTCAGCGGACTTGCGTAAGCGTGGCAGGCAGCTCAGCGGTATCTGAAATCTGAGTAGGGTGCAGGAGAGTTTTGAAGCAACTTCGAGCGCAAGGATAACGTGCCTCTCATACTGCCGCTACCTCCATTCAGCACGTGAACTCGCATGCATAACATAGTAGAAACACTGCTTTTGGAAAGGCCTGCATTGTTTAGTTGCCCACAATAAAATTATTTTTTCATCCTCAGATCAAAGATAAGAGATTCTTACTAGGAAAGAGAAGAGACACTTAGCCAAATTCCCATTCGTGAGGAAGGACTTCCAGCAAACAAACCTGGAGACTGAGCAGGGTTTAGACAGGCTACATCGGGGATGGGAGAGGATGGGAAGTACGTACTGCTTGATCTTGAGCCCAGTCACAGCAGAGAAGTCTTGGCAGCACCTTCTTGTAAGGATGCTGAATTGCAGCTTTGACACGAGGTATTTTCCGTCACAAACCATAGGGTTTACGTTTCCTCCTTAAGGAGGAAAGAGTTGTTCCAACCGTTCATCTCGTCCACTTGTTCTCACAATGCGACTGCACGCAGGCACACGCAGAAATCTCCTGCAGATAGCTACAGTTCTCGGACAAAGAACCGAGGACTTTGGCTAGACTTCTGCCTTTCGTCTTTCTATACCTAAAAAATGTAGCCTAAGTGGTGTTATTTAGTGAAACGAGGCATGCTCAAAAGCGCAGCAAATCCATCTGGAAAGGAGGAATCTGCCAGCCTGTAAACTACTTAACACTATAATGTTTCTGTTGTCTGTCTCATTTTTACCTAGGTCCTGGGTAGCACAATTGCTTTTTCAATCCGGTACCAACTAGTGCGCTTGTTTTACGATGTATGACTGGGCTGTCAGGAGCAGGGGAAAGAGTTGTACCTGCCAGTCAATTTTCTCCAGTTGCTGAACAAATGATTCAACTGATCTTACTCCGGCCCTCCGAGAACCTCAGGACACCTGTCAGAATGCAAGCAACTACTCTGCGTGGGCCAGTCTTGAACTGTAATCATCTTTTTTTTGTGCACAGAAGGCTTTTGTCCGATTCTGCTGACAGAAAAGATTCACTGCTACTTGGACATCATTGTTACTGGGATTACCTTTCAGAGGGGAAGTAAATGACCCAAATGTTTACTCACAGCAAAGTGGGAAGGATGAAATCTCTATACATCTAGCAAGCATGTTACTGTTCCCCGAGAGAGGAAACAGGAACTTCCATTTCCATGAGACTCTGTACAGCAGAGCAAGTAAACCAGAATCCTCTCCTGGCTTCTCCAGTCCTGTCTTTGGTCCATAGACATAGCATGACATGTTATAAACCATACCCAAAACTCAAGAGCGCTCTGAGAATAAAATAACTCATGGTACCCTTTCCCCTTCATGCTTTGCCTCGAGAATATTGACATGCAGCGAAACTAGGTTACATGATACATCTCTGTGGCTTTCTACCCTGCTAGGGGGCTGATCATTTCTGCAGCAGACTCCCTTCTCTTTCACAGCTACGGGGAATGTTCCCACCAAAGGGCTTTTATTTCTGAACATCTTTATCATCTGCCTTTCCACCTTGCTTCGTGGAATAGGACACATCTGGACCAGGCTAGCAGAGTAAGGATGGCTGTGTCCTTGCGTAACAGAGGACTTCCATAAAAGCCTTAGATTAATGTGGAAGTAAGACCCTGCAGGCTGCAATTACCTCTTCCTCAAATACAAATCGTTATTTATATAGCAGTAGCTGGCACCATAGTTCACCACAGAATTGCTGCCTTCCTGACAGATAAACACACACAGCCTTGGAGTACCAGGTTAAATAGTCTGCACAAGATTAATGGGAGTGAAAAGCAAAATAATGCAACAGCAAAGGCAGGGACACTGAGATGGGTGACAGTAGAAGTTGCCGAGTCCAGTAACTTAATAGATGCAAGGCTGGCACACCTCCACACGCCCAAGTCCAGCCAGTAGCAAGGCTGAGAACGTATTCCTGGTAGGCAGAAATGCATACGTCCAGCAACACTGATCAACACAGGAAATACACAGCACTCAAACATGAATGGTACAAGTGGCCAAATCCTCTTCCTCCTCTCCAGCTGATGAGTTTGGAAGTCTGCTAGTAGAGTGTATTCATATAAACATATACATGTACACACACAAACGTTAACGAATCCTTTCAGTAGCTGGCCTTAAACACTCAGTCTGTCCAGTAACTAGCCGCTGGATTTCCTGGCACCAGGTCATATGAACACCTGAGGTCCACAGTACTACGCTACTTGCTCTTACTCAAATCTTCTCTCCTAGAGAGGGGAGGAGAGAGAGGAATTAGTCTCTCTGCTAGCTGATCCAGACATATGGCCTTCCAGTAGCCAACTCGCAGATGCCCACCCCGTTTTATCCAGTAAGCTGGCTTAGACCTACCTCCAGTAAGCAACCTGCTGACCCCGATGGCTCCCATATCTGGTCCTAGATACCTGGCGCCAAAGTCTGTTATCTTGCTTGCTAGTCTGGCTCACTCACTAGTGATCACACACACTGGCATTCCACCCTAGCCCCAGCTCCCCTCTGCACACGCTCCAGTCTTTTCATTCGCCAGTACGACATACACACTGGCCCCTTTGACCTGTGGCCTGACGCCAGTTGCTGGCGCTTAGACATCCAGACATTCACATGCACACAGGGTAGACAGTCCCCTCACGGTGGAAAAAAAAAAATCTAGAAATGGAGTTGAGCGAGACAGGACAGACTGCAGAGATAAAGGCTACCAATCAGCAATTTGTTCACACACGACCACCTTCTTCACCCTGCTGCTCCTCCCATGTTTTTTCCCTCCTGGTCCTCTTTGACGCCTTCTCCACCTTTGGTGCTTCCCTTCACGCATTCCCAGAATCCCCTAAAAAGGATTTCACGGTAGGTTTTACACATCCCTGAGCATTCTTTCCCCGTATGCCACCGTAAGCCCAATACCCCCATGGGCAGGGATCCCGCTCAGTCTGCAGGGATCCCGGGAGCCCCCCTGCCTCACTCGAGGGGAGCTGGGCCAAGACCAGGGCCCAGGGGCCCACCCCACTCCTCAAAAAGCTGTGGGAGCAGCCCAGCTGGGGTGGCATCTTGCCGGTGCAGTCATCGGAGTGCCCCATCGCCTCTGCCCCTTTGGGTTACCGCCACCAGCCCTTGCTCACGTAACCTAAAGGGTGACACAGGCAAAGCTCCTCACACAGAGCTGATCTCGAAGCGTTACTGCCTCCTGTCAGGAGTACCAGCGCTTGTGCGGTGGGTGCTCTGCCTGCCCGCGAGTGGATGGGAAGCACGAGGGGCCCTCTGCGAGACGGCCAGCTCGTCCCGAGCGCAGTGAACACAGGTCCGCCGCTGCCAGCTGCACCGGCAGCAGCTCCCTGACGAGCAGGCAGGCCCGCCACCGCGCAAGTCCTGCCGCGGGGGCCGGCGGCCGCGGTCTGGGCGGCGGCGGCGCCGCACTTCCCCCGCTTCCCCTTCCCCCCCCCGGCGGCGGCGCGCACCGGTATGCCTCAGCACGGTATGAATTTGGCGCCTTACCTTCTCATTGGCCGGCCTCCGTCGCCAATAGACTCGGGGCAAGCGCGGTGGTATCGCACAGGCGACCAGTCAGCAAAAAGCTTCTTCCGGCAGACGCACCAATAGCGAGGCGCAGCGGCCCCGTCCAATGAGCTGAGCCGTACTTCGCAGAAGGCTATAAAAAGGCTGGGTGCGGGCCCTCCCGCCCCACTTCGCCGCAGAGCTCCGGAGGGGGGAGGCCGCGGTGCCCAGAGTGTAGCGAGGCGCCATGTCTGGCCGTGGCAAGAGCGGCGGTAAGGCCCGAGCTAAGGCCAAGTCTCGCTCCTCCCGGGCTGGGCTGCAGTTCCCGGTCGGGCGCGTTCACCGGCTGCTGCGGCGCGGGCACTACGCGGAGCGGGTGGGGGCCGGCGCGCCCGTTTACCTGGCCGCCGTGCTGGAGTACCTGACGGCCGAGATCCTGGAGCTGGCGGGCAACGCGGCGCGCGACAACAAGAAGACGCGCATCATCCCCCGCCACCTGCAGCTGGCGGTGCGCAACGACGAGGAGCTCAACAAGCTGCTGGGCGGCGTCACCATCGCGCAGGGCGGCGTTCTGCCCAACATCCAGGCCGTGCTGCTGCCCAAGAAGACGGGCGGCGGCGGCGGCACGGGCCCCGCCAAGGCCGGCAAGAAGGGCAGCGGGCAGCAGTCGCAGGAGTACTAGGCCGGCCGGCCACCCCCGGCACCACACAAAGGCCCTTTTCAGGGCCACCCCCATTGCTCACCGGGAGAGCTGCGATCCGCGGGGGGGAGGGGGCGCGTCTCTGTCCCGCCGGCGGGGCTGGCGGCAGGCAGGCTGCCTGCCTGGTGGCTGGGCGGCGCTGCGAGGCCCCGGAGTGCCGGCTGTGAAGCGGCGGTGAGGAACCTGCCCGTGCGAGTCCCCTCAGAACTGCGAACAGAAGAGCCGCTCTGCCGTAAAGACTTGGACTTACACCGGGGTGCTTGTCATTCAGCTGTATTTATCGTCTGTTACATTCAGTGGACGTTGCATAGAGAATAAACAATGCTCCGTTTCCAAAACGGGACCCCAGCAAGGTGCCGTTTCAGTGTTTCTACAAGGCACTGTAACGCATGAGCCCCGCCGAGAGGCTGGCGACCCCGTAGTGAGTGCAAGAAGCCTCAGTAAAAGGAAGGGGCTAGCAGTTACAGAGAAAGGCACGATAGCCCAAATCGGGGCTTCCTCTTCAGCTCCTGGCTGACAGGTTAGCGTAGGTGAATGACTGTCTCAGACTACCCTCGTAGACAAGCGTACAAGGGAAACCAGACTGGCTGTCTGCTTACTTCCCAATTTATTACTGGCCAACTGACAAATTTGCATCTGGTAACTGCAAACTTAATTCCTTACCTTAACTGAGCCCTACAAACATGGCATCTGTGCTACTTGACTACGAGGAACCTGGTACTGGGAACCTAACAGCAGTCTTCCTCTTCAGCATTCTGATGAGTGAACAGGCCCAAATAATATTAATGACAACTGAAAGTACTTTGGTACTGTCAGCACAGTACAGCACTTCAGTACCATGCCAGTTGAGTCTCTGATCATAATCTGTCATAAGTGCCTTGTTCCTAAACGGAATAGGAGAACACTTACAGATCAGGGGGGGTTAATTATTATTTTTTTAACCTGTTGAAAAACCTTCACAGAGACACTTTGCAATTTAGAGAAATGCAGAGAGGGATGAAAACCCTGAACAGCGTAAACTACTCAAGTTAGTTAACTTAGTATTTCAAGTTTTTGTGCCCAAACATCAGTTAAGACCGGTCTGAGCATTTAAATAAATCTCTTCCTCCAAAGGAGGATGACAGCATAGCTGCAAAGACTTGCTAGAGTTCTAGCAGTCATGCAGAGTACACCACAGGTTTAGCGGGCATCGTTGAGCTGCCTTGCCACGCTAAGGATATGCTTAGCTCCCTTGCTCAGAAGTAAACTAGCTAGTTCAACACCAAGGTTCTCTGCAGCTTCCTGGGCCTGACCAGGGACATTCTTGGCTGTGATGCCAACATGCTGCACATCGTCGTTTGGTCCATCTTCATTCTGCAAATATAAACACCTCAACGTAAGGCAGCGGGAAGGAGCAGGCAGTGAATAGTGTAAGCCACATGTGAAGCGGGGTAAAATCTGTGGTCTGAGGAGCCTTGAGAACAGTGTGCTGTTACTGTTTCCAAGGAACCAGACCAAAAGTAATAGATTTCAAAACGTCTGGTTTTGTCATTCAGCTTCAGGTTTGGATTTTGAAGCCACTGTGGTTCACATACCTGTTGGGGATAATTAACACTGGTCTGCATAGTCTCCTTCAGGCTATCAGATCCATCCAAACTGTAGACTGCTCCTGTCAAATACAACTTGGGAAGACATACAGAAGGGATTAATACCACGTTTACAAATAAACAGAAAGCCAGCTACCCCCTTTTTAAAAAAAAAAAAAAAAAACGAAACAAACCAAAAAAACCAACCACACGACATATGAAGCTAAGTCTGGAAAGGAAGGCTTTTGTAGTGCAGTGGGATCAGCAAGAACAGCAGTACAATAAAACTAAGAAAAATAATCCCTGTTAAGGAAGATGCGACTCCCCAAGAAGAAAGCTGAACTCTTTTCTTGCCTCCCACCTCCTTAATTGCACTCTGTTGTGTAAAACCACTGCTTTTCTGGGGTCAGAAGCGAGACTCCGATCTCAGGGCAACGCTACCTTTAAAGAAGGGGGGGTGGAAATCTGGTCCTTATAATAAGGATTTTTCTAGAAGACTGAGCTTCAGTAGCCAGACCCACTCTCATACTCCTGCTTTGAACACAAACCCAGAAGGCTGGAGTCAGGAGCCAACCTGCCCTAATTGGCTATACAGGTACCTGCTGGAGTTACCTTCAGGGTAGGATCAGGGAACATGCACACACTGGAATAGGTTTTCAGAAACAATTCCAGATAAATACAAAGTACTCCTCACCTGGCCATCTTTCAGCATGGTGTTGACGGCGACAGGGACGCTACATCCACCCTCCTGAAACAGAAAGCAGCTGACACCGAGGCTCCTACCTGACACATTCAAAGCAGAGGCCTCTGAAAAGTTTAGGCTGCACGCAACCCCGCCTATCGCTCTTCAGGCCCTTCTCAATTCAGAAGTAATCTCTACTTCGCAGCTTTAGGAAAGTGTAACAGATTTCCCATGCTATGGCGTCATGTCAACTAGCAGAGCAGTATTTACTGCTGCAGGTGGAAGAGCAAGAACACCACACCTACCAAACGTTTCATAAAGGCTCTCTCAGCAATGCAGCATAACACGGTGTCTGCATCATGCAGGGCAGATACCATATTCAGTATCTCTTGGTCTTTGGCACGAACTTCCACTGCTAAGGCACCCTATAAGAAGAAAAAAAAGAAACACACAACATAATAATCGTAGTAATTCCTCAACTTCACGCATCTCTGTGTGCACTCAGCATTGGTCATGAAACACAAATCAGGGGCTTAGATGCATTTCATAAGGGAGCAATGTTTAGACATTTACAGAAATGAATTACAAAACAATCCACTGGTTGCAGAAACATCCTATAACAGCTACTGTAAAGAGAAGATCAGAACTTACTTCAGCCAAGTGTTCAAGATCATGCTGTCACCTCAAACTGTTCTAGAACCTCAGTTATGACTGCATATATAGAAACACGCACCCCAGTGCCCCTTCATGATAAGAAGCCTGGATAAATCCAAGCTTCCCAACATTTCTCAAGATAAAGATGAAGTGCTGAATGAGTAACAGCGACAAAATTCTTTCCTAAAAAACTGGAAATGTGATGGGGGGCTGGAGGGAGGGCAACCACACAGTACCTGACAAATGCATGATCAAAATCACTATTTCAGACTAAATTTGCAGATTGATCACTTGCAATCACTAATGTATTGCCAGCTCGGGTTTAGCAAGTTTGATACCCACTCTGCAACACTGTAAACTCAGCTGCATGGCCAGCATGGGCTGGAATGGTTTGCCTGCCTGGAAACGAGAGCACTAAGAATGTGCTCCAAGGCAGGTGTTTCAGCTCCACCCTACGGGCACCGTGCATAAGGGAGGAGGGAGCGTCACAGGGCAAAGATACTGTGGTGGCTCTGCACGATCATCTTGGTACAGCGCAACACTGACCCTCCCAGAGCCTGCCCCACATCTGCCGCATCACCCCACTGTAGTTGTGCCACACGCACACCTTTACCGTTTTTCCATTACTAGTGGCAACCAGCCCCCACAACACCAGGTAACAGCTGACTACCTTTCTTCCCACAAGCTGTACCTAAAACAGCGTAATGGCCAACAAACCAACACACAAGAAGTATTCGGCATAATTAACTACTCTGACAGACTGTACTGCTGCTGGCTTTCAATACGCAGTATGGCTTAAGATACAAAAGTTGTAACGCACCTGTCCAACAGCATACAGACAATCTTCAGGGCTTAGGAGCTGGAAGAAAGTAAAATCAGAGTTAACTCAAGTTGCACCATTCGGAATACAGGAAGCGAGAGCCCAATTTTATGCTCACCTCTAACCGCAGCTGATTTTGTGCCTGACCAAAGAACTATCACCTCCCCCTTCCCGTGCCTCAGTGTTTCCACCCCTGAAGTGAGATAATGCACTTTCCTTCACCTGGACTGTAACACTTCGTAAATTAGCTGATCAGAAAAATCTTAGTCATGCACATTGCTCCATTGCTAGACAGAAGTATTGTGAAATGCTGGGAGACGATCAGATTACAAACTGTTACTGCACCATGGAAAGCTGAACAGTATAGATTTCTGTGTGAAGAAAACAAAAACAAACAAACAACCAACAACAACAAAAAAGAAAGAAAACAAGAAATCCTCCCCAAAGCGCATCAAATCACAAGCTAACGTGGCAATGGATTGAGCAGACTGCATGCTTGTCTTTGACAGGACAACTGCAAGGTCTGAAAGGCAAGCAGTTGACAGTTTGGCAGAGAATAGTATTTGCTGCGCCTCACCTGGCCAATGCGATTCTCCCAGCCCATTCTCTTCAGCCCAGCAGCAGCCAGGACGATGGCACTGAAGTCTTCCTTCTCATCTAGCTTCTTTAAGCGGGTATTTAAATTCCCTCTCTGTAGAAGTGATTAAGCAAGCATAGAAACAGCAGGCAAACAGTCCTATAACCACTTAACATTCACTTGAGTGCGTTTACAGAATGTACAGAATCCAACAGCTTCCAAATGAGAATCAGTCAGAGTACCGTCCTGAAAGAAGTGTTAAATATGGACAATTGTTTCTTTAAATAGAATTTTGCTGAGCATTATGGATTAATTCAAGCACTGACTCTCAAAAGATATGCATGTAATTTAAGTACATTATTAACACTCGATACCAACTCCTTTTGCATAGCAAAGAACTACTTCACTAGGACTGAAGTAACGGTGCCTTTTACCACTAGCTGACTGGCCCACATCGGAACCAGTGGCCCAAATCACATCTGGGGTATTGGGAACCAATTGGCATTTGGGCACACCACCACAACAAACACACAGTAGGCACCCATCAAGCAGTTTTACAAACATTCCTTAACGTAAAATTCATCTGCATACCGAGTCTCAGCTAGGTTAAGGCTGGCCCCTTTTTTACAGCCTCGTGAGAAAGTAGAGGACAGAATGGGCTACGGTACGCTATACACCCCTCTCAGAATAAGTTAGTGGAGGGCAGCCTTTGAGGAAGCAGTTTGTTCTTGTAGGTCAGGTGGTACAAATCAGCCCTGAATCTAGATTTCGCATTAAGTTACATTTTTCTGTTTGCAGCTTTACCCAGCTCCCACATTTTGCCAGGAAAGGATACAATATCCCTGAATTCTAACTGAGGGAACTTCTTTTTGAGCTGGGCTGCTCTCCGAAGTGAGCTGGTTCCAATCACACTGTGGGGAAAATAATATCAATGAAATCCAGAATACTCCTACACTTACCTCTAGCCAGAAATATGTCAGAACTTGCAAGGAAACAAACGATGACTTTTTTTTTCTTTTTTTTAAATTGAAATGAAGATCCAAGAACCTAACAATGATTTGTATCTCCTTAGAAGAAAGAAAACCATTCTGTGAGGTTTACTATAAAGCCTGGCTGAAGCTAGGTGCAGGCAAGCCACTCCCAAGGAACCAATTTACAGGAGATGCTTCTGGAGGGCTGCCCCTAGCCACCGTCAAGGACTGATGAAACTGCATTTAAAGACCACAACACTTGTCACAGAAAAATAAAGACTCAGCTGCCCCAAACTGAACCAGACATAGCCAGATGAGTGAAGTTACTAAAATGAAGGGACTTCATCAATGATAGAAAGGCAGTGGGAGGAGGACCTTTGGAAACAGTTGGATGCATAACTGGAAACCACAGAAAACTGCCAGTCTGGGCAGTCAGTATTTCCTTTCTGGAGATGTATGCTATTCACTTTTCTCGGTACCCTGGAACCTAAACCAGATGCGATTTTCCTGCTATCCAGACGCACAGAAGCATGAGTCCACGTTTGTGTCACAGCTAGTTTGTTTCTTTTACTTTAACACAGGAAAAAAAATAATCTTTCTAATAGTTACCTTAATCTGAGTAATTTCACTCAGCCGTCTCAGACAAAAGACTCCAATAACCTCTATGAAAAGGCAGGTAATTCAAAATGAAGAAACTGCTCATGCTCTCAGCAGAACCGTAAGAAAGCAATGCCAAAAAAACAACGAAGAAATTGGAACCAGCTGGGTGAGAACAAGAGCATAGTTCAGGCCCAAGCAAGCTAAAATACTGCACCGGACACCCTGTCTCCATTGTATGCATTCCCCTGCAGTAAGCTTAATACAAAGGAGCAGGAATTCACTCTGGAGACTGCAATAAGAAAGGGTCTAACTTGAGAAAACATTGCAACTCAAGAGTGGCTTGAGAGATCCAACCTCACTGAGTGTGCAGCGCTCCCATGAGACAGCATTGCTCTTCTCAGCAAGTGGGTTCGGTGTAATGTCTATGGAAAGCTAATGGAACGCAGCGTAAAACCACTACAGGATAAAGCAAGGAGCTCATTGACTTCCTGCTGGGAAGTATCAACTGACTGCTCCCTTTCATTTTTACACCTGTCTTCCCCTTCCTCTCCCCACTCACCTCTTTTCAGGAAGGAGGCTCAGTGTTTTCCCACAGTTTTTGGGATGAAAGACAACGGCATCGAGTGGGTTTTCCCTTCTGCAAAACAACGCAAGTGCAGAACAGCTGATACATCATTTAACGGAAGGCTGTTACGTTTAACAGTTCTGCTATCGGTCCCCAGAGGAACTGCCTCTGGCTCCAAAACACCCCATCATCATTGTAAAAGCAACAATTGCCAGCAAACATGCTGGCTATGGAACACTGGGACAGCTCTAGTGCTTCCACCGCTTCAGAGATTAATCAGAGGGTGGTCAAACTTTGAACACCTACCTAAAAGGCCCTAAGCTGACTTTGCTTTCCTACCACTACCAACACTGTAAAATGCAAGTCCCCTGGAGAATCGAATCCACACTTACTTGCAGACAGCGCCAATGGTAAAGCCAGGAGGAAGAGAAGTTGGCAGGTCCTTCAAGGAGTGAACCACGAGGTCAACTCTAAAAATTAGAGGACAGTAGTCACTGAAGAGATGGTTGAGCTCACACGGTACCTACCAGAGGCCTGCAGGTCATCTACAGGAAAGTGTTGAATCCATCCTGGGAATTAATTTGGAGAAGAGGGAGGGATTTCAGGATTCTAGAGCCAGAATTACTATGCAATTCTAGTGTTACTCCAGAAAAGCCACTTCACCTTTCTCTGTCTCTCTTTTCCCACCTGTAAAGTAAGACAATGCCTTCCTCCCAGCAGCGATGCAAGACACATTACAACAATCAGGTTGAAGGAAGGGAAGATGCTGGAGATGTTCACACGGAGAGACTCATCGTATCAATATGCAACCAGTACGTTGTCTGGTATTACGCTTCAAACTGAAAATAATAGCTAGCCAAAGTAAAAGCTATCTGCTTCTTTACAAGGCAAACGAACATCATCGTAAACGCTCAAGTCTCCAGTATTTTTTCACCAACTTTACTAGAAGATGCAGTATCACGTGCCTATGTGTCAGAGATGCAGAAGAATATCTTTGGTTTTAAACCTACTTTAACCAAGGCACAAGCACCACTGAAACCCTCCTCAGGATATTGAAAAAGAAAAAAAGATGGAAAAAAGCCCCACTAATCTCTCTCTGCCTCAGCCAGAGCCTGAACCGAGTTTTTCTGTAGAAAGAAGTTACCCAGAAAGCAGCACAACTTGCCCATGCCCAGTTCTCCTGCATAATTAGCAGGCAATATGTTAATACACGCTAATGTGATAACGCTAAATATGTTACGCAATATGTTAAGGCCACCAAGCAAAGTATTTTTCAAAGAATGTACTTGTAAACAGGAATTTGATTAGATTACATCCTCTCTGATGCACATGTAAGACACAAATCACAGGAGAAAAAAACCTAACTGGGGCAGACCAAGCGACACAACTACTCCACTTCAAAATACGTGGCCTAAACCCAGGGCAGAGAGGGGAAAGAAAAAAAGAAAAAGACAGTGACTTATCAAAGGACTTCTTTCTTAGCCAGAGAGGTACCAGAACAGAATGAAACTAGATCACGTATGCAGTAAGCCAAAGATGTCCAAAGAGCACCACTAATGCCACAGGAGGGAGAGAGAAAACAACAAGCTCTTACTCATTTCTTTCAAGTGCGTTTTCCAGCTCTTTGGTGAAGAGGCTCTTCTCCCCGATCTACACAGGAATGGAGGAACATGAATCACAAAAGAAACATCTGTAAATGTACCGTCAAATACAATTACTTATTGCATAGAGCAAGAAGAGATCCTTTACCTTGGAAAGCGCTGTATCCAAGATCTTGTCTCCGGTTGTCGACATGGCAACTGCTCAGAGGGAGAGCACAGGTAAAATGTGAGGCTCCATCAAAGCACCTAGGCCTAGCCTGGAAATATCTACGTAACACCTAACGAGCAGTACAGCGTCACACACTACTGCATGAACACAGACTCAAGGTAAATATAAGAGCAGCTCGCTTCTAGAAATACACTGCGCTCAAGACAAGTGAAATTGAGACTTTCTTCACTGTCCTCAAAAAGAGAACAAGGGGAAAGAGGGCAGGTTTTGGGAAGAGCTGGCCCAACGGAAACTGCCAGAGTCTTTCTCTGCAGTGCCAGTAAACAGGTACTCAGCAGTTCTCTTCAGTGCAAGGCTGGGATCCCATTACTCCTGTTGAACGCCTCAAGCCCCAGGCAGGAAAATGTCCCTAAGGCACAGTGGGGTGCAGCCAGAGCGATACCAGGTTCTCAAACGGAGCAACATAACACCATCTGCATGACATACTCAGAGCTTCAATTATCAGGAGCTTATGAAATCCATCTTTCTCCCCTAGAAAAAACCAGCAGCAGTTGCTCAGCCACACAACCTAACTGAATTCAGATGGTGCTCTTAGATAAGCGGGTCGAATCCTCCTCCTTGTGACAGCACCCTACACACACCTCTTACACACAAAGATAAGCGGCTGGCTCCTGCTGCCGTCTACCCCAGGGCAGCATCCAAAAAAGCTTACCAATCTCAAAGCAGAGGTCAGGGTATAGCTCACGGAGCATCTCGACTACGCTGTCGGTCTGAATCCGGGCCAGCTGCAACAAAGCAGAAAACAAAGCCCTAAACAAAGAGCACATCGTCCATACAGTACCTAGAGAGGACTTTGCCATTCTTCAACGGTCAGGCATGCGTGACCACTACATTCTCTAAATCAAAAGAATTAGAAATAAGTAGCCCCAAGTAAAATCTCTCATAGGTACAAACTCCTTCAACCATGTGAACTCCCATCATGACCACAGCATTTCACTGAAGAACTTATTTTATCAACTAAGCGGCAGAATAACATCTCCCCATGTCCAGCGCCACTGTGATCCAAGCACTGACAAGCCAAAACAAAGACTTTATCGAGTTAGAAGAGCGACTAGAGCAGAAGCCTACATGTCAGGATCCACATGCCCTACTTCCAGCTGTGTTACTAAGGTCATTAGCTGTCCCCCAGTCAGAAATTCCATTTCTCTATACCAGCTCGGCGCCCTTATTCATAGACAGCATCTACCTACCTACCTTTGAGCTGCTTGGTTTCACCTCTGCAGAACACGACTGCTGAAAGATGCCCGCTCATCAGCAAGCAGGCAGAAAGGTAAGCAAAAACCATCCTCCTGTTGCTCAGTGATGAAAGGACAAATCGTACCACACACTTAGTACCCTCTGCTTTTTCTAAGAGTGTGAATTTTACCAATTATGCAAGTTCTGGGAGAAGTGAATAGGATTTCACGGTGCCGCTGGAAAAATCTATAGTTACTGGGAAATATGAGTTATTTATACTCTGTAAGATCAGAGCTCTATTTAGAAGCTCTATGGACAAAAAAAAGTAACAGCTTAGGTCTGCATGCACAACAAGCAACAGATCTTAAAGCAGTAAAGGGTGGGAAGAATGTTCCCTTGCATAAGAATGGCCCATGCTAAAGATGAGTTGGGTTAGAAGGTTAAGTTAGACTTCCTGAAAGGAAGCCCATCCACTGCTTTTGCCCTTAGTTCAACTTTGAGGAAGAATTGATACTCTTCAAATATCAAATCCTTTTGGCTCTCCATCATCTTTCTTTTTGAGAATGTGTCAGATAATGGCAGTGAAATAGTTATAAGCTCTTGCAAGCCAGACCCCAGTCCAGCTTCAGGGCATGGTTTAGTGGGCATGGTTGATGGTTGGACTTGATGATCTTGAAGGTCTTTTCCAACCTAAATGATTCTATGATTCTATGGAGATTCACCCACTGCCTGGAGCTTCTCGCGTGAGCATAAGCCGAAGCAAGCAAAATCAAACCAGAATTACACTAGCAGAGGATCATTCCACACATGCAAGCAGCAGCAGACTCAAGCAACCACAGGTGAGTTTCAGCTTTTCTCCCACTGATGAGCTGTGTAGCCTGGGGCAATTAACTTTCTTCTCAGGACTGTACTTTCCCTACATGTAAAACGAGTAAAAGTAGCCGCTTCCCTTTGTAAAGGGCCACAAGAGCCTCAGGTTAGAAAAAGAGGTAGCAAGCATGCACAGCTATGCCCCTTGCCCCAATGTCTACGCCAAACACCTCCTTGAAAGTACAGAATTCTTCCTAGAACGTGCTACCAGAACGGAGGAGATTATCTCTGAAGAAACAAAGGCCTGCAGGACGTTTATCTCCCTCGGCGAGTCCGCTCCTCCCTGCTGCACGCAGCTGGCGAGAGATACCCACCGCCTCTCTAGAGGCGTCCCCTTCCCCGTCCTTCGCGCGGCCCGAAGCCACGAGTGGTTGGGGGTTTCGTCGGGCTGTGGCTTTCCCGCCTCCCTGGAAGAGCTGCACGAGCCGTGCGAGTCAAAAAGTCCCCAAAGAAAGTCCTTCCACCGCTGACCCTCGGAGTCCCGAGAACGGCAGCGGAACGCGGGCCCTCTCCCTCCCGCGGGCTCTCCCACCGGGCAGCTCGGCGCCGGAGCGCCAGCAGCGGCGGCAGCAGCAGCAGCAGCAGTGCCCGACCCCCTCGCCTCCGACTCCCCACTCGAACGCGCCTCCCGGGCCGCGGAACTGCCGGGACCCGGAGGGACGAACGCCTTCGCTCCCGCCCGGCGCCGCCGCCTCGGGCTCCCCCCGCACCTCCGCGGGCGCCGAGGACGGGAGCGCCGCCGCTGCCTACCTGGCTCCGGCGGGTGCCCACGCGGACCGCTCTGCCGCCCACGCCGTTCTCGCCCTGCGGCAACAACCGGGTCAGCGGCCGCCCCGTTCGCCGCCCCTGTCCCCACTGCCCCCCCCCCCGCCTCGCGCGCGCCCAGCCCCCGCGAGACCCCGACTCACAGCGGCCGCGCCCGGCTCAGCCATGACACCGCGTCGCCCGACACCGCGTCGCTCCGCGGCGCGGTCCGGACCGGCCGCGCCCCCGGACGTCACGTCCGGCTGCCCACGTGACCCTCCGGCGCCGGTAACGGCCGCTGTGCTGCAGAAGGCCGCCCGCTCCCGGAGGCCCCGCCCTTCCCCGCGCGCCCGGTACTCTCAGCGCACTGCCCGGCTGCTAGTCCGGTTTATTGGGGGGAGCGGAGGGACAGACGAGGGTGAAGAAGCCCGAGCGCACACGGGGATGCCCGTACAACCCGAGAGGGTGCGCGTTGACGCAGGCCGGCGTCAGGTACTGCGCTTGGCGTGGATGAGCAGCTCCCGCTGCAGGCCCGCCTCGATCGTCGTAGCCGCCTTTCCCGAGGGCAGGTCCGTGATGAGGGTGAGCTTATTGAAGACGCCTCGGCCAAAGTAGTCGGCGACAACGGAGAAGCCGTCGTTAGAACACTTGAGCTGCCGGAGACAAAGCAGCAGCATCAGGAAGAGCCTCCCGAGCCCCCGGCCCCCTTCCTTTCAGCCCCTGCCCCGCAGCCTCGTTCTTCGAGACACAGCAGCCTAAAGCCTCTCCTTGGCTATTCTGCTAGTTCGAGGCGAGTGCTGCCCCAGCAGCTTCCCCTGCGAAGGTGTTCTGCCGCTGGCCCTTCCACCTCTTGTTCCAATCCTACATTTTGAGCCACGCGCTCAAAAGGTAACGAACAATTATCTTAAGCAGGAAAGCGACTGCCTCAGCTACTCGAGCTTCCACCTACATTAACGTGTTCCAGCTGATGCCCCGCTCTCAACTTTGCTACTTCATTCTTGGGGAGCACGATGCAGACGCGACACTTTTGGCGTACCCCGCCTGCACCATCCTGTCCCCGTTCCGATTCACACTACTCTTTTTTTTTTTTTTTTTTTTTCCCTTTCTCCTCAATTTGTTCTATGCAACTTGTGGACCAGCTGTCACATGGACCGGTACGTCTCGATCCATTTCAGGGTCTGGTGAGAATAGTTTCTCTTTCAGCTTTGGAGAGCATCAAGGACTCGTTATGCCCTATACCTAATGCAGTCAACCCAAGGGCTTAATGCCTCATTATTCACAGTCAGCGTAACCTCCTTTACAAAATACTTTCACCCTTACCCTTCTCTACCAGCCTCTGGGGATCTGTAAATGAATCTAAACCCTACTTATTTAAACTTGGTACGACGGGCCACGTTACCCTACCTGATGCTGAAACTGGTCGTGCAGATCTCTCTTCTGCTCCTGGGCTCGGATCATGTCCATCACTTTGCGATTTTCTGGCATGCAAGTAGGACATTCTGAATCGCTCTCGGAGTAGCTTTCAAAGCAATGCTGGTGGAAGGAATGGCCGCACAGGAAGTGGACTGAAGGCAGCTCCAGGGCACTGGTGCAAATGCTACACTTGGTCTTCTGAAAGATCTTGGGACTGAGAGAGTGAGAGGAGGCAGAAGGGCGAGAAAGACAAAGTATGTTTTTCCTTAATAAAAGAGAACAACGGTTCTATCCCCTATAAGACAAGACGGCACGCAGTCCCGCACCTTGCTTTTAGCTCTTCGATCTCCTGGCGGATCCTTGTAGTTTCTTCTCGGTATTTTTGAATTCTCTGCTCATCCTGCTCTATCTGGCGGCTCTGCTTCTGCAGCTTGTTGACAAGATAATCCTTAATCACAGACAGTGTGGCTGTGGAGTTATGAGCCAGCGTCTGCACAACTGAGAGCAACCGAGATGTTAGTTTAAACACAAGCAAAAAAACTGCAGCTACACTAGTCAGTCCTACCTGGACAGACCGGTTTCCTGTAAAAGGCCACTTACAGACAAAGGCAGTCAGCATTCTTACTGAATCAGAGAGCTCATTTAAAAACTCGATTTCAGTTTGACCTCTTCCAGAAATGGGTGACTGGGAGCATATTTGGATAGCTCAGACCAAAAAGGGCAAAGCAAGGATCTAGCGGATTGGATTCCATTTCAACTTCTCCACCAAGGCATAGCAGGAGTTTCAGCAAGCCCTTCACCTCCCCACACTGACAGAACAGAAGCCATGTACAGACATCTCTACGACTGATACCGCACATCTTTCTTCCTAATCAGGGACCTGTGACCGGCATTGCTTTTCCCTATAGAGCACGTTATTACTTCCAATGGTGGGCTCAAACTTCGTTGATGCTTCTCTCAAACTTCTAATCTACAGAGAGCGCTATAAACTAGTTTGGTGGTTGGGTTTTTTTGGGGGTGCCCCATGTTGTTATTACCAAGCAGCGGAGGCATAAGGTTCTTGCTCTCGATGTGTTTCAGCACCGCAGCAATATACTCTTTGCAGTCCTCCTCCTTCCGTGCAAAGTAGCCGAGAGCCTGTTCCCAGAGACAAGCCTCTTGGTCTCCATACAACTCGCACACCTCGATCACCTTCTTGTACTGCTCGTTCTGCATGTGGTAGTGCATGATCTGTTGGAAACTACGGGAGAAAGAGACCCATCAGCTGCAACAATCCATCTTTCCTTTTGAGTTGTTACAGGGACCTCTGTTTTTCACCCAGCCGTGCAATCCCGAGACATTCACACAGAAGCCAAGGCAGATCTGTCATTCACTCTCTACATAACTGCCCTGCTCTATCAACAAGGTATTTTCAGCTGAGCAACAATCTACAGTTCCCATCTTGAGACACTAAAGAGGTCGTTACCATTGTAAGGCAGGGACATTTATGGCTCAGAAATCCCTGCAGTGGGGGCAGGGGGGACAGGACCCTACAGACAAGAGCAACACTCACAGTTTGCCCTGCTCATATAGGTAGAGGACACCATCCTTGAAATTGTGCATCTGACATAAGACCAAGGCCTTATCAAAGACTGTTTTGAACCTTCCACTCTTCAGGAGGGTGAGGGCTTCATTGTGCAGCTTCTCCTTGATCTACAGAGAAGGGCAAGAGGTCAGGGAGAGCAACACACGCGTAGAGAACATTTTGCACTAAGACCTGACCACAATTTGCAGCTCTTTCAAAGAGGAGGACAGTTTTGCTGTTTGCCCTCTATCCCTTTTAAGCAAACAGGACGTGATTTCTTCCGCCCAAACAGCCAGCATCCTCAGAGATCTAGGCAAGCAAATAGAGCTACTCTTGTGGGAGAAGCATCTGCCCACAGAGGTTGTATTGTCTAGAATCTGTTCTTAAATGAGATTCATACAAAACAAGCTCAGCCTCACTGAAAGGCATATTCTCCCAGCTAGCAGGCCGCTTTCCCATTTATGTGCCATTTGTCCAGCACAGCATATGTGTTGCCTCATGTTACCAAGGCCCATCTGGACAGGTTAAGGGCTGGCAAGAATGCAAATCAGATTCAAAGACACCAAATGTCCCTCTCAAAACACAAAGCTGGAGGAGCTCAAACCTGCTCATCTTGTTCATGTGCCCAGTTCTGGAGCCGAAGTTCCAGTAAAGTGTCATAGACACCCTGCGGAGAGTCAGCCTGCACCTCAGTCATGTGCTCCAGAAAAGCCTTCAGTTCTCGGGAGTTGTTCGCAAAGACCGGAATGAACTCCTCTGAATTAGCCTGTAACACAGCCAGAAAAAGTTAAGCACCCAGATCGGTCTCGGCCAGACTGGCGCTTCTTCCTTGCCGCACCAAGTGGTCATTCCCAGAGTCTATGACACGACGGATACAGCACGGCACAGGATGCCAATCACGGCAGGAATCAGTTCTGAGCAATAGCTTTAAGCACTCTCTTGTCTCTGGGACTACCAGTACACCAGGACGGGACTTCTCATTATACCTAAAACATCAGGCCTGCACCGCAAGGCACGCAGGAGCACTCGCTTGCTGCAAAGTTGAGTTGTCTCATGTTATCAGTGCCCACCTGGTAAGGTTACGGGTTGGCAGGAATGCAAATGGGATTCAAAGACACCACTCAAGAGCAACAACTCTCAGTCAACGCAAACCGTACCTTTTTTCCTTCCAGCATCCCAGGGCCTTCATTGTCTCCTGACGGCCGGTAATCAGTGCAAAGGATCTTCAGCAATTCTGTGGTTTCGTTAGGGACATGGTGCATCAGGATTTTACCGTACCGCTTCATGTTACTCTCTGCCTGATCAAAAGGCAGTTTTCCAATGTAGCACAAAGCCTCTTGGTAGTTCTGTGGAGGCAGTCAGCAAAATAATCACATGACAATGGCCTCCGCTCTCCGCTTCGAGGTTAGGACAGAAAGCACTGAAGACATGCTGCGAGTACACCACAAACACCGTTTGCTCTGAATTATCACCTGGTTCACTATTCCTGCTTGTTTTCTTCCTCAGAGAGGAAGACCGGCTGTGGCCCAGGGGAAAGAGAGTACGATTTAGATCAATCTCTCACTAATGACCCTCCTTCCTTTTAAAGGGCACTGGAAAAAGCCACATCTGAAACAGAACAAGACCCTCTGATTTCCACCCCTAGTCTACCGCAGAAGCCAAAAGTGGAAAGCCAACACACAAGCAGCAGCAGCAGGTGTTGTTACTGCTGCCTCAGCAGTCCTGTCAGCACGCTAGCTGCAGGGAAGAGGTCAGTGAAATGGTATTCTCGCTGAAGAGGAGGCTAGAGAAGTGGTATTCTCCCCAGTAAGAACATGGGAGCAACAATGTCTCCTCACCTTGATGTCCTCTAGCTGGATTTTGAGGTACCATTCATGATGCGCGTGCTTCTCTGCCAGGTATACAGCATGGGAGTAGTAACCTGCTTGACGAAGCACCTTGATCGCCGTTTCCACATCAAAGCGGACCTCGCTCTCACTCGTCTACAAGAACAAAAGCAGAAAGATGGTCCCTCAGCAACATTCCCACAGTCCACAAGCAGCAATCATTTATGTAAGAGGAGGAAAGCCGGAGCAGGGACAACTTAGTACCTCTCACACACGGGAAAGATCACACGTGCAGAAAGGAAGTGGTCTAACCGCCTCTCATTAGCTTGCCAGTCACACTGGCAAAAGCCAGCACACTCCAGACTCAGACAGCAAGCCAGGCAAACTGAGAACATAACCAAGAGCTTGGAAATAAAGGAGCAAAGACAGGGGTACGGAGGGACAAATCCATGCTCTCTCTCTCAAATGCCCCACAGGAGCCAATTTACAGTGTCACCGCTACCCCTTCTTAATTATGATGGTGACATAACTACTTTGCATGATTTCACCTTCCCCCAATACCTTAATGAACTCCTCCAGTTTGGAGCTGTCTTTGAGTTTGGTATAGCAATTCAGCAGAAGTGTAGTATGGTCTGCATTGGCCAGGGACTGCAGGTGGAGCGTCTGCAGATAAGCAGTGAGGTTGTGGATACGCTGAGCGTCCAGGAATTTCCGAATAACGTAAGACGGTTCCAACTTCCCTATAGTTCTGGGAGGGGAAGAGTCACGTTACAAGAGACCATATACTCAGGAAGTCAAAATAAATGGGAGAAATTAACAGAGCACAGAGAAGCCTTAACTTCAGCAGGCACTAACCCACGTGGGACCACTCAGCTACGCATCAGAAGTAACAGCTAGGTATGGTATAAGACCACCCATTCATCTGCACGCACAGTGAAACAAACAACCCTCTACGAAGGCTGCCATCGGGACGACACTTGACAGCACACAAGGAGTTAATCCTCCTTTAAAGGAGGCAGTGAGAAGATGGACTACGCTCTGACCACAGCTAACTGGGAAGCCCAAAAAAAGGGGAACAAAAGCTACGTTTTCCTTCATTTCAGTCGCATAACTCAAAGTCAGCTTTAAACACTCGTGCCCACAAGGAGCAGTTTAGCCACAGTTATCCTGACACTTAATGCAAGTTGACAATAAAATACATGCCAACTCTCGCGAGATGTCCGGACTCCAAAGTTTCAGTTCTACAGGAACGTAACACTTTGTGGCATTTTAAAAACACCGAACATGAAGCCCCAAAACAGGCTGCTCCAAGTTTTAAAAAACCCAAGACATTTTAAAACTGACATTAAGCTGTTTGAGCATTTTCCAAGAAGACTGCCATACACGGTCAAATCACACCACCCATCTCACCTAGAGCGATCCCTTGTTTATAATGATGTCATCAGGCCCCACTCCATCCCAATGTGCCTTCATTATTCATGTTAAAATATGATCAAAGAGGGGAACTTAAGGTGTACAGAGCGATTTTCAAGCAACTTTTTCAGACACTTTTAATCTCACTGACATGTGTCTCTCTACTGGCAGAGTTTTCAGCTCAAGCCGTGCTTTTTTTGTTTCGGTTTGGTTTTATTCCTGGGCTGAAACAGAAACCAAGGCCTCCGTAGCTCCTATCTGGACTACACCGTCATGGCTCCGTAAGACCCCCGCTTACCGGATATACTGCTGGATGGCTCCATCGTGGTTCCCCTTGTTATACAGATGATCACCATACTGCCGGAAAATCTCTGACAAACCATCGCTGTCCAAGTGGTGGCTCTTGGCCAGGTTAATGGCCATTTCAAATAAGTTCTTTCTGAATAGCATCTGTTAAATACACGGCAAGAGCAGTATGAGGGAAATAGCACCCCACAAAACAAGTTCAAACCCGCCTGGAAGACAACTCGTTTCTTCTTTTGGGTGCCGTACACACGCACATGCTCGGGCTTTTAAATACCAAATGCCTTATAACACTGGTTATGCTGAAAAGCTGTCGGGTCACTTGTTACGTAACTCACTTACCTGAATGGTTCAACTCTTCAATCTGCAGAGCCAGTACAATCTTGCAGACATAAGGCAGAGACTAATAACAAAACAGATTTACATGCCTCGAGTTTGGTTTGCGTGTCCTTCTCCTGCAGTACGTGAATCTTCCCATCTCTGGTCAGTACATACAGAGAACCCCACTCTGCTAAGACATCCACTATATCATCAAAGATCGAGCTGTATGCAATGAACTTGTTGCACAAGTCATAGATATTCAGGACTTGTTTGTCCGAATTCTGTGCCTCATTCCCAGCAAACTCTGACCTGGAAAGCAGAAGAAAGTTTTGGAAAACAAGGAGACCGTAACTTGAATTCTTCATACCTATGCAAACTAGGGATGTCCAGAGAGCAAGACAAATGCGGGTCCATTTGGGCAATTAAACTAAGCGGACCTAGAGGCAAAACACCAGGTATTTATACACAAATTCCATCTATGCCTTAGACTGAGAAATTCATAGGACTGGGAAAAAATCCCACTCATTCAGCATGCTTAACTGCACTACTCTCACAACACAAGTTAATCGATCTATGGGTCCAGATGAATCTTAACAACCTCTGAGAAAGCTGCAGTCGGCCCCAAGAGCAAAGCTTCACAGGGAAGAAGGAAAGAGGGGGAAAGCAGGAAGCTGCAAGAGCAAAAAGAACTCGTCTGTTCCAAGGAGCCCTACTTTGGAGAAGTCTTTCGGTCCTTGGAGACAATGATGAGGTACCCCCGATACCAGTGAACAATCAGCTTTTGTCCCTCAAAGGCAAAGCAGGGGCCACGTTCGTCTGGCTGATAAAGGTACACACAGTCATTTCCCGCCACAATGAACTGGAGATCCTGGGAGGGGTCGCTGAGAGATGAACAGCGCAATCCACAACCATGAGTATCCAGCTCCAGGTGAGGATAGTCTTTCACTGAAAGCATATAAGACTAGAGAGGAAACGCAAGGTTTTGGGGATCGCTCTGAACTAGACTCTGACGCCAATGCAATTTGCAAGTTAGAGTCTCGTTTTTTCCAATTAACTTCCCACCTGGATGTTCTCCGTGGTCACCACAAATAGGTGTGTAGTTTTGCCAGACTGTCGGAAAGCCAGGCCAGTAACCGGGTAACTGCCTTCATGTAGGATCTGGGTCTTACTATGCCGGTCTCGAGTGATGTCTCCTTTTGTAAGTACAACACTCCCATCTGCAAAACCTGGTGAAGGGGACACACTAAACTGTTACTTATACGGTACACCTGAAATGTTATCCAGCGTAAGTTAGGGCAGCTCCAGTCAGTGACAACACCTTGCTCACCAGCAAGGTATTACGTAAAAGGATTGCCGCAGGTTCTCGTGTCAAGAAGTAGGTGCCAAACAACCCCTGATTACTCCTGTTATGGTTCAGAGCTGTCACGCGACTGCACACAGGGCGTTGCAGTTCAGCAAGGTTCAACTTGCTTTCCACACGCAAACTTCACTCGCAGGGTTTTTTTTGTTTGAGTCTGTCTGTACTTTGTTTTACAAATAGCTTTCTCATCCACCAATTGTAACTATCATTTTAATTCACTTGCTTGTTTGAAACATACTACACACCGTTACAAAGACTAGGGGAAGATTTCCTAAGAGCGAGTAAAACGTGCTGTTTTCACAGCTTGCCGGCAGCCCCAGTCCTGCAAGTTGTGCCAGGGTGGAAAGCCACAAGACGCATACAGAAAGCTTTTGGATTTCAATGCAGGGGCCAACTCACTAAAAGCGCTTGTAACCTCACAGCATTACTGCTCTCACTCTGTCAGAAGTTAAGCAAGAAATATTAAAAAGGAATGGTTAAATCCAAAAGGGGAAATTGGCTTTTTTCTTTTAAAAAAAGTTTCTATACAGTGCTTGAAAAAAATCTCTCTGTAACATTAGGTATCAGAAAACCTATGTTTTTTCCCCGTACTACAACAAAAGCTAAACTTTGTACAAAGTTCGATAAATGCGTAATCTTACTGACTGGCGGGGAAAGATGACACCAACTAAAAATATATGCTTCCCTTTTAAGTATCAAAGTTATTACTGTAATATACACAGACTCAGGCTAAATTTATGTATTTATCTTCTCAAGCTCTCCGACAGCACAAAATAGACTATCTCCCTGTGAGAATAACATGAAAACTGCGTGAGAAGAAAAACTGTCAGGAGGTTCTGTGCCGGTTTTTGTGCTATCTATTCATTTTCCTTACATCTGAGTCAGGACCATAACATTTTTCTTAAGCTATTACAGTTTAGTTTTACTTACCAATAGCCATGAAATTTAGATTCTCGTGGACAGTTAGGCAGGATACGACTGTGGGCTTGTTACCCGGTATCGCTGGAAAAATTCGTGTGCAAAGAGGATTGCCACCATCTCGTTTCTCCAGGTTCCAGACTTTAACCTACAAATGACGACGATCTGGCATAAGCGAAACGTGAGGTGTTAGGCGGCCAAGACCCAGCATCAAATGTAACAGTGCCCAGACTGAGCAAGCTACTGAAGGTAACAAAGGCCAAACAAGGTAATCGCAGTAGTCTTAAGAAAGACCCCCCAATACAAATGCATTTTCCTCTCTTGTTCGTTTGACTTACCAAGGGGTTAATACCCTCTTCGTCCTCACCAACAGAAACCAAGATACTGTGCTGCTTCAGCTGGTACAGATGCGTTACCCTTAGCTTGTAAGCTTGGAAGCTACTGAGTTGAAGGGAGCGAGGCAAAAACCAAATCTGACCTTCCATATGTAGATCACGGTTAAGGCACACAAAGGGGGGGGGGAACCCAAACCCACACCTCCAATCGCACCAGAATCAAAAACCTTAACGCTTGCTTCTTGCTGACCTCTGGTAAGGCTACAGTAAACCCACGTCTGCAGAGCAACCCAAGAGCACCAAAACACCCAGCGGCCGGGGTTTTTTTAACAGGCAAAGGACAGCCGAGTGCAGGAAGCCGCCGCACTCCCACGGCTAGAGAGGGCCCAAGCCCACGCGGGAGCCGTGCCCGCGCTAGACAGCGCCAGGGACTCGCCTGCGGCGCAGACCCGACCCGACCCGACCGGCCGCGGCTCCCGGCCCCACCGAGCCCCACGCAGGCCAAAGCTCCCGGCGCGCCGCCTCCCGCCGCCGTGCAGGATATCCCCGAAGACGAGGCTTCCCCGGCCCGAGTCGCAGACCGCGATGCCCGGCGGCAGCGCGAAAGGCTTCCCACCGGCCCCATCCGGCCCCGGCGGCTCCTTCACCGTCTCTCTGTCAAAGAAGACGAAGCGGCGCCACTGCAGGTACGCCGCCATGTTGGGGACGGGCCCAGCCCTCTCCCCCCGCCCTCGCTTCTCACGTGATCGCTTCCCCCGCCCCTTCGGGTCCCGGCAGCGAGCCTCGGTGGCGGGGGGGGGGGGGGGGGGCGCGTCTGCTGGTGCTGTCCCGCTTTCGGTACCGCGCCGGGTTCACACCTGCGTGGGTGCGTACGCACACGCAGGCCGCCGCCACCGAGGGGGCAGCGGGTGCTTCAAGAGGGGAATGACGGGCAAGCGCCTAGCACGGCACGGCCTTGTTGTGGTTGCCAGTCCCGCGCCTGCGCCCCCATTTGATTTTTCTGTCGCTGCAAAAGCCGTTGCTCACGCGTGGCTTTGGCCGGCAGCTCTTCACTACCTGCGGGAAACCGCGCCGCGAACGGGTTTCCGGGCAGGACCGGTGCTGCCCAGGGCGGGCGAGTTTGGCCCTGGGAGGTGGTGGGGGACAAGGGCTCGTGCCCCGACTGCGCTTTATACAGGCAGTGCCTCTCGGGACTCTGTAGGCTCTGACCCGGCATTGCCTACAGCCCCTGCTCCTCCCCTGCGTCAAGAGGTCATCTGCCAAAGGACAAGCATTGACGCCAGCTTGGTTTCACAGCTGTGTCTGGCTTTACCAATGCCATGTGTGGCCCAGCAGCAAGGTCTGACCGCATTCATTTGCCTGTCGCCACCTCTACAGGCTCAGCAGAGGAGGCAGGGGAAAAGGAGGGGAGGCACATGTCAAAACCCTGTGCTGTAGCATCCAAGGAGCCTGAAGCAGCATCGGCCACAGGCCCTGCCTTGAGACACCCACCTCGCTCATGTGCCTGTGTGGTAGGGTCACTCTGGCCAGCAGCTCAGCTCCCCCTACCCCACAGCAGGAGAGGGGAGATACTTAGAAGAGCAAAAGCTGAAAACTTGTGGATCAAAATAAAGCCAGTTTAATAGGTGAAGCAAAGCTGCATGCACAAGCAAAGTAAGGAATTTGTTCGCTACCTCCCATTGGCAGGCCACTTCCTGGAAAGCAGGGCCTCGGCATGCGTAACAGTTCCTTGGGAAGACACACAAACCGTAACTGCAAACGCCTTCCCCCCCTTCTCACAGCTTTTACTGATGAGCACGACATCATACAGTATAGAATATCCCTGTTGTCAGTTGAGGTCAGCTGTCCCAGCTGCATCCCCTCCCAAGTTCTTGTGCGCCCCCAGCCTACTTGCTGATGGGAGGGGAAAAAAAAGAGACAAAAGACAACCTCAGCACTGTGCAAGTGCTGCTTAGCAGTGGCCAAAGCACTGGTGTGTTACCAACAGTGTTTTAGTCACAAATCCAAAACACAGTATGGGCTGCTATGGAGAACATTAACTGTTACAGCCAGACCCAGTACAGTCTGGCCCGTGTCTGCAGCCTGGCACAGCGCAGCCCATCGGCCCGCCAGGCCTTGCAGTGACCATGCACCTTGCAGAGGGCGGGTGGGAAGGGGGGGTTGCTGGCTACAGGGACACAACCCCACCGGGTACTACTAAAGAGGCACAGGAGCACGGCACAGCATGCAATCCCCAACAGCACCTTCCCCCTGTCACTTGCAGGGAAGCAGCAGCCCCCCCCCCCGCTCCCGCCAGCCCACAAGCAGTCCAGTCCCGCTGCAGGCACTGCTCCTCATTTTCTGGCAGCAGCACCAGGCAGGGCTGGCACACCGGGGTCCTGCACAGTCCTAGGCCTGTCCCAGGAGCGGGCTGCAGCAGGAAGGACAGAGGCTCCCAGGCCAGCAGCACCCTTCCTTGCTGCGCATCATCGAGTCCCACTTTCAGCCTCCGCTTCTAGCACTACCTGCTGTGCTGTCCTCTGCATGATGCCACATCTGGGGCCGGCCACAGCCTTCCCAATGATGCTGGTACATCCCAGCCCTCCAGCAGCACTGGCTTTTTTCCTGCCACTGCCCAATAGAGACATGTGAGCTCCTAAGATGGTGGAGATGTCCGTTTACGCTTCTAAACCAGACTAAAAGTACTTAATTTATCATTAGACTTTCATTTGGGCAGATTTCAAGGGCTCACCTATGCTTTGGTCTATGGAATTTTTGACTGAGAGCAGGTGACAGCAAAGCCACCTGAAACCAATACCTCACAGAAATTTTTAAAAGCCTGCCAAAGTCACTGTCCTTCATAATTACTTTATTTCCAGTGTTCATTCCCTTTTCTTCACTGACCAGTAGAGAAAATGTCTCGAGTTTTATGCAACCCTGCTTGCTGCTCAAGTGCAGCTACTGCCTATGAGGCCAGCTCTAGCTAAAGAATCCAACAGATGGAAGAACTCCAGGACCTACTGAATCAGAAACTCAGCATACACAATTACTGCTGGGTTTATGCTGGACAATTACCCGTGAGATTTTCGGATAGCAGCCGTCAAGTTCCAGTGTCAGGAAGGTCTCGCACCATTCCCTGTCACATAGCCTTGGTCACAGCTTACAAACTCTTTTCAGAGCTTTCACAGCACTGCTGCATTAAGGTTCAAGAAGTGCTTTGAATAGGACAACCCTCTTCCCTCCCCCAATGACTTCAAGACCTCTCTGATGAAAAGCTGCAGCCTCGCTTTCGACATTTGCCATGAAATTTTCACACTGCGCTTCAGCTGTGTGCACCATGTATGTTTTATAAGGCCTCTGCCACAAGTATACCCAAATAGTTTTTACCTTGCTCCTTGTTTTAACTGCTGATGGCGCTCAGCTACTCTGGCTGCAAGAAGAGAACTGACCATAGGTTGGGAACATATTATTAATGTATATACTGAAGCATGGCAGCAGCTTTCCCTCCCTTTCTAGCCAGCTCTCCCATCACTGCAAGAAAAAGCAGTGCACCTTTCACAGATACTTCAGCTGAGAACCACAAGTCACTCTGGTCAGAAGAGCCCACCACATCCCACACCCTCTGTTTAGCCTTGGAAGAGAAACTCACACAGCTGCCCTGCCCCTGAACAAACGTGACCAGAGACACAGCACACACAAGAGGTTTCCTGCAGCACAAGCAGCTAGCAAGGCAGAGCTCAGGGGTGACTCTTGATGAAAGATGTAAAGACACAGGCCCAGCCAACTCTTGCAGCACTGCTCCAGCCCCTTACAGAAACTCTCGTTGCCAAAGTCGGCTAATTTGGCACTGCAAGCAGATGCCAGGTAAAGTCTACTAGTCTAGTTGAGATGAGCCTGCAGAGCATCAGAACCTGGAAGAGCACATGACACCTAGGCTGGAGGGTCTGTACAGCAAGAGAATGCCTCTTGTGGCTGCAGGTCACTCTGGAAGGCAGACAGCCTTTCCATTTATCAAGATTGGCTTCTCTCCAAAGCTCGTTGCAAGCGTCCGACATATGCCAGGGTTCTCTAGATCAGCACGCTTTTTGCTCAGCAGTTAAAAGAAAAAAGACGAGACCAAACTGGAGTTCCAGGGAGCTTTTATTGAGTTTAATCAACAAAATCAGGATTTTACCATTCATCGTTTTTGCACTCGGAACTCATGAAACTCTTCACAAGTCAGTGCAGCAACACACATACAGCCAGAGAAAATACACTCTCAACAAAATCTGAGCTCCACTGGAGAGTTTGCCAATTACCGATTTAACAGAAAGCCAATTTTCCCCTCCCTCCCCTGAATGTTTTCAAGGACTACTCCACGTTCTTTGCTGGTTAACAGTAAGAATACCAACCTCTTGACTAGGGACCAGTGGATTACGACATTCCACCTGAATTACAAGTAATTTTTTTTCTTGAAATAAAAGTTCCAGTTTCTTTCAATAAAGGGAACAGTGACTATTTTCTTCTCCTGACACCCCTTCCCCATAATTATTGGTTAAAATACAGCAAAGGCTGTATCTTAATAAACCCATTCCTCCCCCCACCCCTCCCTACCCTTCCCTAACTTGTCTACAGCAGAATTTAACAATGCTTCCACGTAGGGACATTTTAGCAACACAACGGTGAACTGAGCAAAACCTATAAGATAATCTGCCAAAGCCTCATTTTGAAGATCAGATGCCTGCTCTTTGGTCCGGAGACCTGGTTTATTATGAAGATAAACTGCGATTCACAAAAGATGGACCAGAAGTTCACAGCAATCGGAAAACTCCCTGCGCAGACTGCTGTTGCCCACCCTTTACCATGGCAGCCATACCACTGGAGTTCCTGGGAGCAAAATTCACTTTGTCCTCAGAAAGCAGCAGCTGCTCGGCCCCAGGGGCATTACAAAGTCCAGCACTGGGACAAGAACCACCTCAACGGCAGCTCGGGAGATGTGGCAAGGCATCTCCGTAACCTCTAGAACAGAAACCGAGGCAGGACAGCCGTCTGCTCAGGTTTGTGTCCTATCAGTCATTTGGGGAAAAAAAAAAACACCAAAAAAAAACAAAAAAACCACCAACAAAAACCCACCAGAAAAACAAAACAAACACCCCCCACCCCCAAACCACAAACAAAACCCCCCAAACAAGTGTGTGAAGCATTTTTAAATCCTGAGAGCAGACACCCTCCCCCATCCCAAGTAAAAATAAAGAACAAAAGATCAGAATGAGATGATTTGATACCAACATGTACACAACATGAATTCATGTTGAGCTTCCCTGTTCTTACCCACAAAAAAAGTCACAGAGGGCAAAGGAAAGATGCTCCCATCTCATTCTGGAAATTGAAACATGTATTTGCAACCAACCCACCCCCCTCCCTTGGGGAAAAGCCCTCAAGCAACTGTAGTGCACTCCTGACTGCGCACACCCAGAGACCAGCCTACAGTTTCTCTCGAGTACGCTGGCCAAAGATTCGCATCACTCTCTTCACAGCCACTTCACCCAGCTGTGAAGTTCCATTTCATCAGATTCACGGAGTGACACTTCTAGACTTCCGAGGGGAAAAGTGCAGAATACATCAGATTCTCATTCACGTCACCTTTGTCAGAGGAAGTATTTGACCTAGGGCTCATGACTGAAGGCTCCAACTAACGCATAAATGCACAGGCTGGTACGTGACCAGCAAAAACAGGAGCTCACAAGGAATCTCGGGAAACCAAGATTTATACACACTCCTTACTCCTGGGTAGGGAAAAAAACAACAGAAAACAAAACAAAACAATAATAAAAAACAAAAACAAAACAAACCCAAAAAACAAAAAAAACTAGGATTATCCTAGTCCTTTGGAGCATCTTTCCATTTGCAAGATTGCATCTGTTAGAGATAGCCTACTAGCACCAAAAATAGGCTGCTTCCTTCTTGACAAGAAGCCACCTAAAAATGGTGCCTCCGATAGTTTAGGTAAGTGCCAATCCTCAATTAGAGGCCAAGTTCAAAGTAATACTTTCAAAAATTCTGTGCTTCAAGAGGGACCATCAACACATGGCACCAGGCTAACCTACCACAAATCCAAGCAGAGCACACACGTCTGACTCGACATTGCTATCCTGTTCTTGTTACATGTGCATGCCCTGGTAAGATACAAAACTTTTATTTACATTTTTCATGTCTTTGTTGCACTAAAATGATCCCTCTTCTGTCTCTCTGGAAAAATCATAAGCTGGCTGCAGTACAAGAGCAAGATTTTACTTTTGGTCAAAGTTACCACCCACAAACTCCCACCCCCCACCCCCAAAAAGCACCCCAAAATTGTTTACATTTAGTACCTGCCAGTCAGATGTAAGCTGTGTGGCTCACAGAGTGTCTGTGACCAAGCTCTTGAGTTTGTACTCTAGTGCAGCATTTGCTACAATTACGGAGTCACTGCTGACAAAAGGAAAAAAAAAAATCCCAAACACAAAAACCTTTCCATCTTGTAAAATTGTTGTCAGGAGGCACCTGGCTTCTATTTATGATCCTCAAGGAAACGGATGGGTAAGTCCGCCTTGTAGTTCCAAACAATTTTACTCAAATTTAAAAAAGGGTCAAAATGGGGAGAAATTAAGACAATTAATTTCTGCCTCAAAGGTAAGCAAGCATGGTGTGAGTGCAGCATCTGTATATGCAATAAACAACTGAGCAAAAGGGACTGCATTCATCCAGGTGCCTCCTGCCAGTGTTGGTGAACAGGCTAAAAGGGAATTTAAAAAGAGTACGGTTTTTGATTTCTCACTCCTTTTGCCTGTAGATCAGGCCAAACATCAAGCATGTTGGGAGGGGCACAATTTAAAGCAACACTACTTGACCAGAAAGCACTTTTCAGCAATATACAATGCAAAATGACAGACAGCAATTCATGCCAAACAGAGGAGATGGCAAGCAGCTTTCTGCAGCTTCTGACATTAACAGGGGTTTGCCCTTACCTGCTCACAAGTCTGTATAGAGGCCACTCTGGGCAGAAAATGCACAATGCTGCAGGAAGTCAATCAATCCCACAAAGCTCCAGAACTGTCAGTTTATGCATGTAAATTGGTTTTCTATGGTCTCTCTTAAACCCAAATTCACGCCTTACGCATATACTGCTCAGCAACACTGACACACACTGGATTTCCCTCATGCCATGGTGGAACACAGGTCATGGCCCCCTTCAGAGCTTGTCAAGTTCCTGAAGTTTCTAGGGGGGAAATCGAAGAGCATCTGTGAACAGGTTGAGCTACAGATTTTGAGGCCTTGCAGCCCCCCAAGTGATCTCTTCTATACGAGCAGTACAGGACAGTGTTGCTAGCACCAGAGCAAACCCACCCTGACAAGGGACACTTGTAGAGGCCTGCTCTTCACAGAGGTCAGAGCCCTTCTCATTGTTTAGTGTTGCAGAAAACTGAGCCCCTCTCATCTTTAGCTGCTCCCATAATCAGTCTAATCCCTTTAACCCCAGCAACCTTCATCACAAAAGAAAAAGTTATATATGAACCCAAACAGAAAAAAAAAATCATATTTACAAAGTTTGTACAATATACACATCTGATTTTCTATGGGACACACTGCACCAGAGGAAAGAGGGCCATGGCTCTGAAACAAGTCTACATATCAAGTGCTGTAACTACTAATGGAGACTCTTATGGAAACCAGTCTTTAGTGTTCTGCTAGAGCATAGGGCTTTTCTTATGGCTCCTGCAAAGGATGACAGGCTACTCTTTCCTTCTGGAGCTATGATGCTGCACCTAATCAGCCCAGACTTTAAGTTGGTTTCATTTTAAATACAGGTATTTACAGTGTGGGTGAACTGCAGATGCATATCAACTCCTCCAATTAAAAAAAAAAAAAAAAAAGTTGAAGAAGAAAGTAGTATTACCAATACGTTTCACCTCCCAGCCCTGGGCTTGAGTACTTGGGGAGGAGGAGAGGGGGAAGAGAGGGGAACTTTGACCTGAAACCAAAAACGGCTGTCGATTCCTTGGGCTGTGTCGGAAAGGTGATATTCTGAATGGTCTCATAGCATAAGGCACTTTGCACGAATAAGTAACAAGCTCTTTAGCTTAAAAACAGATGAGTAACCAGGGAGAAGTTGAAATGCACTCAGTTGATGGTTGAAGAATTTGAAATAGCAGACAAGCTCGTGTTCATCAAGATTCTTCTCTTTTCAGGGTTTCTCTTCTTCCCTTGCTGCCCCTCCCACCCAAAGAAAAAAAAAATTTAAAACCAGCAGTTAGTGCAACTAATGTTCAATCAGCACACAGTGCAAACAAGTGGAAAAACAAAAAGACATTCCTCTTTTTATCTTCTTTCTTCCTTGCTGCCAAATTTAAAAAGAAAAAAAGGCCGAGCTCTTTAGTCTTCATAGTTCCGAAATGAAAAGACGAAGAAAAACCCACAAAGAGAAGGGTATCCCCAAAGAAACGATGTGTCACAGATCTGGATCAAAGGGCTTCACCTTCTGGCATGTGTAATCAAAGCCTGAAAAAAACAAACCAAAAAAACAACCACAACACCCACAGTTAAATCAATTCTATGCAAAACCAGAACGTAAGTAATGAATCACACTGACTGTGCAGCAGCTCTGGAAAAGCAAAGGGCATTTGGAACAGCTCAACCTCAACCACAGCTTCACAGAAAGAGGTGCTGCAAACGCCCAACTATACCCATGGAGCACGACTACCTACTGGTTTCTTATCCTTTAGGAAGTGGCAAACAGTTCTCAGCCAAGGTCACAGCATTCCCCTTAAGGAAGCCACCCTAAAGCCTTTTTCAAGTTCATCACCCAGGGCGGGGAGGTATTTATTTAGAAAACATGGAGAAAGCTCAGCCAGCAAAGCAGAGGCTGCAAGTCAGCTTGGTGTGACTGGCTAGGGCCCTCCTTGAATGATTTCAAAGAAGGGACATAGGTTCATCTTAATGCTATCTAGCACTCTGCTGCTATGGCCACTTTTTTTTTTTTTTGTCACCCGAGAAGAATTTCAGCAGCTTCGTTAGGATTCACTTTCTAATTCATGATCTCTGAAAAGAGCACACAAAAGAATGCATTTCCAACCCAAACTGTACAGTGTCTCATCTTGCACAATATAGCACCTTAACTAAAACCAGATCAAACATCATCCTGTAGCTGTTTTGCCTGACTCCAATCCAGGGCGAGTTTTCTTCTTACAAAAGGACTCGACTTAGCAGTTTTTCCCTCAGACAACAATCAGAAAAAGCACACTCGGGAGTCTCCAACAGTGAAACCTCATCTTCTCTTAAAGCTATGTAGATGACCTCAAGTGGCAGCAAAGATGAATTACAGCTTTGTTACCAACTTTGTTTACTCGCAAGAGTTCTATGAACCAAAGGATGCACCTTTAGCTTGAACCTGTTCCTTCTTAACTGGTGAGGTGCTTTGGCTCTTCTGTTAGTGCTCTGTTCCCAAAGCTGTCTTCTCTCCTCACCTTTTTGAGAGCCACCTTCCTCTCTGCCCCTCACAAATTTCTCATGTTAGGTAAGCAATACAGAAAGAATTCCTTAGGCTACTAGTAGCCACCCTGGCCTCTCCATACACCCTTCCCTGCTTCCTCTTTTACCCCATTTTTGGTCTCCTTAACGTGGTCAGCATTTCAATTAAAACAACTAAAAATTACTCATCCTCCACTCCCAGCTTCAGCACATCCACAGAATTCCTTGCACTGTCTATTTCAAACCCTTGTTCCCACATTCAGAGCCTCTTCAGCACATCAGTTTCCCTCCTCCCCTGGGATAACATTCACACATCAGCTCTTCTTTCATCCAACACAACTCCTCTATTTGGAAAGGCATTTACATACATACATGTTTATTGTTTCTCATCTTCTACAGGTTCACTGTGGTATTCTGCCACATACAGGCTCTTGTCAATGTTGCTTGGTATGGGTTTAATTTCAGTTCCCAACTGCTCCTCAATACTTTTCAGGTTGAATCGATCATCATAGGTGATCAAGTTGATGGCCAGGCCAAGATGACCAAAGCGACCTTGATGATAGAGGAAAAAAAAAAAACAAAACAAAACAAAAAAAAACCGACCTGAGCAATAGAAGGCTGAATGAAAAAGTCTGCAGACTGTGGAGTTATTAACATTGGTCTCTGATGACAAAAGCAAATCCAGAACCCGCCACAGGTCTCTACAACTTTCACATCAGTTTTTGGTAAGGAGTTTCATACTGCTACAGGAATAAGAAAACCCAGGAGGTTCAAAATGCTCTGACCAAACCTCCTAATTAATTACCCATGAAAAGTCTTCCAGTACTGCATTATGCACATCCAGCCTTTCTTCAATAACAGAGTTCTTGAACAAGTCTAAACTACAAAGTTCAAGTACAGTGAGTTCCTTTGTTTACTGCCTTCCTTAAGGGTGTATTTTGCTGATGTCCAGACATTAGAAACATACCTTGGAACACACACAGAAGAAAATCACGCTTAAGACACCACGGAAGCCAAGTTTTCAGTAGAGAATTTTCCCAAACTGCAGACAGGAGCATCTATAAGTCTCCTGAGATTAAAGCAAAATATGCTTCCCCCCCCCCCCCCATTAGGCTGTTCAGGCCAGTTTCAAGAGAACAGCCCTTTATTCAGATATTTGTGAGGATAACCATCTGAGATGATACCCAAAAATAAATTTCTCAGAAAAATCAAAGCTACCTAAAGTAGTTCTCAGATACACTAATAAAAACCAGAAGCCAACTGAAGCCTAAGAAACATCACAGTCATCAGCAACATTGTACCTAAAAGATGTTTTTCCTCTCACCTGATCTGCCAATACGATGGAGATAAGTCTCTGCCAGCTTTGGGAAATCAAAGTTTATCACCACATTCACAGCTTGGATATCAATACCTCGGGTAAACAGATCTGAAAGACAATCCAGGTCATGAAGAAAGTTAATTTCAATGAGATCAATTGCTGACAGTATTTAGGGTGAAAAGATTAACAATAATTAACATTGGCTTGCACTAGGTTCCACATATAAGCTTCCCTTGTATCAAGGACAGTTTACATACAATTCTGTTATGGCTGCTTCTTGCTCTTTATCCACTGTAACCATGATTAATACAAGAAGAATGACCAAAACACCAGATCTGCACATCTATGCCGAAAAAGTAATTAGAATGAACTAGTTTTTTCCACGTTAGACTACTTCTGAGCAGGTCGTCTCACACAAGCGTCTCCTCACACATGATTGTGCATTGCCAATGTCGCAACAGACTTGAGAGCGGAACTACATCCCACTAGCTCAACTATTTTTATTCTGCTTCTAGTGATTTTTGTTAAGAGGACCCAGACACATGTAGTGATCAGGAGACACTGCCACAATACTGCCCAAACAGGCCATACAATGGAGAACTCGGATCATACACAGGCCAATCGAAACTGTAAAAATATTTAGAAAAGACGAGCTGTAAACATTTAAAGAATCGGCAAAACTCACTCGGGTGATCCTAGCCACAGTTCTACTGATATTTCGTAAAGCTTACAGCCCAAAAACTCGGAGAGCACTCACATGAAAATATGCAGAAAACAGAACTAGTGCAGAAAATACTATCACAGTAAAACTATTTCTCAGCAAGCTGCACCTTCAGTTTGTCACAAAAGACAAAAATCTACATGCCTAAAGCAGTGCCGCACCCTGCTACACGCAGGCTTGACAAAGACATCTTATCAAAACATATGATTTTATTACAAATCACACAATCTATTATACCGGGGCTAACAGCTAATCCGCTTTCTATCACAACCTTTAGAAACAGGAAAACGTTTAGGAACTCTTACCAGTGCAAACAAGATTGCGGCATAAGCCATTTCGGAAATCGTGGAACACACGATTGCGGTGCTCCTGGAAATAAATAAATAAATAAACAAACAAACAAAGGGAGGGAACCAAACAACAAACCCCAAACCCCACCAAAACCAAACAACTGGCTGTGACTTTGAGGTATATTCAAGTTACAAACACTGAACTTCAATCACAGGAATTCCTCCTCGTCATTAGAGAACAGCTGAATCAAAGCTGCTAGTACATATTTTTTAGCACTTCTTACCCACATATTCTAGAGAACTTACCAGAGGGGCCCTTGGTACCACTTTTAGACACTTAACTGACTGTGTTTTAAAGCCTCCTACAGTTGCATCAAAGCCACCTCAGAATAGGAGTATCTTGTTATAATTACGTGAAACACACATCAAGGAAGTTAAACTGGTAGTTTGACCATCGTCTTCCCCCAGCCCCCTGCCACATGCAATACATGTTTTATTCATTCCCTTAAAAACCGACATCGGCAGTAACTTCATTCTCCAGTATGAAGTATTTTTCACTACCAATTCAGAATTAGAGGTGGGATGAGACAATTCTCTGTGAAGACTCTCCTCTCACAAACAAGTCACTTTGGGCCACGCAAAGATCAAGGAATATCACTGTTAAGGAGCGAAATTAACAGCAGGAATGAACAAGTTGAAGGTTTCCACACAAACATACCTGCATTTTGCCACAAAGATCGTCTATGGACTGGTCAAAAGCATACAAAATTCAGACTTCAAGGAACCCATTTGCATATCTCTGTTCTCAATACTGACACCACTTCTATTTCTGCTTAATTAATTACCGGTCTGCATATGGCCCAGCAAACATTACCATTACCTGTCAGTTCGATGAACAGCAAGCTAGGTTTCCTCTAAAGCTGTCATTTGAATTTATTCTAGCTTACATATAAAATTAAAAAAAAAAAAATTCACAGTACTGCTGTTTTACATGCGTCACTTCAACCTTCTGATATCTTTTAGTAAACTTACTGAAAACAAGGATGTTACAAGTATGAAGCTCGAGGACACATGAGCTAACATACAATTAACAGAAACCTCTGCACCAGCAAAGCTGCATTGGCATTTTTTCACCGTCTACACCAAGACCACAGGTGCTCAGTCGCCGTACACCAGTCACGGCTTTCGCCAAGACGTTTGATCAAAGCCACCTCCCTGACTTCTCAGATTCCCCTGCAGTCACAGTGCAAGATTTACTGTTTGCAAAGCCACGCAGAGCACTCAATTGGCTGAGTAGTGGGGTTTTTGTTGTTTGTTTTAAATCAGGCTTGTTTTCATCTCTGTCAGTTACACTGTGTGGTCTACCATGGCTCCCCGTGCTGGCAAAAGCTAGGCAGCAAGCACTAAGAACTGTGCCTTCTGGCTGCGGTCTATGCTTACACTGGACTAATTAACCTGACCTGAAGTACTCTTAAGTACCAGCTGACCAGCTAACACTGAACAGCCTGGAAAGGGGGGGAGGGGGGGGCGGTCTAAAACCAAATCCACAGCAAAGCAATACATGTTTCAGTTTTCAAAGAATATGCAACTTTAAAGCAAGCACAAGACTTAATTCAGCTGTGCAATAAAGCTTGGGGTGGTGTGGAATAAACCACTGCAGACTTCATACTCACCTGCCTCATTTTAGCATGGATATAGAAGCAGGAATAGCCCAGCTGGGAGATCTTTTTAGCTAGCAATTCAACCCGTTGAGAGGAGTTGCAGAAAATAATCGACTGGTTGATCTGGAGCTGAACATATAAGTAGCACGCTCAGTAAATGCAGAATTTTACTAACAAATGATCCAAGACATTAAGTCTAAATCCCTTCCAGAAAGAAAGCAAAGCAGGTATGCTGCTGGTAAGTTACACAGTACATATTTTTGTACAAGAGGGGGAAAAAATTAACAAAGGTCTGTAACACAAAGGTGTGCAGGACAAGAAGCATGCTTTTTTAGCTTCAGCTAAATAGCACTTTTTGACAAGCAAAAAGTGTTGTTATGCCATCTTTGCCACCCTCAGTCCTATTCTTGGTTCCGAAAGCAAAAAAGCTTCTGCATGTTCTTGACCCAGCCCTACTGCTTACCCTGGAAAACAGCGTATTGAGGCAGTGTACTTTCTGACGCTCAGTTACATAGGCATAGTACTGGGTAACTCCCTTCAAGGTCAGCTCCTCCATCAGATTAATCTCGTAGGGTTTCTGCAAATGGGAATTCTGAAAAATAAAGGTAAGGATAAAGCAGGCATATCTACACACAGAACAACGTAAGTACTTCCCACCCTCCAGCACATTTAACTTCCTCCACTGCAAGAATGCACTACCTAGCCACTCGCTCTTCATGCTATACACAGAACAGACAGGGTGAGTAAAATTTCACAAAGGGTTACTTATAAATCCAAGGTGACCAAGCAGGCCAAACAGGAGCACCCTCTGGAAGCAAATCAGTGCAGATGGCATATAGCTGATGTACAAAGTGGAAAACAGTACCTTATAGGCAAGAACTGTGCGTACCTAGCTTTCCTATGAATGCTACTGTGGGTCAAAAATTATTTTCAAACTTCTGCCCTAGATTTAGGCTGATTTACTTCACATGCAATGTCACCGCCATCATATGTATATGATTACATCTGCACTCACCATGAACTTCTGTACACTCAAAGGGAAAGTGGCTGAGTAGAGCAAAATCTGTCTGTTTTTAGGTAGCGTGAGAATAATGTCTTCCATTATTTGAACAAAATCTTGAGACAGCAACTTATCTGCCTGTAACAACAGAAGTAATAAAGAGTAAGTTAAATTAATGGGGCAAGATATCAGTCTTCTGGTAGTACCACATGGCAGAGGGCGGGGTTGGCGAACAACAAACAAAACACCAGGAGCATTCTCCCTGCCCTTATGATGGGACTGTCCCCTTTGGAGCACACGCCACGCTCCAAAAGATATGCAATTTAGCTGCTGGAGACAGGATTGGTCAGTGAAAGGAAGTTTACTGTCTCCTGGTTTTCAAGATTTTGATTTAAACAGAATCAAATTCAGGAAAAATAAATGGAATCTAAATTGAAAAGTTATCAGGGTTCCTATCAGAGTCACCCAAGAGCTTTCACACAACAATTTTTCTCAGCCTCTCACTCAGAAGCCTGTGTGCTATTGGGATGTTCATAGATCAGTTTTATAGACAATTATGTGGTAAGCACAGCTCACTCATTATAAACTGAAACCAAATGAAATGCATTGCTTCATTTCAGAATAGACTGTTAATCTATTCTCCAGGAACTGCAAAGACAACAGGAAAGGCAAATCTTCCTAGGTTGTTTTCTTAAGAGATTCACGTGCAGAACAATTCTTCTGCCAAAGTACCTTCTCAAAAATACCGAGAAATGGATGAGCTATAACCTTATAGCGTCTCTAAGCAAAGTTTGATTTGTTGCTGTGCATAACGAGGAGACTCGCTGAGACACATCACTGCTTTAACCTGGTGTTAAAATCCCAAGACGTTTAACAGGAGCAACTTGCCTCATCCAATACTATCATCTGGACATGCTCAACTTTTGCTACTCCTTTCTTGATGAGATCGAGAATTCTCCCAGGGGTAGCTATCACCACATGCACTGTAAGGTTAGAAGAGCAAAAAAAAAAAATGGTTAAGGCGACTAAACCAATGTTTCTGGCATTCATGGCCACATTTCATACGAACAGTTTTAGAGAATAACAACAGCATACAAACAGCAAACAAGACATACCACAGTCTGTCCTGTAACAGGCAAACAGCAACAACAAGCAGAAGTTCCACTGCCACACTGCAAAAGCCACGAACAAACAACAACTGTAGTGTAGCAGAAATGCTCCAACCTGTATCATCAAGCCTCATTATGTCATCTCGCAAATTGGTTCCTCCCGTTGTTGCCATCACTTTGGCACCTCCCATGTGTTTGCTGACTTGGATACAGATTTGACTGACCTGCAGGGCTAGTTCACGGGTGGGAACGATCACCATTGCTGAAAGTTAAAAGCGTCAGCATGAGTTACTAGTAACACACTGTATCTTAAATAGTAATCCTTAGAGGAGACAGAGACTTTATGAAAGCTGTACTTCTATGGGGTTGGAGTTCCACTCTGGATATCCTGAACGAGACCTAGAAACTGCTTACAAGGCAAATTCTGTGAAAGGGTTCTCCGTCCCTTGATATTCCCTCCATGCAAGTCCCCCAGCCAGCATGCTTCCTTATTACTCCAAATCCACTTTCCAAGGCAAGGCGGTGAAGTCCAGAAGATGTCGTCCATTTCAGGCTTTCGAAAGCAACTGTGGGACTTTTAAAATTCCACCTCCCCTCCACCACTCCCCATTAACTTTCTTTGAAAGTACAAGCAGATAACCTATGCTGTTCAATTTCCTTGACCAGTTTTAGATTCAAGTCTGCAACGTAGGGACTGATACCATTACCCGGCTGCAACTGAGTGAGATCCATCTCAACTGACCTTGTATATTGTCCTTCTTTAAGTCTAGCCGTTCAAGTAAAGGAATGAGGTAGGCTCCGCTCTTGCCTGTTCCATTTTTCGCTCTAGCCAAGATATCCCTACCAGATAAAGCAATGGGGATGCTCTCCTCCTGAAATGCAATGACAAACAGTACATGAGCAATCATAAGCCATGCTCGCTCAAGAGGCTGGCCAAATTTAACTCTCCTCACTCACAGTACCACGGGAAATCCAATTGTTTCATAAGCAGAATATCCTGCAACTGCAAGCAGCACAGATGCACAGCAGGAAGGAGTTAAACCTATCAGTAAAGAGTTCCCCAACAAAGCAATAGCTCTGCTCCCCATATCCCACTTAAAAGTCCTTAATTTGCCTGGTCATAAGAGAACCAGGGATCAGGTACCACAGGAACGGTAAACCCGTGCTGACACATTAGGAAAAAAAGTGAAAAATTAGGGAAAAAAAGTGAAGAGACAATGACAGTTACTAGCAAACTCCTGCTATGGAAAAAGATACCCACCTATATCTTAACATCAGAACCACCTCAGGCCATGTAATTCAAACCTGCACGCTCTTGTGATATACTTTGCATAAAACCAGCAGGCTTTCCTTTTGAAACTTCAGCCATTCAAACACAGGCCCCAAGTATTTTTCGTTTCGCTGTCTTTTACAGCAACAGCTAAAGAACCCTCAGCCTTTTGGAAAGGCAGCACG
Organism: Harpia harpyja; assembly: GCF_026419915.1. Classification (NCBI taxonomy): domain Eukaryota; kingdom Metazoa; phylum Chordata; class Aves; order Accipitriformes; family Accipitridae; genus Harpia; species Harpia harpyja. The sequence goes on along the minus strand of NC_068943.1, from coordinate 47,550,749 downwards.
GTTAGAATCTGTTTTAAAGCAGACAAATTACCTAAAAGCCACAGTTTTCTCATGCAGAAAGGAGATACAGTGGCAGAGCTATGTCAATGATAATCCTCCAAAGAGCAATTAAATGAGGGTTCAACCTCCCCACCCCCCTGAAGTTTACACATCAACAGTTCTTAACAGAACAAGCCTTAAAAGCTAAAGCAAGATGGAGGGACAGAAAAGTAAACTTGCTAACATATTAATCTCTCTCCCATAATCTCCATTACACTCCTTCCAGATGCTTATGATAAAAAAACCAAGACTGCGTAATAAAGCCATAGTTATCTTTGTAACAACTAAAGGCATGCAGCCTATGGTAACTCAGTTTTCAGGAAAATTTACAGAACAGCCCTGTTCTCACTAGGACTACTTACATGAAGGGTGTTACTGAACAAAGGATTGACACACTAATGCCTCCAGAATGAAAAGGAAAATCCAAGTTAACTTCTCTAAAGTGTAAGTCAGTCCCATCTCTAAGTCACCCACCGCATGGCTTTGTGATTTATTCAGGTAATAGAAATTCTCAACCCCAGTTTTCCCAAATCATGACATGAGTATCCAACATTTAAGCATGAATAAGAATTACAATAAATTTGTAAAAATTAAATACTGCTTGTAAGTAGTCTGTTTGTAAACAACCTGAATAGGAGATGGTTTTTCCCAGCCCATTTCAAAAATTCCCATCAGCAACTCCCGTTTCAAACAGTAATCTTCAAACTCGTTTCCTTTTGTGGAGGTCACGTCCTGAATAATCAAAAAAAGGACATCCATAAGATTAGGTCATACAACCCGCAGCTGTAGATTGGTCTCACTCCATGAGAGACTGCCTATGCAGGAAGACCACAAAGTGCATTCCATTACTATACAGGAGTTCCCACTAATCTGTGCAATACCATTCAGTGGAGAAGGAAACATTTGCTTTCTCATAACCAAATACAGTACTGTAAACATACACTGACATCTTTCAATCTGCCTTGCAAGAGACACTGACAATCAGTCCCATGCCGTAACACTAATAAAGTAAGAAATTCACAGCAAACGCTGTTTTTGAGCTTTCCAAGAGAAGCATCTCCCCCAAGCATTTGTAGAACAAATTAATTCTTTATTTAAAACAGCAGGAGCTGAACTGCTTTTGAATCATTGTTTAGGACAAATATTTTGCCACTGCAGCTTCTCCTCCCTCTTTTATTTAATATTTATTCCTACAATTCAACCATCCTTACCGAAGTTTTGATTCTCAAATCCTTTGGAGGGAGTTTTAAAGTCTTCTTCCAGTCATCACCAGGTCTATAGCAAAAATAAAATAAAAATAAATTAAAAAAAAAAGTTTAATAATTTTATTTTGCATTTTTAGCTTCTTAGATACAGATTACATGTCTCTCAGAACATGTAATATTTTCACCTCCGGAAAGCTAAAAGCACCTACACATACGAGCTCAAGTCTTCTCTGAGCTAAGCAGGATGCAACAGGCAGGAAACTGTAAACACAGAAAACGAGCAATCTGCCAAGCGCACAGAGAATTTGTGAAATCTTTATCCAGTCATAATTCAAGTCCCATTTTTAGGGCACTGAATCAATCCAGTAGAACACAGATTTAAAACTGAGCACTGACTTAGTCATATAACAGAAACTGGCTATAATAAATCCACATGAGAATATTTCATCACTTTAAAAAAAACAAAAACAAAAAAAAACCAAAAAATCTCTTGTCCAGGGAACATCCATTCTTAATCCGTGAGTAATATGAGAAGATAAAAAACACTTTTGGGGAGAAAATTAAGCAAGCACACACTCCGCTTGTTGATCAAATGTTGTCTTTTGCTCTCAATGAGATTTAGACACCCATCCTCTCTTGAAAGCCACTGTACAGAGGAGAGCAAGTCCTTCTCTCCCCCAGTCCCAGGAAGTCATGAGTGAATTTTGATGAGTTTAACTCATCAGTTTCATTAGAGTAACTGATTAAAAAACAAAAGGGGGGGGGGGAACAAGTTAGGCAAACTTTAAGAACCTGAGTACTCCGTTACGCATTCCCTGACAACAGCTGGCATTTCCTTCGCAAATAATCAAGTAACAAAATACAAGTGAATGTTGTTCAGGGGGAGGAGGAACCACAGGGAAAAAAAGAAAAGGAACACATTACCATACCATCCAAGTCTTTTACATCTTTCAGAATTTCCAACCAGCCCACTCATGTTTTATTAGCACACTTCCAAAACCAGTTTGATGGTAGTAGAGTATCACAGTGGTACCACGTTATCTCAGCTCAGGCTTTCATGAATTAAAGCCGGAGTATCACACCAAGGAGAGCAAGGGCTACTGTTTAAGATCGATGACAGAAGATAACCAACTTCAAAGAATTTTCCACCATAAGAAAGAACTGCAACAAACAACTGAAAAGCATACACAACTGGACTGAGACTAGGTGGCGTTTCCTCTTCTGTCTTAAATTTCAGTTCAGATCCTTCCCACTCCCCAACTTCCCTCTCATACTACTTGCAACGAGCAAAGAAAACAGGATGCTGCTGCTGCTCAGTGGGCTACCTCTGACAAGCAGCTACACATTCTGAAAAGCAAAGCATCACATTCAATTTTCACAACAAACACTCTCAGAGAGAAACTTGCACATGGAAATACAGCTTTCTTTTCATAATGCACATCACAGGACACTTCTAACCGCCAGTGTCATCAAACAACAGAAGAAAACTTTTTAAAATGGGAACCCAAGAACGCTTTCCCATACGCGACTTTTAAACATTATGTTTGTGGCAGCCGATACAAACACTTACTTAATAGCGGTGGTCATAGTCTGTGCTTGCTGTTGAGTGCCATTATTGATTGTGTTGGCATTTTTCAGCTGGTTCATCTGTTGCTGAGTTTGTGTGCCTCCACCTCCTGGGCCCCCGCTGGGTTTTACAGGGCCTCTCAACTGCCCATTCTGACTGGATAGACCCATTATAACAGGGTTCTCTGTTCTGGCCGTGCTCATGTTTTTATTTTTAAAGATGTCTTTTTAGACTTCAAAACTTTGAAAGTCAGTACAGAAACTGTAATAACAGTTTATTAGACTCTCCAAAACGAAGAGATAAATAAGTCTTGCTCAATATATGAGTCCTTTATTGCAATGCAGGCAAGCACCTGTAAGTCACTCAAAAGTAAAGTAGTAACTTGCTCTGATGCACTGTGGATCAACTTTTTTTTAAAAAAAGCCCTCTAACAAAGTTGAGTTATATCAGAATTCACTTGCTTCAATCTGAAAGAGAAGCAGACGATAACAATTAGTATGTGGATTTTTATCTACATAAGTCACATCAGTTTACCTTTGCATTTTAAGAACCACTTCTTCACAAGCACTGTGCAACAACAGTACTTGCTTTTCTGTTTTCTCGGTGATTACTACCAAGACACATGTCAAATTTTTTTCCCCTTTCTATAAAGCTGTGCCCACCACCTTCAGTCACCAAAGATAATTTTCTGAGCAGCTGTATTTTCAGCAGCCTTCTAGTGAGTAACCACTTGAAATACACTACCTGTCCTTCCCCCCACCCCGTAAAGTAAGCATGAATTATATCAATTGCTTTGCCAGTTCTCGAGGTTCCCCCACTTCTGGGACACAGCAAAACAGCCCTAAAATGCTAAGCAACAACGTTATGCACAAGTTTGTGACAGGAAGCAAGACCACAATATCAAGTGGTCATTCCAGTTAGAACTGACAAAACCCTTAAATTACTCTGATCGCCCTTTACACTTTGAAAGGGAAATAGAAACCATCTTTTTTTTATGGAAATAAACAAACAAAAAAAGCCCCCCCAAACCAGCTTACCCTCCTCCAACCCGAAAATTAGTTCAACCAGCTTACTCTAACTTTTAAATTGGGTATTGATTTAACACCACTCAGAATAGCGAAACTAATGATATCATCAAGCTGAACTGACAGTAGCTTCCTGTTTTGTTAAGTCTAAGTGACTGAGCCTAAACTGAAGCAGTGAGTAACATACATTTATACCAGATATCTAGCTTCCTGCTTATGTCTTCCACATGATGTTACCTTCCAGCTGTCAGTAACAACCCCTATTGCGCTCAAAGGATAACATTTGGTACACATGACCTAATGTTGACACCGTATTTAACACAAAGATGCACCTTACATAAAGCAAGCACGGACCAGTGCCGAAGAACTCGATATTAGGGAGCCAAGACACTCCTAGTCCGAAACCTTTCAGAAGCAGCAGAAAATAGGCTTGCCTGTACAATTTCTCATCACGATGCGTCCGTATCTTGGGAAAACGCAAAGGAAAAACTAGCAGACTACTGCTTCCTAACTTCAGCATCCACAAAAAACGTGTGCTTCGCCAGTGAATAAAAGGCACATTCAAGAGCATTTCAAGAGGATGGGGAAAAGGAATTCAGACTCTTCCCAGACCTCCCAGCTGTTTCCACGGGTGGCAATCCTAGCTTCACAGCAAAACTTTAAAGTTTGCAGAACTAGGATTTTCCTGCTAGTTATCCTCCTGACTGGAAGCACTCTTTCAAGGCATCTTTGAAAGGAGACTGCTCCTGCCCACTGACTTTCTGAAAACCGGACGAGTCACACAAGTAACCAGGGCCACCTAAAAGGCCCGGACACCAACGGTGAGGAGCTCCCCAATATTGTAGGAGATGGAACCTCTCGGTCTCAGTCCCTCGCTCCTAACTACCCTTTACGAGGAGAGAGATTAAAGGAGAACACGCACAGCCTCACCGAACCCGACAAACCTCCCCGTTCCGAGACGAGAAGCGCCACCATTTCGCAAACCGGCGGTCCAACGGAAGAAAGCCGCCCCCCCCCCCCCCGCACCACGACTCTCCCCTCCAGGCGCAGAGCAGGTCGGCGAGCGGCCGGCCGGGCTGGCGGTCAGGGCAGCCGCCGCTAGACCCTTCCCCTCCTCTGCCGGCAGCCGGCCCCGCCGCGCCGCGCCTCAGCAGGGCCGGGCCGGCCGGGCCCCGGCACAAAGCGGCCGCGCAGCTCGCCCGGCCGCCGGAGCCCCCTCGGTGCCCATTGTTTCCGCCGAGCCCGGGCCGCACTGCGGCGTCGCCCCCGCCGCGGCAGAGGGCGGCGCGGCCGCCGGGGCCCTGCGGCGGGGCCGCCGCCGCCCGCGAAACGCAGCTGCGCCACACCGGCACCTCCCGCCCGCGAACAATGGAGCGGCCCCCGCCCGCCGCCCCACCGCTCGAGCCGGCGGCGAGCGCCGCCGCGGCCCCGCCCCGCGCGCCGGCCCCGCGGCCCAGCCGCTCCCGCCGCGGCCCAGCCCGGCCCGGCCGCCCCCGCCCCGCTCGCGGCTCCTCGGCGCCGCCAGGCCCCGCCGCTCCCGCGGCCCGCCGCAGGCCGCGAGGCTCGGCCGGGCGGTGGCGGCGACCCCCCCTCCCCGCCCCGCTCCCGCGGACCCGCGCCCGCCCCGGCGCCCTGGCCCGTCCTCACCGCCACCAGCCGCGCTCCCCCCCCTCGCCCAGGTATAAAATCCTCTCGCTCCCCCTTGGTGCCTTGTTATGGCGACTCGACGCTCCAAGATGGCGGCTTCCTCCTTCCTCCCGTGCGCCCTCCCCCTCCCGGCAGGGCAGGCCGGCCCCGCCCCGCCCCGCCCGCCCGCACGCACGCACGCACGCACGCACGGACGCCCGGCGCGCGCCACGCCCGGCCCCGCGTGGGATCCCCCACACCGCGCTCCGCCGGCCACGTGACCGCGCCGGCGCCGTCCTTCCGCCCCTGCGCGCGGTCGCGATTGAGCCCGCGGCCGGTCCTCCGGCGGCGACCGGCGCCGAAAAGCCCGAGGGCGGCAGCGGGGGAACCGGTCCCAGAAGGGCCGCAGAAGGAATAAAGGCTTCGGAGCGGGGTCAGCCCCGTCCTCCGTTGGCGGTGGGGCGGGCACCGCTCCCGCAGCTACAGAAGCGTTTTTGGCCATTTACGTCTCCCTAAGACAGAGGGGGACGCGTAGCGACAAAGGTAGAAGCCGCCAGCGCCGGCGGCTTCTCTGGCTCAGAAGCAGCACGCGGCGTGGACCTTGTCACAAAAGATACTGGGAACGCTCCTGTTTCCCGAGAAAAAGCCTGCAAAGCTAACGCGACGTCGTTGCGTAGTCACTGAAACATAGCTGACACAAACATAAGAATAAAAGACTGACCCGCGGCCTGCAGGAGCCATAACCGCTGATGGTGACGGAGTGCGAGTCACCATTTCCTTTTCGGATGGCTGTGGCTTAGACGAGGATCTTGCCGAACTGAGGCACAACAGGGATGTAATCTTCAACACCGGCCTAAAAGTGCTGGTAATTCCCAAACTGCTTTGCAGACAAATTTTTGTTGAAATGTTTTTTCCAAAATGGGCACAATGAAACAGGGAAGCCCGTTTGTTTCCTCTCACCTTGCCGTTTTCTCCTAGTTCCTCCCATCTTACAGCCGTCCTTAGATCGCTCTTTATCCCTGCCCTCTGCGGCAAAACACGCGCCCGGGGCCAGCACTGTGGTGCGCGAGTTGTGCGTGCCCGCCCGTAGCGCCACAAGAGGTCCACGGGTCGCAGCCGGAGGAAGATGCCACACCGTTCCCTGCTCTGCCAGCCACAGCCCCATCACCTCCATCAGGCCTGGCGACCCTTCCGCTGCAATAATTTCACATATTCCTGCCCGACTCTCATGGGAAATGAGATCGGCACAGCCTCGTCCTTAATTTCTTTCTTCCGTTCGCTCCCAGGCTACCTTTGGCTCCGCTGTGGGGCTACCGCCGTGTCCTGAACTGCTGTCCCCTGGGGCAGAGAGGTGGTCCCTTGTCAGCCTCTCGCCTGCCTGATGCGTCCCGCTTTCTTCTTAAAGCTTCTATTCCAAGTGTGGCAAGCGAAAAAGGAACCTGAAAAGACAGGCATTGTGCCTTCAAATGCCAGGGGAGCGGAAAAGCTGCATCTCACCTGTTTCTTGCTCTGCCAGCTCGGTGTGCTGCTTGTTGGTGGAAGGGCACAGCAGTTATGGCTGGAGAAGCTTCAACTCCCCCATTCCCGCAGTCAGAGGCACACGCTGGGCACGACCTTTGTTCTCTGGTGCCTGCTGCTGCTGCGCTGGCCCTGCTGTGCGGGGACCGGCGTTTCATCTCAACTCTTCGCAGGCCTAAGCATCGCACTTCGCACGAAATTGCATGCTCTAACCTTAAAAGAACAAATGACAACAGAAATTAACAGATTAGTAAATATGACTAACATCTGTAGGCAGCACATGCGTCACAAAGCTTTAGTTATGGTAACAGCAAATAAGACAAATGGAAAACATTAGAGGTGAGAAGATTCAGGAGCCAGAAGTGATCTGGCTTTTTTCAAGCAGAGCTCAGAAAGTCAGTGCAGCATCAAACTGGTCAGTAGTTGTGCTTGTTAGGCACATAGTTATATAGAACAGAGCAACTTCATACACAAGTAGCGCATTTTTTCATCCTTACATAAAACTGATTAATTTCCTATTACCAGAATACTTTGCACAAGTTAACGAAATTTTATGTTCCTGACAAAACAAGAATGTATCTCCAGTGAGGGTGTGCACCCATGGCAGAAAATCAGAGTTCAGCCAGGAATTCCCATATACAGACACCCAAACAATCCCCAAATATTTATTGTTGAATTTTGTGAAGATTTTCTTCCGTAGTCGGTTCCTTACCTGCCTGTGAAGTGACATTCTTTTTCATTTAAATCTCTTTTCTCCCCATTTATTTTTCTCCCATGCTCATCTCTCTCATTATCCTCTTTCTCACATTTCACATTACAACAACTCATGGATCCCGTAGGTCACATCTGTATGGTAGCAGTCATTTCCTCGGTGTAGTATGTGTTTGCAAGTGAACTCATTTGTGTGTATTGCTTTGGAGTGGGCTCCCTGAACCCCTGTCACTCCCATGCCACATCTGAGGGCCAGGCTTGCAGCCTGGGAGGTGTTTCCAGCCTACAGTTCCCTGTAGCCGCATCCTGCAGACTGTCCCTCTGACCCGAGAGGTTCTGCGGCATCGCCGTCAGCCATGGACTCGCAGTACCTTACTTTGCACGGTACTTCTGCTTTGCTCACGGTGGGGCTGGGGGGGGGGTTGGGGGGAGCATTTGTTGAAGGTCACAAGCTGTCTCACAGACAGAGCTGGTCCCAAACATGCCCTGCTGTGGGGAGCAGCACCCTCGTTGCTGGCCCTTAAAGGAAGTCCCTGACGCTGAGTGCTCCACCCTCCAGTTCTAGCTGAGTGAAAACATCCTTCCTAACCTCTCCCAGGCACAGCAGTACCCCACTTCTCACCTCACCCCACAGCCCTGGCAGCGCAGGGCCTCGGGACAGTCAAGCTGTGTGGGACAGGGCTCGCTCAGTTTGTACTCCCCCCATGAGGCAGGGGATGTGAGGCACAGCGCGAGCTCCCCATGCCCTCCCTCCGGCTTTGCTGCTCTCCGTCCTCTCACTTTTGGGAGAAGGGGTGCCCAGAGGCTGGTGTGTCAGGTGGGCACGTGCAGGTGCACATGAAGGTCCTCAGGGCAGGGGAGGACAGCGAACATCCTCAGGGCAGCAGGTCCAGGTCCCCGTCAAGCTGGGAGCACCAGGCTCCGGCTAAGAAGCATAAGGAGCAAATGAAATCAAACAGCGCTTATCAGAGTAACACCACCTCCTTCTTCACCACGCTGAGTCCCAACAGACTCCTTGCTGGTACAGAGGCTTTGGTGCAGCTGTGCCCAGACAAGAGGAGGACAGGCACAGTGCTTGTCAAACCACTGCTGCTCCTCACAGAGGAAAAGCTTTCTGCCAAAATGCCAGCTGCGATGCCGTCCTATCCTGCTGACCCAGGCTGGGGTTTTCACACCGTGAATCTGCTGCTGTGACATTACTGGACAAAACGCCCACTTCCCTGAGCAGAGGAAATCTTGATTTCCCATCTTTGTTATGGGCAAGGCAAGCACTGCAGGAAGGTGTCTAATCAAGGGGCCTCTCTGTGTGTTGTACAGCGGTCCAGCCTCTGCTAGCTAGCAACCTTGTGCTGAGGCTGTGCTTTCCCGTGCAAGCCACTGAGCCAAGGCAAGGGGTGAAGCAGCGGGAGAAAGAGCAGAAGATGTCCACAGGTCACTGAGGTTAAAGTAGCCAGGAGGACCTCGGGGTGGAGGGCGATGATCATACAGACCGGACCCATGCATTTCATCTCAGGTGTCTTCACAGTCTTGCGCAGCTCCAGAGAGGCACCCGGATCCGGGGAGATTTCTGGTAATGGTGTCCCTTGGCACAGAGTTTTCCAAAGCCTTTCGGACCACCTGGGATGAAGATGGCCGCAGGCAAGAACCCTGGAGGTTTCCAGGGAAGACCTATAGACGTTCTGGATCTTCTCTGGTACAGACCAAAGGAATGTGGATTTTTCAAACCGTACTTTAAAAATCAACTTACAGCACTAAAAAATAAGATGATAAAGCTAGATGCTAATCTTTATATCAACTAGGTCACTCTATGCCTGGAGCTCATTTGCCTTGCAAATACTCTATTGTTACATGATGGGTCCCTCCCTACTCACTTAAATGATTAACTCCACCCCAAAAAAGAACTTCTGCTGAAACTGCTGGAGGAGAGACGGATCCTGCCCCTGAAACCATGGGCCCTGTCAGCTACTCATCAGAGACCTATGACTTGGTGAGTCAGGCCTGGATTTGCTTGCTAATGGGGAGAGCTGGTAGAGCTGGGGTGGGCTGAAAGACCTGGTTTCTCTATCTGCCCGTCTTCTCACCCTCCGGTTGGCTGAGGGAGAGCTTGAGCGATTTCTTATGCCAGCGCAATCAGCCCTCGCATCCCTTAAGTCCAGACTTGACCAACAAGGGGACTGCAGGTGACAGCGCCGTGCTTGCGGAGAGCCGGCGTAACATGGCTGTAGCCATTGTGATCCGATGGTGCCAGGTATTCCCTTGGGGACAGCTGCTCAACTCCCAGGACCTCATGCGCTGATGTTCTGGCGAGCACTGAGCCCGAGCACCGTCCTTGCATGGGGACCAAGACCACAGTCGCTGCCGAAGGGCCAGGCGGCTCGCTGGGAGAGCCGGGCTGCTGCCGCAGCCCCGTCCCGCGCTGCCAGCCCGTCCCAGTCTCTGCTCCCTGCTGCCCTGCTCTCTGCGCAGCCATTGACTCAACGTGGGTGTAAAACACTTGTTCTGAGTCAGGGGCCTTTTGTACCAGCCTTCAGTGGTATAAATGACTGTGTGCACAGCGTGCAAAGCCCTGGAAATCTCATCTAGTAGCTTTACATAACAGGAATACCCAAGCAAACCCAATGCTGTCTCGCCACCTGTGAAAACCCTTGGTACGACCACACACGCTCCTACCCCTGCTTGCCTTCTCCACGAAGAGGCTGCCATAGACTCTGCTGAAAGGGGAATACGCATTATATTTACAAGAGGGGAATTTTTAAAAGGGGAAGATGAATTGCAAGTACTTCTAATAGGGAGTGATGACAGTGCGTATTCTGCCCTGTAGTTCTCTCCCCTGCGTCTGCAAGTGAAAGATGGCAGCTGCACCTTTTAGAGTACATTGTGCTATCCAAGAAGTCCACAGCAGCGCTATCATTAGCCTGGTTTTCAAATGTTGAAGCTCAGCACTTGTTTTTTAATACAGTGGCTCTCTGCAGCCTGCCTCAGGGGTTGTTTAGTTTCTCTAAAGAGAGAAATGCTGGATTTAATTTTTACCAATTTTTCTGTCCCTCCTTTGTCCCGTACAGCTGGGAAGAGAGGAGATGGGGGGCAAGCCCTACCCTCCTTATTTTTTCTGATTCATCCAGTATAAAAATTGTTTGCGAGTGGTGGTCGTTCCTCTAGAACTTTTTTGCAGAAGACGCTTCTCTCACTGACCTCTGCTGAAGTTCAGTGGCAGCACTAATGCTTGCTGAGAGGTTAAAACCAAACTCAAACCTTTTTCATCTCCATGCTGGTTCATTCCTCCAGCTGAACTCTCCATTGGAAATCTGTCCCACCACCAGAAAACCAGCAAAGTTGAAGCATGCCGTCCGCCTGCCCGCAGCATGTCACGAGCTATCAGCAAGTGGCTGCTTGTGGCAAAACTGCATCGTTTTTAATGCAAGGGGGATTAAGCAGCACTGGGATTTGTTCTTTGTATGCAATACTTTCCAGAACCTTAGCTTAGCAATTTTACCTCTGCTGTGAATTATTTTAAGTTATAAGGAGACCCTGTGGGGGGGTGGGGGGAACTCAGCTAACATTGGGGCTGAGCACCAACAGTCAGGTGCCACAGCAAGAACAGTTTTATACCTTTTCTCAGACTTCCCACAGTTGGGAGTTTGTGACACACGTTTCCCACCTCTGTCTCCTGGGAGCTTCCCAGGTTTGGCTCCCTCCCTAGAACAGGCCACAGATCTCACACAAGCAATACCACATTTGCTTTGGTGGTGCCATATGTTGCTTTATTTATACTTGCCGCTTGTCGCAGCAACCTACCCACAGAGATTTGCAAAAAAGGCCTCAATGGTGTCCTGTCAAAGCAGTGACAAACCTCGCCCTGTGCACTCACCAGTGAGGATCGCTTGACCGATTGAGCAAGCGTGGAAGTAAAAATGATGAGAACATTTGCACCAAAAGGGCATTTATGTCAGTATTGCCCACTGAGTGCAGCCAGGGCCTCACCTAAACTTTGATACCGTAGGAGACTACTCGTCTCTGTAACCTTGTGGCAAAGTAATGTGTCCAAAACAGTAACTCTGTTTCTCCATAGCAAGAAAGCTTTGCCCACTTAACCTTCCTCAGCTGCAGACTAGAGAAACAAAAACACGGTTGCAGAAAGACCACCGAGATCTCCACCAGGTCTCCTGAGGTGCTGCAGGCCAGTTTTCATTGTAATGGGACCAATGTGACTCAAGAGCCATAAAGGCAGCTGCACTACCGTAATGTGGTATTTCCACAGGCTTTATTTGCTCTTATTCATGGGTTTCCCTAGTTCAGCACCTGGAGAGAGGATGAGCAGAAGCTCTGTCAGTAACTTGCACTGATATGGGCAATTTCAGTTTTAAAGCTTTGGGAATGAAATGTGCTTCTCCCAGCCCTGGCATGGGCTAGAAGGGAATGACTCACGTGGAAAACCCCTAATAGTGCACAAGCTGCTTCTCTTCTGCAGCCAAATGTTTTGATCGCTGGCAGTTGTAGGGAACTGAGAAAAGCAGCTGACACGCGGAGACCAGAATAACTCTGAGATGTGGGTTAGAGGGGAAAAGGGATCCCTGAACAAAAGGCACACAGGAACGGGCTTCCCAGGCATGCACTTGACTGCTCAGTTACAGAAAAAGACACCACTTAATCGCCCACCCCCAAATCTGGCTGCAATTGTATTGCAGGAGACCTCTACAAAGGTCTCCCTGTGCGCACACTGTTGACTTCTCCCACCCCAGATCAGGCAGCCACCTGCTTCCAGTCCTAGAAATGGGAATCGCAGCAGAGTCCGCAAAAGCCTTGGCTTGTGACATTCAGCGCATCTCCTGCAGCTCTGGTCCCTGCCCTTCCTGTCTCAGCCCGGACTCTGACTTTTCATCCTCTTCTATTTGTCTCCAACTCATCTCTGTCCGCTCCCACCCACACTCGCTGCTCTGCTCAGAGATGCATATGAGAGGACGCCTGAGACACAGCTCAGCGCACGCTTCCCCTGCCCGCGGCGAGTGGCTTACAGTAAGAGCCCTACCTGCCGTCTTATCAGCAATCAGATGGTGTCTGATAGTAGCACTCAGCCTCCGCACCTCCGGCTCCGAATGCAAGGTGATGCTGGAAACTGTTCAGCAGCCAAAGCTGTTGAACACCGCGCAGGCTGCCCATCCGCCGTCATCGATGGCGCTGGCGTGGCTCCAGGCAGCGCTCCAACACGCCGGCCAGCAAACCCATCCATTTCCCATGTTTTCCTTTTTCCCTTTAAAGCTGGAACCCTCTAACCTCTCCCCAGTGAAGTTTCCCATTCCAAAACATGTTCTCTTTGGAGTTTTCAGCATGGTCACCCACGTGTCCTGAGCAGCCTGGTTTGGTCACTGTACCAAATTGCAAAGGTTTTTGGTTTGGTTTTGGTTTTTGGGGGGAGATTGAAGGATCTGGCCCTGGCCAACACATCACAGGTTTCCGTGCACGTTGGTAACCCCCTGACACAGGGTCCAGGTACGGACTGGGCAGGAAATGTTTTCAAGCCAGGGAGAAAACAAACCGGGAGGGATTTTTAAAGGCTTTTGTCTTTAGCAGTAATCTCCAGTCTCCAGGATCATACCCTAAACAGGAAAAATAATTGTTCTTTGGGAATATGAATGCTTCTCACCAAAGGCTTGCAGCCCCACCATTACATGAGGGGAAGACAGTCACGTGCGTTTGAGGTTTTGGGCAGGGAGGAGGACTCCTGGCCCCCAAGAGGACTGGCTCTCGCCCGTTTGGGAGGAAGCACCATGGCATCACAGCACAGCGGCAGCACCACTGGGTACAGAGCCAGTGGGGAACGGGACTGTGGCAAGACCAAGAGTAACTTGGGTCAGACCAAAGTCTGTCTGGCTCAACACTCCTTCTGGCAGTAGCCAAAGGTAGAGGCCCAGGGAAGAGGGCAAGAGCTGGGCAAGCTTATTCCATGCTTTCCCCAAGGGTTCGTTTGCCCTCCTGCTGTCCACTGCTCAGGGACCACCTGCGCCAGCTGCCTGCTCTGCACATTCGATAATGCTCCATACACTTCTTCCCCATCAACATGCCCGGGCTCCCATTGGAGCCATGCAGATGGTTTCAGCAGCACAGCAGTTCGAGATGAGCGCTGCCGCTGCAAAGTCACCTCCTTACCCCAGACAGTCGTGTGTGGAGGCACCCAGTGCGTCACCCAGGGAAGGCTGCCCGAGAGAGGAGAAACATAAATCACCCTTCTCTAGCTAGGCACAATGCAGGACTCAAGGCTAGTCATGGTCATTTGGCTTAGCAGCACATGGGGGGAGCAAAAACCCCCCAAATTAGCTCTAAAACTGTTTAAAGCAGGGCTAGTATTTTTAGATGGGAACTTTGGCTGACAAGGGAAGGAGCAGCAGGTGCAAACGGCTACAGCTGGCAGTGAAAGGTATGAAAGCAGCGAGCAGAGACTTCCGCTGTGGTTGACACTGAAGTCTCGGCACTGGTCTCCAGAGAGGGTGTGGGTGGGGGAGCTCAGGGTAACTGCTGCCGAGCTCTTCCCAGTTGTCACTGATTTCTCAGCTTGCCACGAGCCTCCTGTGCCACTCTCTTTTTGCGCTTGCCTGCATCCGAGCCCTTTGTGTTTGTGAACGCCCAGCTTCTGCAAGGTGCCTGAGGCCAGCCGGAGCATGCCCAGCGTCCAGGGGGCTCGTCCCGAGCACGGCTCCAGCTTCCTGGCACTCGGGACTTGCCCGCAGTCTCAGCCCGAATATAGGCTGCTCACCTGGCCAGGAGCTACAGCAGGCCAAGGATGAATCACACCTGCGGCGCCTCTATCACACTTTCTTTACCAGGTGTCAGCCTGGGGTCCGAGTGGTGTTTTCAGATTCCCTTTCCTGCTCTGACTGCAATTAATTCAGAACCGCAAGGTTTACCAACAGAACAGATTTCTCTCTCCAGCATCCATCCCCATAGCTGTGGCACGGTGGCGCCTCAGAGGCGTTCCTCCGGTCGGTCGTGCTTGAACACCCGCCCCACACCTTTCTCTGAGCGCATGGAAAGCGATCCCAAGCACAGCTGCTGCTGTCCCCACCTCACCTTGCTCTGCCCCGGACAGCTCTGAGGTCTCCGAGGAGGAGAGGCAGAAAGGGACAGGATCAGTGCACATAAGTTGAGGTACAGATGTGCTGTGCAGTGAATCCTACCACCTTCATACCTGACAGCAGACAACACAGGGACAGTCAGTGTCAGAAATGGGTGGAAAAATTGGGAAAGCTGGTAGAGGAGGGTTCCGTGCTGTGTGAGAAAGCAAAAGCCACCAGCAGGTAACTCAACAAGAAGATGAAACTGGTCATTTGTCTGGACACCAGAACATCCCCAAATACGCTAGTTAAAGATTACAGAGTGAGCAGCCCTCGCAATCGGAGATAGGACAACCTTCTCCCTGTGCTGCTGCACCTCCTGGCACCCGAGGGGCCTCCCAGGTCATCAGGCTGCAGACAGGCAGCACCTCCTCCTGACACAGGCAGGCTGTGGGATGTGGGGATGCTCCGCTCCAGGTCTGCCAGGTGTGGCTGAGGGACTGGGTTCTCGTGTTCGGAAACTCCCCTCCGGTAACCAGACTCTCTCTGTTCCCCAGAGCCAGGTGGAGCTGAGCGGTTACTACGAAGACGAGAACACCACGCCTTCTTTGGAAGGCTACTTTTGCTTCAACCCAGCCTCATCTGTGGTTGGCAACCAGAGAGACCCCTTCAGAAAGGTCTTCATGCCCCTCATCTATCTGCTGATGTTCGTGTTGGGGACTGTGGGCAATGCCCTGGTCCTGGTCATTTTAGAGCGGTTCAAGCGGTCTCGCACTACCACTGAAAACTTCCTTTTCCACCTCACCCTGGCCAACCTGGCACTGTTGCTCACCTTCCCCTTCAGTGTGGTGGAGAGCTTGGCTGGGTGGGTATTTGGGAAGTTCCTCTGCAAGATCCTCAGTGCTGTCCACAAGATCAATTTCTACTGCAGTAGCATGCTGCTGGGGTGCATCGCGGTGGACCGCTACCTGGCCATCGTCTATGCAATCCACACCTACCGCAAACGCAGAGCTCGCTCCATCCACCTCACCTGCACAGCTGTCTGGCTCTGCTCACTGCTTTTGACCTTACCCGATCTCATCTTCATGGAAGTCTGGACAGATGACAGCAACCGCAGCATTTGCTATTTTCCAGAGGTTGGGATCGATGGCAACAACGCCTGGCTGGCGACCCGCTTCCTCTACCACACCGTGGGCTTCTTTGTGCCCCTGCTAGTCATGTGTTACTGCTACACGGCCATTGTCCGGGCTCTGTGTCAGTCCCAGCGCCTGCAGAGGCAAAAAGCTGTCCGTGTGGCCATCCTGGTCACAGGCGTCTTCCTGCTCTGCTGGAGCCCATACCACATCGTCATCTTCCTGAACACACTTACCAAGCTAGAAGCCTTCACCAAGAACTGCCTCCTGGAAGACCAGCTGGACACGGCCATCATGGTGACAGAGGCCATCGGCTTCACGCACTGCTGCCTCAACCCCATCCTCTACGCCTTCATTGGAGTCAAGTTCCGTAACGACTTCTTCCGAATCCTGCAGGAGCTTGGCTGCATAAGCCAGGAGACCCTGCAGGAGATCCTGGAGGTGACGAGGAAGGGCAGCGGGATTGAGTCTGACAACACCACCTCTATCTCCACTTTCTAGCTGGGAAAGGCTGCCTGCAGGGCAGAACCGGTCTGGGGCTTGCCTTCCCAGTGGCACACGTGCTGTGGCCTCAGTCCCAAGTTTCACAAGTGTCCCCACCACTTCCTTCACTCCTCAGGAAACTGAGGTCCGATAGCCACCGAACACCCAAATCCCACCAGATATCTTCCCTGGCTCCTCCTGGTTCTCATACCTGTAGAAATCCGCCTGGCAGCTGTTGGTGAACACTGGCTGGCTGATGGTCACTCTGGTGGGGCCGGATGAACCTGAGTGGGTTGAACCCGACGTTTCCACCTCTCCCTTGAAAAACTGACTGCAGGCGTCCTGCGCACGGAGTCAGGCATGAGACTGGGGTGCCAGGGGCAAGGAAAAAAGTGCAGCCAAGTAAATGTGGAGTTGTGTCAGTGAGCGAGGACTGAGGACGAAAGCTAAGCAGGTCTCCATTTCACTGGTACAGGTTGGTAGAGACATGCCCGAAGGAAGCAGTGGGACTCACTGGCCACGGCAACTGGAATGAGAGATACAGGTAGGACCGCCGGGGGAGGCAGAGCTCGCTCCAATAGCAGGCGCACATGGTGCTGGACGGTCTCTGGCTGCAATATTACTCCTCCTGCTGCACAACGTAGCCCCGGCCAGCCACGGCAAGTTGATCTTCCCAAGACGGCTCATGCCAGGAGGTCCTGCCACGGACTGAAAGATTTGACTGTCACAGATTCCTTTCCTGACACCAGCCGCATCCTTTCCAGCTCATTTGATCTGTTTTACTGCTGTTAAGAGTGCCAGCGAGTGACTGCTGAACTGAATGCCTGACCATGCAAAAGCTTTCCTTTAAGGAAGAAAGCTGTCTGTAGAGACGGCTTCTGTATAGTGACTGGGCACGGGGGAGATGAACCACACAGCTTTGTGAGGCTGAAGGTGTAACTTTTTTTTTTGCAGCTAGCTGTACAGCAATTTGTGGGTTCTGAGAGCAAGGAGAGCCACTGCCCCCAAGTAAGGAAAAGAGCTCATTTGCAAAATTTCTGTTTGGTTTTAGCGGGCTGAAAGGGACCATAGCGTTTTGCTTCACACTGTGCTTTCTGATATTTTTGCTCCACCTGCACCTATGGGTCTTTCAGAGGTTTAGCACGTCTAGTTTTTACACAGAACAAACCTGGGCACTGATCTTGCTCTGAACCACGAGTATCCAGCAACTGCTCGGATCAGGGCTGCTTGATAACAATTTGGCCCAAACTAAGAGCAGCGGCTTTCACCGTCATTAATGATTGCACCGCAAGCTGGCATGCAGGGCAGCCCTAGCAGACTCAGGCAGCCCACTGCTTCCCAGTGGGTTTTGTCATAGTATAACATCGCAGCGCATACACAGCATTGCTCCATTGCATCTCCCTCGCCAGCTAAGCAGTGCTGTGGCCTGAACTGTATGAGCGCCATACGTACCAACTGCCACAGGAGCACAACCTTAATCACGAGCACACTTTAAAATCCACTCTACCATTCACCTCGTTTTTTAAGTGAAGTCGGAACAATGTCAGTTCTCCTGCTGCAGCAGGAATTTTGTGCTAAAGTCACTTATGAAGTTCAACCCACTAACAAAGGGCTCAGTTGCAGCTGAACTTCACCGTACCCAAGGGCCCTGCTAAAAAGACCAGTCATTATGGAAGGGGTCACATTACATCAGTCCAGCTCAGGCAGAGATCTCGATAGCTTGTTCTCAAATTGTGACTCAAGGAGAAAACTCCCCAAGCATAAGGCTTTTATACAAAGAGCAGTCCACCATTTCCTGCAGTGTTGCATCTTCAAAGCTGAAACCTGCAGGTAATGGCGACCGTAGTTGTCCAAGCATGTACATGCAGCAGAGGAAGAGCAGCTCTCTGAAGCCTGCCCTTGCTATCTCCACGGTTGTACCGGTGCACAAACCCATTGCAGACGCATTGTAAACACCTCCCCAGCCCTGGTTCTGATGGAAGCTGTATTCCCCCACAAAAATGTTACTGAAGAAATGAACAGAGTGTAAAATTCCTACAGCGTTCACAATGTAAAAAGAAAATCTGCATGCAAAATAAGAGTGAACAGATTACACATCTATAGTTACTATAGTTTTTAGTACCGGTATGTTGGTAAACTTTTAGAAAGTTTTGATGTGAGCTGTAATAAACAGTTAAACAAAAGACCATCTTCTCGTGTATAGTGCTTGTAAGCAGTTGTCTGCAGTCGTGTCACTTTTGCAAGGGAAATGTATCAGAGCGCTCTATGTGGGTTGATGGCACCCTTCTGACAAGTGTTGCTGTTCACACACAGAGGCCACAGGGCTCGTAAGAGCGCCTTGCTCAGACTTCCCTTCACCAGTGCCGCAGAAGGCTCTGCTGTGTTCGGAGCCAATCCAGACCTACGTTAGCTCCCTGCTTTACAGGGCCTGTTCCACTGACTGCAGCACCTCCTACCCAGGCTTTACAGCAGCTGCTAACCCAAGCGGAAAGCCACCCTTGCACCCCTGTTCGGCTCAGCCAGCCTGGGGAAGTCTTGGCTCAGAGCTGGCAGACCCTTCCCCAGAGAGCAAACATTGCTCCTCCTGCAGCTGCCTGCAGCCAGCCTGCTGAATGGTGACGAGAAGAAAGCAAGAGGAACTCTCCTTCACCGCAGAGGAAGCTGGGCTTTCCACTCTGTGAAATCCTCCCCATCTCCCTGAGGTTTGCATGGCCATCACATGCCTTGGCCCAGAGTGGGCTTCCCTGCTAAGCACTCACGCTGCTAGAACCACCCCCGGACACTGCAGCCCTCAGGCAGACCTTCAGGCTCCCCGGGGAACTCTGCTCGGCCCCCAGCCCACAGGCTCTGCCCCCCCACCCCGCGCCTCCGGGAAGGGGGACTGAGCTGAGGGGAGCTCCGAGGTCGCTCCTGCAGGGAGCGGGGAGGTGGCGTGCAGGCAGGCCACATCACCACCCCCCACGGCGCACGCTCTGCGCCCCTGGCCGTGGGCTGTGCTCTGCAAACAAGGCTGGAGCAGACACCCCAGAGAAAGCCCTGGTCCCCAACCCAAAGGCAATCCCAAAGAAGGGGATACAAAGGCCCCCACCACAGCATGCTGCTCTGCATTTCCTACGGGGCGACTGAGTCTCCCAGGAGACAGCGCTGGGCTTTTTCAGCAGAGCATCCTGCCACACACACGCACAGATCACAGGGCCGTGGCAGGCAGCGGAGCGTGCACCAACAAGCTCGAGCCAGCGAACGCATGAATGAACGCGTGCCTGGGAGTGCTGCAGAGAAGGGGCTCTCCCTACGCCCTCGCACCCCTCCTAGCAGCTCTAGCACCCCCTGCCCCGCTGTGACTCACACACAGGGTTTCATTTTCCTTATCAAGAAGACGACCTACTTCCTCACCCCGATCTCCCAGAACCAAACGGATGCTCAAGCACTTCAGTGTCTGCACTGCTGCCTGCTGCATCTTTCTTATTTTGAGCACAGGTGGCTCTGGACATATGACACCACGGCTACTGAGGCCCGTGAACTTGGGTCCTGGGCAGCATGCCATGTGCACCACCCTGGCTTTGCGCATGGATGGCAGCACAACCCGTTTCTTTCTCTTGAGCCCCCAGAACCAGCCTCTCGCCTTGCTGCCACCACAGCGTGCTCCGCATTGGCTCTGCCTCCCCACAACCACGCAGCAGCTATGGCACACGTGAGCTTTGCTAGGCCACAAGATGCCCAGAAGAACAGGGAACCGTGGGGCTCCAGGCAAGTCCCTGCTTTAGGTCACCTCTCCGCTCTGCAGTCTGCCCAGGGACTTGAGGTGCCCAGGGTGGCCCTGCCTGGCCCCCCCATCAGCCCTGTGCATGCTCCTCCACCTACCTGGGAGGACTGTCCTGTCCCACGTCCTGCAAAGGCAGTTCCCTGGTCCCGGCCCAGGCCCGGCTCCCACCACCCATAAGCAGCAGGTCGCAATCCCTGCCCGCTGCGGGCAGGGCACAGCCTCATGGCAGGGGCGCACGCAGGTCTGCACCAAGCGCAAGTGGTCCCAGCTCCACCAAGGAGCTCGCGGCCATCTCGCGAAGGGCCGGAGCTTCACTTCAGACGGAGGCATGCAGCGACTGCTTCAAAGTCGCAAGAGATGGGACCTGCAGCACTGGAAGCTGCACTTGCAGCTCAGGCGGCGGGACCCTCTCCCTCACCTAGCCCTGCCCGGGGGGGCCTGCAGCTCTCCTGCCAGGCATGAGTGGCTGGGAGCAGATGTGCTCAGGAACAGCCATGGAGGCAGGGGACCCACAGCAGGCAGGAGGGGAAAATGAGGCTGTTCACCTCGTGACTGTTACTTGTTTGCAGCGGCTAGAAAAGATGATACATTTCAAGCCACAGGAGCTAAAGGATGGGCTGGCACGGCAGAGGATGGGAGAGAACAGCCAGCACGGCCTGAACTAAGGCAGCAAAATCCACGATACAGTAACGAACCGCTCCGAGCTGCGTGGTTGGGTCCTGTTCGATCCCAGGGAGCCAGCACGCAAGCGGACAAGGAGGGCCAAATCATCCACCCCGCGCAGACCGTGGGGGGCACTAAACAGCTGACCCCACTATGAGAGGAGGCTGCCCAAATTTCACAGGAAGAAAACTCCAACTGCAACCATGTCTCAGCATACCTTAGGCACAGATGACTCCCACAACCCAGAAGAACTCCTCTCCTCTCAGAGTCCCCACCTGACGTAAGGCATTTATAGCAGGGCCAGCTGAGCCCCTCGGATCAGCCCCAGCCTGCCACAGGTGATGCTGGCTGAGCCCCCAGAGGCTGGGCTGAGCACACATGCTTGCAGCCCTGCAGAAAATCACACAGCCCACTGAAGACAGGTACAGGGTCAGGTTTTGAAATTTGTCTTTTTAATAAAAAGGCACCTATAAAACAGGTCAATACATTACAGGCAGCACAGATACCCAAAAACAAGCCTAAAAATTGTTTCAAATAAAAACCAATAAGATGTCTTCACATATTGTATTTATATATTTATATTTATATATATATTTATATAATGGTACAAAATGACTGGGGAAGTTTCTCCATGGGATGACAGAGAACAGGTCAGTCACCATTACCTCAACGTGAAAGCTAATTCCAGGTGTGTGATTATCTGACATACTGAAAGATGCAGTTTCCCAGCGTTCGCTTTTTTGGAGCTGGAAAAACATGGCGAAGTCATGGCTAAAACATGGGCAAACCTTTTACTGTGATTAGGTGGAGTCAGTACACAGAACTCAAGCTGAGAAGCCGAGCAATAAACTACAAGACACGAGACTAGACACAGCTCACGGCAGTGGGCAACCAGCTGATGGCAAACCCTGCCCAGGTCTAACAAGGACTGGCTGTTACTGAGCTTCCAGAGAAGCTCCTGCCATATTGCTGTTGGCGGACACGGTTGGGAGCTGCGCCCAGGGCAGAGGGGTGTTAGGCAGCACTACTTCTCCCTGTTGGTCAGGCATCGCAGTGGTAGGGGTAGGGCTGGCTCCAGGGAGGTGGGATTTTGCGGAAGAGCGCCAACCGTTGCTCCAAAGTCCCTAGCTCTGACCTAGGGTCAGGATTTCCCTTTTGTATCCAGGGCTGCTGAGGCAAAAGGCTTTACTTCTTACTCATTTGTCACCAAAGGACAGGTCTTCCTCCTGCCACCAGGCAGAAATAGCATTGCGCTGCCCTGTCCCTGCGAGCGGGCAGCGCCAACTTCCCCAGCACTGCACTGCGGTGCGCTGCAGCCAGCGGGCTCCGGCTGACACAGGGACAAACGTGCTGCCGACAGAGCGAGGACTGCAAGCCCCAGGCAAGCCCTCAGTCGGGCTGGGCAAAAGGGATAACAGGGAAGGTACAGACACGTGAAGGTCTCAACTGGGCTAAAACAACAGCTGTCTACAGACAAACAAAAAAACTTCCGTATAGAAAATATTATGGCTTCAAATTAACCGAGACTAGCTGGTGGGTGATGAGCAAGGTTTGGGGCTGGCATTGGTATTTGGATGTTTACAAGAAACTGCCAGCAGCCAACACCCCGAAGTGCAGCCAAGAGAAGCCACAGCCTTTCAGGCAAGTCAAGCTTAGAAAGAGCTACATCTGTTCAAGCCACATCCTCCCACGTGAAACGCACACTCTGAAAGGATGGAGAATCCAACCAGCTAACACGTCAGATCCAAAGCACTCTTCGTTAGCCTGGGCTGAAGATTATTCCTCTGCTCCAACTGCCAAGGCAGGGATGAACACTTCCCAGGATCAGTCCTGTTTTGCCATCTCCGAAAATGCTGCTCGCTCACATCGTATGCAACAAAACCACACAAAGCAGGAGACCAGAGTGAAATCCTTCCTCGAATTCAGACCCATGCTTCCTGCCCAGTACTGCTCACTACAAAACGCCCCAAAGCTTCAAGGTATTCCTAACCGGACTTTGTGGCTCCACCTTCTCACAGATTGGATCAAGGCAGCTGCTGGGCTGACATTTCAGCACCCACTGGCCTTTCCGAAGAGCTTGCAACGTGATAAAAAGCGTTGCTGTTCGCTCGCTACTTGACAATCTCCCTTTCCGAAAGCCCTCTCCTCCCTGCAGTAGCAAGTAGGGAAAGGTGAGCTCTGTTAGAAGAGAGGTAGTATGCTAAGTCTGGCTCTGCAGAGATAATCCTCCAACTGGTGTTCCTCCGGCAATCGCATGCCCCGAGTTCACCGTTGGATACCCATAGGGTACACCATGCTGGAATGCGGTTCCCGCGGAGGTCCAGAGAAACTGCGGTGTGTGCGGAAGTGCATGCGCGTCACCCCACAGTCCCCTCTGTGAACAAACACAGGAAAGACCCATCAGCACCGCGTGCAGGAAGACCTTACAGAGTGGAGGATGGGGAGGGTGGAGCGCATCCAGAAAAGCCCGAGATGTTCGAACTGCATGCTTCTGCCAGCCTAGGAATGAGGGGCTGCAACACAACCTCAGCCTCTTCTGTCCAAAGCACAGGATGGCCACACCGCTGACACCATACAAGACAACTCTTATACCGAGGTGGAGTATCGCACGCAGGGACAGGTCCTCTTCAGCGGCCGGACCTCTGTTGTGCAGTAGGGCAGGGCTGCTGCCAGTAGCTCAGGGCTAGATGGAGCAAAGGCTGCCTGTGAAACTCCGGAGAAGGAGGACCAACAAGCGTGAGGAAGACCTGGGAGAGCGTTCAACGGCAGAGGTAGAGGGGGTGCGGCACAGTTGCGGAGGGTGATGGATGGGTAAAAGACTGGTGTAGGAAGGCTGCAAAAGAGCAGGGTTCCCAGGTAGCCTCTCCCAGAAGCACAGGAATGCATTGCCTCGCTCTTCTCGGAGCCCATCTACCCCTCCACACTGCACTACCCTGCCCACAGGGGATACAGCGTGAAGGGAAGGGACTAGAGGTGACACGGCTGGTCAAGACCTTCGGGTCCAGCATATTATCATCTGCGAAGCCCAGATCCTCGCCGCTTCTCCAGCCGAAGGGCCGGCATCCTCCCAGTCCCAGCCACGGCAGCTTCACCACGGAGCAGCGACAGCTGTATCCTGTGAAGCTGTGGCCCCTGCCCTGCCGGACGAGGACTGCTCCGGCAGCGTTTCACTGGGACCACAGCTCTGACCTCCCCGATGGTCCTCGGTCGTTGGTTGTGTTCGTGTACTCGGCACAGCCTCCACAGGGGCCTAAGATCTGCGTGAAACTATACACCCCGCACATGCAAACCGTTCAGACGCGTGAACAACACAGGTTTGACACAGAGTCACTCTACAATGGGATCTCTCAATGCCCTGTGCACCCTGGGGGATCCTCCTGCCTCCCCCAAGGAGAGTTTTCAATCCTTGTACACTGTTGCCTTTAGCATGTTTTTTGTTTCTGTTTTTTTAAAACATGTTTTGAGGCTTCTATTAAAACACAGAAATACAGAACAATTAAAAACCAGCACAAGTTTTGCCTTTCCCAGCGACCTATTTACAGCTAGTTCCAAAAACCCTCTTGCACATTTTGGTTGCTTAAAAAGAAAAAGAAAAAAAAAAAAAGAAAAAGGAAAAGAGAGGACAAAAAAGGGAAAGAAAAACACTTGACGGAGGAAAACCATAAATGAAAACTTTACAAACTGCCGCAGGGTCTGGATGTCCCTGGTCACCACGCAGGGTTCAAAGTAACAGCCCCACTCCCAGCCCCTCCACCCTCCCCTTCCCCCAAAAAAGAAAGAAAAAAGAAACCCAATTCACATCAAGTTTACTGCACATCTGGTTTTCTGTGTAGAGGCGAATCCGATATGGAAAGCATCCCCCGTGGTGTCCTCCACCGGCGTTGGCCCCCAACCCTCCCCCGAAGAAAGGTTTAAAAATGTTTGTACAGGCAGCCCCATCCCCTCCCCACCCCTGAGCACCAGCCGGGGTTAGAAAGGCAGGTTCGCCATGTTCCCAGGCCCAGGGATGTAACTCATCTGGCTGTCCAGGGAGACACTCCTCTGCCTCATCTGGTGTGTGACCATGAGGTTCTGCTGAGGCGGGGGCCCCATGAGAGAGCCCTGAGGTGACATCATGTGTCCTGTCTGGGCATACATCTCCCCCGACACAGACATGCTCCTCTGCTTGGCCTGCATCAGCATGAAATTCTGCTGGGCCATCAGGCTCTGCTGTGGAGACATCATGCCCTGGTGCATGCTGTTGCCCATCATGCCTTGCTGGGGCGGTATGCCTGTCCTGCCCAGCATGGGCACTTGTCCGGGATGGCACATGGGCATGCTGAGTCCCCTCTGCACGCCCTGCTGCCCGGGGAGGCTGGGGGCATTCATACCTGGCCGCACCGGGGGCTGGTCAGCCATCATGTTCTGCAGGTTCATGAGGTGGAGGTTGGAAGGCTGCGATTTGGGCGCTTGGCTGTCACTCTTGGGGAAATACTGCAAGGTGCTGCTTGGCTTCTCCGACGGGATGATCCTGGACAGGTCAAACTCAGGGATACCCGTGGGCGTGGGGCGGATGACCTCACTGAGCTCGGGGTCGTTCAGCACCGACGCCACCCCGGGAAGCACGGGTGGGTAGGGCTCGCCGATCCGAGGTGGGATGTTCTTGCCCATCATGTGCTGCTGAGGGGGTATCTGGCCGGGCTGCTGGGAGGGAAGGTCCTCAGGCGGCAAGGGCATTCCCGGTGGGTAATGCTGCTGCATCCCAGGGCCACCTCCCCCACCGGGGGCCATGGGCATGCCTCCGGCAGGAGACGGCATGGCGTTGTGGGGCTGCTGCATGCGGGGGAACACGAGCTGGTTGGAAGGAATCATCTGCGAACTGTTGGGCACGGGGCCGCACTGCTGGTTCAACGAGTCCTGGGGCCCTGGGGGCAGCATCATGGGGTTCTGGGGGGGCACACCCGCCCCTGGCACACTCGGGTGCATAGGAATGTTGGAGCCTAGAGGGTTCGGGGAGGACATCATGGAGGTGGGGGGTGGTTCGTGGGAGAGGGGTTGCTGACCAGGCAGGTTCATTCCCATGGGGCTCTGAGAAGATCCAGGTCCCACAGAGTTCAAGTGCAGTTGATTCGGCTGGTTCCCTGTCACGCCTATGGAGAGGAAAACAAGAGAAGAATTAATTCTGCCCACAGACCTCTCAGGGCTGCAAAATCCACACCCTGGAAGCCTGCCGAACACTCCTGCTCAGAAAGCCCTGAGCACGGAGCGTGTTGCTCAGTAAGCAGCCGCAAGATGGGCTTGTAGAGCACCAACGTCAGGAAAAAGTGCCCCAGACTCCAGCTCCCCAAGCCCACAAGCAGCAGAGAACCATTCCAGCTTCATCCTGTCCCATGCCAGATTTGTAGTTCCTTACAGCCCACTGATTTTAGAGTTCCGGCTGGCTCTGCGTGTTGGGACAGCCCTACATCGTGATCTCAGCAGAGTGCTCGGCTGCCTGGAAGGCACCGAGGAGTGACCTTTCACCACTGCCTGCCTGCAGGGTTAGCCACCCGGCGAGCTCCTGTGACCACACGACCTTGGGCGGTGAGGAGAAAAAAAGCAAACGAGTTGACAGCCTGACACGACACAGGTGCTGTCCGGGGAGGGAGGGAGGACTGTGCTCATCAGTACAGCAGAGCTATCAGTGCCTGTGGAGGGGTTCGGGTTAGGAGGGAGCCAATGCATTTGCATGCCTGTGGTCAACCTAAGTGACTACTCAGCAGTGAAAGAGTCAAAAAATTGATTTTTCATTTTGAAAACTGCCAAAAATATTTATCAGACAGCTTTAAACCCCTAAATCAAGTGGCACTGCGTGCTGGAATTCCCCTTCGGGCTGGTCATCAAGTGACAAAAAACACTAATTTGCCTAGCTGTCCCCACCAGTGCCACTGCCTAGTGGAGCGTATCTGGCTGTCGCCTGCTGAAATCAGAACTATGCTACGACATAGCCTTGCCTGTGCAGGCACCTGGGCTCCACTCAAAACACCAGACTCCCGAACCCTGTTCAGAGCATCCCTGTCCCGCTGCACAAGAACACAAGGGCTCCAAGCAGCAGACCTCTGCTTGCAACTCCTGGGCTTGAGACAACTCCAGGAGCCATGAAAATCCATGCCATGCAGGGTAAAGGTAGTTCCAAAAACTCGCAGAGCTCATGGAAGAAGGCTGCCTCAAATGCCAGACTGGCTCATGTCCTTCCAGGCAGCACACTCAAGCCAAAAGCTGACGGACAGCCTGGGCACAGGGTGGCGCAGTGAGCAGACTGTTACAAACCAGGGCAAATTTAAGCTATTTGACATGGCAGCCGGTGGGAGAACAGTTTCTAATGCCTCCTCCACCTAGTGCCTCAGGCCTGCTGGCAGCCACCAGATGATCTGACCCCTCGCAAGCCCAGCCCCAGAAATATGTACCTGACATGCTTCCAGGCGGGAGCATAGGCCTGTCTGGCAGCAGCTCATCGTCAGAGGTGGCGATGGTTTTGATGGCATTGTGGTAAAGCGGTGTGGAGCTGGGCATGGCATACTTGGACATCTGGGACATCATCAGCGAGAGGGGGTTCTGGGAGGGGGATGGATCTGGAGAGGAAGTAAAAGGCATGTTGGGATTCATGGTGCTAGAGGTGTTACTGGCTGGTGCGGAAGAGCTGCTCCGAGGCCCAGAAGGGAGAGAACCTGCAAGCAAGAGAGAGACCAGCTTAGTACCGCCCGCGCACCGTGGCTTCCTCCCATCAGACAGCAGCCCCATCCCCTCCTTCCGACAGCAGCAACCAGAGGAGGCTGCAAAACGCAGAGCTGGCACAGCCCAGCACCCTCCGGACCCTGATGAGGCTCATGCAGACACCCTGCTCCAGAACCGTGATGGACTTCCAATTCAAACTGCCCCTGACTGCCCAGCACAGACACACCTTTTGCTGCCTGTATCACAGAGCGTGAGCCAGGGCTGAAGTAAAAGCTGCTCTGTTCGCCCTCCCATCATCCTGAAAAGGCCCTGTTTGGACTCCCGGGAAAAAAAAGACTTGCTCCATGAGATGTAAGGGCACACACAGGCACGACTGTCTCCCCACTCCCGCGAGAGCACGCGGGCTGGAGAGCAACACCGTCCAGACACTCACCAAAACCGAGCACACGCACGCACTCGCACACAAGATACCCAGCATACCCTGATCCAGTCCTCCCATGGAAGCAGACGAGTTCATGCTGAGAGTCTGCTTGCTCTGGTTGACTCCTGGGCTGGGCATGGTGGCTTTGGGAGACGGCACCCAGCTGGGGGAAGGAACAGCCATAGAAGGGGACTTCAGGCGGCTTGGTGAGCCAGTTGGAGACCGGACGTTAAGCGAGGAGCTCATCACCTGGGGGGACTTGAGGGGTCCAGACTGGTTTGAAGGTGGCATGCTGACCATCTGCGAGGGCGTCTGTGGGGACTTGAGGTTGGCAGAGGGGGAGGTGACCAGTGGCGAGTGCACCTGGCTGAGGGTGGGAGACTTGAGGTGACCCATGCTGGGGGAGTTCATCTGGCTGATGTTGATGGTGAGGTCAGAGGGCCGGCGGCCCAGCCCCCGGGAAGGTGCTGGGTGCATGTTGGCCAGGTTGCTCCCTTGCGTGGGAGTGGGATTGGAGGCCGGAGGCAGAGGGATGTGGCTGAGCCTGGTGGTGCCACTGATGCTCCCAACAGGCATGGTGCCCTGCTCAGGGCTGAACATGTCCGAGCTGCTGCCCATCTCCTGGGGCATGTTGGGGTAAGGCCCTTGCCCGCTCGAGAAGCCTTGCTGTCCTTGGTTGGGGAACTGGGAGGGAATCATCATTTTCTGGGGTCCCCCCAGCATTGCACTGCCATTGCCATTCTGAGCCCTCGCCCTGGCCAGCTCCTCAGGGCTCACGCCCTGGTGGGCCATCATATCAGGGCCCCTCATCTTCTGCGACATCATCATCTGCTGCTGCGGGGTCATCTGGACATTGAGGTTCATGTTCATGTTCATGTTGACATTCATGTTCATGTTGAGGTTGCCAGGGCCCATAGGTGCGTCCATGTCCCGAAGGCCCGACTGACTCATAGGGGGGCTCAGCATCCCCCGAGTGCCTGCAAAATCCATTCCCATCGGGCCACTGCTCAGGCTGTCCCCCGTTATCTGCCCAGCAAACATGGATGGATCCATCTGCCTGTGAGCCTGTAACATCCTCTCCATTTCCATGCCCTGGCTCATGGAGTTGCCGGACATCCCCATGGGCCTCTGCATTGCCACTGGACGTTTCTCCATCAGCTGATGCCGCAGGATCTCCTCCCTGGCACGGGGATTCATGAACCTTTCGGGGTCCCCTTGCCCTGATGGGTAGGGCAGGGTGCCTTGCGGAAAGTTCCCAGGGCCTCCCATAGGAGGCATATCGTCGCTCCATCCCATGCCAGGCCTGACTGGCCTCTGCATGGCATTCATGGGCCCAAGAGCATCCAAGGGCATGTTCTGCATCCCTCCGAAGCCAGAGACTCTCTGCATTTGATTCCCAGGGAACCGCGGCCCTGGGAAGGGTGGCCCTCCCCGCAGCTGCATAGGGTCCTGCACGTCTATGGGTCCCCGCAGCTGGCTGCCCATCCCTGGCGGCCACTGCTCTCCAGGCTTGCTGTGGTAGGGTGGTGGGGGCCCACGCATCATCATGCTCCCCATCGACTGCGGGATCATGATCTCCTGCATGGGCCGGCCATGGATGCTGATCTGCTCCTCTTTCCGTCGCTTTTCCTCATAGTACTCTTCCTGCAACTTCCTCCAGGCCACTTGCTCCGGTGTCAGGCTGTCCTGGTTCAGCCGCTGCATCATCATGTTCATCTGCTGCCCCATGTCAGCACCTGGGTGGTGGGGCACCTCATGTTCCAGGCTGGGCCCACCAAGACTCTGGGTCTGGGAGATCATGGACTGCAGAGGCTCTTCATACTTCTTCATGCTGGTGGGGGGCACGGGGGGCTGGGCA
The DNA here is from genome assembly GCF_026419915.1 of Harpia harpyja. Classification (NCBI taxonomy): domain Eukaryota; kingdom Metazoa; phylum Chordata; class Aves; order Accipitriformes; family Accipitridae; genus Harpia; species Harpia harpyja. The sequence goes on along the minus strand of NC_068943.1, from coordinate 47,520,998 downwards.
GGGGGAGCCTGCGGCTGAGGGGCAGTCCCGCTCTCACCTGCGTTTTGGCTGGACTTCATGAAGGGCTCGGCCTCCCCGCTGCGCAGCAGCAGACGCTCAATGTCCCGCAGGGTCTGCAGAGAGCGCTCTCGGTGCTCCAGCTGCTCCTTCGAGAGCCCTTCTGAGTTCATGGGGTTCCTGGGGCCCAGGCCTGCCTGCCCGTTCCCCGGCATCCCTGGGCCCGGGCCCTCCGTGAGGAGGCTGGAGCTGGACGTGGCAGAAGAGTCCACTTGCCCAGGCTGCATGGTGTTGGCAGATGCGGTGGGCGTATTTGGGTGGTTACTTCCAGGCTGGTTGCTGCCGCTGTTGTTCCCCAAAGAGTTGGGAGTCAGATCTCTCCGGACATCTTCACTTGTCCCTTCCTGGGGCAGGCTGCTGGGCGCAGGCAAAGGTGTTTGACTGATGGTCTGAGGTGGGGGTGGAGGCTGCGGCGGGGGAGGCTGCGGCTGTGGCTGACTCGCTTGAGGGGCCGGTGGCTGGGACTGTGGAGTGTTGGCAGCAGGAGGGTTAATCGGAAGCGGCTCAGCGACCCCCAGCACTTTAGGAGCTGGCACCTGGCAGAGAAAAGGGAAATAAACCTGAGCAGGAAAAACCCTAGGTAGGTATTCTTCCCACCACCCTGCAGGAGACCTCTCTGTCCCCAAAACATGCCCCGTGGCAGTTCACCTTCGCTCCTTGTGGGGAAGACGCAGGCCCTATTACACACCCTGGAAACGCACAGCCAGGTACTCTGCCCACATGGCTGCAGGACCACGTGCTGTGCCCCATCCCAAACTTTTCACAGCTGACAGCAGCCAGGACTCACTCCCAAGAGGTTCCACAGCAAAGCAGCTTCCCACCCCACTGGAAGGGCATTCTGACAACCCCTTCCTCCACAGCTGAGCCAGGAGCTGGGGGAGAATGGCCACATCAGAAGGGAAGGGTCAGCAGTCCGCAGCACGTGCCGACAGGAGCATTTGGTTCATAGCTGGTATACCTGGTCTAGCTTTGCCCGCGGGACGTTCTGCTGATGGTAGGCCAGAATGGAGTCAGCTCGGCCCTGCAGCACAGCTTCTGCAGCTCTGGGGAGAGAGCACAAACCGCTTGAGAACAGGCATTGTGCCCCATCCCACCCATACCAGGCCCCAGGTGCCACCTCCTCTCTTCAGTTCTGTGGGAAGAGGGAAATCTCTGGAGGTCACCAAGAAGAGGGGATATTCTCAGAGTCCTCCCACCTGTCCTGCACAGGCCCCAGTGAGGTTCCCCAACTGATCATCGCTTGCCCTGGATTTTCGCTCTTCGCATGTCCTGTGATGGGCACTCGGCTCTGCCTTCTGCCAGCTACCCTAAGCTCACCAAGACGCTCTGGGATCTGCTGCACTGAACCTGTGCTATAGCAGAGCTCTAAAACTAAACGGCCTCGCTAAGAGTCCACGGCTGAGACAATGCAGGACAGAAAGGAGGAATCGAGTGGAGAACACCAAGCGTTACATGGCACTCCCCAGGACACCCAGCCCCTTAGAAACTTCCAAATCAGAGCAGCAGTCCACACTGCTTTGGTCAATCTTTTCGTTGGATGCTGACCAAACGTACTCTACGGCGTGTGTCGCAGAACGCAGCACTGGGCATTGCTGGGAGGAAGCAAGCATTTCAGACCAAGTTGCCCACCAGCAGTAGCTGCCAGCAAACTTCCTGAACCTCGGGGGGGGACCCGCTCTGTGCAACCTAAGAGACGCAGGTCTGTCCAGCTCTCGTGTACTCAAGTGCAGCCTGCAGCAGGCAGGTGTGACAGGCCGGCCCTATACCAGCGGAGGACGGACAGGGTTTGCTGCTTACGTGTTAGCAAGGTGCGTTGTAAAGACGTAAACGAACTGCGAAGGCTGCTTTCCTGTTCCGCCGCCTCCACCTCCTGCAGCATCTGACCGTAAGCCGGCGGCAGCACCATGAGGCACGCTGGAGGAACTGGTCTCATTCAGGTTCGGCAGCGGGTTGGACCCTGGGCCAAGCTGTGAGGCCGTGGACATCGCAGGATCTGCTACATTACAATCTGCGGCAGCACGGGAAACAAGCTGCTGAAGCCGGCGCGGCAGGAGACCCCGGGAGGAGGCTGCGGCCTGCGCCACGGGCAGGAGGGAGCCGGGGGCCGGGGCAGAGACCGGCGGGGCGGCGGGGCTGGGCACGGCCCCGGGGCAGGGGAAGAGCCGCCGCCCGCCCGCGCGGGCCACCGGCAGGTGGCAGCACCCGCCCGGCCGTCTCCGCCGCCTGGGTGGCCACTGGCCCGGGGCGGCGCGGCCGCCTCCTCCCGGTCCCCCAGCACCGGGGCCTCTCCCGGGCCGCGGCCGCGGGACGGGCACCGCGGGAGCCGGGGGGGAAGGAGGGATGCCGTCCACGGGAGCGGTGCCTGTTAATCGTCAGCCGTTATGAAATACTATTCCTAATTAACGTTAGTAAGCATTGCCATTACCAGGAGCATGCGGTGCCCTTCTCTTACCTAGCTCCTCACCTGCTCACCCACGCACACGCACGCACAGACACGCACCCCCCCCCCCCCCCACTGCATCCCCCAAGGCAGGCTCACCTGCTGTCCTCCCGGCAGACCTGCTGAACACCAGCCCCAGCAGCCCAACCCCGGCACAGCAGCATTTAAAGAGAAGAGACATCACTGGCAATCTGGCATCACACGACGACGACGTCCTGCCTCGCTTGCCAGCCCTTGCCCCTGGACAGCCCCACCCTGACCTGGTCTAATTAGGCAGACCTTGGCCTGGGCGGCAACAGGGAGGCGGCACTATCCCTTCCCACCACAGTTGTGGACTGTGCAGAGGAGCACAAGGGAACGTCCTGGAGAGGATGGCTACAGTGCACTGGCAGGTACAAAGGCCGCCCTCTACTTGGTTTTATACACCTCCATGCTCTCCATCAGCTGCGGCCCTTGGGCCCCACAGGACCTTGTCCTGTTCTCTCAGATATTCTCCCTGTTGCAACCTGAAACTGAATTCTAGATGCCAAAACTCAAAGAGTTTTGATGCTTTTGGAAAACAGGAGAGACCTACAGTTTGTTGCCCCAAATGGTGCACACCTTGGCCAGCTCAGCCTTGCCTGACCCACTGTCAAGACCCTGAGACCCTCTTTAGACTCAGTTGCCTTTAAAGCACAGCTGCAGAGAGCCAGGTGGATGGCCTGGCACAGACTTAGCTGCTGCAACAACGGCAACGCGTGTCGCGTGGTCTGGCTGCCTGGTAATTCTGGTGCTAGTGTGGCCAGAGCAATGTACGGCAGGGACATTCAACCTCAACGCCTTCTCCTCCAGCATCTCGGCAGCATCTCCACAAAGTAGGTCCCACACCTCACCGTGTGGCCGCAAACATTCTCCCAGCACAATGACCGCCAACTGCAATGGCCCACCATGCCACACACCCAGCTAAATCAGCACACTAAGGCAAAGCGAGAGGTGCCAGTGCCATCTGCCCTGCTGAGCTGCAGGAAGGACCTGGCTTTATTCAAGCTTCTGAGCTGGTAAGGAGGTAGACACTCACTGTGTGCACTGCTGATGGGCTTGTCGTCTTCCTCGCTGTCTGGCCCAGAGCACCATTCGTCCCCACTGTATGGTTGCTTCCTTTCCAGCACACACCGTCGCTTGCTACGAGGAGCCACCTCACCTGCAAAGGGACAGAGCCATCAGAAGAGCTGAGGAGACCTGGCAGGGGCTGGGAACACTGGGGCCGTGCTCAGCTGCGTGCTGCATGCTGGCACTGCCAACCCAGCCAGGATGGACTGGGCAAGAAGCCTTACACCGACATCTGCCCAGCCCTGGTAAAGATCCTGAAGCATCTGCTCAGTCTGGGCTCCTTGACTTTGCAGCCAGATCTGGTGAGACTCCCCTGTGAGAGCTAGCCATTCAGAATGAGATGTATTTCTTACCATCTGAAAGGAGTCTGCAAACACAGGACATGTCCAACTGCTGTTCCAAACTGGAGAGCTTTGGACATTAACCCTAAATTTAAGGGGTCTGTGATTTAGCAATTAAAACCTGAAAATAGAACGGGAGGGCACGTTCACATCCTTTGTAGGACAAGAGACAGAGAGCCTCTGCCCCTGGCAGACATCAATCAGGCAGGGGCCGTTAGGCCCTCTGTAAACTTGGATGCTCCCTCTGTTTCTCGGATGGGGCTGATGCAGCTCAGAGAGGAGGTGGCTTGCCTAAAGGCACCCAGGGACTCAGGGAAAGGAATCAGACACAGGGTGGGTAACTTCCAGTCCTGTGCTTTAACTCTAAAATAACGCTGTCTGGCCTCCCTTTTTTACATCATCTAGTAGTTTCCAGGACACATTCACAAGATCTATCAGTGCACTGCAGCAGGAACATAGGAGATTTGGGCATTCCTGATGAAGCTGTTTTAATAATTTTCCTGCAGAAGTCTGGGCTACAAGACAGTACTGGGATAAAGCTACAAATGCTTATGATTGGTGGCATACAGTAACCCCGCAAGACAATGGGGAGAAAGCTTTCCTGGGGACAGGAGGTCTGTTCAGGTACATTCTACCCATTCTTCCCAGGCACGGCTCTGGCCTAAGCCAGTCTGGCAACAAAGCTTTGGCTGTGAAACTAAATGCTTAGGGGCACGAGCCAGAACAGTGTCTCTGCGTTTGGGGACCAGGTGCGAGTCTTGGTTGGAACCAAGGGCACCGCTGGGATTTCTCCTTCGACAACCCCCTGCAAGATGCTCAAGCATCCCATGCAGCTTGAACATGGAGCTCAGTGGAACGCAAGAGGCTACAGGGAAGGCTGGTGAGGACAGGGAAGCCAGAGGGTTTGGAAGCACTGACTCAGCCCTTTTCCAGAAGCCATGTGCTGTAACACAAGAGTCATCCATTGCTGACGAAACCACAGAACTGTTCAGACAGCAAGCCTCGCAGCACCTCCTCGCTAACCACGACTGAGTTGTCGGGCAGCTGCAAGAACACCACAAAGGCAGCTCTTTGCCAACAGCAAGGAGACGGAAAACAACTCAACTCAGTCCCAAGTTGAAAGTCTGCAAGTTGCAAAGCAGAGCTGTTTGGTGCAGTTTCAGTGAGCCATGCTCTTGCTTAGCTGGCCTCACTAGCCCGTGGAAACCAGAGTCCCAGATTCTCAGTGCAGCACACAGGTTAGGGAATGAAATGTAAAGACAATGCTCATCCACTCCGGTCTCAAAACCGCGGATGTGACAAGCAGTGATGCAAAGACGCACAGGCAGCCAGGACAAGCCCAGACAGAAGCCGCAGCACAGAAACCCAAGATGCTCACAGCTGCTCCCATCCCAGGTCCCGCCAGGACGCTTGGAGCAACTGCGAGGAGGACATGCTGAGGCAAGGTTTAGGAGAGTATTACCTTTTGATTCTGCGTCCTGTGAAGGGGTGCTGGCTTCTCGCTGTTCTCCGGAGTCCACCGAGATGCTTCGTTCCCGTTTCACCTTGCCCTTCAAGGAGCTGAAGTTTGGGACAGTGTTCTGGCTGTTTTTCAGTCCAGAGTTGCCAGGGGAGATCTGAGTGGCCTTGCTGCCATGGCTGCCCGCCCCCACACCCTTAGAGCCCAGGTTGCAGGTGGGTGCTTGGCTCACGTTGTGGTGCTGGGCCGGGGCACCGCTGCTGCCTGCCTTGCCATGGCTGGGCAGTTTGTTGTCAGGGTGCATTGGATTGGCTAAAGCTTCCCACAGCGCCAGTGGAGGGAGCTCCCAGGCCCTTCGGTCAGAAACCTGCAAGAGAAGAGGGCAGGGAGTGAGCACGGTGCCCCTTGCATGGGCACAGCTGCCAGGGGCACTGCCCAGGACCAGGGCACTGGGGTTGCTGCTTGGTCGCAGGGCCAGACAAAACCTGCGGCAGGGCACAACCCTGAGCTGCTCGTGCTGGGAATTAGCCCTGGCCCCTTTGAGCAAAGGATCCTGCTCCGCAGTTAGCTGTGTGTGGAGAAGCAGCAAACTCCCACCCAGGCCTGGCAGGCTTGCCAGCGCTCCAAGGCACAGGCACGGACATGAGAGCCCTCGTTTCCAAGGCCATGATGAGAATGGGGTGCCCCATGCCAGCCGGGCCCTTTGGTGAGCGGAAGGACCCTTAGAGCTATTTTGCAGGTGTTCCCAGAGCTCAGACAACTTTGCGACTATGAACAGAAATCTGGGGCCCTACTGGTTTCAGGGATCCCTTCTGCTGCTGAGTAAGTTTCCTCTGCTCTGCAAAACAGGCAGGAGACAACTGAGCAGACAGAAAATGGTCCTGATGCAAGCCTATAAAGAGAAAGCTGGGATGGGGCAGGGGAGGACTAAGAAGGTTGAGGCAGATGAGGAGAAGGAGGCAGTGGGTTGCAGGGCAAGGGCAGAGCTGGGAAGTGCAGGCACTCATCAGCTAAGCGGTATCCCTGTCTCTCCCAGGGGCCTGAGGGACAGCTCCAGCTCCTGCTCCAAGGCCCTGAGTGAGGGAACGTCCAATTCAGTGGCAGCTTCCAGCCCAGCAGGATGATGCAACGTGCCACGGGCTTGCCGGGATAGCAGGGTGAGGCTCTCCTGCTCCAGACCCAACCCAGCTTTCTGAATAGCCCCGCAGGCTGAAGCAGAGCGTTTCAGGGAAGAGGCAGTTAGGGCAGAGCGCGCAGGCTTCTGGGCCGGAGGACGTGCACACAGCTGAGCAATGCTGCAGCAGCCCTCCTTGCAGGATCTATTTGCCTTGGCAGAGTCTCTTAGGCTCACGCTGGGATTCTTCCCCTCGGAGCTCTGCATGGGCATTAGAGATGACTGGGATGCAGCTCCACAGTACCTGAGCACGTTGCGTGTTCTGGAAGGCTGCTACCAACCCTCAGTTCAACAGACAAGCCTGGTAACTGCAGGGTTCATCCCTCCTGGCCTATGAGTACCTCCTACTTGCAGCAAGTAGCCTTCTTCAGCATGGCACAGGCAGTGTGGGACATCAGCGAGCCTCACCTCAGGGGCTACCGGAGCAGGCAGAGGACGTCCCTGACCTTCGGACATGGACAGCTCTTACACACCGACTTCCTGGCCTGAACCACATTCACTGCTAAGCCCTCAGAGACAGTCCCAGCTCAGAAAGATGCACGCCCCCATGAGAACTACTCCTGGCTTGCTTTCATCTAGAGCACGTAACTCTTCCTGCATCAGGGGCCCCACGTTCCTCTGCTACAGCCTCCTCACTACCCCCAGCCAGTGCCCCCAAAGCTGCAGAGACCCCCACTGCCTGTCACAGCCTGCTCAACTCCTCGGGGAGCAGGGGGGAAGAAGAGTAAACCATGTGTCCATGGAAGTTGAGGTATTACTCTCTGTTTGCTTACATCTGCTATGTGGTTTGCATGACACCCCCACAACACACTCAAGAACCTTTCCTGTGTGCAGGCAAATAAATTTCCCAGCACACGGGGGTTCTGGGCCTGTGGTCTGCTTCTCCCATCTGGACCATGCAGGCCAGATGCTGTGCACAGATTTCTTCTGCCACCCAGGGACAGGAAGCACCGGCTCCAGACCAAACCCCGCATCTCTAAATAGCGCCGCAAGAGCTCAGCAGCAGTACGCATGCTGCTCCTGGCTTGCCGAAGGCGGGCCTGAAGACATACCACTGGCAAAAGCCAAGCGCTCGCTCCGCTAGGGTGAAACACCGCACCCAGAACAGCACGCAAGCAAAGAGCAAAGCACACTTGGCAGACCCGTAACCCCCCAAAGACGGCGGTCGCCACAAGGCGCAGGCTGCAGCTTGCCATCCACCGCCAGCGAGTGCCCTGCCTGCAAAAGGGACTTCTCGGCACCTGCCTCCCTGCGAGGCAAGGCTGAGCCGGTGGCTGGCTGGCACGCCACAGCGCCCGACCAAGGGCAGCCTGCACAAACAGCACTATCGCACAGCCCGCCCAGGCATTCCTAGTTAGTTAGTGGGATCGTTCGTGCAGAGCTTGGCCTATCACCGTTTCCTAACTAGCGAGTCGTTAGTTGCTCCCTCCTCCTCCTCCGCCTCCTCCCCACGCACCTTGGCGAGGGCTCTGCTCTAGCCTGGAGGAAGATGGTGAGCCACAGTGCTGATTAATTTTCACAGCGCATAAGGGAGTTGCTAGCCCTTTAAGTGTCAGCCAGTCTCGCTCGCTCGCTCTTGTTCTCCAGGGACCTATTAATAGCAGCTGGAAAGATCACATCACTCTCTGGATATTTATACCCCTCATTCCACACCAGGAGAGATTTATGTCAGAGCTGCCGTCCCAGTGCCTGCCCAATTGCTCTGTCAAACCGCTCGCAGGGGGAGGGGAGCAGAGCAGGGGAGGAGACATGGAGAGGGCAAGCGGGGAGGAGGAGAAGGTCCATATGGCACAAGCTGCAGCGTTAAGCACACACGCTGCCTGCAGCCGCTGGCTGGCCAGCCGCAGGGAGCCTTCAGCCCTGCTGGAAGAGGCTGCTGCCAGACAGCATTCCAGAAAGCAAGCCCTGCAGCAGCTCCCGCTGCTGGTGGCCCACAGCCCCCGCCTGCTGCGCCGCACTCGGCAAGCTTCGCAACACATCGCACCGCAGTCCTGAGGGTCACAAACCCACTGACACCAGGGCTTGGCTAGACCAGCCGAGGAGGTGCTACCGCTGCCATCCATAGCGACGATAGGCTGGGAGATGCAGGTCTGCCTGTGGCATGTCCGCACCGACATGATATTACATTCAAAAGAGATCCCAAGGTGCTTCACCAAAAATGTGAACGCTCAGCAGCATTGCAGCACAACCCTAGTACAGCACAGCATGGGCATGCGAATACCCTGGGGAGGGAGGAAGGAAACCGGGGCCCCGCTAAGACCATGCCTGCAGAGTCCAGAGACTAACGCTTGAGATGCACCCCCTACCCCTCTAGTTCTCAGGTCAGATTGCAGGGAACACACGCATCGATCCCAAAGGACCTGGCAGCCACCACGACAAAACCTTCAGATGCTGCCTGCAGCGTGGATGAGTCTCACTGGCTGCGAGGTCCCTCTAGAACGTTACATTTTTGGGGCATCTTGATCTTCTTCCTTCATTTTGGGAGTAGACTGGTGCTGCAGGGAGGACATCCAATGCCTTGCCTCGGCTAGCCACAGGGTGGAAAGCCACCCTGGGCTGGCGGGAGGCCCTGGCTCAACCTTAGGAAGCCCTCCTCTTCCAGTCTTCACTGAGACCGACCTTGCAGTTCCTAATGGGAGAAATGCCAGAAGCAGCTGCCGGTGGATTCTGCCCTGCTTTTGGGGGTAGCAACAGTTGGATCCTGTTGCAGATGCATAGTGGGGATCCACCCTGGCCTCCCATCTGCCTGGTTGCAGCATGCCGATAGGCATCTCGATTGCTGTAAACTCCTTGCACACGCCCCTAGATTCAAACTAGATTCCAGCAGGCATGCCACACATCTGGGCCACAGAAGAGAATTAATTAGAAAGTAGATACACTGACACGGGGAGACAAACGATCCAAAACATCTTGAAAAGAACATGACAAAAAGGAGATTGCACAGCAATCTGGCTCCCTCTGCAATTTAGCAACACACCCACTCCAGCCCAGTAGTTTTAAAGACAATAGCAAAGTTCATTCACAGTGGTTAAAGCAAGGAGCCGAGACTCCTGGCTTCTACACCCCTGCTGCCACCGATTCCACGGGTGACCCTGAGCAAGATGTACTGTTTCTGGGGGCCTCGATTCCCCCATCATTAAACAGGGGAACAACCCAGCCTACCTCGCGCAGGGAGGGAGGCTTACAAGGCCCAATAAATAGCTCTGTTGAACGAAGTGCTACATCTAAATGCAGAGAGTATTTGCGCCCCGCATGTCTGAAAAGCCACAGCTTTAAATCAAAGACTGGGACCTTAGCAGACAAGAAACCTCAAAACAAAACAACAGAAACTGCTTTCAGTAAGTCTCCTCCGGTATGGTCTGAACAGCAGCAGAGGGGGAAGGAGGAAGCTCCGGGTGAGGAGAGACTGGGCTGACATATTCCCAATCCCGGAATTGCTAGCTGATAGTTCAAGAAACCTGAAACCCCATTGCGTTCCCAGAGGACTTTCTGGTGAATCATGCTCCCGCTTGCTCCGAAGTATGATAACACAGATTCCCAACCCTCCTGCAAGAATGCGGAGCCCGTGCCTGCCTCCCGATGGGGCAGGAAAGCCTCCCAGCCGCCAGCCTGCCTGCCCTGCAGCTTCCACGTCTTGGTGCTGGCTGACTTTGCTGCCATGCTATCCCTATCGGGAGAAAGGGCGAGAGAGGAAGCTGGGAAACCAGAGTCACCATGATTCAAAAAGGAAGGAGCTTCGCCGCACCTCCCTCCTATCAGATGCTGGGGAGAGCTCTTGTGAAACTCAGATGGCTACCGACTTGCACATACACAGCGAAGACCAGAACCCAGGCCTCCCAAGCTGCGCTGACATGCCCCACAGCTCACAAACACCCAACGTACAAGACGGGTCGTGACAGAGTGACGCAATGAGCAGAAAGTCACCCAGCCCCTCTCTGCTGGCCAGTCCAGGAAGTAACGAGACCAGGTTGCCATTCCAAATACCCTCTAAGTGCATCGCCTAGGCTGATACCACCCACCCACTCACTACAAGCAGCAATCCGGGGACGAGCCCGATCCAAAACATCCTGTGGACACCACCACAAACTCAAGCGGAACACCCTGGCTTTGGAAATGTGAGGTCCTAAGCAAGCTCAAGGGCTTCTTGAAGAACGGCATTAGGCAGAGAACAGCAAAAGGAGAGATGCCAAAGACCCGCCACCCCCTCCCGAAATACCTCTCACCCCAAGTCTGGATGAGATCATGGGCACACTGCCTAACACCACTCCTAGATTACCAGTCCTCCCAGGGTTAACAGCAGAAGGGGTTGGAACACCTCCAAAGAAATACCATACTACTTCATTAAAGTCAGAGTATTTCACAGAGGCAAAGACTATGACAGACTTTCCAGAAACAAGATTTCTGAAGTCCGAGACTCTCGGACCATTTCTGATGTGAGAAAAAGACCAGAATCAGAAACTTGACCTTTTCCATGCGAAAATGGTTGTTCCAAAACAATCCTTTTCGCAAGACCACTCAATGGGTTTTGAGTCTGTTCCAGTGAGAAACAAAACCCTCAAAACCAGTAGCGAAACAGCATTGCTGTTGCCCAGCCAGCTCCAGCCAAGAGCCAGCAATGGGCTCTAACAGCCAGACGAGCCCTGGAACCCACCCGAGCCCGACAAGCACAGCTCCGAGCCAGCATGCTATTTAGCAACCAATGATTGCAGGAGCATCTCCCTAACCCCTGTACGGGAGCACTTGCCTGAGCGCATTTACCACCAGCGAGAACAGCCTTAACCCAGGCTGCTACCTGTGAGCCTTGCTTTGGCCGGCCAGGCTCAGAGACATCAGTCGGGAGGCAGGGAGTTCCACAGGGCAATGCCCCGCTGACAAAGAGTTATCTGTTTTGAATGCGTCACGGAATTATCTTGCTCTTATGCCACCAGACTGATAGCCCGGACAAGCCTGTTTTCATCTTCTCTTCATTTCTTGGATCCTTCTCACGCCCTTTTAAATGGCAGAAAAGGTGGTACCCTCACAAGCTGTACAGAAGGGTTCTAAAAGACCTGTAGAGAGAACCTAATGCCTTGTTGAATCCTAGCAGTTCTCAGAGTCATTTCGGCAGGCCCTGCTGTTCTGCCATTTGGAGCTGCCTCGGGAATGATGCATTTCAGCGGGGCTGCTTGGCCACAAGTCTCAAAGGTCTTTAGTAGGACAAAACCTCAGATTCACGTTCTCTTCCACCTAGGGACGGACATTCCCACACAACACGGGTGGAAACTGAGGCTTGGAGAGAGCGAGGTGAATTGGGAATGCCTTCTGCCCCGCACCCTACTACTTTTCTCCTGTCGCAGCTTCAATCCATCTGTGTTAGAAGAGCTTTTCTTAGCATTTCCTTGCCCCAAGCTCAACAGTTTCTCCCACTCTTCTGCTGCTTACTGCACACCCAGGCAGAGCCTGGCTTCCTGTCCTGTGCTCAGGGAGTCTCCAGGTCTATCACCAAATTTGCAGATCCTTCCAGCTTCCGAGTCCAACTGGCACGTTCCCTACAGAAACCCTGCATGTGCCAGACGTTACTCGACAGTCACATGCGGCTCTACTGGGATGATAATGACGAATTATTTCATACACCAGCTTGTGTGACCTGCCAGGGACGGGTCAGCGAGAGATCTGCAGGAAGCTCCGGGTGCCCCACGTGCAGGCTAGCACAGCCACCTGCACGTTGCAGCTCGGCAGGCTGCAGTGGTGTGACAGCATCTAGTAGGTCAGGGAGCAAAGCCAGAAATCTCTTCCAAAGGTACTGCTGCTGCTGCTGCTGCTCAGGGAGCTTCAATTTCTTCCGAGGCAGGATCTCTTCCCACAGTATGTGAAATCTGGCCAGAGTCACGGACCGCTGTGACAGCTGGACACCCCCACGCAGCCTTTGGTAAATGCCTCGAGGATCTTAGCCTGTAGATGCCAGCGGCATGGCTCAGGCAGGTAGCAACACTGGGATACACAAAACTTCTGCAGCAGGCACCTTGTACCCGACCCCCTCAACCGCTCACTGCCAGCTGTCCCATCATATGCAGCTCAGGGCAGGAGACGATCCCAGACCACAACAGCACAGCTGTGCTGGTGTGCACAAAGACAAGCTCACCTATACGTGAAGGGGGCAGTTTACCTGTGAAAACACTTCTGGCAGATAACACTGCAGGCTGCAATGCAGGGCCATAGCACAGACTTCCCTGTGCAGTTGCTACATGCACTGCATCCTCAGGCAATTCCCACTGTGTTTGTGCACTGGGGTTACTGGGATTGGGTGAGTAATGCTAAAAAGCCCACCTGGTGAGCCGTGCCTCACACTGCCCTCTGCTACACCAGCTCTCCTGAGCAGCAGGGCTCGTATCTGAGACCTCGAAAACCCACCTTTCCCACAAGAATCACAAGGGAGCCAAGTCTTGCCTAGAGTCACGCGTGTTGGGTAAATGCCTGATGCAGCTAAGTCTACGAGGACAGCCTTTCAGCTGTGTCTAGAGTTCAGTAACTGCTTTAGGATCCTTTGGCAATAACTAAAGAAGCCCAAGAGATGCCAGCAGCATGCAGAATTGGAACCTAGCAATGCCAGAGCTTCACGAGGAGCTCCCAAGCTTGAACACAATAGTTCCTGCTCTTCTTTTTAGCAGGAAGTCTCTCTGCAGGGCCCCGTGATGGACTAGCCATCATCAACAAGGACAACACACTTGGTCCCTTCCCTGCCCGCTCTCTGCAAGCCAGAGACTTCAGGGTTCCTGAGCACCATGGGGTCTGTTGCCTGCGGCTGGTCCAGCTTCATGCCAGCTGTCCAGAAGCACCAGGAGGTTTTCCAGGGTGTCGCACCCAGCGCCCCATCTCTGGGCCTGATGTGGAGACTGTGGAACGAAGCCACTAGGTGTCACCGTCACCCAGGGCGTCCACAGCCTCGCCAGGGCTGAGCACGGCCAAACTCGCTGCACCTCCCGCCAGCGCCAAGGCACCCGGGCTGTCACAGGGGCCTTGCGCCTGGACCACGGCCTTCCTCTGCACCCCAGCCCTCACACCGGGGACTCCGCAGGGTGCGGAGGGGCGTGCTGGAGGGCAGAGCCACACACCATATCCCTGCAGCAGACGCTTAGCCTGCTTCCTCAGATAAAGGCAGCAGAGAGATGCCTGTTGCACACGCTGCAAGCGAGGTTGAGACATCCTATACTGCCTTGCAGAAAATCTCCCCCAAAACAACAGCTCTCCCTTTGAGCCCGACAATGCAAGCCCAGGCCACTTTCCAGCCTGAAGAAGGGCGCAATCTTTGCAGACAGAGTCACGGCAGGAAACCTGTGTGGCAGGGACACCCCTGCCACCTCTCAACACCGTGTACACCAGCGGCACCGCACAGTACAACCAGCAGTGCAACAAGCAGGTTTTCCTTTGAGGAAGCTCACGGCAGAGGAAATAAGACATTTTAAGCCACGCACAGGAAGGCTTGGTCTGACAGTCCTACTTTGACTGGACTATACGCACTTTTCAGATCACTGAGTGTCCCAGGGTTCTCGGCCTGCTCTCAAAATAAGACATGAGTTGGGGAAGAGTTGAGCTCGCTTCCTGCGCCCAGTCCTGGCACTAAATGCACCGTACAAAGGACACACCTGCACCAAAAGCAGAGGCTGGAGCACCTGCGGACCAGCAAACCACCCAGGTCGCAGCACTGCGTCTACGCACGGGAGCACACGAAGGTACCCCAGCTCACCTGGGGAGGGGGAGCCGACAGAGAAATGCAGGGAAGAGGGGGGGAAAGCAAGGCCGGCTGCACCGGCACCTTGCCCCTACACTGCCCTCTGCCAGCCCGGACCGCAGAAGAGATGCAGAGAGTCGCCGACTGCTCCTCCAGGATTATAAATACCAGGCCCAGCACGCAGCCGAGCCTGGGCTCTATATTTAAACCCCAGCTGAGGTCACTTCCTTTTCCCAGCAGCTCCCTCCAGCCCCCACCCGGTCGCCTCGTATTTGCATGCCATCATGACTAAGGCACATCGGGGTTTAAGGTCAGAGGGGAAGCGGCCGCGCATCTGCCTCGCAGGAAATTCCACCCTGGGAAACCCTTCACCTTCCCCAGCGCGGATGGGATCGGATCTGTGCGGGCAGCGGAGATCTTGCCGCGGAGTGGTGGCAGCTGCCTGTGGCTGGTACGGGGACTCCGGCACTGGGCTGGAGAAGGAGGGCGAGACCTCGAGGAGAGGGGAGCCCATGCTCCCCACCTGGCTTTACCGGCAGAGTCTGGGCTTGCACCATTCTGGAAAGGGGTTTCCCCACTGCATGCCCCGAAAGGGCACCTACTCCACCTCCTCGCCATGCTTCACCTCCCAGAAGCCTCCTCCGCACCTCGGGCTGAAACTCCCCAGCTTCTCCTGCTCGGGAGGGGATGCAAAAAGGCACGGCCTTCCCCACAGACCTAGCCCCAACTCCCAGGGACTATTTTGCCCTTATACAAACCCTCCCACAGCTCACTGAGCTCCTTCAGACACAGTGATCTAACCCTGACCCAGGCCTCCAACCACCCCACAAGAAACGGGGAGCCAGAAATCACCCCATCTCACTAACTGCAGCCCTCGGGGGGGGGCAGCGAGACCCCTGTTTAACAGCAGCCATGCACCCACAGACAGCAAGGAGGGACCACACAGCAATCTGTCCTGGGGGCTGCCCCCAGAAAGCCCCTCTTCTCCGCCAGGACAGAGAGGTCTCATTAACTTATGATGCGCAGAGTAGGCACGGGCTTCTGACGCTCCTCCAGCCTTCATGCCTGAGGCTCGCAGGAGGCTTTGGGGTTTGCAGTGGTCTCTGTGGCCAGAGCCCAGCTGCCCGGACTCGGCCACATCAAGCTCTGCAGCAGTTTCGTCTGCACTTGGTACAGTAACTGGGGCCATCAAGCGCTCCCAGCTCAGTCCTTGGCCCCTCCACGCCCTCCTCTAGTTACGCCGTCATTTAAAAATCAGAACATGCTGAAAAGAAAAGTTATTGCATCAACAAAGACCGGGGTACAAAGGAGGGGGGAAGAGCGCAAAGGCTACCTAGCGGGAGAAGCAGAGATAACAGATCTTTCGGAAGCAGGGTAGCTGTTTAGGTTATGATGGAAGCGAATTAGCTGCGTGGTTTGCAGTGGAACTAATTGGTGATGCTCATACGGTATCTATAAGGTTTCAAAGTTCTCGGCCATCAGGATTACTGAGCCAATTCACAAGTCTCTGAGCTAGCACAAGACACGCCGGGACTGACATCCCTGCAGACCGACAGCCAGAAAGTTTCCCGTACGCAGCCTTGGCATGCCAGCCAAATGCCTCTTCCTCTCCCTCATCCCACGGATTCTGGAGAGGAAATCTGTGACAGAGCAGGGGTGCTGCTGAGGCAGCCCTATAATCCCTGGAGTCAGCTGACAGGGAAGCAAGCGTAGCAGAAAGCTGCAGGGAAAGCATCACTGCTACCAAAAGACGGGCAGTGCAGAGCCGGGCAGCAGAGAGGGACATGGGCGTCCAGCTCCTCTGGCCGGCGACAGGGCACTTGGTGTCCTCGTAGGCACACAGACATCACGCTCTGGCTCCGAGCCTACACCCCGGCAGTGCGAGCACACTGGCAAGGCATGCCTGTGCCCTCCAAGGCTGCGCCTCTACAACAACAGGAACCAGAAGCCACAGCAGACCACGAGCAGCTCGTTGGCCCGTGATCACGTTACAGGACAGGAAGGAAGAAGGCACTTTGATCAGGCTGGAATCGCTTTAAACAGCTTCCACACCGATACCTCAGCCACTGGAATTAGCACTCCAACACCCCAAACGTCCCGTTCCTAAAGACACGTCCTGCTCTGGCATGCGCGTCTGGGCCAAGGCAACACAGCCGCTGGCCTGGCGGGGCTGGACAGGGGCTGCTCCCAAAGCAAGGTGTCGTGGTTTAACCCCAGCCAGCAACTAAACACCACGCAGCCGCTCACTCACTCCCCCCCACCCAGTGGGATGGGGGAGAAAATCGGGAAAAGAAGCAAAACCCGTGGGTTGAGATAAGAACGGTTTAATAGAACAGAAAAGAAGAAACTAATAATGATAATGATAACACTAATAAAATGACAACAGCAATAATGAAAGGATTGGAATGTACAAATGATATGCAGTGCAATTGCTCACCACCCGCCGACCGACACCCAGCCAGTCCCCTGAGCGGCGAATCCCTGCCCCCCACTTCCCCGTTTCTGTACTGGATGGGACGTCACATGGTATGGAATACCCCGTTGGCCAGTTTGGGTCAGGTGCCCTGGCTGTGTCCTGTGCCAACTTCTTGTGCCCCTCCAGCTTTCTCACTGGCTGGGCATGAGAAGCTGAAAAATCCTTGACATTAGTCTAAACACTACTGAGCAACAACTGAAAACATCAGTGTTATCAACATTCTTCGCTCTGAACTCAAAACATAGCACTGTACCAGCTACTAGGAAGACAGTTAACTCTATCCCAGCTGAAACCAGGACACAAGGTCACAGCAGCAAGCAGCCTGAAAGAAGGCAGAGAGCCTCCCTACACCTTGTCAGAGGAAATCAAGGCTCAGCGGGGCCCTGCCTCGCTGTGTACGTCTTCACCACAGGCGTGTGCTAGCTGTCCTCAAAACAGCAGCAACCAGTGGGTTTGGAGGCAGCTGGCAGAGAGAGGCTGGCGCTCCCCTGCAGCTCCCCATGTTCTACTCAAGGGTGGTGGGAGCTCCTCCACCTGCCCTCCACCCGCCCATGGGACCTCCTGCTCCATGCAGGCCCTGCAGCCTGCTGCTGGCAGGCAGAGGGTTAACGATGCCCAGGGAGCTGCAGGCAGCCTCCTCCTTGCCCTCTCGGGAACAATGGGGCCATTGTGGGAGGCCAGGCAAGTGTGGGCAGATCCTGGGACTGGCAGTTACCCACTGGGTGGGTCGTTACCACCACGCACTCTCCTCCTCCACTCAGGTAGGAGGAGAGTGGTGGCTACCGGCCCTTCCCATGGGCCCTGGAAGAAAACAGGGCCAGCCCAGCCGCAGGAACACCATGCCAGCGTGGCCGGTGGCCCTGCTGAGCAACCTCGCTCCTACCAATTTGTCTGGGTACAAAATGCAGTCAGACAGCCACAGGCGCAAAGCTGCCAGCTGACACCAGCGTGCAGCAGACCAGACTGCGAGCTGGCTGCTGAGCACTGCCAGCACTGCCAGTACCGCACCTGGGTCTCCAGCAGGATCAGCTGTGCTCTCAGGATGTGCTACGGGTGGACTGGAGCCGGAGGAACCAGGTTTTTCTCACCCCAAAGTCACATTTCAATGCTGGGTGCAAGCGCTGACCTGGGACCAAGAGCCTCTGGGGAACCTGAGAACTGCTCAACTTGACACACACACGTGAGCAGTGAGAACACAACCACGTATGGGGGGGATGACACTGACTGCTTTCCAAGCCTCCGCAGTCTGAAACTGGGATGAATAAGCAAGGGAGCAAGCAGCTCCAACATACTCCCTCTCCGCTACAGATTTGCATCTCCCGGCCCCAGCACATCAGTGCAAAGAGAACTCGGGATGCTCCAAATTCACACCCCCAAGACACAGAGCTGATCCCTGACATAGTGGCAGCACCGCTGGGAAGTCCTACGCCGAGGCAAGGCTGGCACTCTGTCACGCTTCCAGACTTTCCAGCAGAGCCTCACGCCCCCTTGGGCATGGGACCAGGGTACACAACAACAAACTCGGCTCATTGAAGTGTACACTGAGCATCTGTGAGAAACCCTTGCCCAGGAACCTGACTGTGGACTAACAGCCCGACTTAAAGCCGCTGCGTACTGCCTCCGACATCAGAAGCAGCTCCGGCTGGTCCACAGTAGCGTAGCAGTGCAAAGAAAAATGGAAAACAGCCCTATACCCCTGTGCTGGGCACGAGCCTGCAGGCGATGCTGCAGAGTGCAGCTCCAAACATCTGGATTAGTCCAAGTCCCAACAGAGGGAAGGCACAGCTCAGGTGCATGCCATGCATGCTGCTGTGCACAACCACTGCAGCTCGAACCCTATGGGACCAACTGCCTATCCGTGTGGGAGATGTGTCCTTTTCCACTTGATGCTGCAGCTTCTTCCCCCATCTCACAACTAGACTCAATCTCCCCATTTTCAGGAGCACAAACACAGGCCAGCACAGTTCTCTGACCTGGCAGCACCAACTCTGCCAGCAGTCCCCATCTCTGTTTCTTTTTTATCCAGCCTCCTGGTGTCCCACACTGGCTCGGGGGTGCCACTGCTCCCTAATTTTCCCAGAGCCAGGCTGACAAGCAGCCTGAGTGGACTCACGCAGCTTCCCAGCTCTGCACCCTGGTTCATGCTTTCAGAGACGAAGCCTTCTCCCCTGCAAATCCCAGATAACTATTCTGTCACTTCTTTACATTTCCCACCTGAGGGCATCACTTTCTTCCTTGCCCCCAGATCCCACTCTCCTGCTGCTGTTACTCAGCTCTGCCAAGCCCACTTCAAGACACGCCATACAAGTTAAATACAACGCTACTTCAGGTCCCAAACAAGAGGCTGGCTGCTGTCAAAGAAAGGGCTGCAAATAGATCTGTCAATGTAAACGTGCCGTGCTCCCCACTTTGCAGCTAGCTCTGTTCAACAAACCAGGGCAGCCTGCCGATGGATTCTGCTCTTCCCTACATACTCAAGCAAGAGGGCCCAAGACGAAGGCAGGTAAAAACATCTGACGGATCTGACAGGGCAGGGTTTAATCTGTGTTTCTTTACAAGACAGCATGCCTGAAAGAAAACACACTCTCTCCTTCCAACAAGGAAAAGGAAGAATCTGGGTAACCTCTGGGAAAAAGAGGGGAAAAAAAAAAAAAGAAAAGGAAAAAAAGGGAAAAAAAAAATCAGGGCAAGAGGGACAAAACAATCTTTGTCCTCGTTTTGCTGGTCACGCAAGCACGGGGCAGCCGCAGTACCCACTGCCCCAGCTCGGACAGCAAGTAATAAGCATGACCGGCCCAGTTTCACCAAGGCTTATAGAAACCAGGCTCCATGGTCTAGGGGAAGCTGTGTCCCTGCACTCGAGAAAGAGGTAGAGCATAGACGGGATTTCCAGACTACACTGATAATCGGCTCACAGAAACCAGATAGGACAGCACACCCTCAGAGGTCACCACTCAGCTCCACAATGTTCGCTTCAGATGCTGTTCCTTTAAACGTGGCTCTGGAGACCACACAAGGGTTAAATCTGCCTATAAATATCTGTTCTCAGCAGGGCTGCTGCTCTGAACCCTCCAGCCATCTGTTCTAGCTTTCCCCCATCTAAGACTCTAACATCTGAAACACGCTCGCAATTCTTAGGAGTGCTCCCAAAAATAGCCCAGCACTGTGGCTTAGCTCTGTCGCCTGTGTGTGAGCACAGGAGCATGTATGCATGCGCCTGTGCCGGCACAAGCCTGGAGCTGTGCAAATACGAACACGTCTGCCTCTGTGATGGCGAGCAGGCCCGCACCAGCATGGGTCTATTTGCATCCATGTTGGCGTGGGTGTGCCTGCTTAACCGCAGATCCATGTGAATCCGCACGAGCATGTTCACGCCGGTACGAACCTGCATCTGTACGCGTGTGCGTGCCTATACCAGTGCGTGGGCGTGAGAGAACGTGGAAGCCTCTCTGCCAGTGGATGCGACAGCAGTCCAGCCGTGCCCTCTTCCCTGGCGGGACGGCAGCGCTGTGGGGCATGGCCAGGCACCTCTCCCGCTGCAGCCCGGCCCTGCCTGGCCTCAGTGTGAGCCAGGCTGTCCTGTGAGGTCCCGCTATCCCCAGTCCCTGGCACCGCAATCCAGACAGTGAGCCTACCCTACAGCACAGCAGGGAAGGGAAGATGCCGGTTGTCTCATTCAATGCTTGGCTCAGCAAATTCAGCAACCCCACCTCCGGGCACCAGAACCTCACTGCGAAAGCAAGTAAAGCCTGATCTGTGTGAGGCCGGAGACACACCACCCTGCTCACATCCAGCTGGGGCTTGCAAGATTTCCTCAAGCACTCCACAGAGAGAGCTGGGGCAAGGCTCCTACTGCAGGCACAACAGCTTTCTCTTGGAGCAGAGAGGGCTCTAAGTCTCTCATAGCTCTTTCCAAATATCAAAGATATCAGTAAGGTTCACCTTTCCAACGGCCAAGCCCATTAGCCTCACTCCACGTGGGTGAATCCAGGAGACAGCAATCATCTTCATGCTCACAAGGCAAAATGGGAAACAAGCTGTCAGCTCCCAAATCTGGCCATATCATCCAGGAGCAGACTGTCCTCCTGAGCATCCTCAGGGCACAGTGCTGTCCACCTGCTCTGTGCCAAGCACAGCTCAAACACCCATTATTCAGTGGGGACCATCACAAAGCAGCTCAGCCCTGGCTGCTGGCCCTGCTGACACACCACATCACAGGGCAATGTGCACATACAGCCACAGGGAGGGGACAACCGGTGTCCATCCTCCACGTAGTGACGACAGCTCCAGGATCAGACAGCAGCTAGGTTTTCATCTCTAACTACTTCCACAAGAGTGATTTTCCCTTCCAGACTGAGTAAAACTATAGACGAAGCCTCAAACACAAAAGTGCCTGGCTGCAGTACAGGATGGGGCTGTCTCAGGGCGCTCCATTTCTGCCAGTCGCTGACCCCCACGGCGTCATGGTGGGGAATGCCTGCCGTAACGCAGCACATGCAGGGCTAAGCTCCTTATCCAACACACACACACACAGAGCCCACTGGTGAGAAACACTGCAGGGGGCTGCCTCAAGACTGTACCCGCACACATGGGCTGGTGGAAGGGACCAAGCCTGCTGTACTGGAGTGCTGCACTACTGAAGCATCATTTGGCTTTTCCTGGAGTGCATTCAAAAGGGAACCTGACAGGCAGGAAGGGCAGAGGGCACAAAGTACATACCACCACAGTTTTGCTCAGGGTTTGCCAAGGTGCCCAGTCTCTTTCACCCCTCTGATGTACTTGAGATAGCCAGCTAGCTCCGAGAACTATCTATCAGCAAGACTTTCCAAGAAGCGTAAAATGCAGGTACACCTTAAACTCAGGTGACAATGTAAATGGCAAGAGCTTGAAATTCCAGCTCTTCATTTCAGGCTTTGGTGGGGAGATGTACTGGGAAACAACCTCAGCAGACTGAATCAACACAGCTATACGCTATTTCTGACAGAGGGGAAAAAAAACCCCATTGATCCAGGTATTGATTTGATGCAGGAGTTTCTGTTTGGTTAAAAGTTTGCCCACGGGTCAGACCTTGTTACAAGCATCTTTCCTGGTGATGAGGTTAGAAACAGACTGTGCCAAACTCCGGTCACCTGCCTGGAGAGCGGAATGTAAGCAGGTGTGGAAGTTAAGTAGTCCCTCGGGGATGCTTCCCTCCTCCACTCGCCCAACATTAAAAACCTTGTTGTTGGGTGGAGGAACACCACAGGCAGCTGTAAGGCAGCACTGGGATTTTCAGGAGTACAGCACAGCTAGGGTGTAAATGGGGAGCTGACGGCCAGGCAGTTTGTCAGAGGTTTCAGATCATGAGGTGGAAAGGATTTAAACAGCAGACCCATTTCAGGATTATTTCCCCCCCAGCTTTCTCTCAGAAAGAGCAATGGGATTTCAAGATCCCCACAGGTTTGCAATCCAACCCAGGCAAGGGCCTGAGAACCAGCAAACAACACTGACCAGGACAAATGGAACTGACAAATCTTGTTTCCTTCTCTCCAGCAAACCAAAAGCAAACAGGTAAGTACCAGGATCAAGGAGGTACCCATTAACATACACAACTTCCAAAAGCACTGTACACAAATAGCTCCTGTACCAGCTCAGGCCCCCAGTGGGCTCCACGTTCAGTGGAGAATAACAGTCTCCACTTCAGCACCCGGCCACGGGTGCCAGCGATCTGCAAGTCACTCCGAGTTACAATATTCCCTTAACCGTTCCCTGCTCTTCTGTCCCGGACATTTGCTGAGTGAATGACCGCAAAGAAGTTTAGGGAAAAGCGTGGCTACATCAGGCACGGTTATTCCATCAGAGAGGCACTCAGGTATTGCCACAGAGCTCTCCTCTTCCCACACTTCCTCAACCCTACAGGCACAAGCTCTTAAGAGATGGAGAAGGGAAGAGAAGTGAGGACAGGCTGAGGACTAGGCACAACTGAATGCAGGAGATGCATCCCCAGCAGCTACCTCCTGACCTCAAAGCTCCTTCCCTTAGTGCCCAGCAAATGTGCAGCATCCATTGTCCTCTACTCATTTCCAGCCCCAGAAATCTCTGCCAACAAACACCAGACCCCAGCAGCACTTCTCCCTCTTCCTCACCACTTCTGTCCTGCTATCACAGTTCCTGCATGAACCACAGACGCACACACACTGCAGTGTTTTCATAGCTGCCTCCAGCTGTATAGTATAAGCAGGGCCACCGACCCTCAGACAAGAGGTGGGGCACAACTACGTGTGCACAGAGACATCTTTTAGGGACTAAGATAGCTACCATTCCCCTCACATCTGCATTCCCCACGTGACATGTGGCAAAGAGGCTCAGCCTTACCAGGAGCTCACAGGCACCTTTCCCCACTTGTGTTCTCAAGCTTCCTTGTGCACCTTTAAGTTCCCTTCATTTCAACGGAGCAAAATATTCTGGAGGATTTATTTTGCCTTTTACATTTCTTAGCCCATCACATCCTTTCCTGCTAAAATCAAAACCAGTAAATCGGTTTCTCCCCTTCCCTGCTTTTGCTGCCTTGGAAGTATGTCTTGCAATTGAGCAGTGATATATGACGGAGGAAGCAGCAAACTAGTTCAGACCAGTGCGGGTATCCTCAGATACCCGCATGGCTTACAGCAGCCAACCGGCTGCTTGCTCTCATGCAGCCCAATTGCTGAAGTACACAGAAGCCAGAGTCAGGCTGGAGCATTTGCTGTGATTTATGCATTTGAAATAGCAAAAATCAACATACAAATTAAGAAAATCTGTCTCTGAAACCAACCGGCCAATTTGCATGTGAAAACTCCTCTCGCCCAGAGGAACCTCCTTTGTTTGCTCAGTTAAGTTTTACTCCTGTGAGGTGCCACACGCTCCGGTGCCCAGTGACCCCTGGGGAGCTGGGACACACAGCGAGATCCCACGACCTGTCACGCAGTTCAGGCTGGGATGCAGGCTTGCCACAAGCAACAAGCCAGGCTGGCAGTTCTCGGATCACACCTGCCTCACCCCCTGCACTATCTCCCCTCCACCCTGGGAACAGGTCACAGGGCTGCCCACAGATGGGCTACAGAAGTTGGATGCATAGGGAGTAAAGATGTCGACGGCCAAACCACGGGCCATGGTGCAGAAAACCACCCCTTGTGCACACAGCCTGCTTCTACCCAAGCGCAGCCACATCCGGGTGCAGGGATACGTGCGGTGGGAGCACGAGGTGGGACAGCGATGGGTGCCTTCCCTGAAAGCCTAGAGGAAAGCTGAGCTCCCAAGCCGGGATGCTGATTCCTGGGAATTAACAGACCAAAGTGGAGGTCCAGGAACACTGCCAGTGGTAAGCAGGGGCTCTCAAATCTTTCGTGTCCACATTCGAGTCCCCGTGCTCCAGCGTACCTGTTTCACCCTAGCACTTGGTGCAGCAGGCAGGGAGAGAGCCGTGCAATCCCCTAGCTGTGGGGAGCAATATTACTGCTTACCAGTGACGACTTCCAGCGTAGCAGAAGCAGACAACTCCCATACCACCCTGCTGCAACAGTGCCCGCAGGAGATGCCTGTGCCCCTGTCCCCAGGATACACGTCGTGCACGGCCTGACAGCACGAGGCGCCTGAAACCCGGCCAGCTGCTCACACAGCCTGCCGGCAAAGAGGCCGAACATCCCTGCTCCCCCCTTGACAACACAGTGTCTGGCTGCCCCTCGACAAGATGTCAGGCTGTTACACAGGAGGGTTGTTGGCTCCCATCTTCCCAGTGGAAGAGCTGACTCCAGCATGCATTTCAACCAGCCACACCTGTGCCACGGCAGCCGGGAGCATTTGTAAACACTCAGGAACAAAGCTTCACCTCTCACCTCCTCCTCCTGCCCCCGAAAGCCAGCCCACTGCCAGCAGGGCTCCTGGGTGGGGGTGGCCGAGGGACACTTGCTCCTCAGCTCCCATCCTCCCAGAACTGGCCTGTCCGGCCTTGGGCAAGACGTGTCACCTCTCTGTCCCTCCATCTAATTGTCCATACGAGAGCAGATGCTGCCATCAGCCTGCGAAGGCCTGGGCACAGCGGGCAGCTCCCCCTCCTCCCAGGCAGCATCACTGCAGGCAGAAGCAAAAAGGCAAAACCAGGCTGCCATCCTGCACCTTCTCCCCCTAGACCGATTCTGAAAATAAAAACCAGCTTCCACTTGTCCCGGCCCTGAGAGAGAAAGAGGCAGAAAGAGGTTTGTTGTCAATACATGAAACTGTCGCTAAGTGAAGGAGAAAAAAAATCCGGGGGTGCGGGGGGGGGAACAAGGGAGGGGACAAAACCACGTTTTTACTTCTGGTGGCCAGCCAGCTGCCTGACTCAGCCAGTTTGGTCGCCTGCCATATAGATTTAAAAACAAAACCAAGCTCTCGGAGAGGGGAGAGAAGGGGATTCGGATGAATGTGCTTTTTTGTTGCATGTCGAGCAGATCCTAGACCGACCCAAGACATGTTTAGGAAAATGGCTTCCCTGCCACATTGTGCCCAGGGGTTCGGCGCAGAGTAAGGCGCAGCACAGGCCTGACGCTGCCGCACTACCGGTGCCACGCGCAGCATGAGCCTCCCGCCACGGCACTGCTCCCGGCAAACTGCTGGGTCTGAAAAGAAGCGCAGCGAAAGCCTATAAGTCTCTAGGGCTGCCCCCAGAGCTGGTTGTCTCCAGCCAACTCAAGAGCTAGAGGCAGCGGTCTGGGTCCCCAGGCAGGTGTCATCTACCCTGCCGGGCGGCACAGCCAAGCCCAGGGCGACCCGCTGCATCCGAGGTGTCCTGCATCTGGTGGGAAGAGAGCTGTGCAGCAGGCTGCCTGCTGCTGCGGCCGCTCTCGGGCCGTGGGCTGGGGCTGCGTGCTGCAGGCGGCTCCCCACCTTCGCCTGCTCCCCGCCGAAGGAATGTGCACAGGAGGTGGGAGGAGCAGGGAAGAGGTTGTTTTGAAATACCAGCTCCCGTTTTATTTATCTGGATCCCACAGTGACCATGGCACGGTAGCCACTCGTAACAAGCGCTTTCTGTTCCCAAAGCGCTGTACAAACACGAACACGCGCTCCCCACGCCCTTTACGGCAACACAACATGCTGGCATGCTCAGCACGGCACCAGACACGCAGAGCTGACCGCCCCACGCCGACTCGGCGCTTCCACACAACTGGATGGTCATGAAATCGTATGTGAATAAGCAGTACTTGGCACTTTGCAGCTGCAGCAGGCATTACAAACATTAGCTGGTGAAGCCTCGTGAGCCTCCCACGCAGTGATCTCCCATAGAAACTGGCCAGCCTCCCTGGATATTAATCCCTCACTCACTGCAGGGAGCACAGACAGACTAAGTTACCTAAGGAGCTGACGACAGGTAAGTGCAAACCCTGTGGCTCTTATTCCCGTTTCAAGACAGCAGAACGGAGGCACAGAAAAACCAAGGCCTTGCCCCAAGCTGCCCCAGCAAAGCCGAGAAGAAAACCTTTGCCCTTTGGCTCCCAGTCCCCAGCATGGACACCAAGACAATACTGAAACGTGCTCTGCCAGCTGCCCCGGACAAGGTATCATCTCCAGCAGCCAGCCTCATGAGGGCTCAGAAGAGAGGTGCGGATGTGCACCCCGCAGGCGGGGGGAGCAGGTGCAGGCCCCCCCCAAGGGATTGCTGCAGAGAGGCACCCAGGGGGCCTGCTGCTGCCAGCACCGGTTCACGCAGGAAGCAGGCAGACAGACGCAAGGACAGCTGCCAAGCCGGACGGGTCCCACCGCTGCAGGGTGAGGAGCAGTGCTCACGGACTGGCAGCTCGAGCTCTCCCCAGCCTTCAGCCCGGGGGGAACAGGCTGGCCTCACCTTCGGACATGTTTCTGATTTCAGCAGAAGGAGCAGGACGCGGGGCTGGGGGCAGGGGAGGGGAGCAACGGGTAGAGGTTTGCAGCGGAGCTAAAAGGGGAGATTTAGTAACTGTCGGAAAAAATGGCTGCTTTATTGCAGGCAGCTTGTAAACCCTGGAGCCTGAAGGTCTGGGAGTAATTTCTCCCTCCCACGTGCTGGGCTCAGTTTGTACTGGGGGTCAGAGGTCAGTGCTTTTCCAAAGCATTCTGGGAAAGACGCCAACTGGAGCAAGCTGCTAAACACCGCTCCTGCAGCAGGGCCCAAGCTGCCGAGAGCAGCGGGCTGGAGCGCACCGTTAACCCTTCGCGGGGCGAGTCCTCCCCTCCGTCTCTCCTGGAGTGTGGGGAGAGTGGGGAGGATGGCTGCTGTGGACCCACATGGGGCCGGGCTGGGCTGCGGAGGCAACTCGCCTCCCCGGAGCACCAGCTGATGCCTTGGCATCGCCCGGGGTCTGGGCTCAGCCGCCTGCGTGCAAGCTCAGCCTGCTGCTTGGCTCGCCAGTAACCAAGTCCTGCCGGCGGGCTAGGTCCAGGAGCCAGACTCCTAGCAGGGGAAAACAAGAGCCCAGCAGAGCGAGAGACGAGTGCCCAGGCTAAAGCCCTGCACTAGCCTTGGCGTGGAGGGAAAGGCGGCTCACAGGAACGCACCCAGCACCCCTGTAGAAGGGGGAAGAGCCAGGTACCGCTCTCCTTGAGTGGTCCAACACCGGTCCCTGTAGCCCACACACCTGTCTCCACCACGCCACTGCCCTCTGAGAAGCCTGTGGCCACAAAGTCACAACCAGGGGCATTAACTGGGGCACCCGCAGGAGATAACGCTCCCACGGGCTGGGTCCTGCCAGACCCCTGGCACCCCTTCTCCGCTCAGGGGAAGGACGTCCTCCCCAGCAACCTCCTGGGCCCTGGCGCTCCCCTCTGCCTCCACTCAGCAGCGCTTTCGTCT
The DNA here is from genome assembly GCF_026419915.1 of Harpia harpyja. Classification (NCBI taxonomy): domain Eukaryota; kingdom Metazoa; phylum Chordata; class Aves; order Accipitriformes; family Accipitridae; genus Harpia; species Harpia harpyja. The sequence continues at coordinate 47,493,432 of NC_068943.1, read as the reverse complement.
CAGGGGAGCGTCATGCCCCGCTATCTTCCCCCTCTCCCCCGCTGATCTCCTGGGGGATGCAGCGACTGGCCTTCACATGGCACCTTCTGCTTCTCCTCAGCATCGGGTGAACACCAGGACCTACCAGTCTTGCCTCCAGCTGCTGGTGATGCTCCCATTCACCAGGGGGGGCTTTAAAGGCTGCCTGCCAGGGCTCTCTTATCTCCTTAGCCACCTCCTCCTAGGCTCTGGGACAGGCTCTGCCTGGCCGGGGGAGGCATGGCTTTGCTGTCTCACCCCTGTGACACAGTGGCTCTGGATCACCTGTGCAGGCGAGAGCATGGCTTCCTGCAGCATTTCAGCTTCCTCTCCCGGGGATGTGTGCGAGCGTTTCTGGCCTGCAGCCCAGTCCCGCTGCCCCCACCCCACCAAGTATCCGTCAGCACACAAAGAGGAAGGGAGCTCAATTCTGTTTCTCAGTGGCATCTCTCATCTTCCTCTCAGACGCATGCCCCATCTTTCCCTCGCTTCATCTCTGTCGTGCTCAGCGCTGTGCCAATGAGGAGGAGGGGCCTGTGGTTACTGCCCAGGCAAACAGGAGACCCAAGCGCTCGACTGGGGTCTGGCTGCCGGATCTGCTCTAGGCTCTTCCCCTCCGTGCAGCAGCACCAGTCCCGGTTGCCACAGACTGGCACCCGAAAGCGTGTCGACGGGCGCACCAGGCCCTTCGCTGGCGGCGATGCAGAGCCTTGGCCCTGCTCGCCAGGCAGCCCCTGGCCTCACCGTTAGCTGTCAGCCAGACGCTCTGCCCCAGCCTGGCCCCGCAACTCCCATCTCTATGCCACATCCTTCACAGGCACTCAGATGATTTCACCGGCTCCTCCAGCGCCAGTCACCCAGCTCTCCTGCTTACCACTCCGTCGACACCTGGCACGGGCATGGACCGCAGCCTTACTAACCAAACGGGGGGGCCAGAACCTACTGTCAATGAACCGCGTGCCAAGCAATGCTCCTCCGTAACACTGCACTTCCTCCAAGCTGGCAGGGGGGACCTGGCTGTGCCGCCGCACCCCTCCACCGCAAAGACGGTTGGTCACAGTGAAGAAGATGATCCCTCTCCCTCCAAACACAGACTTGTACCTTCTTGTCTAAATCCCTTTGAATCACGCTTGCATCTTTCTGATCCAGGTACAAAACGGCAAATTTCCCCACCGGCTTCATTTATTCCATCTTTCCAAGCTCCTGTTTTCATGTCCCACCTGCAATCCCTCCAGCTCCTTCTTCCAAACCTGCCTTTGCAGTCAGAGCTCCTGAATCCTCTTTCATCCTCTACCATTCTCTTCTGACTAATCCACATACCTCAGCCCTCCTTCTGGGCTTTACCTGAGATCACAGCCCAGCGTTGCCTTCATGCTCCCAGCTACTGCTTCACTAGTTTCAGGAGAAAGGAGTTTGCTACGCCTCCCGTGCCCTCTTCGTTAAATCCTTCTGCTCCATCCCTTCCGGCTCCTCCACTCTCACCTCTGGAGAAGCCCTCAGGCTAGATTGGTGACTGTCGTGTTGGGGCAGAGATCTCCTCTCAGGCTACCGCCGCACCTTCTGGTGCCAAACTCATACCCACAGATGGGAACCTGGTGTAGCAGCGCCGGGAGGCTGAAGCCACAGAAATGCCACTTTGCAGGGTGCTTCCTGCTGCCAAGACGGCAGGACTACCGAGCCTGGGGGTTACTCTCAGGAGCCAGAAATCTACAGCCCTGCTGCCCTCTGCACCCAAGGAGCACATCATCCCAGCGCTCGGCCACAGCAGAAAGAAACAAACCTCCCTTCTCCCTGAAGGGGCCAGGTGAATACCTGGAATAGCGAACTTTGCCCCCACAGCTGCACAGGACAGACCCAAGCCAGACATTGGACCAAACCATCCAGCTCTGGCACCAGGGCTGCAGCTCACAGCTGACCTTGCCGCATCTGCTCCAGTCAAACGGCTCTGAGCTTTTTGCCCCAGACTCTGCGCCTGCCTCAGGCCCCAGGCGCTGGCTGGAAACCTGCCAAGGAGAGGGCTGCCTGTTTGAATCACGAGCCAGAACCGGGTAAGCATCACCTTTAATAAGCCTTTCCCCTCCATCAGGCACCCTGATTTTTTTCAGCTACAGTCTTGTGAGACGGAAGGCTGCTTGGAGCTGAGCCAGCACCGGGGAAACCACCATTTCAAGGTCCTGCGAAGGAGCCTGTAAGAGCAGAAGGGAGCTTTGGTCGGGCGTGCGGGGGGGTGGGGTGGGGGGGTGATGCAAAGAGCAGGCTGTTCACTGGGAAGCTGCTGCCGCTTGCCAGAAGGCGGTGGGGGAGGAGGCAGCAGATGTCCGCAGACAGCATTTGCCGAGAGCCTGCAGCGCTCCAGCCCAGCGAGGGGAGGAAGGCGGCGGCTGGTGCCACTGCTGCTGCATTGTAATTGAACAGGACAAACACGACAGAGTCCGCCGAAAAAGCTTACGCTGCCTCTCCCTCCAATAACCGCTACTTCAGCGATGGGAAGCGGGAGTCCCAGGACCCCAGCTAGGGGTCAGAGAAAGACCTCAGGATGACTGTCGAGGGACCTCGAATACAGGAGGAAAAAGCCCTGCCATGAAAACTGCAAGACCCTTCTTCCCCGAGAAGCAGTGGCGGCTGCAAACCCCAGCCCAGCTGTCGCACCGGGGCCGAGTCTGGCTACTGGGGCCTGGGCGAAGGCAGCATGCTACAACCCACGAGCTGCCTTTATTCCTGGCATACGTGACAGCCGGGCACTGACAGCCAGAGCCTGGGCCAGTGCCTGAGGATGGATGCATAGCAGATTCCCGGCAGAAAGAGGAAGACTGCAGGAGCTCTGGCTGCAGCCTCCCCCTTTGGCCACTGGAGCACCTGTGCAGTAGAGCCAAAAGGGGAGACCCCCCCTGCCACTGAGGGGGGTCTGCATTCCCCCCCTCAGAGGACACAGAACAGGGCCACCGGTGCCGTGAGCCCAAACCCAGCCACGCTGCTTTCGGGGCGAGCGTGAGGTGCCGGCGGGGCTCCAAGGCAGCCAACGTGGTTCTCGTTTCCTGCCTGTGGGCAGGGGAGGTTGGTTTCCTCCCCAGCCCACAGCAGTGGGCCCGACCAGGGGAGCTCTGCATATCCAGCCACTACCCTGCAACCACCCTTCTCCCATTGGTTTTGTCCCGCACCTGGGATGCGGTGAGCCAGGCAGTGTCGGTCTGACGAGACGTACGGTGGCGGGGAGCAGCACCTTAGAGAATTGCTCCCGTGGCACCGGGATGCCCGAGGGCAGCGGCAGGTCCTAGGCGAGCCATCCTCCCATCAGACAGCATCCTGACCATCGCCAGGGTCTACACGACCCTCTCTCACTCACTCACTGCCTGGACTGTTCAAAAGGACCTTAAAACCCCCAGAAAAATCAGCACTTGCCCATTTCGGATGGAAAGAAACTGACTTCAGCCAGAGGGGTCTTTGGCTCATTAAGCGATACCACCCTCAGGCTCAAATCAAGCAGTTCAGATTAAATCAAGCAGTTCCTGGGCTCCTCCTACAGCATACTGAGATGCAGTCTGGCACTTGGGTCCACTTGAGTCCTCTTAAAATAAAAATGAATTGATATGCAAATCAGATGAGGCATTAGGCTAGTCTACTGGCCAAGGGCGATGCATAGATTCCCTGCTGCTTGACGCTACGATCCCAACTCCCCCACACCTTTCCTCCTTCCCAAGCCCAGTGTCAGCTGTTAGCCACGGCTCTCCAGAGCAGGGAAGACCCCATGGACACACACCTTGCATGCAAATGGGAGCCTGGATGGCCTTCACCTCAAGCTGAGCCACTGGCCCACAATCTGAGTTTGAGTCTGTTAAGTAGGACAAGAGAGCTGCTGCGGGCACGTCAACGTCTGTGCCCAGTGGGGAGGCAAGAAGCTAGCAAGAGAAGTAAAGAGCCTGGCCTCCTGGCGTGTTTGCTATTGGGATTCTTCTATCAATTTCCAAGAGAGATCAATTCCTTGCATACCCTGGATAGCTTTTCCAAATATACTGCAAACAGCAACCACAGCCCCAGCCATTGCACCACCCGCAGCCAGGAGCAACCACTATCAAACACCAAAACAGCAGCCATCCAACATGCTCAGGATCAGGTCTTGGAGGAAAGGCAATGCCAAAACACAGCGTTGCTCTTGGACATGCTCACTTCTCTCTCCCCTTCCAACGAACCAACCATCAACTACAGCTACCCTCTTCTGCAATCTTCTTTCAGCCTGAGGTTGGGCAAAGCAATTAACCTCTCCATCTGGTTGCAGTGAGACGAATACAAAGCTCAGCATTGCCCAGCCAGGGATCAGCAGCCCTGAGGGATGCCAACATCGTCCCTTTCCACTGAAAGGGCTCGGAGCACAGCACTGCCAGCATCAGCCTGAGAACTACGAAATCCTAGGGCAGCTGGTTTGCTTCACTGGTGTTAAACCTACCCACTGTGGACCACCAAGGGCCTGTAGGCTACTGCTGGGAGTTCTGGGGAAAGTACTTATGAAAGGCAGCCTAGTACTGCAATAGCCTTAGATTTGTTGCGCAGGGGTCCACATCAGCATCGGAAAAATACCCAGAGCCCTAAAACTAAGTTAAAAAAAAAAAATACTAAACCCTACTAATACTAGTAATACATTTTAATTAGAGTAGGACTTTCTGAAATTACATTTGATTACAAAGCATAATAATAAACTACATGATAAACATTTGCCACCAGTAGCTGTGTCTGAATATTTCGAAACCGCTATGCAGGGTGCAGAGCAGTTGCTTACAGTTAAGGTCCTGACCGCACAAACGCTCAGGTGGGTCAATCACTCATCTCACTAAAATAACATACGCACCTGCAATATCAGGGTTAAAATTACACTTAAAATATTTGTTAAGTGGCAGGACACTTTGCTGAAGTTCTGCTTAAGGCAAATTAACTCCTTTCTTATCAACAAAACATTTACAACTTCAGCTCATGAAACTGACTTTCAGTGAGTGAAACCAGGTTTGAGTTTTGAGAGGGTTTTTTGTTTGCTTGGTTTTGTTTTTTGAAACAGGCTCCGAAGCACAGATTCATACACCTAATACTGTGATTTTTTTTTTTTTTAAAAGGAGCTTTAAAGGAGATTGAGGAGCAAAACTCACACTGAATTACCCAATGGAGGTGGGCAGCCTAGGCAGATCATTACTGAATCGCTGACCTGTGGAAATGTTTTAGAAGGAAAGGTGCTACTGACTGAAGTACAGCCATGCCCCTGCGCCTACCTGTTCTTCCTTTGGGTTTGTACTGTTAAAGTACAAAGATGGCAAACGGGGCTCAGGACTTTCCTTTTGCAGTGTCAAGCTCATGTGAAACAGGATTCCCCACTGAAAATTAGGAAACTAATTAAAGAGTATACAAAATATCCACTTCAGCCATTCTAAACCAGATATACACAGATGGCATCACAGAAGTAAATAACAATAACAAAAAGGTATTCAACTATTTTTTGAATACTTTTCCCAGCAGCTCCCCATGTGTTTTGAGCTCTGAGAACGAGTGGGGATGGAGAAGCTCATCCCTGTGAGAAGCCAACAGGAGGGCCACACTTGTACTCCCCAGCAGCAGAGCGAAGGCGCTTGGCCTCCGCTGTCAAACGCGATCTCAGCTTCTGTCCATGAGCCCCCAGAAAGGAAAGGGGACATACCACTCGTTTTCCAGGTGGAGGAGGGGATGCAGCCCCAGGGAGGTGCTTTCTCCTGCCCAACACAGCAGAAAGCTGGGGATGGTTGGAGCGACAAAAAAAAAAAAAAGGGAGAGGAGGGCACGGTCCTGGTGCCCGCATCCCACTCTTAGGGCTGCCAGGCCTGCACAGGCTGCCAAATCAAATAGCTATCCAGAGCCGCGCTCCTGACAGGCGTAACAGTCAAAGCCCTCAAAGCAGGATGGGTGCGAGGCTCCTTCCACCCAGAGCCATCGCTGCCCACGTCTGATGCTCATCCACCACGACTGGCAGCAGCTGATGCCTACGGATCGCACAGAAACCTCGATCTTTCCCGCTGGAGAAGCCCCACAACTCCCCAGGCTGCTGCAGTTTTACAGGCTCCAACCAACACCCCCATCCTTGTCCCCGCAGATGCCTTTTTACCATTGGAAAGGGATCTGGGACACTGTGAGGACACGCGAGGAGGATGGCGAGGACCAGCCTGTACCTCCCAGTGCCGCTCCAGACAGAAGTGCTTGTCAGGAGATCAGTACCACAATCAGTGGGCTCTGCTGAAGGAAACCAGACAAATGCAAGGGCAGACCTTCAGCACCTCAGCGAGGTGGAGTTTTTCCAAAACTGAGGGCTCCTGGCTCCCTTCTCAGTGCCATCTTACCCAGGGAAGGCAGGCAAGTCACAGCTTATCTTGTGTCCCAGTTTCCCCTGCTGTAACATGGTTGCTCAGCCGAAGGGACAAATTACACAAGACTGTCCCTTTCAGGTCCAACATTGTGCTGGCAGCACCTGCGTTCCTACATCCCTGTGCCCACCAGCACCCTGCCCAGGCACTCTGCCGTTCCCCATGATGGGGAGACCACCAGCCCAGCATCCAGTGGTGGTCCTTCCCAGGAGCCTTGCAGACCAACACGCAGCGCATCCTTGCGGGAGCCTCCACCTGCGACCACAGTAGAAATAAAACCACGGCCATTCAGGAAAAGGATAATGAGCAAAGATTGAACAGGCAGTAGCTACGCTGGCAGCTGGGAGGGAAGACGCAGACCACCACTTCCCTGTAGAAGAGGAGTCGCTGCTTCCCTGTGCCCACCGTGCACCCTCCGGGAGCCCTGCAGGTCTCGCCCCCACTGTGCCCAGCTCTGGCAGGAGGCACTGAGCCCGCTCACCCCCATCACTAGAAAGCGTATGTGCCACAGCATACAAAATCCTTCCTGTCTTCTCTTCCAAACCCATCTTGCCCCCTCTCAACTGGGACCCCCTCATAAAAGTAAGAAGAGACAGGCCTTTCCTGGCATTTCCTTTTTCTGAAAAGGCTGTAAAATTTTCCAAGCGTAGCCAGAGCCAGAGCAAAGTTTGTCAGGAGCTCAGCTCGTTAGGCGGCTGCTCAAGGAGCCCCGCGGGAGGCGCAGGCTGCATAATTCAAAACAGCTTGGACCCTGGAAAAGAAAATAGAAACCAGGCTGTGAGAGCGAGGGGGGCAGCTCCAGCTCCAGCATAACCCCTGCTCTGGGAGCGCCCCATCCGCGGGGCTCGAGAGGAGCCCCGGCCCCAGCAGAAGTGCTGCGGCCAGCCCAAGAGGAGCTGGCACCAGGCGGAGGAAATTCCAAGCCTGTTGCTTCTGGCAGCCGCGCCGGGCCCTGGCTAGGACCTCGGCAACCTGGAAACCGGCTACTCAGCAATTTTCTTGCCATCCAGAGGGCTTGTTCTGAACCACAGTTTCACTTCCCCCTCCCTGCGTCGCAGCCCAAGAGGCAGGGAACACCAGAGGCAACAAAGTGTTTGCTCAAAAGCTGTTGTGACCAAGGCCCCCCCAGACTGCTCCGCTCCGGGATGGCAGTCTGGAGATGCTGCCGTTCCCCCCATTGCATCTGGGGGCGGGGAGAGCAGAGGAAACTTGCTTGGACCAGCCCTAGGTCTCCCCGGTTCCTTTTGCTCCTTGCCAGAGAAAAGTTCAAACAAGGCTGCACAGAGGCAGGACACAGGCAGCTTTTCAGCCCAGCCTAACTGCCGCGCTTGAGGCTCGCCTGTGGCCGGACCCGCTCCGTTCAGGCCCTGTCTGGCCCAATCCTCCGCTGCAGACCGATGCTGGAACGAATCCTGCCGAGGAAGTGGTGAAAGCTCCAGTGCTGCAGGGGTTTCCAGAGCCTCGGCCAGCTTGCTGTCGGGAAGAGTCACCCAGAGATGGGGCCCTTGCTCTCAGTTACTGCCCTTCGGAGCTCCCCATATGCAGCTCCTTGCTGCCCTGAGCGTGGAGACCTACAGCGTGGCTGCTCAGGACCCTTGCAACCGCCTTTTTATAAGCCAGCATCCTCCAGCGATTGCAGCCTCATGCTGTGCCTTTGCCAAGAAGCCATGAGCCCAGCACTGCGTAACAACAGAACGAAGCAACAGTCATTGCACCCACTGCTGAAACCCCTTCCCATCTAAAGGGGAGCACAACTGTTCACTGAAACACAGCTGTTCAGCAGGATCTTTCTCCAAAGAGGGTATTAAGAATGTATTTTCTATTAGGAGGACTGCAATGCTCCACAGAGTCTCTGCCTGCAGGACCAGGCAAGCAATGCACACCTGATCAGACAGTTACCAAGGCCTGGGTGGCAAGTGAAGAGAGACTGTCCACAAAGCCAACTGCAGGAGGGGACACGTCGCAAGCAGAGAGAAACAGCTTCCTTTAACTTACACCCTTAAGAGAAACCTGGCTATGGCCCTCCAAACAAGGGTACAGCATTCTGGGAGAGCAGCATTTCTCTGCAGAACACACATCGGACAAGGACCACGGTGCTCTTTGGAGAACCAGACGCTCAACTCCCTAGCCAAGGACACGGTTTGCGACTTCTGCTGTAGCCACACCAGCCGTAGCTTTCTAACTTACAGTTTTCTCAGCTGGACAAATCCTGGAGATGAGACACTCGGGGACTGGAAAGCTCACAGACACACCGAGCATTGCAGACACTTCACGAGAGAAGCTCCTGACCTCCAGTTTCTCAGCAGGCTGGAAAAGCCCCCTTATGCCTGGACTCAAACAGGAGGCTGAGACCCAGAGAGGCAGCTGAGTAGGAGCAGAGCGATGAGTGGGAATTGGGAATCCTGACTTCTGTCCCTAGCTCTGCCCCATATTCCCTTCCTGTCTTTGGTTAAGTCATTTCCTTTCACTTTTCCTCCCAGTCTCTATCTTGGAGGTGAAAAAACCCAAGCCCTTACTTCTGCAGAGCGCTCGAAAACCTCCTCTGGCCTGTGACAGTGCAGAACACCACTACCGCCAAAGGCTGCAAGACACCCAGCCTGCAGAAGCCATGCTGCTCACGCAGACCCCAGCAGAGCCTGGCATTTCCTGTGCTTACATTTTGAGAAGCACAGTCTGTAAACAGTCAGTACTGCAGAGCACCTTCTACACAAACCATATCCTGGCCCGTTCCTCTCCTCGGCCACTGCAGTAAGCAGCCGAGCAAAGAAAAGGAAAGCTGCTCAGCTGAGCTGTGACAGAAGGAGCAGCACAACTGCACGCAGCATTGCTCTGGACAGCCCGCCTGCAAGGTGGTGGCCCTCAAATCAGTAGCAGCAAGGATGGGGATGGGGAAGATACAGCAATAGGAGAGGCAGGGTTAACAGGGGAAAAAAAACAAACCCCAAAAATAAAAGAAGAGGGGGTGCCTCCATAAGAGGCAGGATGGAGCAGAGGTGCCTGAGGAGCGCAGCCCTCCTGCTCCCTAGCAGATCTGTCCTGTGGCCTCCCACATACTTCAGGGAAAGGGAAGACCAGTGGGCATAGGCAGGAACAAGGAGCACTCTGTGGTTTTGCTTGGTATTTCAGGCCATCTCTCACACAGGAGGAGCTCTGCTTCGCTTTCCAAGTCTCGCCCTCTCTGGCACGGATCACAAACCTGGCTTCTGGCCCAGGACTTGGCTCCAGCAGAGCTCCTCACCAAACAGGGTGACGCCCCACCTCTGGGCACAGCGCACAGCCCAGTCTTAAAGCCATCTTGAGGCTATTACCCCAGCATCAGGAGAGGCTCCCCATCATCCCCTAGCTGGGATTCAAGGCATCTTGAGTCACAGCTGAATAAAACCAAACCCCAAACCTAGCAGCTCCTACTCTTGGTGAAAGTAAAAACCCAGTGACAAAGTGCCGTTTCCTCTAGCAGCTCCGGCCGAAGCTGGCAGACCATCTGCCCGCATCGGGGAAGCGCAGTCTCCCAAAGACACCCAGGCACAGCTAGCATGTTCCTCTGCCTGCAGCTGCCCAGAAAGACACAGCAGGACAAGATGCCAGGTGAAGGCCCTGCCCTCCCATCACTGGCAGGGCGGCGGGCTGGAAACCACAGCCTGATGCACCCGCCTGGCAATCCAGCAAGGACACTGGGATACAGGGAAACCACTCGTGCCCAGACACCAGCAGCCACCAAAGAACCAGCTGTGCCCAGCCTGGACATGCACCCAGTGACAGCAGAACAGGTTCCCACTTGGCTCTTCAGGGTGCCACAGACCATTATCCTCACGCCATTTTCTCCAGCAGAGGGTCGCAGCCGGCATCAAGGTAAGCCTGCCTGTTGGGGAGCTGCCTGTCTCCAACGGCCCATCCCACTTGGGAGAGGGGCGGCAGGAACGCAAGGTGGGAAGGGAGGTCTGGGCCCAAGCAAGCAGCACTCAGAGCCGGTCAGGACGCCCAACGGCAGCATGCCCATTTCCAAGGCTTGGTGCAGGCTTCAGATAGCCAAGCCGAGGCATCCCGTGCTCCTCTCCTGCCGCACCAGGGACCAGGCTGCCCAGGGCACCGACAAGCACAGCTCTGCTCGCCAAGAACGCGGAGAGCGCACAGTGCTCCTGGCAAGCCGCCCCTCCGTAATGTGGCTCTCCCTTAAATCAAAAGCAGGTGCCAGTGACACTAACTGCTTCTTCCACGCTGGCTCCTGCTGAGTACAGCCCTGTGGCGACTGCAAACGCCACCGTGAATTGGTCCCCATTAGAACAAAATCCATCATCCTCTCCACCTTTGACTTTCAAAGAAAATCAGGTAGGGAGAAAACAAAACCAGCTCTCCATTCCCAGGAAGGGCCTGGTGCCAAGCAGATGACCTGGAACAGGCACCAAGGAAGGAGGAAGGGTGCCTCTCATCCACTCCACATGGTTTGGCTGGTGCTGCCTCCCGGGGATAGGCTGAGGGGCAAAATACAGCAACAGAAACCATCCCTGCCAACCTCTGGTAACAGTTCCTGGGTACCTTCCACTCGGGGCTGCCGGGGGTGGTGCTCGCAGAAGGGAAGCCAAACCAGAGGAGCAAAGACTGACCTGCCGGGAAGCAGCACGCAACTTTGAAACAGGAGTCAGGAAGAACTGAGGAATATCGTTTCGGCCATCCTCACCCATCACGCCGCACAGAGCTGCTGGAAACGCACAACTGAGAAGCAAAGCAGCTGCCGTGCTTCCTAGGCCCCTTGCTCCTAGATGGGTGTATTTTTGCACAGCTTCAGTGCTACAAGAAACCTCGTAGGGTAGTTTTAATCTCACGGAGATCAATGACACAAAGTCAGTATCCAAAGCTCCCGCAATCCCTGGAAACATGGAGCCACACGCGAGATCACCAGAAGACACATTTGCCAGTCAACATCTTCCGCGGAGGAAAAGAGAGCTGAGTGACGCTGAGTCCTGACCTGCATTAGATTTTGATTTGCCAGAAGAGCCATGCTGGCAATCCTCCTAGCAGTTCGCTGATGCAGCTTAAATAACACTGACAAAATATTGCTGCATCCATACGTCGTATCGCTACGACATCTCTATCCTTCATTATATCCTATATCCACACATCTACGTACCATGTTTCCTGTTAAAAATGCCAACAAAAGTAGTCACAAATGCAGCACAACTCTCCTATGCTCCCCCTCGTCTAGGGCACTGGCACAACGCTGGGCCTTTGCCAAGAGAACAACAGCACAAGGAAAATGACATTTGCGGGGCAAGCTCAGGGCTTCTGCTCAGCTAAGGCTATGGGGGACGGCCAGCATCCCTGGGAGGAGGCAGCAACAGCAGCTCAGGGGCAGGTTCACAGGGGGAACAGCCTCCGATGCATTTTCAGACAGGAACAGCAAACTTGTGCTTTTCCACAGGGGCCTTACTCCCCCAGAAGAGGCCTGCTTGGGAGATCCAGTCAGTCAGGGTATTTAAAACTGGATGGAGCCCTAAGGAATTAAGAGCTGGAAGCCAGCCTGTGCCATCCCCAGGAAATGGCTAGACCCAAGCAGATTAAAACCCACCGTAGCAGCTGCAGTACACAACTAGTGCCAGCAAGAGCACATCTGGACCTCGGGGGGACACAGGCACATCCTCGAGTGCTCCAATGGCTAAAAACTTTCACTCTTAGCAGCAGCCGATCACCTGAGACGGCACAAAGCAGCAAAGGCTGCCCTGACGTCAATGCTGAACCGGACACTGTACCGACAAGAGATGGGTCATGGAAAACAATCCCAGGACCCATCTTTTGCTCAGGACTCTGCAACCAGCTGAAGATGACTGGAGTAAGCCGCGAAGAGTAACGCCTCTACAGCAGTAAGAAACAGCCACCAGTTGGGACACAGCTGGTGCTCCCTGCAGAGGGAACCAAGAGCCTCCTCTCTAGCTACCGCTCCCTTCCGCACCCCTCCACACAGTGAGCGCTGCTGAGAGGGAGAACGCTCACAACATTTCAGCAGGGAAGAACCACAGCGGTGAGAAGGAAAATGAAAGTTTTTTCCCCCCCCAAAACAGAAAGCAGGGAGGACGTGATGCCAGCTGGGTCGACGACTCGACAGAAAAGTCAAAGGCTGAGTTGAGCTTGGACCTTAGGGACCCCAAGCCAGCACAAGCAAGGTCCACAGCTCTACGGGCTTGAGTTAGCCTGGAGCTGGAGTGCAACTCCAGCACATCCTCAGCAGCTGCCCCGGAGCAGCGCAGCCCAGCGAGCTCAGTACTTCCAGCTTTGTGATGGCCCAGTCACTTCACGCAGCGGTCTGTCCCCTCTGTCACACAGTGGCCAGAGGGCCACCTTCCAACAGCGACCCGGTGAGATGCAAAAGGCAGAGGAGGGCTTTAAAGCACAAAACACAACTATTTTATTTTCTTCAGCTGAACAGCAACCGGGGTTTCAAGTTTCTGAGTAAGCGTTCCTGTAGCTGCTGACTTTTTTTTTTTTTTTTTTTTTTCCCCCAGCAGGGGTGTCTGGAAAGAGGAAAGGGACTTTCAGGGCAGGGAGACGTAGTAACACCTACAACGTTGCACCGCAGAAAATACCAACCACCACGAAATGGATTTTCTAGGTAATGAAGATACAGGTCAGGGTGGCGGGGAGGCACCAATCCCACCATCTGCCCAGCTAAAATGGCAAAACACATGCTACAAAACAGACAAAAAGGTAGTGTTTAGGGTGTGAATGCTCTGGAAAAAGTCCCCCCCTACAATGGAGTAGAGCATTGCTGTAGAGACAGCACACCAATATGCTCATCTTTCTACCAAGGAGAGAGAGAATCAGGCAACAATGTCGACCTGGTGATTTTTGCACTAGTACCGGCCTTGGGCATGTATTATATACCCACGTGCGGCAGCAGCCAGCGTTAACGCAGGCACCGGCGTCAAAGGAGGTCTTGCTTCAGCACTGACACAGACTCGCCATGCGACCTTGGGCAAATCACTTCCTCCGTGACTCACTTTTCTTATCCCTCCTGCCACTAAAGTAGCAAAACAAGGCACGCATACATCCCTTTGCGGAGAGACCTGGCGACTGACGGATGGAGGGAGCTGCACGTCGTTACTGCATGCCCGGCATGAAACAGCGTTTGGGCAGGGCAACGAGCGGTAGCCACGTTCGCAGCACAGATCCCGCAGGTCGAGAGCGCGCAGCTAAGTCTCCCGTAGCACCACTCTGCGGGGACGCACCGCAGCCGAAGGTGCGTGGCGGTCCTCCATGCCACGCTGTCGGCAGCCCTTTGCCTCGCGCAGCCAGGACGCAACCGTATGACACCGCAGCCCGACGCCCTGTCAAACAGTGCTGCCCCCAAGGCGCGCAGACGCCGCACACAACGCCACAACAGCCTGCCCTGTCATGTAGCATTACTTATGTGTTCAGATATGCATCCTTCTCACATTTCTACTCCGGCAAGTGGTTGCTAGCAGAGCAGGGCTAGGACAAGTTCACCACCTGCTAAAGACACGTCCCTAATGCAAGGCAGGGAAGGTTTTGTTACATCGGTTCCTTTCTGCGCGCAAGGAAAGCACGTACGTATGGTGTTTCCCCCCTTTTTCCTCCAAGCCGACCACATGCTCGGTTTACCTCAAGAGGGAACGTAGGACGCCGCAAAGAGAGGGGAGAGGTCTCCCCTGACACTTAGGATGGGCTCCAACAGGAGCGTTTATTTAAACCCCACGTGAAACGCGGCAAGTCCAGATCCAGGAATCCCAGTTCCAATTCTCCCGGGGGCTTTAACAGCACCGACAAGGTCTTGCAAAATCCAGAGCAGCCCGGGTAAAACCGGGCGCAACGCAACTAAGTTCTCTGCATCTAGAGCGGAGCCCCCACTCGACGCTCCTTGGTCCTCGAGGAATCGCCGGTGGCCACGGCGATGGGTGACAAGGACCCAGGGAGAGCAGTCCCCGAAACGCAAGAGCAAAGTGGCAAGTGCCAGGGGGAGCAGGGACGATGGCCAAGACCTGCCCGAGGAGAGCGGGAGCGTTGCCAGCGCATCCCCAGCCAGCGCCCGCGGCCGGCCAGTCCCGCCGGCCCGGCCAGACCCCGCCAACAGCGGGCTGCGGCACCAGGCGCGGGGAGCGCCGGGCCGGCCGAGCCGGGGCCAGCGCCGTCTCCCCGCCAAGTTCTCGCCCTCCTCCCGCTCCCCCCCGGTCCCCACCGACCACGCCGCCCCCTGGGAGTTGTAGTACGGCGGCTCACCGCTCCCCAGGGCGGGCTCGGGCCGCAGCTCCCGGCGGCCCCCCGCGCACCGGGATGCGCCCGGATGACAGCCCCGCGGCGGGCCCGGCCACCGCCGGCTGCGCGGGGCCGGGGGAGGCGGGGTGGGGGGGAAGCGGGGGTTGCGGCGCAGAGCCCCGGCCCCCCGGGGCGAAACAATGGGGCGGCGGCCGCCCGCGCCGGCGGGGCACTCACCTCGGCGGCGGCGGCGCGGCTCAGGGCAGGCCGGGCGAGCCCGCCGGGGCGGCGCGGCGCGGCTCCGCGGGCTGCTGAGGGCCGGCCGGCGGCGGGGGGCCGGCGGCGCGGGCCGCGCTCATGGCTCGGCCGCCCGCCGCGGGGCGCGGGGCCGGGGCCGGCGGCGCCGGTGGAGCCCCCCGCCCCGCCGCGCCGCTCCTTCCGCCGGCGCCGCCGGCGGCTCCAGCCCGCGCCCGCCGGTGGAGTTGGGCGTCCGGCCGCGGCGGGCCCCGGCTGCCCGCCCGGCCCCGGGCCGCGGGCGGCTTCCCCGCGCTGCGGCGGGCGGCCGGGCGCGGGCGGCGGGCTGCGGTGCCGGCGGGCGCGGCGGCCCGGGCGCGGGCGGGGACGCCGTGGCGAGGGGCGAGGCGCTGCGTGCCGAGTGCTCCTTTCTCCGCCGGAGCCTGAATAATCATTTGGAGAAACAGGATCATTCACTTTCCTCCGAGCGCGGAGCCAGGCGCTGCCCTGTCAAAATAAAAGCCCCGCGCGCTGATTAACCGCTTCCTCGTCGCGGGCGCTCCGGCGGCCGCCCAGCGGCCTGCCGGGGACCAGCACCGCGCCGGGACGCGGCGCCCGGCACCGGGTCTGGGGTCGCCTGCGGCCTCCGGTGGGGCCGGGAGGGGGAAGCGAGGCACCGTCTCCCCGCGAGCGGCCGTCCGGGTGCAGGAGACGTCGCGCACGGCGGGGCCTGGCATCGCCGGTACACAGCGGTGCCGGACCTTCCCACAACAGCAGCGGCCCCTCTCCTACCCAGGGCCTGCTCCGCCCTGCTTTTACCACCCCAAACATCAGCCTGCAAGCCTCCGATCCCGGCCGTGCTGATGGCCTGTGGGTCCCGCACCAGCACCCCGCGGCATGGGGGAGATCCACCCCACCTGAGTCCCGCTCTGGGGCCTAGGCAGTGATGCCCGAGGGCCAGCCCCAGCACCCGGGACTGTCAGTCCTGACGCTACTGTCTTTACCGGCAAGTTTTCCACGTGTTAACCACCCTCTTCCCCTGAGCGACAGCCTTCATCGACAGCTACCCTGGGGTGGGGGTGACAGGAGTGAGGAGAGGCAGGTGAGACCCAAGGAGCAGAGGGACACGGGAGGCGAGGTGGCTGGGGATAGCCGGCTGCAGGCTCGGGTGGAAGCGGTGTCCATCTCAAACACACCATTTGCTTTGGCCGGGCGGCAGGAGCGCAGCCCCCCGCCGACCTCGGGAGCTGCGGCCCAACTGGGGGCGGCTGCTGCTGCTGCTACAGGCCCACAGGATGCAGCTGAGAGAGGACACAGCTGGCTCGGCGGCTGCCTGTGCTCTTGGCCTGCTCCCTCCCCCCTCGCAGGCAGAAGGGAGCCGCACAAGTGCACACGCACATCAGGCCATTAAGCCAGTCCACCCGCTTCTGGATGATGCCAGCAGCATCCTAACCAGGATGTGTCACCTTCCTGCCTGCAGCGCACTCACTGCTCGGGGGTGGGCTGGGGAGAGAGGGCTGGAGGCAGGGACCGCTTGGCAGCATCTCCGAGCGTTGCAGCGCTAAAGGGGATCCAGGGACAAGCAATCCATCTCGGCCGACGGGAAGCAGCAGCAGCAGCCCCGCAGCAAAACGGCACCACCACCTTGCCCTCCTGCTCTGCCCGCGCGCATGGCCGCAGCCGCCACCGGAGCCGGGCCCCCGGTTCCCCGCCCTCCCCCGGCTCGGAAGCAGAGGCAGGAGAAGAGGCGGCAGGAACGGGGCGGGGGGGGGTGGGGGTGTGTATACCGCCCCCCCCCCGCCCGCCAAACCCGGGGCGCCGCGGCGGGAGCGCGGGCAGGGCGTGCGGCAGCGCCCCCTGCCGAGGCGCGGGGCGGGCTCCCGGCGGGGCGGGGTGGGTCAGGGCAGCGCGCGCGCCTCGCCCCGCCCCGCGCCGGCAGGCGGGGGCGGGCAGCTGAGCTCCCCCTGCAGGGTCAGCACCGCTGCCCGCCCCCGTTCCCCAGCGGCAGGGCCAAGCGAAGAGCAGCGACGGCCGCCAAGAGAGGCCGGAGGGTAGGCCGGAGGGTAGGCCGGAGGGTGGGCCGGAGGGTGGGCCGGAGGGTGGGCGGGCGGGCAGAAGCGCGCTGGCCGCTCTACAACCCAAACCGAAAGGATGGGACGTAGGCCGTTGAGGGTGCCTCTTTGCCCCTGGCCCCGGGGTGGCTTCGCCCATCTGCAGAAGCACCCTGGGAAAAGCAGCTGAGGCTGGAGCAGACAGAAGGGACCACCGTGCATATGCCCTGGGTTTTCCCCTCGGGGGACTGCAGGCCACGCAGGTGGCAGTCATTGGGGGCCGCTTTGCAAAAAGCAGCATCGAGCATCATTTGCTCGTACCAGCCACCCGACCGTACCCTGATGAACACCTCCCAGGGACCAGGGAGCAGCGAGGCCGTACATCTCCCTGCCTCTCTGGTGAGCTCCCAAGCGCCTCATTGGCAAGCAGTGACGTATTTTCACTCTTTCATCCTTCCCAGTAGCAGCACTGGGCTCGTGTCCCTGCAGGCTGCACGCACAGGCGCAGTGGGTTAAAGACAGTGCCCGACCACCGCTGTCTGGCACAACAGCTTGGTGCCAAGGGGCTGACCTGCAGCTCTTTCCCTCCAGCCACGTCTGGTGCGGAGGGGATGTGCGGAGGCACCTGTCCTCCAGGCCCTCCGGCTGCCTCTCCCTCCCGCTCCTTCCCTGTGGCCTCCCAGGCTTTCTACATCACAGCCCCTCGCATCTCTCCCAGCCTGTGCACATGAAAGTGGCAGAGCGAGACTGGGAAAGGTCAGTGGGAAGACCAGCCGCTGCCGGCTCAGTGCTGAGCCTCTGTCTTTAATTAACATCTGCCGGGCTAGCTGCCCTCCCTACACTTGACTCCGACTCCCAGTCTCCCCTTCCCTCCTCCATCATTACACCCACGCTAGGAGAGACAGGGAGGGGAGGAGATGGGGAAGCAGAGTCCTTGGAGCTCCTCAAAGCCTCCCTCTGCCAACACCATCACAGCAGCAGCTCATCCCAGGAGCTGCCTGGTACATCAGCATGTTAGCGAGCCCCGGGCTGAGATACCCGGAACTGGCTGTTACCTGCCCCTCCCTTGCACGGGGCTTTCCTGCCTTTGGGCTGCAAAACATACACCCGGGAAATCAAGTGTCACCCTTCCAAACTAGTCAAGGACCAAGACAGAGCCATCTGTGACCATGACTCCGGCCTTCCCTGGGAAGAATTGGGACCAGCAACCCAGAACCTCCTGACATGTTCTACCTCTGTGGGAGGCAGAGGATACTGGGCTACAGGGTCAGAAGGATCGGCCTCATCCGGTCATGTTTTTGCTGATGAGGATGTCGGGAGTACGCAGAAGCTGGGTCCCAAGCCTCCTCCAAGGCTCTGGGACTTGTTCATTCCCATTGCCTCTCCACAACACCAGCCCCAAGCTCAGACCTTCGCAAGACCCCTGTGGGCGAGGCCCTCATTACACTTATGAATATGATTAATTAGGTCCAATTAACTATACTGGAATTAATGATGTGACTCACAGTTAGCTGGAGCTGCCTCTCTGCAAAGCACTTCCCCAGTGGCTCACTCCAGTCCCAGACCAACCCCCAGCAGAGGCCCCAGAGACGGAAGAGCACAGATGAATTGGGATGAAGGAAACGAGTCTGGGGCTGCAAAATGCCTGTTTTAGGAGCAGCCCTCTGCTATGCCGATCCACGTAGGTACAGAGCAGGGAGCCGGGGGCAGCTCCAGCGTTAAATCCACAGACCTGGCACACAGGCTCATCCCGTGTTCCCCCAGAAAGGCAAAGGTCCAGCGAGGAGGTGGAAGAGGCTTCGTTACTGCCGCGGAGGTAGACTCTGGCCTAAAAACGTCTTTTCATCTCTCCCTGTGCAGGACCCTGGGTCTTGCCCATCCCTAAACAGACTCCTGGCCACAGTGCCCTCTTCTCCCCTCAGACACTGGCACGGATCCTACCCCACAGCCTCACAAGTCCCTGCTGCACCTCCATCTCCCGCGGGCTGCATCGCAAGGTCTCAATCCCACTTCGGTTTTGATGGCACCACAAAGCCGTTGCTCAGGGAAAGGGGGAAAAAAGCCAGCCCAGGAGAGGCCCCAGGTTTGCACCCAGCCCTGCAGCCAGCCAGGGAAGAATGGGCTCCCTCATTTCATGCACATTGGGAGCTTGAGCCAGACAGCCACCAGCAGCAGGCAGCTGCAAGGAGCCTGTGCTACCTCTGCAGCTGCCTAGGCAGCCAGACTGACCTGGACAGAATCAGGGGTGCCCAGCCTGGCTTCTCTGCTCCTTTCAAATGGGATCCCAGCCCGCTTCCTTTGCACTAACTTATTAACCATCACATCTCCAGCAGGCCAAGGCCATTCACCCATGGCAGCCAGAAGAAACTGGGAAGCGCAAAGACAACACGTGAAGCAATGCAGCCAGCCAGCCACAATCTCCTGCTCAGCATCCTCATGCCAGAGCTGGGCCCTGGCCCCCCTCCATACGCTGGGATTTTCCTATGCTGCAGTCCTAAAGGCAAAAGACAGCCTGCGCTGGAGTACCAGAGGAGAATTTAATCAAGCTGAGCTGTCCTCTTCCCAAATGGAAATAGGCTGCTGCAGCCACAGCACGGCTGACACACCATCGTCTAGCAAAGACAAACTCCTGACACGGTTCCAGGATCACAAAGACACCGAGGCTTCGGATCCTGGGTGCCTTGTTATTCCTGCAACGTCAGATACACTCATAACACCTATATGGGTGCGAGCACCACATAGCTCTTCAAGCCTTCTTCCCCTTCTTGTGACTCCCACATGCTCTGAACGCCAGCCTCGTCCTCCCACCGCCTCAGGTGCTTGGTGCAGCCCAGGGGAAGTCATCCCGGGTCTGCCGCCACATGGTGCACAAAGTCCTGATGCCGCTGGGATACTGACACAGGAGATGAGCTTAACTCCTACCACAGCAGCCCGGCCTCAGGTGGCCTCTGCTACATGCTCTAGCTGTATTTGGGCTGCTCCTTGCATGGGGTCCTGCAGCGCCATTTGCTTGGCTGTCCCCAGTCTCGGGACACCGCCGCTTGGCCCCTGGCGAGCAGCAAACCAAGAAAAGGCTGAGGTTTGCTGGTGCAGGAGCTAGGAGGGAGCTTCTGCCACCTGGTCGAGGCAGGAGAGCCAGAGCCGGTCAGGCAGGCTGCGGGGCTGGGCAGCTGCCAGCAGGGCAGGCCACCCAGCCTGCTGCCAGCAGCGCCCGCGGGACGCAAAGGGTTAAAGCATTTAGCGAGGCCACCAGCGTGATAAATGCAGCCATCGGCAAAGCCGGCGCCTCCCACTGCCACCCAGGGCTCGGGCTGGCTGGGGAGCAGGAAGGTGGCTGGCAGCGGGGCGGGTGGGGAGAGGAGGGGGGGGACTCTTATCCTGATACGGCGCCTTCCTCCCAAGTGCGGGTTTGGAAAAACTGAGCAGGCAGGGCTGGCTCTGGAATCGCAGCGTCTCGGTGACACAAAGCCAGCAGCTCCCTCGCCGAAAGGACGGGCGGGCAGGCGGGCGGGCTCGGCCCAGCGCCCCGGGCCGCAGGGGGCGAGCCTGGCAGGAGGCGGGCAGGAGGGAGCCGGGGGTCCGGGCAGGAACGCGGCGCTCCCCCCGCAGCAGCCAGGTTTCCCTTCCCTGTGGCATTCCTGGCCGGCCGGGCCAGGCAGAAGCGGGCCCTGCGGGGGATTTCGGGTCTGAGCAAAACAGGCGGGCGGCTCTCGGCTGCTGCCATCGCATTCCTCAGCTTCCCCCTCCGCGCCGAGGCCACGCTCCGCTCCACCAGCCTGCCCGCTGACTGCCCCGCTCTGGTCCACGCCTGCCAAAGCGGACCCCCGGAGCAGCCTCGGCACATATGGTGCATGCCGTGCACACGTGTGCAGGCAAACGCACGTCGCGGACGGGCAAATCTTCACGTGTGTATGCCAGTGACGGGTGTCGAGACGGTGCTGGGGCAGACACGGTTTCTGCAGGCGTGCAGGAGCATGTGCAACCACAAACAGCAGGAAGGGAGCACAGCACACGGGTGCCAGCTCCGCTGCAGACAGAGCACCGACGAGTCTGCAGTGCATCATACTGGGGGATAACGAGACAGTCAAGGAAGGTGCAGGAACAGCTTTTGCTGTCCCTGCTACTACAGCCTTAAAGTAAGGCAGAACTAGGAACAGAGTAATCCCTCCCTTTGATTTATTTACTCGGTGCCTTCATCTCCAGAGGGCTCCTGGAAGCTTGGTCACTGCAGACACTCAAGCCCTGTGTCAGCAAGATCAGGAGAGTTTTCAGGGAGGTCACAAGCCTGACACAAATTCAATTTTATTCAATGTCTCTATTAGTATTTGGGGTCACTCGAAATCACCGCTCTGTAAATGGGGTCATAACAGGAAAAGTTAGCGAGCTGCTGCCTTGCGCCATCTGCCAGCACAACAAGGACTTGTGTTGCTGCTAACCTGGACTAGCGCTTGCTACCCCCGTTCCCACACACAGAGTCACCATTCCCGAGAGACTCATGCACACTTTGGTGTGTGCAACGCCTCAAGCACACAAATCTCTAGCTGGGTGAAACGCCTCTCCCCCAGCATCTCAGGGGCAGACCTGTTTTGCAAAGAAGCAGGGCACATACCCTGGCACGCAGGGCTGACGCAGCCAGACTCACCTGCATCAACACCCAGCTGCCTGGCTAGACCCATCTGTCCCATGTGCTCCAGGGAGGGCAACCGCCTGAGTAAAGCCACAGGCTTTACTTGTGCATTCAGGCTCTGCTCCCATTTCTGCTCCCTGGGTTTTCACCCAGCCCTTGCTCACCCGCACCCCAATCTCCCAAAACACGCGTGCATTTATGCAGGTCTGATGGTACTTTCCTGCCGGAGGTGCCAAGCACCTCAGCCGACTGCCAGGGGGATGCTACAGAATTCGGGATGAGGAAAAGGTCCTCCTTGCCGGCACCACCCCACCCCTGCCCAACTACTTGTCGCTTGCACTGCAGTTTCCTCTCGTGCTCCAGATTTCTCCACCTCCCTTCACGCTGTCCCAACAGCGTGCCCCGTGCATCCACCACGGACACGGAGCCACTACCAAACCCCAGCCTGCCTTCTCCACAGCGCCCAGCAAGGCAAGCGCGGTGCTGGAGGCCGGCTGCCTCTCCCCGGGTGTCAGCGTTGCTAAACGCTCATGCTACTGCCTGCCGCGGGCAGACGGCTACAGCGGAACGCACGCAGAGGGCCCGTTTCTCCAGCCTTGGGAGTGCTCAAGCATCCCCCCGCTGCCTGGCCAGAGGGGCGAGGAGGACACAGGAGTGGACAGAGGAAGGCGTGTGTGTCCCCCAGCGAAGGGGGCTGCTCTGTACGCACAAGCCGGCCTCACGCCACCTCCGACCCGCGGCCCGGGACACGCTGGCGTGCACAGGAGGCTGCGGGCATCTCCTGCCCGCAGCTGGCGCGGGGCTGCCCGGGCGCAGCTCCTCGGGCGGGGCCCGCCGGCTCCGGCGGAGAGAACCGGGCAGCGGGCCCCGGCCCGGCCCGGGGTGGCGGAGGGGGGGACGGCCGCGGCGGAAGGCAGCGGGCTCCATCCCCGGTGCTGGCAGCGCAGTCCGGGCCGGCTGCCCGCACAGGCCGGACGGGCGGGGCGGGGAGGGGCGGGGCGCCCACCGGCAGCGCGCGGGGCCGGCGTCGGGGCCCGGCGGCGCCACCTGGCGGGCGCGGGCGGCGCAGCGGCTGTGCCACCGCTCCCGGGAGCCGCCGCCGCGGGCAGCAGCCCGGGGGGAGCCGGCGGGCAGAGCAGAGCAGAGCAGACGGGGGGAGCAGGGCATGGCGGAGACGGCCCGGCCCGGCCCCTCCCGGGGCACCCAGGGGCTCCCGCCGTGGCGGCGCAGGCGTCCCACTCTCCTCCTCCAGCCAGGGAGAGCGGGGCTGCGCCAACGGCGGCCAGATTCTCCCTCTGTATGCCCCACGCCGAGATGCAGCACCAGAGCTGGGACAAGAAACACTAGAAAACACGTTGCCTTGTTGTATTTACCCTGTTTTTGCTCTCAGACGATGCAAAGGAGATGCAGCTATCTCCAGGGCGATGCACGGCAGAATAGCAGCATGTGCGCACAGCAGAAGGGGATGTTTTAATTAAGAGGAAAAGAAGAAACTGTGGCTCCAGCGAAAGATGCCAAACGGAGCTTTAACATCCAGGCACAGAAGCGAGGAAATGGATTTCCGCAGCAGGCAATACATCCTCGCCCCTGCGCTAGAATACGAAGAGCTAAACAAACCCTCCGTCCCCGCCAGCAGCAGCGGCTTACAGCTGGCACCTGAACCATTAAATCACGCCTTCCTGCACAGACAGCCCTTCCCGAATATCTGTGTAACAGGTACCTTAACGCACTTCACAACTGCCCTATTTATATGGCATAGACGCTGAGAGCCAAGCATCAAAATCCTCTCCCACAGGTGGAAGGCAATGCAAGGGGTTGCAGGAATGTTGCAGGTCTGGCAGCAAAGGCTGGCACAGCCCGAGCACCAAATGCAGAGGTTGGCCTGGCCATGGCTAATGAGGTCAGCCAGGTGCCGAGGTGCTTGGCCAGGACAAAAACAGAGGCAGGAACTGGGTTTAGATGGGCAGAGATGGAGCGAGGCTGCCAAAGCCCTGTTGGCTCTCCAGCAGCGTGACTAGACAGGGTGAGGAAGAGCGGAGGCCAGAGTGGTAAGGCTGAAGCAACCTAGCTGCTAGCCCCACTACATATGGGGCTGAGTAACAGAAGGAGAACCCTCCTAAGAAGGGGCTTGGGGAACATGTCTGCCACTGCCCCTTCCTCCTTCAAATGCAACCTCTCAGAAAACACCAAGGCACAGTTACTTAATCAACAAAGAAGCCGACAAATGACAATTAATTAAGACGTAGTATCGCAATTGTTTGCGACTTTCTGTGCGCACTCTTAACCTACCAGGCCAAAGCACAATTTTCTTGGACAAAGCAAAAGGCAGCAAGAAGGTGATAGTGCAAGAGCCTGGAGCAGCGTCTCCCCCCTTACTGTCTCTCAACCATAGAGCAGTCACAACACCAGCTTGGTCTTTGCAGAAACAGGCAGGAAAATCCCGTAGCTATAACAAAGAACACAGTATGTACCACCCTGGTGCTGGCTTCCCAGGCCACCAGAGACAACAGTGGACTCAAAGCAGGAGAGACCCTTGGGGTGAGCGAGCAGGCTCGTGGACAGTAGGTGTCCAGGACTCCCTTTCATAGCTGCGGGACACAGAAAAGACCAAGCTAAAGACCACATAAGCAGAATTACTTCATCCCTCACGGTCTTGCCATATTTCCCCAATTCCTCCCTCCAGCTGCTGCCTTCATTCCAGTTATCAGAAGCCTTGCAAGCTTCCCCGTCCTCTGACAGCCACAGCTCCCTGTCCAAGCTGGAAAAGGGGAATGACACAAGGGGAAAGGGAGAAAGGAGTTTTTCCAGAAGCCAATGAAACGCAACTGTGAACACAGTTCCCATGGTAACAGCAGGATCCAGGGGAAGAAAAGGGAATGCAAATCGGATTATCAAGGGGATGAACAGGCAGGGACTAATGAACCAGTTGCATCCGCCGGCCAAGCCAGGCCGCTCAAACACCACCTGCACTGCGTGCCCGAGTACCTGATGCCCTCCTCACCTTAATGCCTGCCCAGAGAGCTCCCTTTGCAGCAGTTCGCTCTGCTCCAGAGTCACGCAGCAAGGCAAGGTCCCCGCAGCACAACAGGGCTCATGGAGGTCACTGAGGGAGTCCTACCGCCACCACTCCCAGCCCAGCAACTTTCCCGAGTGGAGCAGTCTCCCTATAATTGATGCAATATATTACTTTCACTGTCTGACATCTTAACCGTAAACGAGGAGGAGGCTCAAAAATGCCCTGAACATAAAAAAATCAAAGAGAAGTAACTCACGAGACCCAAGATTTATGCTCCTCCACCCACAGGGGAAACAGGGTACTCCTCCGTGACATTCTAGCAAGGACTTGCGCTTTGTGGAGTGCTTACAGTGAAATCAAGGCGGCTTTCAATAAAGCCAGGAGAAGCACAGCACCTTGCATCAGATGGATTTAGACCAGCACATCCAAGAGCAGTAGAGCCTGTTCCAGCAGAGTTCCCAGGCTTGGTAACAATTTTCCCAGCCTGAGAAAGGACTACAGCACCTCAGCTGCTCTCTAGATCCAGCTGTCCCTGCACTGCTCATGCTGTTCACTGCACGCTTTCTCTGCCGGTGCTTCCCAGCCTGGAAAGGGTTAAGTCTCAAAAGCACCTCCTGGGGTTTTGCTACTTCTTTTCTGCTCTGGTTTATTTCCTCAAAGGCAGAGATCAGCTGCCTGGATCTGGCTTGACCTCACAGCAGAGCCCACAGCCACCCCCTCTGCAGCACAGATTGCCTGTGTGCCGGGGGGGGGGGGAGCGGGCACGGGAGGGACGCATAGATTTGCCGTGCTGGAGCCCTTTTGGAGATGGGCATGAATATTTCATGACAGGGAGACGATGCTTCATCGGCATCATGCAGATGTGCATTTGCGCTGTGCTGTCGGGGACACAAAAGGACAGAGCCCAGGTCAGCAGCGCTCTCCAGCTCCCAGGGAGCCCACCGAGAAGAGAAGCCTCCCAAGGGTAAAGGAGCCTCCTCTACCCATGTTTGCTCTGCAGGGCCAGCAGTATGAGGAGCCACAGGTGGTGCCAGCAGCTCCCACACAAACCTGCCATCCTCTGCCTGGCAGCAATATCCCGGCAGAGAAAGCTGCATGTTGGCCTGATCTAGGGAGGGGCAGAGGGACAGCCCTGTCAGTCCCCAGCACATCCCCAGTACCATAGTGCCCTGCCAGAAGGCTGCACCAGCCCCAAAATACAAGATGTAACCAGATGGTCATTCCTAACTGGAGCCCAGGTTTCAAGAAAGGCACGCTATCCAATTGGAACCAGAAAAGACATCTCTAGGGGGGCTGGACTGCATTTGGCACAACCTGTATAGACACCCTTTGATTCAGGCACTCGTTACAGCCTCTCCCATTCAAAAGCAGAGTGAGGTTTGAGATGCCTGTTTGGACTCTTTGCAATATGTAGAGTGGCTCCTGCCTAAGAGTCTCTGAAAGTCTGGCACAGAAGGAGCACTTGTGTCTCCAGAGCACGTGTACAGGGCAGAAAGAAAATGGACCGAACAGCATGAGGCAGGACTGCATAGAGCAGGGCTAAGCTCATCTCTGAAACTCTCAAGCATGATCTAGCAGCAAAATTATCAGGGGTCTAGTACCAAAGTGTATTCCTATTGGCAATCCTGTGTGGAAGAAACGACTGGCTGCCCTGGTTCAAGTCTCCCAAAATCCAGCCATGCAGCAGCAATGCCAACAGGAGGAAGGAGCGAGATTTCGGCAAGGGGAGCCTGTGGAGGACCACATCTCCGGAAGTTAATTGAGACAAAGCTGCTACACTTTTCTTGGATGCGAATTCGAGTGGGAGGTGTTTGTTACTGCCAATACATTTTTTCCTCATACACAGTTCTTCCACATGAGGTTGAACCGTTAAGCGTTGACAGTGCATCTGTTAAAATTGGCTCTAGAAACCAAATGTTCTTGAAAATAAAGAGAGAAACATGCTGTGCTCGCCCTTCATCTTCCCAGCCATCCAGCTCCCAGCACCAAGGAGAAAAGCCATGTGGAGCAGCCCATGTGCACACGGGTGGCCCAAGAGTGGCCATGTTTCAAGTACCCCTCTGCATGAAAGGTGCAGCAGGCTGAGGAACAAGAAGATCCCCAAGGATGGCAAGACTCGGCAAAAGGGCAGCACAACAACGTCAGGCTTGTTGCTACTGATAATATAAGGCTTCAAGGAAAGGACCCGCAGAAGATCTGGGAGAAGGGGTCTTCCCAATATTTCAAATTCCTCTCCCGCTTTCTGTTTTCTTTTTACAACTGCATTTCTGTCCTACCTCCCATGGCAGCTACCTTAGGCTTAGAGCAAACAGTGAGCCTGCTTCTTCAGAAAGATCCTGCACCCAGCAGATAGCACTGGGATCACCACTGACTACAAGCACTGGAAGAGGACATCCCTGCAAAGAGAGGAAGATGATCTTCCTCCAAGGTCATGAAATCTTTTCTTCAGATGAAGAAGAAGAAAAAAAAAAAAATAGAAAGGCCAATGCAGCCTCCTCACTTGACTCCTTTTAATTAGTAACCATCTGGTTTTAAGAAGAGCTGTCAACCAATGTAGAGCATTTGGCAGGCTTCCTCAGCTGCTGCTCTCCCAACTTCAGTTCTTCTTGGAAACACTTTAAGCCCTGAGATGCCAAAAGGAAATGAAAAGAAAAGCGAGAAAGAGCATGCGAGAGTGAAGCAGAAGAGCAAGGATGCAGTATAAACTAGCAGACAGAGTGAGACATTCCCCAGTTCCACTTGCAGGTTGGGGAGCAAACTGCAAACGCTGCTGGCCATCTGATAGCCGGGAAACCTCCCGCCCACCCAGCTAGCCATGCGGGAGGAACTGCAATACCTCAAGCACCATATTTCAAACAAGCCGTTACAAATCCCTTGACATTTTCCGGAAGTTGGGCTGCTCAGTTCGGCGTCCTGGCCAAATTCCAACTTCGGAAGTGACTTTCCATCTTCGTAAATTCCCTCCCTCACTTCAATTTCTTTTTTGTCCCAACCACTGTGCGACGGCACTGTGTGCCTGCAGTTACGTGTGCTGCACCAGCAGTGTTCATCCACCAGGATAGACATGGACACTCTTACAAACAAAACGCATCCTGCTCCATGGATGAGAGCTGTGATGCTCTTCCTTGAGTGCTGCCCTGGTTCTGCCTGTTGCCACACTCTGCTCAAATAGAGGGGTGCCGTTCTCCACTGAGTAAACCTACAGGTGCAAAGGGAGCTTTTCACCTATCTTGTGGATGGAGCGAGGAGGCAGGCAAACTGTTCTGTTCTGCAAAGCTCCCAGGCTGCCTCGCTCTCCAAGCCACAAACGCTCAAGTCCGCAGGCACGCTCTGCCAGCACAAGCCCTTTTGCTCTTTTCAGGGAAGCAGCCGCACTGGTAGCAAAGCTGGGCGGCAGGAGCTGGGCTGCAGCATTTTTGTGAGCCCTGCCTGCCTCATTAACATTCAGCACATGGCTCAAGCAGCTTTTAGATCACTCCTTCCTGACTCTGGGACCTCGTGTGTGAGTCAGAGGGTGGCACATTTGCTTCCCCTGATCCCTGCGAGCCCCCAACACATGGCAAACTACATTTTGAACAGTTCCCTTAATTTCGGTGTGCAGACAACCTTCTTCTCACTTTTGCAAAGAAGCAGAGTCATCCTCTACTCCCCCAAACAGCACCACATGCGCACAGACCACCACCCTCTTTTCTCACAGACCCATTCAGATGTTGCAGTACCCTCTTGTAAGCAGGTACATCAGACTCCCCTACACTCACACCCGCTCCACTCATTTCCACCCTGGTTCCCATATGGTGCTTCAGCTGCCCATGAAGCACATGTAGAAGCCAGCTCCTTTTCCCTTCTTCAGACCCATGGTAATGGGGTACAGGCACAGCTGAAGGAGCGGAGGATCCCTATGTTAAATACGTTAATGCCTCACTATGAACAGGGCAGATATCGTTTCCCAATGCACTTCTGCAGTTCTGTCTTACACAGAAAGAGTCCGAGATCCAAACCTACGAGATCCTCCCATTATGCCTGCCCTGACGTTCACCAGCCTGTCAAAGCAGCAGAGCTGTAATCTTGTTGACTCCTGACCCACGAGAAAAAAGCAAGCACTAAATTCCTTATTAGAGCATCCGAAACCACCAGAGACCTGCACCTGATTAGCATTCTCGCACATTTCCAGAGGGGCAGATGAGCAGGTTTCAGCTGCCCTGATCTGCATGCAGCTACGAGATATTCTCACTTTCCGTCTCAGGAGCTGCACGAGACTTGGGCTCAGCTGGGATGCCCACCGTCGACGGGGCAGTGGGAGCTCAGGAACTTTCTCACATCCACTTCTAAGAGGATGAGTGTGCTGGTCTAACACTCTTGGGACTGAAAATCCCCATGCAGGGAACAGGGACGTGCCCAGGCAGGCCAGAGAGAAACACATGTGGGTCATCCAGCCTGGACCATCTCCCTGTGAGCCTCGACAGGGCCAATTTACACCAAAGGGCTGAAAGCGAAAGGCTGTGGACGCCGTTCCTCTTTTCAGTTTCCCAACCTCGGCTGGAGAGAACAAAGTTTTTCCTTTACACTGTTTGCCTCGCTCCAAGCCACAGGAACCTCTGCGCAATACTTCCATCTTCCATGCTTCTCCTCCAAAGCCTTTCTTCCTTGTCTATTAGCATTATGCAAAGCGCCCAACTGCCAATGCCAATGAGACTTCAGGCAGAAATCCATCTATTTCTCCCCTCCAGCTCTTAATTAACATGTGGGCTTTAATTACATTTCCCATATTCACGACAAAATATGTCTCTCTCTTCCACCTGTCCTCCCCAAAACCATTACAAGAGCCCTAATAATAATAATCAGCAGCAGCAGCAGTCTACCCTGAGAGCAAGACGGGGGGCACCTGCTCCATCTTCCCAAGTTACCCCACCCCACCTAGCCCCCCCGATCACTCGGAGAGCTGCAGGCCCTGGTCCCGTGCCAATGGAGAGGGGTGGAAGCACTGCTAACAGGTTGGCACAACATATTGCCAGGGCTGGATAGTGCCTGCAGGCTTTGGCTGCAGTGAAAGACATTACAGTTCAAGGGTGGACACAGAAACAACGGCAATTTGGAGAGGTATTAGGGATTCTCTTGTTTTCAAAGGTAAGGATGGGCCACCCTCCTGCTGAAGAAGCTCTGTCTTCACTATTTATACAATCACTGCCGGGCAGCTTTGCAGTAACACTCAGCTGGTTCACAGACCTATACAGTAAAAAAAAAAAAAAAAAAAGGGGGGGGGGGACGACTTTCTAACCAACCTCCCCATTCTCAGTGATCCAGCAGCTAGAAAAGTCATCACCTTAGTACATCACAAAGCATCCATTTCCCGGGAGAAAGTGAAAACTGAGAAATTCTTCCCTATCCAGCCAGATGGGAGCAGGCAAGAAGCTGATACAATTCACCCAAGCATGGACCTCGGTGCAGTCAGGTTTTCATAAAGCTCAGGCATTTGTCTGAAGGTAACTCAAACTGCTACCATTCTCCTCCGAACTCCG
The DNA here is from genome assembly GCF_026419915.1 of Harpia harpyja. Taxonomy (NCBI): domain Eukaryota; kingdom Metazoa; phylum Chordata; class Aves; order Accipitriformes; family Accipitridae; genus Harpia; species Harpia harpyja. Next base: position 47,463,397 of record NC_068943.1, on the reverse strand, counting down.
GGAACCTCACCCAGATGCAGTCTATCACAGTGGGGAGACCAAGTCCTGCGCAACATCAACCTTGGATTTGCAAACTCAAAATCAGAATCAGCTCTCAGACAGACTACTTCATCTGAATGTTCAAAATTCACCAGTCAGCTGGTGGCTTTGTCCACTTAGAGAGGCCTGGGAAATGAGATTTTCCTTAGTTGCTACTTTATGCCTCAGACTTTCAGTGCTCCTCGAAGACAACCTCTAGCCCTCCCAGCAGCAAACGGTAAGGCAATACTGAACTGAATATCAAGCTATGCAATGTTTGTTTTAGTTTGCAGACAGACCGAAGACAGCAAGCTGCCCACCTCTTCCATTGCCGAGTTCTGGAAAATTAGCAATACTTCACAGAACAGACATGGCATCAGGCTCTTGGGACAGAGACAATAACATAAGTGCAGCATTGAGGTGATGGTAACACAAAGGAGACATACGGAGGACTAAAAGTACGTCCCGGACAGAGTCTGCAAGGCAAGGACTGCGTGATCCAAACATACAGCTAAATGCACCCTGCATAACTTGGACAGAAAGAAGAGCTCCCAGCAGAGCTCCACGCGCACATGCCATGAGCACAGACGGGGTCTCTGCTGCTCGCAGAAACCCGTATCCCTCCTCATAGTCCAATGATGCAAGAAAACCAAGTAATTGCCCGAGAAAGAGAGTGTCGTTAAGTGTGGCAGAAGGGAGATGATGTCCCTTTAAATGTGACTAAAGTGTTGTCAATGGATCTGCCATGGTAGAGGAGTTAATCCCCCCCCAGCCCCTCTCAGCCACTGTGATGGGATAATTAGATGCGAGGGCTCAGCACAGATGATGCTCCAGTTGCTTAGCAACTAATGGTTTCCATGGAAATGGCAAAGCACAGCCTTCAGAGCAGTAAGTGAGCAGTGCAGCAGGGCAGGGAAAGATGCCTTAAACTCCTGCACTGATCCTCTCCTCCAGAATCACTCGGAGGCCTTGAGGTATTACGGGAATGAGAAGGGGGTGCCTTAAAGACACAACATCCCTGTTCCAAGCGGCAGTAACAAGAAAAGGGGGGTTTTTTTTTGGTTTTTTTTTTTAAGACTAAACTTTCAGTGACATGGTCCTCCTGAACTCAGTGACTCTCCACTAGCAGGACGAGTGAGGCTGAATCACACAGAGTGGTCTCACGCAAAGGCTCATGCCCCGATACACGGGTCAGTCTGCTATAAGCAGCTCAATGTGATTCCAGCATCAGTTCTCATACCCAGGGGCTGAGGGGTGAACACACACACGTAGTTAGATTTTCAGCACTGTCCCATAAGAAGCCATGTACAGGCATCCAGCCTGGCCATGAACCAGCAGGCAAGAGGAGGTTTCCTCTCAATTCTGCAGCTCCGCAACACATACAAGAGTGACACCGGCTATAAAACATGACGAGTCTCGCCAGCATAACAGAGATCAGATTTATTAACCTTAGCCCTAATCTGTCATCTGGTACTTCCTTCAACACAACCAATTGCTACTGCTTTATTACCGTGCTCCCTGCACCGAGTCAGCATCCCACTGTTTCTGAGCATTGCAGCCATGACCTGCATCACTTTTCACTAAATACTGCACGTGCTGGCCGTGCAGCTGCACTGCTGCAAGCCACAATCTTGTCATCTCGCGAGCTGAGTGGAGACAAGCTCTGTTTGTATTTAGACAAGAGAGCTCTGGGACACTTAGGTGAGGTTGTTGGTTCAGTACTAGGTGGTCTTCACCCCCTTCACATGACACGGGGATGGCCTGCATCACTGCCTGCTTGCAAACGACAGCCTTACGTGTTAAAGCTCTGCAAACATCTCAAGGCCTCAAGCCCAGGAGGAGGCCTGGAAACTCACATCACAAAGACAAGCCCTGCTCTCCTACACTCCCCTCCATCCAGCCCCGCACTTGTGACAAGAAGCGTCCCTTGCAGAGACAGTGAGCAGACTGTGCCTTGGGCACTGGCTGCAGCACACGCACTCACTGGTTTTCCCCTTCCCACCTGGGAGGAGACTGGCAGCACATGCTCTGCTCTCTTCTTGGCAGAAAGCACGCAAAATGGACAATAGGGCAGACTCCTCCCTTGGGCAGCAGCTGAGCCGGGAGGTGGCACCTACTGCAGGCGAGGGGCAGCCAGGCTGGGCTTTGGGACCCCAGCGTGTGTTGGTCAAAGCCACCAACTCTGAGACGCTGTATGGCTCCTTCCTCCCCTTGCTGCATGCATTAGCTCGCCCTCCCTGCAAAGCTGGGGGGGATTCCAGCTGCAACACCCAGGAGGGATGAAGCATCCCATCGGCCAGCCTGCACTGACGGCTAATTTAACCGCAAGCAAGGTCTCCTCCCTGGAGCCCTGTCCTGATCCACCCAGCGCTTCAGGAAGGTACAGGAGCAGAGTTGCCAAAAAAGTTGCAGAGCGTTTCAGACTCTGTCCCCTATGGCTTTCAAAGGGGGAAATCAAAGGGAAGCGCTGCGCTTTGTTCTGTGGGGGAGCGGCAGGAAAGGTGAGCGGCGGTGAGCCCGGCAGAACCAGTCGCTTCAATCGTCCGCCAGCTCACCTTTGAAGTGGTTTTAAAAATCAGGGAGGAGGGGCAGAGACCCGAGTTCAGCTCTTTTACTGCAACTTCACAGAATTTGAGGACATGGGGGGTAAGAGGCTGCCTTTCCCCCACCAGAAAAATAGTGTATCTGTTCAGAGAGAATAGAATACGGCTAATAAAAAAGGCTGTGATGCTCATCAAGTACGTCTGTTGTGTTCTCACGTCCTGAGGAGGCTATGAACAGCTACAATGGCAGCAGCGTCTACCCACAGTACCGATGGAGACAACCAGTCATCCACAGGATTAACCAGGCACTCTGACACAGCCCCCGGTCCAGTGCTGACAGAGCAACCACCTCTCAGCAGCCACAGCCTTCTCTCTGCCTTGTGTTCCCTTGCTCCCTGCTCGTCCGTACTTTCCCCGCTGCCTCTCTTTAACAGAGAGGACCATTTTTAACCCTGGCCCACGCAAATCCCGGGAGCTCTTTCTACATTACAGTCACAGCATCAGCCACTTGCTGTGGCATGGGGAATTGAAGCAATGCCAACACAGCAGGAGTGGCACTGTGTGAGGACAAGCCAGGCACCTACTGTACGCCCCGTACTAGGAAGATGGGGAAAAGTACCAATTACTTAATTGGAAATTAACCTCTGTTCTACCACCAGAAAAAAAAAATTATATATATACACACAAACACACACATATAAAAACCACAGTTGATTGGCATGACCAGTATCCACAAGCCCAGAGCCCCTGCCAAGTCCACTGAGCTTGCTTTTATACAAACACCATCAGCTGGGCAAAGCTGAGACAAGAGATGATACCCTCATATCACCACAGACAAGCAGATGTCCCACTATACAAATTCAAAGCTTTCAGGAGGTGTGGAATACAAGAGCCATTTGAGCCAGACTTGAATAACAACTCTGAGTCAGAAGCCAAGTTACAGAGCTCCCCTGTCTCGAGGGGAGAGAGTGAGCTCGGATCCAACATCTTTCAGAAACAGGAGCAAATCTAGTTTCTCTGGCTTGCCAAGAAGACCTCGCACAGCACATTCACGTGAAGCCGTAAGCCTGGCCAAAGACACCTACCCACACCTTCCACGCACACGCAGAAACGCACATGCAAAAGTCAGACACCCTGAGAAGCAGTGGAGCACGCTTGCAGTTACTCCTCGAATCTGAAATGTCTTTTCTCTCGATTTGCAAACAAGTCTTAATCTGAAAGGCCAGGAGATGGGAATCAGCAATGAAACAGAACTGCGCTTGCCCCCTGACCCCAACCTGTGTGCTTACAAAGCTTCCCTGTAGTTCTTGTGGTTATGAGGTGTGTGGGAGTAGGCGAGACTGGTTTTCTGTGAAACTAACCCATCAATTGGCTTCCATGCAGGTAACGCTCACCTGAGAAGAGCTGGCTTTGCAGAATCCAGACGTCCTGAGCCAAGACACGTCCAGCTTGTCACCTCTCTACATTTTCAGCTCCTTTCATGATGCAGATAGAGATGCTGGCTACTTTGGCCTTCTGCACGTGTCAGCAGGTTCTCTTCTAACTTCTGTTTCACCTTCCGAAGCTAAAGGGGGACTGAAAGAAAAATGAAATGGCTTTAGGATGCAAGCGTGAGCTTCTGGTTAAACCATAGGGCATAAGGAATCAGCAGTCTTAGATTTTTACTTATCCCAAATTGGCTCTATCAGTCTGATCGAGATCCCGCTCCCCTGGGAAAGCAGGGGTAGCAAGACAGAGCTCAGGGGTTATGATGCTTCCACCCAGAACACACAGTATACAAACCAATGGGATTGGGATTCAGCAACTGAATGGCCAAAGGCAAAATTAAGGTGCTTTAGCCTTTTCCTAGACTTAAGGGAAACGTCCATGGTTGCAACCATATGTATTTAAAACATTCTTAGGCTTTAAGATGGAAACCAACGCTTCTGTTTCCAGTTTTGCTAGCTTCATTACATGGACTGGGCAGACCACAGGGCTCATTTCCCTGCTTTACCTGTTTGTGTTAGAGCAGTGCCTCAAATCTCTACCAGTAAGAGGTAAACGTTATCACATGGGGGAACGCTTCCCATCCCTGCAGCAGAGGCAGGAAATATTAGCAAGCTCTTTTTGCATCTTTGTTTGGGGAGGGTCTGAGTACAACTGTTCAGGGCTTCTCGGGGTGGAGCACTAGATCATATTATGTTATATCCTACCCCTTCCCTCCCCTCGTGTTACTTACCAGTTCCACAGACCAGTACAGCCTTCTCTGAGGATACAGAAACCTGGGGAAGACGGGAGAAAGGAATCTCTGATCAGCTGCAGCCAGCTGCTGCTAGCAGCCCTAGAAGGTCTGCAGCTGTTTCTCATCTCCTTTATTGCTCTGTAGTAGCTTTTGCTGGATAGCCCCCACCTAACTCCGGGGGTACCGGCTCTGAACTGGCTACAGGTGAATTCAATTGCTCCCTGCAAAATGCCAGCTCACACGGCCTCTTGTGGCCAAGCTACAGAGGCTGGTTATCCTCCTCCAGCTCTGCCAGGCTGCTCTTTCCCAGGATGGATCCTGGAAAGCAGCACTGAGAACGAAGTCCTTCCTGCGGACAAGTCCACCCCCAAATATTATTCTTTTAACCATATCAGTGCCTCAGACATTGCCCAGCTTGCTTTTCAAAAGCCATGCCTGGCTGAAGGGCAAGCAGGTCAAGATACTTCATCTGCACACAAGGTCTAGCTATCGCAGGACTTCTTTTCCCCCCAGAAATACTCACGTTGGTCTAAGGTTATTAACATAACTGCATCCAGTCTAGCACTCTTGTGCGAGTTTACTGTTGAAGTACCAAAGGTTATGTGGGTAGGTGAGGCATCAATTGAGGGTGCACGTAGACAATCACAGGCTTAATGAATTACTATGCCTCAGCTGATGCCTACACCACTGTGCAAGAGTTTCACTCTGGATAGAAAGGGAAAAGCAACTTTGTGGTGCGACAGGTCGAGCGATATGTGGTAAATTATTAAACTATAGTAGCTGGATTGTTTGCAACACATCCCAAGTCAAATACCAGGCTCCAGTTTCAGGACAGGGAAAGGGTTTTGATTGGGGCGTGCTCAGACTTTTTTGAGGAAAGCAGCCAACCAAGCAGGTTCTGCTCACACCTGAGGAATCTGACAGGGAGCATGTCGTCTCTGCTAAAAACTGAACTTTGTCACACGAGGGTGGAAAAAGCTAGGTGACTGTAGTTTGTTGCATCTAGCAAAAGCAAAGCCATACTGACTTGATGTCTGTGGAATGCCTAACAAGAACCAAGCAAACCTTAACACAGTACAAACTATCGTGCCTGCTTTTATTGAAGAGGCAAAATCGAGCATGCCAGATCCTTCTCTGCCCTTTGAAGGTTACCTTTCCAAGAAAATCTTCGTTTTGTGTTTGACTTATTTTTCAACAGCCCATCTCAAAAGACGCAAATACACAAAGGGTGAGAACAGTGACAGCAAACAGTGCAGGAACATTTGGCCCAAAGGACTGCAGAGCAAGCCTGCAGTGGGGAAAAGCACCTTACCCTTTTCTTTCATCACGCAGAGAAAAACCAAACAACTCGAAGCCAAACCTTTGGTGCAAGGGTCACGGAATTCACTTTTAAGCCGAGATTCTCCCAACACCATGACGCTAACGTTACAGTGCAATCTCTTCCAGCAATTGCCAAAACCAGCCTCTTTCTGTCCATCTCCCTGCAACAGACGGGCAGCAAGTCCCTGATGTACTCTTCCGCTACGAGCATAACCTGCGTCCTCCTACAAAATGGTCAACATATGTAGAGAGTCTGAAATCTAATTGCCTGCTGGTACTAAGCCAAGGTTTGGATTTTGATTTGTAGCTACTCCATTTCCACCCATGCCACCTACCTCCCCTGCCCCCCGAGCAGAAGAGTGATGGAGAGTGGGCGAATAGGATGAGCATGTGTTACAACCACCCCTGAACAGCACAAACCACATCGCTTCCTTCGTAATACCTGGGGCAGATTAGGCAGGGGCCCTGCGTGAAAGGTATAGTCGAACAAACAAAAGCGATCCAGGAAGGCGCAGAATTTAGATTGTGTCTTCAAGCTGCACAAAAAGTTTCTAAGAGACACACTGGGAAAGCACGCCCAGCATCTGCTTAACCTGGCTCCTTTTCCCCCATTGTGGTACCCCCTCAGCATTTTGCCTGGGCTGATGTAAAGCAGTTTTCAGTCTTAAAACCGGCTACTTTCAGGCAAGCAGGATGAGGGAGCTCCCCAGTACCTGCAAACACATCCTGAGCACACTGTGCATCCCTTCAGAGATCCATCCTGCTTCCACAGACGTTTGGGTTCTCAGGTCAGGGTAGTCTGCTGCAGAGTGTAGGTAATGCTGCAATTTTATCGGAAGTGGAAAAAAAAAAAAGTTAGCCTAATGAACACAGGAATAGCTCATTTACCAAGGCTCTAGCAAAGTAAATGGGCAGAAAACAGAGCCTATGTGTTGCCACCTATCTTATTCTCAATCAGCTTGCTTACTCCCCCAATATGGACCATTTACTCACGGGAGGGGCTTTAATAGGTATTTAGAAGTGTGAAACAGAGACCAGCCTTTCACCCACCTGTGTGGTATCCTTTTTAAAAAAAATACGAAATCAACTCTCTCGGCACACAGAGCACTTCAAGCTCAGTGGATTCTTTGTGCCACCCTCGCAGATCCCGCTGCGCTCAGCACCTGGAGATTACTTTGCCATACAAAGAGAATGTACTTGAGTTTTCAAAACAAGTCATTTTGGGAAAGCCTGCACTTACAAAAAGGCCTTGAGGACTGGGATATGGCAGAGGAGCTCAAACTCACTGTCACTGCTGAAGAGTTTCTGCAAGGTAAGGGCCTCAGAGGTCTTGCTTGATTGACTTGGCTTCCTTTTAAAAAGATTCCCATCTCCAAAACTCAGGTGAAAATTGTAAAATCTGGTAAATAGTAAGTTCCTGTCTGGAAGTTAACAAAAAGCCCATTTTCTTTATGTTTAAATGGGATCAGATCACCTTAGAAGTGTCTGCAATTACGTATAAAGTAAGTGTGCAGCTTATAGCAAATGAGGCTAATGGAAAAAATACAAGCTAGCCACAGTGTCTTTGGGCTCCCCATGTCCACCACCAGCTCCTGACCAGACGCTGCGCCATCGCATGCTGAAGTGGTAAGCTGACCCCTCAGCACACGGGTGCTCGCTGCCGGGGGCGCTGCCGGGGGCACTGCCAGATGCCAGGGGTAAGTCTGGGACCTGGTATTACCTACAGAGGCCAGCAGTGTTTCAGGGAATGGCCTGGGAAAGGGGCTTTTCTTTTGCCAACCAGAACATCTGTGTCCAGACTGGAATTTTTCTATGCTTATTTAGGAAAAGCTGAAGCCCATTGCTCAAGGACAAGGATATAATCCCATAGCTGTGCCTGCAGATGCACTTCCCTCCAAATGCAACCTTTTGGGTAGATAAACTTGGGAAAGGAGGACTGAAAGGAGTGATTTACACTCTTCTGGCTTTACAGGGGAAAAAGAAAGTAAAATTTCAGAGCTGAACACCGTTGTTCGGGCTGGCCGCAGCAGTGCAAGAATGCACAGACATGCATGCTGTATGCAGAACAGGAAATAAAACACTCTTTAGAGGGATGAGAAGGTAACTGGGGACCTTTGCCTTGGGATCTGTGTTGCATTAGAGCTTCCCCAGCCTGCCTCTGGACAGCAGGGTCTAGAAATGGTCCTCAGGTAGGACCCACAGGGTGACATTTCTCTTTCTCCTTAGAACCTGGTGTTCAGCCCCACCTGTGGATGTGGGTAAACCCCAGCCTGGTCTGCCCTATCCCCGGGACTCCTGGGGTAGACCCGGCCAGATCCAACAGCCTGATGGCCTCAATTGGTGGTGCCACAGAACCCTCCTCTCCGAACACATCCTGCGACTACTCCGACTTGGACTGCTCTGAGGAGGATGTGCTGTCATCCTCCAGTGAGGCTGGAAAGGTACAAAAAAGGGAACTGCTTGGGCAGTCCTAGGCGTTGTGCACGCTTAACGATCCTGCAAGAACAAATGAGCTCACTCAACAGCTCTGCGAGCTCTTGCCTCCCATTTCAGCAGGGGTTAGTCAACGCACAGAGCCCGTCTGACGAACAGGCTGAGAGTACAAAGTGCGGGGATGGAGGCTGAAATTTAAAGTACATGAGCTTTCCATACACCAGACCCACCCTCCCCCACAACAAAGCAGTGTATCCCTGTCTCTCATTCCACGCAGGGCTAATATATCCACATCCTTTTTCTCCTTCCTCTCCTCAGCTTACTGAGGATGAAGACACTTTGCGTGTGGACGTCCCAGTTCCTCAGGAGATGCCGGAAACTCCTGAACTCAAGACGATGCCGATGCCTTGGAAATCCACAGTCCTCAGACCTCAGAGTGTGAAGCTCAAGTCCCCCAGGCAGATGAGCACCAAAATCGAGGGAGGCTGGCCCCGTCCCCCCCTTAATTACTGCATCCTCATCACCCTCGCCCTGTGCAACAGCACAAGTGGCAGTCTGACCGTGCAGCAGATCTACCAGTTCATGCGGTACCCACTCTTCTCCCAGCTCCTAGTGCAGAATGAGGGGAAGAGGGGCAATGAGGGGTACAGGAGTCTCTGATCATCTACTGGGGAGCGGGGATGTGGCAGCCAGGACTCGCGTTTGGGTCTTAGCTCTGCCTTTGGCTCGAGATGCCGCTGAGAAAACTGCTCCCCCTCTTTGTCAACACCCAAACCCAGGAGTCTCAAGAGCTGGCATTTTAGTTTTGTCTTACCCTCCTTAGGAAAACACAGTGCTCGACTGCGCCAGCCATCCTTACACCACAGGGGTCAAGGAGGACCCTCTCCTCCTTCCCTTGCTCGGATACGATGTATTCTCTTATTTGTCTCAGCCTCTAAGTGCTTCAGCTCAGGACAATTCTTTTCTCTCCGCAGGCAGCACTTCCCATTTTTTCAAACAGCCCCAGAGGGCTGGAAAAACACGATCCGACACAACCTGTGCTTCAGCAGCTGCTTTGAGAAAACCACCGGCTTCATGTGCGGCGAGGGAAACCGCAAGTCCTGCCTGTGGAAACTGACTCCAGAAGGACGCAGAAAGTTTCAGGAGGAAGCACAGGCCCTGCCCAAAGAGGCTCTCAACTTGGTGCGCCAAAGCATGAGCAAACCGGGTACGTTTCAGAGGGCCAGAGCCCTGCAAAATGCAGAGCAAGTCAGACTTTACAAGATTCCCATAGCAGGAAGGATACGGGTGGGCACCCAAGCCAGTACACAGCCACCAGCGCTGCAGGGCCCTAGGTCTGGGAGATGACGCCAGACACTCAGAGATCCCTGTAGAGATACCCCCACAAACAGGGCTTGATCACCAGACCGGCCAAGAACCCTTCTTTAATGAAACCAGCACAGGGAGAGAAACAAACCAGACTACAGTAAAACACGGAGCCTTCAGTTCGGTATCACACTGCTCAGCAATACAATACCTATCAGTTTAATATGGGTAAGAACTGAGGCTGTAGCATCAGTTCCCGAGCAGTCATTACGCTCCAAGTAACTATCATGACTTCCTCTCTCTCGCTCTCTCTTTTGCAGATCTCATGAGAACTCTGTTTGGCCTATGATTCCTTCTGGCTCCCTGCTTCTGAAACACGTACCATGTGTTTTCAAACCAAGCTTGTTTTCTCAGGTGCTGTTGCAGGTAGCTTCCCAAGAATCACATGTGGAAATTACAAGCATCATGACATAAGGACTCAAATTTAGAAGGTGCGGAGGAGAAAGATGACCAACCTCATTTCCTTCGGTAAGGCAAGTTTTTGCTCCAGCTGCACACATCTCAAGTTGCAGAGGCATTTTGACATGTGGCACCCGCTACAACTTTAACACAAAGTCCTCCACACAAGCTGCTGCCTCTCACAGTGTTCTTGCAGCGCAGAGGGTTAAGCTGCAGGAGAAGGTTGATCTGTCCCCTAACAAAGGGTCTCGGCCCACAGGTCAGAGGCTGAGCAGAGAATGCTTTAGCTGGCTGTGTTAGAAGAGCCCCTACCACACAGATGTTATTCCAAGCTGTTGCATGTGCCTGCCCAGCTGTAAAACCAGCAGGCAAGGATCCACATAACTGCTGGGCAGGCTGCTTGGAATTTCTGCCACGCTCACTCGGCAGAAATCAGGGAGCGCGGCAGAGTGCGAGAAGGGAGAGAGGTATCTTTGGAGAGGCAAGGGTGCAACAAATTAAAAAACCACACAGTCAGAGCTTGCTGTTGTGTTGTTGACTTACTTGCTTCTCCAGGAAGGGGCAGGAAAATCATGTCCCCAGGCCAGAATTCAGGCAGGTAGCAGGTGTCTAGCATTCAAGAAGAGCAGATTTTTCGTACCTTCTTCCTGGCTGCTGCAGCAGTTGCTCGAGTCGAAGCATGATCAGTCCAGTTATGTCCAGTATCAGTCCCGTGTGCAGCAGGAGCCGGGGCACCCTGTTGACGGGACAAACAGCACACAATCATGATGCAAGTTCTGGAGTTCACTGCGGGCGGGTATCCTAGACCTGACCCACAGGGAGAGGATGCCAGGGGACAGCCCATCCGAACCCGCTCGACAGGGCAGGCTGGGTGCACCCTGGAGATCAGCTCCTTTCACCCGTGTGCTCACGAGAGCGTAAAAGAACTGATGTGTTACAAGTGAGTTGATTTAGCTCAAGGCTAAATGCATGCGCTCGGACGGTAGCGTGCAAACCACCACACTGGGTGGGTGTGCACAGCTGAGCACTAACATCACCTGAGCTGCTGCAGAGGTCAGAGGGAGGGAGATAGATGGCTGTCAGTCCCCCACATGACAGCACAGACTGTCTGTCTGTCTGTGAGCAAGACCTGCTTTAAGGTGAACAGTCTCTGAAGGCCTGGCTGCACGGGATGGCAGCACTGAGGCAACCTTGGGGCTGCGGTTCAGATACTCTCCTTCAACCAGGCCAGACGAGGCCACGAGCACCCTCTGCTCTTACTAAACGTGAAAAAAAATGACAAACCACTTAAAACTTTGGTAGAGCTGTGGATGGGCAGGGAAACAAAGGTGGACGTCCGACCGGTGCTACTAGACAGGCTGTGTCGAAAGGCGGGAGGTCGGTGCGTCTCAGAGACGCAGGACGTGCCTCCAGAGAGCGTTCATAATAACTAATGAGAAAAGTCCGACACCGGGCCACGTTTCAGACCGGCCGGGGGGAGAACGCTGCTCGCGCCTCCCCGCTTGGGATCAAGGGCCGGGGCACCGAGCGCAAGGCCAGCCGGCCGTCAGGGAAAAGCCAGCGTTTCTCCGGCGAGCCTCAAGCCTGAACCTCCTGCAGCGGGGCTGGGACTGCGGGCCGAGCCCTACGGCCGACGCCGGCGGGCCCGTGGCTCGCCCCGCTGCGCCTAAGGGCCCTCAGGGGTAGCTCCCGTGCCCCGCCCCTCCCCGCCGGATCGGGGCCGGCGCCCGTCACCGCCGCGCCCGCCTGCCGCGCTTGCGCCCTGCGGGGCGGGGCGGGGCCGGGCCGCCATGGCGGTGCACTACTGCGGGCTCTGCCGCCGCACCTCCTTTTCCGGCCGCCGGCACCTGTACAGCGCCGCGCACCGGCGGCGGCTGCGGGAGGCGCTGGCCCGGCTGCAGGAGGAGGTGGCGGCGGCACGGGCGGCGGCGGCGGCTGCGGAGGAGGAGGACGACGACGAGGAGGGCGGTGGCGGCGGGGCCGTGCGGCCCTACGACCCGGCGGAGCACGATCGGCGCGTCTGGTGCCTGTGCTGCGGGCGCGGCGTGCGGCGGGACGGGCGGCGGGGCGGGCTGGCGCTGCCGCAGGCCGGCCTGCTCCAGCACCTGGCCGGGTAGGCGACCGGGGGGGAGCGGCGGAGCGAGGCGAGGCGAGGCGGAGCGCGGCTGACGGGTGTCCCGCAGGGCCGAGCACCGCCGGGAGACGACGCGGTTCTGGCGGGAGAACAGGGCGGAGGCGGCGCTGCGGGAGCGGTTCCTGGTGCCGGCCGAGGAGTACGAGCGCTTCGCCCGGGCGCTAGAACGGGCGCTGGCCGCGCACCAGCGGCGGGAGGAGGACCGCATCCGCCAGGTACCGCGGGCAGCGCACCGGCCCCGGCCCCGGCCCCGCAGCGGCCCCGGCCTCACCCGCTCCCTCCCCGCAGATGGCGGCCGGCATCCGCGAAGCCGAGCGCAGGCAGCGGGAGACGGTGCAGGCTGCCCTCCAGGTCGGTGAGCCGTATCCTGCCCTGGCTGCACCCCGGTGGGGAGTGGGGACGGGGCTGCACGCTCCCACCGGCACCGGGTGCGCTCGGGGTGCGGGGTGGCGGGGGCGGGCTCTGCTCGATACCAGAAACACTGTCCCTTTTTCCTGAATCGTACTCAGCTTCAAACAGAGCCAGAGCTTTGCGTGGGACCTTCGGTCTGCAGCCCCCCAGCAGGACCCGGAAGGTGAGAACCGTTTTTTTTCTTTTTTTTCCCTTAAACTGCTGCTAACCCGCACCCCGCTTAAAACGCTGGACCATGCCACAGCCACAGCCTTGCTCGCCTGCTGCTGCCGGAGCTGATGCTCTCATGCCCAGGATCTTGCGCTCGCTCAGATCCATCGCGAACTTTTATCTAGACTATGGTAAGCACTGCAGCCGCAGAAAGATTACTCCCCCGTCTGCATGCTCATAGGTAAGCGCTAATGGCCATAAAGAGCAAGCACGGCGATAACATACAAGCGTTTAACGTTATTGTGCCCCAAGAACATTTCTCCTTTTCCGTCTTACTGCAAAGCTCTCCGAACACAACTGCAAACTCTGCTCCAGAAACCTCTGGACACTTGTTGCTTGCCCAGCTTGGACTGTCACTCACCTCTCAGCCTCTCTATTCCAGGGACTTCTCTCATGGTGCAGAGCAGCCTGGCCCGAGTGGGATGCAAATGGGACCTGACTTAAACTGGATGGAATCAGGCCAGGCTTTGACCTTCATCGGCCACCAGGTAGGGGTGACTTGCTGAGGAGCGTGACTTAAATTCAACTGCAAGTTACGTACAGCACGTTACAATGCAAAACAAGGGGTTGCAATCTCCGTCGCGGAAAAAGGCAGCTTTGCAGATTCAGGTGAGCAACTAGCTGAGAGTTTCGGTCATCCGGTGTTAACTTGTGTTTCATTAAGCAAACGTTAAGTGCCCTGCAAAAACAAAATGCTCCTTAAAGGAGAGAAGAGCCTCCCTCTGTCTTTTGGTAACAGAACTCGATTCTGGAAGGGAATGCACCCAATACTGTTCTATTTAGAGACTCTTAAAAGCATCAGTTTCTCATTAGTGTTTTATGTTTCTGTTAACAGGAAACAGAAGGGAAAGGAAATGTTCACACAGGTAATCACACCTGCTTCGTGACTCGGTTGGCTGCTGCCTTACTGAAAACTCTTGGCTTGCAAGTGGGACGGGGGTAATGTAAAGCAATTTTGAAGCAGTCAGAGCATAACCAGGAGGTGCTCGCTCTTTTGCTAATATTTAAGATACTACAGGAGGAGAAAACACTTCTGTATTGTGAAAACACTGCTGGTGCTGCTGTTATGTGGAGTGCGTGGTTTGGGGTGTGATCTACCATGGCCTTAGCCGAGGCAAGCCAGCTTTTGGTTCTCACAAAGCCCGAAGTTTACTTTTCCTTCACTGCTTACTTCAGTAGGGCGAGCTGCTGGGACAGCGGCAGAGGGGATGCTTTTCCCCCATCTCGAGCTTAGGATAACTTCAGTGGCTAAACACATTTTCCCTGTGACTTCTAGGAGCAAAACCCCCATGGCTAACAGAGGAAGAGGAAGAGGGTGGAAGTAAACAACAAATTGGACCTTCGTACGAGGAATTTCTCAAACAAAGTGAGCAGCTTGTATACATTTCAGTTAACCTTACATTCACTTTACCACAGTAAAGAATCAAAAGCCATTTGACTGAAAAACTTACGCTGAATAAAATATTTGTTTAGAGGAGAAGCAGAAGCTGAGAAAGCTCCCAGCAGAGCGTGTTGGTGCCAATTTTGACCATACCTCTCAGACGGGCGACAGCTGGCTCCCTTCCTTCGGGCGGGTTTGGAATCACGGCAGGAGGTGGCAGTCCAGGTAAGCTTCAGGGCAGCATGGACTGATGTCGAGCAGAGGGTTTGCAGCTTCCTTCCATGCAAGCTACTCATGGAGCGGGCTTTGTGGCAGCAGCAAGCGTAAGGACATGTCTTGCCACATGAAAGAGTTAGACCACGCAGTGCTCAATCCGGGCAGAGCATTGTGCTCATCCCAGAGCAGCACACACATGACTTGTGAGGTGAAGCATGGCGGCGGCTGTAGAGGCCATGCATGCAAAGGTGTCTGCCTCCTTGAGCTTGGCTCGCCTTTCAGACCCATGTGCTGTCCCACTGGTGCCTTTTAATATGCTAAAAATCTGTGTCGGCTAGCTGAAGAGACTGCTCCAGCTCACCAAGATAACAAAAAAAAAAAAAAAAAAGGTGAGCTTCTGTTCTAAAACACTATGCACAGCACTATCTTGTGTTAGATGAGGCAGCGTTCATTACCTCTTTCTAAAGACTGTTGCATTCTGACTTTTATGCTCTCTTTCAGGCATCAGTTTAGGACTGAATCGGGGGAAAAGAAGAGGAAAAGATGATCAGGAGCACTGAGGAAACCAAACTCCAACCATTGCAAAAAGGTGGACTGTAGGTAGCTGCAGCTTTGTCAGTGCTGCTGCTGCCGCCAAGTTTAGCGCTCTTATTTAATACATACATCTAGATGTGTTCAGTCCCCTGGAAGGCAGGGTGACCACAGCATAGTACCGAGTTGAGCACCGTTACTGAAAGCTGCTCTGCCAGGGGCTGTTGCAGCAGGTCCAGTCCCCCTGTGACAGACACGCAGTGTAAATCCAGGCATCGATTTCTGAAGTCTTAAGCTACACAAAGTCAGATCTTGCCCTATTTTTTTTTTTTTTAAATGTTAGACCAACTGAAACTTGTTTCAGGTGCAGGGCCCGCTCTGGGGGCGACATATGCCACACGCTTGACGTTTTCATTCTATTTTATATTACTTTCAGTCCTTCTGCCTCACCTAAAGGATGACTAATTAGTCCTCAGTAGAAGAAAGGAGGCCTTAAAGACCTTTGCTGTGAGCAGTTCTTACTTTTAATTTAAATAAAATACTTACAGCCTTATTTACAACTGTGTATCTACGCTCCTCCACCCAACACTGACCTGACAGATGCTGTTGCCTTGTACACAGAGGTCTGTGGGCACAGCTTGGTTAGAGGGAGTTTAAATAAATAATGAAAAGACCCCACTAGCACCTTCCCTACCTACGATGCAAGAAATGGGCTTTGATTTTCCTCGTCCTAGAACTGAATGTAGTTTAACATCACTGGCTGCTGCAGGTGACGCAAAAGTTCCTTCCCTTTTCACAATACAAAAGCACGTTCACGATACATCTGTAACACTGTATAAATACAAAAATGGGCTGGTAGAGAAAGACAGTCATGATGCCTGCCAGAATCCGCTAGCAATAGTGCAACATACACATTCTTGAAAAAGAAGGAAAAATTATTTCAATAATTTTATTGTGTGCATCTACACGAGACACATTGTTGACGAGGTCACTGGCGAACCTGCAAAGCAAGAAGTCCTGAATCAGACAACCAGGTCAAAGCATGCTAGCAGAAAGCAAACAGTCTGAAAGCTCTGTTCCAACAAGAACACTTGGTCATGGTGCCCTGCGACAGCAGGGAGGACACGTGCCCATGTACCCTGCAGCCCTCAGAGACCGGAGAGCACACACGGCTTTCCTCCTCCGAGGGGCAACAGGGGCAAAATTGCAAATCACTCTAAATCTGGAGAGCTGGTGTTTCCAGTAACGCCACCCAGAAAGTTGCTTGGAGTGCAAGCGACATCCTCTGAAGCCCATGCAAAGCAACCTGGGATTTGTCCCTTACACAGCGTGTAGCCATTTTTTAGCTCCTGACAAAGCACAACCCTGCTCCTTCACAGAGCCTGCTGCCTCACCTCCCTATGCATCCTCCCCCGCAGCAGGTGCATCTCCACCTTTTGTGTTTCTAGTGTAGATCACTTGGGCTCGGTGCTTGGACACCAGCTTGATCAAACCTATGAAAAGAAATTATGTGAGTACTGGAGGATGCCAAGGATGTTGTGCACCCTTCTAGAGCAGCAGACCAGACAACGTGCCATCAGAAACACCAGGGTACCCAATACTACACATGCTTATACAAAGCTTTTGTTCAGGTGTGGCAGCAGTTATGTCACAGACTGTACTTCTAGCAGCATCTTCTTCTTGTAGCGATGCCACTGAATGCAGTGGAGCCTCTACTCCCTGCTTTGGAGCGCTTCTGAAATGCAGGCTAAGGCAGTGGCTCATCAAAACCATGCCAATTTGCGTACTTCACACACTGCAAAAAGTTGTCTAGGTGAGCAAGGAGAAGAAAACATCCAATTCAAGCAGCTTTCTGTTCTTTACCAGTTCTGAGCACTTACCTTTGCTGAGCAGCTCCTGGAGGGCAGCCCTAGCCAGAGAACCTCGAATCTTCAGTCTCTCTGAGACAACTGCAGGTGTGATGAGCTTGTAGTTGGGCACTTCTTTGCAGAGTTTGTCGTAGGTAGCCTTGTCAAACAGGACAAGGTTGTTCAACTTGTCCCTCACTTTCCCCTTGGACCACTTCTACTTGAAAAGAGAAAAAAAACCAACAACTCACTAAGCCATCTTCTAAGCAATGACAAAAGATCGAGCTTTAGGATGCCCCAAGAACTGCACCATTCAATGTCTCCCTATCACATCCCTGATTAAAGGACTAATGACGCGCCCCAAACTGTCTTTGTAAACATACGTGTTGCAGATAATACCTACAGTATCTCCAAATAAAAGGAGCAAAGCCTTTGGTTACTCAGATTTAACACCATCACGCACAACTTGCTGCCAGATGAAGAAACAGCCCCTCTAACAACACTATTGCACCCACCCGGCCCCGACCCCCGCTCTTTAGGTCCGGCCACGCCGCACGCCTGGGGAGCCCAACAGTCTCCTCTGAGCCACCGGGCTCCCGTACCCCTTTGCTCTGCTCAGCGTGTGAGCCCGGCCGCCATCCCCCCCGCCCCAGCTCCGGGTTTTCACGGCAGGCTCCGGGGCGAGGGCCGCGGCTCGGGGCCTGCCGCCAGCGAGGCCGCCTCAGCAGGCACGCTGGCGCAGGCTCCGCCGGCTCCTACCTTCTTCTTGGCTTTCCCACCGGACTTGTTGACCGGGTCCTTGTCCTTTTTGGCGGACTTGCCCGCGTCCTTCTTCTTCTTGTCGTCTTTGGGCGGCTGCGGGTGGGGGGGGAAGGATGGGACGGTCAGCGCAGCGGCGGGGAGCAGGGAGGGACCCCCCCCCCCGGGCACTCCGCAGGGTCCTCCCGCCCTCAGGGAGCCGCTCCCACCACCCGGCGGGTCCGCCCGCCCCCCCGAGCCCCGGCATCCAGCCCGGCCGGCGGTGCCGCGCTCACCATGCTGCGGCGGCGGCTGCTCCCTCAAGATGTCGGCCGAGAAAGGAAGCGGCGGGCGCGAGGCGTGGGGAAGCCCCGTGCTCTCGGGAGGCTTCCGGGGCACGGCGTGACGCCACTTCCGAGTCAGGGCTGCCGGCGCCATGGCGATCTTCAGCGTCTACGTGGTGAACAAGGCGGGCGGCCTCATCTACCAGCTGGACCACTACGCGCCCCGCGCCGACACCGAGAAGACGTTCAGCTTCCCGCTCGACCTCGTCCTGCGCCCACACGACGAGCGCGTCGTCGTCGCCTTCGGGCAGCGTGACGGCATCCGCGGTGAGGCGCCGGG
Source organism: Harpia harpyja (assembly GCF_026419915.1). Lineage (NCBI taxonomy): Eukaryota > Metazoa > Chordata > Aves > Accipitriformes > Accipitridae > Harpia > Harpia harpyja. The sequence goes on along the minus strand of NC_068943.1, from coordinate 47,445,006 downwards.
CCGGGCCGGGCCGGGCCGGGCCGGGCCGGGCGACCGACCGACTGACGCCGCGCTGTCCCCGCAGTGGGCCACGCCGTGCTGGCCATCAACGGCGCCGAGGTCAACGGGCGCTTCACGGCGGACGGGAAGGACGTGCTCGAGTTCCTGGGCAACCCTGCCAACTACCCGGTGTCCATCCGCTTCGGCCGCCACCGCCTCTCCTCCAACGAGAAGCTGATGCTGGCCTCCATGTTCCACTCGTGAGCCGGGGCGGGACGCGACGGGAAGCGGGGGGCGGGGGCGGCGGAGGAGGTGGGGGGCGCTGAGGGCCCTCTCCCCGCAGGCTGTTTGCCATCGGGTCGCAGCTGTCCCCCGAGATCGGGAGCTCCGGGATCGAGATGTTGGAGACCGACACCTTCAAGCTGCACTGCTTCCAGACACTGACAGGTACTGTCTGGCCCTGGGCACCTGGCACCACTCTGCTTCGCTGGGGCTGTCCCAGAGCTCGGCCTTCCTCACGCTCCTGTCACCATGGCTCCAGGGATCAAATTCGTGGTTCTTGCTGACCCGAGGCAGGCAGGGATCGACTCCCTTCTCCGCAAGATCTACGAGATTTACTCTGACTTCGCTCTGAAGAATCCTTTCTACTCCTTGGAGATGCCCATCAGGTAGGAAAAGCCTACTTTTAATAACATGGCCGCAGCCCCTCCCCACTTTCTGCCCATGCAGTAACAAACGCTGACTGCCCTTAAGGTAAGTGGCAAAGCAGAGCCAGAGATTGAGAGAAGACACAGCACACTGCTGCAGGGACAGGACGCTGACCTGTGTTTTTTCCAGCGCTGTTCTGCTGGGGAAGTGGGAGGTGCTATTCCTTGGTACGATCGCCGCTGTCCTAATGTAAACCTGTGTGCTGGTTTTGGCTGGGATAGAGTTAATCATGACACCCTGGAGCCCACACAAGAAGCTTTAATCTTAATTAACAGCCAGGCCAAAGTTTGACAGCGGTCAGCCTGCCGTCTTGTGACTTACAGAATCTCTCCTTGGAGGATGCAGAGCCAAAGGATGTGGAGATCCCACCTTCCTTAGCTGGTTCCGCAGGTAAAGTAATCCCCCTCTGCTTTTCTGACTGCTTCAGATGCGAGTTGTTTGATCAGAACTTGAAACTTGCTCTGGAGGTGGCAGAGAAAGCTGGACCCTTTGGACCTGGATCGTAGAGAAAGCCTTGCCAGTTGCATGGACTCCTTTCTCCGAAGAGCAGGACCTCTCTCTTCCCTGACTGGCCTCTCCCAGAGTTCTCTTCCCCCACAGCAGAGACTGTGTATCCCCAAAACGTGCTTCATTATCTCCCAAGATATTATTTTATCCCCTTTGTTGTGAAATTTACCCTAAACAGACTCATTACTGCTGTTTACACTGGGCCACAGAGGTTTATTCTGCTGTTGTGGCTCCACTGCCCTTGAGTGAAGAAAGATACGGTGCGGGTCCGTGGCCTGGCCACAATCAATTTTTTTCTTTTGTTTCATGATTGTACATATGTATTTTTCCTGTATAGCTCTAACTTATAGTTTTGCAGAGGATTTCTGTGTAGAAGTAATAAACGCTCCTTCAAGAGGTGGATGGCCCTTTGTTTGCTGTTGGCAGGGTCAATTTGTGGCAGTGGTGCCTCAAGAGGATAAGCGGGTTTGGGTGGTTCTGCTTGTGCCGTTCTCTGTAAGACAACCAGAGCCCTTTGGACACTGCTCCATTTTTATTTCACAGATAGAAGAAGATCATATCATTAAGTACAAAATGTAATTCACTTCCATTGTTTCAATTAAGGCTGGCTACCTATTCTTGCAACCAAGCTGTTCAGCAAAGTACCTGCATGCAGGTTCTTCACGAGTTGAACTTGCCTCTTCCAGGACCCTAAAGCAGTAAATTCTTCCAGGCAAAACCAAGAATATTCAACAAAATCCCCGTTAAAAACCTGAGTCTACTTATTGCAGAGTGCTGGGCCTGAGTGCTCAAGGCTGCTGGCTGTAAGCGGTGGCTCTGCTAAGGCTGACTCGCAGAGGTAGCCCGACCCCCTACCCACAGCCATGTGAGATGCAGCTCTGGACCAAAACCATCCCAGACTGTACCGAAAAAATACAAGCCAATGCTAGAAACGGGTTTTCGTGAAACCCAGCTGCAGAAGCTGTGGGCCAGTGGTAGCTGTTGTCGCAATACCTGCTGCTGGGTCAGTTTTCCTGGCTGATTTGCAGGGCGCTTGCTACAAGCTACCTTGGCAGCAGCTGCCACCCTTGCAAATCATTAACGCTGTACACAGAAATCGTGTCAGGCGGGATCAGTTCAACAGAAGGAGCTTCTCTAAATGCTCTCCCCTGAAGCACCAAGACTTTCTTGGAAACATGCCTGTTTCTAAGTGCTACAGAGAGCCCTGCCACAGCACCGCATCGGCGTTCCATTTGTCCAGAGCAAAACACCTCCCTCGCTCCTCGCAGCTCATCCCAGGTAAAGCTAAAGCCACACTGCTCTCAAATCAGCCGTGAAGCTGAACTGGAATAATCATCTTTCACTGCCCTGTCACCGTTCCAGGGCGGTGAGCACGCAGGGAGTTCACGCCTAAGTAAACCGAGACGGCTGCGCTTACAGCAGCTGGATGGCTGGATGGGATGAACGAACGCAGTGAAGGCTCGCTTCAGCAGCCCCGGACAACGAGGCTGAATTGACGGTTAATGGCTGAGACAAACAGTAAGGACAAAACTAAATGTGACAGCACCTGAAGCCAGTCGTTTTAGAGCATGTTTAGTGGAGAAGCTCGGGCTGCAAAGCCTGTCTGCCTCACCAACAGTGCTGTGAGGAGGTACAGTAAAATCATTGCAAATGTAAACTAGCTGAATTATCACATCTCGAGGGAAAAAGTGATCGGTAGCAGGAACCTTGTGCCCTCAGGCACGTGACAGTGGATGAGAAATTGAGACATTTTTATCTAGGTTGCAGCAATAGGTAAACTCACTCCTAGGCCAGTTTAACAAAAAATGAGCATCATTCACGTCGGCGCGGGAGCATCCTTTTCACCCAGCAGCTTATCCTCAGTCAGCCTTCCTGGGAATCCGGCCCATCTTGGTGCGGATGTTCCGCAGGAAGAAGAAAGCCACCGTGCTACCAGTACAGGTGATTTCGGCTACCCAGAAGGCTGTGGCCCAGCTGTAGTGCTTGGCAATGGTACTGAAGGGTAGTCCAGCCAGAAAACCCCCAACTGTAAGCAAAAACAAACAGAAAACTAGCAACGCTTGTGCATCTCCATTTATCTGCCAGAACTTGCTTTTGCACATATAAAAATTCCTCAGGCCTGGTTTGAACTTAAAGCACAAGGCAAAAACCTGTCGGGTGCAGCAGGAAACATCTCTGAGGCTTCCAGGTCTGTTATCTCTGCTTCTCGGGTGGCTTCCTGTGATCAGTAACTTGGCAGTAACAGGGGCTAGACCACGCTTCAGCAAGAACACACATGGGGTTTGTTTGTTTTTCGGGGAAATGGGTGTTACTCACCGTTGGCCATGAGGGCCACTATGGCATGGGAGGTGCCGCACAGGTTGGCAGGGGCGCTTTCGTTGGCTATAACCCCAAACAGGGCAATTGGCCCATACGAGGAGAATCCAAACACAGCTCCCAGAGTCAGGATCCACAGCTGTCAAAATGAGTTAAGATCAGAAACAGGATCTGTGCATCTTACCACTGTCAATCAGCAGCTGCTGACAAATCTCAGATCCCATGCACGGTGTGAGGGGGTTTTGACATTTTCGGGCTGACACCAGCTCCCTGGCTGCAGACAGAAGAGCTCGAGCCTGCAACAGACCCCGTGTACGCACAGCCCAGGTGCATCTCCACCACACCATCTTGTTGGCCAGCACGAGCTCTCCTCTCTCCCACAGTTTTGCCCCCTACACCATGTACCCACGCCATGCGCTGTTTTGTGAGAAAGAACCAGACCATCGAAGAGAGATGGGCGATGAACCCCTGTGAAATCACAGGAGAGCGCTGTGAACCGAGTCGCTTTTAAAAACGATCCTGGAGACACCAACTAAAAGCTTTTCTCCTTTTAGATGCAAGCGATCAATCAGAGCATCTTTATTTGCAAGAAGCCACTATCTGATAACCTCTATGTGACTAAACAAACACAGAAACAAAACCAAAAAACCCCAACAGTTTGAACTTCAGTGTTAGCTTACGCTCTAAGAAAAACTACCTGGCTCAGCGTTTATCAGTCAGTTGTGAAAGGACAACGAACGATAAGTAACTGGACCACCTCAAGATTACAGCATGCTTTTTGAACAATAAACACCATTTCAAGCTGCCCAGAAGGAAGTAAGTGCCATCTTATTTTCCAGATGGGAAACAGAAACAAAGAGTTAGGAAAACACTTTCCAAAAATTAAGCAGGAAGGCATCTGCAGGAGCAGAATCATTCCTCCTGACCTCACTCACAAGACCCCTTAACTGGCTACATTTTACCTGATGAACAAACGTCCTCAGAACCTTCTATAGGAGAAGTTAAAAGTTTTATATTCAGACTTGTTAAAGTCAGTTAGTGTAATCAAATGATTACAAGAAAATAATTTCTTTTACAAAACTTACAGTAATCTCTTCTCAATGCCCTGGTTCTAAGCTCTGTAGTGCTAACCAACCTCCCAGGACAGGAAAAAGGCAGATCAGCGAAAGCAGAAACGGGCAGAGGGAGAAAAAATGCAAGGCAGAAACCTCGTGCTCTTTTAGGCCTGTAAGATCAGCTAGAGGTTGCAAGGCTACAGTCCAGAAGTGATTCTCCTGAAGAAGAAAAAAAGGAAAGGAGAAAAGAGGTTTCATTTATTTAGCAATCATGAGGGCAGATGCAAGTCACGTCTATACTATAGCTGGTAACGCAGGCAGCAGAAGCAGTCCAAACCAGACTAAGTTAGCCTGCTTCTCTGTAGCACAAACAAAGAAAATGCAAACTTACAGTTCTTGGAAAGGCTGAAGAGAACAGTCACACTCCCTATCATCAAACTCCTCACCATTAAAGGGCCATCCCTACAACTGATGGCCAGCTCCTCATGCATGGATTACCTTGGGAGAATCGCCTGTGACTGTGACCCGGAAGAGAAACATGGACACGCACATCCCGGCCATCATGGAAAGCAGCAGCGCGTGCCGAGGATTCCCATAGCTTGACAGACCCACCTGTAACACAGGAAGGGAAACTGAGGGTCAGAGACTGGAAGGACTCCTTCCCTTTTATACTCGTAGTGACTAATGCTGTCCACACAGCCCCGTCAGAAACAGGGATGGCGCATCGAAAGCACACCTTTTAGCAAGATGTCTTGGTCTGGCGTAAGGACTGCCCACAGTCAAACTGTGCTAAACAAGCAGCTCTTAGCGATGAACGATACTTCTCTGTTATCAGCTGCACCCTATTTCCACCCTGAATTTGGCTTCGGCTTCAGATCCCACCACTGGATTTTAAAGTGGCATTTTGTTCAGCCAGAAGACAACTGTTAATAACCAGCTCTCTTTCAAACACAGAAATCCAGAGAGCACAGTAAAGCCGACGAATCAAACAGATCAAACATCTTCAGCCTGACAGGCGTATCGCAATCGCTAACATCGGCGTACATATTTCCCAACACCTTCTAAGGTGTTCAGCGGTCATTCTCATGCACATGGCACATCTGGGTACGGGCCCATTTCTCTCAGTTGTACCGCACAGTGGCAACACCACCTGACTGAGCACCCTAGTTAAGCTGCTGAGATGGGTCGTGTCCCTCCCAACCTACCTCTGCAGGAAGGGAAAGAGATGGGTTAATATCAAGAATGGTCTGATTTTCAAAGGTCCCATTTCAAAGCAGGGCAGTTTAGACACAGAACTGCATCCACAAGAAGAGCTTGGGAAGACAGAAGAAAGAAACATGGTACTGAGAATGGCTGTTTTCTTGTGTGAGGCAGCAGCTCCCTACCTCTGCGTTCTGGGTATCCCGAATCTCCAGAGCAACACAGACAAGGGGAGCATTCTGCTCTGCTACTGGTGCAGGTATAAGAGGGTGGGGGGGAGAAATCATCTTCAAGCACTCACAAAGGAAGCTAAAACAAACTGTAAAAGTTCTGAAGCAGCTCAAGTTGACACAGTGTCAACTGCCCAGCACGTCTGAGGGCACAGATTACTTACTTTTGCTACTGCTCTGTCAGAAAGGTATCCAGCAGCAATGCTTCCCACCAGACCCCCAATCTCCAAGGCACTCATGTAGGAACTACCTAGAATGGAGGTGAAGCAAAGCGCAGGCCATCAGGTTCAGTCATGACAGCAAAGCTGATGTGTGCTTTAGACCAAGCTCAGCTGCTGTCAGCTCACAGTAAGCTCAGAGTAGCTCTGCTGGACAAGACCCTCCAGCTCATCCTTGTACAGGAACGCCTGTCTGCCAGTCCCAGGAGGACCCTGGCACGGAGGCACTTGGTGCACGCGGGAATTTCATTACTGAGTTATTTCAGTGCCTACACACATCATGTAGACAGTTAGGAGGCAGGCAAACAAGTCCCTCAGATGGAGGTGCCTGTGTCCTTTTGCTGTACCCAGTCGAGCTCTGGGCAATACCTCCCAGACTGCAGCTGCAAAGCTTAATAATGCAGCTTTGCATCTTACCCACGAGCATGGATTGTCCCCTCTCCTGGATCAGGAAGAGCTGTCCCCAGTCAGTACAGCACGTTTTCACGCCAAAAACGACCAGGTAGCCTGTTGAGAGCACCCAGAGGTACGGCGAGAGCAGTAGCTCCGTCAAAGTGCTGTTGTCGCTGGAGGAACCTGTAAGGAAGATCAGGAGGAGTGTTACTACTGCTTGAGCACAGCTACTGAGCCACACCGACTCAGCGGCACTACAGACAGATCTGCAAGCAGGATTCACGCACAAGAACATCCTTACAGAGGGAGATATTCATGGCTATGGGTAGTGAATGGCTTTACATCCCCCTTGTTCTGGGTTTGCTGTGATTTCAGAATCTTTTCTGTCAATTGATTCCACGTTCATTAAAGATTTCAAAAGAATAATCAAAAACACTACTTCCAGTAATTTTCTGTATTGCGGTCGCCAATAAACCCTTCACAAAGGTTGTTAGAAAAATTATCTGCTTCTCCAGACGCTGTGCTAACATTTCTAAGCTGTGCCTGTGAAAGCCACTACACAGACCCAAGTAAAGATGCTGACTTTCAGGTGCTACCTTGATTTTTGCATCAGTCTTTCAGGAACACCTACTAACCTACCCTCTCCCCAGGAACGCTCTGGGGAAGCAATATTGTTTTCTTACACGAAGAGGTCAAGTCTAGCAGCACAGGCATTGCAGGACAGTGTGGAAGATAGGCTGAGTTTCCACTGGCCTTTAAAATCCTACAGCAAACCCGTGTTGCAATTCCCCTCTACCTGTTCTGCTTTCAGAGAAGCACCATACTCAGTGGTCTGAACAAACATTTACTAACTAGGTGTCCTAGGTTAGGACAGAAAACACTGAGCAGAGTCCACCACCAGCCAGGGGTCAAGAGGACCCACAGTGGGGTGAGGGGAGAACTGCCTGTCCTCTGCCAACACGGAGGACAGGGACGTCAGGCTTAAGGAAGCATTCTCTGCTGTTGCGTTTCTTCTCTCTCCGGTACCCCCACAGAAACTCGGCTCACAATCTGAGCAAACGAAGTCCCAAGAAAACCGGGGCACTGTTGGTAGGAAGATGTTACACAGACAAGGAGATGAAAGAGCTAGCCATGAGCGTCTCGACGACACACAGGCGGCTGCTGGCAGGCCAAGGAGCAGGACTAATTGGTGGTCAGGCTCTTCCTCTGCTCTGCTGCATTTTGCTCTGACAGTCTCAGAAGCCCGTACACTGGCCCCTTCCCACAAAATTTACCCAGGGCTTGGTTTATATGATTTGTAACTTCAATGCAGCAGCTTGACAGTTACCAGAATAAAGCTGCTAGAAACAGCCACTAACGTGTGCCCGCCAAGCAGTGATTTTGGAACTGGGAAGGATGGAGGTCTCAGTACACCAAGAGCAACACATCTGTGCCAGAATACAGACAGAAGGCACCACACCTTCTCCCGCAGCCACCCACTTACAGAGAAGTCTCACGCTCACCTTTCTTCCCCTTCTTGGCTCCTTGTTCAATATTAGGTAGCCCGACATCCAACGGCTCATTTTTAATCAGAAGAAGGCAAACAAAAGAGACAACCACGCAGATGAAGCCAGAGAAGGACAAAGTCGTGCGCCAGTTGTAGTTCAGAGACATGAGAGCAGCGACAATGGGGCCTAAGCCTCCAGCCAAGTTCATGCTTGTAGACAGGATTGCCCACCAAGTCCCAAACTGGGAAGGCTCAAACCACTGTGCAACGACAAGAAAAACAGCATGAGGTCTGAGAAAGAGAGTGTCGCTGCACCCGAAAATCCTTAATCACGGCCCACACTGTGGGTTCAGCGCAATTCAGAGCCAGATCTACAAAAACAGGTAAAGGGAGTGCCCACTCTTTGCTACCTCAGTCATACAGGGAACGCCAAACGTTACACAAATGTCAGCCACAGGAGCCTGACAGGTGCTCACACAGCGAGCCAGCTCAGAGTTATTTCCATTTACGGACCATGAAACTGAGACATGGGCTGGGAGAGGCAAATTTAAGAGCACACGGTTCTGCGTATTCACTTGCTAGGAAGAGTGTCCTACTGGAGAGGCCTGCTGGCACAGGACCGTGCACGGATACGCAGAGAGTCACAGGGTATCTTTAGGACTCACTGTTGCATTAAGTGTCAGGCACGATCAGCTCTGCATCGCAACCTGCCCTCAGAGCCAGAACCACTTGGGTGGTTGTCGTTGGCAGGACAATGTCCAAGAGCTACATTCACTAACATCTTCAGAAACACTGCACCTATTGTTTCCGTTATTTGGGCCCTTTCTTTCCGTGCAAGCAACCACCCTGGATGGTCCTTTTCTAGCCAGCTAGATGAGGCTAGATGCCTCATGGAAGGGCAATGCAGCTGTTTATCTTCCTCCCCGTCCCACAAGTACATGCATTCCTGGATTTTACGTCTTTCAAGAGAGGTTAGCACACAGCTGACCTCCCTTCCTTCTGTCCTCAGGCAGAAATCAACCTGTTCCATTTAGATTGTCATGAAACCCAAGCACACGCAGCTGAGAGGCTTGACTCCCGCTGCTCCTCCAGTATGTTACCTGGTTTTCTACCTGAACAGCCTGCAATTTGCAATTCCCGAGCTCCCTGGGCGTGCAGGTGGAATTCTGCTCATCGCCCCTTGCCCAGCAGTGAACCGCCATGACGGCAAAGAGACAAGCAGACCTCTGCCTTCACGCTTAAAATACCGGAATCCAACAAATTATGACCCTTCCAGTGGAGAAGGTCAGCTATCAGGAGATGCTACGTCCCAAGCCGAGCTAGAATCGAGGCACCTAAACGCAAGGGCTAACAGACTTTTGGAATCTTTGCTAGAATAAGCAGAACCCTGCGCATGGAAACTCGCTCCGCAGGCAGAAGAGAGTGCAGGTAGCGGTTTCGACCTCCTTGGCTTGAAGGAGGCAGGAACGGGTGCGAGCTCCTCTGGATTGGGAGCAAGCGCTCCCGCAAGGCGGACCGCCCAGACCCGCTGCCGGGACAGCCGAAAAGAGCCGCACGAAGCGTCCCCCTCGCCTCTTCCAGCAAACACTTACTTTGCGCAGGATCTTCCCGCAGGGCGGCCAGCCCAGCCCCTGGGCCAAGCCGTTGAGGAACCAGAGCCCGGCAAAGGCGGTGACGGTGGAGCTCCAGGAGAAGACCACGTTGACCAAGCCCACCATCAGGAGGCCGGAGGAGAAGAGCCAGCGGGCGCTCAGCTGGTCGGAGAGGACGCCGCTGACGAACTTGCTGATGGCGTACGCGGCAGACTGGCTGCTGGTGACGAGACCTGCGGCGGGGCAGAGCCCGAGACGCGCCTCAGCTGGGCGGCACAGCCACCCGCCCGCCCGTTAACGCCGGCACCGAGCGGGCAGGGCGGCGGGGGGGAGCGGGGGGGGCCGCCGGCACCGGCACTCACCCAGCTCGTCCTTCCCCAGCGGCACCTCGGCCATGACGGCGGGCATGACGAAGGAGAAGGTTTTGCGGTTGAAGTAGTACAGCGTGTACCCGACGAACATGGCCGCGAAGATGACGGCCCGGTAGCGGCCGTACCCGCCGCCCGCCATCCCGCCGCGCTCCTTGGGGGCCAGGCGGGGACGGGACGGGACGGGACGGGACAGGCGAGGCGAGGCGGCCGACGGCCCGGCCCCGCGAGCCCGGCGGGCGGCGACGCCGGAGGAGGGAACGGGCGGACGGACCGGCGAGCGGAGCGCCGCCGCCTCCTGCCGCAGCCCCGCCCCGCCCCGCAGTCCCGCCCCGGAACGCGCGGCCTCCGCCGCCCGCCGCCGAGCACATAGCCCGGCCGCAGCCTCGCCGCCCGGCGAGGTGTCCGTACGGCCCGAAAAGAAGGAAACCGGTTTTTGAGAGACTGGCAGGAAGTGTACTTTTTATTTTTGGTTGAAGAGGCCAAAATGGAGAACGAGATTCAGATGCACATTCACAGGCGTCTGCGCCGGCTGGTCAGAGACTCCACTCGTGTTTTGCAGCAGTGGGAGCGTCCCACGGCCAAGGAGATGGAGGTCTGCAATGAAGCCAGGCCGAGCACACAAGATACCAAGGAAGGAGGACAGTTACGATTAAATTCGCCCGTTTCGTTTTCGCCCAACCCTGTGCCGCCTCTGTGGTCCCTCAGCAGTTGTTGCTCTGACTACAAGATGCACTAACACCTTCCCGGTCTCCTTTGCCATCACTGTTGCCATGTCTGAACTTTTTATTTTATAGCAAACTATATACAGCATCTTTTTGTCAAGTCTCAATTCACGGTTTTCAGACTCTGCTACAGAGCACGGAGAGAGATGGTGTTAACAACAGTCTATGGAAAACAGACACGTTCGTAGCTCCAAGCACGGAGCGTCCGCCTCCCCAAGTCCATTCCACCTTCCCACGAATCCAAATGAGAACACACCTCTCGTCAGCTGAACTCACACCATTCCTTTAAGCTAGGGCCTCGTATGCAAAGACAACACCATCTCGGCTACGTACGCTTCTGCATTAATCCCATTTATCTTCACCAGAGGTGTCGCACAGAGTTTGCGTTCCGAGTTACTTCCTAAAGCTTATTATGTTTCTTTACTGCTTTCTCTCCACAGAAAAGTCACTTTGGTGACTTTTGTATTCAAAACAGAGACAATTTGCAGTGGGCACACTGCCACCTTTAAACACGTAAGAAAAGAAAAACAAGAACCAATTCACTAAGTTAGTAGCGGCAAAATCCCCAGACAGGAAAAAAAAAAAATTTACATCTCTATCCCATTTTGTTGTCAGACTGTTTGTTGTGTTCCATTTACATCATGACTAACCAGGTCCATTATAAAAACAAGAAAGTAACCATGAAATAAATAGATGTTGACACTAGTGGGATTGCAGGGGTGTTATAACTCATCATTTTTCCTGCTTTCTCCTCCAGCTTCTGTCGTCTTCTCTTTTTTGGACCCTGTGTAATGAAGTAAACTCAGTCACACACTGAAACAGTTTTTACAGCGTACAAAGCAGCATTGACAGTCCCTGACATTCATTAAGTATTCCAGCAAATGCTCGCTCTATGGTACAGAAGTTGGGGGAATGTGTTGGGTACTGATACTCGGCTCCAAAGAGCTGAAGACATTACTGCCCTCCACCTCTTTAACGCTGCTGTCCTCACAATAGGAGTGGCAGAATAAACACGGGCTGGCACATCAGTTCTTTAACAAAGACAGGCTGACAGCTACAGGACTGGCTGTAAACTGCAGCGACGGAGGCATAAAGCAGCTGCTGAGGCAGGAGGCAGCGGTACATTAGAACGTCACGCTGAACAATGAAAATGTAGGAACAGCGAGGAACCAAAATTTTTGTCTTTCTCTTTGCAGAATTAACTATTTATCTGCAGTCAGAGGTTCTACCATCTTACTACCTCCTACAGCTACAAAGATGCAAAGAAGCACACAGCTTGCACTTGTAGCTACCAAGTTCCAGACCGTTCGTCAAGGATTTACCCACCGGAGTCTGATCCAGGCTCATCATCTATTGCTACTTTCTCAGCTGTAGGAGGTTCCTTGGCTGGACCAATATCCTCAGGTTTGTCTGTGTTTAAAGCAGAAAGAAACAAAAGTTAAGGGAGAATACACAGGCGACTAGGTGCAGGGAGATGAGGTGACTAGTGGCAAGGTTTACCAACAAGCCAGCTGTGGTGCCTCAGCAGGATTGTAATAATTCACTCCCACGGTGGATCTCTCTACAACCCTCAGAGAAGCATTGCAGAACTGCTCCTTATTTCTCACTGCCTCTGTCTGCCAGGCTTTACGTTCCTAGAAGCCCTGGAGATTCACTGGTTGCACGGGCAAGTCACCTTTGGAGCTGTGACTATAAGCAGGATCTCTTACTCAGGCCAGAGGAAGTGGCAGAGAACTCTGCTGACAAACAGCCATCTAGATTTAAAAGGACCAGGGCACACAGAACCAGAGGATCTTAAGAACTTCAGAAAACTGCAAGTCTTAGTGTCCCAAGAGTTGTGTTTTTTTTCCTGGCATCCATCTAAGCCACAAACCTTTCTCCTTAACAGCTCATTCTACTACTTGATATACAACACGACCTTGAATACTTGGCTCTGGACACCCGGAACTCATTGATGGCTTACCTTTCTTCTAAGGCAGGCAGCCAGCCAAAGAGACAAATAGTGACTAACCATCCTAGGAAGTTTATAAATACTTTCTGTTCCTTCACAGAAAAAAACCCCAAACAAATGGTGGGGGGAAAAGGACACGGCCAACCGTAGATTTTCCCAGCTGACTTTGAAAATTAAGAGGATCATTTAATTTTACAGTTAACTACTGTCTTCACGTATTTAGCTCCCTGTCACTCAAGGCAGAGAGAGATGAGTGTGTGACACACAGTAATGATATACTAGGAGTTATACACACGCTCCCCACCTGCTCCTTACCTTCTTGTTTCCCCTCCGTGGGAGGGATAGTGTTCTCAGTCTCGGAGGTTGCTGTAGCATTCTTGCCTGAATCGGTTTTTGTGGTGTTCTTCTCCTTTTTGGGTTTGGGTTTTGCAAACTTGGCCTTATTCAGGAGATACTGCACTTCCCTGTCCAGGGCTGCTATCTTCAGCTCTACATCTTTTGACAGCAGGACAGGTTTCTCAGTAGGAGAGAGCTTGTTCTGCTCAGCCAGCGTCTCATTTTTCCAGATCTGTGGGATGGGAGGGAAGAGGTGCTTTTTGAATGCTTCTGGGTTCCAGGAACCATTGCTCCCTGCTACATTTCCACCAGCTGCTTAGTTACCAGACATAGGACAAAACAAAGAAACAAAATCCTCAAAACCCAGTGGCTGCTTCTAAAAACTGCATGCAGCCAGGTTACTGGGCTACACCACCACTCCTGGAGACAACTCTCCACATGCAACACAAGAAGCATCGTCCCCCACAAAGCAGTCTGGGGTCAAGGTGGGCATTAGAAAACACTGAAACACACAAAAGGTCTGCTGGTGGTATGGAAACAAAACAGGCACACTCTATTCCATGACCTTGAGTGAAAGTACATGACAGGAAACGCAACCCAAAAGTGCCACCCTCACCCTCCCCCAGAATCATTTGATCCTTTATTACCGTTGTTTCATTGATGGCTTTTTCCAGCGTACCCAGTTCCACTTCTGTGAATATCTGGTCAGACTCTGGAATCATTCGGGCTCCCCTTAAAGATAAGAAGAAAGTTTATTTTTGTAAAACCAAACAGACTATACATGGGCAACTCGGTGTTTACCACTCCAGTAATCGCAATAATAAATGGTTGGTGATGTGCAGTGACCAATTAGTACATTTTGCACCCATGTCTCTTACGTCTGCAGGAAACAGAGTCCTAAATCAACCTCTGGATGCTAAGAATGGAATACAGAGCCAACAAATGCAGCTATCAAGAGAGCAGAAAAACAGGGAAGATAGAAAAAGCTGAGGCCATAGGACCACGAGGGAGAAATCTGCTTGAAAACAGTGTGTACAGTGTTGGACACGTCCTGTCCGCCCAGTTTAAACAGAGCTTGTGTGCTTCTGTTAATGTGTTCTGCAGAACCAAGCACAAGGAAGCAGGGTTTTGGTCGTCTTTCCTCAAGAAGTGCTAGTTGCTTTCAGACCACAATGCAATTTGCTTAAGTTCTGTTGACACCTCTTACGTTACCAGCTGCACAACTCTCCTTCCCAACAGCTTGCTCTTACTTGAGAAAGATGGTTGAGTGGTTGAGCAGACTCTCCAGGGCAGCCAGGCGTTCCGGCCACTTTCTCCTTTCCTCAACACGGAAGAAGAGGTTTCTACAAAGCTTTTTCAGCTCTGAAAGCTTGTCTTTCAGCTCCTGCGAATGGGGAAAAGGCAAAAGGAGACAATTAGTTTGCCCACTATCTAACATTGTAAGCCTCAGAAGTTAAACCTGCGGTTTTTGTCATTTTCTCTATCAAATAGGCTATTTCAATACAGCAAAAAGAGCCACATGACTAAACTTTATGTGGAATCAACAGGTTACTGCTGGAGCTGTTGAAGACGCACCCGTGGCTGGAAGAACAACTTCATACTATGTTCTGTGCACAGTGCACCAAGGAAGCAAGGAACTTTCGAGAGCCAGGTTATAAAGGATCAGGATGGATCAATACTCTATCAGCCTGTGTGGCAATTTCTATGGCAGTTACAGCAAACTGGTATCCTGACTACACACAGCAGTACCTTAGTTGTGGCTGCATAGCCCTCCTCCTCCATCCAACTGGAAGCCTCGCTAAGCTTTCTGGAAATTTCTTCTCTCTGCTCCTCCGTTGAGACAAACTGATACTCCTCTTGGTAAAGCTTGTCCTGAAAAGAACAAAGCAAGCACTCCTGTCAAACACCACTGAGCATGGAAGCATAAAACAACCAGGCCACCCACCTGCAACTGGGCTGGACTGTGAACTCCTGGGGTGCTGCCTGCACTGGCCAGGAGATTCTCATTCAACCCTCCCAAATCTGAGCTCCTGCTCCTAGCATTACCAGGAGCATGATGGTAATACACCAGGTATATAGACAGACACGCAGACCACGTGTATGACGGTAAAGCTGCAACAACCAGAATCTCACACACACTTAACATTAATTGCCTCTTCTGTACAAGATTACTTGAGAAGCTGTAGCTACTTTCCAGCCCGAGTGCAATTGTTCCAAAACACATGGGTAAGTGCACATAAGGGATACTGGAAACCCAAAGTTTAGTGTGTTAGACACGCTGAAGGAAAGCATTCATTCTGTGTCAAGAAAACCTCCCGAGTCCACATGGCCTTGGGAGGCCTAATGGTAGCAGAAACAGTGACTGAAAGATGAGACCTGGGCTCTTCAAATCAGCTTCCCCCAGCTCAAGCAACTCTGCTGCATTCAGATCAGCCAAGCTGCCCTTCTACCTGCCTTCCAGGAATTCTCTTTTCTTTATATCCCTCTCTTACCTGGGTCTCAAAGATGAATGACTCCAAGCTGTTGGCTGACTTTTCTCTTTCCTGTTTCTCTAGATCTCTGACCGTCAAGTCTTGGAGTCTAACGTGCAAAGAGAACAGAAATCAAAGGTAGCAAGTGCCTTTAGATGAGCACCACATCACATACATCAGCTTCTGAGGATAGCAGCACTACGTGAGCTATCACCATTCCAAAGCAATTCACTTCCTTTATTTAGAGCTTTACCCCAGCAGAGCCATTTCAAACATACTTTTTCATTGAGCTCTTCAGTTCATCCTCCAGCAAGTCAGGCACATCGTTTACATCCAGTTCCATGGTGATCTCATGGACAAGCTTCTGCTTCTTGGGTGCTTTGATCTTCTTCTCTTCCTCCGTTTTGGTAACTGTGCTGTCACCAGAACTTTTAGACGGTTCTTCCTCTTTCACAGTTTCTCTGTTTTCTTTGGGATCCTGTAACAGACAAAGTATATTCTCAGGCAAGGAAACATACTTGCAGATTTTGCAACTTTTCCAAGGCAGGGCACTCACAGGGAAAGAAGAATTCCACTGAGCACTGTGGGAATTTTATTAGTTTCAGAAATACTCCTCAGACACCAAAATCACAGTCCCGTTCCTTCAATCCGATGCTCACCTGAGACTCTAATTTCTTGCCTTCTTCCTTCTTCTGTGACTCTGCTTTTGGAGGGGCAGTTTCTGCCTGACCCGGAGACTGCTCCTTCTCTTCTCCCTGCTCGTCACCGGCATCTTCTGCACTGCTTTTGTGGTCTTGCTTCTCCCCCTGCTCTTCTTTACCCGTTTCTGCTAGGCTCTCTTCTTCTTCCTGGTCACCACAGGCAAGTAAAGGGGAAACCAAAATGGTGTTTTTAACACAGGAATTCCATGCAAATCTTTTGCAGAACAGATAATCCTCTGCAAAAAATGTACACGTGAAAAACAGCACTCACAGGGACTGCAGCCATTAGTGAGGGACTGTGCTGAGCTAGAATAGGAATTAAGAGTTACTTCAGTGCAGAACATGACTCCGTGACCAGGAGCTTTCATCTCACTAGAAAGAAACCTCGTCACTACTGCCAGCGTAACAGCAGCTGTGCCTATATGGCCCAGGAGGAAGCAAGGAGCCTGCCAGACAGCTGCACAGACAACACACAGGCAGAAGCCTACCCACAGAGCACACAGGACAATTTAGAAACAAAAGACTTCCCCACAAACAAGTCCTTTAACACTAGTCCACCACTGCTGAACTTGCCAGCAAGAGAGCACAAGTTTCTTCAAACGCACACCACATGAAACTCAAAGGAATAAAGCACTTTGTGACAATATTTAAAATCCTGACATGCTGCCAGACACCTTTAATTCTGCTCACACAAATCACTGCCTCTTTAGCAGCCCTAGCAAGACCCAGGGGCTCCCTCCCACTAGCAATTACCCTTGGGCTCACCTGAACCGAGTCTGTCAGGTTCTCTCCAGTCTCTGGCGCAGGACCACCACCCCCAAACAGGCTTGAGATGGTATTACCAAGTTCTGTCGATGGGAGACAAAAAAATCCAGAATATTGTGTATCCAAGGGAGGGAGAAAGTAATCTTCAGCTCTCAATTCTTCCCCTCACAACCATAATGATCCCCAAGGAGGTCCCTTTGTGGTGTAGGTTAGCTACATACACTGCAGGAAAACTCTTCTTTCCCTGACCTCACGTTGTTATTTTTGCATGCACAGACAAGCTGGGGCCTCTACCCCTACTGGAATATGACCTGAAATTTCTAACTTTAACTAAAAACCTTCAAGCTTCAACCTGTGGCTGCATTAGCTGTCCCTGCATCTCCCCTTCACCTCTACACATACAGATTTCCAGCTGCTCTCTGTAGGGAAGTCTGTGCCCTAAAACCTGAGCAATGCAAAGCACAGATCAGGGCATCCCAACCCAGACAACCAGACAGGAGAACACTGAGGGGCTGTGGATGCAGGACTTCCCTTCAGGGCAGACCTCTGGAACTGATCTGCTGTGGCTGAACAACCAGAAAGCTACTTTTATTTTTCAAGTTGCAACGCATGCCATAGTTACCTTAGGAGCGTATGACATTTCAGAGCTCCTTGCAGCACCCAGAAGCCACTCGCAAAAGGCTTTTAGGTATTTTGGAGCCATATGCACAATCAGAGGCTATAGCTAACTGTTTAACTTCCATACCCCAAAACAAGGGTGCTTGCTCTGCTCAAAGCAATGATATGTTTTAGTCATCCCAGCTACTGCAGGTAAAACACAACCACCAGTATGAATATCAAAGCTCAGCATTTACTTGTCAGTGTTGACTCCTCCTCCAGCTTGTCTTCCACCAAGGTCTCAAACACAGATTCCACCTTGGAGAGGGGAGCACAGAATTAGTTTTAAGCAGGGACCATCCATAACAGAGAGAGGGACAGAACTGGAAAATACATAGGCTGACAAACTTCACAACAGGGTGGTGCTTACCCGGTCAAGACTTAGTACTCCACTCTCATCCATGTTGAAGTGAGCTTTGATGCCTTTGGATTCATAATCTGAGTGCTTCCTGAAACTGTCCCCAACTCCCTTTAGCCTCACAGTAGTGAGATTGAGAGAACCAAAAATCCTGATGACACAGCAACAAAAGCAGAGAGAAAACTTAAGATAACAATGCTGCAGAACAGCTAAGCACTTCTCACAGTCATGTTTACAGTGATGGACAACTGCACAGAGCAAAGAACCAGCTCTGTTTGCCTTGGTTTGGTTTGCCTAAGCGCATAAAACTCCGAGAACAGATCTGCAGATATGCACTGGTGGCCAGTCAGATTTGTAGGCCTGCCTGCCAATAAAATTTTCCAGCTAGGCATATTGCAATGCCATGGAGCTGTCTGCTCAGACGCTGGGCTCAACTCACCGCATGTCATCCTGGTTCAGGAAAGACAGATCTCCATAGTTGACATAGAACTCAAAGTCATCTGTGTAGCGGTTGAAAGTGATAACTTTGCGCTGTGGGTAGGGTCCCATGCGCTGGAACAAAATCCTCTTGTTATGCTTTAAACTCTTGGATTTATCATCCTCCTCAACTTCACGAGTAAACTCCACCTGCATCACAAACGGAACATATGACTCGGCAACTGCAAACTCCCTCTACAGCATTTCATGTCACGTTTCTGCAATGTTTGGCTGCTCTACCTTGTGCAAAACTTGGGGGTCAGGTAAGTATTTCTCAACAGATGTTTCTATGTGCCTGGCTTCTTAGATATAATAGCACTTCTACAATACGGAAGATTTTCTCCCAGCGCAACCCCATTTGCCTGTACCTTGCACAAGAGGAAGAAAGCCAAGGATTACCTGGATAGGAAACACAGCGGCATCCCGAACAATGAAAGGCTTCACCTTAAAGGCTTTGCTCAGAGCAGCTGCCTGGTAGACTGCACCCATAGCAGCAGCCTCATCGGCATTGATATTCTTGCCCAGTTCTTCTCTATGAAGTGAAAAGCAACAGATGTCAGCTTTGCAGCCGCTGCCATAAACAGCAACTTGTCAATAGGAGACAGACTAGAAGGGGGCCTCACATACTCACTTGCCCACAGCTTTCAGCAAAACCTCCTGCACTTTGGGGACCCGTGTGGCACCGCCAACTAGAATCACCTGGTCAATTCCATCCTAGGGATTGGAAACAGTCACCTTGTCTTGAGAAAGCAATTTTGGAAAGCTAAGTTCAGGGCTTCCTTAAGCTCCTTCCCCGGTCACCACGCACTGGTGTGGTGCTCTGAGAACACCCATGCTACATCCTGCCGTCCCAGTGCAGGTCAGTGCCTGACAGATCTCAGACAGGCTGACACAAGCCTTGCCAACATGAGGAACCTGGAGTCAGGTTTGTCAAAGAGGGACAACGTGACCGCTGCTTCAAGCCACCTGAAACATGGGACTTGATTCAAAATTAGACAGACTACAGTTTAATGCCAGAGGAGCCAGTTATTCAGACAGCAAGGTGGACCAGAACAGATGGAAACACAGACTCTGAGAGGTGACTCAGTGTCTTGCATTGAATACCAGAGCCAAAAGATGCTCAAGAGCGTCCTGGCACCCTGGCAAGCGAGCATTTAACAATGCAGTAAGTCTCTCCAAAGGACTGCATCACATTTGGTCCAACTGTGGTCCACCACAGGGCTTCTAAAGGGAGTGCTCAAAAGAGAAGCCTGAACAGCAATAATGCTGTTTCCAGGCTCTTTGAGATAAAACTTCAGAAGAGCAATCAGAACCAACATCCGAGACAAAGAAAGGAAAGATCAGTGTTTCAAACCTCCAGCCCAAGAGTAAAGTTTTTTAAGAGAAAGAAACGCCTCCTCCAAGTCCTTTGTTTCTGGTGGATAGTGCAGGGAGCCGTGACAGGCTCCTGCTTGACACCGCAGCAAGTAACCTCACTGCAGCAGCAACACCACTCTATTATGACAGCAGGCATCTGTACCTCTCAGCAGTGCCAGTAATGCAACCACCAATGCTTTGATTGTGACACAACAGCAGCTCTGTACATAAAAACTTCAGGCTTGTTAACGCATTCCTAAGCCTACCATGTTCATCTCTGCGCTGCTCAGAGCCTGTTGCACAGGTCCTGGGACTCGCTGGAACAAGTCAGAGCACAAATCCTCAAATTCTTGCCTTGAGACCTTGGCCTTGAAGTCGATGTCATCTAGTAGCCCCTCAATCTGTCCAGAAAAAAAACCCCCGCCAGAATTAAATTATTTGTGGAGCATTCTCCAAGCAAAATCTTTGCCTGACTTGCCACAGTGTGCAAAACGTTCCAGCTTTCTCAACGCACTAGGACCTGACTGCGCTCATCTGAACCCTGCCATTGCTAAGGTGACGAGAAGATAGAATGCAGCTGAAACAGACAGCTTCTCTCAGCAAAAGTTTATTTACCAAGCTTCACGTGACTAGCTCTCATCCAGTCCCCTCATTTAATCGCCAGCGGTACTAAGTGGGCACAAGTTGAGAGGAACCACCAGTGCCGCCACCACCTCTGGAACACCAGGAGCAATGCTCTTCAGCATGCTGACACTGCAGAGGGACAGTGTTCCTACGCAGCTGTCCTTAACCCACCCCGCCCTCAGACCTAGAAAAGCTGGAAAGCCTGTGACAGAAGGTCAGACCTGTGCCATGTGGTCAGCATTTGCGCTCAGGACAGTTTTCAGGCGGTTGGCCTCCTTCAGTAGTTTGGCCATGGCCCGGGGATTCTTTCGGACGTCTTTGGAAGGGTGCTGATCTTTAAAGAGTTTTACCAAATAGTCCCGGAGACGAAGCTCCATCTCTAAACCTCCAAGAGTACGGTCAAACCTGAGCAAAAGAACAAACAGAGATGTAACAACTTAAAATGAGTTGAAATACAAACAAACTTCATCTATTATTTCACAAATGTGCAGAGCGGCAAGTGGTCAAAAGTAGCTGCAGTATTACAACCTGTGATTGACTGTGAAAGAACAATTGTTCCAAAAATAACACATTATAACAAAACAAAGAAAAGAAAGATTCATCACCACAATAGCCTCTGAGCAGGAAACTTCATTACGTTTACAGTAAAGGCCTTATTGCCAAGCATGTCAAACTGCTGAGAAGCCAAAGGATAACTGTCTCAGCTCCCAGGTATTTTCTTGGAAACAGGAGTATAAATGTTTTGGATTTAAAATTGCTGGGCTGGCAATTCACAGCACCCCCCTCCTTATCTGGCAAACACGCTGCATTTTCATTGCTCTCTAGAAGGGTATTCTGCTTTTTCAAGCTGACACGCTCCACTTCTGTAAGATTATAGGAAATGGAATTATGCTAAAATGGCTTGAAGCTATAAAAAAGCAAGCCCGAAGCAAATTAAGTATACCGGTTGCCTCCTGGGCTCCTGGACGTTCTCAGATACCTTCTGCACAAGATGGCGACACCAGAATTATTACTAATCGGAGCCTTCTTGCTCCAAACGTTTCCCACTCTGCCATCCAAATTACTGTGCTGAAGCCTCACTGCAGAATTCCACATTTAGAAGAGACTGTGAAACAAATGGTTTCTTTCCTGAGACCTGTGGGTTTTGTGCAACTCATGTTGAATTCTTACCCAATGCCCTGGATCTGCAACTGAGGTTGGGTTCCCGAGTCCTTAGTTTTCACTGTCTGATACGTAACAATAGTACAAACAGTGCTTCCTGCTCCCATGTCGTAAAACATGATATTCTGAAAAGAGAAGCTGGGATGGTGAAGCAGAAACACCTGGATATCCCCCACAAGTAAGGAAAGAACCCACTGCTGTCTGAGCTTGATACAGGCCAAGACTATCTGCTCCCTAGCCTGGCTTTATACCGTAATGACAGGACTCGTACTTTGATCAAACACAGGAGATGTTCAGGGTCACACCTGACACAAGCAGACAAGAAAACTTTTTTCATCCATTTCACAGATCAGAAAAAAAAGCTTTCCTCTTTAAAAGTTTCTTCAACTTCAGGAAAATCAAGTATTTCAGAGTCTGGCTTCCAATACCTTAGGAAATCACTGCTGTTATTCCCCCCCACTGTTGACGGGCAAGGAAAAAACACAGGTTTACAAAATGGGAACTCCCAGCCACCTGCCCTCACTCCAGAAGCTTTCCGGCTTCACCACATATTCACGTAGGGGTTTCGTCTCTTCCTCTTTTTGATGAGCACATGAGAACAGAGGAGACTGGTTGACTAGCAGAGTCCAATTCCTCACAGTTAAGTCCTTGTGACTTTATCTGCAGCACTTTCTCCCCTACATGCAGGCACTTGCACGAGACTCTCCACGTCTCCCAACTGCACCTACCTGTGCGGTAGCATTGATGTCTTTCCTCCTAAAAACTCCATAGTTCAATGCTACAGCAGTGTTGTCATTGATCAACTGCAGCACCTTCAAGTCGGCCATGCGAGCGGCATGCAGAACTGCTCTCCTCTCCGCCTGGTTGAAGTAGGCAGGAACGGTGATCACCGCGTCCTTGATGGGCTGCTCTGAAAGAGTTGCAGGGAACATGTTTTTCTATCAGTGTAGCCATGTGCAAAGACTCGTTATAACGGGGTGATGGTAGCAAAGCCAGAGAATCCATGATAAAGACTCATACAGAATGCAATCCTGAAGCAGCATCAGCAGCCAGAATCATTAGGGATGAATCTCGCTGTGTCCCATTGAAACCAAGCAGATTTTGCAGATTCTTGCAAAGCCACGTGTCTACTGACCTCTCTTTCACATGTTAGGATGCCTTAGATTTCAACAAATATTATCTTCATGGAGCCTTACTTTATCACTGGATTATGTTCACTCTCCAGAGTCAAAAGTCTTTTGACTGGCTTTAGTATTACTAACCAAACAACACACAGCCTCCTAGTTACGATCCAAGTCAAACACATCAATGAAATTCACCCAATTTTCATTACTGTGGTATTTCACTAGCAACACAGCAAATGCATGACAGTCTCTTATCTGTTAGCAAGTTTCACAACAGAGGGCAGTTTTTGCTCTTTCCTTGTAGTTCAGCTCTAGCAGCAAGTCTCCATCTAGACCAGTTACAATGCAGACTTTAACAGAGCCACTTCCACCTTCCCCTGCAGTTACCCACCAATGTGCTTCTGCTCTAGTCACATGTGTCACTAAGAAAACACTTTACTCTCTTTCTCCAGAGATTGCCCGTAAGGCTCCTTCGCTGCAAGGTTGCGTGGGATCTGGGGTGCCTGCCCCCAAGAATAGGATTAAGACCCCAAACTTGCATCATATTAGAAACAAATGACAACTTGATAGCCGCTAAGTCTTGCTTAAAACCTACAGCTGAAAAGACCCAATGTCCTGTTTCTAAAAATCCGTGGGTTTTCAAACACCTTTAGTCTCTGCTCAAATCCTATAATATACAAACACACGCATGCACAGACACTGTAAGAAACAGCTAAATCCTTCCAACCTGCAAATTCCTCAGCCAGACCACGTGAATAGTTCAGGACCATCCCCAGCATCTCCTCTGGAGAATACTGTATCGTTCTACAAGAAACAGACAGGAAAGAAAATTACAGCAACAACAGAGTCAGCTGTAGAAGCCTAGCAGCCAAAGTCCCATCCACAAGGAACCCAGAAGCAGCCACTTACTGGGATAGCTTGAAGATAACGGTCTGCCTCTTCTCATCCTTCACCAGTTCATGCTCTGGGAATCGGGCCTGGTACAGCGCCACGTGGGGGTTATCGATACGCTTACCCAGCAGATCCTGAAAGTATCTGAATGCCACCTTGGGGGTCCTTATGGACTGCGGAAAGAAAAAGCACATCACCCAGCTGCATTTCTTCGGCTTTGCTGTTGTCAAACAAACCTGTCCTGAGGTACATGGTGAACAACTTTTGCTATGGGAGGTAGCAGCACAAGACCGGCACACAAAGAGCCAGTACAGAAAGCCAGTAACGCACCAAGGAGATGAGAAGAAAGAAATAAAGCTTCCTAGCTCGGACATTTATCATGAAGGACCCAGCAGCGGGAACATATATCTTGCGCACAGAAACTGCAGTTGGCACGGTGAGTAACAAGAACTCTTACCATTCCTAGTGCGCTGTCACCAAAGAGACGCTCGTTCTCCTTCAAAGAAACAGCCACAGGCGTTTTCCTTCGTGACTCCCTGTGTAGAAAGAGAGGAATAAACCAGTCGAAACAGGTGAACGTTCAGTACAGAGTCCCTAGTGAGGAAAGGTGTTGTTTCCATTCCAGAGAGACTAAGGGAAGGTGCTTGGATACCACCTACGGAGATGAAGGCCAGCCTCCCCTCCATTCATCTGAAGGGCTGTGATAGCAGCACCTCCTTTCAGAGCTTTCATACCTCCCAATGCTCCTCGTGACACAGGCAAATAACGGGCTTTAGCGAAACACGGACAGACATCTTTCAAATTCACAGTTGAAGCTGTGGTGAGCAGATTGTTATTTTTCCCATAAGACACGAGAACTTAACAAGAGGTGACGCATTTCTGCTCCAATTCACGCATTAGCACACCAAGGTGAGTATTTCACTACGATAACTACGAAATGGCTTAAAGCTGTCCACTATGCTCAGCGCACGCTACCCACAACCAAATGTCTCGTAACACATTGTCAATTCTCTACCATAAGGCTACAATAAAATGAATTGCCATGAAGAAGAAAGGCTCAAAAATAGCCTTCTGGAACGTGCTGCTTCGTACTTAGGCAAGACTTGCTTTACTTTTGCTTTCCTCTGCTAGCGAGCAAGGCAAGACAGTTCCCTCATTCTACCAACGACTGCCAAGTTTCAGGGAGCTGGGTGAAAAATCCATTTATCTCCAGTCTCTCAGTCTAGACTCCCAGAAAATGAGGATGGTCCTGACCGTACATCCTCTCCCAACTGCAGGTTTTTCATTCAGTGTCTCAGGGATGGGCCGCAGCCACAGCAGCCAAGTGAAAGGAGAGCTTGGTTTGCTTCACAAGCAAGTATGGGTTTCTGAACAGCTGCAGGAAAACAAACCTGCCTCTGGGGTCCCTTTGGAGAACTGAGAATCTTACTACTTCTTACCTGGATAGGCAAGAATGCGCTACTGTGGCCTTTCACATTTGAACCACAACATGCCCTTAATCACACAGGCTTTTGGTTGCTTGCTCACAAGGCCCCCAAAGCACACCCAAGCACCCCTAAGGCAGGGTTCAAAGCTGCACTGCTGCCCTGCGTGGTGCTCGGCAGCTGCTCACCCGTGGCAGGAAGCAAGGCGGAAAACACCGAGTTAGAGGATGGGCGCGTTCGTTCCCCTCACGACAGGGGAACAGCGTTCGTTCAGCCCTGGGCACCCCAAATCCCTGCCTCCGGACGGCACTTGCGCCGATGTTCCAAGCCGCGATAAGAGGGAGGGAAGCCCCCCGCGGTACGTCTGCGGTATCAGCGCGGCGACGGGCTGGAGGAGCAGCCGCTTACTTGTTTAAGACGATCTCCATCGGCACCCCGGGTTTCACGATGGCGATCTTCATCGACTCGCTGCCCACGTCCACCGACATCACCGCCACGGACCCTGCAGCACGGGAGGGGAGAGAAAAAGCCGCCGGTGAGAAGCCAGGCGGCACCAGGCCAAGCTTCTTCCCGGCACCGGGCGGCCCGGGACGGCCCATAAAGCCGGACGGGTCGTGGGCAGGGAAGGGCGGCGGGAGGGGGAGCAGGGCGGCCCGCTCACCGCCCCGCGCCTTCCCCGACAGCCGCCAGCACCGGGCCCCGGGGCCCCGCCGCCCAACGTACCCGCGCCAGGCAGGCGGCAGGAGAGCAGCAGCCAGGCCAGCAGCCAGCAGGGCACCAGCGCCATCCCCGCCGCCATCTCGGCCCGGCCCGGCCCGGCCCGGCGCGGCCCGGCCCGCCGGCAGGTGCTGCAAGCGGCGGCCCCAGCGTCTCGCGCAACCCCCGGCCCGGACGCGGCGCCAGCTCATTGGCGCGGCCGCCGGCGCCGGGACCCCGCGCGCCAATCCCGGCGGCCCGCGCGACCCCATTGGGCCACGTCGGGGGAAGCCGGAAGCGGCCACGACGGGAGCTTCGGTCCCATTGGCCGGGAGCGCCGGGGCGGGGCAGCGGGAGAAGGACGGAGGGGCGCGCGCCGTGGGGCGTCATGCGCGCGCGTGCGCAGTGGCGTCGCGCGCAAGAGCGCGCCCGCCCGGCAACAGAGCCACGTGCGGCCCGACTATTTGGCGCGAGCGCCCCCTGGCGGCTGAGAGGCACCTCGCCGCCAGCAGGCCCCGCCTCTGCTCCCGGGCCCCGCCCCTGATCCGGGCCCCGCCTCTGCTCCCGGCCCCTCCCCCGGCCCCGCCCCACCCCCTGGAGCCCCCCAGTCCCGTCCCCGTGTCCCCACTTCCCTTCCCTCCGGCCCATCAGGTGCCTCCTGCACCTCCTCGGGGCCCTGCCGGCTCCCCCCCCCGATTCCGTGCCCCACCACGCATCCCAGTGCCCCCTCCAGTGCCCCAGCCCCAGCCCGGTACACCCACCCTGTCCCAGTACCGCCCCCTCCCCAGCCCAAAGGCAGCACTGGGCTGTCTGCGACGTGCTGCCAGGCCAGAGGCCACGACTTCACGAAACGCTTTATGGCAGGGCAGCCCCCCCACTCCCTGCACTCACCGCCTGGCTGCGGCACAGGGAGGCACGATACAGGGTTACAAAAGATTTACAAAGAGGGGGTCTAGGGCTACCAAAGTGGGGGGGGGAGGTGGTCCTGGCCACCTGGGGCCAGTTGGCATCTGTTGCTTGTGGCAGCAAGTGACAGCGTCAGTCTCACATCCAGCACCTCCCCGACAGCAGAAAGCTCCAGGCATCGGCAGGTCTTTGGCAGCTTTTTTAGGTTTCAGCACTTCGATACATTTCCAATAAATTTTGTTTTTAAAAAGTCAACATAAAAAAAAAAAAAGAAAATTATTCCCTTGGCTGAGCAGGCGATGCTCGGTGCCGTCTGGTGCAGGGCACAGCGTGGCTCCACTGCCACGGCATGCATGGCCCTTGGCACGGGGCGCAGCAGGGACCGCGGCCCCCTCGGGAGATCCTCTCTGCTTGGGATGCTCAGGAGTCCGTCAAGCTGGTGGATCTGGGGTGCGCAGCACCCCCCCCACCACCCTCAGTTCATGAACTGGGTGTACCCCTCTGCCCCGGTGACAATGACGTCCATCCAGATGCGCATGGCCTCGGCTGAGGGTGCCACCATGTAGTAGAGGCGGTCATGGGTCTTGACGCAGAAGGTGAGCGCAGGGTTGGGGCTCTGGGAAGGAGGAGGAGGATGGGGTGAGCGCTCTGGTCCCCTCGAAGCAGCAGCATGCCCCCCGCCTTGCCCCCCGCGTAGCCCAGCACCAGGGTCCTGCCATCGGTACCCTGAGGAGCTGGTGTCATTAGGGGCCACGGACCACCCTGGGAGCATCCCCGGCACGAGGTGCCCTGCTGCATGACGGAGGGTGATGCAGGGGGTACGGCGATGCCAGGGGGGTCCCGGCACACACCGGGGCAGCAGCGGTGCCCAGCTCTCACCTTTGCAGCGCTGCGGAGGTGGTCATAGTAAACCTCTTCGATGGCTTGGAAGTAGATGACACCCTTCAGCTTTGTCTCGTGTTTATCTGCCCGAGAGAGGGAATCGGTGTCAACTGCGGCACTGCGGGCAATGGCATGGGGAGCGGGCAATGCCACAAGGCAGGGGGGCGCGGGGCAGCACAGGGACTCACCCATGTAGTAGGAGAGGGTGCGCTTCATGCGGTCGAAGACGAACCAGCGCTTCTTCCAAGACTTGATCTTGCCGCCCATCTTGACCAGGTAGCCCTTGCACATCTTCTCTGTCAGGATGATGTGGTAGCAGGTGTCCACGCTGTGGCCCGAGGACTCGATGTGCAGCCGCAAGTCAAAATCCTCCTTGCGGATGGGGAGGTACCGCGTCAGGGGACGAGCCTGGAAAAGCAACGCAGCCCTGCAAAGCCTGCTGGTGGAAGCGAGAGCCGCATCTCCCCGCGAGGACACCGGTGGGGAGCTGGGTCTGCCTCATCGGCCAGGCTGGGAGAGGGGACCCCAGAGGGGGCAGCCCGCCCCGCACCTGTGAGAAGTGCTTCTCCCGCAGCTTGACCTCCTTCTCCACCAGCTTCTGCCGCCGCGCGGTCTCATCCTGCAGCCGGCGTTCCAGCTGCTCCCGGCGCCGGCGCTCGTCCTCCAGCGCCTGCCGCCGCAGCTCCATCTCCCGCTCCTGCCGGCAAGCACAGGCGCTCAGCCCCGGGGATTGGGAACCCGCTCCGCGGCCGGCTGCGGCGCCAGCGCCCCCTCTCACCCGGGATTCCATCAGCCGCGACTTCTCCGCATGCGCCTCCTTCAGCATCTTCTCCATCTCCTCGATCTTCCCTGCCTCCATCCCGCTGGCACTACAAGACATGCAGCTGTCCCAGTGGGAAGGACCTCGAGCCAGCATCGTGGCCAGGAGAGCGGGCTGTCCCTCTGGCCATGGGAGCTGGCCCCGGGCTTACCTGGAGATGTTGTCGGGCGAGCAGGCAGAGTTGTTGCCGGTGGAGATGCTGGTCTCCATGCTGTCTGAGCTCTCCAGGCTGAGGGTGTCGTACGCATGGTCCAGCTCCTCGGCCCGGGGCCCGATGCCGTGGGGACGGTGGTGGTGGAGGATGGAGTGATGCATGAGCGGGGGGAAAGCAGCAGGGAAGGGGGGCTGCCCATGCAAGGCTTCCCACTGGGACTGAGCCTCGGCAGCCGCTTTCTGCTTCAGCTCCGCGAGCCGCCGCTTCTGCTCCTCGATCACCTGCTGACCTGCACCACGGGAAGAAGACGATGACAACTGAACACGCTGTGGCGGGCAAGGGGACGGTGCGGGCAGGAGAAGACACCACAGGCGCTGCTGGAGCCAGCCGGGTAGGGATGGTGGGTGCAGAGGTGGGAGCCACCGTCACAACTCCCTGGCGACCACGGCAGGCAGCATCTGTCCGGGCAGGAGGAGGGGGCTCGGGCAGCCAAGGGGGGCACATGCGCCAGGCTGGCAGGAGCAGGCTGGGCAAAGCATTAGCGGGTTAGGGATGCACAGGGTTGTCCCTTAGCGGATGCTGAGAGGCACCTGGGGTCCTGGGCTGGTCATGCCCCTCCTATGCATGGCAGAAGGTGCCAGCAAACAGCCATGCTGCTGCCTCTGGGCTGCTCTAGGCAGTCCAAGCCGCCCCACGTCTCTACCTGGTAGATCGCCCGGCTGCAAAGGCTCTGCTGGGAGCAGCTCGGCTGGAGACAGGCCGTCGGGCAGAGGGGTTGTGGGGGAGAGAGGAGGGGGGGGGGGAAGCGAGAGACCGTGAGAGAGGCACTGTGTCCCACTGGAGCGCTGCTGCCCTCGGCCGGGCTCCCTTCTCCATCGCCCGAGCGGCAGTGGGGCAAGCGTCTCCCAAAGTCCCACCACCCCGCAGAGCCGGGACGCGGAGCTGGAGCTTACCCTTCTGCTGCAGGGCCAGCTGGCGCTTGGTCTCAATGTCCTGCAGTGTGGCCGCCAGGTTGCGGGGCAGGCTGCCTGCCGGGCTTGGGGGGCCCTGGGCAGGATGACAGGCAGTCATCTGTGGGGACGGGGACAGGGGCTGGCACTGGGTGCTCAAGAGTCGCGACTGGGGTGCCCAGGGCTGCGTGACACCCGGCTCCCCGCTGGCAGCCGTACCTTAGGCGAGGGGCTGCGCCCCAGCACGGAGAGGTTGAGCTGTGAGGTTGAGGGGGTCCTGCTCTTCATCCGAGGGGCGAGGGCACTGGTGTCACCCTCTGTTTTGGCACGATAGACCTGGGCACGGAGACAGGGAGGTGAGAGGAGCACGGGGGGGCTGCAAAAGCCCTCCCTGGATGGATGGCTCAGCCGTTGGCGGGGCTGAGCATCTCCTCCCCAAACCCTGCCCCAGTGCTGTCTTGGCAGGGGTGCAGGCAAGAGGAGGCAGTGGCTGCCTGCCCCAGGCATGCTGCCTGCCGCGGGTCGGCTCTTCCCCTGCCTGCTGCGGCACCTGGGTGCCTGGCAGAGCCCAGGGTGCGGAGCCGGTGGGAACATCCCCGCGCTGCTCTGCTCCCACTGCGGCTGGCAGCCCCGAAGCCTCAGCCCCAGCGGCAGGGAGCCGGGATTACCTGGAGAGGCTTGTGACAGGAGTGAGCTTTAGCTGGAAGCGGAGGAGGGGAAGAAGGAGGAGAGACAGAGGAGGAGGAGGTCTCAAAGCCAGCCATGACCTCCTGGTACCACTTCTCTAAATCAAGAGCCGGGAGCCACACGGGGCCCCCCAGCAGCTGCTGCTCCATCTGGAGAGAGATGCCTCGTAAGAAAGGAGGGAGGGCGAGATGCAGCGAGAGGGACAGACACGCAGAGTGAGAGAGAGCAGAGCATCCCTGCCTGCTCCTGCACCATCCAGCCCAGCCCTGGGACCTGCAGACCACCAGGGACCCCAGGCACTCCCTGGCCGAGTCCCAGCAGCTCCAGGACCCCCTGCTGCTCGTGGGGCCGGGGAGAGCCGACACAACCACTTGGAAGGCACAGAGCCCCCCTGCCCTGCACCACGGGATGGGCAGGGCTCAGGCAGGCAGCAGGGTGCCAGGCAGTGGAGCAGCAGGCAGGGCAGCGAGGGGTGGTGGGCTGGGAAGAGCCCAAGCTGCCGCTCGACCCCTTCCCGTGCATCCCCATCACCTCCCCAGGAGAGCGCAAGGGCAGAGGGAGGGGACCAGGATACGAACCTCTGCAGAGATGGAGGGAGAAGAGAGAGACGGAAGAGGAGCAGGAGGAGGAGGAGCAGCGCAGCCTGAGGATGAAGGAGCCGGAGGGGCGCAGCCCAGCGGGGAAGCGGCAGGGGCACGGAGGCTGCCCAGGATGCCCGAGAGCTGCTCAACGGTCACGTACTGGGCAGAAAGAAGCAGATTAAACTGGGAGAAGAGGCTCTGAGCAAGGGCAAGCAGGCACAGGGGAACGAGCAGGCGGCTCCAGCCCCTAAAAGAGGGTGCCATGTCCCCAGGAAGAAGGGCAGCTGGTGCTGCCCGCCGCCCCGGAGCTGGGCACTGAGTCAGGTCCCCCCTTGCTCTGCGTCCTCCTCGCCTGGGACCGGCAGCCAGGAAGGGGTCCAACAGGCAAAGGGCTGCCCTCCCACCCTGCTGGGCGCCCGCTCTGCTCCCCTGCCCCAACTGCTGCCGCCCGAGAGGGCAAAGCCCATCCAGAGCAGGTGAGAAGCGCTCCCCAGCGAGGAGACCGGGCGGCTCCAGCCTCTGCTCCCTGCTCAGCTGCAGCCAGACAAGTCCCCCAGCCCAAAGAGAGAGGTGGGCTCTGAGCACCAGGGCACACGGGGAGGCCACGTGGTCTGCAGCATCCTCGCTGCCCGGGATGCGGTGGGTGACCCAAGGGAGCAAACCCGAGCATGCTCTGGAGCGGGTACCTCGTCAGCTGCGGGAGGTACAGCAAGCAAGAAAGAGCGCTGAGTGGCAGCAGGGGCAGCAGCAGAAGCTTTAGTGTCCAGGCTGGGGCCGTGCGCATTGCTGCAGAACCTGAAAACGTCAGACAGCCTCATGTACTCCTAGAAATCCACGGCGGAGGAGAAGGAGGAGAGTTAGACGCATGCGCTGGCATCATGGTGCTGACTGCAAAGTGGGAGCAAATCTCTCCGCGCCCACATGCCCCACTGCCGCCTGCCCAGCCCTTCCCTGCCGTGTTGCCCTCCCTGCCTGCAGCTGCCCCGGTGCACAGCACTGTGCAGGGAGCGGGGTGCCCCAGCTGGGCTGGGCATCCCAGCGTGCCGCTTTGCTCCTGCCTTAGGTGTGGCTTTGCTGGGTGCAGGCTGGGGATGGAGGGCTGCAGCCTGCCCTGCCGCGGTCCCAGCTGCCTTCAGCCGTTCCCATCACCCAGATCTCAGGGTCCTGCAAGGGTCCCTGGCCACAAGCCCTCCCCATTGCGACAGCGCCGGATGAGGCACCTTGAGCTGCTCCGAGCCAGCTTAAAATCCACTTCCTCACCCTTTCTGAACCAAACATGCTAAAGCTGGGGATTTGCTCTCAGGACCCTAAAGAATGCTGTCAGGAGGGGCCCAGCCAGCAGGTAAGTGGCAGGCAAGGGGGAAGCGCAGGGATGCCTGTGCTGAACGGCACCATGCTGGGGTTAAAACCGAGGGCAGCAGTGGGAGCCAGGATGCCCAGTAGGCTCAGGAGAGCGCCTGAAATTGGGGTCTGAGTGTTAATGAGTGCAGCTGCTGGAGAGCTAAATGAGAGATGCTCCAGCCATGCCATCACAGCGCGCTGCTGTGGGGATGCCCTGCTGCCCGAAGGCGACGTTAGTCCACATAAGGGGTCTGGCGGCGGCTCGGCGAAGGAGGGGACAAGCGAGCAAGTACGTGCAGTTAGTCCCGTTACCTCTTGTGCCTTGGGGTAGGAGCGGGCGGCAGGAGAAGCTAAGGAGGCGGCTGCTGCTGGCGGGGGGCTCAGGGGCTTAGTTCCCTCCAACAGCTCATAAGGCTCTGAGATATGGAGGGTCTCCTGTTGGAGGGTAAAGATCACGTAGGCAAGGCGGGCACAGGCAGCAAGGTGGCAGCAGCCGGAGCCCCACTGCGGGCAGGCGCAAGGGGACTCTGCCATCCCACCCCTCTCCCCAGCAGCGGGTTGGGCGGCACTGTGGTCCCCGAGGACATCGTGGCTCTGGCTCCCTGTTCAGAGCCACGAGCAGGGCAACGGGGCGACCCACTCCCACCTAAAAGCCTCCGGACATGAACTGAAAGGAGTCCCCTTGTACTGGCACCAAGACAGCCCCACGCTTGCTCTCTGGCAGGCACGGGACCCCAGGCAGGGCCTGCCCCAGGTGCCCAGCAGCCGTGCCGAGCCCTTCCCTCGTGGGCACTCACAGCCCTCGCCGAGCCGCCTGCTAAAAGCCTGGACTGCTCCGGGGCTCCTGCAGCATCCGGGCAGCCCGGCAGGGGAGATGCTGCTGCTTGCAAGCCTGGCTCTGTTGCATTTCTCTCCCTCCCTCCCAACCTGGCGATGGTCTCTGCAGCCCATGGAAAGGCTCTGAGCAGCCGGGAGCACCCGGCTCCGGCCAGAAGGCACCTGGGAGCACAGGAGCCGCTGCAGAGCAGAGCTTGCGGTGCACCAGGCTCATCCCTGCTGGCAACAGTGGCTCGGGGCGGCAGGAAAGCAGCCCTAGGGACCGTACCCCGTCTCTCCCTGCTTACCTCTCTGAGAGCTGAGGACATTTTGGGGAAGCTCCTGCCACCTGTGACGAGCTGGTATCGCCTCTCCAGAGACACAAGCTTCTCCTTCTCCTGAGCCAGGGGCGACAGCAAGAGCAGAGGCAGCTGATGGTTACTGGCACCCCATGGCCGGTCCCCCCCCAGGCTCACCCCAATTGCCAGCACCCCAGCAAGAGCTGGTGCGCTCTTGTCCCGTGCCTTGGACACCCCCAGGGTTGGGGAGTGCACGTCGACCCTGCTACCGCTGCATTACCTTCTGCAGGAGCTGCAGGACACTGTTCCTCTCCCTGGCCAGGCGCTCGGCCTCCTGGGCGCTCTGCAGCCGGATCTGGGCAGCCTGGGCATCCAGCGTGGCCACCCGCTCCTGGGGAGCAGGCAGCAGGGATGAGCTGGCTGCCGGCGAGCCGCGGGGCTCAGCCAGGGCCGTGGGGTGCAGCCCGGCCGTGCTGGACCCGCTGTCCCCCATCTGCCCCTACCTTCCTGTGGGCAATGCTGCGGTGGCACTCAGCCCGGCTCTGCAGGAGCTGCTGGCCCCGTGCTTCGCGCTCCTCCTCGAGGCGGCTCTCCCGTTCCAGCTGCTGGAACTCCAGGTCCTCAAACAGCTTGGCCTCCGTCTCCAGCGCCTCCGCCTCCTTCAGACACACAAGGGCACAGCAGATCACTCCCTCTGGACGGGCACCTCCGCATCCCGCTGGCAGGTCTCCCGCAGCGAAACCTCCTGCTGTGCCCCCACGTCCTGCTGGTGCTGGCCGGGAACGGGAACCCATGGCAAAGCCTGTCCCCGGTGCCTAGTGTGGACAGGCAGGCAGCTTTCCCTCCTGCTGGCACCAGCAACATGGGAGACAGTGGCAACCTCTGCCTGGCTGGAGAAGGCGATGGAAGCACTGGGCACCATCCAGGTCAGAGCCGTCACCCCCGTGAGACGACGAGCTCGCTGCGGCCGGGGGGCTTCACCCACCCCTTGGAGACTAGCTTGAACTCTTGAACTGCGTCTGGGCTGGTGCCGTGCCCTGCCGGGTGGCAAAACACCATGTGCTGGTGTAACCACCAACACGTGGCCCCGCGTCACCAAGCTGATGGGCGGCAGAGCCCCCACGGACCAGCACCGTGCCGGACAAATGCCTGCATGTCCTCCCAGCCTTCAAGCACCAACAGCACACGGTAGTGCTCAGCTCAGGGTCTGCCGGTGCCGCCCCGGCAGCAATTGCACCACGCTCCCTGTGGGGATGCATTCCACCCTGCTCTGGGAGCAGGGCGGCCGTTGCTCTCGTGGCATGGCACGGCACCACCGGTGCGGTGGCTACCGAGGGCTCCCGCACACCGAGACCACCCCATCGCTGTCCCTGCCCGCTGCACACCGGGACCCGCATCCAACGTGGGGGTGCCTGCTCTGAGCAGGCTGCGGCAAGGCGGGTTTATCTGCGCGGTGAGGGCTGGGTAGGCGCCGGCCACGGGCTGGGGAAGGTCAGCCGCCACCAGAAAATACCAGATAATGGGAAAAAATGCTGCAGACCAGTGGTAATGTAAACCGACGGCACCATGTAAATAAACACTCTCAAGAAATAGCTGGAAGCAGACGGACGGGGACCCAGCGGTCCCCGAGGCTCCCCAGCCTTCGCAGGGCAGGATCCGTGCTCATGCCCTGCCTGGTCCAGAGGAGCATGGCAGCTCCCCGGCGGGGGGCAGCCCCGCGCTCTGCCGAGCCAGCACCGCGCCCCGGGCCCGGGCGAGCGGCAAGCTTACCAGGACAGCGGTGCCCGGCGCCAGCCGCCTCCAGCCCGGGTGTGACGCTCCCAGTGCAGCCCCGGCTGGCGGGGAAGAGCTGGCCTAAGCTGGAGCGGAGGGAGGTGGGCCATGGTCCGGGAGGGGTGGGGGGAGACACTGACCCTTCGCATCTGCTCCCGCAACTGCTCCCGCATTGACTCAGGGCACTTATCAAGGTGGCTCTTCGACTCATGGTAAAGCGCCCGGAGTTGCTCTAGCTCCTTCCTTTCAGCATCAACCTTTGCCCTTTCCTGAATCGAGGGAGAATGAGATAAAAAAAAAAAAGAGAAAAGAGAAAGGGGGGGGGGGGGGAAGAGAAAACACACTTCTCAAATCCACGCCATGCAGAAACTGCAGAGTTAGAGAGGGACTCAGCTGGAAAAAGAGGAGGCTCGCAGGGAAGAGCATCACGGCATCTACAGAGTGGTCAAGAGCGCAACAGCCATGGGGATCCAGGCTGGGCAGTGTTAGAGGGTTTATGGCCAGCCCTGGACCTCAGCCTCATGTTTCCATGCCAAAAGCCCACTTAGGGGCAGTGAAAAGATCGATGCTGACAGCACAGATAGTCATACCTGCAAACGGCTGCACCACCCGGACCTTCTAAACAACCGCTAACTAGCTGTGTTAATTGATGCTCACCATCTGGGATGCTGCCAATTAAGCACAGCAGGTCCCATACACAGGCTGAGGGACCATGGACCACCCCCATCCATCGGAAGAAGAGGGTTGCCCGCGGGACGGCAGTGAAAATGGGAGACCGAGGTCCAACCCTGCTGCCGGAGATGCTCAGGCTATGCCAAGTTAGTGGCAGAGCAGACACTTGCTCCTGGCCCTGGGCGGAGGGAGAAGGGTCCCCAACCCTCCTTCCCACAGCCACAGGAGCAGTATGATGGAGGCCAGTAACACAGGGCTGGCGCAGGGAATCACCTCCTGCAGGTCTGGCAGCACCGTACGGGGGCTAGGCATTGGGAAGCGCACGCTGCAAGAAACCCCATTCCATGCTGCGGCAGCATGGAGACACGGGGCATCCATGAAAAGGGATATGGGGCAGACACGCCGTGGGGGAAACAGGGCTGGCACAGCTGGTACAGGGGCTGCAGGGTGCCCAGGAGGCTCCCAGCTATGCAGAGATGTCAGAGGTGATGGCAGACTTCAGAGCAGGCACCGTTAGTGCAATTAGCACAGGCTGGTTAGGAAAGCGGGGTGGTTAGGTCAGCGGAGAGTTTGGGAGGGGGATTTCCCTGTGCTCCTCTCCTGGCTCTGCACGAGCACCTGGCTAGAGAAGATGCCTGCAAAGGGCTGGAAGACCAAAACCAGAACAAAAACCCCAGATGCCACGGGGGAACTACTGGCAGCTGCCGATGGCAGCTCTGCCCGGCCACGGGCAACCGAACAGCCCAGGCACCTCCATCCATGGGGCCAGCCAGACCCCCAGAGATGCCGGCGCCGCATCACGGTGGCACAGAGCCACCAGTGGGACCCAGGCATAGGCTGTGCTGGGACACCGGCCTTGGGCAGCGGGGAGCCGGGTCTCAGCGGCCCTCCTGCCACGGAGCAGCTCACTCAAGGCTGTGCCACGCTGCCCACAAGGCTGCAGCACGGCCAGCAACCAGCAGCCGGGATGAGCATGCCATGCACACGTGGCACAGGTGCCTTCAGACACGGCTGGCAGATCACAGCAGCAACTGCACCAAAGATGACTCCAGCGGAAGGGGGCCAGGACCCCCTCCTCAGCCACCGAGCCCAGTGAAACATCCACAGTGATTTCCCAGCCACCTCCAGCGAGCTGAACGCTACAGCGGTGGCCACCACCCCGTGTGAAGATGCCCCAAGGGGCAGCAGAGCGGGGGGACTTGCCGCGAGACACAGGCCCCCAGCAAGGGCAGGCAATGGGGAGTGCTGAGGCCCCCACTCCAGGTCAGTACTGGCAGCAGCCATCCGGGAAAGCCCCATTCCACAGAGCCTCCCTGCAAGACCTCGCTGGCACAACAGATGGCGGCCGAAACGCACCCCCGGCATCAGCCCTGCCCTCCTCTGGCAGGGCTGTTAGACCAGTCCCTGGCAGACGGACGGACAGATTCCCCCCCACGATGCAAACCCAGAGGGGACGCTCCTCGATGCCTCCATGGAGCGCAGGGACAGGAGAGGAGAATGTGTCCGCAGGGGAATGCCGCAGCACAGGGCAACGGCTACAAGCACCAGGGAGGGCACAGCCGGTGCCGGGGTGGAGCCTTGCCCCGGAGCTCACCTTGTCCCGCTCCTTCCAGATGCTGGCGTCCAGGCTGGCGAGCTTCTCCTGCAGCTGCTGCACCGCCTCCTGCTCCTGCCGCAGCCGTGCCGCCTCCGACTCCCGCTCGCCCTGCAGCAGTGCCCGCTCCATCTCCGCCTGGACAGGCACAGCCACATCAGGATGGCTGCCCTGGCTGGATCCGGCTCACGCCCATGGGATCGGGCACTGGCTGGCGAGGGCAGCGAGCAGTGGGGGAGCCGGCAAGGCTCCCCATCCCCTCACCTCTCGCGACGTTTCCTGCAGCTGCTGCTCCAGCTCCTTGATGCGGCCCTTCAGCTGGTCCAGGCGGCCAAGCACGCTGGCACGCTCCTCCTCCAGCCGCTGTGCCTCCTTGGCCCGCGGGCCCGCCAGCTCCTCGTGCTGCAGAGAGGGCAGGTTGGCACGGCGCAGCATGGCATGGCGCGGCACGGCGCGGCGCGGCCGTCCCCTCACCTCGTGGTGGGTGCTCTCAGTGCTGCTGCACTCCTCCTTCAGGTTCTCCTCGTCTGACCTCTCCAGGCTCTCCCTCTGCCGCAGTTCCTCGGCAGCACGGCCCAGAGCCACGGCACCCCTGGGCACCTGCCGGCCAGCATCTGCATCACCAGCCAGGAGTCGGTGCACGTCGCCCGGCTCGGTGCCGTCCGTCTTGGTGTACTCGGCACAGAGATTCAGGATGGTCTCCAGGCGCTGCCGCTCCTGTGGGGAAGAACGGTCAGCACGACACCCATCCCGGCACGCGCCACCGCCAGAGAGCCTGCAGGACCCCGTGCCGATGGCAGGCACCGGGATGTGGGCTCACTCCTTGCCCTGCCCGCACGCTGGGACGGGCTGAGGACATTGCAAAGCCCGATGCAGCCCACCCTGACCCCACGCCGGAGCCACGCACGCAATGTGCCGGAGCTGGAGACGGACTAATTACAGACAGCAGCACCGGCCACCGAGCGCCTCCGCTATTTCCAGGCAGTGACTCAGGCCGCCTGCACCAGGCGTGAGTCAGGGCTGAGCAAACAGGGCTCCGGCAGCACAGCCCCCGGGACCGGCAGATGCACAGGGCAAACCGCACCCAGGCAGCTGCTGGCTCTATAAAAACTCCATCTACCCTAAATATAGACACAGTGCCCACAAAGGCACAGCACCGTTGCTGGCAGACATGGCCCTGGTGGGGCTGGACCAGACGTGCACGGTTTTGCCAAGCCAGGGGCACCACAATTTCAGCCGGCAGCCCCCGCAGCCATGCCGACCCCGCGGGTTTCCCCAGGCTGCTGCGAGCCGGGGGGCTTTGTGCTCCTGGAGAGCTGCCGTGCATCGATGGCCGCTCCTGGCCGTAATCCCCCCCAGACAAGCCGGCAGCCTGGCAGCTGCGACAAATCCCCAAGAGGCAAGGGCCAGGTTTTAAAGCAGCAAAAGCCGAAAGGTGTTTGCAAAGAGGGCGTTCCACGCTTGAACACATCCCTGCACCCCACTGGCCCCAGGGCTCACCAGGCGCTCCATCTCCTGCTCCCGCACCCGCTCCTGCCGCTGACGCCGGTGGTACTCCAGCAGCTCGTCCTCGTTGTCGCTGATCTCAGTGATGCTGTTCTTGCGTTCCCGCGGCCCCGCCGGTGGCCGTGGGTCCCCCAAGGGCTTCCTGGGGGCGCGGGGGCTCTGCCGGGGCGAGGGCACGGCCGTGGAGCCCAGCCCGTACACCGGGCTCAGGCTGGTGCCGAAGCTGGGGCAGCGTGGGGGGGTCTCTGCTTGCAGTGGGGGCGAGGGGCTCCCAGCGCCCCTCGGCTCCTCCAGACCCTTGCGTCTGGCACGGGGGCTGCCGAGCACCTCCCTGCCCAGTCGGGGCTGCGGGGAGGGGGCGTCGGGGGCTGCCCGGGGGCTGACAGCCCGGCGCGACAAGGAGGGGCTCAGGGGGGGCAGCTCCCGCATGCTCTCCATGTTCCTTCGGGCCGCCCGCGGGCTCTCGGGGGGCTGCAGCCGGGCCTCTGGGACCACCCGGCCAGCAGGCTGCCGGCTGGGGGCTGGGGGGTCCCGAGGCTCCCGGAAGGGGCTGGGGGGCCGCTCCTGCAGGGCCGCCCGTGGCCGTAGCGCTGCCCTGGTGGTCAGCCGGGGGCTGCCTGTCTGGCTGTCCCCAAGCCTCTCGGCCGGCCAAGGCTCGCCGGGACCCCCACCGGGTGTGGGGGGCGGGCGCTGGGCGGGTGGCTGCACAGCGTGGTGGTAGCTGGAGGAGCGGAGCGGGACGAGGGGGGGCATGGCCGGACCCTGCTCCTGGCTGCTGGGTGAGGGGCTGGTGTAGCCGCTGCTGCTGGCCGGGGAGGAGAGGGGGGAGAAGTTCTCGTAGCTGGAGCCTCCCGAGGTGGCCCCGGGGCTGGGTGGGGGGGACAGGAGGCAGCGCCCACCCCCATTCACCATGGGGGAGAGGGGGGACCGGCCGCGGGCAGGCGGCTTCTTGCCGCCGGGGGACGCCGGCTCCTCCAGCACCAGTGAGTCCATGATGTCCTGTAGGTCCTTCTCAATGGAGCTGACGAGGGAGCTGTGGCTGGGACACCCACGCTCTGATGGCTGGCGGCCACCATTCACCAGGGCCTCAGGCTCTGCGGGGAGACACGGGAGCAGGCGTCAGCGTGGCGGGACCCCCCCACGGCCCCTGCCTGGCCTGGGTTCCCACGGAGCAGCCCGGCATCACCCCTCCACACAGCCTTCCAGAGTCAGCACCGCGTCGCAGCTCCTCTCCCCCCAACCCCAAGCCGCCTGCGGCCCGCTGCCACTGTTTCCCGCGCCGGCTGGGGAGCCAGGCCAGGGAGGAGGCTGGCATCCTGCTGGCCCCATCACCAGGGAGACAGAAACCCGATAACGCAGCCCAGCCGCCCGCTCCCAACATCCCTGTGCTGCCGGCAGCTCCCGGCCCAACTTCCTGGGGAGCAGCTGCCCGTGCCAGCCACCGGCGCCTGCCGCTCGTCCCTGGCACGCTCCGGCACGCCAGCGAGGGGACAGAGATGCAACGGCCAAAAGCCGCCGAGCACAGACCTGCAGCGCGTCCAGACCCACCGCCACGTTGCCCACAGCCTCCCCGTGCCCCTGGCTGGGCTGGCCCCTTGCCCCAGCTGCCCCGTCCTCCCAGCGCAGCACCGATGTGCCTGTCACTCAGGGGACGAGCTAATAGTGGCAGGCACAGAGCCCGGCCAGGACAGCGTGCCACCCGGGCTGCGTCACCCCCTGGCACCCAGCGGCTCCCCCGTGGCGGCCGGCAGCACCTTGGCGCCCAGAGAGATGTGCCGCGGCCCCACCCGTGTCACCCCGCCCGGTCCCGCGGGGCAGCGAGGGACTGTGCGGGCCCCACGCGGGATGCTCTGCGGGATGCTCCGCAGCCATGGCACCTCCCCGCGTCCCTCCTCCCGTCCCCCAGCTGCGGGGCATGCTGCCTTCCCAACACACACATGGCATGGGGAGGCTGCCAAGCTCCTCTCCTCGTGCCAGGGTGTGCCAGTCGGGGCAGGGAGAAGGGCTACCAGCCCAGGGATCGCTGCCGGGGATTCGGACATCCCCGGGAACCAGGCGCGGCGCTGGACCTCGGCGCAGGCGCTCGTCCCGTCAGCCCCGCAGACAGGCAGACACAGCAAGATAAGCAGCTGGCAAGATGGAGGATTGCAGCCGGGGAAACGGCCTTCGCAGCCTCCGCGCGGTCGCCCGGGCATGTAAACAGCCCCTCCAAAGGCAGCCGAGGGGGGGCCCGGTGCGGCCGACGAGTGATGGCTCCGCCACTGCCAGGCTGGGCAGAGGCGAGAGCCGTGCCTCATTGCCCTTGCAATTACCCTCCTCCAAGGCGACATTAATCATTAACAAACGCCAGCACAGCTGCCATGCAGAGTCAACGGCCGGCACATCCGCGGCTGGGCGTCAGCCCTGCTCCCGAGCGCGGCAGGACTGGGCCGGGAAAGCATCTCGCGCCAGGAAGGCTGGGTCAGGGAGCACCCCAGTGTCCCCAACCGACCTGCCCAGGACGAGGTGAGGGTCACCTACTTGCTGGCAGCCCGTAGAGAGCCGCTGGGCTCCTGCCCCCCGCCGGGATCATGCTCTTCATCCACTTGGCCTCGGCAGGGTGGTTGAAGCGGAGGAAGGTGGCCTGGCCCAGGCAGATGGTGCAGCCTGGGGAGAGAGGGGAGAGGGCTCAGCCCCACGCCGGAGCGGTACTGGAGAGAGGGAAGGCGGCAGCCGGCGCAGGCAGGCAGCCAGGCGCTGCCCGTCCCGAA
The DNA here is from genome assembly GCF_026419915.1 of Harpia harpyja. Taxonomy (NCBI): domain Eukaryota; kingdom Metazoa; phylum Chordata; class Aves; order Accipitriformes; family Accipitridae; genus Harpia; species Harpia harpyja. Next base: position 47,403,506 of record NC_068943.1, on the reverse strand, counting down.
GACGCGTCCCCAGGAGGGGAGCGGGCTCCTGCCATCAGCAAAGGCTTAGGGGGAGGCTGAAATCCAGGTCATTCCCGGCAGCTGCAGGCAGCACGTCGCAGGCGCAGGCACAGCTGGGGTCCCTGCCGGGGGCCACGCTGCCGCGGGGGAGCTGGCAGGGCTCCAGGGCCTGTGTGGCTGCCAGCTGCAGACAAGACAGCTCCTGTCCCCGGCGGCAAAGCGCGTCTTCTTGGCCCAAAGCAGCAGCCCTCTTGGGGGCGAAGGCTGCGGAGCAGCCGCCGGGGAGGAAGGCGGCTGGGGAAGGGGAGCGGGGCCGCGTGCTGCCTGCTCCCCTGCCGCCCACGGTGCCAGGGGAGCCGCGTGCTGGCAGCGGGGAGCGGCGGGCGGCTGTGAGGCTCCGTGCTGCAGACACACCCCGCTTTGAAGCGCCTGCCAGGGCCCCGGGGAGAGGCTCACTCTGCACCGACAGCCACAGCCCAAAATCCCTTGCCGGAGGGGACGTGTTTTTGGAAGCATCCGGCAGCCCAGGCCGGCAGCAAGGCGAGCGAGAGGCCGTACGGATTAACCGCTGTCGCCAACACGGGGGGCCCAGCTTCCTCGAGGGAAGGAGTCCTGCTCCCCGGCAGGAGCTGCCGCAGCACCCCAGCTCGGCGAGAGCATCCTGCCTGCCAGGCGGCAACACCAGCGCCCGGCCCGGCATCGGCTCCTCCGGCTCGAGGCATCGCCGACCAGAGCCTTCCCCGCGTGCCGGCGCGGAGCCGTGCATCACCCTGGCGAAGCAGGGTACCCCCTACCCCGAGCCGCCCCCCGAGCGGCCAGCCTCGCAGCCCCACGCCTCGTCCTGCCCTGCGGGGTCCCTGCCCGCTCGCCCCGCCTGCAGCCCGCAGGCAGGAGAACCGGGGGCTCGGCCGATCGCTGCCTGTGCCCCCCCGCAGCCCACGGCGGAGGCGGCGGGACCCCGCGGTCCGTCACGCCGGAGCCGTCGCGCCCCTTCGCCGGCGACCACGTGGCTCCCATTGTCCCCCCGAGGGGACGCCGGCGGCAGCGCCCACGCGGGTGGGGTGTCCCCTCCCTCCACGGGGAGAGGCAGGACAAGGCGCGGGGGGGGGGGCTGCAGCGCGGCTGCCCGGGGCGTGGGGGTTGGGGGTGGGCGAGGAGGTTTTGCAACCCGTGGAGGGACGGGGAGGCCCCATTCCCCCCCCCCCATCGGCGCGGACACGCGTGGGCCCCCCCCCCCCTCCCACCGCGCCGCACTCACCGCGCCACCGCCGCCGCCGCCCGGCCAGGGCCGCGCACCGCCCCCGGGGAGGGGCGGCGGGAGGGCGGGCGGGGAGGGGCGGCGGGGGCCGGGCCTCACCCTGCCCCGACACACGGGCGAGGGTCTTCCCCGGGGAGCGGGGCAGCGACGGACAGGGTGACACGGGCCTTGCGGGGAGAGGGGACGCCGTGGGGAGGGACTCCGGGGGCGGGGGAGGGAGGGGACGGACAGCAGGGTCCGAGGCCTTCCGGCCACGCAGGAACACCGGCGGGTCCCCGCAGCGGTGCCCCGGGACACCCGAGTTGTTTTCCTCCTTCACCTCCCCTTCCCAAACCCGGCTCAGCATCTGTACTCTCGCCCGGGAAACGGGTGCGACGGCGGGGCCAAACCCTGCCCGGCACCGGCCAGCCGGCCTCGCTTTCTCCCTCCCGATCTCGCATGCGGCAAAGCCGGTTCCCAAATGGTGCCAGCATCCCGCACGTCCCCACCCCTGGGCGAAGAGGCAGGAGCGTCCCAGCGGGGATGTGTACTTGCAGGATGGATCCGCAAACACCCCGATACCCGACGGCACAAGTCTGCCCACCAGCGCCAGGTCCCGCTCTGGAGACCAGACCATCCCTACCTTGGGTGAGGCGTGTGGGCCGCCGCAGCGGCACGCCGTCGATGGCACAGGCGTTGCCGCAGGGGTGCAGGGTGAGCGTCCCCCGCACGTTCTCAATGTAGCAGTGCTGGGGTGCCAGCCCAGGGCCCTGCAGGACGATGTCCCTCGCGGCCGTGCCGATGGTGGTCCTCCCTGCTGGCAGAGAGGGCGGCTCAGCGTCCCCTCCGCCGACGGCGTGCCTGCGGGGACCCCCGGCTGCTGGCACTCACCTTCCTCCAGGGGCAGGAGCGTGATGGCGGTGCTGAGCCGGCCGCTGCCCAGGCTCACCAAGTGCGGCTTCTCCGTCTGCACCTTCAGCCCCTTGCCCGTGTCGATCAGGTCCAGGGGGCTGTTCTGCAGGAGGAGAGGGAGGGACGCTCGCAGCTCCCGCGGCTGCAGCCCGCTCCCCTGCGCTGCCCACCCGGCCGCACCCCCGGGCTGCTCCGCAACGGCCACGCATGCGGGCAGGGAGTGATTCGCAGGCACGGCCGCTTGTGGGCAGAACAGTCTGGCAGCGGGATACAGGAGCCAAGGGCTCCTTCCTGCCTGTGCTGCCTGCCCGGGGGAGCAGAGGTGAGCTGCTGTGGGAGCAGAAGAGCCCCGGGGCTTGGGCTGTGTCTAAGAGGATCCGAGCTGCCAGCTACTTAGCTCAATTGGCTTTGCAGCCGATCCTGTATTAGGATGTGGGGCAAGCGGAGGCCAGAGGGCAGCGCTGGCCACCCGTGGTAGGGCTGGCTGCAGAGGAGAAGGGCTCCTGGCCGGATCCCCGCGTTCCTGCACATCAGAGGTCCTGTGGCCCTGCGTGCTCACCTGGATGATGGTCTGGACTCTGCGGGTCGGGCTGGCGGGGGTCCTGCTGGATGCCTCCATGGTGCCCGCTTGGAGATGCCGGGCGTTCTCGGGGACAGGCTGCTGCCAGAGGAAACAGAGGACATCAGCAGGTGACCACACTGGGCACAGCTCTGCCGTATTCCTCCCGCACATCCCTGCCGGCAGCCTGCACGCCTGGCAGCCCAAGCGCAAGCCTTGCAAACCCTACCCCATCCCAAACCAGCATTTGCCGCCCAGAGGATTCCCCTCCTGAGCTCCTGTCTCCAGCCCAGCAGCAGCTGCCTGAAGCCAGCAAGCATCCCCGCCCGGCGAGGCATGCACCCCGGTCCGCCCAGGGAAAACCCCAAGCGTCGGTACTGGACACGGCACCAGAAGGAGCCGGCACGCTGGCTTGGCTTTGGGGAGGTGGTGTCAGAAACGCACACCCTAAACGCCGAGAGCGATGGGCAGCTGGAGCTCGATGGCTGCTGCTGGACAAGGACACGTGAGCACAGCATCCAGCTGTCCCCAGCAACATCTGCCTGCCCGTGCACGGCCCGCGGCACACGCTGGCACACCCACCCGTGCCACCAGCGCCCATCCCCGGCACCCAGGCACACACCTTGGCTCCCGCACAGCCCGGAGGCAGCAGCAGCACCTCGGGGTGCACAGGCCCAGCTGAGCGCGCCACGTCCCTGCCTGCGCCCCTGCCTGCGCCCTGCCTGCCTGGCACACGCGGCAGGCTGCCAGGGCTGCTGCCCACGGGAGCAGTCACCGGCTGCTGTTCTCGGCGCGGGCAGGAGGCAGCTCGGGGAGGAACGATTTCCGTCACCCGGCACTCACGCCACCATCCCACCATCGCAGCCCGGGATGCTCCGGGGTTACTAAATTTACCGTCTGCTGCTCCCCACGTCCCTCCCTTCCGCCTGGGCCCGGCCAAGTGCGGCTTAACCCTTCCCGGGCAGGCTGGGGCAGCCGAACCAGCGAGTGCTCCCACTTAGGGACCCCTGTTGCAGGCCAGCCAGGGGCACCGGGAGGAGCCCTGGGCCCGGCTCCCCACAACTTCTCCCGCTCTCCCGCCAGCCCTGGGGTCCCGTGGGGCAAGGGACCCCCCCCCCCCAGCTTGGCCAGCACCGGACTCAGCTGCAGGGGCGAGCGGGCGGCTATTACACACTGCGGAAAAAATGAAACGCTGGAAAACACCAGGCGTGGGATCCAGGGCTGGGACGGAGCCCAGGCGGCTCTGTGCGACACCAGGGCCGGCCGCCCCACAGCAAGGGCTTCGTAGGGACCGTGGCTGCCCCACGCGGTATGGGGACAACTCGGCTGGGGCAGGGGGAAGCAGAGGTGCGCTAGCCTAGGAGCAGCTCCCCGGTGCCCACCGGTTGCTGAGGCGGGACCCCCGCTTTCCCTTACCTGCCACCTGGTCCTGGCCCAGGCACCGAGCGGGACGCTCCGCGGCAGGGTGGCCATGTCCCCCGGGCGCCGGGGGGGCTGCGCTTCCCAGCATCCGGAGACCCCGCAGCCCAGCCGAGCCCCTGCCCCTCGCCTGTACCCACGCCCCAGCACAATGTCCGGGAAGGAGGAAAAGCCAGGAGGGGCCAGGCTGCTGCATAGGAAGGGAGCGGGGCCAGGGTGGGATCCTGCACCAGCGTTAACTCCTTCCCAGCACGGCTGTGCCGGTGGGGCCACGTGAGCATCATGCATCCTGGGGGACCCCCGGCCCTGCCACCTGGGGAATCGTCCCCGCTCCTGCCCGTCTCCTGCTGCCCAAACTCGCTCCACCTGGCACCCCCCGCTCCACGGGCAGCCCTGCCTGCCCACGAGCCGGATGATGACCCTGGCATCTGGCTGCTCCCTGACACCCACCCTGCTGTCTGACAGCCCCCGGCCCCCCAGCATCGCCCTCCATCAGAGCCCCTCACCTGGCTCCTCGCCGCCCAGGAGATGGCTGCCGTCCTCCCCGTCCCGTCCTTCAGGGGGGGCTGCAGCCCCTCTCCAGCCGGCTCTGCCGTAGGAATGTGGGGCGGGAGCGTGGCCGCCCCGGCCGGCGCCCCACCGCTGGGGCGGACAAGGCGGCCTTTCTTCTCCTGCCGCCGCCTGCAGAACGCGCCGCTTGTTCCCGCCGTGGGAAGAGGCGAAGGCAGCAAATGCCAAGGGGTCGGGCTCGGTTACCGCTAAACAGCCCACGGCCCCCGTGCCCCCCGTGTGCAGAGCTGCCCGCTCAGCCCCGGCCTCCAGGAGGACAAAAGCCCTTTTATTCTCCCAGCGCGGGCAGAGGCCTCACCTGGGAGGACGCCCAGCCCCGCCGACGCGGGGCCCCCACCGACGCTGGGCGGGCTGCATGCGGACATGCTGCCCCACCACCACTGTGCTCCTGGGGAGCCCCTGCACCCCACTGCCCACCTGCTGTGACCCGCCCGCCTGCCCCGAGCCCACACGGGCGGGGTCGCTCGGGGCGTCCGCTCCTGCCTGACCTGCTGCTGCCCACTGAGACCCGACCTGGGCACAGCATGACCTGCCTCACACCCCATCAGTGGGGCCAGGTGCCAGCAGACCCCAGAGCCGCACTGTGTGCTGCTGGCCGGGGCATAACCAGGGCATGGTCAGCCAGCCCACATTCGCGAAGGGCTGTGCCGATGCACCGGAGCACGGCCTGGCACACCCGGCTGCGCACCCCCCCGTGGTGCCAGCCGTGCCCGGGATGCAGCGTGCAAGGGGCAGGCGCACGGCATCCCACAGCATGGCCTTTCCTCCCCGTCTGTGGCCGGGTGAGTCACGGGAGGAAGCCAGAGCGGCCGAGCTAACGGGTGCACACCACGCAGCATTGCAGCCTCCGTCCAACTTGGCTGCCGGCTCGCTCCCCATCTGCTAACGCGCTTAGGGCGCGCTTACCCCTTCCCACACCCTCCACCCCTGTAAACAACCGGCCCTTCCGCCGGCAGCTGGGAAGGGGGAGCCCGTCTCCCGCACAAAGCCAGTGGGGAGAGAGGAGCTTGACCCCGGCCGCTGCCTCCGAGCCTGGGGCTGCCCCACACCGAGCGGAGGAGACCCAGCCGGCCCCATCCCACCCAGGCGAGGGGTGGCGGGGGCTGCATCGCCGTTGCTGGGACAACGCAACGTTCCTGGCAATAACATCACCGTAAATCAGCTGCCAGACAGCTCCGGTGGGAGCCGAGGAATCCCGGCCGCACCCGCTGATCTCAGCGCTCCCGGGAAGCGCTCCTGCACTGCCGCGGCGCAGCTGCGCTCCGGCCAAGGCTGCAGCCCTGCCGGCATCGCGCCTCAGGCTCTCTGTGGGCTGGGGGATGCCCACCACGTGCTTGGGTCGGTGAGGGCACGCAGCCCAGCTTTCCTGCACTCGACGATGCTCCCCCAGATGAGCCAGCTCTGAGGGCTGGTGACGCCATACATGGTCCCGACTGCTGCTGGAGCTCAAGCACCGAGCCCAGCGTCAGCACATGCCTCCGGCCACTGCAGCATGGACAGGGAAACCACCACCACTGAGCTCCAGGACCCCTCATAAGGTTGCACGATGGAGACTTATTCCTCAAAGGCCTCTCAGCAAACGATGGCTTCTTGTCTGCCGGCCAGATGCTCGGCTCAGCTCAGCAGGGAGCATCCACGGCTCCTGCTAATGACAACAGGGGGACCATGGCATGGGACGAGTGTGGTGGGTCTCGGATCTGGTCCCTGGCACGAGCCCATCACCCAGCCCTGCAGTCGCTGGGAGAGGGGCAGGGGTGAACTGCACCTCTCCGAAACAGGCATCGCTCTCTCCTTTCTGGCGTCTGGCTGTCGGCAAGTGCCGCCTCATCACGCAAACCTGCGGCTCCATCACCCTGCGTGGCACCCTGCCAGCTGCAGCCCCGCGCACGCCAACACACGGCATCGCGCGGCAAACCCAAACATAGGAGGAATTGCCAGAAAAAGCACCTGGGCAGCGCTGCCCCGCTGCTGCCTGGTCTCTGTGCTGCCTGCGGTGCTCGGCTGGGGGACCTGCCCTGCTGCAGCCCCTGCCCGGTGCCTGGGGAGGGCTGGGGGCTCACGGCGCAGCTGGAGGGGTGGGAGAGCGGGTGGCCCTTCGCTACAGCAGCTGGATACCTTCCGGGGCTGCCAAATTCCTCGGGTTTTCTGGCAGCGGCCGAAGGGGCCGTGGTGAGAGCGTGGCAGGAAGCCGGAGTAAACAAGGTCCCGCCGCGGAGCGGGGTCCGGCCAGGCCAGCGCCATTCCCAGGCTCTCCGAGAGGCGTCAGGGACAGCGAGGGCAACCTCGGGCCAAGCGCCGTCTCCCCCTGCGACCGCCTACGAAGCGCAGCAGGATTTGGGGATGAGAGCGCCTCGTCTGGCCTCCCATGTGGTGCCGGCTACTCTCAGGGCTCCCGCACCACCAAACCCACCACCACCGAGGCCGACCACCAGCTCCGGCTCCCGGCCCACCCACGCACCCCTAAAGCCTTGCGTAACGACGGGTTTTAGGGCCGAAGGGGTTTTCCTGCAGCACAGCCTCTTCCCCCCAAAGCCGGCCCTGAGGTGCTGCCGCGTGGGGTGGGGGGGCCCCAGCGGCCTCCTAAGGACATGGGCTGCCCGGGGCAGGAGCTGGGGGGTCCCACCAGCCCTGCCCGGCTCCGGGTGGGACGAGCTGCCCCCGGCACTGGCTGCCCCCGTCCGAGGCCCCGACCCCATCCCCGCCGCCGCTCACCTCTGCTCCGCCGCTCCGGCAGCCCCGTGCCGGTCTCCGCCGCCGCCGCTGCGCTGCCCGCCGGCGGCCGCATCTCCGCCCCGCCCCGGTCCCGTCCCGCCCCCGCGGGGCCGAGGGACGGGCCTGAGCCGTCCGCAGCCCCGCTCCGCCCGTCGGCCCGTCCCCCGAAAGACCCCAAGACTCGCAGCCAGCTCCTTCGACAATACTCTTTATTTGATTAAAGACTTGGTATTCTCCGCATACGCGTACACTGGAATGTGCTCTATTCCCTAGGCCAGTATCGTACAGGGTTACAAAAGTGGGGCGATCTCGGTGCGGTGGAAGTATTACCGTCCAAAGACTTTAAGAGGAAAAAAAGCTCCTTGGATGCTCGAACCAACCTCGACTCCATTTTAAAATCATACAGACAAACAACTCTCGCACAGGACCCCATTAATGGGATTTGTCGCCTACTTTGCTAGGGAACAGGGTTTGCTCTCCCACCCTCCCAGGACAGGGTCAGGGTTGATTTCCTCTCGAGTGCTGCCGACAGAGGAGAGACCACGAACTTCTTTGGCAGAGGACCCCAGGGGAAGCGAGAGACACTCGCTCTCACAGCTATGCTCTCTGGGGAGCGCAGCACACATGCTTTTAGGGCATTTGCTCTCCATCTGCGTGCTCATGCCCTCTGGCAGCAGCTGGCGTGCTCCCCTGCAGACCTTGCCAGGGGCCAGTTCAGCTCTCGGTGACAGACCCCGAGTCAAGCAGGTGAGAAGAGTTTTGAGGGGAGCGCAGGTCTGTGAGATGAGGCAAATGACACTTGTGATGCAGCAGGAGGAGGAACAGCTCTGGGATGGCCAACACCACACTGGGGTGCTGCTCGCACTCACATCAGCCCTGGCCCCGCCCCCCCCCCGGGTTTTGGGAAGCCCGCATTTCCTTCCTCCTCCATCCGCAAGCGCTGAGAAAGAATGCTACTTTGAGACATCCTGACACCCAGGCTGGCCGAGTAACCCACTCTCCACATCTGCCTGCATGGAGGCAGGCAAAGCCATCAAACTCCCATGACACCAAAAGGGCACTGGGAAGGACAGGCAGCTGGTCCTAACCTAATTAAACTGCCTCCAAAGCCTGGCCCAAAAGCAGCTGCAGCAGACAGCGAGCCTGTGCGCAGGACAGTCCCCTCTGGACGCTCTCCCCCCGCGGCAGGAGCCAGAGTATCCGGAGCCGCAGCCTGTGCCACCTCAGAGCCCTCTCTGAGCCAGAGAGGCAAGCCCAGGTGTGCAGCAGGGCCAGAGAGACAGCAGTAACCATGCAGGGCGAAAGGACCCCAGCACTGAGTCCCTCCCACAACCCCCCCCGCCTTTGAAACTGAGGCCAGCTTGCTACGCTTCTACCAGATGGAGGGGTCTGGAGAAGCAAGGCGCCCCCACGCCCGTTATCTTAATGCCTGCTTTCATCATCAGAAACGAGAGTTAAAGGCCAAGGAGAAATTAAAATGGCAGCACCAACAATGGAACAGCATGTGACGCTTCAAAAAGGAAGAGAACGATGTCTGGTAGGCTCTGGGACTGAGCTCTGGTCGTCTTCAGGGGAGAAAGGGACATGTCAAAGCCAGGTTCTCTGCCGAGATCTTGCTTTTCTGCCGGCTGGTAAAAATCTGCCAAAGAAATTTGTAGCCTTTCCCCCCCGTAAGCATGTCAATTCTCTGCCAAAAATGTCTGTGACCCAGGAGTGCTGCAGATGGCAGGCAGAGCCACGCGTCTTAGCAGAGAGGGGGCTGCGGTGTTCCCAACATTCAGAATAAACTTCGGCCTCTTTTTTTTTTTTTTTTTTTTTTAAATTTAAAAATTTCTTCCTTTGCGATTCCCCATGGCTGGCATTACAGGATTTCATATTTGTCCACCAGGAAGGTGGTTTCAGTAGAAAACCTTACAGGGCTGTTCCCGTCTACCTGGGTCACTTTGGTAACCTGCAGAGACAATGGGCAGAGTTAGCTCAGCATTGAACGCCGCTCGCCACCACAGCTCCGCAGCGCTTTCCAATGCCGGGACAGTCACGAGGACAGAATCAACCCAGCACTTTCAAACCACAAGTCAGCCCTGAAAGAAAGATCTTTGTTCTCAGGAAACCTGAAAACAGGGGAATGATTTCCTGCCGTAGCTGTGTCTCTGCTGAAAGCTGCCCACGAATTAAGGATTACTCAGAGGCACGAAGGCACAACCGAAACTGCAGGTGAGCTCCGGGAAGCTGAAGTTGCCAGTGCTGTCCACTGGCACTCCTGAATCCGGCTAACACAGAGGCAACTTAATGCCGACGCCTAAGCCTTTGCCAAGCAGGACAGCAGGGCCCACACACCACAGCACAGCCATTTTTAGCCAGCGGGTGACTGAGGTAGCTCAAAACAGGCAAGAGTGACATCACGCCTGCAGTGTGCCAGCAGCGACCGTACCTGTATGTTGCAATAGTTCTTTTTGGAGATGAAGGAGACTTGCACTGGGAAGAAGTCGTTTGGCTGCCCTGCTATGCTGAACTCCAGGCTGCCACTCTTGTTTTTGGCATCTATCACTGGCAGGCACCACTCGAGGAGATTCCTCCGGCTGTCGTGGCGATACTCACCATCAATCTCCCCAATCACTGGGGCGCCGACACCAGACCTAGAGCAGGCAACGAGAAGTTACAATAGCTTGCCTCCACAGAGCTAAGAAAATGCTTGTCAAGCCCATCGGCGTGGCCAGACCTGCAAACCAGAGAGGGGAAGGAACCGATGGGATCCAGGATGGCTCTTGTTAGCGCTGCCTGGACAAGGAGTGTTACTTACGGCAAGGGGATGGTGATGATCACATCGTTCAGCTCTAGGCTATCCTCTTGCAACTCGTATTCAATGTTAACATCGCAACTGTTCCCGCTTTCTGATGGCCAGCAGTTAACTGAGGGCACAGAAACACTACGCTGAAACCACACTAGCTTTCTACATGGAACAGGCTTCCAAAAAGTGATGAACTCCAAAAAGCGCAGCAAAGAAATTCTGACTTGAAGAAAAGCCTTGTGTTTTCTTCAAGAGTATTACAGAAAATGGATGCTGCCGAGAACAGCAGCTACTATCCAATGGAAGACGCACAGTTATCTCTGATGTCTCACAAGGTGCCACACTCCGGAGGCAGCCCAGCTGCTGCAAGGCAGGCTACAAGCCAGCAGCCTGTGGATGAACATCAGCCTCTTCTGCCCGAGCCCACAGAGGCACCCTTGCACTCACTTGTCAATGGAATGAAGGACTCTTCCGTGGTCTGCAACCTCCACTTCAGCACACCCACGTCACTGTTAATAGGGAATGACTTCTCCGGGTTCTTCAAACCAATCTGCGATTCTGCAGTGAAGAGCTTCTTGTCCACGTTTGGATGAGTCTGAAAGGGGAACATATGCCCAGGCTGTAACTCTCAAGCCTAAGGAGAGAACCCTATGCAGGTAACACAGGTTCTAGGAAGACAGGCCTACGCATCCCAGAGTATTTTCCGTGACAAAATACGCATCAGTTTTGCTCCTGGCTCAGAAGCCCGATTGGACCTGCTTATCGACCTGGGATTCCTTCCAGAAACCGCTGATCCACTAAGAATCCACACCACTGCCGTTTTTACATGCCGCTGCACCAGAGACTCTAGCAATGCATCTCCTGGGCTGATACCTACAGAACAACTATAACAACTCTTAAAAATCTCGAAGACCATCCTGAAGACCCACAATGGACACTTCTCTTGAAGAAAAAACAACCTAGTGCTGCTGGGAAGAGCACCCTGAAACCGCAAAAAGACTACTTCCCCCAGCAACCTCAGCACGTATAGAAGTCAGCAGCCAAATTCAACTTAAGTATTCTCTCTTCACAACAGCAACTATATGCAGCTTTTTAGAGGCAGAGGATTTTTGCAAGTCAACATTCAAGTTGCACTAGAAAGACAGGAGTCAGCACTGGCGTTGATCTTGTCTTCCACCTGAAGCAGCACATGTGGCAGCATTGTTAGGAACTCGCTCGTGAGATGCACCGATAAAGAACCTGCTACCGTCTGAGCAGACCTGCAGCCACCTAGCTATGTACAGACAAGCTTTTGGCGAGGAGGAGGAGGAGGAGGAGGGAGCAAAAGAGTGTATCAAAGCAGCGCAATCTCCAGACCAAGAAGGTCACAGAAGCAGACAGGGAGAAAGGGGAAGGGATGTCTCTTCAGAATCTTCTGAGCTGCTGTCGCTGGCTGCAATCAAGGGCTCCAGCAATCGTCTCTGACACAGCAGTGACAGGACACAAGTCACCCGAGAAGAAATGGCTTTCTAGATAATAAATTAATTCTTCATTGGGACAGTTAAGTTTATTCTAACACTCCCACTTCACAACTAAAGCTCGCATCATATGATTGAGCAGCAGGCAACACACCAGGCTGCTGCAAAGTCCAAGTGAGATCAGATGGCATGCCAATGTGCGTTACTCAACAGATAAGGCTCTGAGGGCAGGAAGGTAAGCGCGTGCACGAGACCGGATTTCTCAAGTGAACTTCAGTCTTTCGAGCACGAGCTGGTGCTGCATTTATACTGCAGTAACGTCTGCTGTGACTACTCCCATTTTCAACACATTTACTGAGGCGGCTTGGGCAAGAACACGGGACAGTAACACGCTCGAGTATTTTCAATGTTTTGCCCCGGAGAGCAGCAAAAGCATGGGACGCCAAACAGGCTTTACCTGTAGCTGCACTCCCCTCTTGTCTTCGTTTTCTACATGCAGGCGAATCCGTGCAAACTTTTCATCGGAAATGTGCAGCATGATCATGCCATGCAGCTCCATGTTCTGCAACCCTCCGTCACGGCCACAAGTCAAGGAAATTTTCTCCTCTATTTTCATGTGCACGCTAGACAGACAGAAAAAAAGCAGGTATCTCAAGCCCTACGCTTGACATCTAACAGGCAAGATGAGAGATTAGTGCTCAGCAAGGACAGGCTACGTGTAACGTGCAGGTGCTTCCAAGAATGTGATGGCCCCGAACAGAATACTGCGGACGGCACAGCGGATGCTAATGCTGCTCCGACAGGTTAACTCAGGGGCAGGCAGGTCTGCAACAGGTGGAAGCCCAGATAAACAGCAAAGATACAGCATCTCGATGTGCTGTTCACTCAAGATCCCTCTGCCATACAGCAGCATGGCTCACAGCACTAAAAGGTTCTGAATTGATACTTGTAAAACAAACCGCAAACGATTCCATCCTAAGCTGCAATAAGGCAGGAACTCTTTGTGTCTGGGGAACAGGAAAAACGGCAGCTATTTTAAGGGAAAAAGGCATAGGAAAATTCCCAACCTCAGCTAAACAATGGATGTACATCCCACGTTAGTTAAGGTGATGCCTCATCAAACTAGCCACCTGCTTTTTTGCTGCTGTGCTTTCCGAGATTTTGCCCACCATCTTTTAAAATTAACAGGCTGCGTGAGCACACAGAATTGAACAGCAGGAAAAAGCCTGTCCTGAAAATGAAAAAGGAAGCTAACTCACGAAGCAACACGTGCATCGCAGAGAGCTGCGAGGAGACCGTTTTCAACACAAGGGCAGTACCTACCTCTCCATGTTAACGGGAGGAGCAAGAACTTTGGCTGCTTCCGTAGAGCGCTTGCCTACTGAAGTCATGATATTTTCTCCTTCCGATTTCAGCTTGTCCACAAAGTTGTCCACCTCCTTCCCCTTAGCGCCAAGTTTCAAGGCTTTGCTGGGACCTGAAGGCCTAAACAGAAGGTGTAAGAATTTCCAAGTCAGCCCGTGGCAACAGATTCCTCCTTCCTCAGTTACCTTCCAGTATTGCAGCTCGACTACCCCAACAATACAGTGTTCACCTCAGCAGCCTTTTTCTAGGGGAGAACACGCACAGAATCGACGATCTTACGCATAGGGTGCTACAGTGTAATTTAGATCTGGACCCAGTTCCGCGTGTTACGAGCAGCTGGGACCTCTTTCTCGCACAAAATGAGAATCCCATTGCTCATCAAAGACTCCAGAGAGACTAGGGGATGCGACTGTGGTACACAGCACCAAACACTTCTTAGTAATAAAAGGGGGGTCTCGAGAACATGCAACACATACCGGCCTACAAGCAGCCACATTAAAGGCTCACAGGTCAAAGCTAAGGGGAGGCTTTACAAAGGCATGACGATCTCTACCTGCCCAGTGACCGAATGGAGGGCCACACAGACAAAGAACCCGCGTTAGAGAGCCTTTATTTGGGCACGTGGTTTCAGCCACGGCCAGCTCCAAGGAACACTTGCTCCCTACTGCACACCTACCTGGCAGGTGCTGGTGCCACTTTGGGCTTCTCCGTCTCAATGATGGTCTCTGTGATCATCGCCGCCGTCGTGCCTCCAGACACTGCTGAGCTACCAAAGCCGCCGAAACCCGGCGCCTTTTTGCCCTGTCTCTCCGCATCCCTCCTGGCCTGCTGCAATTCCTTCGCTTTACGGCGCATCTCAGCTTTCGCTTCGCGTTCCTGAGTCTGAAGCAAAAGACAAGAGGCTGATAGAGCTTTGCAATCTCAATCTTATTCTGCACAGCAACTAAGTGCACTTGCCCCTAAACTCTTTGCAAAGAACAAGGAAACAAGAGATGGGCATTTAGTTTACAGGAAAGTTAAATAACTTTATGACCCCCAACAAAGTGGAGTAAAACCTTTGTATAAAAAAAAAAAAAATAAAAAGGCAGCGTTTCCCAGACAGGGTACCTCATACCAGGCTTGCAGTTATTCCCACTCACCTCTCGGACAGCTCGGAACACCTTTTCTTCATGCGAGTCCATCTCAGTGAAGGTCCGAATTTGTGCCAGGTTTACGTTCTCACGGTAGCCCAGGGCAACAATTTCATCAAAGGCAAAAATCAGGTCGAAGCAGTGTTCAGAGATCTCGTTCTCCTCCAGAGCTCGACAATATTCAGGGATCTAGTTAGGGGAAAACATTTTAAAGGAGTATCCGTAGACAATACCGCACAAGCGTTTTCTCTCTATTATCCCCAGACCTCACAGCTGCGCTAGACCCTCCAGGAGAGCGGCGCTCCACCGAGCTGCTCTTCATGACTTGACATCGTCGATAAACAACAAGATGAAGTTTTGCCGTTATTAGTTTTTCTCCACTAAGATACTTATAATACAACCTCTTAGCTTAACTCTAACACTAACTCGGAGGAATCCAAACACACGTTGGGGCCAGTGAATTTCCTGAAGGTCCTTTGCTTGCATGAAGACAGCTGCACAAACTCACTGCTTAGAAATGCATTTAAAGCAGCGCTGTACTTCTAACAATCCCGTACTGTAAGGTCACGTTATTTTTCAGAGGAATATGGGCGTTATCTTAAGAATACAGGGAACATTTAATGCTAAATTTACAACATCTCCCCTTTGGTCTCACTAGTTGAAATGTAACCAAGGTGGGTTTTTTTGTTTTTGGTTTGGTTTTTTTTTTATGTGTAGTTCAAAAATACCACTGAAACATCAAAGCTTACTTCCAGGTCAGGAAGAGGCCCTGGAAAATCAAGTTGCCAGGTGGAGGCAGAGAGCACTTCAGCACCAGCTCACCAACAGGTTCCCTTACAACAGCACTGTTTCAGGCTACACACGTGCAAACTCTGTATTAAGCGACACATCCTTACCACTCTAGAGAAGAGTCGGAGTGTTTCTAGGTCTTCCAGGATGTTGCTGTTCTTGGTGGTGATCAGCACCATGTAGAGCTTCTCCATCGGCTGATAGACATACCGCACGCTCTCCGTTTCCACAAAAGTGTGCTGCTTCCCCGTGTTCATCAGCTTTGGGAAAGCCGCCAGCAGCCCCTCAATGCGGGTCCGAGTCATCTCCACGAACTGCCGGGAGACAATGGCCTTCCCCGCCTTTGTGCAGACGGCTGCTGCCAACAGCACCTGTGGAGAAGGCAAGCGCTGGTTAACCGGGCCTCCCACACCGCGCAGCCTTGGCAAGCCCAGCGGGCCACGACTCGCTCAAAGAAAGGATCGCTTCCAACTACGTTTCACCTCCACGTGTACCACGCAGCCAGCTGATTCTCCCTAAACACGATTCAAAGTCTTTTTCTGTGACCAGCACCAGGAACTGCTCTATGCTAAGAGCAGAGCTACCTCTGCTTTTCTCTCTCTCCGGTCGGTTTTCTGTTCCTGTGTTATCCTGAATGAGGGCTCTCAGCGCTCCCATCGGGCAGATGCGGCGCATCAGCCCGGTCCTACACACACGGAGGTGTAACACTGCCGCCCCCCCCCCCAACCACTTTAGGGGAGGCTCTAGGTTATTGAGTTTTCTGTCAGTCTGGCCCCAGCTTACAACTAAATACAAGAGTGTTGTAAAACGTGATGTTTCCTCCCAATGCCACATTTACAGTAAAGCCAGGTTAATAAAATATTGGCAGCTATATTAATCACAGCCCATGGATGACTCTCCTAGGCTTTTCAAGGATGTTACCACACCAACAATAAAAAGGTAGTAAGGCAATTGCCAGCCTACGTTTTCTCATTCTCTCAGACCACCGAGGCTTCCTCCACACATTTCTCTTGTAGATCAGCTTCTTAATTAACTTTGTCAGGATGAGGCAGTTTCTGCACTGAAGATCTTTTAAAACCCCAACCGCTGCTATTAACAGGCAAGTACCAGAAACTCTCACACACGGACCGATTTCAAGTCCCACCTCAGCCCCAGGTCGACAGCACCTGGACTGCCCTGGGGCCCTGCAGCTCGACAGCTCGGGGACAAACATGTCCTGAAGTACTTGGAGATCAGAAATAAGCTTCTTCTCTCTAAGTACTCCCCCAAAGCACTCGGGCCGCGGTGTGAGAGAACCGGACGGCACCAAGGATCCCCGCTGCAGCGTGAGCGCACAGCTCTACTCTTTAACGGAGTACCGTGTCAGCCTTTGCTGACCCAGACCGCCGTCAAGCGACACTGTGGATGGCCAACGAGGAGCAGGACTGGCTCTGAGAGAGAAAAAGCTCACAGTGCTACATTCTGCACCACTACGGGAGTTGCTGGCCATCCCCCACGCCCGGCTGCACCCGGCGACGAGGGGATGCCCCTAATACCCCAAACGACCTTTAGAACAAGCGTAATGCCGCGTACCTAAGGCTGCGGCCACCAGCTCCTCTGCCGAAGGGGCACCGCGGCTCTGTAAGCGCTGCTCCGCCGCTGTGCGTGTCCTGCTCGCCCCGGAGGCGAGCAGGGACAGCGTACCTGCGCCCCCGCCACCCCCCGAGGGCTGCCGGCCCCAACTCCGATTCCCCGGGGCGGCAGAAGAACCCGCCGCAGCGCCCTGCTCTGCCCCGCCAGGCCACGGGGCTCCAGCGCCGGCCTGCGCCCAGGCCTGAGCGAGCGGCGGGCCTAGGGGCCGCGGCGGGAAGGGGCCGGCCCCCGCCTCGCTGCTTCCCCGAGCCCCGCTCTGCCCCGCGGCGGCGAGCAGCAGGCCGCGGGCGGGCCCTTACCATGGCGGCGGCGGCGCTGGGCTCGGCGCTCGCTCCCTCGGCGCTCCGCGTCCCCTCGGGCAGCCCCACAAGATGGCGGCGCCGAGCCACGTCCCCAGCCGGAAGCACCGTCACGCACGGCGGGGCGGGGCGGGGCGGGGCGGGGCGGTGTCCGGGCGGTCGGCGACCCCCACCCCGCCCGCCAGGGGGCGCGGCGGAGGCCGG
This sequence comes from Harpia harpyja, assembly GCF_026419915.1. Lineage (NCBI taxonomy): Eukaryota > Metazoa > Chordata > Aves > Accipitriformes > Accipitridae > Harpia > Harpia harpyja. The sequence continues at coordinate 47,386,433 of NC_068943.1, read as the reverse complement.
GCCGCTCTAGCCGGTTGAGGGCCAGCGAGGTAGGCGGGTCGCCATGGCGACGGCGGCGGGGCGGTGGCGGGGCGGCATGGCGGAGCGGCGGGCGCTGGAGGTGAGCGGGCCGGGGGGCGGCGGGCCGGGCCGGGCCGGGCCTGGCCGTCGCCTCACCGCCTCCCTCTGCCTAGACCCGCCTTGTCGAGAACCAGCCGTACGACGAGAGCCTGGACCTGCCGGAGGGCGAGGAGGCGGGCGACGCGGCGGGGAGGCCGGCCGGGGCCCGCTCGCCGGGGGCGGGGGGCGCGGGCCGCCCCCGGGGTTCCCGCCGGCCGGGGCTGCCCGGGACAGGGGGCGGCGCGGCTGATCGCAGCAGCGACGAGGAGGGCAGCGGCGGCAAGGTAGGAGCGGGGCCGGCGGCGGGAGGGGCGGCCCGGTAAGGCGGCCCGGTGAGTCCCGGCCCTTTTCGCCTAGGAGGAGGCGGCGGCCCGCTCGGCCCCTGCCGCCGCCCTTAGCGAGGACGAGGACGACTCGGAGGAGGAGGATTCCTCCGAGACCGACTCGGAGGACGACTTCGAGGAGCACGGGGCTGCGCTGGAGGGGTAAGTGGCGCTAGCGGCCGGAGCCCGGGGCCGGGGCCCGATGCCGGAGTCTGGTGCCGTAGGGGCCCTTTCGGCTCCGCTGGGGTGCTCGTGATCCCGCGAGGGCGAGCGTGGCCGTAGGCAGCGGGACAGGCAGCTCTTTCCTCCTGGCACCCGGGAAAAAGAGGTGCCTTCGTGTGACAAACAGCAGCCACCCAGGGCGGCTCCTCGGTCAGTCCCCGGGCCCCGCTTTGCTGTGCCAAGGCGAGGCACAGCTGGGAACGACCGAGGGCGTCAGCTAGCCTTCTGTCTCAGCTTCAGCCCTGCCTGACAGTGGGTGGATGCCCAAGAAAGAGGAGGCACATCTCAGACACATCATCCATCTCCTGATAATCCTCCTCCTTTTCCACTGGTATCAATGCTGAAACCATTACTAAATCCCCGAGTTGCTGTCCTAATGCCTGCCTTTGTGTGGAGCTCTCATCCACTTTTTGGCAGCTCCTGTAGAAGTCTTTCTGAGCAGAAGCAACGGTCCATCGCTCAAGGGCTTTTTCTGGCTAGGAGGCCTAAGGCAAAACATGGCCCAATAGTGGTTTTCCTGTGCTGGAAGTCTTTAAGAGAGGACTGACTACCTGGTGTTTCAGGTTCCTTCATGATTGCCTTGCACACTTGGGTCCCCCTTCTTGCTTGTACAGAACCTACCACACATTCATCTTTGCCTGCGTTTCTCTTCTTTTCTTTAGTGACTTCAATCTAGTGGATTATGACTGCCTGCCAGTGTCTTCTGAAATCAAAGAACTCTTTGAGTACATCAAGAGGTGAGTGGGAGGGGTTTTAGCCCACTCTTGGCTCTCCCTTGTGTCAATTATCGTGGCAAGCTTGGCAGGACAGTTCAGAGTCACCCACGCTGTGGTGGTGTTTTTTTCCAGGTACACTCCCAAAACAATAGAGATCGAGCACAAACTGCAGCCTTTTATTCCAGACTTTATTCCCGCAGTTGGAGACATTGACGCGTTCCTAAAGGTACAGTCGCTTCAGGTTCCTCTATACGTCCTGCCACATGAGCCGAAACAGAATGTGGCATCGGTGTGAGAGGGGCAGTTGGGCTGTACAGCCCAGAGGTGGCCGGTCTGCCCGTGCAGTGGTGCATACCCTTGCCCTGCGGTGTCAGAGGTAATGTTCTAGAGACCTGGGAAACTATGCTCAGTGGTTCAGTCACTCTCTCAAACAGCACATATGTCATTTGGGGCGAGGCCTGCCTTCTCCCTTGTCCAACACCTGGTGCTTTTCGGGTAGCACTGTACTAACACCTCGTATTCAAGAGAGCATGCCTACCACTTCCTTTTAGGGTCTGATTTTTCAACGGCAGGGAGGTTCCGTACAAAATACCCCAACTTCCCCCGCTCTGGACTCCTGTAGAAGACAGGGTCTCTGTTTATCTGCAGGTTCCTCGTCCCGATGGCAAGACTGATAACCTTGGCCTGCTGGTCCTGGACGAGCCATCGACGAAGCAGTCGGATCCCACCGTGCTCTCCCTTTGGCTGACGGAGAACTCCAAGCAGCACAACATCACCGTGAGTCGCAGAGAGGGAGGGGGCACTTGCTGCACACTGGCTGCAGCAAAACCATTGCATTTTACTTTTGCCTCTGTGACTACAACGTTACAGCACAACTGGTAACTTGGCTTTAAAAGCAGAAAAACCTAACCTTTTTCTTTAACCCATAGCTTTAAACTGCAATGGATCTAAGCCTTGCTTCAGGCAAGTCTTGGTACAGACTTTGGTTCCCTTTCCTTCAGGTGAAGCTTTGTCTCCTTTTGGTTGTCAATACCTGAGTTTACTTGGTGTTTTGTTCACGAGCTGCTCTTCTGTCTGCAGAAATCAGTTGGTATAGTGCAACTAGGAGAGAAAAAACACATGGTTAATCAGGAGCGAACACACGGTTCGCAAAAAAGCCCCAAAACACCGCGAAATGCTTCCAGGTTTATATTTCTGTTTTTAGCAGCAGATAAAAGTGAAGAGTTTGGCGAACGCAGAGAAGAACCCCAAAGCCATCGACAGCTGGATTGAAAGTATCAGTGAACTGCACCGCTGCAAACCTCCTGCCACGGTCCATTACACCAGGTGAGCTGTTACGTCAGCTCGCCTTCAGACACACTTGTACAGTGTAAGCTCAGGTCAGTGGGAGGCTGGTAGCAAAGTCTCGGAGCACTGAGTAAAACTATCAAAATATCTCTGAGAGGGAGAGGACGTGCTGACTCTCAGGATAGCCCTACCATGCACGTGTGCAGGACACACTGTTTCCTGCTCTGCACTTCTCTTACCCTGCGTAACTTGGGTTAGTTTAACAGCTAGCACACAGAACTTGTGACTTGGCAAGCTTAGGCTTGTTTTGGTACATAAAAATGCCCACGTCGACCCTCAGCAGGCGTGCAGCACTCTCTCAGCTGGTTAGAACTGAGCCTGTCCCGTTTACAGCTGTCTGGCAGTAGGAAGCCATTTCAGTTCTGCGTGATCCTGAAGTTCATGTTCTTTTCTTTCCTGGCAGGCCAATGCCTGACATCGAGACCCTGATGCAGGAATGGTCGCCGGAATTTGAGGAGCTCTTGGGAAAGGTATGTTGTCCGAGCGATAAGCAGTTAGCTCAGTGCATGGTGTTAGACACCATCTTCCATGAAGGCTGGGTTCCTGCTCCATTTTAAGCTCTTTGCCCGCAGCCCGGCCCGTTCAGGTTTCTTCCTCGCTTACTGTTTCTCCCTTGCCAGAAGACAGGGGAGCAGTCCAGTGCCTGAATTCCCATCTGCTGCCCCACTGGCCTCTGTGCTTGGCCTGATATCAGCGCGATCTCTTGGGCTCTTGCCATACAAGAGCAGAGCTGACAGCCTCATCTATTCCAGGTGGGCCTCCCGACTGCAGAGATGAACTGTGACCTGGGTGAATACGTCGACATGATATGTGGTAAGCGGGGGAGGCTGTGCTGAAGATGCAAGTGTGCTGCTGGCCTGGCGCTATCTCACTTAAAGCAAGAGACCTCTAGGTGCAGGCTCAGCCCTGACTAGTCGAGATCATTCTCTGTTGCCTTCAGTAAGAAGCAGAATTTTGTACCACAGGCGCCTGTGGTCTTTGATGAGCGAAGGCCTAAGTGATCGCGGGCAGTGGGAAGCTCAGCCTTTACTTGCAGCACTTTGTGCAGGGCAGTGCAGCCCAGATGCTCTCACATGCTTCTGTTCTTGCTTGTAGCCATTCTGGACATCCCTGTGTACAAGAGTCGGATCCAGCCTCTGCATATCCTCTTCTCCCTCTACTCGGAGTTCAAGAACTCGCAGGTATGCAGCTCCAGACAGGCACTGCTCACCTGGCTGGAAGCATTGCAGAGCTCCTCTCCTTACATTTGGCTTCCCTGTGCTGTGGGTGTCTGTAAAGGGCTGGTAGGCCATGATAAAGGGGTCCAAAGAAAGTTTTCTAAGCTTTTCCTTTCCCTAGTACCTCAACATTACACAAGGAGCCTCTGATGTGCCACAAGGCACACAGCATTAAGTTTAGCAGTCCAGCGTAAGCCCAGAATGCTTTTCGTGCTGAAGTTGGGGCGACTGCTGAGCACGCAGCTCAGACAGAGCAGAAGTGGCTTGCATTTTCAGATGCATGCCTGTACGCTCATTCATGAGAGTCGAGCCTTTGCACTAATGCATTCCTTCCCCTGCAGCATTTCAAGGCCCTGGCTGACGGGAAGAAGGGCAGGAGCCCACCATCCAACCCGCCTTCACAAGCAGCAGACGCAGAAGTGTTAAGCTTTACTTGAAGCTTCATGTTAAACCCTCGTCTCCTGGATCAATGTCTGCCGCTGGACATCAACCTTGGACCACAGCAGCCTGTGAAGCAGCGCAGGGCACTTCAGAAGCCTTCTTGGTTTTATAGATACTACTGAGCTGTCCTGCATTCACGGAGTAGGACGTTACTCATCAGATTGCACAAGCTGCCTGACCACTCCATTTTTGACTTGTTCCCAAAGAGTTCTGTATTAAACCAGCTCTTCCCAATGGCAGGCTCCCTGTGCTGTAGATGCTGCAGAGCGGGGGCTCCTCGAGTGCACGCTATGAGTGCTAGAGCAAGTAGGAATGAATTCCATGCTCAGACACACCACTTGGATCTGCCCAGTGCGTTCCAAGGTCTGATCTGGGGATCTGGAAACTCCTCTGCTCTGTATTGTTGAGCCCCTTTTTTTCTATTCTCAAGCCCCTTAGCTGCTGCCAAGGAGAAATAACCAGCACAGCACCACACAGACGCTTGAGTTTAGTTTATTGCTGTTGGGACGACTCTTTCCAGCCCCCACCACGCTGCTTGCTCACCCATCTGCCACAGCTCTGGCAGGGGCGGGGAGGATCACGCAGCAAGCAGGCCACAAACCTGCTAAAGCAAGGCTGGTGCTGGGCCTTACCCCAGGAGGAATCACAGCGCTAGCAGCTTGGCAGAGCCTGGCTATAAACAGCTTGGATGAGTTTTGATTATAATAGTCTATTCGTAAAGCGCACAGGCTATATAAAACATGCCTTGGCTAATGGCGCAGCTGCCGTGACCTTAACATATAGCTGGGGGCTGGTCAGCGCCTGCCACCCAGCACGGCCTCCCCGGCACCCTTGGCTGCGCTCTTCCAGATGCTGGTACGTACCTGGGGCTGGGCAGCCCTGGCTCACGGGCACCACGCTGCGTCTCACAGCCAGATCTCGTCGCTGCTCATGCTGGGCACTTTGTAGATGCGCCCGGACATCGGGAGCTGGACAAAACCTACAGGACAAAGACAGCTCGTTGCCATCACCTTTTGGGGCAGCTGTGGAGGCCGGGGTCCCCGTAGCATGGCTTTCGGATTCCTTGCCCACCTACGCCCCCTCACCGAGCTTGCTGAGGACCAGGAAGTTCTCTGGCCCCGGCAGCGCACCCTCCTCTCCCCTGGCACCGGTTCCCACATCCGCAGGGGCAGCTACGGGGAATGAAAGGGGTGAGAGCTGGGATGTTTAGCCCTTGCCCAGGCAGGGCCTGTGGCCTCACATGTTCCTCTGCACCGGCACCTCAGGGTCTTACCTCTGGCCTGCTGCGCGAGGTCACCAAGGCGCAGGTCGGGCGGCAGGGACCGGGTCTGGCGGGGCAAGTGCGTGCCCCAGGGCTGCGGGTGCTCGGAGCTGCTGCAACGGGAGCACCGGCTGAGCGGGCTGCTCCCTTCTGCTCGCCCCTCACCTGGCACCGTCTTGGGCCAGCGGCATGCTAGGCAGGCGGCACAAGAGCCCAGGCTAAGCAGGGCGCCCAGGGCCAGGGCCGCTCCAACGGTGACGCCCAGGAGGGGCAGCTCCACACGGGCATCCAGCAGACCTGCACAGGCAGCGCAGCTCCCTCAGCACCCCTCTGCAGGGCCGCTGCTCCTCCGCATCGCCCCCCCCCCCCACCTACCTGGGGGTAGGAGGGAGGTGGTGGTGATGCCGACACTGTTGGCAGCGCTGATGGAAAAGTTGCTGGCCGCGTGGCTGAGGTGGATGCGAAGCGAGTGGTTGGCCAGCCCTGGGTAGCGCGTGGCACCCAAGAGGAGGAACTCAGAGGCGTTGGCCATCACCTGCCCATCCTGGTCAATCCAGGTAATGCTGGCGGGTGGGTTAGCTTGCACCAGCACAAAGAGTACCAGAAGGAGCCCAGTGCCCTCGACCTCCTGGTAGTGGGCATGTGCCTGCAGGATCTCCGGCTTATCTGGGCAACAAACACAGGCAGTGAGATGGGCAGGAGGGATGGGGAGGGGGCAGCGGGGATGGGGGCAGCACAGCCAGGAGCAGGATTTTCCTCGCCCAAGGCCAGGAGCACTCATCAGCCATGTTTGTGCAGGACTGATGAGATGCTGCCCCACGACAGCTGTGATGGATGCAGGCCATGGTACTGCTCCGGCCAGGCAGCAACCCCCCCATGCGCCCTCCCCGCACCTCCGGCTGGAGCAGGGCCGGCGCTGCGGACCTTACACTGCACGTCGAGGAGGACGGAGGCGTTGTAGGTCTCACCGGAGGCCGGGTCCATCAGGGAGCAGTTGAGCTCGCGGTCGGTGCGCCGGGCGGTGAGGGTGAGGGTGCTGGCAGTGCCCGTGGCCGAGCAGTTTGCCTCCTGCTTCCGGCCGTCGAGGTACCACGCCAGCGTGGCGCCGGGGGCTGGCTGGGGGGCCCGGCAGGTGAAGGCATGGCTCTCCTCCTCCAGCAGCGTGCACACTGCCAGTGGCTGCCCGTCGATGGTGGGGCCCAGCTCCCCCAGCCCTGCCGGAGAGCCCGTGGCACGTCAGAGCCGCAGTGGGGTTCTGCTGCCAGGGCCACATGCCAGATCCCACCACAGCCTCACCTGCTGAGCAGAGCACCGGGAGGCCGAGCAACAGCAGCAGGCAGGCAAGGGCAGCCCCTGGCCACCCCCTGGGATGCCCCATGGTGCGCTGACTGCGCTCAGTGCTAGGAGAGAGGCAGGTGGAGCAGGCACACGGGGCCATCCCCGCGTTGGGCCCCCGGCGTGGCAGCATGCGGCAGGGCTGGAGGATGCAGCCGAGCTGCACCTTACCTGAAGCATCACTGCTGCCGTGTCCAGCCTAGCCCGCAGTGCGGCTCTGCGCCTGGGCCCCGGCACGCAGGGCCGAGCATGCAGCACAGGGGCGGTCCCCAGCAAGGCCGCCAGCATCCCTCTAGCTGGGCCCCCACAGCCACCTTCCCAGAGCAGGGCTGGTGCAGCGCGCAGCCGCTGCGGCGGCGGGGTCTGTCCTGCTGCCTGGGTGGCCACGAGCACAGCCCTGGCGCATGTGAGAGCGGCTGGAGACCACCCAGCCAGGGGAGGGGATGAACACTGCCGTGCCCCCCATCTCCCCCCTTCAATGGAGGGGGCTCAGCGCCCTGCTCAGCCCAGCCTCGCACCCACGGGGAGACCCATAGCAGCGGGGCTGTGCGTGCACGGGAATAACGCCACAACTACCCCCAACGCTGCAAGGAGAGCTCAAGTGCCAGGGACACAGGGAGGTTTATTGGGGGTGGAGCGGAGTCGAGACAAAGCAAGGCACTTCGGGAATTCCTGGCCCCAGCTGTCAGCCAGGAGGAGGAGGAACAAGATCTTGGGCACCGGCGATGGATCTGCTCCGGCGGCCAGGATGCGCCCACCTGGGCCATCCTGGGAGCAAGGCTCTGCCCAGCCCACGCGCCACCTCGCCCATCTCCTGCCCGTCTCACTCGTTCCCGGTGCCGCCAGGGTTGCACAGCCGCCCCAGCATCTCGCAGAGCATCTGGTTGCAGAGCGCCGAGTAGGGGTTCAGCAGCACCAGCTGCTGCCGGGCAAAGGCGCTGCCCAGTCGCGCTGCTTGCTCGAAGTCCCGCCGGGCATCCTCCTGGCGGGCTTGCAGCTGGTGGATCAGGCCGCGTTGCACGAAGCTTTGGCAGGCAGCATGGCCGCAGCCCCGGCTCAGGCGAATGGCCACGTCCAGGTCCTGCAGGGCACCTGCCCAGGGCGAGAGAGGCGTCAGGGTGGGCCTGAGGTACCAGGCGGCTGCCCTGAGGTACCAGGCGGCTGCCCTGAGGTACCAGGGGGCCACTCGCGACCTGGCCGCAGCAGCGCTCTGCTCACCAGCCACATCCCCCCGCAGCCGCAGAGCCTGGGCCCGGTTGTTGTAGCCCGAGGCGCGCTCAGGCAGCAGGCGTATGGCCTCGCTGAACCGCTCCAGGGCCGTGCTCACGTCTCCCGACTCGGCGGCAGAGACCCCCTGCAGCTCCAGGTCCCGGACCTGCTCCAGCAGCTCCGGTGCAAAGGCTTCCCCTTCCCCTGCGGCGGCGCGAAGGGGAAGCCTTGGCCGGGGAAGTGGCCAGCACCAGGACACCCCGGGGGGCGCAGCCCTGCTGCCCATCCCGCAGCCCCCGTCCCAGCGCACAGGCTCTGGCCTTGGGCAGGGGCTGCTCCCAGCTGGCAGAGCCGCCTCACCACACCTTCCTCCTGGGCCTCCTCCTCCTCCTCCTCGTCCAGCCCAGGGATATCCCCAAAAGGGGTGCTGGGGTTAAAGATGGTCTGCAGGACAGCCCTGTCGTTCGCCGTGGCCATGGTGCCCTCTGTACCAAGACCCCGCGTCTGGGCGCCGGCGGGTGGCCTCCGGCAGGTTAATGTTCACACCGCCGGCACCGCGTCACCCTTCCCTGTCCTATCCCAGCCCCGGTGTGAGGTCCTGCCGCCTGGCCGCTTACTGGAGGCAGCAGCCCAGCTGGAAGACCCACAGCTTCCCACGGTGACCTGCACATGCCGGCAGTGGCGAGCCAGAGCCGAGCACCTTTCTGCTGAAAACCCACCGCTGGCACCGGCCGTGGTAGTTTCCAGGAGGAGCATCAGCGACACAGGCTAAGTGGCTTCTCACCCCTCAAGAAGAAATCGAGAGCAAACCTCTGCAGCAATAAACTTGACATGTTTATTAATTAAACTATCACTTAAATAAAAAAAAGTGCATAGAAAATAAACATGTTTAAAAACTCCTTTTTTTGTTTTTTACAACTATGTACACATTTTTATTTTTACATTCAGTCTTTTGCAGAGCTTTCAGCATTTTTTTTAAACTATTAAAGTATTTCCTTCTTCCCTGTGACAGGGAGTTAACACTGATGTACTTTAGACACGTTTCCTCTTTTTTTTTTTTTAAAAAAAAACCAAAACAACCAGAAGCTTGGAAGAACACAAGAAAAAAAAAAACCCAGAAGAGATTTGTTATACATGATAAGTTGTCAAGAAATGTATTTCTAGAACATAACCTTGCCTTTGCAGAGCTTTTTTTTTTCTTTTTTTTTTTTTTTGAAACAATTATTCACCTACCTGTATTTACTAAAGAGACTGTTAAGTTCAATAAAAGAAACACCACAAGTATAGTTCTCGGTTGATAGACAAAGCTACTGTACCTCGTTAAAAAGATACCAGGAAAGCACAGAGCACATTTTTTTTCCCTATATGCAGGTGGTACCCCAACATTCATAACCAAAACAAGAGGAAGAAAAAGAAGAAACCAAGTTGTACAAGTACTGACTGGTAACAAGAAGGGCCGGGAAAGGCCGAGCCGCCCGCTCCTGGCTCCCCGGCCACGGCAGCCCTCGCCCCGGGAGCTGCCGCCCGGTGGGGAACACCCGGTGTGGCTTTCCCGGCCGTCGTTAGCAACTGTAACACAATCCTTATCTATAGTGTTAAGAGAATTAAAAGCCATGGACCGATACTGAACTAGGCTTCGTTACACGGTGCATTACTATATTAGTTCCTATATATATCGTATTTATAGTTATAAAAAAAAACTTGTGAGTGTCGCGAGTGGACCAGTAGTATGGGTTTGAATGGCATGATTCTGCACAAAGACCGTCTCGCTGAAGAACCTGGTATTGCTTTGAAATGAAAGAAAACCAGAAAGAAAAGATACCCAGCCCTTTGCAATGACCCGCTTTTCCTTTAAAAAAAAAACAAAACAAAACCCACATTGCTTTGTACGAAGAAAAATAAACGCCCTAAGGTTCTTTTTTTTTTTTTTTTTTTTTCTTTTTCAGTATTTCCAGATACCGTGATCTGCGTCAGTCCTTATAAAATATACATTCATACACGGGGAAGCTGTGCCATGCTCGCCACCAGCCTGGGCAGGACAGGGTCGGGGGGCAGATGGCAGCGAGCCCACGCACTCGCTGCCATGGCTTCTCCCCGCCACTGCTGCTGCCGCTCGTCCCGAAGGGCCCAGGCTCACTGCGAGGTGCAGCACAGCTTCCTGGGGGTACAGACAGTTTCACTGGCCACAGCGGCTCCCGCCAAGGCAGCCGCAACGGGTATAGCAGCAAAGCGGACAGCCAGCTGGACCTGCAGGCTCGACCAGCCCTCGCAGGAGGAGAGATGCCGGGTGCTCGGTTCTCAGGGGGCTCCCGTGGCATGCCACTTGCCTCCAACCCTCCTCCCTGCTTTTCCCTATGCCGGGTGGCTTTGGGCAGCGCTTCCCAGCCACAGCCTCCTCCTGCACGCAGCCAGGCAGAGGGAATGGATGCGCTTGCTGGGGAAGACGCTCCTCCTCCCCGTCATTGGGACGCAGCTGCAGCGCGGGCAAGAGAAAACGTGGCGGAGCTGAGCTACTCCGGCAAATTCATGGGCTTCGCCAAGGTGAGGGCTGGCCCCCAGCACTGCCATCAGAAACAGGAAAGGACAAGGACCGAGAGCGGCTGTGCTCGGGGACGCGGGGCTGCAGTCCCCCGGGCACAGGCTCTTTGGCCTCCTCAAGGTATGTGCGTTCCCACCAAACTGTCAGTGCATCAAATCATCTCAGTAACAAATGCAGAGTCAATTTGACTTTTCTTTCAACAGTTATCACCAAATAATCATCACACAGTGCAATAACGAAAGGAAACCAGCAGTTCCCGACCCTCCCAGCGCTGTGTTTCGTTCTCAGGTCAGAGGAAGAGGTCTCGGGCCCAAAGGGCGCGGATTTGGGGCGCCCCACTGCAAGCACTGGGGAGTCAGCAGGCGGCTCCCATCCCTTTCCCACTAACTGCTGAGGCCAATTCAGAGCAGCCCTCCAACCCACCGGCTCCCGGAACGGCCGCTGATCTACCTGCAGGGACAGCTTGGAAAAGCGAGGGCGCTTCCTGTGTTCCCTTCTCCACGGAAAGACTCCTCTGCCTTCAAGAGAGAGACTGCAGGACGAGGCATGTGGCCTGGACCAGCCCCCCAGCAGAAGAGGTATTGAGGGTCACATCTCTCTCTATCTCATTTTTCCTTCTAAAATACACAGAGGATGCCGGCGTGGGGCCAGGCAGCATTGGGCCTCCTGCCTGGGTGCACGGGCAGTCGTTCAGACAGAGTCAAACTCCTGCTAAGCTGGGCAGTTCTCCCTCCCGCCCCCATCTTGACGGGGAAATAAAGTTTAAGGTCCAGCCAAACCTCCTGGAAACAGTTACTGAAGTCAAAAAGGCAGAACAAGAGTAAAAAATAAAAATAAAGTGTACCCCCCCCCCCCCCCCCACTCTGGAGAAAGGATCAGACTATGTCCAGCCAGGTATTTCCTATAACCGTCCTATGAAAATAAAAAAAATCATTAAAAAGAGATTCTCTTAAATTAGGATAATACCACTGTTTAAAAAGCCTCGTCATAAGTGCTTTCCCCTATGAAGTGCTTCTCATAGAAAAATATACAAAATATATTTACATTTATAAAACCTTAAATACTAAACTGTAAACAGAACAGAGTAAAATCCAATGTCATTGTTTGTTAGGCTTGGGGCTTTTTACGTCTTTCTCTGTGTTTTGTTTTGGAGGCGCAGAGCGGACCCAGACGGGAGGAGGACTGACGCTGCTTTAACCAGGACAACAGCATCTTTTGATTGGCTTGAAACAAGCTTGGTTCCTCAGCTACAGCGATTTCCACCATGCGAATCGCTTTTATTCCCTGTGCACTTCTGGATGCTGCATGGGGCAGACGAGGCTGGTTAGCGTTTGGCCTTGCCTTTGCAGAGAACTTACGTGCTGTTTTGGTGCCTCTTCCCCTGCCTTTCAGGGAAGATGACGTGACTACACCCGGAAGACGCACCACGACAGGCGCCTGCCTACAGGATCGCTCCTTTGTCTCCCCACCCAGCCCTAGGACACTGCAACGAGGCTGAGCAGAGTGAATCCCGTGGGAGCCTCCATGCAAGTCCTCCCTAGCTCCTGCTCTACAGAGGTACACGGCCAACCCTAGAGCTGGCTCACACTCCCCGTCTCTCCCTAGAGACGTCTGTCCCTTGGACCAGCTCCACGGTGGCAGAGAGGCCGCCGGCTGGAAGCACCTTCACCTTGCTGGGCAGAGGAGGAAGCCAGCTGCTAGAGACAGGACTGGGGAAAGGACCACTTCCCTCTGACAGAGCCAGAGACAGAGGACACTGTTGAAAGGAAGCCTTTGCTCACAAAGATTGACAGCGCCGTTAACTGTTGGCACAAGCCCCCTCTCCACCAAAGAATGCCAGGAATTCCCCTGGGCTCGGGCAGGCATTTCGGAGCCAAGCGCTAGCCAAACCCTAGCCAAACGCTCTTCAGTCTAGTCGCAGGCTGCTCTGTTCCGCTCCCCCCGGTTCACCCTTCCTAGATGAAACCAGCCGAGTCAGACCCGTGCAACGCACCAGCTCCACCAGCTCCCCCCGCGCTGTGCAGGACGTCAGCTGGGTCACCAATAGTGTTTTGGGGATGCAGAGCACAAGGAACCACAGACACGCGCACAGTCCTCAGGGTAGCTGGTTGGCGGGGTGCAGTCTCTCTCCCTGGGGGGTAAGCTCACTCAAACACCATGCTACCGAACTTCTGACCCAGCCCTTGAATGAGGCGGAGGAGGAGAACTCCGCGTTCGCCACTCTGAGCCAAGGGACGGAGACGGATAGAGGGACAGGACCCACGATCGCTCCCCCGCGCTTGGGCCTGGGCCGACCTCCCCTCCCCTCTCCCACTCATTAGGCCCACGCTGAGAAACAAATACCGGGGGCGGGGGAAATGAGAATAGCAAAACCATAATCACGCTGAGGATCTTCTCCGGTCACCCGTGTCTTTCACAAGGGTAAGTGTGCGCATGCGAGACATGAAGATGTGGACTCTTGACAGAGAAACACAGCCGCCAGTCAGGTCCCTGAGCCCAGCCGATCTTCGTTCCTGCCTCCGGCCTCCCCGTCCCGTCTGAATGGCCAGGGAGGGATTCACGTGAAGCTTTGGTTCGCCCCAGGCCCTTCAGGGCTCACTTGCAGCTGATGGAAGTCCTAGTTTAAAAACTTCCTGCACTTCTTGGCGCCGCAGTTGCAGGGCAGTTTGTTGCTGGCGTCTTCAATGGGGAACTTGTAGTCGTATGTGAGCTCTTCCCCCCTGTAGATTTTGCGCATGGCGAAGATGACGATGTGTTTCTGGCCATCGATGTTGATGACCCGGGAGTAGCAGTTGGGCTCGCAGGAGTGATTGATGAAGCGGGCCGCGTTCCCGTGCATGGTGGCATCTACCACTTCAGAGTCGTCAATGCGGAACATGTAGCAACCGATCCCCTAAGCAGGGAGGACAGAAAGAGGGTTACCTCAGGGAAGTGAAGACAGACCCACCCTAGCAGACAACCTAGCTCGTGATGGCAACCAAAAGTCAAGCCTTCGAGAGTATCTGCAACCTCTCTTCACTTGTCTTCATAAGCTCACGCTTGAACCTTTTCGTCCCCGTGCTCTTTAGCTCTGCAATGCTAAGACTGGACTGAGGCCCTTCTCAGCCCACAGCAGAAAACAAGAAGCGCCTCTAGAGCTCCAGCAAGAATGGAAATACCCTGAGAAGTCTGTAATCCCAGTTCATGATGTTTCAAACGCCATTTTCATGTAAGCCTGTCCTACCTTCACAGCCACTTTCTAGCTCTCCCAAACTCTTTAAGAACTTCTACAAAAGCCCATAACTCACCTTACTGTCGTAGTATTTCTCTCGTTTGTCAGTGAGGATGGAGCGAATGACATTGCCTGAATATTCGATCACCATCTCACCTGCATCGATGTTCCTTTTGCAGAACAGACCCCGGCCATGGATGGGAGACCTAAAAAGGCAACATGATAAGCGAGTATTTCAAATGATACAAGTGAAGCTCAGAAACCTAAAATTGCAAACACTGCAGAAAACAGGTTATTTGTTACAAGGATTGCTGTGGTATCATTACTCTTCTATAATGTAACGCTAACAAGAACAATACTAGGTCTCTCCCACTCACTCCTGAGCACGTGCCTTCGCTATCACCAAGGTAAGCCAGCGAGGAGTAAGTAGTTTGCGCTGACTTTTCAAATACATAATTCGGGCGGGGGGAAGGAGGAGAGAAAAACCCCAAACATGCTTCTTCCCCTCAACTTTGCAGCCTGACTTCACAGAAGGCTTCCAGTTTTCACCTTTCGCTGTCCCAGAGGCAGCGGTACCAGAGCAAAACCATACCTGTAGACACCAACTGCCTCCTTGGAGGTCTTCTTCAAGTGTCGGAAGCGCATGGGCATTGGCAGATCCATACTAGTCGCCCTCCTAGAACACAGAGACGCTGCTAAGTGATGACTTTTATTTGAGAGTCTGTGCCATGTATTATCTGGGATACTTTCCAAGAGATAATAATTTAGATACTGTGACACTGCAGCCCACTGAGAACACAATCAAAATTAATTCAGTGTTTGTATACACAGGTAAAAGATAATTTCCTCCCTTTTCTGCTCAAATGCTCATCAGATTGTTTTACATTAGCAAGGAAAAGAAACATTCAAAGGAAGACTGGTCTGGTGGTCACCCTCAGCTGTCAGTTCTCTTGCTGTTGTAGGTGTCTCCTCTATATTTGTTAGTGCTTGGTAGCTTTCAAGATTTAAACAGCACCTCAAAGAACACAGCACATAACTAAGCCTGATCAGCTTCTTGTAACAGCACAGCGTTATTTTCCCCTTTGAACCTTTAAATCCTGCTGCATACCGGGCTGATTTCAGCTGTACTTCTTCCTCTTCCTCATCATTTGGGTTGTATTCTGGTGGCTGTCGGTGTTTAGAAGCCAAGAAATTAAACATATCAAATGCAGATTTCCTGCAATTTAAAGAGAGGAAAGGAAGTTTGGTTTACTGACTGAAAAGAAACACATGGTTGCCACAACAGTTTGACATGTTTACTGCTTTACACCTTCTCTGGTCTGTCCTCTCTTAAAGCCTTCTGTGCATCAGGGTAACACATGACAGTTTCTGAGAGCCGTGAATAAAAGCACCAGCCAGGAAAGCTTTGTTAAACAACGCAATGGTCAACAAAGTGGCACAGAAAAACGTGCAGACTCAGAAGATGCAATATAGTCGATTTACATGCAGAAGTTGCTAACATTGCTTTTTAACTAAGAGCTTTAGTGCTGTAGAGATTTGTTGCTTATGCCCTGCCATGGCGTCAGTTAATCGAGCAAACAGGCTGTTAACCTTACCAATGACAAAGCTCACACTTGCCTCAGGTGGACTTCAGCCCTAGCAGAGCCATGTGGATTCAGAGGAGGTTCGTTGGCCTCCTCTGGCTTATGAAATCTGAACTTGTAGTTGTGGCAGTGCTTTGCTCCGTACAGCTGCTCAATCAGGAACACAACAGTATCGTGGATAATCCCCAGCATCCTCAAACCATTCACACCTGGAACAAGAAATAGAGCACAAAAAAAAAAAAAAAATCCAACTGACAATGCAGACTTGGAGAAGGAGGACACAGCAGCGTGTTAAATACAGCTTGTGTGCTAGCCTGCAATTTTCACAGGAGCACTGTATTAGATAGTTCATTCCCCATAAGAGTTTTCAATTATTTAATTGGGAAGAAATTACCCTCCATAAAGCAGTTAGGAGCTGAACTAAAACTCTTAAGACTCTGAACCCTAAGACGCTCATGAGAAGATCTGTTTGCTCTCACACCTTCAAAAGCACAGTAGAAATGAGTTTGGCACTGGATATTACCTGCAAAAGACAGCTGTTTTAGGCGGGCATTAGAACGGGCTTCTTGAACTTTGTCAGTCAGTGACTTCCAAGCATCTGCAGTCACACAAACAGAAGACAAGATAGTGAAGGAGTATCCGAGCGCTGGGCACTGAGGATTGCCAAAACAGGAGCCTTGTTATGCCTCTTATTTTGCCGCTTCTTATCAGATTTCCAGTGAAACAACATACCATTATGTACGTGTGCAGTATGCTGTTTTCCAACAAAATGCTCGTATTTAAATAAGCTAATTGCAGAATACAAAGTTTGCATCCTTTCATGGGCCATAAATTAAGATCCTCAGATCCCACTGCTTCCGTCCTCTCCAAAATTCACTTTGGCATAAAGGGAAGTAAGCGTCTTCAGCAATTGGTCTGGAGGAAAAGTCTAGATACCCTACTGTCTGACCCACACTGACTATTTCTTGACAAAATATGGTTCAACTCCACTGGTCAATTGATAAGCCTAAATGGGACAATGATAAAAAAAGACCCAACACCAAACTTTTTCAATACAATCCAGACATTGCTAGGAACTAGGATTGTTCCAGGGCCATAAATCAAGAAATAGGTTTTCGGTATTTTTTAAATCTATAAAAAAGCAAGTAAGAGATCCTCAGAAGTCATAATTTTACTTCTAGCAAGGAAAGCTAAACCCAATACAACCAAAACCACACAGTTCTCACCTTCAATGCTTTCTGCGCAGATCTGAAAACCATCATCACTAGAGATCTCAAAAACCAAACCTTTCTTTGGTTTCTTCTCACCAAGACACTCTTTCCTCTTTTGTTCTTGCTGAAGCCAAAACATAAGTGGGGAGCTGAAAGTGCTCTCTTCTTCCTCGAGAGCTTTTGAGCCTAGAAATGACAGAAGCCAGCATGAAGATGGAAATTGGTTAGAATGGTGTTTTTTCTACTGGTTGTTCCACAACTGAAAATTACTTACTAACTTGCTTTTTGACCAGTAAATCAGTCCAAGAAAAAAATCTAGACAGTGTTGTAGTAAGAGTGTGAAATCTCAAGTGCTGGAATTTCCACAGACTAAAAATAGAGACATAACTATTTGTCCAATACCTATTAATAGCAAACAAACCTTTCCTCCCTTCAAAGCAAGAATAACATGACTTAGCTCTGAGATTTTTCTTGAGAGAACGAGACACACAAAAATCAAAACTTCAAGGTACTAATTTCCCAGTCCTGGAGAATCCCAAGACTCAGTGCTTTTGAAGAAGTGACATACCTGCATTTTCTTGCTCATCTGTTGAGTTTTGTGTTGATTGAGATTCTGGGAGGACTGCCGTTTGCCTTCGGAGGGAAGGAAGTGAACGTGAAGAAAAATATTTAACCACCTACCTAATTTCCTCACCAGCCCTGAACACTCATCTACAAAATCCGAGAACTAGACAGAGGTAGAAGAACCTTCTTCTAGATGGCATGTTCTAACATCAGTTCAATTGGAAACAAACAAGTAAAAAGATTCTACTCAGTAGCATTTGTTTTTGAGGCATCTATTTGTCTGTGGGTAGCAGCCTAATTTAAGACAGTCTGTGACTTTTCTTTGTATTAGCCCTACTCAGTAATAAGGTGTATGCTAACATATGATCAGCCAACACTGTATGAGTAGTTGTCTTCTCAGCAAGCAGTAAGCTTCCCAGAGCTATATGTAACTTAATTTAAAAAAAGGCTCTATATTGCAACTAAATGTGACCGCTCATTCCAAACTGAAAGCTCCCAAGATATTTTAACTAGCAAAGTAAAACTTCTCACATTCTCTGTATAAATTTCCGTAAGCTCAAGCAAGCACAATCTGATGGAATGGTGTGTTTAATGCTTACCCTGCAGATTGGCCACATTGTTTCTGTGATGGCTGATCTACGCTTACTGCATCCTGTGTATCTGCCTTCATAGCGGGACTCCTGGAACAGAAAGGTTTAGGAACATTCAGAACACCTGCCAAGCCGTATGTGCCATAAGCATGACTGGAAAGCGGTGAGAGATCCACTGGGAGCTGCCACGAGCAAATTCAGCAGTTCAGCAGAACTAGAGAAGTAGGAACAACTGCTCCTAAGATACGAGGAACCAGATCACGCTTTCAGCATCACATCAGAATCAAGACTTGCACTTCGAGAGGAAGGAGGAGAATGAATCCGGGTGCAAGAGAAACATGCCTGAGCAACCATAAGCAATGAGCTCAGGAGTCAAGAGATGCATGGTGGAAGGTGGACACAGACACAGAGAACTTTTACAAACTAAAACAAATTGGTAAGTGTCAGCAACACAAAAAAAACTATTTTAAAAGATTAAGCTGTCTAAAGAGTTTTGGATCAATGTTTTAAGAATCAGACTTATTACAAGACATTAAGATGATCAGGTAATTCCACAAGTGATGTGCAGTATTTCTCAGTTACTAAAAGCTGGATGTTACTGTCTTTTAGTACCAGCAGTCATTTTGGAGAGTTCTCTCAGGCAGCCAGGATCGAAAGTCAGTGGTGCAACTTCTTTGGTGAAATGCATAATTGTTGGCACTGTCATACTAAGACACGGCTATGGACTACATCAATAAAACTGTCTAGTTCTGCATGTAAAACACAGACCCAGATCAGCAGCTCTTATTCTCTCTACAGATCCGTATTTCAAAGAGTCAATTCAAATGTCATTTTAATTTAAGGTCTGGAAAGTAATCCTCTACTGCGAGGGACAAGTTCATACTCTGCTGTCCTGACAAAGTACAGTGCAAGATTCTCCCAGTTCCTCCCCAGTTCCTCTTGCCTGTAGGGACTGAAGAGGAGGAGAAGAGGGGCAGGAAGAATAAACCGCACGTTGGAGAGGCACTAAGCTCACAGAAAGGCATGCAGTTTAAATTCTGTAATCAGAATGACCAAGGCAACACCATAACACTGCGTCGTTTTGGTGCCTTAGCACACTGCTGACAGTACAATTAAAACTTCTAGAGCACTTACGCACATTAACAACATAAAGGAATAGAACCCATCACCCTTTTGAGTGTCGTTTTCTCTACTGATACCTCTAAAACACTCTTGAATTTGCCAGAGCTGTCAATGATGAATAATGTCCTCATAACCCTGATCCTCGAAGCCTTAAGTTTTTCATCCTCCCCTTTCCAGGGGTAAAAGTTCTGTCAGCTCCTTTAGATACCTGCTTTCTGCTGGCAGCTGAGGTTTTTACCTTAGAAATTATCAGAAGGAAAATTTGCTGTAGAAACTAGTGCGAGATTCTTTCTTATAGTGTTACAAAACCTCAGGGATGAGCAAAACCAAACACTCGTCTTACCCTGTAGCTGAGACCTGGGGTACAGCAATGGCCCCTCTGTCAGGAACGTGTGCTTCAGAGGAACTGGTCCACACGTGAGAAGTTTTGTGCTTCTTTCCATTCCCTTTGTCTAATGATGGCTGAATGCGTTTGATTTTTGGCTTCATTTTTGTAGGACCCAGCACGGAGCTACTTGCAGACTGCTGACCAGATGATGGGGAGCCTCCAGGAGATGCTGAACTAGCATGCATCACCGACGAGGAAGCCTTGTTTTGTTCAAGTCCGGTATTATTGGGAACATCAACCAGCTGCGGAAAGCTCGACAACTGCGTCGTTGCCGAAGCTGTGCCAAGGTCCAGCTGGGAGGAAGCAACCCCGGTTTTGCTGGCTAGGAGTTGTGTCATATGCTGAAGCTGGTAAGAGCCTTCTGGGTCAGTAGATGATGGAGCAACTGTCATGCCCATCGTCTGTGCTGAAGGCAGAACACATATGCTCGATGCAGCTGTCATTGCTGCTGTAGACGGAGTTTGGGACGCTCCCAGTTGCGAAAACATCCCAGAACTTGGCGGTAAAGTCATGTGCTGCTCCTGAAGACCAAGGCTTTGCTGACTTGCTTTGATCAGGAGGTTGCTTATCGAACCAAGGTCCCCTAATAACCCAGGGCTAGTTAACGTTACCGAACTTTGTCCCAAAACATGACCAGGAACCGACCCACCAGTAGAAGGGGCTGCTGTGGCCTGCATGGATACGACGTTCAGCACCGAGGAACTCGATGCTAGGCCCGATACAGGCCCCGCTGGGAGGTGACTGGCATCTGGCCCAATGACACTGGGAGACGTGCCAACTGCAGTAGCGGTCCCACCTTGCGGGAGCAAAGATGTTTGCTCAAAATACATGACCCCAGACTTGGACCTTTTGATAATATTGGGGACGGTTCTATGGGATGTTGAATTTGCAATGGTTCCCAAATCCAACGGGTGGTTGGAAATTTGGGAAGGAGCAAAATTAATTAAGGTCATGTTAGAGACCATATCAGGAGGAGCTATAGCAGAAGGGGTTCCAGAGGGAGCCAGCTTCTTATTCTTCCGTGACTGCAGGCGAGATATGGGCCGTTTCTTGCCCAGGGCAGCAGCTGGTGTAGTAGCGGTGGTACCAAGGTCTGTCCTCTGATTAGCTTCAGACACTAAGAGCTGAGGATCAGGGGGTGGCTGCACACCGATCAGAAGACCTGGCGAAGGACTGCTGATGTTTGGTGGGAAGCCAGTCTGAGTGGCTGTGGAGAAGGGATGTATATGCTGGTGATGGGACATGGGCAGCAACCCCTTGCTTGTGGGAGGGAATAACGACTGAGACGAGGGCAAGCTTGGGTTTAATCCGGTGGTCAGCGTGAGCCCGCTCCCCATGGGCCCCAGCACCGAAGCGTTGGTCTCCATCACACTCTGTGCAGAACTAACAGAAGGTGTTAACTGTATCTTTTGAGTAACACCGTTGGGAAGAGTTTGGAGGACATATAGCGGCTGCATGTTTTGATTGACTACCAGAAGTTTTTCTGCGGCTGGCTTGAGGTGGGGTGGCGTTGTCTGCACCGCAGCATTGGAGATCTGCGAGGGGCCAGGACTGTCCGTGGAGTTTGGCACGTACTTCTGGCTCTGGAGGGGAACGGTGGGCGATACCGGCACCTGGATACCTGGAGTCCCGCTGTTTCTCGTTAAATCCTGGTTGCTGCTGTGCCCTTGCTCGACGGGGCCGCAGGGTGGGCTGGCTATGTGCTCAGCATCTATGTGACCCTGGATGAAGTGATCAGGAGTCATGTGTCCTTCGGGGCTTGGGTCTACTCCTGGACTCAGGAGAGCCGTGTCACCTTCCCCCGAGGCAGATTTTTCTGTGACCGTCACTCTCTTTTCCCCAGACTCTGTGGAAGGCAAGGCAAGCATTGACCTCTCTCCCGAGGAGGACAGCGAAGACTCTGAGATGACAGCGAGCCTGTTGTGATTTTGGCTGGGCACTGTAGGGCTGCGAGTGGTCAGAACAGAGAGATCAGAAGGAAGCTCTAGTGGCAATTCAAACTGCTCCTCTGCTGATATGGAGGAAGAGACGCTGCTATCCACTGGCTCGGTGGTTGGCAGCTGCTGGGAGAACACCTCAAACAAACCCATATCCTTGCCACGGTTGCTGTCGAGACCTAGACCTTCTCCAAGCGTTAGAAGTTCAGATGATGAGGACTCCGGGCTTTCTCCCAATGCCTGCATAGACGGTGTGTTCTTTAGTACAAAGTCCATGATGTCGGAAGGGAGGATGTTCCCACAGTCATCGCTGTTGTTATTGTCTGAGTCGGATTTCAGAAGTTCTGTGTTAAAAGTGTCCAGTAAGTTCTTGTCAGAAGGCGTGCTTGCATGAGCCCTGCGGCCCGTTTCCAACGAGCTCAGCTGAGCTTCCAGCGAATCCTGACCTTGTGCTTTAACCCTGCTCACAGGATGGCAGTTATCAATCTTTGGGTCAGTTTTGTGGACAGTGGAGCTCTTGGTGACTTGTAGTTTCTCTCCAGCTTCTTCAGTTCTATCTAGCTTTAAGTTCTCTGTTCCGTTTTCTTTACCACTCCTTTTAGTTACTTGACTGACTTTTCTTGTTGTTGCCGTGACACTTGTATCACTTTCAGTTCCATCATCCACACCGTCTAGCTGTGAGATTTTTGGGAGATCGCACTGCTCCTCCTCCCTGAATAAGTTATGGGATGCAAGCCTCTCCTCCGTGTTCGAGGAAACCACCGTTCTAGTGAAATTATAGTAGTATAAGTCATCTTCATCTGACGTGCTCAAGTCATCCGCGCCATCCACTTGTCCTTCTGCAGACCGCTTGCCTCGCTTCTTCCCAGTTGAATTACTGTAGAAGGGAATGTCTTCCTCTCCGTAAGACCTCACGCCATACAGAGGAGTCAATCCAAAGAACATATTGGATCTGGCCCGAGCACTTCTCCGTGGATACCTCCGCTTGTACGAGCCTTCTTCCTGAGCTTTAGTTCCATCCTGGAGCATCAAGTTGTTATCTTGCACGGGCAAATTTTCATATGCATTGTTTTGAGATTCCTGTGCTGGTGCTTCATTTGGACTTCCCTGAACTACAGGGTTATCTTCTGGGCTTTCTGAAGTTGAGGAGGGCTCTGCTAAAGGGGCCAGTTCTGCCCCTGCAGACTGAGGTTCAGCATCACTTTCCTGCTGCGCATTTTTAGACTGGTTTTCGCTTTCCATCTTGAGAGGAGTCAGGGTGACTTTAACGGTGCGTTTTCTAGGTGCCTGAGGTTCCTTTGAGGCCACTTCAATCTGCACTGCAGAACCTTTAGATGGCCCTTGTGAAGGTGGAGACTTCTCACCAGCTTTTTCAGCAGGAATATTATTACATAACCTCTGGCTAATTTGCTCAGTTGCCAAACCCTGATTACCAAATTCTGGTTTCAGGTTTCCTTCATCACTGCCTACTGCTTGACTTGAATCTGTAAGAGATTTCAGGGAATGCTTCTCTTTAAAACTATCTTTCATTAACTTTTTCCCCTTCTGACGCCTGTCTCTAGGGGCAGAAACTACCTGCTCACTTGCTGCAGGAGATCTGCTGTTTACTCCAGCAGACTTCAAAGTTTTTGCATCCATCTCATCAACCACAGTCGTTTTCTCTGGCTGTACAGGTTCCACGTGCTGGTCTCTGTCTTTTCTTGGGCCCCTCTGATGCAAAGGTGGAAAGGGTATTGCTTCTTTGGAAGAAAATGATCCTGAACATTCTTGAAAGGTTCCTATTTTAACATTCATTTCTGCACCCGATGAACTGGTTGGTTGAGCGGACATTTTGGAGTTTCCTCCAGAAGCAAAACTATGAGCTGAATGATCTGGGTCCTTTGAGATTGGCGTTTTCATCTTCTCTCCCTTAGAAGGTGCACCTTTGGCTATCAAATCTGAACTGCTAGAGTGTTTTCCTTCTGTAGACTGAGATGCATCCAGCTGGTAAATTTTACTTCCACTTGTAGCTGCTGTTTTCTGGGAGCCTGAACCAGTAGAGCAACTTTGAACAGGAGCACTTGGAGCACCTGCATTCACAGATCCCACAAAGCGGTCAGTACTTTTGATGCTCGGTTCATGTTCTGAAGACGACCCCATGCTGGAAGCGGAAGATACACTGTGCCTGGAGTAAGTGTTCCCACCTCGCATAGGGGAAGTCATCCGGAGTTTTGATTGCTGCTGTGACAAAGAGGAGGTGCTATGTCTCCTAGAACCAATGCTCTTAAGTCCAGAGGATAGCAAAGGATCTCCTACTGTCACTATTTCATGGGTCACTGGGGTAGGACTTCCTGAGAAAATAAGGCAAGAAAAACTGTCAAGTGATCTGAAACCTTCACAATCAATGCATACCCAATTCCTTCATACAAAACACAAGAAATTAAAAACCAGCAAAACCTTTCAGCCAAGTAGCATTAACATCATGATGATACTTGAGATAGGTATTGAAAATCTGATACCGTCAATCAGTATTCACCACACAGAGTTGACAAGTTTGTATCTCAGGGTTCTGTATCTCAACTTTAGATGTGAATTTTCAACATCAGTTTGAAACAAAACGTGACTCATTCATACAGAAATAGCAGCTGAATCACAATACCAGATTTCCGATTCTCTCTGGAAAAATACCGACTGAGGTGATAAAGTCACTAACTTACACCACAGCTTTTCTGTATTACTGCTCTAATATTGCCCAAACACTGCTTTCTTCATCCTAGGGGCATTTTTGTTTCAGTCCAGCAGTTTGTGACAGGCCATCTCTACTGTGTATTTTCAGAACTTTCCTCCCCTCAAACCTACTGCCATTTCACTATTTTCCCTAGAAACAGAAAACTAAACACCACATTCTGAATGAAGCCAAAAAAGACAAGAACCAAACAAAAAATATTTCGAAAACAAACAAAAAAAGCCTCCCCAAAACCCAAAAATTGAAGTCAACAGCACTTGGCAATACCTGCAGAGGGTAATGGCCTAGAGCCGGGAGACCTCTGGGTGGATGGGTAACTTGGCGTCCTGATCCTGGGACCCTTTGAGACCACTGGATAGTAACAGGAACTAGAGGTCTGAGAATGCAAGGGACGATCCGGTGATGGTGGGTTTACAATTTCAGGTGTATTTCGGCTGTCTTTAGGTAGAGTTTCTGTTGGTGTATAGAAGAGAAACAACAGTGTAAGCCATCCCTGAATCCTAAAAGTGATGATCTGATAGGGCATATATTACTATCAGGTTTCACTTGGAGAATAAGGGTATTTGTTAAATTAACACAAAGATTACTGCTTCCTTGCCATCAGATAATGTCTGTTTTCTTCCCCTAAGAACATTTTAAAATACTTGCAGCAATACAGTAACCCCCAGCTTACACATGAAATTCCATTACATTTTAATAAAGTTTAAGATTCTATGTTTACAATGAAAACTATTGTAAATGTTTTAAAAATCTTCCACAGCCTCACCTTCTGGGAACTGAAAAGGATAGGGTTGAGATTTTTTAATTTTTTTTTAACTCATCTATGGATCCAGAGAAAGCAATTTGGAAATACAGAAGCAGCGTAGTACTACTATTCAACATGGTGTTTAACAACCCCCATATTACAGACTGACACTGACATTTGAATTACAATTTGAAGTTTTAGGTGACTAGAAAAATCTCAGATCTGTAGACTAGAAAGCATTACTACAGTAGTTTTCCTTTGCCTCAAGTTTTCAAAGTTACTGGTACTCTCAGGAGCTTAGCTCTTTTTTTTTTTTTTTAAAGTCTTAAGACACTGTAACATAATTTGGAAGCCTGAAGTGGGTTCTAGTCCAAATCCATTGAAGAGACACAGGTCCTAGCCACTACCTGGCTTTCTGGGAAAGATACGCTACAGCAAAAACATGTAGAGAATATACTTTTTAAAAGTCCTTAAAAGATTACCTGTAAGGGGAACTGGGCTATGGGCAATTGTTCTGTTATCATCATGCTCTACAGTGCTGTTGATGTCAGGTTCTACAACTGGAGGTCGGCACTCCATGATCTTGCAGGTATACACACAGCGCTTCCTGGCATCTGTTGTGCTCCAGTACACCCTGGAGCACCTGGAAGATAATTCAAACATAAACCAATTTACTCAACAGTTGAGTAAACCTCAGCATTCCTATTTTAGATTTTCAGTGTCTCAAAATTGCAGGGGACAAAGGCTTCCTGGCACAACATGCTGCACACCTAGCTTAATCACAAGACTCCTGAACAGTGCATGAAAGCTACAGTCATTTTTGATGTATGTTACTTCAGTGCTGGTTTGGCCTCTAATACACTAAAAGACATCTAATCATGAAACAGCTTATACTCACTGATAGCCAATGGGAAACAACTTATCTTCACAGTCTGAGAGGTCATTCAGAATTCCTAAACAGTCTATCGTCATTGAACCTGAGCACAAAGTGGAACAGAACAGTTCTGTGAACCAGATTCCAGCACGAAAGGTGCATCAAGTGTCCAGAGACTAGAACTTACCAATCATCATGTGGATATTCTCTGGTTCCAAGCCACTAAGAAATTTTCTTCTCAAACTGATCCCTTCAAAGTCCACAAAAACTCTCCTAAGAACTTCAAACCCATTCTCGGGAACCACCTGGAACAAGAATCCACAAAACTACTCATTAATTTTAAAGGAACCACCATGTGTGTGCTATGCAGTCTAACTCAATCCTCACTTGGTCTTTTTGGTTTTCGAACTGCCACATGGTACCACTTGCCAAACTTCCCCATGCCAGCTGTATCGCTGACTTCTTTTTAACAGCACTGCGGTCCAGCCCTTGCTAGCAAGGAACGCGTTCAACCTTAACTTCTAAAAAGTGCTCATAGTTGCAGGCTAACACCACCTTCAGACAAGGCAGGGTGCGAAAGAAGAGTCTCACCTCTCCTTTGATCAAGTCACGATGCCTCTGGCAGTAAACTTTCTTATCGTCCAGAAAGACACAGTTCTTGGCTCGCGAGCACATAAAATGATAGTTACTTGTACAGGAAGTGAGGCAGCAGCCTACTGTGGCGCCCGACTTCTGGCAGAACTCACATCTCTACAAAACCAAAAAAAAAAAAAAAAAAAAAAGTTAAAAATTAATCCCTTCTGAAACTGGGCTACCATTACTGTTGTCAGTTGGTTTTTTTCAGCACAGGCAGAGTTTAGAGTAATGCCTGACCTCCCACTTCATTGCTGTAACATTTCACTACCGTGACTCACGTGCACAAGTGAGACATGGAGGAGGAAGTGAGACGAAGAAGGATCCCTCACACACAACAACAGCTGCATTTGCAGCTGGTTCCTCCAGGCCTCAGACTTTCTTGCTTGTACTCCATATCCATGTGTCATATTTGCAAGCTTCACCGATTAATATGTCACTGTTTCTCCTGCACAGAGTATTCCCCATGTGGGCAGCCTACTACTGGCTAAGAGCAGTCCCATTCCACTGCTTCTGCTGCTTTAGTAAGTATTTAGGACGACATGATGCAATATTAAAACAAAACTTGGACAAATTTCTAGTCATGCTTCCAGTCTCATTTCATTCTTCTGGAAAGTAAGCAACAACCAACTCACAACAGGAAGATTATTTTGTTTTCTAAGACTGCTTGGAAGTTCAGAAAAAAGACACCACCATCATCTTTTTGCAGTATTTAACAGAGTAGCTATGTACAAGCTAGATGTCAAGATCCTTCATCTATACTCAAACATGAAAATCCTCCTCGATCAACACCTCAAAATGGACAATACTTGCTTTCCATTTTTATTTCTTTTATACATACATAAAATTTAACCTAGGTCAAAATACCAGGTACAAACTTGCTCTCTCTCCTTTGAGTTCCTCTGCTGTCATCACTTCAGACTGCAACAGAAGATCTGGCAAGTCCTTGTACTAGAGAGATAAGTGTTGAGCTTTAACACAGTATTTGGCCATGCTTTAGATATTCCACATTATTTTTAAAAACAGGTTGTGACTACAGATATGGCATCAACTGCGTAAGGTATAGCACTGGCAACTGAAGACCTTCTGAGAAAATCACGACTCCAATTCTCCTGTTACAAGCTCCTTTTTGTCGCCACAATATTTCTCAACTGAGCAAGGATAGTCTGTTCTATCATATATAGTGCCAAAAAAAGAAAATTAAAAAAAATTGCAGGGAGGGGACAGAGCAGAAAAAGCCCACACAAGGAATCTTTTAGCTGCATTCCTGCCTTGGTTCTGTGTAAATCAGCGTGAAGTTTAACAAAGCATTCTTTACTTATACCCACCAGCTGCTTTCCCCTGATCACAGCCATGTGCACGTTTTTCAGAGAACCATCATCATCTTCAAATACTTCTGCTGACCATAAAGCACAGTTCACATGTGTCCATTCGTTTTGGCCAATATAGAGAAGACGTCCAGCATCCTAAAGAACAGAAGGAAACATTCTTTTCCAAATGTTCCACAAGACACAGCAATGCACAAAAAGCATCCAGCCTATCCACAGTACTGCTTAAATCAGCTCCTATCAAAATGGGCACGTGCCAGACACTCACATTAGCGCTGTCATCACCGTATTTCAGGCACAATGCGCACTGCCTGTTGTCTTCTACATCCGGAGGTGGGTTAAGTTCAGGACTATCCTCTCTGCTTCTGTCAGAGCCTTATAGTTAAAAGAGAGAACACACTTTATTCTTGAAAGGCAAGGAGGCAAAAATTCATCTGGAAAGACTGTCAGTAAGTGAACAGGGTAGAGGAGCCAAACAGCAGCCTAGTGTTTTCCATAGCCAGCTTGTAAAGCAAGGAAAAGCACACATCAGCCTCTACACAGCCCTTGTTCTGGGGGAAAAGAGGTAGGTGCAAAAGTATTTCTGGGCCCAGGCTCAGCTCAGAAACATCTCATATGTTACAGCTTCCAAACGATTTCAGGTCACAGAGGTCTCCAAAATTCTTCAGTCACATACAGAACCAATACCACCCTCTCTTTATTACTAGGAGGTTTGGAATGGAGCACTCTGGGTTTGGGACCAATAGTGCTGCAATCTGTTTTCTTACTAGAGATAGGTGGTGTAGGAGGATGTAGAGGAGTTGGTGAATCTGGCTCTCCAGGCCCTTTGGGTTTTGGAGCTGGAATGATTTTCTTCATCAGAGGGGGTTGTTCAGTGCGGTTGTTCTCTTCACGCTCCTGCCACTGAGCATAATTATGGTCAAGCGAAGGGGGCAGCACTGCATTCGGCAACATACCACTGCTGAAATGCAACAAGGAGTCAGCTGTGAGACCTGACTGCACCAGAGGACCTTCTGCCCTGTCTACCAGCGCTACGGACATTGAACATACAATAACAACTCATTTAATTACTTACAGTCCATACATGCTCTCAACAAAGGCTACGACCGGTCACTTACATTGCAATGTTTGTGACATGGCTGTCTGTTTCTTTTGAGGGTGACAGATGCAGGAGGGCCACACCAAATGGGGGTGAGGAAGAGGAGGGGGAAGGAAGGACAGGACTGACAAACCAACACACAATATACCTAGTTCTAAATAATGTTTTTGGTTACTCTGCTTTAGAACAAGGAAGTGTGTACAAAACCTGGGAGTGGGATTACTGTTTAACTTCTAAAAACAAAACAAAACAAAAAAAAACCAGAGAGAGAAAAGAAAAGAAAAAAGAAAAACAGAAAACCCAGCCCCACAAACATGCTCTCTTGATACTTTTTGCTTGGACAGCTGGCAAACCGCAGGGTGTCGCAGTCGGACACAGAACAATTACTTACTTGCTTGTTACTTTATTTGGCTCCCAAAATCTGGACTTTTTTACACTAAACCATGGAAAAACACGCTCCATTTGCTGAAGGAAAACAACACTCCATTAGAAACGTTATACAGCATACCCAAAAATTCAAAGACATTCAGCCAAGATCTACTGTAAATGCACAACTAGTAAGATTTCATTAACATCAACAACTCTGACAACGCATTACTTTATTCCTGGAAATACCCAAGCAATGGTAAGCGTGACGGACCCTTTGGATTCCAACAGCAACAAGCAGTGGTATGATACCAAGCAGATTTCAAAATAACTGTAGTCCAGCTCACCCTAATAAAGAAGGACTTGACCATGCTATTGGCTTTCTTAACTTCCGGCTGCCCTCCATCAGAATTAATGGCTGCTTGAATTATCTTCACAATATCATCGCTAAAATCCAACTACAAGAAAGCCACAAAATTTCACATTATCAGGATTGTCTCTTGTACAGCTACACCATGCACTAATTTTTTAAGGCATCAAGTGAGCATGCAGATGACTAGGAGACTGAACCAGAGCATCGACTTAAAAGCAGAAAAATAACTTGGCTGTAAAGAAACAAGCACCCCTGTGCATTTGCAAACTGGCTGATAGAACTGCTATGCCCATAACTGTTCACTTCTTCCTTCTACCAGGAGTTGACTGCCGACCGATTTTAAATTGGCTAAGCTAGCTACCTCACAATGATTTGGCCAAACTCTGGCAACAGCACGTTTGCCTAGCACTTTGCAATATACAGTCTTCCTCAAGATTACAGGCTCCATAGGGAAAAAAGAGGAAAAGGCTTCTCCCTACAAAGAAAACTGACTTGGTCAGCATTCGCATTTTGTATAAATGACCCCTAAAGACATCATCCCTCCACACGTGAATTATTAGTTTCCAGATAACTGACTACCATCAGTGTCATCTGGCTAGGCCTTCAGTTAGAATTCGCACGTGAAGGATGACCTATCCTGTTTCCATCAACATAAACGTCTGACTAAGAGCAAAAGAGGCTTAACCAAGTATCACTGCTGGTTGGAGAGCGCCATACAACAGTGTAAATTACATGTCTTTGAGCCAACATTAACATGAGCACCCGCCAGAATTATTTTTAGGAGAACGTTAACCTGTTTCCTTGTTCATAAAGAAAAGGCTTAAGCACACTCACTTATAAACACCACGGGTCATAAAGCCATTCATAGGATCTATTATTAGAGCAGAACACTAAAACTTTGACATACCACGGAAGTGTAACCTCCTTGATCCATTTTTCTTTTCACTCCTTCCAGATCCAGAGGTTGCTGCTCCTCCTGCTTACTGACTTCTGTTAGGACAGGTGGATCGGGACCTTCAGGAGAGCTTCTGGATGGGATACTCTCTTCTGTCTCGGGATTTAAATCAGGCGGTTTTGCTGCCTGTTAACATCAGCAACCAGACAGAGCGACATTGGCTATTGAAGTGTGGCTGGTACTCATGACATACTCCCATGCACATTTATCAGCCCAGAGATTCTTGCTAACATGAAAGAAAGGAGACTCAAGTTCTGAATTCCTGTCCAAAATGTAGGGACAAAAATGAAAAGCTCTTAACCAGCTTTCTGCTGCTGACCTGTAAGGCACACAGCAGACCAGAGTGATCACCTATAAGGATCAAACTCATTTTTCAGAAGTCTCATTTCTGAATATATATTTCAAGACTGAGATCCTGTTCTTCTGTCAAAAAAGCACCTTCACCATCACAGAGCTAAATCCTCCCACTCCTTGAAGAACGTTACCCTATTTTTTCTTTTAGCCTCACAAGTCATATCATAAATACCCACTTCTTTGTTTCCGTAGGAAAGAACAAAAGAAAGAAAACAAAAATCACAGTACATGTTGCTCTAAGTACGATAAAGACATTTTTGCAGTATGATGCATAGCAACACCAGAATTCAACTGAATGCCAGGCAACACTTCAGGCCAGAATATATTAACAGGACGTGAGGCTCCAGCTTACCTGTCGATACCGCAGCAAGTGGCTAGTAGTTCTAGAATTCAACAGGGCTGTTAAAACCTGCTTTAAGGAAACCTGCAGCTCCTTTTCCAGTGCCAGGCGCCACTCTGCAGGATGCTGCTCCGTACAGTTAATGCAGGTGTATGCTACGCTCTCAGGCAAGTTAGAGAGTATCTCATACATTTCATCTGGAGACAAAAAAAATAAAGTAACAATCTGAACTGCTTTACTGAAGGATGAACATAGGGAAAAACACCTACTCTGCACTTACTGTCTAATGGAAACACTTTTCACGTAACGAAAGCATCTTGTGCTACTAACTGAGTGATACTGCAGTTGAGGCAAGTCCTGTGCTTTCAGGATGTCACTGACATTAGTACTGGTTTACCTGTAGCCACTCTATAGGTATTTTTCAGGTTGGTCACAACAGGTGA
This sequence comes from Harpia harpyja, assembly GCF_026419915.1. NCBI lineage: Eukaryota > Metazoa > Chordata > Aves > Accipitriformes > Accipitridae > Harpia > Harpia harpyja. The sequence continues at coordinate 47,354,883 of NC_068943.1, read as the reverse complement.
GGGTGTTAACGTTAACACGGTAGAAAGTTCCAGAACTGGATTGCTTTGGTCTACTCACTGACCCACATTAAGTACTGAGGAGACAAGGATTTGCCTTACCAGAAAGGTTTTCACATTTGGAGTGGACCCAGCGGTCGCATTTCCCACACTGCATCATCTTGCTCTCATAGTCATCATCATCGTAGCATTTGTCACAGAGAGGACAAAAATTTCCTGCAAACGAGATGTGATTTTTATCAGAAGTTCAGCTTCCACACACAGACGTCAAAGGCTAGGTGGTTACCTACTAGTGCGCTAAGGAAGCAGCTCTGAAAAACCCCACCAATAATCTGCCAATACAGTTACATCTAACTTCTACAACACTGCAAACAACAGCCACAAAAATAACCTGCTTGGAAGACCACTGACTACTCCAGAATTCCATTACTGGGTACCCACTTTTTGGGGGGTAGTGAGGCTAACAAAATACTATATGCAATTAGCTTTACAGAGTAAAACAAAAGGACAAAGATGACATACAGGCAAGAAATTAGGTGGAATAGTCAAGACTTTCTACACTGAGATTTCTCCCCAGAGTGCCACTCCTAGATTCAAAGGTGTCACATACAGTAACTATCACAAGAAGGAACAACCACTTGACAACAGGGACCTTGTTGCTTTTAAGTCAGGAGTCCTTTAAAATGTCTTTTTCTCAACTGCTACTTGAAACCCCAGGCCAACAGGTGTGTAACGATCGCTTTATGTGGTGTAGTGTTTAAATTCTGGAAGCCTCAAACTCTGACAATACCACAGTGGTGACTTTTGTTAGCCACTGTAAAATTTAAGAGCCTGGCTTTCCTACAGAAAGGTATTACACGTGCTTTCATGCTTGACCCTAACACCAGCTTTCACTCCTGTTTGTACCATGACAAGCTCACCTGCCCTGCCGGCCCTCTGTTCGCTCTACACTGACACTGCCTAATGCAAAACTGAGCATCTGAAGAGGCTCCTGCTGTAAAGAATCACAACTTTATGTACCTTTAGCAAAGAGTTTGGCACAATCATGACACAGCGAGAAGTCATGAGACCATTGCGCATCCCACCCTTTGCCTGGTGTTGTCGATCCACAGCTCTTGCAGCGAACACACTTGGTACATATCTGGAAAAGGAACATGTTTGGCAAGAGTTACTTGCTTTTATATCCAGTAGTTTCTGTTCTTCAGTCCTAACGACACATTTCATAGTGTTTATTATTTAATGAGTGCAGAATAAGGAGTTTCAAATACCAGAACTTTCACTAAAATACCACAACTTTCACTCCCTTCACGGTAGGATGGTGATGATGCAACAAGAAAAAAATGAAAATAAATCACAGTATAGTTATTCAGTCCTTCATATTTGCACTGAAGAAACTATCACCTTTCCCTTCATGTAAAACAACAGCATACATAGTTGTGGCATTTCTTCTGACCTAAAATATGAAGTTTTATTTTAACAGTTTTCCAATTCTGAGGATATCGTAGTAGAACACACCTAAAAACTGTTAGTAACAAATACACTGTAGGCAAAGCTTTCACACTTGTTTAGAACAAAAACTTGAAAGACACAAAATAGCGCATTAATCCAAACTGTCTCTCAATACCAGTATCAACTGGTAAGTTTGTTAACAAAGTAAATGCTTCCATTCTAAAGAGCTGCTTCTGTGTTCTGGGACTATAATCAGAAGAATTAAGACAACTAAAAAAGGTGTAATCCCTTTAAAAATCCTGCTTGTTCAGAGCCTTATCAACAACCCACCTCATTATCTATTTCCAAATGTACCTTCCAACGCAACAAGCACCCTGCGTTAAAAGGCTAAACGATTGCATCAGACCAAGCAATCTGCAGAGCTCTGGCCTGTGGCATTACGATCGGTCAACAAGCAAATTACCCCAAAAAAGAAATCAAAATCCCTCACCCAAACTTTCTTTTTCTTGGTGGGTTTTGTTGGGTAGTTTGGGCCCAGGCACTCAGGGTGATAGCTGTTTCGGCACTTGTTACACTCCAGCAACTGCTATGAGAATAAGAGGAAAAAGCATTGGAACAGAGACCCTTTGAAGGGATGCAAAGTCCTGGACATTTTCGTTTTATGTTGGATCCCCCATTTGGGGCAACAGGAAGAAGAATGGAATGAAGTGACTCGAGAGGCGTTCTCCCCAGCGCACAGTGGCGCTCGCGCAGAGACCCTGCGCTTCCCTGCTCCCCAGTGCATGCTCACTAGCTGAGCTCTGAGAGGAGCTCTGGGAGCAGCGCAGGGGGGTGCCTGCCGGGCAGTTTGGGGGTACCTTGGTGGCCTGGTGCTGTCTCCCACACACGTGGCAGAACTTGCAGCGACGGCAGCACCAGTTTTCCAGCTGGTCCTCCAGGGGCCGCTCGCTCTCCTCTAAGCAGAACTTGTGGAAAGGCTCACAACAGACCTGACAATACACAAACTGCAAGGGGGGAGAGGGAGGTTTTAGCAAGTCAGAAGCTGCTCTGAAGTCCCAAACAAGCCCCCTCGCGCTCCGAACTACTTTGAATTCTGCTTTACAACTGACAGAACAAGGAATTCTACTGGCATATTTCAGGAGGGAAACTGCGTGCGTACTTCAGACAACGCAAACACATGCTCGTCCACCCAGACTAGGCATCTAGCAGCAAAGGGGAGTCTAGTACCTGTTACTTAAGTGTTCTGAGTACTGGCAAAGGCCTATAGGGTTCTTCGGGCTCTGCCTCCCTCACTGTAACACAAGCCAACTGCACCAGAAGAAACACTCAGTGCAAAAGGAAGGGACATGCAGAGCAGAGAGACACATCTCTCCCCCCGTTCAGCTTAGGTGACCCATGTGAAAGCTCTTCTAATTTCTATGTATCCCCTACAAGGCTGGCCATACTAGAAAAAGAACCATCTTCAGGGCACAAACACCACAGGCTCACAGGGGACATTTGAATTGTTTGTCCCCTTGAGCAACCTGACTGAGAAGGGGATGGCTCCATGCCACACTGGACCTTCATGGTCCTTCAAGTGCACTGATGTCCACATACAGAACTTAACAACCCCCCTTTCCCCAAGTATTGTTCACTCATCGTAACCAAGCCTTTTCTAGAGTGCTAGCATCACCTTCCCAGGACAGCTGGTCTGAAGATGTTGAGAAGGCACCTATCTATACCTGGGAACGCATTAAACACATCTTAATCCAGCTCTTTATGCAGCACCAGAATCTCTCTCCAGTCATGTTTCAGTAATGGTTTGCAGCTCTCAGCAGATACAGACATACCTGGGAAAGTCAACGCTGCCTAAAGCCCTTTAACATTATCAGGCAGTCTTTTTTATTTCAACTTAAAAGAAAGCAAAGCCCCTGCTTTACATCAGATGTAGGATTCCAAATTAAGAGGAGACATGGGTGCTCTCAGATACGCTATTCTTTACACCTAATACAGTTCACCTCCAAAGTAAGCACCGCAGAAGTTTCCAAACCGATTTTAAATACCTTGCATTTTAGTATCTTGGGACCAAGTTTAGCAAGGACAGATTTACAGGTATTATTTTAGTTTCTTCTGGATTAAGGTCACGATATTTTTTATTTATTTATTTTTGTAACAACATGGTGCTGTAACTAAGTCATCAACAGCAGAACACAATGCTTTACCTCCACATGTCCACTGCTGGCACAGAGAAAACAGACCACCCTGGGAGTAATAGGTACCGAGGTGACGATGCCTAACCCACCCATCTCCCAAACATTCTCCACTTCACAGTCCTCCTGAAAGTACAAAAGGATACATCACCATGCAGAATAAGGCAATACAACATCAGTATAAAGTGCTCACATTGATTGCTGCTTTATACGCTCTGTGCCTGTGATTAAGTGGTCTCAAACTGAAATCATTTCAACTTCTATCTTGGTCTACTTTATAGTGTATATTGGAATAGTCACATCTCAGCGCTGTTCTTGCCAGGAGAGCTCAATAATACACTAGCCTTCCTTCTACGGAAAGCAAGCCTAAGGAACCAGACAAAGTTTTTCACAATTGCACAATTATTACTAAAAGTGAAATTTCAGAAGAATTATACTTTATTAAAGCTCCATATTTGTATAAAACACTTATGAGATCTCACTATAATCTCCAGTATCAACACTTATAGATGGACTGAAAAATTATTAGGAAAATATTATCTTTTATTATTTCAACACTGTTGTTCAAAAAAGTACATGATTTATCACTTTAAAACCCCAGATATACCCCAAATGTTGTGAATTACAAGTTACTAACATTTTCCCCAAATCTTGTTGGCTCAAGTTGTGGTAAGGTTTTATAGTTCCATCTTAATGGAATAATTCTTCATAAACCTCAAATTCTTGCTCATCCTCACACATTGACAGTTAAGGTTTTAAAGCTTTAAGTGTCTCTTCATCCAGTACTCTAATTATAAGACAAAAAAGGCATAACAAGCTTCTAAAAATCAACCGAGTGACTTGTCATGAAGGCTCCTATTTGCAGTTCTCTCTGAATGGTACCAGACACACAAACTTAGAAGTCACTGCCAGCACTCTTGAGGGACTCTAGTTCCAGTGTTTAGAGCCAGGTAACATTCAAATACTTAAAACATTTTGTCCTCTACCTTGAAATCCACTCGGATTCTGTGGACTCCATCTGTAGGTGGCTTTTGCTTGGAACTGCTTCCGTTAGTCAGAGTGCTGAGCAAATTCAGCGTGCTGCTTTCTGGCTTGCTTATAGGAGGGGGCTTTTCCTAGTCAAGTAAAGGAGCCTGCATTAATCCCAACCCCGAACGTTAAAACTTAACCAGTAATCATATTAAATGCCGTAGATAATTCACAGACAAACCCCCCAAACCATCACAGAATTAACGAGTGTGTGAAAGTTGCAAGAAAGTAACCATCCTGCCAACCATTTCTTAAGAGCATTCCACACGCAATTACATTTCTAATTCATTTTGCTGCATTTTCCTCTAACATCATGGTGTTCTCTCTCATCAGATCGCTGGTTTTTATTTTGCTGCAGTGGGGCAACTGTGGGTGTAATTAGTCCCTGTGCACTTCTCCCTCAGATTTAAATAAGACAATTTTTTTTTTTTGGGGGGTGGGGGGGTGGTTTGGGTTTTGTTTTTTTTTTTTCCATAATGGAGTTGTTTCCGAGATGAAGGTAGTTCCATTTTTTATGGAAAAGCTAGCCTCCACCCCACAATGTACAAGCCTTAGAGACAAAGTTAACATCTGCCAGGTACTTTGGTATCCACATACTGCCACAAGGAAAAACCTAACATCTTTAAGTACAAAAAACCAAAATAACCCAAACAAATCTGCAAAAGGGTTAAGTAATACAGTTCTACTTTCTAGACAGAAGTTCCAGGTTCTTGAAATTTACTGACTGTGTACAAAAAACAGTATTCACCTTTTCTTTTGGTTTCTGTTTCACAGGAAAAGTTGGACGGGGAGCAATTTTTTTCTGTTTGCTTTGTTCTGTGCCTAGGAAGGGGGGAAAAATTATGAGTATTTCAAGTAACTAACAGCCACCTGTAGAGAAGAAAAGGGAAAAAAAATCAGCTGGGTAACGTGCGATGAATTTTAGACTAGAATTTTTCCACTGTCTTCTGTGACTGCACCTCATCAACTATGACTGGAGCAGTTTCCTCGAGGCGTGACCAGGAGAGTTTGCTCTCCTAAAAATCTGAACCGTTCTGGGTGCAAAGCCACAGAAGTCCCGGAGCGGCCTTGTTAGTCACTGTTCATGCTGTTCTGTACTATGTGCAATAGCGGACTATGTTTTTGTAGTAAAAGATTACATCCTTGTTTCACATTCAGACTGCGAACAGTCAACAGACTTAACAATATTGAAAACATACTTCAAGACTGCCAAGACTACATGACTGCAAATCACAATAAAAATGGCCGTCTTTCTCCCCGCCCCAATATACAGTGTAGTTCAATAAAAAGGAAGCCAGTTCTAAGCAAAATTTCCAAAATAATCTGCTGTAATTTCACTGGATCATAAAGCATTCATCATTTTTAAAATCCAACAGCTTTTAGCGGTATTGTTACTTAACGTGACTCAAACATATTGAGGATAAACAGTCCCATTTACCTATTTCTGGCTGGGGAGTCTGCTTTTTCTTAGGCTCAGAAGTGGCAAGTTTAGGTGCTTCTTTTTTCAAAGGTCCTGAGCCTGGTGGCTGAGGAGGAGGGAGCTGTACCGGCTGGGATGTCTGCTTGCCAGTCTTTCTGGTACCAGATGCAGGGACCTGTTTTGGCTCTGACACTGGAACGGAGGAATTCCCATCCTCATGCTTTTCCTCAACGGGCTTACGAGCAGGCTCACTACTCTTCTTTACAGCATTGTCTTCTCTTGATACAATAGTCTGAGGAGTTTGCTTTTGTCCAGAGTCCAACTGGTTCTTTCCAGAATGGCTTTCTTTCTTTTCATTTGTCTTTGATTTCTTCTCTTTCTTTTTTGCAGCTAGGAAGAAGAAGCATCAATAAAGCAACACAGACAATTGGTGTGACTTCAAAAGATTTGCTGCTTTTTTAAAACAAGGAAACAGACACTTTGATGTCAAAATTTTGTCACTCTGTTGTACAAAAGGGTACTAAAAAAAATAAAGCATTTTGTGGGTAAAATTAATGCACTTGGCTTATGTTGCAATCCGTGTTCTAATACCTTGGGCCTTTATTCTGACAGAGCAGTAAGCAAAACCCTTCTGTAGTAAAGCTTATTCAGAGCTTAACTGTGCAAAGGAGGAAGCAGACTTTGTGTGGCGAAGTTCAGGGAGTTCAAGGCAGCTGCCCGACCGCTGTCACACTAACATGCAGACCTCCAGAGGTCCAGTACCAAGAATGTGGGGATTTAACAAAACACGTATGACAGCTCATTTAAGCCTTATGTCAGAGACAAGGAGGCTCCAAGAGACTCATCAGTCCCCGTGTCACTCAGGAGCAGGCAAACCTCTGAGAAATGCTTCACCTGAAGGACAGAGGGGAGACTGACCAGCCATCAGCAGCAGCTCCCTGCAAAGGAAGGAAAAACTACAAGTCCAGTGCTGAAAGAGACAGCCACTGTCAGGGAATACATATGCTGCCTGCACTCACATCTCTCCTGCAACTTTCACCTGACATCAGCAGAACAGTCAGGCTCCCTTCTCAACATTTGGTTGCAGACTAACCTTTTATAAGCTTAGTGTAGCCTCAACGACAGCACAAAGAGCAAAATCTAAGAGATGAAAATTTGTCTGTTGTGCTGTACTCAAGCCAAGTCTTTTAGCCTACCTTTAGCTTGCTTCTGGAGATATGCTTTTGAAGGCATCCATTGTAGATTCTGACATTTCCTCATTCTACAAAGAAAGAACGTGTCATGAAATGAGAAGAAATATGCAGACATTAAGAGGGCAGTGTGTAAATATTCAACATGAAAAATTGAAAAAACCATTATCAATACACCCACTACCTTTTTCCAAGCAATCTTTTTTTTTTTTCCCCATCCCCCTCCTCCCTTCTTCAGAGTTATGTAAAAGAAACTTCTTATTTTCCTCTGTACTTTCCTTTTGGTTTTCTACACTCTCAACACAGTTTTGAGGTTAATAAAACTGCTTAAGTAACAACACTTTCACTGGTAAATCCCCCATCAATTCCATTTCCTAGATTTGAGAAGTATCACCATACTTCCAAGAGCTCTAAGAAACCACATCAAACTCTCTCAACTGTAGGTTTTACATAGTCCGAACTGAGGCCATTTCAGACAAAAGCAGTTACTTTTGGAGTGGTATCGGATTAGGTGACCAAGCCTTTTTTCAAGCGTTCAACTTGATTTCCTATTTTTCTTATGTTTAGCATATGATGTCCTCTGTAAGTTGGACTAGGCTTTGTTTCTGCCTTCATTCTTGTAGCAGGGCCTGTGGTTTTGATCCCTAGCCCAAGGCCTGGGCAAAACTGCTAAGAGCGAGACTACTTACAGATTGTAGTCTGCAGAGTGTTTTCACACAGATGAGCACTACACAGCAATTTGCACAGCTATGCTTTATAAATAGCTTTCATACCACAACAGTCTTTATTGGTGTCTTTCAACTTCAGTTGCTGTCTTTTCAGACAGATTATCTAGTCTGGTGAAGTCAAGTTAATGCAGCAATTTAAAAAAGCAAAAGGTTCAGGCTGAGTGATAAGTATAAAAAATGATACGAAAAATCAAGGAAGAGCCGTATTTCTTAACAACATATCCAGAGACATCTTTGTTATATGAGGTGTACATGCACCAGATAAACATCATCTTGAAAACACAAGCTCTTAATAAACACAATTTGGGAGAATAACAGATCAATATTTATGTACACATTGCCTTCCTTGCAAAAACCCATACTGCCTAATGACAGCCACTGGTCTCATACCAAATGCTTTTCAATGCTATGCCAGTTTTGTCAAACAGGGGAGAACAAACCAGAAGTGAACTTCAGAGAAAGAGCTCGTAACAAGCACACCTTGAGTCACGATCTTGACACTTCAATTAAACTGTTTTCAATCCCCTGCTGCCATCCAGCCTCAACCCAGGGCAAATTCACTCAAAGCCTGTGCTACAGGGTTAATCTGCCATTCCCTGTCCCCAAGTGTGGGTGTGCTTATCCCACTCAGCGTAGGGATTAGCTGAACAATTTCGCAGACACACACTTACTTGCAGCACTGCTTCTTTATATTGCGCCCACCAAACTTGGGTTTGTCTAGACAGTTAGTACAGACACCACAGTCCTCTGGAACTTGACAGCCAGAACACTGCCCACAGCGCCTTGAGCGTCGGCCCTTCTTCACTGGAGGTTCTTGCTGTGCCTTGTTTCTGGTAACTGGCTTAATTGGCTTGATAGGTGGAGCAAGGGGTTCAGCCTCTTCTGAGCCAGCTATCGATGACTTATCTATCAAAACAAATTTCTAATGTGAATTCACTGATGTCAAAGAATGTTTCAGGAACATCTAATTTGCTAATGGGATTTATTCCATTAAGCGTAAGTTCATCTGCAGAGCCACACAAGGGGTGCATGTAAGCGTGTATGTATATGCACATATGTACATATGTGCATATACATATGTACACACACGCCCACCTCAGCAGAACAAAAGTTTAGTGCAGAACATGTGTTTATAACAATTACCAATGGTTAAGAGGATTAACCCTGTTTGAGAGCCATTGTAACGGAGAGCCCAGAGCTGTTTAACATACTTTCCCTTGTTAATCACTTGAAGTCCTCATTTTAAAGCAGTCAACAAAAGCTGACTTTGTATGAATCCACAGACGAAAATTAAAAATCTGAACGCACCATCATTCCCCATGGAAGACAGTATCTTCTCCCGTTCTTCCCATGGTAAGGCACTCAGAGTGGGCATGTCATCAGGAAACACTGCTCGCTTGCGGCCCAGCGCAACAGCTGCTCTCCTGCAAACGTGTTTTATTCGTGGTCCTCGGACTGATGTTTCTGACGAATCACTCTCTTGTCCCTAGATTTCAGAACGTGAGAACAGACAGTATTCCTAAGAAAGATACCAAAATGAGGCTGGGAAGCATGCAATGGAAACTTCTAAACAACCTAATAAGAGTTAAATTGTATCTTAGCTTGCACATTGTAAGAACTGGGATAAAAATAAAGACTCTCAGCCTTCTAAGCCTCAGTTACCCGAGAGGATAAACTCAAATGAACAAGACGTTTTACTCATTCAGAATTACAAGCTAAGTTTCTCCCTGCTACTGGAAAGCAAACTTGCTCATGAAGCTGTGTTATCAAGACATCAGTATCACAAAAATCAGAGGTGACTGGAATTAGACTAACACTCAGTGCTAACTGATCCAGCAGAAGCCAGATGTAAATCCAGCTATTTGATAGCTTTGTAGCTGCTGGCCTTTAAGATGAGGGGCTAAAAGACATGTAGCATTTTAGTGCAGTTTTCCATGTTTCCATCATAGAATTCTGAAACATTTCCGACTAAAAGAACTCCTCCAAGCAGGTAACTGTGAGGGCCTGGGCTTCTTCTATAACCAGGCTAGACATACAGAAGCATGCACTTCTTCATTTCAGAGACAAAGGCTTCAGCCTTTTCTATTTAAAATATGTGCTAGTGACCTTCAACACTAGTGCCATTAAGGAAAGTAAAAGTTCAAATAAAAAGGAAGTAGTCTCTGAAAGTGTATTTCACCTACCTTTCTGGCAGCTAAAGAAGACTGCAGAAAAGGGTGGTTTTGGGGTGGGGGAGAGGGAAGAGAGGAAAGCGGTAGGAAGCAGTCCCCCAATCAGATGCAAAATCCCAATGGATTTTACTCCTGCCCATAACTGACAGACCATCACTGTGTAAAGTTAAAAAAACAGAGAGACCAAGACCAACTTTATCTTCAGAAGCCAGCTTTATGCTCAAGAAGGGCCTACAAGAAACATCGAGGCTGAGACAGACTACTGCAGTTTGCTGGAACCGTGCTTTTAAGAGTGAGTACTACTACTCTAGATGATCACTTTGCTTAGATTTATTCAGAGAAACCCAATAAGCAGCTATGCCGTACTGATCTCTAAAAATGCACACAGCTCCCCCTGAGCTGACGACTACACAGCAGCTCCCTCTCCCCCTCAGCTTCTGCCCAGGGCTTCTCATTTTTTGGATCATTTGCCATCTGTTGCACTAACAGCTGCTTAGCTTGGCATGTTAATTCTTCACGCTTAGGATATGAAAGCTACTTGTGACTCTCAACGCAAGTTCAAAATAAGATGCACTCTACAAAAAAAAAACCCAAACAAAACCAAATTCGGAAAAAGGAATACCTGTGCTTTTGGCTGATCTGCTTGTTTGAGGGACTTGCTCTTCTCAATCTTGTACAGCTGGGCTTTTGCCTTTTTCAGAAGACTGGCCACCCTCTTGTCAGTCATTGGCAGTTTGTCTGCTTGAGCCAACATAGAGCTGATGGAGGAAGCGGAATGTTTAACAGTGCTTGACGAAGGAGCAGAAAGACGCAGGGCTTTTTCCTTCTCCAAAGACGGCACAGCAGGGCTGAGGTCCAGATCTGATTTGTCTAACCCCCCTCTACCTTTCTTGGATGTTTTGGTTTTGGTGGCTGCCGTCTCTACCAGAGCAGCAGTGGAAACGTCTGCCACGGGATCTACTGCTGTAGCCTTCTTCCGCCCGGCAGTTTTTTTGGCAGATGATGATGCTGCAACGTCTTCGCTGACAACTTTTTCTTTGGGCATTTTACCTACAGGAAACAAAGCAGAGCTACTCTGAATTTCTGACCCTTTTCTCCTTTTCTCTTTCCTTGACTCTCGTTTGTTCTCCTTTTCTCTCTCTCTGTCTTTCTCTCTGCTCTTGTCTTTCTCCAGGCTTTTATCAGCGTCTTTATCTTTGGAGGGTTCCTCTGCTGCCCTGTCCTTGTTTCTGCCTCTCTCTGTCTGGGGACTCGATGTGAACCAGGGGAAGAGAGGAGTAGGGCTACTAGATGAGAAAGGCTCTGCCGGAGTGCTAGTCTGCTTCCTTGGTCTCTGGCTTCTTTCTGCTGATTCCCCAGACTGTGTTAGGGAATGGGAAGGAAAAGTAAAAGTTGAATTTAAGGCACTAGTGGCAAGAGAACTAACAGAAATGCTAGTTAATGAGGAAGAGACAGAAGACTGTGGGGTGAGAGTTGTCAGGTCAGAGGTACTAAGTCTCCCGCTTCTCGTCCTCATGGAGTGCGAAGGAGATCTGGGTTCCGATCGGATGGGGCTAAACACTCTCCTCTTCCGCTTCCGAGAGGAGACACCCGTTGCAGAGGTCCCTGTAGTGGTGCGACCAACCGACGAGGGCAGAGTTACAGATTCAAAGATCCTGGAGTGGGCCTCACTCGGTGTGAATCTGGGCGCTCTCAGCAGAGGACTTCTCTTGTGCATATCAAACCTTGTTCCAGAGTGAAGAGAAAACAGACGTGCTGGAGCTGTCGCACCCGGCGTTGAGAAGCCAGACGCAAAGCCAACATCCTCCGGTGTCAGCGGTGGGGGTCTAAAGTTATCGAATATTGGTTTGCGAATAAGACCCTCTTTGGCATATTTTGCTGATGAGAAGTACTGTGGTTCTGACCTGGAATGCTTCAGGGAGGTCCACCTAAACGTTGGCTCTCGCAGTATCGACTTACGTTTCTCTTGCATTGGCGCAGCAGAAGCAGGAAGAAAGGGTGAGGCTAATGGTATGGTAGGCGGCATAAGCCAAGGGGTATGGTCCGAGATGCTTGAAGCAGGCTGCAGCGGTGGCGGGGGAGTGAGCAAAGGGGGAGGAGGAGAGGAGGAGGACTGCTGCTGTGGCACGCTTGGTAAGGCAGACAGCTTTTTAGCTGTCCTCTGGCCAAAACTTCTTTCTGTTATTGAAAATCTTCTGTTTCTCCTATCGCCGTTATCGTTTTCAGGGGACTGAGAAACAGGCAATGGTGCATGAACTTCTGGAGTATTGCTTCGCTCCTCAGAAAGAGCCTGCATCTCCTCGGAAGCCTGGGAGTCTGTAGACGTATCCACGCTGGGGCTACTGGACCGCGAGGAGTCCGAAGACATCTGAGACGAATGCTGAGAAGCGGCGCTGGACTTTTCACTGGAGCCACAAGATGTAGCGCTGAACCTGCTGTTTGGTGTGGATTCTAGTCTGGATATTTTAATAGGAGGATCGTAGTCTTCATCCTCAATGAACCGTTTGGGTGTTTTAATAATCCGCGAAGAGATAGCACTCACAACCGGCATGATGAACTGTCGGATATTTTTGAGCTGGGTTCTCCCCTTCCTGCCCTGCAGTTTGGCGGCTTCTTTCTCAATCTTTTTTTGTGCTCCCTTTTTAGCCCTCTGCAAGAGTTGCTTAGCAATTGTGGCGTCTGTCCTTTTGGTGGAAGGTATAATCCTAACAGGCTTAATCCTGCGCGGACTCTGTCTGACAGCAGTCTTCTCTTCTTTTGTAAGAGGTGGCGTGCCATCCTTTTCTTTGCGAATCCTTTGGGGTTTCTCCAGCTGCGAGTTTATGACTAAGGTCGAGGAAGTCTTTAAACGTTCAGAGGATGGTGGCCTACCTCTCCTGCGCACGATCTGAACGCTCTTCCTCCCGATCTGAAGTTTCGCCCCAGGCTTAAATTTAGATTTCAGTGGGGAGAGCTTACTAGTTCTTAATTTCTTGATTTTAGTTGCTTGCTGAAAGGTAGTGGATGGTGACCTTTTGATTTTTTTCAGACTCTCTTTTTCTTCTTTACTGCCCTTCTGAATGTCTGATGCGTCCTTTACTTGCGACAATTTGAACTTCACGCTCGTAAGCGCTGGAGGTCTTCCTCGTCTTTTTTCCCCACTCTTCAACTCCTTCTTCTTTACTTTCTCCATGGCTGTGGTTTCGGACTTGCTCGAGGGGGAACACACTGATGAAGAGTCTGACAGTACAGCTGAGCTTCGGTCAGAACTGCTCCGGGGCCTCCCGCGAGGTTTCCGTGGACTAGATTTAACTGAGAGGGAAATAGAGAATGCGGAGCACATGTTAAATTTCTCTGAGTGTTGGATCAGCATTACCCGGGTCACATAAGTATTTACTCATTATCAGTCACACTGCCCATACAAGTTGCCAAGACGTTTCAGTTAATTGACAAATAAATATAAAGTTTTATCAATACATGTAAACAGTACCTTCCCAACAAACCTCTTCTCCCATATAAAATATGAAGCAGATAATTTTTTTTTAAAATGCAAGCCTGCCTTTTCACAACAACTATATATGCAATGGCACAAACCCACTATCAACCTAATGTTGAGAGGGAACGGTAATTCTTAAAGGCATATGCCACCTTTCAAACACATTAAAAGATTTTTAGTATTTTTTTTAAAGCAGACCACAGCTATTTGATGGGGGGCGGGGGGAAATCCTTCTTCTCTAGTACCATCCATCCACACTGCTAAGGAATAGGTCAGTAAGGCAAGAACAACATACAGGGAGAGGTTGAAACAAGGTAATTTACTACAAAAACTGTTTTTAGCTTTGAAACACAGTTAGCACTTGGCATTACACTTTGAATCATCAAGCAGACGTGCAAGACTCGATTACTCGCCTCTACCAATGCAGTTCAATGCATACCCACCAAACCCAGCTATTCCAGTTCTGGGTCTTCACACAGCTCTGACAATGTACCTCATTCTTTGCTTGAAACACCCTATTAGCAAGGGTCTCCACAGCAGAATTTGCTGGCAAGGCCAAGCTGAGTAGATCATTGCGGTGAAGGAGCAGAGAGCTGTGGTGAGAGCATTTATCAACAAGAATCTAAATCAAAGCTGAACTCATTCACTGGCAGTCCCATCACGACTTGATCCTACATCTTGAAAGTTGAGAATGCAACAACTTACCTACGGCTTATCCTCAAGTGTTCTATATTTGTTTTGTTTCCAAAAAAGTGAAGGTTCCAGTTATAGGTGATTATGAGCCTATTGAAAGATACTGAAATATTCCAACCAGTTTTAGATCCTTACTATTAAAATAATTGCCTCTCCAAAACACTAACGTGAGGTTTCAAATGCTGGTTTCATCAGCATAACTCTTTTACTCAAAGTTTCTCTGTTCCGTAACAGATCAGGTGTAAAGAGTCCAAAACTAACTGAGTTGAATCCAAAGACTGGGGTGGCTTTTATGGTGGATGAGATTTGATGGAACAAACAAACAGGAGAGGCACCGCAAAACCATCACAAAGCAGAATACAAAGTCAACATCCAATGCTGCGACTTGAACATACCTGTGGGGGACCTGGTGGGACTTCGTACTTTGACTTCTTCATCTGAACCAAAACCTAAAAACTGTTCATCCTGCAATGAGAAAGTGGATGGAAATTTCAAGACGTGTGTATTAACATTAAAACGAACTTCACTATGATCAAAGCATGAAAGGGCTCTAAGAGGATTTTCCTTCCCCAAGTAACATACTGGCATTTATTCTTTTAGCAAACAATTGCTAAAAAGGAAATACAACTTTTACATATACATATAAAGCAGCTATAGTTTACAGCTGTGGAACGATCAAAAAGAGTTATGGGGAAACAAAGGACAAGTATATATGGAAACAAACCCTGAACACATAAAATCTGCTGCTCATATCAAACCACAAAGGTCTACTCTTAGAAGCTATTATTCAAACAACCCTAAAGACATACTCCAGCAAAAGAAGTGTTTCCATGTTTATTTTACTAGTACAAATGTAGACTAACTTCCTCCAAACTCATGCAAAAGCCTCTCTGGATGAGCAGAAGCCTCTGAGGTCTGTAATTCTGCCTGAGCATCCTGGAGCTCGAACAAGACCTCAAAGCTCGCTCCAGTCCCTTTCTGACAGCTTCCTTGAGGGAGGTCTCGCCACCCGCTCCCACAAGGCCCAACAGTGATGCTTACAGCCTCTGGAAGGAAAACGCATGATTTCAGGGCCTTTTTGGACCAACAGAGATCGGCATGCCTCCAGATGAATCCCATCCCATCAGCTCCGTCACGCGACAACCTCCAAGCTTGGCTAAGGAACAAGTAAAAGTAGACTAAAGCTAGTGATGGGAAGACAGTCATCCCTAAGATGCAGGCATCATTCATACACTCCACGAGCCACAGCCTGTCATAGCACTAAATATCTAGAAACACTGCAAACTAGTAAGGTGGCAGAACAAGCTTTCTCTCAGAGGCACCAAAGCTTGTTTCCTCTCCCATGGCTCCCAGCAAAGTCACCACCAAAAAAGCATTTCTTGCTAGGGGACCACAACCTTTACTAATCGTTACATTTCAAAGAACAATGAAATTAGTAGCCATGTAGGTAACATTATGAAACGTCAAGGACAATTCTCTGAAAAACTGACTTTTGCTTACAGTAAAGGTGGTTTTTGTTGTTGGTTTGGGTTGGTTTTTGATTGTTTGGGTTTTTTTTTATTCACTTCAGACTTTGTCTTTAGGAGAGATGAAAACCTGACTTCCATTGTAAAGCTTTTCCCTCTGACAGAGGCATGATGTTCAAGGCACTCTGTTCACATTAACACAGGTTTTTCAGGGAGTATGCAAAAACGTCAATCCTATTCATCTGCTACCAAAATTTCCGACACGTTTTTGGTTTTACGTTGTTCCAGCTTTCCTAGTCCGATTTCACCTCAAGTATTTCTGTTTGCCAGTCCTAAGTTTCCCCCAAACTTTGAAAATGGAGATGTCGCTTGTGTCTTGCTTCTTTGAACTGCTGTGCAATGTGGCTGCATGCTAGAAAGTAACTATGCCGCTTGTGTAACTACTTGAGTCCACAAAGAGCTTTGAGAAGAGCAAGCACTACAAGAACAGTATCCTGAAAGTACAAAAGTGCAACACTGTGAATAGGAGAAGGTAAGTTGCGTAAAGAAATCACACCATTTCCTGATGTAGCTTGGGCCGGATAAAAGACTTTGTCGAAACACTGCCTTTTTTCTGCCTTGCGCTTTCCACGTGAAATTTCTAATTCATCTATTTACAGGACAGACCACAAAGAAAGTCTCAGCTAATCTAGTTTTAATGAAGTTAAACCAGGCGCACCGAGACCCGTACCTGCGTCTACAGGAAAGTCATGATGTGATAAAAAGCAGCAAGGCTTAAGACAAACTATTTCTCAAAATTTTCTACTTGGTTTCTGTTTGATGAGCCTCAGTGTTGAACAATTAAAATAGAGTAAATATTCTGAAGAGAAGGCCATTCAAGTTTTCAACACAGATAATGCTCTACTGAGCCAAACACAATACATACAAACTTAGGCTGCAGTTCATAATCACTGTAAGCAATTATCAGTGCACGCTGCTGGAGAAGAGGACAGTCCTGCCCTTCCTCGCAGCCCTGCTGCCTATCTGCTCTTTGCAGTTGCAGTGGTGATGCCAAGAAAACCGGAAAAAGCAATGATAAAGCAATGTAAAAGAAATAAAATTACGCCCAAACGCGTTATTTCTACCCGAGGAACCTTGCGTCATGCAGAAGCCCCTGAGACCTTTCCCTGAAAGGGAAAAGCTACTTCAACTTTCATCCTACAGTAATAAAAGCGGAGTGAGAAAGGCTGTGGAAGAGCCCAGCTGCCCGCTCCCACCACTGCGGATCAGTGGCCCCGCCACGCCTGCCTGCCGCTCCCCGAGCACGTGGGCTCGCTGCAAGATGTAAACACCGCTGTGCAGGCACTGCCTTCGCAGGGACACGCGCCTGGGGAAAAGGGTCCCCGGCACCAACAAAGGGAGAGGCTGTTAACAGAGACAAATTCAGGCTGAAATGGTCTAAACACTGAGAATGCAAGCAGGAAAATAACAAGCTACCTACGAACAGTTAGGTTCAGAAACGTAAAGGGAACAGCCGCTCACCCCACGCGATTTCTTCTTTGTTAGCCTACCAAAAATCAAGATCGTGCAGCATTTTCAAACACAATCGTGGCCTATAGCATACGCTGGGTACAGAGAGAGGCTGAATAATGCTGACTTTTGTGTGTCTGAGCACATCTCCCCCAAGGAAACAGAACTTACTGCCACAAGCAGAAGACTCTTAAGGCATGTATACAGCCCCTTACAGGAAACCCTATAGCATGCTTGGTGAAAAAAAGAGATAGCAGTGATTTTTTTCCATGAAACATTTCACTCCCAAGTCTCCCAGCTCTTAATTAAACAGGTCCCCAGCACTTCATTTGTTTGCTGCGTGGGAACAGCTCTGAGCAAGGGGCAGCTCACAGCTGTACCTCCAGAACGAACCATAACGCTGCAGCCTGAGAAGCACAGCCTGACAAACACAGAGCCCTCACTAAGGCCCTGCCAACGCACTTGGCTCTACGTACTAGTCACATTTCCAATGGACCACTTCAAACACTAAATAGACAAACAAATTCTTTTCAGGAAGAGTAACAGACACAAAGACTTACTTACAAGATTGAATTAGAGACCATCCCTGCCCAGAGAGGCAAGTAAGTTCAGTGTAATCTAAAATAGATTTACAGTACAATCAGTTACCAGCGCTTGACTTAAATGTGCATGAAACGCCTGCTGTTGGCCAACGACTGCAAACCTCCAGTAACAAAGAGATGCATCTAATACTAAATGCAGTCTCACACAGTTGCAAATAAAAATAACCTCCCATGTAACAACAAAGTTGTAACAGGGCTGAGTGTGTGCAGTTAGACCTTAGGAACAGAGAACAAGTATGCATTTAAAGTTATGACTTGACAGTTTGGTGTTCAAAGGCACCAGTGTCCCATGACAGAATTCTATTTTCTACTAACTGCTCTTCTGCCCAGAACAAAACACTGGTCCTGAAGACACACAAGAACCCATAGCATGGCTTTCTAATGCTCCAGCCACCCCTACACCTTTTTGCACTCTTTATGAAAAGAAAGAGGTATTTGACTTTTACTTTCCCCAAGAAGTTTGCTCCCATCTGCTTTCCTGCTGCCTGGCCCGGATGAGGATTTCCTTACAAGCACATGGTGAAGATGGTTGGAGAGATGAGGAAACAACGCATGATTTCTGCAGGAGGAATTCCCCATTCCTGCTACGCCGAAATGCCTACCCCCACCCCAGCTATCACCAAACCACTCTGACAGATACACCTTCTCTACAAATATTTGGAGGCTGGGACCATGAAGCAAGTAATAAAACACAGCTAACAGTCTTGACTTGCATCTGCCTCCAAGTTCACGCGGCTACTACAAATGTTTTCTTCATTTTGTTCCTCGGGGTCCTACAATCCTTATTATTTTATCTGCAGCTACTAAATCAGTACCTTCTGTATTTTTGGCAATCGCCTGTCATAATCCACAACTGGAACCTGCATTATTTTTAAACCAAGCGCCATTACCTTGCTCTTCCAATGGGACACATTAATTCTGGCTCTGGCCCAGTATCCTGGGAATTATAATTTTTTCTCATTTCCTACCAAGCAGTCACCAGAAGGGTCTACGGTAAAAAGGCTCCCTCCATAAAATGATCGCTCTGGCCTCATTTGCAGCTACAAGTAGCACGGCCAACACGTCATTTGTGTTTGTTCGGTGGCATTTGTGAGTGCATCAGTGACCTCAAAACGGTCGTTCTCACCATCTGAGAAGCCAGCCCTGTAACTTATCAGAGAAGATCGAGAAGGCCACTAAGCACCAAGCACGCATTTGCCAGGCTAAACCATGCAGTCAGCCTCCATACATCAAAATGCAGTATTGAGGCAATTTAAGCAGGAACAACTTCCCTCCAGTTTTTCAGAAGTGACTGTAAAGCATGACAGATGGAGAGTGATTAAAAACCATAATGGTTTTGAAAGTGACCTCATTTACCTGAGAAAGAATAATGCAACACGGAAAAGGTCACTCAGGATTATAAATAAAAGGATGAGGGAACGCTTGCCTCACGTGCAAGACATGAAGCCTCTCTAAGCAGGCAAGGGGCAATCTCTCCATGGGCAGCAGAGCTTCCATGTACATCTCCCACTCAAACACTACGCTACCTCAACTGGTTTAAACCTCAAAGTTGTGAGCAGATGAAGAAAGGCTTTTCCTGAAGTAACCCAGCTACTACAAGAGCAGAAAAGGCGCAAGCAAATCTCTATTACAACATTCTTGAGCAACATTACTTTTCAGAGAATTTCCGACGAACGATCTTGGAGGAAAATCCGCCTTCAAATGAGAATTTATCCTGAAGGTACTAACTGATGTTCCGATCACTCTCTGAGGAATAATAGTATAACCCATACCACTATGGATCGATGAAGTCGCGCAGGACTGTCATCAAAGCTGTCAGAAGCACTACTCCAGCAATGCAGCTGTTCCAATAAGCTCCTGAAAAGGTGTATTTAATTTTACAAGAGAGACATCTGAACAGTGCTTTACATCTCTTCCCGTTCACCATCTTGGTTTTGGCCCCAATTATACAGCACCTCATCCTCTTGGAGAAAAGCTATTTTTAGAAGCTCATTCAGAAGCCTGCTTAGTAACTACGGCACAATACCTAACAGACTCCTCTTCTTTAACCAGAGTAAACATCCTCGGAGGTTGGCAATAAGTAACCCCGAGATAAACGCCGGGTGCACTCTGCGCTCGTGTCAGGAGCGGAGTCATCTGGGAGTTCAGGAAGGTGCTTCCCAAGTGATTGCTTGCAATGCAATGCCGCTAAGAAGCGGCAGAGCACTTGGGGTTACCGTTATGTACTGACTCAGCTGAGGGTCCACTTGTCCTTTCGTTCTTTAATTAGACGAAAGCTCTGAATGGTAGTGACGCACAGACTCTGCTGGGGCTTCGCCTCGAAACAGCACCGATAGACACAGCATGTCCTGAGAGCACCGAACAGCTATTGGCTGGGTCACCTCCACACCACAACCCCCAAACAAGAACAACGAGAAGATACACCCCTGTGACTACGTTGCAGCTGTACCCTCGGCAATCAACCGCGACAATACAACCATGATTAAGACTGTAGCTTCCAGAGTCCCTCAGACGACACCTGATTTTAGAATTAGGAAGAGCAAGTTGCTCTTTAGGGGGGTCATACGCTGAGCACCTGTTCCGACAGCATTACCGAGTGCGCGGATCAGTCTTGCCAGCTTGCTAGAAGGAAAACAAGAATACCCAGCGTTAGGAGGTAACAATACAGACAGCCTCTCCCTATCTGGCCAAACCGTGAGCAGTGGAACAGACTAACTTAGAGCAGCAGCCCACTAACAAAACACAATTGGTCCCTGCTTTCCACAGAGTCCTGGTTCCATCCTGGATGAGAAATTCTGATTTACAATTTCCACTCTGAACAGAGAGGGATGCTTTTTAGAGCACCTGAAACAGACTCATTCTGGTTGCAACAAACTTTCCATACCACCTCTGAGGAAGAGGGTCAGCCAGACTATTACCTAGAAAGATTTAGCTTACACATGGTGAGAGAGAAGCAAGACCAAAGCCTGCTGGACCACATCTAAGAGACCACTGGCAACACACCACTTCTGGCAAGCGAAATCTCTCTCTCTCTCTTTCTCTTTCTCTCCTGGTTCCATAATGGATGTTTAGAAAGCAATGCTTCAGCTGGACTTGGACGACTGAGGAAAGAATTCTAGAGCTTGCTGTAAATAAAAGTAGACGTAACTAACAAAGCTGCCCAACGCATGAAAGCAGCAGGTTGCAAAACTTCAGAGGCTTCTGCATGCACACAGCTATGTTCTAAAGTTGCCATATCGATGCATTAAAAAAAACTTTAGTAGTGGCAAACTCACCTTTTGCTCCTAAAGAAACGTACGCCACCCAGCAAAGCACAAAAGTGCTGTTAAAGTCAAACTATGCTTTATAGCCTGGCTCAGGGTAGAACAGCTCAGCCCTCTCTGGGAGTTTAGGGGTATCCCTTTACCTCAGGGTCTGAGAACTCACTTGCTGTTGGTGCACAAGACTGAACTGAGGGGACTGACCATAATGAACTGCAATACACTCTCAGTAAAAACCAAGATCATCAAAACCCCAGAGGCTTATGTTGCGCGGCCACCTAGCTAAAACAATTTCATTGCCGGATAAGCGTTACATTTGAGTAGTTTGCAAGAATTCTTTGCCAGTCATCCACAGCGGCCACCAGTGCTGGAGAGAGATGTGAGACGCAGCATTGCATTGGTGACTCCCTTTGCCTTTTACCAATACTTCATTGCAAAACAGCCCGGACTTCATAAGAGATTGGAGGGGACGAGGATGTCTTCCAATAAATGCCAGATACAGTTTCCTCAGGTAGTCTACAGCACAGGTCAAGAAGAGGAGACAACCTCTGCTGGAGTGAGAAACTTTTGCTGGTTTAGGACCTGAATCAAGAAAACAAAGTCCCTCTACTGGAAGGCTCCCTCTGAACACAGGTTACCCGTGTTTCTGTTCACTGAAACCAAATACAACTGAAACCTGAACAAAACACCTCCCTGTTGCAGTTTTACTTCATGTAAGGCAGCGCCTGTTCCCACTTAATTCTTGCTGCTTAAAAGTGGTGCAGGCAGCAAGCTTTGGCACCACAGCTGGAACACCTGCAGCAAGCGTGTTCCTCCGCACACGTCTGCAGGAGAAAAGCGCTGGCACATACCGTTCCCCACTAGTTGGTGGAAGCCATCGGCACCATTCCTCATGCACTCAACGGGTCAGGAGGATGCAGCCTCGGCAGGGACGCACTTGGAAGCGAGTTAAAAGAGGCTGAGAAGTGAACTACTGACTCAAAGAGTGACCCAGTCCCTTCCCTCATTTGCTCCAAATGCGGTACAGTAAAATCTGTAGTTCAGCACTTTGATGACAGTACAGAAGCACGCAGTGAAACACCGCTACAGGAGTCTGTCCCGTGAGTTTTCCAGCTGAAGGCAGCACAACATCGAAAAGCCCCAGGAGCAAGCTGGTCAGTGCGCATTGCTGCTGCTTCTGAAACCACCTTCCCTACCCACCACCGCTGTCAGCGAGACGAGTGATGCCACCTTCCATCGAAAACAGCTTCTCATGGGGAACCCCAAATTCCTTTCCGCCAAAAAGCTTCACAAACCTGCTCCTCTGAGGGTCTCGAGTACTGTGTAACACTGACCGAATCGCCGAAACGGAAAACTCACCAGGATAGTTAAAACATGTACTTTTATTTTCACACTTCTGACAAAGGAGCGCCTGAGTCTCAGAAAGGAGAAAAAGCATGAAGGAGCCCTCCATCTCTCAGGTCGTGATATGTATCATCTTCACCACGTGTCTCTTGCTTTACATCAACACCTATGAGCAGCTGTCTCCCCCTGCATGTGCAGTAATCACGTTACCAGTAACAGGCAGGGCTCTACGCCTCTACCTCGCAGGTTAAACACCCAGGTAGTTTTATGGTGACCATTCAACATCATGCTAGGAGAGGAAATTTTGAGGTGGACAGAATTTTAATGCCCGTGGAGGCAAGAAATTATCTGTACTTCCAGCTCAGGCGTTGACCATGGCGGCAGCATGGACACCACTCCTTCTTCCCAGCACATGGATCTAGTACCATTTCAGAACAAGCCAGCCATCGGTGAACATCCAGGACTCTAACATTTACCTCGTAAAAAATTACGATCCACGTATAATTACAGCAGCACTACTAGAGACACCATCATCACCACTGCGTTCCATTTCAAATCTCAAGTTTCTGCAACTTTCAAGCTGAGGCAAATTTATGGAGTAAACTGCCAACGTGCATCTAACACGCCCTCAACTTTTATGTCTCAAAGTTTCAATTAAATGTTGGGGACAGGGAGGGAGCTCTGAACTGACAGGCACAGAGATATTTAACAACTATGCGCAAGCTTCTTTTACACCAAATATCGACGTAACGAATCAAGAAAACAGAACCAAATTTCCCTTATTACTGAAGTGCCATTCACGTCAAGCAGCAAGGATAACACGCAGTACAAATATCACCATTTTCAACCAGTTATAGCTTTACTGTGCAAAAAGTGCCCCCCCCCAACTCTTGCGGTGCCAAAGCCAAGTATTGTAACACTGCTCCCTTAAAGCAAGCTGGTTTCAAGATAACTCAGTGAAACACCGAGCTCCCGCAAAAGTCAAGGATTCGTACAAAGTCACCAGAAACCTGGGGAGTACGGGATGACACCCCAGCATTCAGGTACCTTTTAGGTGAGAAATAAAGTCTCCTACATACCACAAAATGGCCAAGGAGACAAGGGAAAGACCCGAGCATAATACTTGCTCTGGACTGCTACTTTTTTGTTACGTCAAATTTTGATCGTAACACACAACTTCAACAGGTACTTAAATAAGTGAACACCAGAATGCAGCATGCCACCAAGAGGTCAAAAAAAATAAGCACGCAGAGCAGAAGTCATACATAAAAAGCTAACACAGCTTCTTCCCCTAATCGCCGTGGGCTCCTGAACTCAAAGCGACATCTTGGAGCTTATTCCCGATGCAGAATGCCAACTCAGCTGAAGATCGTAACTGGCTTGGTTCAGGGAAGACCCTCAACCTTGTGGAAGAGAAGGGTGCGAGCACCAGGTGGTTATTCAAAGGACATGGCGAGCCCTAGTAAGCAGGGGTCTTCTGGAAGCCCCCTTCTAGAAGAACAGCTGCAGCCAAAGCGGGGTACCACACGGGCCCCAGAACTTCACCGTTTCAGCACCGACACACAGCTGCCCTCTCCTCTAGAGAGACCACAGGCAGCACCCACCACACGCTGATTTCCTAGATGTGCTCGAGCTCTTTTCACATCCCCCGCTCCTACCCTGCAGAGAAACCGCACCGCAGGAGAGAAGAGCTTGTCCTACAGCTTCTGGTGATGGGCAGTGCTGGCGTGATCTTCACTATAACACCTGCGGAATAAGTCACCGGTCAGGAGAACTAGGTCCTTCAATGCAAACACGCTTTGTTTCTTGAGCATCACCGAAGGAAAGAAACCAACTCGGTGAGCCACCTAAATCTGACTGCTTGGGAGTATCCCCTCTCCGAGTACACTAGCACATGCTGCAAATTTAGAGTGAGGGAAAGCGTCCGGGGTCTACCCCTTCCCTGCTCGTGAGTGGTCAGGTGAAGGTCAACCTACAGACACCAAGCCACAAAGATCTTTTATCATTACTTTCCACTGTACGTAATGTTATTAGACAAAAGTTTTTAGTAGCTAAATAGAAGAGCAATGCAATAAGTAAAATGCTTAAGATCCAAGAGACCCTGTCTTCATCAGCTGCTAGCACCAAGAACATATTCAACCTATTTTATTTTAAAGCAAAGATGCCCTAAAGGCCAAACTCACAGAGATCTTTCAAAGATGTTTTAGAGGGTTTTTTGAGATGCAAAACCATACTTTAAGACAATTAGAATTAAAAAAAAAACACCAAACCCAACAGAAAACCAACCCCATGTCAACTCAGAAAAAAAAAAAAAAAGAAACATAGCAACTCGCCTCCCCCCTGCATAAAAACCTCCTGAGTTGTTAACTCTGCGGTCAGGTTGGTTAGCCAGATTTCAGGCATTTCTGCCACTGAACTAGCGCTTGTGAGACATTAACTTCTCTCGAGTAGACCCGGTAAATTCCATTGAACCTAGTCTATTGCAAACAGAAAAATGTGCAAGTCTCCTAAACCACAGCCTTTAAGATACCGGTATTAAGTAAAAGGGATGCCGGCGGGCTGTCTGAGTTAAAACCCAAAGCGCTGTACTGGTGAGCTTGAAAGCGTTTCCACGATCAGCTCTGCGCGTGCAAACGCAACCCGCTTCCTCTCCGCACCACAGCCTGCTAGAGCTGGAACTCTGCAGCCCAGGAATTACTCTAGCTCAGCCGTGACTGACTAGCTCCGCTTCACAGCACCCAGCAGAAAACACCAAAACCAAGCCGGAAAGACAGGAGAAAACTGTATTTTTATGTGTGTTTTAATAAACTCTGATACCGCCAGCGATGGAAAAGAAAAGCAACTGCTCTTTAAAGGGGCAAAATACAGGCAAAGATACGCTCACCCCGCTCCACAGCTGACAATCTGCCTGCAGAAGAAGAGACAGAACCGGCCTTTCAAAAAACAATAAGGCACTCCTGCTGCAAAGGACCCGGGGAATTTTCTTGCTGGCGCAAGGACGCAGCTAACAAGTGATGCAAAACAAGAATCGGGGGAAAGGAACGCTGCAGCTTGTAGTAAGTAACACACCCCCATCATGTCTTCCCTGTTCTGTCAATAGGTGGGCTGCTGTCAGACTCTTGCTCCGGCTGCCTTAGAAAGGCTTAAAAAAAAAAAAAAATTAAAAAAAAATGAAAGCAGGAAGAAGAGCAACTCAAAAAAAAAAAAAAAAGAAAAAAAAAAAAGACAGCGCTCTGGGGGCCAGCGAACGGCGCTCGTACCGGGCCCCACTGCCCCGGGGGTCTGGCCGGGCGTCCAGGGCAGCGAAGGGGAGGGCCGGTGAGCGGCACCCCCCGCGGGGCACACGCAGGAGGGGCCGCCCCCCCCGAGCCCACCACTCGGCGAAGGACGCGTTACCCCCGCGGAGCATCCTCCGCAACGGGCAGAAACGAGAGCCCGGCCCCGCGCCCCGCTCCGCCACCCCCGCGGGGAGAGGAGCCGCCGCCGCCCCCCTGCCCCATCCTACCTCCCGGTGGCGGGGAGCGCGCTCCTCACCCCGGCGGAGGGCGCGGGAGAAGGAGCGGTGGGAGGAGGATAATGGAGGCGGCGGTGGCAGCGGGGAGGACACACCGGCGGCAAGTCGCGTGCGCGGGGAGGGACCGCGCGGAGGCGGAGGGCGGCCGGCGGCACCCCCCCGCCCCGCCGGGCTCTCCCCCCCGCCCTCCCGCCGCGGGGAGGCGGCGGCGGCGGCCCGGCGGCGGGGCGCGCCCTTTGTGCGGGGAGCGGGAGCGGCGGCGCGGGCCCAGCGGGCGCGGTAGGTGTGTCCGGGGGGCGCGGGCAAGGGGTGTGCGGGCAGGGGGTGTGCCGCCCGCCGGGGCGGAGCGGGGATGCTGCGGGCCGGGACCCGCGGGCCGGGCCGGGCCGGGACCCGCGGGCCGGGCCGCGCCGCGCCCTCCCTCCCTCCCCGCCGCCGCCGTCGTCCGCCCCCTCCCCCCCCCCCCCGCCCCTCCTCACCTCTCCGCTGCCCGCCTCGGCGCCGCAGGCCGCGCGGAACCGCCGCAGGTTGATGCCGATGGCGGCCGAGACCTGGAGCGCCGCGTCGAAGCCGGGTCCCACCCCGGCCGCGGGGCCCCCGGAGCCGCCGGAGCCCGGCGCTGCCCCGCCTCCCCCGCTTCCCGCCGCCCCGCCGGAGCACGGGCCGCCGCGCTCCCCCTCGCCCGCCGCCGCCGGCGCCGCCGCCGGCTCGGCGGCTCGCAGGCTCCGCACGGCCGGCACCCGCAGCCGGGACCCCCCCCAGCCCCCGGCGGCCCCAGCCGCCGCTGCCGGGCCGGGCAGGGAAGCGCCACCGACCGCTGTGCGCCATCTTTACTGTGAGGCGACGAGCCAGAGAGCGGGGCCGGGCCGCGCCCCGCGCCCTGGATAGCGCTTCGCCGGCCCGCAGAGGTACTGCATAACAACGGGAGCCATACAGGTTGCGGGGCCCCGCCATCCCGCTGCCCGGGCGCCTGGGTAAGCCATGCGCGACGGGTGCTAGCCCGGCATAACGCTGGGCGATATGCAGGGCCCCGGGCCAGAGCCCCAGCACGGCCCCCCGTCCTGGATAGCGCAGCCTCCCGCCGCCGCGGTTCCTCATAGCGCGGAGGGCCATGCAGGCGTGGGGCACGGCGCGATCCCGCCCCAGACCCTGGTTGCCGCATAACCGGGCTGCAAACAGCCTGCATAACCGCGACGGCAATGCCGAGCCAGAGCGCGAGCCGCCGGCGCCCGGGACCGCGCATACGGCATAGGCCTCCCCGCCAGCCCCCTCCATAGCGCCAGGCCGTATTCGGGGCGCGGGGCGCCGCTCGGCGCGGCCCCGGGCCCGGCATGCGGCGGGAGGCGCGGGCGGGCGCTACGCATACCGGCGGGGCGCAGCCAGGGCGCGGGGCCGGCGGCGAAGCGGGAGGGCGGCGGGCTGGGCCGGGCCGGGCCTCCCGGGACCCCCTGACAGGCCCCCTCAGCCCCCGCACAGGGACACCTCCTGCTGCAGCCGCCCTTCTCCCGGGCCGGTGTGGAGCTGAGGGCCTGCCCGGGAGAGCGGGGCGGCCTGGCTGACGAGCGAGCCCCTGTCTGGGGCGGGAGAAAAGAGCCACCCGGGTAGGGGCGAGGGGTACCGGCGCTGCGGTACCGTGAGCTGCTGGTTGCAGCCCTTCCCCTCCGCGTCCCCGCCCGCCTCCCACCGCCCCCTCCCCCGCCCCCGCCCCGCTTGCCTGTCGGGCCGGGTCAGTGTCCCGCCAGGTGCCACCTCCAGGAAGAAGGTAATGGCGATGGCACCAGGCTGGCAGCTCCCTCTGGTCCCCGGTGTCAGACTGCCAGCTCGCCTCCATCTTGTACAGCACAGCAAGAATGGGGTTAACATCCAACAAGTGCCCGCTGTGTTCCCTGAGAAAGACAACACTGCAAACACACCGTTGTAAAACCCCTCTATCTGGGGAATGTAAAATACCCGTTTCCTTCAGAGCTCATCAGCTGAAGGGAGAGAGTGGCTGAGGGGGAGAGAAAGGCTGTTTGCCCCATCCAGAAGCAACCAAACAACACCTGCAGTGTTAAAGATGACAGAAAAGCTTCTGGAGCCCATGGGGTTTACTGATGCCACTTCTGCTTATTTCACACTTGATGTGCTGCCGGGGTTCTACTTTGGGAGCAGGGCTAGGGTGGCTTCTGATGAGGACTTCCTGGGAGGAAAATCAAAACGAGATGGTTCCTGTCTCTCTCGGGAGTGTGAGAAGGACTGGAATGTTTCCAGGCTCTCCCATGCTTGGCTCGTCCAGTTTAATCCAATCCTCCCTGAGGCCAGTTCGCCAGCCCCTGTGACGCAGCATGGGTGTGCGAACCACAGCACAGGGCTCTCTCGTGAGCCCCTGCAACCTTCAGCCCCGAGAGAGCAGCACGCTCAGGTAGGAACAAGTCGCAGGGCGCAGGCAGGCCTTTGAGCGAGATCAGGCAGACTTGCTCTCAGGGAAGTTCTCTTGGGTCCAGAAACCTTCTGCAAGTTAAGATCACCCTTTAAATCCCACATGTGACCTCTCTTGTCTATCTCTTGTTAAGGAATACGGGCTGCAGATGTCCACTGAGGGGCCCTGGCAGCTCTCCCTCACCACTATCTATCTGTGGGGCAATGGGTTTGTGAAGACAGGAGCTAATTGCTCCTGGGGAGGGCCAGTTTTCGGGGCTGTCGTTCACCCTCGCCGGCCCCTGCAGCTGCCGCTCAGCCAGGGCGTTTGGCTGCAGGCCTGGTGAGATTTGCCAGTGCCCTTTGCGAGAAAGCATCGCCTCCTCAGAGGGGAGTGAGGAATTGCAAAGTCCTCAGCAGCAAAGGAAGCAGCAGGAGCACCCAGCAATAAAAGAGGTCTTCTGGGAGCGCTGCTGCTTGGCCACATCCAGCAGAAATGGTGATCTCCTGGACAGGCGTGTGGGGAGAAGTGAGTGCAGGACACCAAGTCTGGGCAGGGAGCTGGAAGCCCAGGTCCCGTTGCTGTTCCTGTCGCAGGCTTACCTGGGGAAGCTGGTGAGTTCATCTAGCCTCGGTTTCCCCATCTATCATGTGGAGGTGACCTGTGACCAGTTGTGACCCACAGCTGCTGGGTCAGGAACCCTTCTCTTTAACAGGGGGGGGAAAAAAAAAAAAAAGTTTTCCATTGCTGTCAGCAATGACCTTCTTTCTGGTCACTAAATATGAAGCATGTGAGCTCACCTGTGCTACCTGTCAGGAGTCCAAGAGGCTTCTTGCTGCGATGAAGCGTTGAGAAAGTCAGCTCTGCTGCACGGAAAAGAGAAATGGCTGTGCTACTGGTGCAGCCACCCCAGAGATGTTTGGGTCACTCGGGGCAGCCAAGCTGGGGGACTGCGGGTTCACCAGGGAGCCAAACACGAGGCCCAGAGGAACAAAGGAGCAGCCGATACAACAACAGTATCAACAAGAAGCAATGCTGACTGGGAACCATCTTCTAAGACAACAGAAACAGTTAAGTCCTACCCCAACAGGACTGCTGGCTTCAGAGAACTCCTTCTAGAAATTATTTTCTGAAAACACATTACAGTGCAGGAGACTCACCAGGTTTTTGTATACACCTCTCCACAAGCTGGTTGAAAACGAGCCAGCTTGTGGATTTCCGGACAGCTTACACCTCCAGCCGGCGGTGAGCTAAGATGACACGTACAGTAAAGCTCTGCTTACCTTCAGAGGCTTCCACTCAACAATTCGCACCCCAAACCAGCAGAACGGTGTTGAATAGTGCTATGTACCCTATGATATAAGCCACAGCAGATAGCTTTTGATACTGTAAATAAAGTACTGGCGCTTTCTTTCTGGTTCCCGCTAGCTGATGTGACATATGTTCAGAAACATAATGAAAGCGTTTGCGCTCTCAGTTTGAAACCCAGGCTCTCACGCCTTCCCTCACACTGTAGCTGAGGCACAGCGGTTGTCCAAAGGGGTGGTAACGAACAGCAGCATCACCAAGCCAGCTTTAGTGCCGTCTCAGGGGACCGGCCTCCAGGCAGCCACCCCTCTGAGGAGCCAATCTCCACTGCCAGCAGTGCGACCGGGTTGGGGAGAGGCTCACACCCCAACTGCCACAAAAGACCACGACAGCTCGACATCGCTTCCTGGCTTTATTGTCACAGACCCCGTTACAGACTTGGGACCACAGCACCAAAGACAGCGTTGCTCAGGATGAGTCTTCAGACATTGTACCCGATCAGGCCGCCCTTGCCTATGATCTCCCCAATGTAAAACCACATCAGCACCTCTGTGGCCACCAGACCGTTCCTCAGTGCTTCCTGAAAGAAAAAAAAAAGCCACTGGTTAGATCACTGGCTCCTGTGACAGCTTCCTTCCTCGCTCCTGTAGTCAAGCTCCACATATGACTAGCAGAGCTGTCAACCAATTCACAAGGCAACTGTTTAAGCGAAAAAAACAAAAGTGCAACCGAGCGTGTATCGTGTTCAGCCACCCCTCAACACTGTATGGTTAAGGTGGTTCTAAAATGTTCAGCACAGTGTCAGTTGTTGTTCCTGGGGTTTTTTGGGTTTTTTTTTTGGTTTTTTTTTTTTTTTTTTTTTTTTTTACAGCTGTTTCAAGAGATCACTTCCCAAGCCATCTATGTGGGAAACACTTCAATTTCAAGGCCAGCCAATGACACAGCTGTTCCCAGCAGTTGGGTTCCATCAGCCACCTACTGATACTCTCTTCCCTGAGACGGATAACGACACGGGCCTGAGGAGCACAAGCACAGCCTAGTCCAGGTGTGGAAGAATTAAGGCAAAGCTGACACAGTAAAACACTTTCAGTTCTCGACCCCTAAATTCCTTGGGCTTCAGGTCTCCTTGACAGCAGCCCCATTGCTTCCCATGGCACAAGCAGAGCATTTCAAGCTAGCGTGCCAGCGGTTAAGCCAGTTCTTGGAAAATACTGCTCTGAACACCTATGGCTCACAGAATACAACTGGCAGGGTCTGAAGCAGCTGCAGAATGCATCTATTCCCCAGCTTATCCAGAAAAAAAAAAAAAATGATACATTTTTGTAAATATAATTTTTTGGAAGTCTAGCACCAGACAAAGTGCATCTTTGGAGTGTCAGGTGTAACAGCAACCCAGGTGGCAGAAACCCACTGCGGCACGCATCGATTCCAGTGGGGACCAGTCTCACAGCGGGCAGGTTTGCAGGGAGCACTGCGTGGACTCATTGCTACACGCTGGTTGCACAGGAGAGGAGGAGGAGAAAGGCAAGCAGGCAGGCAGCCTGAGCTGGGTTCTCTGCGGGAGCAGGTAGGAGAGAGGAAGCAGAAAAGCCTCAGGAAAGAAATCAGAGCACTGAGGCGACAGGACGGCTCTTGGGAGAAACAAAGGAAAGGTCCATCGCGAAAGAGACCCCGATCTGCAGGGGACGGCCCCTCCTAACAGCCAAAACTCACAGAGCGAGCTGCCCAGGGGCAGGGAGTAAGATGGTCACAGCTAGGAACACGGGCCTCCACTGGCCAAAGAGACTGGAGCCTCGGCCGGAGCCGGAGCAAAGGCAAACCCTCTCGACGCCCACTCCCTCCCCATCCCGTCGCCCTTCAACACTCACCAAAGGCCGGTTTCGGCCTTCGGGCGCAGACGCCTTTCAGGGGACGGATCCCAAAGGTCCCGCGCAGCCGGTTCCGGGCAGCAGAAGACGCCCGGGAACCGAGCCGCAGCAGGAGTGCTTTGAGGACGGCAGGAAGGCCGCCGCTCCTGAAAGCCAGCCATCGGTACCGCCAGAGCCCTGCCCTGCTCCCCCGCTCCCGCCGTTACCTTGACGGTGAGCTGCGCCAGCCGGCCGGTCTGGAAGCTCCTGACCATGGCCTTCATGCCGTCAATGGCCCGGGGGATCTCGGCGGGGGTCGGCGGGGCCAGCTCCACCTTGGCGTAATACCAGAACGTGGCCAAGCGCGGCTTCGAGTACGCCACGGCGGCTGCCGGTAAAAGGAAGGGGAGGGAAAGGCGTTTTCCTAACGGCGGCAGATGTCGGCGAAAGCACCCCCCGCCGCCACCGCCCGGATAGACCCCCCCCCCCCGCTCCCCGCCGCCCAGCCCCCGCTCGCTCACCGCTGAGGAGCTGCGGCCCGCGGGCGGCGACGCGCTGCGCCAGCCTCTGCGCGGCCTGCGCCATGTTGCGGGCTCCCGGCTGAATGTCACCTCGCCGCCGCCGCCGCCTGCGCGGGCCGCAAGGACCCCCGCCGCCGCGGCGGCTGCCCGCGCGCCGCCTGCCCGCCTCCCGCCTGCCCGGCAGGCGCCCGCCGCCGGCAGCCCGCAGCCAGGACCCCGGGCCACGTGCGCGGGGCGGGGCTCGCCGCAGCCGCGGGTTTGAGATCCGGGCGGAGCGGGCGGCACCTCGGTCCACGTGGGACGGACCCACTCGCGCCGGAGGGGGGGGAAAGGCGGCCTCCGCGCTCCGTCCGAGAGGCTTTTCTACGGCTAGGGCCTCCCCGCTGCCAGACCTCCACCGCCAGCTGTAAGATCATCTCTGTATTTAATTTCCACGGCCCCTCTGTTCCCGATGCCCTTTTGGAAAAGAAAGCCTGCGAGGCAGCCGGCCCGTACAAGTAGTGTCACCGTTCCCCTCCAGTCCAGGCCCACACCCAACCCCGCGAGCGGCCACGCTCTCACATGGAAGGTACGGTTACAGAGTTTAAACACGGCAACAGAACAGAGGGAGGTTTTTGGCGTCGCTGGGAAAGAACGGGGCCAACAGACACAGAGCGAGGAAGAGCAGGCCGGGTGCCAGGCCACGCAGAAGAGACTGTGGGCTGCCCCCAAGGCAGAGGCTCAAAGCTGTAGTGCAGTGGAAAGTCTTAAAGAATAAGTCCTGAAAGGAAGAGACAGAACAAGGGATAGAAGGGAAGGTCCTAGGAGAGATGCTGGCGGCAGTGGCAATGCGCTCAATGCCGCCTCGATGAAGGTGGCGAGTTGCACAGACACTCTGGAGCTCCAGCCGCTAACCCTGCAAGGCTTTGATTGTGCCAGTGAGTGTAGGTCTATGGATGAGACCCTGGTTATCAGTCCAGTCTGTCCTCCAGCTCCTCCTTCTGCTTTTTCCTCTCTGCAAGCCACTGCTGGATCTTCTCTTTAAGCTCTGTGTTTGGTCTGATCTGGTCCATAGTGAGGGGGCTCCGATTGAAAGGATCCGTCTGGTCACTGAAAGACAAAGCATCGAGGAGATTACTGGGAGAGTCCTGGCACTAGAAATAAAAAAAGAGGAAGACAGGCCAGGAAGAGTCATCAGACAAGTGAAACGGATCCCCCAAAAGTATCAAGGTACAAGGCCCGCGCTTTGTACCTGAGGAGGTGCCGGGCTATAGTCGACCGGTCCACGGTAACACGGGAGGAGGGCAGTATCACCGGGTCTGACATCAGAGTGCTCATGATCGGATCCAGGAATTCATCACAGGCGTCCGCATACGTCTCTTCCTCCTGCTGCTGGCGGTCTGCAAGAGACTGGTGGGCACACACAGCTTTTAGAGACTCGGTCTCCCACTTCTTTCAAAAGCAGGTTTGCTCCTAACCTGTAGCTAAAGCATTTACAGGTCCGTGCTGGTAGGGAGCCCTCTCAGCTGCCCCACCTGAGCCTCAGATGAAGTCCCACTCCCAGAAATTCAGCTCCACGGCAAAGACACAGTGACACACAGATGGAAAAGGATGCCAGGAACCACTTCCACCTCCCCCCCCGGCCCCGAGCTTAAATTCACTCTGATTCTCACCTTGATCCTCTCAGCCAGGTTACTGAAAGACACTATCATGTTGCCAGGCTTGTTGATTTTCTTCAGAACCCGAACAGTCTGGGCAAAGAGCATCGGTGAATAGGAGCGGCCATCCTTGGGCACCGTGGCACAGAAATTTTCTTCATCCCTGGACCACAGGTTAAAAGAGAGCAAAGGTTTAAGAACCCGCATTTATCGGGCTGCAAAACACAGTCCCCACAACAGCGGCACTTGCTTTATCACAGCAAAGAACTCAAAGCCAGAGAAAAGCTTGACCATAATTAGGCATTTCTCCTGGGTCCTCTCCAGAGTGACCGATGGTACGAATGTAACTGCTGTCATGCTTAACCTCCATCCCTGCTAGCTGAGTTGTGGCTGACATCCCTGGGTAATTTAAGTTACAATTGCTACAAAAGAGCACAGCATGCTTCCGAAAGGCCCACTGAGGACTGTGGAAAGCATGCAGAGCGATTCTGTTAGCACTGTTCCTGGACAGGAGGCTCCCCCACCGTGAGGCAGGGGGCCAGGGGGCTCTGCTAGCCAGGATGTCCCCAGGATGGCTCCCACCACCCCACACGCCAGCTCTCCCTTGTCACCTACCCAAGGTTTAGGTAGATGGTACAGATGTCAGACACGAGCTGCTGCGGCTTGAAGTCAAACTCACTGAAATCCTTGACCTTCAGAGCTCCCATTTTAGGGCCAACAAGGTGTTGCAGGAAATAGTTGAGCATGGAGATGATGCGCTCAGCAAGGAAAGGATGCACAAACAGGGACTTAATTTCTGGAACAGAGACCAACCGTTCCCTCAGCTCCACAGCAATCCCGTCCCACTCCAACCACCCTAAGACCAAGCTTGCGCCCGCCCATTCCCAGGCAGGGCCCTTCTCCAGATCCCGGTGGGCAGGAGGGGTTGCTCTCCCTACCTGAAGTCAGGAAGGCCAGAGTGCCAATGGTTTCATTGGACATGATGTTGTGGAAGCGGGCCAGCTGACCAAACATCTGCAGGCTCGACTCCTTCTCACGGCGAGCCTCCTGGGACAGGCTGTCCCATTCGCCACGGTCCTTCTCGATCTGCTGAACTTTAATCTTACTGAGGTACTGCAAAGACACAGCAGGGAAGCGTCTGGGAGAACAGGCAGGTAAATGGGCAACGGCAGCTAAGTCAGACCTGTTCTGCTGTGCTCCGGGCTGACAGAGGCCAGGTCGGGATGCGAAAGGTACAACATGAGTGCTTGAAAAGGCCTCTCAACGACCACACACGTTTTGCAAACACCACAACATTCATTTGGACAGCAAACCATAGAAAGTCCATAAACATGCACAACCAGATGGGCGATAGCCACATCACCCGTCTTATGTGCCAGCCTCCCGACAATCAAAGCTCCCCCAAAAAGCCCTTTCTAGCAGCAACAGGCAGCTGCGAAACATGTGGAGACAGTCATTGCGCACCAAGGACATCAGTTCACCTGGCACTCTCCTTGTAAACCCAAAGGAGAACTGCCTGGAGACAAAAGGCCTTTGTTAGGATAAACCACCCATGCAAAGGCCAAGGGGGTTTGATAATCAAAAACTGCAGAAGTTGTTTAAAGCCTGGCTGTGTCCAGATTAGCAGCGGGCAGATTTCCTCGCAACTCCCCCAGCAAGCTTCATGCTCAATCTGAGAAAAGCCCGTTTGCTCCTCTTTGTTCTGACCTGTCTCTGGAGACCGAAGGGAAGGAAACGAGCACCCTGCCCGCGGGTCCCCAGACCCCGCCACCCCTTGGCCTTCACCCTTTCTCCCAGGGCATTGGCCACACTAGCCCGGAATTGTTTCCTGCAAGCATCCACCACACAGATTCATCAGGCAGGAGCAGAGCAAGCTGATACTGTTCTAGGGATAGGAGGTCAGTATCGCACCTAGCCACCTTCAGGGGAGCGAGAACTGTTGCTTACGTGATGCTGACTACACGTGCACTCAGCCCTACCTGTATGGCTTCATCCAACAGGAAAATGGCATCATTCATGAGCAAATTAAGGAAGCGCAAGAAGAGAGGGGGGTTCATTGCCTCCAGGTTCTCTGAGGCGTAATCAGCCAGAGCCTGCAAGGAATGAGGGAACGGTGAATGCTGTGGCACAGTCGCAATGGCAGGGGACCGATCTGCATGCTCCATACAGAGCTGCGCACGCACACGCCTATGTATGTGCCTCTTGCCTCACCTTTATGCTCTGCCGGTATGAATCTGTGCCCCACATGTACCTCAGGATGGGATACATGGGACGGCGGTAGTTAAACTTCTGTTCAAACTGGTGCGGGTCACCTAGACGTCAGCAAAAGTAAGAGCATTTCAGGGGTGCAGTGGGCACAGGCAGGGGCTGCCAATTCCTTTTCACAGTTTGTTTGGAATAAAACCCATGCTCCCATATAGGTCAGTGAAATCTGTCATCGATTTCAAAGCAGTGCAACCAATCCTGTGTTAGAAGAGGGCGGGTGAGGACCCACTATAAGCGCTGCTGAGCTGAAAAGCTTGAGTTCTGGAGGTTATCCTTTCTAGCTAAGCAGTTCTGCATAAGCCAGAAGTTTGGGAAGACGGATGCTTTGCCGGAATGCCGCCTGCCTAACACAGCTGAGCAGCTTAACAAATTGCAAATAGATTCATTTGTTTTCACTGACATACTTCAAACCCTGGAGACCCTCCCCCTGCAGATGTTACAGAAGGAAGACAACTCTTCCCCTTTTGAGCTTACCAGTAAACTCGATATCCACAAAGACTTTGATAAGCGCCTCGGCAAGGTGGGCAGCGTTTTGGTAAGAACAGAACACTCGCTTGCGATGAAACACACTTGAGACGAGTGGGTTCTGGGCCTGATCTAAGTGAGGCATCACAGCTTCCAACACTTCTGCCAGCTTAGCTCGCAGATGAGGATTTTTCATCCTGCAAGAGAAAACAACAAAGCAAATCCAGAATGGCAGGAGAGCCAGGGTTTGGGACTGAGCTGCTCAGGAAACACTCTAGGAGCTGCACCCATCCATGTAGGAGCACCCGCTTGTTGCAGACCATCTGTAAAGCTAACGCCCACATCCAGTGGCTCACTCCCAATAAACCTGACTTGTCCCAGCTGTTTACTTACTGCCCAGTGACTTGCTTCCTATTTATCCTGCAAGTCCAAAGCGCTTTTGCCTGCTGAGCCCACTGTCCAGTACAAATCACTGAGGTGAGGGTATAACTTTCTTCTGCTGCAGGTGTGGGGCAGAAGCCAAGCCACGTACCCAAGGTCACACCATAGGGCGCTGCCAAGAAGAACTACAGCCTCCATCTCCGCGGGGCCAGCCCAGGGACAGCGGGAGCAGCGAGAGCTGCCTACCACATGAAATCACCTGCTCCTGCAGCCACTGTGAGCTCGCTGTATTTACACATGCGAGTACAAACAAACGAACAGCAGAAATGTGGCATGTGCGGTGATGTCTTATCAGGAAGATCGATGAAACAACTCAATTTTGTTCAGTGCTCAGTTACCATAGTAGACTTCATACAGATACTCCAAACAGATCAATCCCAATAGCTTCCTTTAACAAGTACCAAAATGACTCTAGCTAACGAGGCTCCTGCATACTGCAACTAAACAATTATTTAGACACCGAATCCCCTTTATACCTCACGTGAAACCCGCGTCCTTCTGGCAGGGCCTTGTTCGCTGTGCCTCCTGCAGGCAGAATTTAGCTTTTCCCAAGGAGATCAACCCACTCATGGCTACGTAAACCAAGCCTCAAGACACCTCTGAACTTCCACTTGCTTGTTCCCCTCTGGGTGCTCTGCAGATAAGTGCACGGGGCTCACACCTGGGGCTGCACGTACCTCTCCACATCACCCATGAAAACAGTAACAAAGTGAAGGATGTGCTCCAGAGAATCGGCGGAAGTCTCCAAGATGTCATCAGCGAAACGCCGCAGGAAAATGAAGAAGTCGCCCAAATTATCGGCAAAGAATTCTGCAAACAGAGATTGTATGTGAGCTCCTCCTTGGGTGGCTCGCTTTGCCCTTTTCTAGCCTCCCGTCTACCCTCCCCTCATCGCCCCGATTCCCATCAAAGTTTCAGGAACTAACTAGCTGTATCAGAACACTGCAGTCATGAAGGATGCCTGGCCTGATGAAATTAGTAATGCACAGGATTTGCTTCACCTCTCTCAGCAGTCAGGTCACTTACAGGGCAGAACCCAGCAGCTGCCTGCTGACTGTACACGCTGTTACACAAAAAAACCCCCACGGCAAGAAAGCCTCTAGACAACAGAAACCGCAAGGAGGATTTTGCGCATAGAGAGAACAGTAAATCAGCATAGTATTTGGCAAAACTTTGCAACTTGGCCGTGAGTGGGATCTTTAAAAGGTCAGCAGCGTCAATACCCTAACTATGCCCCCCTCAAAACCCCCAAATTTTCCCAGAGCAACCCTCTTCAAAGGGAATATTCTGCACAAAGAAAGATGCCACTGGTTGTAGCACTGCGTCCTGCCCTGGACAGAAACATGCTTCCTCAGACAGCTCTCCCAGTGCTCATCCGAATGGTACCAGGATTATAGCCTGTAAGGTGAGCTCGGAGGTCCCAGGTTTCTCTGGAGTTTCTGACCTCGCTGCTGACAGTTTGATGTTGCGACTGACCTTCCCTACGCTTCCTTACGTGCTCTGGAACCCTTCTTTCCAAAGGCAGAATGCCCTTTCAGCACCTCAGTGAAGAGGAAACCCAGGTGCTATGAACATCTTAAGGAATTGGGCCACGTACACATAGCTACTCTAAATGCAGTATTATACGAGTAGCTCTAGACTCGGATGGTTAATTGCGGGAGGCACACAGACAGACCGCCAGCAGGACAGGCAGCTTCACCTGGCACATAGGCCAACGCGCTGTTTTCCACCTCTGGCAGCGGGAAGGTCAGCTCTAGCGGCTCCGTCCCATGGTTTCCCATGGCCAGCTGCACCAGCAGAACTGCCATAGACACTTGCAGATTCAGGCAGTTCTGCAGCATCTGTGGCTCTGTCATCGCTGTCTTGGTGGAGAGATAGATGGTCATCAGGCGCTCGAACTGCTCCCTGAGGCTGTCGGCAGCAGGGCTGGAGCTCTGCTGAGCTTCTCGCCATGCTACTTGCAGGCGATGAAGGCTTTGGTTTATCTTTACCATGTGGTCGTGCAACCTACCCGGAAAACAAGGCAAGAAGGAGATGACACGAGATGTACAGACTGCCTAAGCGATACGTAAGCCAGCACATGCTTTTATCCTGCTCATGGCGATAAGAGTTCTGCACACTCGAGCTCAAACCGTTTCGTGGGGATAAATCTGTCTGGGGCACCAGCAACAGGAAAGCCTTTAGAGAAAGGCAAGCCAGGGCTTGGGAGGATAGAATCATAGAATAATTTAGGTTGAAAAAGACCTTCAAGATCATCGAGTCCAACCATCATTCATGCCCACTAAACCATGTCCCGAAGTGCCTTTTCTACGCGCTTTTTGAATACCTCCAGGGATGGTGACTCAACCACTTCCCTGGGCAGCCTATTCCAATGTCTGACAACCCTTTCAGTAAAGAAATTTTTCCTAATATCCAACCTAAACCTCCCTTGCCACAACTTGAGGCCATTTCCTCTCGTCCTATCTCCAGCCACCTGACAGAAGAGACCAGCACCCACCTCACTACAACCCCCCTTCAGGTAGTTGTAGAGAGCGATAAGGTCTCCCCTCAGCCTCCTTTTCTCCAGACAAAACAGCCCCAGTTCCCTCAGCTGCTCCTCATAAGAGTTGTGCTCCAGGCCCCTCTCCAACTCGGCTACCCTTCTCTGGACACGCTCCAGCACCTCAATGTCTTTCCTGTAGTGAGGGGCCCAAAACTGAACACAGTACTCAAGGTGCGGCCTCACCAGCGCCAAGTACAGGGGAACAATCACCTCCCTGCTCCTGCTGGCCACACTATTTCTGATACAGGTCAGGACACCATTGGCCTTCTTGGCCACCTGGGCACACTGCTGGCTCATATTCAGCCGGCTGTCAACCAGCACCCCCAGGTCTTTCTCTGCCAGGCAGCTTTCTAGCCACTCTTCCCCAAGGCCGTCGCGCTGCATGGGGTCGCCGTGACCGTAGTGCAGGACCCGGCACTCGGCCTTGTTGAACTTCATGTAATTGGCCTCGGCCCATCGATCCAGCCTGTCCAGATCTCTCTGTAGAGCCTTCCTACCCTCAAGCAGATCAACCCTGCCTTCCAACTTGGCGTTGTCTGCAAACTTGCTGATGGTGCACTCGATCCCCTCGTCTAGATCATTGATAAAGATATTAAACAGAACCGGCCCCAACACCGAGCCCTGGGGAACACCACTTGTGACTCGCTGCCAACTGGATTTAAATCCATTCACCACAACCCTCTGGGCTCGTTCATCCAGACAGTTTTTCACCCAGTGAGGAGTACACTTGTCTAAACCATGAGACGCCAGCTTCTCAAGGAGTACGCCATGAGAGGCAGCGTCAAAGGCCTTGCTGAAGTCGAGGTAGGTAACATCCACAGATGCCAGATACCAGGGATACCAGACCCTGCTGAGGAACTGCAGTGGCCAGCAGAGTGGTCAGGAAAACCGATGACCACTGCAAAGCCCTCTGCAGGCGTGCAGACAGCAAGCCAGCGCAGCTGCAAACCCCCTTAGGTTACCAAGGTCAGGGATCCGGCAAGCCCGAGATGCTGGCAAGGTGACATTTTCAGTTTCCCAGCAACAAGCCACTTGCATAACTTTTTCATTGAACTCTGTATTTGGAGAATAAACCAGAAGGGGATGGTGCTTGGATCAGCAGTGACCTCACAGTATCCAGGCAACGATTTGCAGAGGGAAGCTGAGAAAAATAGTGTGTTCTGGTGTCCAGAAAATCCCTTCCTGGAAACGGAGAGCTACCTCGCTTTTCTGTTTCACATACAATCCGTTTACTGGGGCAGTTTGGAGAGCTGGCAGCAGGCAGGTGCTCTGCTGCCGAGACACTTTCTAGTAGAGAAGCGAGATGCCAGCGGCCTGCTCCCCCGCGGACAGAGAGGAAACCGAACAACCCACGGACACCCAGCACTTGGCTGTTAAGTTTCTCTAAATAATGCGGAACCTGTAAGACTGTTAGCATTGACCATGAGCCCCAGTGAACAAAATTCCTTTCCGAAATCAGTCAGCCTGAGGCTCCCAACGTCGGTCAAAGCACGCAGTGAAAGGTACTCAGCTCAACTGGCCTGCTCTGTGTTCTGAGTATTTACTAAAAATTTACGTGGCCATACACAGGTGGAAGACAGCACTGGTGGCAATCTGAGAGCAGTTACCTGTGAAATCCCAAGTGAAGGGTGTACTGTGTGAGGACCAGGTTTTCTGTCACCAGATTGTAGCTATTTGCAAACTCTGGCTCTTGCTCGCTCAGAGCGGGTATCAAGCACGTTTCTTTTTCCAAACCTGGAACAAAAAGCATCTCTGCGTCAAGCCTGGCCCAGCAGCATTGGTGAGGAGAGGCCTCAAGAGGGCCCCTGCCGAAGACACAAAACAACTGCTGAGGATGCTAGGCAGCCTTTTCTTTGTATTCCGCTCTCCCCTTGCTCCTCTCTAGTCACACCTCTGACTCTCCCTTTACTGGCACGCGTCGGGAGAGTGCTACTGGGAGAGGTAAGGACCTGAGGAGATCCCCTTTCTCATTCCCTTGCTCCCCCACAGTGTGGGGCCTACCTTTCATATGTACGTTCTTGCTCCTCCTCTCCTCTTCATTCAGCTCCTTCAGGGCACAGTAAGTGGGGTTGAAGGTTAGCAGCCTCGGAGATTTTGGTTTGCAGAAGGGCTGGCACAGCTTCAGGAGGGCAGCTCCCAAGTTGAGGAAGAAGGCGTCTGAGGCGTACATCTGGAAGAAGATCTCTGGCATCTGGTTAGCCCAAATCTTGGTGCGACCCGCGTTCGCATGGAGGCAGTTTCCCAGCCAGGAGAGAATCCTGTGCTTTGTCTCTGGAGACAACTGCAAGAGGTTCTTCAGCATCTGGTAGATCTTCTCCTGGAACTGGGCCATAAACTGTTAGGGGGAAACAGAACAGGGTTGAGGGTGGTGGGATGGCTCTTTTGCCTCTCCCATCATTAAGGCTCTCAGAGCTCTCCTTGCTCCAGACCACACCCTGCTCTTTAATGGCAGGGCTTTCAAAGTCAATCACGGCCCAGACGCCTCTGTTAATCACCGCAGACGCACAGGTTAGGAGTGAGTCAAATCCTGAGGCCGGCAGCAAAGAATAATTGGGGACGTACTCAAAAGCATAGTCAAGAGCAAGTTGTTTCCGTGGGGAGTAAAACCCAAATTCTTGACAAGTTTTTGGCAGCAACAATGACCCTGAAAGAACGTGTGACTGGGAAAGCCCCTCTCTGTGACCACTTCTGCACCCGAGTCTCCTCCTGTGTTTATATCCTGCATTCTGAGGCTTCTGTCCTTCTGAAACATTCCTGAAGACCCTCCTAGCACCATTCCCCTGAGGAGGGAGGCTATTTACTTTCATAACGAGAGAGCATGTTGCCTATCCCTTTCTCCACCAGGGAGACAAATAGCATTTTAATTACAGGACAGGTACTACAACCTATTTCCCGGTGATTACAACACCTAAGGCAGATTACCTTCGTGTAGCACCTCAGGTTATGGTGCCTGTATCTGTTCCAGGAGTACCACCCTACCCTTGTCCCAGTACTTGGACAACTGCTTTGATAAAACAGGACTTGCTCATCACAACAACCCGAGGAAGGGGGCTAAACTGTTCATGTGTTACAGCTGGAGGATCCAAAGCAGTTTTGTGACTTGCTTAGTCATGAGCCAGATTATTAAAGAGCCAGCGGCAGAACTCAAGGCCTGACATCATGTCTTTAACCCTCAGGCAATGAGGGGCCTCTAAAACACATGGGGAAGCAGTACTGCCACGCTTCAGCCCACCTGGTGGGTGTTGGATTCCTGCACTTTGATCTCTTGTGGGCTGGATCGGGATGGATTCAGAAAATAGCCGTGGTTCTCCACTACACCCGGGGTCTTTAACAAGCAGGAGATGTTTAAAATGGCACCTAGCAAAGTCTTCTGGTACATCTGTCCGTTGCTGGGATCCTTGGGCTGGATGTAGCCTGCAAAAACCTAGGGAACACAGCAGGACACGCTGACGGTTGTATAAAATCCCAGTAAAAAACCCCCACAAACTGAGGGGTTTGGGACATGTTATCAGAAAGGAGAAGAGGGGTAAGAGTACACACACAAGGTGTTGTTAACGCTGCACTGTCAGTTTGACCTCCACCGATATGTGCCCCTCCTGCAAGTAGAACCTGCGAGGAGCTCTTGATCAGGCCACCGCACCCACCTTTGCTATGTCCTTCTGCTTCGTGAAGTAGAGGAGCACATCGAGGTACGTGTACAGCAGGATCTGGCAGAGGTCCAGGTCCTTGATTCTGCCCAAGAGGATGTCAAACACAGGAACCATGACCTCCCCGAACGTCCGCACCTCCTCATCCATTGTTAAGGCTTCTATGACCTCCTCAAGAAACTCGGTCACGTCTTCGAAGTCTAGCGAGGGAAGCAAGGCTGTTACTCACGATACGCCAAACAGCTGAACCTCAGCGCGTGTATCCCTAAACATGGCCCTCCCTTTTAGCAATGAGGGGAGCCAAAGCTTCACCCGACTCCACGACACTCTTCCCGCAGCTTAAGCTAAAGGGTGGCCTCGCAGCATGAAGCTAGTGGCGCAACCCAGCTGGACTTACGCGCCCCTCTCAGCGCCTCCAGCATCAGGTCCACCAGCTGCTCGTACACGTTCTGGTTGACGTAAATCTCCGGGGTGAGGAGGACAGTGCGAGAGTTTGACACAGTCAGGTTCCGGCAGCGCACGGCAAAGGGCAGCAGGTTCTCCGGGACCTTGGTTATCTGCGCAAGGAGAACAAGACAGTGCTGGGGCCCTGGCAGCCGCTTCTGGCCATTAAAACCTCAGGTCCGTCACTTCGGACCAGAAAGCCAGGTGACAAAGCTGCCTTCTTCCTCAGGAGCCCCTGCCCACCTCTTCTCTTGCCCTCTGGAAGCAGGCATAGAGGTAGCGCAGAATCTGCCTCTCCCCCGCATCCCGGTCGGCAGAGAGGTTCTGCGTGCTGGTGGAGGTCATGTAAATCAGGTGGTTTCCAGGCTCCGGCAGCAGCAAGCGGGTGAAGAGGGCCTAGGGACCAGCAAAGATAGACATAAAGTGAAACGGCCCTGGCAGAGAGACAATCCCTCCAGAAAAACAAGCACCATGTCACTGCAGGCTAGGTTACTTCTGCCTGGAAGAGCACTCACTATTCCTCATTAATTAACAGAACGCTAAACCAAGAACACTCAGGCTTGCTCCTTTGCTAAATGATTTCTCCTCTAAGAGTGACGGAAGTCCTAACAGAAGTTTTTTTCACTGGAAAACCCACCAAAAAGTCACCGTTGTGTCTACAGATGGAGCTGAGTGCACGCATGACACCGTTCAAAGTTTATTCAGTAGCACAAGAGACCGCATGCTGCAACATTTGCCTCCCACGACCACATGCAAGTCTTCCCTCGCACCCTGTCCAGGCCAAATTTGTTCCCCTCCCCATCCCCAGCCAATCTGCACGGCAGCAAACTCCTGCAGCC
Source organism: Harpia harpyja (assembly GCF_026419915.1). Lineage (NCBI taxonomy): Eukaryota > Metazoa > Chordata > Aves > Accipitriformes > Accipitridae > Harpia > Harpia harpyja. Next base: position 47,310,493 of record NC_068943.1, on the reverse strand, counting down.
TCCAGGAGGAGGGGCTCCAAGCAGTGAATTCTAAACCTTTCTCAATCTCGTACCCCCAAAACCCCATGGCCGTTTCCAGCAAAGCCGTGACTGGCAGCTCCACGCTGGACTTTGGCAAACAGACCGCATTCAGGATGCGTTGTGAGGAAATAAATTCAGTTCCTGTTGCCCAAGTAGGCAGAGTGCCCGAGGCAAGCGGTCCTACCTGTTCGACATTGTCCATGTCCAGCCAGTCCTGGTCGTCCAGGTCTGCGGCCATTTCTTCCAGATAGACACAGCGTGCTGGGATCCCGTTCCCGCTCTTCATGCTGGGGTCGCCTGAGGAAGCCGCAGAACGACCCGTTTCACCCAAACTGATGGAAAACATGCCGGCAGGCAGCGGAATGTGCAGGCAGGGCCCTGCCCATGGCAGAGCCGCCCGCTGCAAACTGCTGTGCCGAGGCAGGCTCCCACTCCCAGCGTTCCCCTTCCGATAGATCTGGGGGGGCTCTGCCCTGCGTGAGAGAGTTTCCCCAGCCTGCGATGCCCCCGCCCCCAACTGCAATAAGGAGGGTTCCCAGCGCTCACTGTTGTCGAGGGTGATGAGGAATATCCTCTGGATCATGTGGTTGATGTTGAGCTGCTCGCACAGCTCCCGCTGCGAGCGGAAGGAGCGGCTGATCTCGGCCACCGAGTAGTCGCAGTCATCCAGGCTCTCGGTGACGCTGTTGTCAGAGTCATCTTGGCTGACCGAAGTCTCATCGCCTGCAAAACACGGCTCCTCAGCCTCCCGGCGGGGGAGGTCTCGCCTCTGCCGGAGGGGCCGGCGCCCGCCCCCCGCCCTGCCAAACCTGTCAGCTGCCGCAGCTGCTGCTGCTTCTGGACGGCGGCGAACTGCTTGGCGTCGGCAATGGAGCCGAAGAGGGCGGCGAAGGGGTTGCTGGAGATGCTGTTGTTGTTCTCCTGGTCGGTCATCTCCCCTCAGGGCCGCGCCATGCGGGGGAGGGGGGGCCGGGGCCGGGCTGCGGCGAGAGCCGCCGTCAGGGCCCGGACCCGCCGGGCAGCGCCGCCCGCGCCCCGAGCCGCTCCCCCGGGCGCGGCGGGCCCGGCCCGCTCGGTGTGAGGCCGCCGGTCGGTACCGCGGCCCGCTCGGCCCCTACCGGGTCCGCCTCGCTCACCTCCACCGCCGCCGGACAGTACTGCGCGTCACGCCGTCGCGGCGCAACAGACGTCACCGCGGTGCGCCGGAAGCCGGAGAGAGGGAGGGAGGCGGGCCCTTTGGGAGAACGTCTCGGGGCGGGGCAGAGAGTGGGCGGGCGGCAGCGACCCCTGGCGGAGCGGAGGAGCGAGCGCCCGCCTCCGGCCCCCGGGCACGGACACGGGGACGGACGCGTAACCGCGCCTGTTTGCGTGCGGCGAAAAGCAAACCTCTGCGTAATACCCGCGTCGGCGTTTACTATTGGCCCAGCGACCTGCATTTTAATATTCATGTATGCAAATTGAAAAATTAATATGCAGGATGCATAAGCATTACGCCTATGAGCTTATTAACATGCAGGTTGGCCATTTGCATACATAAGCACCTATTCGCAGTTGCACAAAGGTACCCAAACATGGTTTTGGTTTTTTTGTTTGGGTTTTTTTAATTTTCTTTTTTTTAATTTTTTTTTTTTTTTTTTTTAGCATTTTGTGTGTGTGTGTGAGGTCTTTGGGCAGTGCCTGTAATTAGCGCCTTGCAGTGCCTGTGTCTCTGTACACGTGTGTGCGCAGGATGCGCGGTCACGGCCCCACGGGGGGACCTGACCCACCCTGCCAGGATGGCCCCCCCCACCCCCACCCCACGCCAAACACAGCTGTGGGTCCTGGGTGCTATTGGGGGGGGCAACATGTGGGGCTGGAGTACCAGCAGGCAGAGGTACGTATTGGGCGGGGGGGCTGCAGAGCCCCACGGGGGGGTCTGGGGGTGCTGGGGGGGGGGGGGGCAACAGGTGCAATAGGAGCCAGCCAAGAGGGCCCACCACATCCCAGGGTGCATCGAACACAGCAGGGCCAAAAAAAGAGAGGTTAATTACCCCACTGTAATTAGCGGCGGTGTGCCCCCCCCCCCACGACACCTGCCTGCAGGCCTGGCCCCCGCCCTTGGGGTGTGCAGACCCCCCACGTCGGGGGGTGTTTGAGGGGTTTTGGACAATGGCCTTAATTACATGATTTAGGGTCGGGTCGGCCCTGAGGTGGTCAGTCGGGTGGGCGAGAGGAGCCCGCGAGGGCTCTGCCAGCTGAAATGTCTGCTGTCCTCCTCTTCAGGGTATGAAAGTGTATTAACTTTTTGGGGTTTTTTTTGTATATATATACATATATATAAACCCCCCATACTTATATACACATATACACTGTCGTGGGTGGCCCCACGTGCCCACCCAGCTGCTTCATCACTCTCCTCCTCAGCAGGACAGTGGGGGAGAAGCAGAAAATAAGCCAAACAAAAAAATCCCGAACAACCCATGGGGTGAGATAAAGGCAGTTTAATTAAAGAAAAAGCAAAGGTGGCATGCAGCAGCAAAGGAAACCAAAAGGATTTTATCTTCTCCTTCACCTCAAGTGATGGCCACAAAGCACAGCACTGGAGGGGGAAGGTGATGCCATCCCAGCCAGACCTGCTACATAAGAACTTTTATATGGATTTATAGATATAAAAGGGGACATTAAGCACCGCGATGTGGCGCAGCGGTGGCATTTCGCTGCCGCCTCTGGTATGTTTTGCGCTGCAGTGACACACGCCAGAGGCAGGAGCTGGCTGTGGCGACACGAGGTGCCCCTGGACAGCCAAGTACAACCAGAACTCCCCCCACCCCAACCCCTTGCTGAGCCCCTCCTCACTCCAGCGACACCCCCCCAGGATGGCGGTGCAGCAGCCAGGTGGTGAGAACGGTGCAGAAACGCGGCTGCTCTGTGGGGTTTTACTGTGATTAGTAATTAGTGGCGTGGGCGGGAGTGATGAGTTACATACGCAGTGCTGTGCTGGGGGGGAGGGGGGATAGGAGGGTGGGACACCCCCTCACTGGGTAACGCCACCCTTGCAGGGCACCCCCTGTGCAGGAATGAATACTGACCCACCTAATGCCATTCATCTATTTCTATCAGCATAATTAATTTAATTATATTTGTTTAACTCTATTAAACTCTGTCCCAGCCTCTTGCAGAACCGTCCAGCTGTGACAGTTCTGTGATGGGGGGGTCCTGGGGCAATGCGTGGGGCTGGGGGGGCAGCTTGGGGGTGTCGGGGGGAGGCTGTGGGGTGATGTCTGAGTCTGTGGGGTGCTGCGGGGGGGCCCTGGAGTGACGTGGGGGGCAGTGGGGGGGGCCCTGGAGCCTTGTGTGGGGTCACAGCCCCTCCCCACCCATGCTGTGCAGCAGCCATCCCATTCAGGGGGTCTGAGCAACCCCTGTCAAGTGTCGTGCAAGCAGAACAAACACTGCTGATTTATTTGTGTGGGTTTTTTTAATTAAGAGACTTTAATCACCCACTGCAAAAATAATGCCACGTGGCTGCAGCCGGGGCTGTGGGGTGGGGGGGGGCGAGGGCCAGGGAGCAGGAGGGCTCAGCCCCATGGAGGGAGGGTGGGCTATGGCACTGTCGGCGCGGGACCCTCTGCCAGGCACCTGCCATGCATGGAGGGCACGGCCGGGCGTCCCATCCCGTGGCCCCCCGGGAGCAGCTCAGGCGGCGACCCCCTGCTCCAGCGGCTCGTCCCGGCTGCCCTCGGCCACGCTGCTGGGACCGCTCAGCCCGGTGAGAGCATCCTTGCCGGGCCCGGTCCCCGGCGGGGCGCAGGGCTGCAGGAGGTGGTCCCAGTAGAGGCTGAGCATGGAGTGCTCCTGCTGCTCCAGCTCCTTCAGCTCGTGCAGCTCCTTGGCACTGGCGGCCGGTGTCTGCACCTCGAAGGTCATCTCGAAGCGGCTGTAGTCCACCCGGAAGGCGCCTTTCTCCAGGGACATGCAGGGCTCGAAGCGGTACCCCCAGAGGATCTCATCCTCCGTGTACGAGGTGCGGGCTTGGCACGTCATTCCTGCAGTGAGAGAACGGCTCAGCTGCCACCGCCGCTGCCGGTGGGCAGAGCGCCAGGGCACCGCGACAAACCACCCGCTGCCTAACTCGGGGCTTCCAGCCCCGGGTCACCCATTTCCTGGGGGGCAGCTAGTTTCGGCCCCAGGCATCTCTTCCCAAGATGCAAGCCCCGAGCCCAGGTTCGCCTGGCATCTCCGGGACACCAGGGGAGACACCCATCCCCACCCTGACCCCTGCGGACCACTCGCCTGTGGCTTCCACAATGCCCTCGAGGATGATGATGATTTCGAACTGCTCCCGGCGCAGCGACTCGGCTGACATGTCCCAGAAGGGGCTGCGGCGGTTGATGACGTGGCAGATGATCTGGGGCTCCACCAGAAACAGGCGGTCCTCCCCCGTGTCGTAGCCCAGGTTCAGCTCCGACTGCTCCAGGGGGATGAACTCCCCCTCGGCCGTCTGCCGGGACTTGATCAGCTTGGCCCGGATCTTGGCGTCTACCATGTGGCTGTCCCGCAGGTCTCCCACGCGAAACATCAGGCAGAGTTTCTCATCCCGGCGGGAGACAACACAGTTCTTGCTGAAGATGAGGGTCTGGGCGCGCTTCTTGGGCCGGGAGATCTTGACAAACATGCAGCCCACCATCAGGGCGTCGATCATGGAGCCGACGATGGACTGCGCCATCAGCAGGATGACACCCTCAGCGCAGTTGGCCGTCACCATCCGGGAGCCATAGCCGATGGTCCGCTGGCTTTCCACTGAGAAGAGCAAGGCAGAGACGAAGTCGTCCACGTTCTCGATGCACGCCCGCCACTCAGGATCACCCCGGTGCCCGATGTCGCCCCGCACCCACGCGTCGAAGAAGTAGATGGTGCCGAAGACCACCCAGGTGACGATGTAGCACATCATGAAGACAAAGAGGAACCAGCGGTACTTGAGGTCCACGATGGTGGTGAAGATGTCCGAGAGGAACCGCTTCTTCTCCTGGATGTTGCCCAGGTTCACCTGGCACTTGCCCACCTTCGTCACGTAGCGCTGCCGCTGCCGTTTGCTGGCCTGGACCACGGGGCTATCGTCCTCCAGCAGCTTGCGGCGCCGGGTCTGCAGCCCCTCTGGGGTGGCGGCGGCGGCACTGCGGGTGGGGGTCTTGCTGCGCGCCGAGCTGGGGATGTTGGGCACGCTCAGCGTGTGCAGCGCGTAACAGCGGGTGCCTGCCTCCTGTGGGGCGGCCAGCAGGCACCGGGACAGATCACCAGGATGGTGCTGGGCAGCCACGCTGCCACGGCTCGGCAGCAGGGATGGCTCGTCGGGGACGGTGCCACCACGGCAGGGTGGGGACAGGTAGTTTGGCATCAGGGCGCTTCTCTTGGCAGCGGCGGCGCTGGCTTGCTGCCTGCTGTCCTCCGCCAGAGCCCCAGGGGCGGCCGGGAGTTCGGGCTGCAGCGCAGAAAGGAGGCCGCCGGTAAGAAATCACCTCTGACAACCACGACCGCCCGGTGGCATCCTGTCCAAAGGATGCCCGAGAGCCCCGGCACAAGCCATACCTTCTGGGGGAAAGTGCCGTACCAGCTGGTGTCGGTGGGTGGCCGGGGGAGGTAAGCCAGCATGTGCTTGGCGGTGGGGGTCTGCGCCGGGGGGATAGAGTTGCTGCGGCCACGGGGCTCCTCGGGCACCAGCCAGCCGCCATCGCCACTGTTGCGGGCGCAGGGGAGCACCATGGCAGTACCGGGACGGGGGCTCAGCCCCAGGCTGTGCGCAGGGTCCTGCCATGGGGGACACAAAGTGGGGCATTATTTTGGACGCAGAGGGCGGCATGGGGCTCCGGCCCCTCTCCGCATCCCCACGGGCCAGGGTCTGGTGGGGCTGCCCTCGCCCGGCAGTGCACGTGCCAGCCATGGGGCCGTGCTGGGGCGGCAATGGGCTGGCACCAGATGGCTAAGCCCATTAGGGGCCATAATTGCATTGCAGAGGCCAGGGAAGGAAGTGTTCACCTCCGGCGTGGAGCAGCCCCGGCAGCGGCCAAGCTCCAGGTGAGCGCCCGCAGCTGTGCTCCACACTTGTCCCAGGCCGTGGCCATAATTGCCAGTTCTCTAATGAGCTCTGAGCAGAAACGGGCAGCCCCTGGGCGCGGGAGGAAGGACAGCCCATGATAGAGATGCAGACCCACAGCTGGGCAGCTCAGGACGGGCCGAGTCCAGCCAAGTCCCCGCGGGGAGATTGCGATTGGAGGTCATGTTCCTGAAAATGCAACCCAGAAAGCAGTGACCTGTACGGACAGGGATGGGGAGGGAGAGCGCAGGCACTCTGCCTCCTCCAAGCATCCCCAGCCAGTGCCCTGGGGCAGGACCACTCCCACTCCCGTGGCACCTCCTGCCACTGCCCTGGTGGGACCGGCGGTCCTCAGGGCCGACCTCCCAGCCCCCTAGCCCTGCAGAGACCCCCGGGTGAGAGAGGCACCCACCTCATGTCCAGGTGGAGCAGCTGCCAGACCAGCAGACGTCGTCCTCGGCTCCTGCTCCACCCTGGTCGCCGCCAGGCATCTTCCCACCGGTTGTGGATGGGGTGCCGCTGCGGCCGGTGGGAGGGAAGGACGGGGAGCTTGTCGGCGGCTGCCAATCCGGCTCCAGCAGCAGAAGGTCGCCCGTTAATCTGTCTCAATGACAGGCGCAATTACCTTGAGACGATTTAATCGGAAGGAGCGGGCGCCCTGACGCCTGGGGGAAGGAGCAGGAGGGGTTTCCCAGCGGATTTCCCTGCTCTCGCCCTCGGGATGATGCTCCCCATCTGCTCTTGGGGATGGGACCGTCAACAAGGGCTGGAAAACATCCCCCCTCTCCCGCCTTGGCTGTGCTCCAGGTTGAATGCGGTCCATCCTCCCTCGCCCTCTCCTTTTAGGAGCCCTCTGCGAAGGTCCCCCCCAACGCTCACTGGGGCCGGACCCCCGGCGCCATGAGGATTCAGTAATTTCCAGCCTGGCCCCCGATACCGCTGTTGATAAAAAAGATGGCAGATGAAGGAGAGATTAGTCGCTAATCTCCCAGGGAAGATGAATCTGCAAGCTGGACCCCATAGAGGGGACGCACGTGGGGGCGGATGGGAGCCGAGCACCAGCACAAAGTTGGGATTTTCCTGATGATGTAGCCCAACCTTTTCCCCCATCTTTTTTTCTGCAGCAGGATATCTTCTTCCAGGCAAGAGTTTGCTCACATCAAGCACCAAGAACCGTGTCCCCTGGTGAGGCGCTGGGTGCAGGACGGGGTGATCAGTGCCCACCTGCGAGCGGCGGGCAAAGGCACACCCTCCCTTGGACATCCTCGTCCTTGATGCAGCTCTCGAGGGCTCCTTTGCAGATTTATTTAACGACTGAATGAGGGTCGATGCCTCAAACCCTCCTGAGAAGAGCCTGACTCCGGCTCTCTGCTGCCTGCATCCCACCTCGGGGTCCCCTCCCCGTCCCACCACGGCCAGAGCCGTTGCTACTGAGAGACGCTTTCCCTGCCAAGACTCTCGCTTCAGGGTGGCCGAGGCTCGGAGGATTTGCATGCTTTGGCTTAACCCTCCCGGGCGCGGTAAGGCAGCGGTGGGACCCTGGCCAGAGTCACGGCGGGGATGCACCCGGCTTTTTCTGCTGAGCCCGGCGCGCTTTGCTTTTAGCTTGGAAAAACCAACAACGGCTCGAAAATGACCATGGCCACACCCCGGCGTTGGAGGAACAGGCTTGAATTCACTGCCCTGGGCGCCAGATGCGGTCGGCGGCGGGGCGGATGCTGCTCTACAAGTGTTAATGCCCGCGGCCGCCACTCAGGGCGGCTTATCTCGGCCCGTCGTGCAGGTTAGCAGGGTGGCGTTAGCATGGCTGGGAGCTGGCGGGCGAAGGCGCAGGCAGGGGGGATGTTGCTGGCCATCCTCGGGTGGGTCTCCTCCTGCATCACCACCTTCGTGCCACTCTGGAAGAGCCTCAGCCTGGACCTGAATGAGCTGGAGGTCTGGAACATGGGGCTCTGGCAGGTCTGCATTGCCCGGGAGGAAGGGGCTGTCGAGTGCCGAGCCCACGGCTCCTTCCTGGCGCTGCCCCCCGAGCTGCGCATCTCCCGCCTCCTGATGTGCCTATCCAACGGGCTGGGGCTGCTGGGGTGCCTCCTCGCTGCCCCGGGGCTGGAGGGCCTGCGAGGACAAACCTGGGCTAAAGCGGTGGCTCCTGCTCGCCAGGGGAGCAGCATTTGGCACGGCGGGGATGGCCACCCTGGCGCCCATCTCCTGGGTCGCCTACAACACCGTCCTCGACTTCTGGGATGACACCGTCCCCGACATCGTCCCCCGGTGGGAATTCGGGGAGGCCACCTTCCTGGGGTGGTTTGCCGGAGCCTTCCTTGCCACCGGTGGGCTGCTCCTCGCTTGCAGCGCCCGTTCCACGAGGACCGCAATGCTGCTGGCCCCTACCTGCCGCCAGCCCCCCGCCACGCGTGTTGCAGCCGGGGGCCACCACCCACACCCCAAAACCACAGACCTGGTCATCTAGAGACTCGGGGTGCCATGCCCTGTGCGCCTCCCGGCTCTTCCCATTGCAGGGATGGCTCCTGCATGTTTTACAGGATGATTTGCTAATTCCTACGGCAGCCCTGCAGATTTTTTTCCTTCCTCCGTGTGCCTGCTTCACTTTTTTCTTTTTTAGGGAGCAACAGCTTTCCCCACAGCACTTGTCGAGCGAGCGTGGGAAGGCAACGAGGCAGAGGCAGAGCGGTGGGCAGCACTTTGTACTGCTGGTGACATTTGTGGTAGCGTCGCTTATGGATGACGCTGTGTTAGCATCCCCTGCGAATCCCCTGTAGCCGAGTCTGTCATGGCTAGCAGCCATGCCTCAGCGTAGCAGCTCACTCCTTGCCTGTCCGCATCACTCTGCTGTATTCGCAATAAATTATCGCAGTCATCGGCAGTGTGTTTCTGTGCTCTGAACGTACAGCTGCACCTTGCATGAGGCGCAGCATGAGTGGGGATGAAGGGTGGGAGCTGCAAGGGGCAGTGCTGCCACTCCAGCGATGCGTTGGTCTGTCCAGAAAAGAGGGGGGGGAAAAAGGAGAGAAAGGTGGAAAACAAGGGGGAGAAGGAAAACGAGAGACGAGGCGGTACCAAAGAGTGCTCCTGCTGCAAAGACAGGATGCCAGCACCCGTATCCCCTGCAGTAGCCTCATCTTCTCATGGCTAAAATGATAACGCCGTAAGCATGCCACCGACCTTCGTGTAGAAAGTTTCTCAACTACATCATTTACCTGTGCAGTAGAGGTAAGAGTGGTGTTTTGCCGGTGGTCTTAACCGTTTCTTCCACATTTTCCTGATTCAGCTGTAAAAATAAAGTCTGCTTGCACGCCTCTGTGCAACCAACAGCACGGAACATCAGGCTGGATTAACACCCAGAGTCCCAACAGAAGCCAGCCCGCTGCTACAGCACTGGTTAAAAACCGAGTTCACCGCGGGTTTAATCCCCACAGGCTAAAAGCCGTGGGCGCATGACCGAACTCAAGGAAGACCCCAGCCGACACCAGCATTCCTAGGGGAAGCAAAGCCCGCCGTCCTCCAGAAGTCCCCTTTTGAAACCTGTACTTTGCTCAGCTGCAGGGGAGAGAAAGGAGTGGGTAGGCAGGGAGAGAGAAAAAAGATTCTCCCCAGGCATTTCTCATGCTGCCTGGACTTGGGGCACAGCCAGTTGTGCAGAGAGTTAAGGGGGGAGAGGCAGGTGCTCAGTCCTTCCTAACGAAGATCAAGGGAGGTAGAACAGAGGGGCCAGGAGGGCAGCATGCTTGGCTGGCGAGCGTGCTTTCCAAAGACCTGCACATGCCGTTAGCTGCTCTGGAGAGGTCTGAGCAACCCAGATAGCAAAGAGAGTCTGTTTTGGCCGTCACTCGTCACCCACGCCCTTGGGAAAGGGGAGGACCAGACACCAAGCAAAGGTTTCCAGCTTGGGGACACTCCTCCCTTCCTCCCTTCCCGCCCGACCCAAATATCACGACTTTCCAGACACCGACCTGCACTTGTGAGAAGCCTTTGCTTTTTTTTTTTTTTTTTTTTTTTAAAGCCGGCTTTGGACATCGGCTGGGTATTTCACTTTCTGGCAGCGACCCAAAGAACGGGGCAAAGCTACTGTCTTGTGACAGTCAGAGTAACCAGCTGCTCCTAGTTCAGGATTCTCTCCCCAAATCACATCCTACTGCCTACAAGTCGGAATGACGCAACAGCATTGCAAAAGCTGTCTAGAAATTGCGAGTTGTCTGCTGGCTGGGAGGAGTGAGCGCAGTTGTTGAGTATGCAGTGTCGCGGCCCCAGGGTCTCTGTTCAAAAGTTCAACATTTTCATTCATTGCAGTCAAACTACCCTGAGAAGGAAGATGGAGGTCTCATCCTTCCGCTAGCTGTTGCCCTGGTTTTGGCTGGGATAGAGTTAATTTTCTTTCTAGTAGCTGGTATAGTGTTATGTTCTGGATTTAGTATGAGAAGGATGTTGATAACACACTGATGGTTTCAGTTGTTGCTAAGTAGTGTTTATACCAAGTCAAGGATTTTTTCAGCTCCTCATGCCCAGCCAGCAAGAAGGCTGGAGGGGCACAAGAAATTGGGAGGTGACACAGCCAGGACAGCCGACCCAAACTGGCCAAAGGGATATTCCATACCATGTGACGTCCCGTCCCGTATATAAACTGAGGGGGAGTGGGGCTGGGGGGAAGAAATCGCCGATCAGGAACTGACTGGGCATTGGTTGGCAAGTGGTGAGCAATTGCATCGTGCATCGCTTGTTTTGTATATTCCAATTATTTTACTATTATTATTGTCATTTTATTATAGTTATTAGTTTCTTCCTTCCTGTCCTATTAAACTGTTCTTATCTCAACCCATGAGTTTTACTTTTTTGCTTCCCCGATTCTCTCCCCCATCCCACTGGGTAGGGGGGAAGTGAGTGAGCGGCTGCGTGGTGCTTAGCTGCTGGCTGGGGTTAAACCACGACAGCCGTCACGACGACAGGGAAAAAAACCCTGAAAAAGCAGCAGTCCCAGCTCTGCAGCATCCCATTACCAGGAAAAGGCACGGCTCACTGGGCATGGGCAGCTTGAGTCTCTATAGACAACGGCACTTCTACTTTATCCTAAAATAACTGGGAGAACGCAGGATTCTCCCACGGGAGCTGTTTATTCCTAAATAACAGAGAAATGCACCCCGACAGGATGGTGGGACCGTGCTGACAATTTCCATTCAAAGATAGCTCTGCTAATTACAACAAATTTTGCACTAAGAACAAGTCCTAGAAACATCTGCCTAATGTGTTGGAAAAAACCCTCACCCATGTGCGTGTCTCTCCCCTCTTCCTACGCTGCTGACAAGAAATCTGTATTTTGTCAAAGTGATGCCAGCAGCAGCCGGTAAAAGGGTGCCATTGTAACATAGGGTCATGTTAGCAGCTCAATATGTAATTAAATGTTTCAATTCCCTGATTAAGAAAGAAAATAGAGTGTTTGGCTACAGGAAGAGCGGTTTTCCCTCCTCTTCACTGACTTAATGTGAATGCTTACCTACTGCTGCTTGCTTGGGAACGGCAGACTCCCTCTTCCAAAACCCCATGAGTTAACGCAGAGCGGCTTGCAATGGGAAAGGGCTCCAGGACAGATTCTCCACTCTGAAGAAGGAGACTTGAAAGAAACCTCCCAGCATCGAGAGCAAACAAAGACGTTTCCTCAGGGCCTGCCTTCCCAGCCTCTCCCCAGCATGCTTCTCTGCATGCCTGCTCCAAACCTAGCTACGCTACGCTCAGCGTCACCACACTCACCCGTTTCTCTGCTAAAGCATGTGAAATTCGTGTCCCGGTGGCTTCCAAGTGCCCTGCTGCCTTCACAGGAGACCCAAGAGGAGCTTGCGAGCCAGCGCACTGTTCTGCCTGTCTGGGAGCTTCATTGAGCCACAGAAATTTCTGCGTTACTTTGCCAGCATTTTTTTTTTTTCCCTGCTTCCCTTTCTTCATATTGAAGCCAGGAGGAAACTCAAGGCATAACACTGGAGCGAAATAAAAACACGGAGGGAGCTTTTTCATTCTAACGTAGAACAAATGCTTTTATTGCACTTTTAGAAAAATCTGCATAGTCCTAACAAACAGGATCCGCCCCTCCACTTACTCAGAACATTTGGTTTAAAACAACTGCCGCAGCTCAAACGCAAGTACAGGCTGCCCGCAAAAGGAAATCCAAACGGGGCACATTTTTTTACAGAAAGTCAATAAAAAACCAACCCAACCCACCACCAACAAAAAAAGGAGCCGATTCTATAGCCCTTGCAGTTGTCATCAACAATAATCCAGCACTGAAAATCCAGCAGAGGAGAAGGAAGTTCGCCTTCCGATCCGAGAGGGGAATACCCTTCAGGGAGCGTGATCTCCCTTAACCGGCAAGCTATTGCTGTAGCATGAGTGTGTGGGAGACAATCTTTACAGTCCCGTCCTGTCTCTTGTCACTGCCACTGTTTGCTTGTGCCTTTCTCAGAGGCAGACTCCTGCATATTTCCTTTTGCCAGTTAAAATACAAAAGGCAAACGCCTGCTTGACTTGACCAAAATATGCAGCGGCATGCGTGACTGCCCACACGATAGAAAGTGTGAGCCACCGTTCCCTCTCTGCCTCCTAATCACACAACTCGGACTCCTGCTAGCAGGAGCTTGGCAAGAACTGGATGTATAATCTCTGGTCGCTAATCATTCAGGAAGATGTAAATGCGTCTGACAGATCGATGATGGCTCATAGCCCGTCTCACCAGAGGAGCCAGTCTCTTGCTCTGCTGCCGTCACGGGCCCAGGGATCTGTGGCTAGAAAGGTGCCCAAGAGAAGAACCTCCCGAGATGGCCCAGGGAGCCCTCGGCAGACGGCACTTCCAGGGACCTGGTGTGTCAGGCTAGAACAGTGGTTCAGGTCCTTCGCACTACCGCTGAACGTTTTCTCTCAAAAGTGCAATACTGCTTTGTATTCGTTTGTATTTACAAAGGACACAGCTCTGAACGCGAATCACCCCTCCTCTTCCCTCTCCCTTTCCAACATTGCCCGGCAGGAGGACCCCGGCAGGCAGGCGGTCTGCAGTGCGTGTACCGTGCCATGGCGGGGAGTCCGCAGTCTATTTCACAGTCACGGTCGAGGCCCCGTGAATGGACTCCATCACGGCTGCAAACCGACTGCAGAGGTCGTAGGGGGAGTTGGGCCGGATCTTCGGGGGCTCTTTCAGAACAATGACCTCGGTGGAGCAGTCGAGGAGCCGGGGCAGTAATTCGCCCAGCTTCATCTGCAGTTTTGCTGTCAAGAGGGAGAGGATGAAACAGTCAGTGGCACAGCAACAGCGAAAGACCAGATGGCAGAGGGCCCCAGGGCCGCGAGCTAAAAAGCTATGACGCCTTTTAGAGAATAGTCTTCCAGCGCTGAAAACCGCCCATCTCCTGCAGGCGGGGATGAGCAGCGTCTGCTGACGCAGAAAAGGCGTCGCACCAGCTGCCTGGGTCTCATTTGGTCCTCAGGTCTTACCCGCCTACCCAGGGCTCCATAAAGAGGGCAGCTCCACTGCCACCTGGCTGCCCCGGGGACAGCCCCACGGCCCACCAGGGTATTGCGCTTTCCCCGCAAAGGTGTTGTACTGGCCAGCCAGCCAGAAGTAACTACGTGTTTCAAGGCAACACTCAAGTACTGACTCTGCATCTGAAGGAAACGAAGCGCACTTGACAGCCTGTAACATCTCAGGCCTTGGCAGGTCAGCCGATACTGTGCAGGCATCATCCAGTCCTGGTAAAGGACTGTCCCACAGGAGCAGGCCACGCAAACGCTGCCAGACAGCACATAGAGGATGCAGCAGGCAGAAAGGGGTGACATTTGAGCTAGCTCACATGATGCGGGAGGCGCAAGCAGCCTACTTCTGCTTCTTTAAAACCTTCTGTGTAAGTAAATGCCATCATGGCAAGCCCAAGAATGGGAAACTTGCGTATTAGCATAGATGTATCCTATTTTTTTACAACAGTAGTTTGAGAAGAAACCTCTGTGGTTTTGCATTATTTTCCTTCAGCAAGTTTACCCTCTGCTAATGACAAAAACCCCTGCAACGACTCCCCCAACCTTCACACACAGATGAAGGAGTGTTGTAACCAATTTCTCTTAAGAAAAATGACCTGAGGGTACTCACAGGAGCCCGACTCCGGACCACAGAACGCAATACAGAACAAGAACGGCTACCCAGGACCAAAATTCAGCTCTGAAACAACAACTCCCTCTTCAGAACGCAGAGATCCCGAGTCTGCTCCCCCATCCAGTCTTCTGCAACTCTGGCCATGTTTCTGGCCACTGATAAAACCTGTTCCTCCCTCCTGAAGAGGAGCCTGCCTATGCCTCTAAGCCTGCCAGCAGTCACCTGCCATCTAGGGGGTACCCCCCATTCAGTAAGACAACAGAAAACCAAAGCACATCTAGATACCGCTAAGCCATTCTTTTGAAAGTAGCTTTTCACATTTCAGGGAAGATGAATCCTTCTCCGGCAGCTTTAGTGCACAAGAAGATTAAATTCTTCTATAATACAATTCAATGGATGCTTCAAATCCCTTTCTCCTCTAACAATCAGAAATACCAAAACGTGCTACAGTGCAAATGCCAGGAATTTAAGGTAGTGTTTTAAACGGTCCTTTAATCCCTCTCTAGTTCATATCTAGACACTGCCCTGCCCATAAACAGCATGAAAAAGGTAAGGCCAGCAGCCGTCCCCTACCATCCATGTCTTCTCGTCCCAAATAGGAGCACCAGCGGTTTCTCATGACCTCGATGGCATCCAGGTCCTCTTTGGAGATCTCAAAGTTGTTCATGAGGTGCATGCAGGGGATGATCAGCTCGTTCAGGATGCTAATGCCCTCTGCAACACGAGCTTCTTCACGGCTGACGAACAGAGATGCTGCCACCTCGTTCAGCTTCTAGGGGAGAAGGGAGAACCAGGGGACAGACTTTTAAAATGCAAGCACAGACCTCAGATTCTCAGCATGCTGTCTGGAAAGGCACACAGCTTGGGCTCCTTCACCGACGGCCACACAGAGACACAGACTTAACAGAACCAAGCGCCGGGTTCTGGTGGAATAACCACCTTTGATCACAGGAATCACACCACAGAAAACAAACAGATATATATATTTGTATACGTATGTGTAATTTATTGTAGGAGAGTACATATAGCTTATTTATAATTCTGGTTTTAAGATGCCAAGGTCCAGATCTGCCTCTACCCAGATTCCCTGGGAGCCGTAGGGCACATTCTTTCACTGAATTATTATTTCCTGGATTTCCACACTACTGCTGTCACTCAGTAAGGGGCAGAAGCCATGGCAATAGGCACGAGAGAGACAGTGACACTGGTCTTGGCAACCACGGAGCGTTAACTAAAAACAAACATCATTTTTATGCTGTTTTTTCGCCCCCCTATGGAAAAGGACATTATCTTTTACTCAGAGAGAGGAAGCCATTAATATTAGAAATAAATATTGGGGTGGGGGGAGGAAGTGAACAGACAGAAAACAACGCAACCACCAAGTTAACAACACAAGCGCCAAGTTAAAACCCAAGAGTGTGATCAGCAGCATCTGAGCCTGCCCTGAAAATGCAGCACATTAATTAAGCATGCTCCTACAAGGGGATGTGGTACGGCCTGATTCCGTGGGCAATGCACACCGAGCAGCCAGTAAGCGAACTGCACCACAGGAGCCGATGTCACCCAGTCTGCTCCCTCCCCTCCTCTCCAAGGATGAGTGTAGAGCTTCTCAGTACAAACCAGGAGACACTTCCTTCTGTACAAGGCAATCAGCGATTCATTCACTCCTCTGTTGGTTCCTTTCATCAGCAGCTTGGTGTTGCTTTGGTAGGCATAGACCAGGTAGGTGAGCGACTCCTGGTACCTAGGAGAAGAGCGTCAGCTCGCCAGCCCACAGGCACTGCCAAGGTCACAACTGCAGCGCAGTTAGGCTTGTCAGCTCAGGAAATATTTTTCACTTGGCCTGAACAGTAACTAGCATCAGGCCCAACGGCAAAAACTTTATTTCCTTGCCAAAGCATAAATGAACAGACGCCCTACATCAAGTAATTCATGTTCCTTTTTGCCCAGTATGCCAAACGAGCATCTTTGGAAGAGCCCTTTAAAGCCACGTTTGTCTACAACTTAGCCTGAGCGTGAATGCCAGTGTCAACGTTTTCTGTATGGTTCCAGGATCTTTGCACTTTGAGAGAATGCTCAAGGAAGCACAGAAGGTAATGTTTTCAGTTCCTTTACACATTTCTAGCTTCTAAACCCCGTGATGAGAAAACAGAACAGCTGACAGGGATTAGGTCAATTCAGGGAAGCTCTAACAGGCTCTCGCCCAGCCTCTGGTCAATTTGCCCACCTGCATTTGGTGGCTCATCCCTGCTAATCACCTCAAAATTCAATTCTGTTTCCATCCACGAATCATTTCTGAAAGCCAGTTTATTTTCCGGATTGGAAAAATCACTTTTCAGATTACAAACCCTTCCTAAAATGGCATTGTCCTTCTCCACACTGCACTACTGATGTAAAATTCGGGTTCTAAGACAGCAAGGAGGAAAAAAAAAGGCCCTTTTAAACTTCTTAAGAGTCTAGAGCACTCCAAAGCATGTGTTTACACAAAGTATAATGTCCAATTCAAGACGGTTTAATTTTGGTACAGGAGGCCAATAGAAAAAACCAAAAAAGTGATGGCAATCATTCCCATTAACCCATCTCTGGAAATGAGAATATAAAGCTCTACTTCACAGAGGTGAAAATTCAGGGAAGCTCTAAGAAACTGTCAGACAGCTAGCTGGTACCCCAGCATAATATACAGGTCAGAAAGAAGTTGTTCTGTCAAAGTGGCGTTTACTTTTAGGCTATCGCTCATCTTGTCCAAACACACAATTAAAAGTAACTTACTTTCTATTCTGGTACAGCTCCAACCCTGTCAGCAGGTAAACCGACACCTTGCGAAAAAGACTGTAGTCTTCGTGCCATCTCTGTTGAGGAGCAGTAAGAAAGCAGAGCGTCAGCTTCACCCGCCACACGCACACGCGTGTTTTACATTCCTTCGTACCTCAAAAGCGCATCAGATTTTACCCTTTGAAGAGTTTAAACATCTCTCATAAGCGACACGTAAATCAATTTAGTCAACTGCACAGACACTCCTCAGGAGACTCCCAGCGTATGCATTCTCCCTTTCAGCATCCTTCTGCAGACACACACTTCAGACAGCAAGGACGCTGCTGACAGGTGGGTCAGTGACCGCTGCGTTTGCTGGCGCGGCTCTGCGCCGTGCTCCCCGTTTCCCACGGGCGGCTTCGGACAGCACCAGTTCTGACGGCGTGAAGGATCAAAGGCAGCGCTCCAGTCCCTCACCTTGTACTCCTCCATATCGACATCGTCAGGACCAATTTCTCTCAGCTTTGCTCGTGCTACCTTCATAATGCTAATTGACCTGCTCCGTGTAAGCAGAGATGAAAAAAATCAGAACGATGGTCCCAGCTGCTTCCAGATGAGAAAAGCCTCATCTCTGAATCCACGGCACAAACCTTTCATCATAGCTGAGGTTTTTGTCTGCAAACTGCTCAAGAAGGGTCCGTTCCACCACCTGCTGGGGAGCATTGTTTTGCAGGAAGTAAATGAGCACGTGTTGCAACCGGGCGTCGTTCTGAGGGGTCGGGGTCTCTTTGGCAAGCAGGTAGAGCCGGGAGTACTCCTCATGGAACGCCTGCCAATGAAACACACATACTAACACACCCACTTGTCTGTCCATGGCAATTCCACAGCAGCTGATACGAAGTTTAAACCTGCCCTGTAACAAAGGGATTCCCATGGGTGATACCTAGCCTCCACTGCTTGGTTATATTCTAGTGGTGAACAGAAGCCTACAAACACTGGGAACTATAAACAAAAGGCATCCACACCAAGGCAAACTCCAAGCATCAAGCATGCGATTTTCAAAAGCATCGAGGTGTCTGAATGCCTTTCAGAGCAGGAGGCACATAGCTGCCTTAGACGGTTTTGGTAATCCTCTTGCAAGTGCCGAGGTTGTAAAAATCGATTGCACAACGCCTGTATCTGTAGTAAGGTGCAAGAGTATCTTGTGATTTATATTCCTGTAGATTAATAGCACAGGTGATCTCTCCCATGCAGCATTTTTAGTTAAATCTACCAGCCTGTAAAATCTAACATCAGCTTCAATATTCAGTGCTTATTCTTTCAAATCCCTCTGTTCAACGCACACATTTCTCGAGGACACATTTTACAAGAGAGGTCACAGCAAGCATGCATGTTCAGGCCCCCCCAAAAAAAAAAAAAAAAAAATTCATGAGTGCTGGTTTATTTTCTGACGATCACACTGAGGACCCAGACAACAGATTCCAAAAGGCACGCAACGGAAGTCTACTTTTTACTGTATGGATTGAAAGAACTGCCAATACTAAAAGAATCAGCAGAAAACATAGTGAAAAGTAAAAAAAAAGAAACCAACCAAAAAAAAAGGCTGTTGTTTCTCCTGGGAGGAGGGAGTTCTTTCTTACAAACTCTAAAAACTGTTTAGAACCCACCGATATGTTGTCACAATAAGAGAGCAGAAGCAGAAATGCAGGACAGAAAGGCCATTAACTAGAAGAAAAACTGCACAAATTGTTCCCTTCACATTCTTGATACGTCAATATAGCATAGCTTCTTCATTCTGTGAAAACAGATATCCATACTATTGGATTTAGCAAACAAATGAGATACCTTAACAAGCCCTGCTTCAGACCCATCTCGATCAAAGGTCTGACGGGCTTTTGCAATAGCCAGGATGACACCTTGCATGGCTGGACTCAGCATCACCTACCACGAAAGCAGGGAAACAAACACAAACAAGAACAAGGAAAATGGTAACAGACAGGGGAAGAAGAGAAGGCATGGTGAAGAGTGAGAAAAACTGTCAAAAGGTAAGGTGTAAAGGAGATCGTATGAATATAAGTGGAATAAGCCAGAGCTGTGGTTTACTTGTATACTACTTACTCCATCTATCACGTGCATTTTACATGCAGGGATCTTTTTTAAGCAGTTCAAGGTCTAAAGGCTGGTCACGCCGAGCCTTGAATTTGTAAATTCAACAAGCGAGAACGTGAAGCATGCCAGCCATATCACCTCTGCGTCCCATTCAATCTTCTTAAGCAATATAAATAAGAGAGCAGTGCCTATGGCGGAGCAGTTCATTGTGCCAACTTCATACAAACATATATTAGACATATTCAAGGGGTAACGGTCTCAGTATTTGTGTGAAATCCAATTGCACTTGTGAAACAGACTGAGCTTCCAAAACGCTGCTTGAGTATGTACAAGTGCAGTTAAATAGTCAGATTCAAAGAATTGGTAGCTAGGCTACGGTAAGTTATGCTATTAGCAGTTAAGGTCTTTGAGAGGGGACTAAACTGTAACTGAAGACAGTAAAGAGGCCTGTAAAGAAATTAATACAGTTAAGATCAATTTTAATATAGTTCTGCCAGAAAGAAGACTAAAAGGAACACCGTGCAGATCTAGCGACTGAGTGCTTTTACAGAGCTGTGTTTCTGATGGCATTTAGAAATGAAATTACTAAACAATTTGGTCTGGCCACCTTCATTTCCACAGTGGGAAAATGCACTCTGTAAACAGCACTGTTTCCAGGACTGACTACTATCATACCCAATCTTAGGAAAGCTCAAAGCCAACTAACTACAAAGTTACAGGTTAATGACCAGCAGTAATTAATCCCCTGCACTGGGATCTGTACCTCCTCATTATATCCGTCTGCATCAGATCTAACGGGAATCTTCCCCACACTGGGGATTTCCACTTCAGAGACCTGTGAGCTACTTTGGGCAGCAGACTCTGTTTCCTTAGCGTCCTGTGGTTGTTCTGCCTGAACTGTAAGGGCTGTCTCTCCCGGCTGGGCCTTCATTGGCTCTACCTCCTTGGGCTGTGGCCAAGAAGAAAAAGAAAAAGAGTAAGAAAAACCAAAGCAAAATACAGGAAAGCAAAGGGGACCGAGTTAAACGTGGCACAGCTACAGAATTACACAGAAATGGAAAAAGCAAAGGTCCATCAAGAAGAATAATACAAAGACAAGAACAGGTTGCTTCCTGGGCCAGGGCTTGGCTCCTACCTCGCAGAGAGCTGCCTCAACGCCATTCTTTTCATAGGCATCGGCGGTGTTTGCAATGGCCTTGGCAGTCTGCTCCTTGGCAATCATGGCGTGTTCAGAGGACAGAGAGCGCATGCTCTGCTCACAGACTGAAGACTGATCTGTCAGGACAGAGGTGTGGTATTAGTTAGCACGAACTGCAAGACTTCTTCTGCTTTCTTGTTCTAAAATGTTTTGTAGCTTGTCTGTGCAGGATTAAACAGCTGCGGCGTTCATCCCAGAGATCAAGGCATCTCACCGTGAGCTCGTGCATACCCTTTTTCAGTGGGTAAGGCACACACCATCAAGTATTGCCAAGTAACCCCTTCCCACTCCAAAGAAAAGCACTTGAACAGTTTCTACTCGGTATTTATGACAAAAACCAAAAACCAACCAAACAAAAAAAAGCCTGGAAGTGAAATGAGATTATCCCATTATGATTAAATTAATGGAAAACAGCATTTCTGGTGACAAGCCTGGAAGGATGCACGTGCAAAAATAGTAGAATAGCCTTTCGTACTGCCAGGACAGAGCCTCCACCAGCTGCCTTTGCTACTTCATCAACAGTTTCTCCTAGATATCTAGAAATTTATGCAAGGCTCCAACATAGTGGTATTTTTTGACCAGCTGGCTGTTATCGGTTTCAACATGGTTTGCAAATTCAGACGTGGTGTTACCTGGTCCTGATTCAGAAGAGAGGTCCTGCGATTCAGAAGCAGGTGAAGGCTCCATCTGAGGAATCTTGCAGGACTGCTCCTCCTCCCACTCCTCTGCCTCCTGCTCAAGTCGCCAGTTGTCCTCCTGGATGTAGTGTCTCAGCTCTGGGGGCAAGGCCTCGACTTCCTTCTGAAACTGTCCAGCCTCAGAGCAGTCATCCTCGTCTGGAAGAAACACAGGACTGGCATTTAACAAAACACATCGTAGCAGGACACCACCATTAAAGACTAAACAAATATGTGACATTATGAAATGCCACAATCCATTTGGCTGAGGGGTAAATGGGAAAAAATCCCAACTGTCTACTAGCTTTGTAATTTAAGATGATTCATAAGCAAAAGTGCAAAAATAAAGACAAGTCTACAGAGTTATCTGAAACAAAATCCAGTGTTGTTCTACCACTGGATGGCATTTATCGCAGAGCAGTTCCAGAAACAGCGCCTGCTGATGCAGTAGGTCAGAAAAGCATCCTTATTCAAGGGCTACCATTGTACAGAGAACGGTATTTAAACTGCCAATAGATGGAAAATTCACAATTCAGCTGGAGACATACCTGTAACACTACATAGCATATAAAGGTAGAGAACCACATGGATTCCATAGCAGGAGTGTCATGCTGGTATTTTTCAGCACTTTTTAGACCTACTTCAGTATTCAGGTATAAAATAGCACAAACCCCGAGTTGTATCAGCTTTAGACAAGTCCTAAAATTTATCAAAAGCAAATGGCAATTCTCTACACCAGGTATTTCTTATGCACCCATTGTAAAAGCAAAGCACCTTTAAAAAACAACAAAAATTTGCATTAAATAGGAGGAAAAAAAAAAAAATCATGGGTTCACTTCAGAAACAGAACTGTCATAGGAAGACAAAGAACAACCTCCAGATCCTCATCAGCCATATTTAGCAATGAACAGAATGACAGTTCTCCATTGTTTCTATTTATTACATCAAAATGAACCACGCGTGAAATTATTAGGTTCTTCTACAGCTGTTTGCCATGTATAGTGCCACGTGCACAACAATTTCTCCACATAACTATTTATATATTGGCACTGCAAACATACTTGCAAGTCTAAGCCACTGTTACCAATAACTCGTGGACTAGGAAAGGCTGCATAAAAAAAAAAAAAAAAAAAAAAGAGCCCTGTTTAGGTTCAGTATAACAATATCACTAAAAAACAAGGCAACAAGTCAGAAAGCATGATAAAAGTAGGAGAAATAAAGTAGGAGGCGTTTCACATGCCCTTATAAAAGAACCACTGTCACATAAACTATATAAAGAGTTAAAGTGAAAAAAACCAGCACTGGGTGCATGTTGAAAATGGCACACGGGGAGCTTGAATATTTATACACATTAATAATACATAAAGTACTGTACCTAATCTCACCAGTATGGTTCGTTCTTCCGTTTTCAACCTTATCAGGGATTTAGAAATGAATTGAGTATGGAACAAATTATTTCTCTTCTATCTGGGATGAAGTTTTTTGTGCTGTCAAATGACAACTGTGCCAAAGAGAAGCTGAGGAACGTAACGATCATGCAGGCTAGAGAGACATGACAATATACAAATGTCTAATTAAGCAGCAGTTTTGGCTCCAGTACCTGCAACGAAGCGGGACACCTTATCACTTATGTACATCAGGCAGTAGGCACTGGCATTCTTCGAGCCTCCGAATGAATCTCTCTCCAATTCTTCCCATGATGATTCTGTCACTGAGATGTCGTTGTATTTGAGCCAGCTTTTTCGAGGCTGGTCGTATATGAATGCCCAGTAATGACCAGCATTTGCTTGCCCTTCGTGTACCAAGACGGCATGCAAACGATAGGGAACCTGCAAGGTCACATGGACACAGTGTTCAGACGTACTTTTAGTAAATGATTTTGTCTGACCTCTGTATGAAAATTGCAAGTAAGTTCATAGCTGTAGCCTGGCATGAGACTCTTGATTCATATGGTAAATTTCCTACTAAGCGAGAACTGACTTTTAAGGGAAAAAAGCAACAAGATTCTCATAAAGAATCCTTCCTCTGCTTCATCACTGGGATTTTTTAAGTACAATAAAGTGGACGGTTTAATCTGACAGCTACTAATAAAAAGCAGTATCAGCAATATCAGTTTAATATTTACCCAACAGAGGGAGCTGCATTTCTTACCTGCTGGAGGAGAGGGTCACAGTACATTTGTTCAATGGACAGGTCGATTCTGGCAATAGACTCCTTCAGATCTGCCAAGAACATCATGAATGAGAGAAATACATACAAATTAATGACTGCTTGTCAGCCCCTTTCACTTCAAAAAGTTTAAAGCCATGTAGTAACTATCCAATACACTTAATACCAGGGCTGAAACATGTGCAAGATTATTTGTAGTTCAGGATGTATCCAACTGAAGGAACAGAGGGGAAATCAGGCTGGCATTCAACAGAAAAATCACAACGAATATATTTGGGGCCAACCTTGCACGTCTTGTTCAATCTCGTTTCTCCATCGCTGCAGACACGTCCGAACAAGGTTCAGCTCTTCCTCGGACACCACATGAGGAGCTGGACGTTCAGACGTTTCTGCTGGTGAACCAGAAGGCTGGAGCAGTGCACTCGGTTTTTGCTGCGGCGAAGAATTTGCCAGAAAGCAAGCTCCATCTTCAGTCCTAGCATCTTTCCTTTCTAGTATGCTGTGAAGCAAAATCCGCGAGTAGCGGACAGGTTTTTCAATCCTTCTCTTGTTTTTTTTCTCATTTTGGAAAAGAATATGAAATAAACCAAACTGCTCCAGAGCCAGAACAGGATTTCCCTTCCGGGACAGTACAAATGTAAAGAGAACAAGTACATCGAAACGTACTTGTGCCTTAACAGACCAAATTATAATGTAGGACAAATAAAAGCGAAAATTCTTACAGAACTCTGTAAGCACAGATCCACGGTGAGCAACTCTAAAAATTCCTTCTCTTACTACTAAGAAACTCATGTGTTTACTCAGCTTAATTTAGAGAGTGTAAGTCAACCATGCTGGCCAGGTTTGTAATAATCCCATATTGCAGTAATTTACTGGTTGATGAAGCAAAAAGACCAGTAGCCTAACCAAAAAGAGCACGTCATTTAAGTCAGAACTGCTGCTTAGACAAGGAATATGGTGATGCTTTTGGAAAATGAAAAAGAACAGATTAGATGCAGTGTTATATTTACACAAACAGAACTAAATTACGAGCAAAGTAGTGACTGACTGCTTGCACAGGCATTCATACATTACAGCATCACGCTCACAGGTGCCCAGATAAAAATCCACTTTTAGAATGCAAACCAGCAGCATTTAGCTGAAAGGCAAAGTGTTCTCCTATGAACTATTTTTATTTCCATTTACCAACCCATTTGGCTGTGAAAGCATGTCCAAAACACGAGGCTCGGCCTGGGACTGCAGGAGGGTAGTCTGAGAGCCCTGAGCAGAAGAAACAACTACAGCTGGCTTTGTAGCGATGAATTCGAGAACATACTGGAGCATGTCGGGCAGTGGAAAGCGGGCTGGGCCGGAGCCGTATTTCATGTAGCTACAGAAAAATGCAAGATGCTGCATGAATGTGCAAGGAATGTGACTGTTTGGTTAAACCTGAGGGGAAGAGCAACAGGGAAGAAAACTCTGGGGTCGGGAGGGAGACAGTGAAGGAAGGAGGGAAAAAATCCAGGTGATGCAAAGGGATGCAAGTCACCACCTCCCTCCCACCTGCAGGGTGCAGCAGCCAAAACACTGGTGTGCTATCAGAACTGTTTTAGTCAGAAAAACAAAGTGGCTGCTGTGGAGACCATTAACCCCATCCCAACCAGACCCCGTAGGATGCTACAAGTAAACTGTTCGCACAATGCCCACCAGAACCCCACCGAGCACAGACACCACCAGGGCTACTGCGACACGGCACACCTCTTTGCCTGTCACTTGTTCACAGAACTGTCATTTGAAAAAATACAAACTGCAAGCAAGTTTAATGCCGATTAAAAGGACCTGTACACAAAGCACCTGTAACATGAAATCTTCTGGTTGTCCGCAAACCACACCTTTCCTATCGATCTCCTTCCTTCCCCAATAAATAATGCCAAATTCTAAGCTGGAGGGGACCTCTAATATAAAAAACCAACATAGATTCTTTTTAACGTATTACTGGGCTTCCTCACTGAAACTTGGCAATGCAGCTGTCAGTGACAATTGTACTATTTAAAGAATTTATCATTGTAACAGCATCAGTGATATTCAGAAACCATCAAAGCCACGAGTTTGTTTTTAAAAACACACTCTCTCACTCCACACTTCTCGGCACAAACCCGGTTCTGTTTCTGCTTCCCCTACAAGTTTCTCTTCTACTGGAAAGCTCACTTAAAAGGAAGAGTTTGCATGCTTGCACAGGGTACAAAAATAAAGCCAGCTGACTACTTACCTTTCCAATTTCTGTTGCAGAATCACCATTTTCTCCTTCAATCTCTTCATTTCTTCTCTCTTCATCTGAATAAGCTCTTTACTGCCATAGAGGTACCTAAACAGAGAAATACAGAGCCCCGCCACATGAGGTTTGTTTACTTCTAACATCCACAATCTTTCATAAATGTTTCAGAATCCTTTCTTGCTCACCCATACGCCCTTTTTAATTTCTTTAATTACAATGAAGCAATACCTTTAAATGTACCGTACAACAGAACAACTCACCTGTCCATATAAACAGTCTGGGGAAATTCTAGCTTGGTGTGAATCTTCTCTGGCTGTCCTAGTGACTGATTGAACTCAAATCGCGATAGTTCAAAGGTCAGTACTGGCGGGAGTTTTGTAAACCAGCGCTGTAACAGAAGCAGAAATGCCCCCAAAGGGACTTGTTTTAAGATGACTGCTAAACAACACCTTTTAGACTGATCCTAAATGATTTTAGACCCATCCTAAATGCCTGTCTGTCTTTAAATACTGAATTAGTATATATTTTGTTTACGGAGTGACTAGTCAGAAAGTCAAATTTTATGAGGTTAAAATCTCCGCTTCCATTGTACATCTATACTGTGAAAAAGCCTCATAATAGCTTTCAGAAAGTTACTTTTCATTGCCTGATGCATCCAGCTTGATGGATTATTAACGGGTCCAGCACTGAGTTTTACAAAAGTAGCAGACACTACACAAACTCTGCATGTCAGCTGAGAGCTCCAAGAAGAGTTCTTTTCCAATGTAGACCACATGCAATGATGAAGAACAAAACAGAAGTCCTTAAGCAGTACCTGATTCCTTATCCTCTCTCAGTCTATTTCCAAACTATTCAATTTAGGAGATTCACAGAAGACACCCACTTTCTGTACGTTTCATACACTGTTTCAAAGAGCCATGCTGAAAGGAAAATTGTCGATTGAATTTACACTTCCTCTCTCCCTCCCTGGGTTCACAAATACTTCCAGCATCCACTGCCAAAAGCTTCCTTCACCTACCTTAGCATGGCACCACCTAGCCAAGGCTCCCTGCATGGACTCAGGATGAGCATGCTAAGCTCGTTTTCCTTTGCAGGATTCATGTCAGATGTCCTGCCACAATAAATCTGCCCCATGCCAAAGTGCAACAGCACATTTTTAGATCTAAAATATTTCCAGTTAAAGCGATTTATTAAAATTATTTTTTAAAAAACTTTGGAAGGAAATGGCCGGGTAGCAGAGCTTTATGAGAAGCCGCCCCATCTTCAGAACAAGAGAACATAAACACAGAGAAGGAACGATTTACACACCTATTATCTAGGAGAAACATAAGTCCTCGTTAATCCCACTGATGCTTCGCACTTCAGTACACTCACCTACGTTCTCAAAAGACAAAATGCACCTTATCCCCTATCATGCAGTCCTCTAGCCACGACATCCTAGGAAGTGAAATTAAGATGCACAGTTTTTCCAGTCGGATTTCTCAGAAATAAAACCAGAGCCTTTTCCTTCTATCCGTACAGACAGAGAATGATTAAAACATCTTGACAATCAGTCCAATTTCCCTTATTTTTCAGAAGAGGATTTGGAGGAACTAAAAGGCTTGGATTGAAAGGAACCTGACTGATTAGCTCCCTACGTCCCTTTGTCTCTGGCACCAGCCTACAACAGTTCCACCTCCATCTGCTGTAAATGCATCTGAACAGCTTCAGTCAGGAACTAGGAAAAGCAGAAACAAGCATCTGAGTCCAGAGTCGGACAGGACTTACGTGCCCAAGACTTCATTTCTCCTTTGCTAGTTTAAACCACAGCAACAGTTTTCAGACATTCTCACAGAACTGAAATACCTTTCACTGCCCCCTCTATGACAGACACATTTGCAAATTTCTTAGTGTTATTTCCCAGTCTTTCCCTAAGCTAACTTCTCAGCTGCGCTTGCACACGTAGGATGCTGAATGTAATGGTACACCTTCACTTTCTGCTTTGCTGCAACCAAGTATTTTATGATTGATTTGCAATTCGCGAGATTTACAAAAAAAAAGAAAAGAAAAAAATCAGCACAGTCAGAAGGTAAGAGCGAAAATGAGAAGAAAAAAAACCACACACTATAATAGGGAGAAAGATACGAATTCCAAATGGCATACCATAGAGTTAAGCACTGTACTTTTACCCTCCGAAAATATGGAGGCAGTGGTTCTCCCCCTACTCAGGTACAGGTAGGCTTCAACAGAAAGAGAGAGACTTTATCACACTTGCATCAGAAGCAGATGTTTACCTTTTTAATTTAAAACAAACTCCTCAAACCGGTTATATAGGACAACACATCTTTACAAATAAGCAAAGACTTAGTGTCTCACCATGTAACTCTAACATACGTTCACATGAGATTCCAGGTATCCAGAAAATATTTTGTATTCAATTCTTAGGGAACATTTACAATTGCCATTTAAAGTTATCGGAATATACTGAGACACCCCTGCACTGTGTGTTGCATTTTTCCGCAGCAGGCAACCAAAAAACCATAAAACTAACCTCCTGTCCATACTTCACTGACTGAGATGCTGTCGCCTCATCCATCTCTCCCTCCACCATGGCTCCTTCCAAGCACTCATTCAAGTTTCGATAACCATTTACCTGAAGGGGATACTGACCAAAGGTTTCGATCTTGGAAAAAGTATTGCCTGGATGATGGAAATGATACAAAAACCGTGAACTAACTTAAGAGAACAAAAAACTCTAGTTAACTCAAGAGTTTGTTGTCAGCACCAGTCAGAGGAGCTACTTGCAAGAACTGAACCACATATAGCTGTATACATGTCTATCAGGGTAAGTGTCCTTATAAACAAGTGCTTTCAATCAGCACTTGCGAGTATTCAATGTTTTCAGAAGACAGACTTTAGAAATGTTACAGATAATTTTATCAAGATGACTATTTGCAAGTTTAAAGAACTAGGCAATTTCATCAGGAACATGCAACAAAATCCTGTGTCATCACTGCTATAAATCAAAACAATGCAAAGGAGTGAAAAAGTGGATCTACCAAACCCTTAACTCACCCTCATGGACACCCTCAGTCAAGAAAGTCCCGTAGAAAAGCTGTACCATTGGGTTTTCAGATTTGTCTCCAGGGCTCCTGTTTCAGAAGAAAAAGCACACATCTGTTTGCAGCTGTAGGCTGCAAAAAAGCCCCAAATCATAAACTAAGCCTTTGCTTGGGAATCTTCCTGCAGTCAAAAGTAAAGTTTTCCATCCAAGCACAGAATACGGAGGAAGCTTCTCATCTGTTTACATACTCAAAAGCGCATTATAGCACCTACACTGGCAAGGAAGAAAAAAACCAAACCCCAAAGTTAAGGCGCTACCTTTTGAAATGCAGTTCCAAAAAACCAGATCTTTCATGTACACCGGTTCTGTTAGGTTCCCCTAAAAAGCTTATTTACTCTGCAGGCCATACCAGCATTGAATAAAGTCCTATGCTTATGCACAGGAAACGCAGATATAACACTTCATAAGCATATTTCGAGCTTAAGGAGCATCATCCTCAGGAAACAAAGAACTCTCTTTCATTTATTCAAAATTTTCATGTAAAGCCCTCTCATTTATTAGGGCTTCGCATTAAAATCTGTTTCTCCTCAGTGTCAGGTCGAACTCCTGAGATCACAGAAAACTCACTTGACATTCACAGCAAGCTGGAACGCATCCTCCAGCCAGTCCAGTAGTTTGTGTGTAAATTCACTCACATCTTGCTAGAAGAGAGACAAAAGTTGAGAGTCAAACATGATACCAACCAGAAAGCGTTTTCACAGTCTGCTGGTTTCACAAACCTACTGGAATACAACCCGACTGGTATTGCCGTACCTACCCAGCTGAAAGAAGTGTGCAACTGAAGTGCTGTGCTGATTTAGACCGATAATGAACAACACTCTGCTCATCTGAAAACTAGATCAGAGGAAATTATTGTGATCGCTACCCAACTACCCAGATGGCACTGGGTAGAGCACTGTTACGCTGGCTGTTTAATTAGCAAGCACGTACATTTTGCCTAAATGACACAGGGACAGCTGCTTGTCAGTTGACAAACATGGGAAGAGGCCTCTGAAAGTAACAGCAGGATAAAGCGAAATAGGATTGCCGTGGCTGCAAGTACTGTTCTGAAGAAAGCAAAAGGCTTTTTAAGGCGGTTTTACCTGCTGTTCTTCAGCAGATCTAAACGCATCCCTCAAGAGTTCCAGCGCTGCAGAAGGGTCTACAAACTTACGACGCGTCCCCAGCATTAAAGCAAACAGACACTGAAGTTCTTGCATGAATGCAATATTTCTTTTTCCCTGCATTGCAAAAAAGAAGAAAAGCCAAACCATTCCTGCAACTCAAAAAAGCAGCATCTTAAAACAAAGTGCTGCAGAATACCACACGCACATACCTCAAGAGGTACGCTAACAACTGAGGAAAGAGGTGACATTAAAAAGGACAAAAGCAGAAAGACATGCAGTGTCATTTCTTGGAAGCAATCTGGTCTCCCAACGGATGCATGGGAGAAAAACTTTAACCAAAACAAAACCTGTAGAGAAGAGGGCCAGAAGTGATAGTTGCTAACACAGAAGGCAAAAGCCCGTGAATTTATGGATCTATTCTGTCTGCATTTAAGGCCTTTTTAAAGTATCAAAAGCACACATGAAAGCA
This sequence comes from Harpia harpyja, assembly GCF_026419915.1. NCBI lineage: Eukaryota > Metazoa > Chordata > Aves > Accipitriformes > Accipitridae > Harpia > Harpia harpyja. Next base: position 47,280,426 of record NC_068943.1, on the reverse strand, counting down.
AGTAAAGCAAAGTCTCTTAAATGGCGGTGGCCACAAGCTAGCATGATATAACAAGTGAAGGATTATTCTATGTATGCCTTTTCCTCCAAATATGTTCTAAGCACCTTCTGCTGACCGCTCTCGGAAGGTACCGGGGCTAGAGGGACCTTCCAACTGGCTCAAATACCAGTTCTCCTACGGTGCATGCAAACAAACGAGCAATCTGGAGCTACCAAAGAAGTTTTATGGGGCAAATCTCTCCCCATACCACAGTCAGAAGCTCTAGAGGAAAGCTTTATGAGAAGCGTCTGATTTTTTTCTACAGCGATTCTGTCTTGGAAAAGTATTTCCCAGATTCGTCTTTAACGTAGCCAGACAATTTGAAAGCCATTAACATAGGCACAGGAATCTCAGATGGACCCAGATTAAATCTGCTTAGAGAAAGAGCAGAACAGTATACCACAAAAGAGGGAAACCTCACAGCGTTACTCGATGAAAACTTACAGTGCGACTACGACAACTTTCAAGCACATTTTGTGGGAGGGAGTACCCAAGGACCAGCCTCCGAAATTCTGGCAACTGAAACAGAGACTGAAAGGAAAGGAGAGGTAAAGACCAGTCAGCACTTGCAAGGATTTGATTCACTGCAATTTGATGCCCCGTTGTCATGCTTTTACTTGACAGCTTTTTTCTTAAGTTCTAATTCTTCGATGGCCTTGTGTTACTAAATAAACATTTACGAACAGAGCAGTCCACGTGCCGGACCAGCACATTCGTACCCACCAAAGAACCAGATCCCATCCTGCCATTTCTAGGATATGTGTAACCGTTTTAGGAAAGAGTATTCTATCCTGCACAGGCACACTTAGAAAAAGCATCCGGGAACAAGTCACAGTGAGAAACGAGCCCATCTGAAGCTTGCTTTCTTCCTCTCAAAGCTGGAGATGTATGGTTAACGTCTGTCTGCTGACACGAAAGGGTTAGAAGAGACAGATCTGCTCAGTTCCGTTTATTGTTGTCTCCTCTTGTTTAGGTTATCACTAATAATATATGCTGCCTAGTTGCTTATTCGTTCAAGCATCTATGCCTGTGTATTCCATTAACTGGAATATGATACACCATGTATTAGGGAGCCAACAATAACTGCAGTAAAATTAAATTATCAGTTCACTTTGCCAGTCAAGCTTCTGTCATTCAGTAAGCATTTGGACATCGCTGCACCAAAAAAACCCCTGCATACGTACACACAGATTATATGTATCTGTGTCTATTTTTATGCAAAGCCTATTTAACTGCTCTTTGGCTCCTTCTGTGCACACCCAGAATAAATCACAGTCATATCAAATAAAAACAGAAGTCTCATCTAAGCATGGCCACATTCACTCATCTGCATATGATGACTACTTCACAGAGCTGCTGCATATGTAATTCTAACTGATAAACATTTTGACTCCAAGACCGCAGCAACTCCAGAAGAACTTTTCTATCAGATTACCTGTATGACAGCGCTAAACCAACACGTATTTCCAATGTTTTTCATTCCAACGGGCCAGTCACCCACTCTTCTCCAGTCATTGTGCTTGGGGTTCTCCCCCCAGACTTCACAGCGTTTCCTTTTGGAGCGATTTTTGTTTTCAGCAGAATGCGCTTCCTGTGGTCTGTCACAAAAGATGCACACCATGCTGTAAAACACCATCTCACAAAGATTCTCGTGAACTACGGGAATCGTACTCCCCTCTAGTCACAAGCGGGACCCTAGAGCCAGGCGCTGTCAGGTGATACCCAGCACAAAGGCAACAGATGTCTCATCTGACTCCAGAGAGGTGTCCACTCTCAAACGAGGTGGATGGAGAACAAGACTGCAAGACAATTTGGAACGATGGAGGAAGGTAGTAAGGTATGCATGTTTTTCTTCCTGAACTAGCTGCATGCAAAATTGGTGCCCTTAGTCACTATTGGAGGCAAATCCCACCCACGGTAAAAAGGAAACAGCTACTTAGCAACGAGGTGAGGTGAACTGATACACAAGATTTCAAGGTGCTTCTTCAACAGGTGCCGTAATGCCAGTACAGCATCCTTTTGTGTGGCCTGCCAGCAACAGCAGCAGGGACTGAATCAGCCACAACTAAACCTGCTGCTTCTATTTCAACCATCACATTGCAGCATTGCCCCAGAAGCAAACGTCAACTACCCAGAAGGCAGTAATGACCCAAGCACCTTCTAAAAGCAGTAGGTATACATCTGGTAGCTGATTTATGTCTGGTTTGCAGTTACTGGCTTAAGAATCCACTTAAGACACCCGGGAACACCAAAACCAATTTACGGACCCACTGACCTTTCAGCAGCATCTCTTTCTGCAGCCTGAGCTTTCGGTGATTCCAGTGGTCTGAAGGCATCGACTGCACGGAGATCGTCTTTGTTGTTAGGGGTAAGCGCAGTAGTAATATCTAGAAGTGGAGGCAGCATTCTGATCAGTTTTCCACCAGGAGGATGCAAACGTTCTCTTTAAAAGGAGCTTCTAGAACATGTTACACCTCACAAATATGATTTTTTTTCCAATGATAGAGCATAATTTTCTAGCTGAAGTCTTAAATACACATCCTTGTAGCTTGGACCACGCTAGAAAACCTAAAAAGTGATCGAGTGGGCTGGATGAGAACAGGACAGACTGTGCAGCTGTGTCCTGGCCAGCTTTCCTTACGCCCAGATTCAGAGCTTGAGGGAACATTTCAAACTTCTTGAAATAATGAAACAGGAATGTCAGCTGCTGCTTGTATTTGCTATGCCTTAACATCAGTGTTGACATGAGACGCTGTTTCGAGAAAAAAAGGATTTCAATAAAATCGGCACAATCACCCAGAAGTGCCTTCCTTCACTTGTGTCAGGATGCTCAGCTATGAGTCATTTCATGTACTAGCTACGTAGGAAAGAAAGAGAAAGGAAAACGAGTAGTTCTGGAAGAGTTGGAAGCCTTACACCGTGGAACAAGGGGCAGCCGTGCTGTTCTGGATGTTGTTTCAAAGCTCCCAGCACAGATTTTTGGCCCCGTGAACCTGTCCGGTGATAAACTCACTTGGGAAAGCTCCAGTTAATAGATGTGTTGTTAGCAAAAAGGGTTAAAGAAACTATTCTCAACTACCTCAGACTACAATTACACTTTTTACATCTAAATGTGCCAAGCTGATGGCCTGCTTTTGCCAATACCCATAACATTTCTAAAAACGTTTCACGTAGTCAAATTGCTAGCTCAAGTAACACTTTAAGTTTTCACGGAGATATTATATGAAAGCAGTCAATTTGTCTGCTCTGCCAGCAGAGGCTGTAGAAAGAAATGTACGACCCTTGACAGGGATTCAGTTGTCTATTCTGCTTGCTCTGCTTTAGGAGCTTTCTGGGTTTTCTGTGTTAGCCAAGACCAACTGTTCAAAACAATGACAGCTGTGTAACTATGCTGTGTCACCTACAAATGCTATTAAAACTCTATTAAGTCACTGTCCTTTTGGACGCAGCTCTCCTTCACCAGGAAAGTTTAATTCCCTGAACTGTCCCATAGCAAGTGACCAGTACCGGCAAGATCAGATCAGGGCCAGGACAGGAGCCGGATGGTTTCAATGGCAGAAGCCAGGCAGACCAATATTTCCCCTTTCAACTCAGCCTGAAACACATGAAACCGTTAAGGGCGGGCAAAGACAAACGACTTACTTTGTGGGAGCTGTTTGCCCACAGCACTCCCTTCCCAAGCAGACGGCTCTGCAGCAGCTGTGTCCTGAGCCGGCTCCTGAGCGTGCTCCTCTGTCAGGAAGGTGACTGCTTCCATTAGGTCTCCATTAGCAGCCTAGTAGAATGATAGGGGGGAAAAAAATCCATAGTGCCAGGGTTACTTCACCTACATTTGCGTGACATTTAATGCATCCGTGGTAGAGACAAGCACACTGCCACCACTTTGCTTTCCCTGGCCAGGGGAGAGAGCTATCTGTTGGTGACGAGCAGTAGGAAAAAATGAAAATAACGAAGGCTAGAATTTCTCTGCCGGAAAGCACTTTAGCTTTATTACTAGGACAATACAGACTCCATTAACTAATTTCATTTCTCTCACAAGAGACTCAAGTAGTTGCAGGAGGCCTGAAGTGCAACAGGGTACTTGGCCACCGGGAGAGACTCGCAGGAATCAAACTCTCTGTGGATTTTAAGACACATGTCTCTTACCGAGCTAGGGCTTCCTTCAGACCATCGCTACTGGCTAAACTCCTTTACATTTATTTTAACGTTTTCTGGACGTTACTTCTTAACGAAACATTTAAGGATTTTTTTAAACAAGCCTCTTTGTACATTATCAGCACAACCCGCGTCCTGCTGCTACATCCCAAGAGCATGGACGGCATCTGATGATTCCAGACTGACGCGGTTGCAACCAGTTTAAGACTACAATTTATAAATACCAAAACAGGCACTATGAGGAGGAATCTTTCCAGGTAAATGTTGCTTTTCCAAGTGCCTGAGATTCCTGTGTCTCTTCCCTTTGGAGAAAAGACAACTGTTCTGGTAATGGACAATACAACCACCAGCCACAAAGCTACCGACGTTACTGCAGCTGTCCAGAACTCCTGAAGCAGTTTACATGGAGGAAAACCTACTCTGACCCTATCAGTTTGTGGTCACCATAATGCGTGGATAACGGCCCTGTAGGAGCAGAACTTCTAGGAAATGTTTACGATGTTTTAGCATAGCATGCACTGCTGCAGCATAGATTTTAAGGTCTACTGTCAGAAAAAACAAACCGTTCCCAACTTAGCGTGGGGTTTTCATTTCAGAGGTGAATGAATGAATACCTGTGAACCCCAAAACTGCACGTTCCCTGCTGACGCCAACAAATGCTGGCCTCACGTGCCTGTCTGCCTCATGGGTACACCTGAATGAAGCACAAGTGAGGGGCAGAAAAGCAGCGGAAGACTTACCTTTCACCTCTCACACGAACCACATTATTCCACACAGCACACACTGTATCGCTTTCACAGGCCACATACCTGCTATTGTAGCAAGGACTTGCTCGTTATCATCCCACAGACAGGCCAGTGAATGTCCGACCCATGCATTATGTTTCCAGAGAGCCTGAACTTGCCTGACTTCTGGGACAAATTCAGAGGTCTCCTTTCCACAGAACAATGACAACAGGCACAAACCTTTAGAGCAGCGTGAAGGAAAGCCGAATCTTGAATTCCTGTGATCTCTTTCAGCTGGTTTAAAAGCATCTGGCAGTCCTATACATGCAAGAAATAAAGAAAGCTCATGTGAAAAGGTGACTGTAACAGACAACAGGCTGGTTCTGTGAGGCCAGGGGCTCACCGGCGTATTGTTTCTGTCTTTCCTTTTTACTGATGGATTGATGCAAAAACCCAGTGACACTTGCTCGATGGTAATACCAACATCAGCTTGAACATCGCACTCAAACTTTCTTCCCCTGAATCTATAGGCTAACGTTCAATCCATCGTATCCTCACAAGGATGTTAGCAGGCCTGAGAGGAAACGCTATTCCTGCTGTCGGATGCACCGCACCTGTGGTGGGAACGACAGGCACCCCCTCCCCCAGAGAGCAGCGGCATGTGCAGCAGGACATATAAGGAGGGCGCATGTTCTCAGGGCATCGGCGAGGGGCTATTTTAAGTCTGGCCGCACATGCCATTTGTGCATGTCATTTCTCACTGACAATAAGGTGTCAGAATAAGGGCCCGAGAGGTTGCTATCGCTTCTCCTTCCCCCACCACACAGGCCACTCGAGCTTTGGCGAGACACTCGCTCTAGGCCCTAAGCCACGGTCAACGACCTATTTGTTGACTGGTTCCACCACTTAAAAAAACCCCAAAAGATTACAGGAATTTTCTTTACCAGACTTAGCAAATCTTTGCAGCCTTGGCTTACCACAGGAGCAGTCACTGTGCTTACCAAGCCATGAATAACTTCGGTCAACCGGCCGCCAGGAGAGGCAGCTCTCTCTACAAGGAGCCCCTTCCAGCAGCGAGCCCCAACGCCAGGGTCCCACCACCCCCCTTTTGTGGCCACAGTTCAGCTGCTGTCACCAATGGCTCCGTTCGGGTGAAATCTGATGCCATGAGATATGGCTCCGTAGCGCGTAGTATGGGAAGGACATTACAGCAGGGATAACAGCCGGGACTGTATCGCATATGCCTGACTTATAAAGGCTATCTAAGGTCCTGCTATCAGCACGGTCCAATGAATCTCAGCTTCTTAAGATCACGTTTAATTAATCTTAACCGGCAACTTTGCAGACAAACAAATTCAAGTTTCTACTTACTCTCATTGTTGGGAAAAAATTTAAGATGTTTTTGTGCCACTGGAACACAAGTTCCACTCAGCAAGTAGTCTGGCAACTGCTTTTTTGGGCCGTCCATCCATACCGCTGATGGATGCTACTCCACACGCAAATACCGTAAAGACAGTGTGCGTCCCTATCAGTGGATAAAACAAAAAAACCCAGTCCTAGCTTATTTTTTGACGGGAATTCCCTCAACAAATTATTTGTGATATTCCCACCTAAAATACTACTTTTGCTCAACTTTTACAAGAAAAAGCGTGTGCGCGCGCACACCTCCCAACCCGTCCCACGTACTCTTTTAGTCCTGAGAAAAGCCTCAGACCCAGCCAGCGGCACGATGAGGAACCGCATGATAAGGAGCCAAGGGTACGAGGCTCAGGACGGGCATACTTTCACAAAGGCAAACTGCTTATATCATGTTGCTAATTTTGCTACCTTAGTGAGCGGCGTGCTTGTCGGCTAACCCCACCTAATGCTGTAGGGCATATTTTTCCGTTGGAGAAAAAAAACCAACCCACGCTAATAAACTGCATTACAATAAAGAAATCCAAGGCAGGATGGGGCATGATTTTCCAGGGTTTTTCTGCTTCACCAAAAGGAGGACTCACAAAGGCTGCCACAACCATAAAAGCTAATTACCGATCCACCGCCCTGAGTTACCGCTTAATATTCTAATGATTTCCAGCTCAATTTTACTCAGCCTTTGAGAAGAGAGCTTTGTATTAACAACGGAGAGCTTGTCCCATACAACAAGGTTCGAGAGGCTTGCGGCTGACTGGCAGCCCACCAAAGCCACCGGGAGCCACACTCTGCACAACAGTTTTCTTAAGTTTTTGGGGAGTGCACATGGTTTTGTTGCTGTAACTAGTCTGGTCGATTGTTTTTTTGAGGTTACGCGCCGCGGTGCTTTAAAACAAGCTGGTAATTAATACCAGCATGCTGCCGCTATTAACACACGCTGCACTTGAAAAACCAAACCAAACCAAAGTCCTACCTGCTAGAAAAAATAACAACCCAAACCAAAAAGCTATTAGTATTACATTACAGCAACAGGAGAAGAGTACAGAACCAAGAGGCTGAGAGGAGAGTACTGGAGATAAAAATTACACAGTTGGCCAGCGAGCAAGGAAACTGAAAGGTTTTGCCATTTTCCTTGCTACAAGGTGACTCACTGCGCTCAGAAGTAGTTTGTTTTGATGAGAAACTGCAAACTGCAAGCGGGGAAGAGTGCAAGCACGGTGCGGGAGTTCAAGGGGGTTCCAGAAATAATAGCACGTGAGAAGGAGGAAGGTGGCGGCATGTAAGAGGCACGCAGAGCCTCGGCCTTCAGCCTCCGCACCTTGGCTGCGCTTTTATCACAGTGGGAAAATGGATATGAAGCAGGCTAAAAACCCACAGGCAGCAGCAGGAACAATGCCCGCATTCCTGACTGAGGCTTTCACAAACCAATATCCATCACGGGAAGAAGCAGCAGCCAGTGACCTCCTCCTCCATCGATGTGCGCTCCCGTACACCGGGCGGTGTCCTCGCGCCATCCCTGCGCAAGCAAGAAACCGCTGCCACGCAAATGCAGTTTCTAAGCTCACAATGGAACGGTCAATACCCTCTTCCCGCTCACGCCTTTAATGCTGGCTGTTCAGAAGTGTTTCTCTTGCATTCCAAGAACACAAAGATGCTATGAAGAAGTGCAGGTGCTTGTGCCAACTGGGGACATGCTGGGCTGTGGTGCCCCATGCATGGGCACCGACCTCGTGAGCAGAGAGGAGCGTGGAGCAGCCGTGAGCCAGGTGTCCTTTCCAGCGCTCAAGGCCGGGTCCTTTCAGAGACAATTTACGTGGAGCCCTGAAGTTTAAGAGCAACAGTTCTTCTTAACGGGTATCAGAAGGTGCTGGTTTGGCGAAAGGGCAAGGAGAGAACCAATTCCCGCTCTTTGGGAGGAGGACGCCGTCGTGAAAAGACCCTCCTGACTGACCCACGCCCTTTCCCTGCAGAACAAACCGCAGCCGACGCCACGCTTTGTCCACCACAGTTCTCAAGGAAAACGCCGCCCGAAATCCGGTGGGCACCTAAAAGGCTCTTTTAAACGACACAGCTGAAACGCAACGGCTGCTACCGGACGTGAACCCTCGACTCCCAGGACAGGCCACGGAGAGGGGCCCGCGGGGACGGGGGAGCGCTGGAAAGCCGCGGGCAGCGGGCACCGGGCGGGGGACGCGGCCCCCCCCCCCCGCCTCCGGCGCAGGGCCGCAAGCCTGAGGAGAAGCGGGGCCGCCAAGGCGGGAGGACCGGGCCGGGCCGGGCCGGGCCGGGCCGGGCCGGGCCGGCAGCAGCCCCGGCCCCGTTACAGCCCCCCTCCCTCCCTCCCTCCCCCCCCCCCCGCCACCGTCGCCCCGCGGTCTCACCCCGCCGCCGCCGCCCGGGGCCTGCAGCTCGGCCGTCATGCCGGCGGGGAGCGGGGGCCGCGCCGCCCGCCGCGCATGCGCGGCCGCGCCGGTTCCGGCCCCGCCGCCTGGCGGAGGCCGCGCGCGGAGCTCCCGTTCCCCCAGCCCCGCCCCCCCCCGCGGTCATCCCTCGCGCCGCGGGGCCTTTTCTCCCCGTTTCTTCACCCGGCAGCGGGAGAAACCCGCCCCGCGGGGCCGAGGGAGCTCCCTGAGCCTCGCAGCGCTCCTCTGTGCGCGTTAAAAAAGTAAAATCAATGAAAAAACAAATTACCCCCCCCCCCCAAACCCCAGCATTTTTACACCTGTTTTGGTCCCGGCCACTCTCCACCAGCCAGGGTCGGTCCGGCACCGTCAGGGCCGGGGCAGCACGGCTAACGAAGGAGGGCCAAAGTGTCTGTCGTTGGCAAGCGGCTACCGGCGGCGGGGGGGTGCTCCGGGGGTGGGCGCATCCCAGGGGAAAACCGTGAGGAAAAGGGTCGTGGCAATAGAGACGGGGCCAGTCGCCCGCCTTCTGCTTTCTCCAAGCCCGTGCTTTTCAGGGTCTGGCTAAAATTAGCAGAAAATAGGCGTATTGTCGGGTTTGCCGAGCCAAAGGGCCTCAAGCGCTGTGCCCTTCGCCTCCTCATGCCGACACAGCCGAGATTTTGCTGTTCTCTTCATAAAACAACTTAACATCTGAAACAGAGACATCCCAGGCGAGGGACCGGGGTCCCTGCAGGATCCGGGCGAGTCCGCGCCGATCCGATGCTGTCAGCAGCTCATCAGCGCGGCCGTCAGAGACGGCGAGTGCCGGCAACCCACAGATGAGATGTGGCTCACGCGCTCGGGCAATTTGGCTCAGCCCGATGAGCCGGCGGGGCCGAGCTCCCCCGGGGCCTGGTGAGCAAAATACCCTTCTGCATCGTCAGAAACGCGTCGCTTACAATTGCTGATGCGCATTTCTCACCGGCCGGGTACCGAAGCCGCTGCAGCGGCGATGCTGGCGGCGGTGTTCCCGACGGAGCTGCGGCACCCCAGGAGGAAGGGGGTAAAAGGGTCAGATGATGCCACCGCCATCCCTCCGTTTACCAATTCCCAAGCCCAAATGCCCTTTCCCGGCTCGGTGGGCATCTCCTGCACGTGGATTTTCCCCAGGCAGCCCCAGAGCATCCCTCGCCTTTTGTCTGGGAAGAGGTCTGGGAATTTCAACGGGGCCCTTTCCGGGATTGTCTTGGCTCCCATGCTCTCACAGCTGCTCCAGCTTAGGAATTTGGGAGGCAGGAGGGAGGAGGAGGAGGAGTTAGCCAGGTTGATAAAGTAAAACTGAGCAAGCCGGTGACATTATCCAGTTTCCCTGATATGCAACGGAAAAACAAGACACCCAGTAAAGTTTAAATGCAACAAAAAAATTCTGCCCATTTCAGGAGCCTGCGAGGCTATCAGTAGTGAGAGATAAGGAGGTAATATTGGTCACTGTAATTTTTGCTATGGGATGCTTACATGCTGCTGCAGGCATGCTGCTTCGCCTGAGCTGTTCCCAGCCCTGGCTTCATCACCACCTCCATTCTCTGCCTCCTGCTTGGCATCCATAAAGGACTAGTCCTGCCTAGGAATATCCCGCTGTTGCGGGGACCCGGGGGAAACCTGAGCAGGGAGATGATCTCGTCAGGGGATAAGATTTCCAATGTGCTTATATCGAGGTTGGCCAACTGCAAGACGCAGATATGGTTGTGCCTGGGCTGGAGCATCCCTGACAGACACTGCAGCACCTGCCTGCCAAGACGGGGGAGAGAAATCGGAGTGCCTGCTCGCTAACCACCCGCTTCGCTCTAAGCCGGCTCCCCTGGTTAGGAAGAGTAATGAGCCCCCCTTCTGCGAAGCACCCTTTCCTTTTAACAAGCGAGATGGAAGGTACATGGGAAAGGCAGAGGGAAGAGCCAGGAATGATGCCAGCGGAGAGGCAACGCTGGCAGCCAGCTGGCACCGCGAGGCTCCTCGTCAGTCAAGGAGGAAGAGCCGGGTGTTCGCTGTGGCTCGGCCACGAGCTGCCTGGATGGCTGTGCTCTGACGAGGATGCTCCAGGCTGGCACAGCTTGTGGCCAGAGCTCCCCGCCCAGGGGAAGGTCCCCAGGGATCTCCCTACCTTAAAAAGAGTATTAACCGTAAAAATTCTGAACATCCCAGTTACAAAGATAAACCCAGCCTCGTATTTTTAGCTCCGGCTTTGCCGAGGGCGTGTATTATGTTTAGCAGCCTGACCAATGCCACGGTGACTACTTAGGGTGCAGGACAGATACTGGCAATCTGTTTGCAGCATCAAGTGCTGTCAAAGCGCCATTATGTCAAAGATAATTTACTACAGGGGGGATTGTACACCCTCAGACAAGGAACGAGCTGAAGGCCTGCCCTTACCCCACTCCTTCCATGTCCCGAGATCTTTCCATACTGTTTTGTCTTAGCAGAAGGAAGCAACTTGCACTGTAGGTGCTTTAAAAAAATGTAAAAAAATCCCTAGAATGGTGTATTAGCACTAGGGGAACATGAGTTGCAGGGAATTGCGGTGAGTACCAAACGCTCACGCTGGAGACAGCAAATGATCTGCGGAAGGAGGAATTTCTCACCTGGAGTTCCAGCCTCCACGGCGGGATGAGGGAGATTTCGCTGCCCCTCGGTCGCATCCCAGCTCCAGGTCGCGTCACCCACGACTTGTGAGCTTCCCAGGCGCGGCGTCTTTGTGGTTTCCTCGCAAGGATGCTGTTCCTGTTCTTAAACAGAAACAGTGAAAAGTTTTCATCTCCCCTTTGGCACGAAAACCACCCCCCAACACAAAAGTCTCGTGCTGGGCTCTGTCTCCAGCTCAGCACCCAGAAACCTTTGGCCATGGGGTGGTAGGGACATGGTGCCCATGTGCAGAACTGGCGACATTCCCCTCAACACCCAGAGCGGCAACCCGGCCATCGGCAGCATCCTGCACACAGCTGAGCACCATGTGCTCCCAGCCCATCTCCAGCCACCGTCCCCCCCGGGGCCATCCCCACCTGTTGTGCAACAGTGGCCGACCTCTCCAGCACTGCTGCAGCCCTCCCTGCCTTGCTCTGCATCTGTCTCTGCCTTCCCTCCCTGGCCTGAGAGCATCCCCTGGCCTGGAGCATCCCTGGCCCGGAGCATCCCCTGGACCAGCCATCTCGCCCCACCACCCCGCAGACCAGCTCCCCCGTCCGTGCCACTTGTGGAAGAAGGATGGCTCCATTTGCAGGAGCTTCTTGACTAGGACTAGGACTTCTCGAGGCGACCCAGCAGGGCTGGGACCCCGGGGCCCTGGGGCAGAGCCCAGCTGCTGCTGCTCTGGCTGCGCATTGGACTCCGACAGGAACGAGAGGGAGGAGGCTTTTCTGCAAGACTTTTTCAGGTGTTTTACATCAAAAGCTAACAGCTTTTCAGCCCAAATTAACCTTTCCAATTTGCTTGAAATCTTTCTCATTTTCTCCAGAAAATGAAGGGAAAAATACCCAGCTGTTATGGCCTATGTGGCTTTATTAAAATCCAGGCTGGAAGTGCTGTGGTTTCTGATTGGAAATACTTCTTAAAAACGACAGCTGCAGCAGAAGAGCTGGGGTGAAAGGTGAGGAAGGCAGCCACGAGATTTTTACAGCAAGGTAGCCGGTGCATGCACAATCCCCACTGCAGACCTACCTTTGGGATGGGGTCTCTGCTGAGAAGGCGGCACGCAACCACAACAGTGCTGGAGCCCAGCTTCCCTCTCCTGCCCAGCGAGCCTCCAGCACAGGTCTCCTTAAAGAAAATAAAAACAAAAAGTAAAAGATGGTCACACAAGACAAAACGCCAGTCGGGTCCGCTCTCAGCAAGGCAATTCCTACCTAACATTGGGTCATACCATGCCTGCTACGCATGGCTGCCGTCCCCGCTTGGGATGAGCTGGATCTCCTTTAACAGCAATGGGCTCCAAATACCTTTGCGTGCTTATTATTACCTGGCTTTAATGGATAATGAAACGGTGGCAGAATATTGCTAACACCTGAAGGGTGTCTAATGGAGAAAAGGACCGAAGGAAAGCGCTCCCCTCCCTTCGCCAGGGGATTTAAAGGCATCGGGCTCCTTTGCTGGCGGGGTGACGACAGGCTCGGTACCTGCCAAGGGTGATTTTTAGCCACTCTGTGGGCGACCTGTCCCCTCCGCTGCCAGCAGTCAGCGGAGACCCCCCCGGCACAGACCCCCAGCATCCTCCTCCTCCTCCTCACCACGGATCTAGCTGGTGAGCAGCGCTCAGCCCCCATGTTCACGGTCCAGCACCGCAGACCCAAAATAAAGCACCACTGCCTTTGAGTGCGGCGCGAGTCACCCGGTGGCTGTTTCAGCTTGCGTATGTTAAGCAGATGAGTAAAGGCAGCAGTGGGGGCCCAAGGACCCCTCCTTCCTGGGCTCCCAGACAGGCTGCGGCCACTGCCCTTGGGCTGCTGGGCTCCCCAAAACACCCCCCTGCCCTGCCAGCAAGCCACCCAGCGGCTCTCCAGGCCGGAGCCCACCTCTGTTTACACAGAGTTATTTACTTTACGGGTGCGTAATTAGCCGGGCAGCAAGCCCGAGCATTCCTGAGGACCACTGCCCCACAGGAGGGTCCTGCATCCCCCGGTGCCGGTGTGGGGGGCTGCCATGAGTCCACCCGTGCCAGTGCCAGCAGCCCTGCCTGCGCGTGGTGTTTATTTCATGTCTTGCAGCGTTAAATCATAGCAGACATGCAATTCGGGGGAGCGTGAGGCTCCGTAATGGGCGGCCTTGGGCGCGTGATGGGGCCGGGGCCGGCAGGCAGCCATGCTGCCAGGGCTCCTCCATGATGCTTTATTGCTTTTGACGCTCCAAACACGCTCTGAAAGGCGAGTTCTGGCAGCCCAGAGGAGGGCTGCTTCCCTCTCCAGCCTGCTCTGTGCAGGCAGGCACCACACTGAGACCTCCCTCCCCATTCCCACCGCGGTCCCCAGCCTGGCTGCAGCATCCCCGTCCCACACAGAGCTCAGCCACATGCCTGCCAAAGCCCTCACAGCCCCCGGTGACTCCGGCGGCATGGGGTGGGAGCTGCCGAGGCTAACGCTGCTGTGGGAATACAGTATGCAATGCTGCGGCCACGGGGCTTGGTTTCAGTCCCGGTAAGGGCAGGTTGGGGTGATGGGGGGATGCGGAGCATCGCTTGTCCCACTGCAGATGGGGAGATGCGGAGCATCACTTGTCCCGTCGCATTGTAGGGACCCTGTGCCTGCGCCCCTGTGCTCTCCCCAACCTCCAAGATTGCTGCAGCTCTTGGCCAAGCCCTGGCTTAAGAAGTTCGCTGCTTGCCTAGCCGATGTACCTGCTCTCAGTGTGGCTGCCCTAGAAAAAATCCCTTGGTCTCCATCCCAGTACAGAGATGCTGCTGCACCCAGCTGCAGGCAAAGCCTGGGCAGGACGGCAGGGGCTGAGCCATGGGAGGCCCCGAACGCCAAGCACTTCGATTCCCAGAAAAGCAATTACAGCGCAGTGGATTACAGGGCTAATAAAATCCTATTACGCCATTTCGGAAAGTAAATCTGATCCAGGCGCTGCCGATTGATATTGGCCGTCCCGCAAAAAGTCCCGCAAGAGCCCCCCGGCGCACGCGCGTAATACAAGGCTGTAATAGATCACGCTAATTAGATATCCAATAACAGGAGGGCTGATAGGAACTACATTAAAATCTCTTTAAGATGAAGACGTCAAACCCAAGGGAGAAAATTCAGAGTTAATGATGCTGCAGCAGAGGCTCCGCTTGAGCGGTCCTCACCCCCTTGTCCGCATCCTGCCTGCTGTGGATGCGGGGGGCCGGAGGAGAGAGGGCAGAGCGGGGCATGGTCCCCAGCGCTGCCACGGCACTGCCCGTGATTTTCATTACCCAGATTCAATAAGGGGAAAGAGCTCTGAGCTGCCTGCGCTCCCCGGGAGGTGACTTGCCAGCCGCTAACGGAGCCGAGAAATCAAATTAGCCCCGGCTCTGCTCTCGCTCTCTCCCTGACACCGCTGTTGGCAGCCGAGGGGGAGTTCATCAGGGCCGCGCACTAATTCTTATCTTGTTTAAGTGACTCCACGCTGCCATCTGATGCGATTTGCTCTGCGCCACTGCCGCAGGCTCCCGTCTCTGCCCGACACTTCCTGAGCACTTCCAGCAGCTGGCAGCTTCGCGGGGGCACAGGCACCTACAACACACAGAAACGCAGACATACGTACACGAATATACGCGAATATAGGGAACGGGGGTGGGCGTGAGGCTCCCTTGCAGGGCAGAGGGACATCGCCTAATGCCAAGGACACGATGCTCTGACACGGTGGGAAGGATACTGCAGCCTGAGCGGGTACCAGTGCGCAGGCAAGTGCTGAACAGATTTTTGCTCTCAATCATACGAGACCAAGCCTTGCTTACAGTCTTGTTTGCCCAAAGGTGTTGAATATGCAGGGAAACCAAAAGGGGTAAGAAGTGCTTTCATTTGCTGAAATTTGCATGCGCCCGCAAATCGCTGCAATGAAAATAGACCCTCGCCTTGGCCCTGGTTGGAGGTGGTCGGGGCAAGCTTGCTGCCCCCAGGCAGGGGTGTGAAGGGCTGGCAGGCAGCATGTGCTGCCTGCAACCTGCATCTGTCAGTGCACCCACCTCCAGCGTGAAGGGTGTGAAGGGGAGCCCGGTACCTCCAGAGCCCACTGGTCCTCTGCTGAGGGAAACCCACCCCGCGCCAGTGCCAAGTCTCTGTAACCTCTGGGACAGACCACCCCCATCTCAGAGGTTTTCCTTCCTGACTTTCTGACCGGTGAGGACCTTCTGGTGCAGCCCCAGTGCCTGCAGCATCCTCTCCCCTCCCAGCCATGCCCCCCGCTCCTGCTGCACGCCGGCGCAACGCTTGCACCCCCGAAACCTGCTTTTCCATGGCCAGGCGCCCAGGCAGGGGACGGGGAAGCCCCAGGGGAGCTGGCAGGGTTGGGGGTGGTGGCTGGGTGGGCTCCTCTCGCATCCTCCCAGCCTGAAACTTGATGCAGCGGGAGAGGCCGATTGCGAGATTAATTGGGCGTTCTCAAAAACCCAACGGCGGGGGGAAAGTGAGCCAGGAGTGCCGCCTGCCTCCCTGCTCGGGTTCACTCCTCCGCGGAGCCGGCAGGCTGGGCAGGAGGAAGCCAGCAGCCTGGCAGCATGAGAGCCACGATGCTGGCTGCTCTCGGGGTGCTTCTGGCCCTGCTGCCTCTTGCCTCGATGCTGCAGAGCCAAGGTAAGTTGAGGGACCCATGGGCAGGGCTGGAGAGCTGGGGCAGAGCGGGGCGCTCCCCGCACCATAGGGCATGGTACAATACCTGCCTAAAACCTGAACAGCACTGCACGGCATGCAAAGGCTGCTTTTTAGAGAAAACTTAAGGCTGTTGAAAAGCGACGTAGCTGGGAGAAGCCCAAGCGTGGGAAAGCTCTGGTGCGAGAGCCTGGAGGTGCTGCCTGCCTGGGCGATGCAGGCTGAACACCCACAGCGGTGTTTGAACCCAGCTCCGCGTCGTGGGCTCATCGGTACGGGGCTTCCAAGTACTCTGGAAGCACGCAGGGTCTGAGTCCTGAGGATAGATATAGAGAGAAACAGGGTTATCTCCTGCCTGCCTGCCTGGCTCTGCCTGGAAGCTGCTGCCTGAGTCCTCCACCCAGTAAAGGGATTTCTCTAATACAATGCTTCATCCCTCATGATGCAGAGCCGGGTTTTGGGGATGACAGCATGCAGAAGCGCTGCTGTGCCTATGGGTTGTAATCTCAGCTCTGCACGGTGCAAAACCGACTGCCAAAATGTTCACCAGCTATCGTTACTGTTTTCTCATTTAACCTCCCTGGGAAACAGCAGAAAAATCATTGTGCTGTTTTGCACCAAGGCAGCTGAAAGCTTTCAGCAGGTTTGTCGCTCGGATCTTTGGACCGGTCGGATACCCCTCTCATTGGGGCATCGTTCCCAACTCCCAAACATTCTCCCAGAGTTAGCCTGGCAGAGGCGGCAGAAGAGGAGCGGGAGCAATGACTCTCTCACCTTAGCGATGCTGGAGGCAATGGGGTAGGAAGGTCCATGCAGACACACCCGCGTGCCCCAGGGCTGTGCCGAGTTGCACCAGGCAAGTTGCCAGCATGGGTTTGGGGCCAGGGAGACCAGCACAATGTCTGTGGCAGACACACAGAGCGGCCAGAACAAACCCAGCCCAGTCGTCCCCTTGCAAAGCCATTTCTTGGCTGCCAGAGCATCCTGACCTGGAGCTCAGTGGCACGGGCACAAGGAGGAGGAGCACTGGCGCGAGCCAGCTGCCACCAGCTGCAGCAGGAAGGGCCGCTTGGCCCCAGCCACGATGTCAGCAGTGCCTGTTTTCCTCCCCTTGCCCTAATTGCTGCCTCTCACCCCCCCTCACTGCCTCCGTTGGCGCACGCCTGCCTGGGCGAGGGTCGTGCGCCCGGCCGGCTCCCCGGCATTACCGATCGCGTGCAGCGTTGGAGGGGCTGAGACTGCTGGTTGTTTTTTTTTTTTTCAGCTTCAAAGACAGATTAAAGTTCCCTTCCCAGCAGCTTTTCCCAAGTTCCCGCAGATCTATTCCAATTAGTCCCTTTCATTAGGCGGGAATTGGACTCTGGGGCTGGCCGTGCTGCAGAGCAAAGCCACGAGCGCGGCTTTGCCGCCCTGGCTTGGCTGCGGCATTGCCGGCTGCCTTGCAGCGAGGACGCGGGTGCCGCGAGCAATTTGCTCTGCAATTAATGCTGCCGGCACCAGCCGAGGGATCGTTTCCTCAGGAAACAAATGCCGAGATACCTAATAAATGCATTTAGCATCCCAGTTCATCTCTAACCTTCGCCGCCTCCACCTGCACAGCAAAGAAGAAATACCCCTGGAAGCAGTGAGCGGTAGGAAACTTATCCGGGGGTAGTGAGTCCCTTGTGGTCCCCCACTGCCTTGGTCCTGGCATCCGTCTGGGAGAGGCGGAAGATGGCAGCCCTGCCTTCCAAGGCTGGGGGAAGGTCACAGCCCCGTCCACCTACGCAGCAGAAGGTATTAATAAGACGTTAGGTGATGGTTCTGGCGGGCAGCCTTGTTTCCCATCAGGATGCTCCTATTCAACTTTGATGGGAAACCCCAACTGGTAAGTGAGGGATGGCAGCCAGCAGCATCCCGTGGTTCGTGGCACGCCCCCAGGCAATTGCAGTCACTGCCCCCGTGCGAGCGGCCCTCCATCCCTCCTTCCTTCCCTCTGCTGGCAGGTACCCGGAGGGGGGGCTGGACGCCAGAGCCCACCGAGCCTGCCCTGCACCGGCTGTCCCACTACCTGCTGGCCCACTACCAGAAGGGCACCCGGCCTGTGCGGGACTGGCGGACGACCACCAACGTGGCCATCGACCTCATGGTCTACGCCATCCTCAGCGTGGTGAGTCCTCTGCTGCCATCCCACATGGGGTGGGGACAGCTGCCTTTGGCGCGGGCAGCTTCTGCCTGTCCACAGCAAGGAGAATGGTACCCGGTGTGCGGCATCCTCCTGGCACGCTCTGCCCATCTTCCAGAGTGCCAATACCCCCCCGTGCTGACACTGTGTCCTCTTCCTGCAGGATGAGAAGAACCAGGTGCTGACCACCTACATCTGGTACAGGCAGGTGAGCAGATGAGACCATGCAACCTCACCCCTCCCTTGCTGGGGCACCACCCGAGGCTGAGCACCCCTGCAAACACAGGTTTTTCCGTTGGGAGAGGTGTGCAGCCCTGCAGGAATGCAGCAAGGCTGAACCCATCCCAGGGGATGACAAGACCTCCGTAGGGCACAAACCTGAGGGCACAGCTTTCATGTTCCGTGCTTCAGCCCGTTGGGAGGTGCGATAGCTGGAGGACGAGCCTTTCCTCCTTCCCAGGGATGGCATTGAAGATTGGTTCCCGTGGCAGGGTGCTGGTCTGGGCTTTGTCGTCCCATCAGGGCGGGAGGGACCTCCCCCTCCAAGCCCCCTCTCTCTTGTCCCCAGCACTGGACAGACGAATTCCTCCGGTGGGACCCGGCGCGCTTCGACAACCTGACACAGATCTCCCTCCCCGCGGAGAGCATCTGGGTGCCTGACATCCTCATCAATGAGTTGTGAGTGTGGCCAAAATCTGTGGGGGGAGATGGCCTGGGGCTTAACCCCTCTCGCCCACTGTGGGCACGCGCCACCCCGCGCTTTGTATTCCTGGCACAGAGCTGGCAGCCTCCCCGCATCGGGCGAGCTGCAGATGGGGAACGGCTCAGCAGTTGGGCCATTTCCAATGCTGGCTAACTGCAACCATCCGTAATTACCCGCGCCATGCCGGGGGTGGGATCCAGATAGCTGGAGAAAGGCTTTGTGAAGGCAGCACAATGCCAGGGCAGCTGCGGAGCTGCCGGCCCTTCCTGTAAAGCCAGCCGGTGTCCTTCCCGCTCCGTGGGGATTTAAGGTGTTCCCGCCTGCTCCAGAAAGCCCCGGGGCAAGGACACAGAAGCTCCTTGGGCTGGGAGGGGCAGCAGCCCGGGCAGTGCAGAGGAGATGCTGGGCAGGCATGCCTGCACGGGTATTGCCAAAAAAGCAGATGGTGGGGTGGGCAAAGCCCTGGTGCCTGGGCAGTTCCCCTCCTAAACGCAGCTCGGTAGGAGTCCCTCCTGCCCAGGGCGCTCCCCAGCCCTGCTCTCCGTCCCTTGTGCCCCCCAGCGTGGATGTCGGAAAGTCCCCCCACGTCCCCTACGTCTACGTTGGCCACCATGGGGAGGTGCAGAACCTCAAACCGATCCAGGTGATGACCTCCTGCAGCCTGGACATCTACAACTTCCCCTTCGACGTTCAGAACTGCTCACTCACCTTCACCAGCTGGCTGCACCACAGTGAGTGCCGGGACCCCCCACGGCCGAAGGGGGCTCCGGGGGAGCGGGCGGGACCTCCGCGGGGCTGGAGCTCCGTGCAGAAGGCGACTCGTCCCTCTAGATGGCCCCAGCGGATCGGGGATGCGTGCGGGGAGGGCGGGCACCCAGCCCGGCGTGGAGGTGCCGGCAGCTGCCGGCGTTTCGGGCCGGGGACCCCTGGTCCTCACCTCTCCTCTGCCCCCCCAGTCCGCGACATCAACCTCTCGCTGTGGCGGCAGCCGGAGCTGGTCAAGTTCGACCGGAGCGTCTTCATGAACCAGGGCGAGTGGGAGCTGCTCTACGTCCTCAGCTGCTTCCAGGAGTTCAGCGTCAAGAGCAGCGACAGCTACGCTGAGATGAAGTTCTACGTAAGGGCCTTCGGGGATGGGGCACTAGGGAATGGCTTTGCCACCGTCCCTGTTGCTCGATTGCCCGGCCCGCTCGGTGCCGCGGTGCTCCTGCCTGTGGGCAGGAGGGTCCCGGTGCTGAGCCCTTCCTTTCCTCTGGCTTACCTTAGCGCATCCCACCATCCTCGCCTGCCTTGGCAGAGAGCCGCACCAGCACCAGCCCTCATTTCCACCCTTCGCTGAGCCTTCCCTGTCTCTCTGTCCCGCAGGTGGTCATCCGGAGACGCCCCCTCTTCTACACCGTCAGCCTGCTGCTCCCCAGCATCTTCCTGATGGTTATGGACATTGTGGGCTTCTACCTACCTCCCAACAGTGGCGAGAGGGTCTCTTTCAAGATCACCCTGCTGCTGGGCTACTCGGTTTTCCTCATCATCGTATCCGACACGCTGCCAGCTACTGCCGTTGGCACCCCATTGATAGGTACGGCGGCACTACCTGCCAAGCCAACCGCCACAGCAGTCCTGGGCCTGGAGCAGCGGGAGCTGCTGCTCTGGACAGAGACCACAGGTCCCTAGCAAGGTGGGCGGGCAGGACTTGCTCAGGACCATGCTCCGTGTGGGAGCCTTTGCAGGCCACTCACCTTGTTGATGTCTCCACAGGCATCTACTTTGTGGTGTGCATGGCACTGCTCGTCATCAGCCTGACGGAGACCATCCTGATCGTGCGCCTGGTGCACAAGCAGGACCTGCAGCCCCACGTCCCCGAGTGGGTGAAGCGTCTGCTGCTGGAACGAGCCACCGTCCTGCTCTGCATCCAGGATGGGAGGACATTCAGCCCAAGCAGGACGCAGAGCTCGGACATCTCCAGGGAGGTGGAGAACAATGACAGCGCGGGTAAGGGCTGCACAGAGAGGGCCCATGGGAACCGAAGGGGACTAGGCCCTACGTAGCCGTCTGTGTCTATGTAGCCCCTGTTCGCACGGTGATCTGGATGCCCAGGTCACCCACAGAAGCACCAGCTTCCCCTCTAAAGAGATTTTTTGCACTTGCCTCTCTGGACCCTGCAGCCAAGCTGAGCCACCATGGCAGCGAGGACCCCCGGGAGTGCGAGGCGGCGGGGGCTGTGAGGCCCGCACCGGCCTTTGCTGGCCAGGCGGAGGGCTCCCCGCTGATGCACAGTGTCCTGCGTGAGATCACCGCCATCCGCCAGTTCCTGGAGAAACGCGAGGAGTTTCGCGACGTTGCCCGCGAGTGGCTACAAGTAGGCTACGTGTTGGATGTCCTGCTCTTCCGGGCGTACCTGGCGGCCGTCCTGGCCTACAGCATCACCCTGGGCACCCTCTGGTCGGTGTGGCGGGATGTCTGAGCGGTGCCTGCCTCGGGGGGCAGGCGAGGTGGGGACCCCAGACACTGCCCCTCGCCTCCGGGCCTCGCTGCTCTTCGCTGACCCAGGCTGGCGCGTCTGCTGCCAGCCCCGCCAGCCCCCCAGCAGCCGCATCTGAGCACGATGGCGGAGCTGAGGAGGAACCACCCAGCACCTCCGACCCCTGCCCCAGCCTTCCACCGTGCTTCCCCCCCGACCCGTCCCCGCCAGCGGCCCCGACCCGGCCCGACTGGCGGCCGCCGCCGCCGCCTTCAGCACCGCGGACAGCGGCCCCGGCGCTGCCGCCCGCCGGGGGGGTCCCCGCCGCCCCCGGGGGTCCCCTGCCCCTCAGGCCCGCTGCCCTGGGGAAGCCCCCGCCACCGTGCACGAAGCACCGGGGTGTGGGGCGCCCACACGCCCATGTCCCCTTCTCCAGTACTCGCCCTGCTCGCTGGGCTCCGCAGGGCTCTGTGTTTCCCCCACCCCAGGCTGGCCCCCGGGCATGCTTGCCCAGCGCTACAGTCAACTGGGAGAGAAGCAGAGCCTGACAGCGGCAAACGAAGCAGGGTGCGAGGGGGGACTGGTTCCGTGGGCATGCGGTGCTGGAAGAGACCTGCGGGGTCACCGGTGGCTGCCGCAGCTTTGCTCGATCCCCCCTTGCTCCCTCTGGGGGCCCCTGCCAGGGCAGAGGCAGGAGGCTAAGAGGAGAGGAGAGAACTGCTGGCTCCATCCCGGAGCAGGGACCCCAGCCCAAATTGCAAGGAGTGGATCTGCCCAACGCAGTACCTGCTCTCGTTTCAGAACTGGGGGCGTCAGAAGCTTGTGACAAGAAACACCGATAGTGTTTTTGGGGTAGCCCCCAGCCCCGCCATGCTTGCCCAAGACCCCATAAAGGCACAGGTCACTCTTCATGCTGGTAACATACCTGAGCAACTGGTGCTGTCCTCAAAAGCGCTGGAGATGGTGGGAGGGCCCATCCTGTGCTCTAGGAGCATCTCTGCCTATGGTCGGGCTGTGGGTGGTGGCAGAAAGGCGGGTTGGCGGCACCCAGCTCTCCTACGTCCACCCCCAAGACCACCGGCCCCAGACCAAGGGCCCCGCTCACTGTTCCGGAGCCGTCACCTGCAGGAAAACTCCCTGCCGAGTGACAGGGGTGCTGAGGACGGGTGGAGCGGGCTCCTGCCGGCGCCGGCCCATGCTAATGCGCTGATGGTCTGTAAGTGGCTGCCTATTGATGAGGTGTCCAGTTAAAGAGTTCGTGAGACACTAAATCAGCCCATTGATCCTGCCGAGATCGATGGTGCTACAGACCTGATCACTGCAGCGGGCAATTAACACCCTCTGGAATGAGCCGCCTTCGTGTAACATCAAACGCTCCAGCAGATAAATCCAATGGGCCCATTGACCTGGGTGCGCGATGTCGCCCAGCCTGCGCCATCGAGGAGGGGATGGGGTGGCAGGACCCCTGAGCCAACCTCACCATCCCTCTCCTGCCCACTGGGACCCCGGATGCCCCTCAGGGAGGACCCGCTGCGAGATGCTCACCTGTGCCGCCGCATCCCGTGGACCACGTCAGTGGCTGCATGGCTGCTCTTTCCTTGTCCTTCCCTGTGCTAGGAAGCCGTCCCGCACCCAACCTAACCCCCTCAGCCAGCCGAGCGGTCCTTTCCCCCTGGAAGAAGAGGCTGCCCGTGCCGGAGGAAGGATCTGGGTTCTCCCTTTGCCCTCTTGCGGCTTTGGGAAGCGCCGCGTGCAGGGAAAAGTTCCAGGCATCTCTCCGAGAGGAGCCTGGATTTTCCTCTTTAAAAAAAAAATAAAGAAAAATCAATAAATCTGAATCTAATCTCCTAATAAAGGTTTAATGAGGACATAATGTTGATGGAACAGAACATTGTTGCAGCATAATCGCTCCCAGCTGCTGCGCGAGTGTGCAGACAAAGGCCCAGTCCTATGACAATTTCCCCGTTATCATAATAACGCCTTTGTACCAGGCCAAACGCTGGAGAGGGGTTCCATCCCCCCTTCTCCTGCGGATGCTGCAGCCGGCAGGTCGCTTGCAGCAGGGCCACCTCTGCTTGCCTGAACCATGAGCAAAGCTCTTCCCCGCTTGCCCAAGGCCTCCCCAGAAGAGCCGTGCTGGGGGGAGCGCTGGGAGGCAGGGACCACGACCAGGACCTTGGGGCGGGCGTGCAGCCCCCCCAAACCCACCGGGAAGCCCCGGGGCATGGGAGGACCCCGGCCTCAACGCCAGCGCACGCTGCAGCCTGGCCCACGTCATCCAGCCCTGGAAAAAAAAAAGCGATGCTTGGCATCCAGCGACTCCAACCGTGCCGTAATTAACGTTTAACAGCACCGTGACACCCAGGCGGGTGGCAGGCAGCACCCGTGGGGTGTGGGCAGCACCCATGGGGCACGGGCAGGGCCGGACAATGCCGGCAGCACCCGCCTGGCCCTGCCGCAGCGCGCCGTACAGTGTGCCGCAGCACAAAAGGAGTGCAGGCGCTGCTGTTAATGTAGTCAGTAAATAAATAAAGGAGGGCTTAAGCTTAGTGTACAGCAATCAGTCGAGAACTACAGGATAATTAACGCAGCGGGGGGCCAGACTACTCTGCAGTCAGGTTTAAATGAACGAGTTCACTTTCATTGAGGCAAACTTGCTCAGCTCCCTAGTGAGCTGCGCAGGCAGGCAGGCAGCGGCGCAGGCCGCAGGCAGCGTGCCGGGGCACAGGGAGGCACGCGTCCTGGGACAAGGGACGCGGGTTTCCTCCCCGTCCGCGGGGACGTCAGCATCCCCGCATCCCAGGGGCACCTCCCACCTATCGGGGTTGGTTTAGGGATGGGACCCCCCGCTGCAGCCTCCAGGGAGCCGAGCAGGCACCCCCAAACTCACCACCATGGGTCCCCCTGCGGCTTGCCCCAAGCCGGGGGGCTGCGTCCTTCCTCCTCCTCCTCCTCCCGGCAGGCATGGGCACAGGAACAGGAGACGGCAGGCCGAGACAACGGAATTAACTTTATTGGTTGTTTTTTTGCTTTCTAACTGCAGATTCAAGGTATACAACTGAACATTGCTATTTTCCTTATGAGACTTATAAATAAAAATACAAAAAATGTTCACTACAAAAAAATCTACCGTTAGTAGGATGTAAAAAATATTCTCTTTGCTATAGAAGGCACGAACTTCACTTAGTGACACATGGAGAGAAAAAAACCTGCAGCAGTATATTCTTCTTTTTTTTTTTTTGTCTTTCTTTTTTTTTTTCCTCTGTCAGAAACACTGAAGTCTTACAAAGAAATGCATCTGAATCTACACAGGACGAAGGCAGATGCAGAGAGCTGCAACTAGGAGACACCACAACTGGTTTGTTTTTTTGTTTTTTTTTTTTCTTTTTCTTTATTTTTCAGGAAACTTTTAGCTAACGGCATCTGTGGCTAGAGGACAGAGAGGACTCGCAAGCAGAACCGCAAGGGAGCGAACGGTGAGGGGAGAGGGAGAAAGTCGTACAAAAAATAGGAGCCGATAGATACTCTGAGAAAACCAAAGGGGAACTTGGGCACCTTCTGCGCCCGGGCTCAGAGAGGTGCTGAGGTAGACGGAACGAGGACAGCGACGGACCCGAACCACGAGCGGCAACACAGAGCAACGGGACGGGCAGGCGGGCGCTCACGACACCGACGACAAGCCAGGGGAGAGGGAGCCCGGGGCCGTGGGGCCCTGCAGGGCGCTTGGTCCTCACTGCTATGATACACATATATATACTTATATATATATGGAAGGGCGGCGGGGGCTGCGCCACAGCTCGCCACGCCATGGCAAACAGATGCGGGGCCGCACGCCCGGGGCACCGCGGCGCGGCGGCATCGCTCCGACGCCGATCCCAACGCCGTCACAGCTGGGAGGCTGCAGCACTGAGGAAAGGAGGGAGGGAGGAAGGGAGGGGGACGGTGGGATGGGAGGAGAGGTTAAAGCAAAAAAAGCCACACGAGCTCGGCCGTGTGCTCCGTGGCGCCCAGGGCCGGCATCGCCGATGCACCGCAGGGAGCTACCACGCGCGCGCACCAGAAATTGCAGCAACTTTCCATGTGAAAGAACCGGGTTTTTTTTTTTTTTTTATATTTCTCTTTTTTTTTTTTTTTTTTCTTAGGCACAACAATTAAACGAGCCATTCTCTGCAGTCACATCCCGGATGGTACAACAGCGGCGTCCACCCTGTGCGGAGCAGCAAAGGTCGCACGTGCACGCAAAGCCGGACCGGGCTGCGAGGGAGGGTGCTGCTCTGGCAGCAGCATCCCTGCTTGGCACCAGGAGAGGTGGGACGGGCACCCCAAACCAAGAGAGGCCATCAGCATCCCTCCAAACCGCGTCCAGAGGCCATCCCACTCCTCCCGACTCTTTTTCCCCCCCTTTTCCCCCAAACGCAGCAAAATGACAAAAAAAAGCCGTGGCTGCGAGCGCCGCGCGGGATGGAAACCGTAGAGCCCACTTCTGCAACCGCAAAGGAGAAACACAACAAAAACGAACACAAGAGGTAGCTTCAGAACCGACGCCCCCGGCCCCATGGGGCCGGGCAAAAAATACCAGTTTTGGTAAGGATAATGCACAACGGGAGGCCGGCAGGGATGACACCGCCGCGCCGCCCCTCCACCGCCAGCGCCAGGCATGCGGCTCGCGCCTTCCCAGCCACGCCACCCCCCGTCCCCCCCAAATCAATAAAAGCTCATGAGGTCACAAAAAAATGAGGTAATTTCAAGTAAAATGTGCTAAATGCGGAAATATTCCAAAAGAAAGTTCAGAGAAACCGAACGAAAAGCAAATAAAGCGGCGAGCGAGGCCGCCTGCCACTGGGCACCCCTTGCTTGTGGGCTCCTGCAGCTGAGGCTGGGCAAAAAAACCACACTCGGCACCTTCCAGGCGCCCCAAATTAGCAGGAAAAAGAGGACCCCCCCCATTTGGAGCAATGCTGCGCACCGGCGGCACCCACACCGGCACTGGCGTCAACCGTGCATCACCAAACTGGCTGCGTCTCACTGCAGGGGGCTTCACCCTCGCCCCCCGGGAAGGCGGGGAAGGAAGGGGAAATGCATAGAGAGGTCTTTGGTCAGGGGGAGGGCGGCAGCCACCAGGCGCCCCTTGTGCCCGCCCGGATCCCAGGCAGCCCGGCAAGGCAGCCCGGCTCACAGCTGGTTCCCTACCCCAAACACCTTCCTCCGGCCAGGATCCCCCCCCAGGGATGCCCTCACCAAAGCACTTACAGCTCGCCGGACGCCGGCACTCTCCCACCCGGGATGCCGCAGCCTGGGAGGGGGTAACCCTCCCGAAATGGGGGCTGAGCCCCATGTGGAGCCGTGCCCCACGCGTGAGCTCGGGCTCTCAGCAGGGCATCCATGGCGGGGCCTACACGGTGATAGAGGACACCGGAAATTAAAGCCTTCCCAAAGCACTGGCCATATACATGCTTTCAGGGCAGCGCGTTGTTCCCACACGGTGTTCCCGGCAGCGCCGGTGGCCGGCACCAGTGGTGATGGAGGGGCCTGTCGGGGAGCGAATTCCCTGGGGGCCGCGAGGGGCGAAAGCTGCCCCGCAATGAGGGTGCAAGGGCAGCGGGCGCACGAGCAGCCAGGGAGGGGGGCGCGGATGGGGCTGGGGAAGGGGCCGGCGCATCCCCCTGCCCCAGCACAAGCCACAGGATCCTTCCGGCGAGAAGCAACGAACGAGAACCAAAAACAAACAAGGCCGTGGACGCTGCGGGTTCGGTGGTTTTTTTTTTGCCCAGTCCTCCGCCACTCGGCCCCACCGCCCCTGCACCTCCTCCCTCAGACGTAGCAGAGGTAAAGATAGGTCTTCTCTATCCGCCAGTCGGTGGGGATCTCCTCCGGCTTGTGGCCCTTCATGTGCTTCTGCATGGCGGAGAGGCTGGGGCAGTACTCCAGGCAAATGGTGCACTGGTAGGGGGAAGCGCCATTGTGGGTCCGAAGGTGTTTGATCATGGCCGAGTAGTCCCGGGAGCGCTGGTGGCACAGCTTGCACTCGAAGGGCTTCTCGCCTGCGGGAGATGGGGAGACGGGGGCGTCAGCGGGGGCTCAGGGCCTCCAGGCAGTAATTAACTGCCCAGCATCGACGCTGCCGCGGCGGGCACAGCCGATAACCGAGTAATGAACAGCAAAACCGATCTGACTATTGATCCCCTATTTACAATAGCTACACGCCGGCGCATCTGACGATTCGTTATCCCCGGCCGCTGCCCTGGTCCACACTGCCGGTGTCTCTGCCGGGGGACTGGTCCGGCACCGCCGGCCTCACCGGAGACACCCCCCCCCCCCCTGCAGCACGTACCCGTGTGGACCCGGTAGTGGGTCTCCAGCTGGTGCTTGAGGCTGAACTTCTTGCCGCAGCCGTTGCACTCGTAGGGCTTCTCGCCGGTGTGGATGCGCTTGTGGCCCTTCAGCGTGCTCTCGTCCCGGAAGCAGCTGCCGCAGAACTCACACTCGTAGGGGTGGTCACCTGCAAGCACACGTGTGCGTCAGAGACACCGCCGCGGCCACCGTGCCATGCCAAAACTAGCCCCCTGGCCTGGATTTAGCCCTGGCACCCGCTGCCGCCATGCTGGGGGGATGGAGCATCCCAGCCACCCCAGCACGGCACACCGGTCCCTGCAACCCCGTGCGGTGGGGATGCTCAGGTCCGCAGCAGGCTAACGAGACTGGAGGGCGCCGTGACCCTCCTGCCACCGATTCCCAGGCTTTTCACCCGGCATCGCCGGCACAGACCTGGCCCCAGGCGTCTCCCGCGCTCCAGACCAGGCGGCTGATAAATGAACTCTGGTTCGGCACCAAAGGCAGAATGATTTGAAGGAAAGGTGAGGGCTCCAGCTACTTATTTATTACAGCCGCGAAGGCAAGGACAATAAAGATAGATTGATCGTCCGAGACTTTGTTCATGAATATTTAAATATTACTGATTTGTCTTGTCACTGTAATTACAATTTCTCTGGGCCGCATATCCTACAAGCACAGTTTATGGTAAAGAATGGCAAACTGTATTTCACTTGTCCTGCTGCAGATGTGCAGAGCTGCCAAGCGTGTAATGTTCCCCGCATTTCATACATTTTCTTCAGCTGTGAAGGCTTAAGTCATCCACAATGACCTACGTTTTTTCATTATCCCCGTGTCAAACTGCACTCGTGCCTGGGCATAAATTGTCCTTCTTGTTATATACTCACATGCCTGTGCTTTCGCTTCCCCTTTAAAATGATATTTTACTCTCTCCCCGTGTGCCGCAGCCAAGACCCGCGGCCCCTCGCCCCCTCCCGCAGCTGCTGGCTGGGCACTGGAGGAGGACGATGCTTGGGATGTGTTCCGGATCCCCCCTCCAAAGGCAAGGCAGGCGGTGCATGTTGGCAGCTGCCTTTCCCCTCCCCAGGCCTGATTCCCAATTATCACCTTGGTTTTCCATCCTCTGGGCAGAGATAGTGACTGTGCAGCCAGAGGCAGATGGCCTTTCCAGGTCCTCGATTGCGAGGAGAAGCCGTGTAAATGGGAGCCAGGGCTCCCGGAGCGCTCCGGCCCCGGGAGGAATGCTCGCATCCTGCACCCGTGCAGGATGAAACCATGCCGCATGATTAAATGCCCATGATCCCAGCGTTTTTTCACAGCCAGGAGCTGCTAAAGCAGCAGAGGTTGGGGTGGGACATGCGCGGCCCGACCCGCAGCCCAGGTCACCGGATTACCGGCTATAAATAGCTCCAGTGCTCGGCATTAACGCGCTTATCATCAGCACGCGACTCCCATTTCCCACGTCGGAACCCCAAGCCCAAGCACACGTGTGGGTCTGGCAGCTGCCAGCCACAGCCCAGACGGAGCGACCCTCCCTGCGCGTCCCCCCAGCAGCTGCTTTGACGTCCCCTTCTGAGGCTGTATGCACGCACAGTGCTTCACAGGAGAAAGGAGAAGGGCTATCCCAGCTTGGCAGACGTTTTCCTCCCTGCCAGCCAAAAAAGTGCAGACGAGGAGGGCGTACGAGCCTCCAACTTGTGTGGGCAAAGGAAGGCCGAGGAGCGCTTCACTCACGCAGCTGCAGAGAGCCGTGACGATGCTCGCTGTGTGGCTGGGACCTCTCCCCCTGCCATCCCCTGGTCCTGCCTGGGGATGCGGGCAGAGGAGCCGAGGACACAGTGCGGGCTCTTTGAGGACACGGCGTAAGGCGGTCAAAGCCCCGCTCTCCCAGCCAGCTCTCCCGGAGCCAAGCCCTGCCCCGGTGGGCTGCGCCACTGAAGCACCAGCTACACGTCGCGCAGGTCGCCCTAATCCCATTAGGGCCGAGCACTGGCTGATTATGTGCATCTACCGCCCGTAAGCTGATGAAGCGGGTATGATCGCACATCTCCTAAGAAGGTCACATGTCACCTTATACCGGATCAACTTATTACACGCAGCTTCTTTTTTTCCGTTTTGTTTTTTAAATCCCAACAACCTCAACTGCAATTGCCTCGACACTTTTATGACAATGTCACATTTCTTTTCCCATTTTATTTTTTTGGTTTTTTTGGTTTTTTTTTTTTGTTATGAATGGGGAAGAAGCCTGCCCTCACCCCGAGTAGCGAGCACCCGTCGGCGGTGCCATCGTACCTGTGTGGGAGCGGAGGTGCCTCTTGAGCGCGGTGTGGCTGGGGAAGGTGCGGTTGCACTCACTGCAGATGTAGCTGCGCACCCCGGCGTGCACCTCCATGTGCTGCTGCAAGGCGCTCTGCGTCTGGAACCGCTTGCCACACAGCAGGCAGAAAACGGCCATGTCCGTACCTGCGGGAGAGGGAGAGAGCCGACTTAGGTGCTGCCCGGCACCCCCATCCCACTGGACCAGCACCCCACCAGGCGTTCGGGGTCCCCTCACTCCCACCCAGCAGCAGGGATGCTCCTGCAGCAGGAGGGACCCCAAGAGCTGCGAGGCTCTGGGTGTTGTTGGGGTCCTGGCAGTGCTACCCTGACACTGCTGCTGGCTGAGCCGGAAGGCACGGGGGTTTTTATTGCATTGGAGGCAGCTGGAAGCCCAACCCTGCAACACCTAGGGCCACCCAAATGCAAGGCAGCTGTTGGGCCATCACCACCTCCCCATGCACCTGCGAGAGCTGTCGAGCTCTCGTAAGGCCCAGGGGGAAGGGGACCCCAAGAAACACCCCAGAAAGCCGCCCCGGGGAGCAGGGGGTTGGATGCAAGAGGGTAACATGCCCACCCCTGCAATCCACAGCCCTAATACAACTGCCAGCTCCATCCTACCGACCATGGGTATAAAACTGGCTGCATCAACACAACAGCAAAAGCAGGAAAAAACCCCTAACCCCAGATGCTTATACAGCATCAATAAAAATATCAGACCTTTGTGTTATTAAACAATTTGTTTTCATTTATGCATAGCTGATTGTTCAGAACCTATGAGTCAGTGTAAATTGTATTATGCGGGGAAATTAAGCAAATAAATGCTAGCTTTTTGGAGACATTAAAATGTGGGGACTATGGAAATAAAATTATCTAGGAAATTGTATTAGCAATTCATTAGCAGCGGCAAGATGTTCAAGGTAACCAACGGATCTGGGCTGCCTTTAGGAAGTGCAGGGGTGGGTGGGCTGCGCGACATGCTGCCAAAACCAGCCCAGGGGAACCCAGCGGCGAGGCAGAGTTGCTGGAGAGGAGCCCACCGGGACCACTGTGCCACGGGGCAGGGAAACAGCGGGTGGCAGGCACCCGCAGCGATGGCAGCATCATGGTCCTGCCTGGCGTGCAGGCAGGTGCCAGCTAAGGATGCTCCCAGTGCAGGATGCTGGCAGCATCCTCCTGGCCAGACCAACTCCTCCAGCCCGGGGAGCAGCCAGGTGATGGGCATCCCAGAGAGCATCTCAGCGTGCGCTGTCACCCGCCCTGGCATTGCGTGGTGGCACACCGCAGCCAGCTCTGCCCTGCGGCTCCGGGAATGCAGGAGCCGCCAGGAGGGATGCTCAGTCCCAGCCTTGGCGAGGCTGCCCAGAAACGCTCCGAAATCTGCCAAACACCCCTAGTGAAATGGGAATAAAAGCAGCAAGAGAGGCGGCTCTGCATAGGAGCTGCCTTTCTCCCTTCGCAGGGATTTATCCCGGGGGCGCATGGGCTCACGCACCCCCCACGCAGCTGCGGACAAAACGCTCCGGAGACAAAAAAAAAAAAAAATTAAAAAAAAAAAGAAAAAAAAAAAGAGGCAGCCAGCCCCGAACGGGCCGTGCGAAGCAAATCCCAAGAGGTATGCGGCCCCACGGCCCTCGGCGGCCCCGGCGGTGACAGCAGGATGGGTCAAAGGTCCCCGGGGCTGAGCCCCCAGCGCCGTGGCCAGCTGCGGAGCGGAGGCCCCGACTGGCGGGACGCCGGCCCTGATAAATCTGCCGCCAGCAGCCCCCGCTGGGGCCGGGGACAATGGGCTCCCGTGGGGGCGGAGGGCAGGACAATGCCGCCGGGCCGGCGCGCGGGGCCGTAACAAATCCTCCCTGGCACCGTAGGGCCCTCATTTGTGAAACTAATTGGCCCCCGCTTGAAAAAAAAAAAGGGCCGACTCTGGCAGCCGTGGCGATGGGGACGAGCCGCCTCGTGCACGCACAGGGGGATACACCGGCCAGTCCATGGGGACAGTGCTGGTCCCCTCGGAGCTGGGCATCCCCCTGGGGGTGCTGCTGGCCAGGACCCCCAAAGGGCGTTTTTTACTTTTGGTTGTTTTTTTTTTTTAGGTAATGCATTAGGAAATAAATCAACACCCCAAACGGGGAGGTTGATGTGCACTGGCCCAGCTTGCGGAGGCACCTGGTGCTAGCTGCCCTCCAAGAGCAGAGCATCTGCAGGGTCTGAAGGCTGATGCCAGCCTGGCACGGAGGCGGAGGATGCAGGAGATGGCCCTGCATCCCTGCATCGAGGCCAGTGCCCAGCAGCAGGACACGGAGGACCGAGGTCAGGCACTGCTTGTTTGCAGCCCCGAGGCTCCGCCAACGTGGCTTTCCAGCAGCCGAGGATGGTGGCACCAAGCAGGGGCTCTGCCAGGCTCCATCCCGCTGTGGGCGTGCAATTAAGTTGATTTTTTTGGATTTTTTTTTAAAGCTGTTCGTGCAGCCATGTCCCACCTTTGCAGAGAGGATGGGAGGTGTGAAAAAATGGGAAAGCTCACGAGAGGGTGCCTGGGGTCGCTGCCATCCCTGCCGCAGCCGGGCTTTGGCAGCACCGGTCTTGCCACAAGGAGAGCCGCACCGGGCGACGCGGGGACTCGGCCCTGGGCTCCCAGCTGGAGCAGCCCCGAGCCAGCCCTCAGCCATCGGAAGAAAAATCACCCCCGATAAAGAAACACTGCCGCCCCAAACCAGTGAGAGACGGATTTATTCATTTCCCTGACGTTTTAATGGTTTCTCCCCTTTTTGCGGGAAGATGATTACAAATTAAGCGGCATTTAAACGCTTTTTACTGTCAACAATTAAAAGGGGCGAAGGCGGGCGAGCAATTCATTCCCTGGGAAACGCGGCGGCTCTCGGCGGGCGCCGCTGGCCCTTCCCTCTACTGTACGCCGCACAATGGCCCTGAGTGCGCCATTAATTTTGCAGGACGTTCAAAAGCAAATTAAAATAAAAAAAGCCCCCGGGCACAAAGATAGATACCGAGGGAGGGGGCGGCGTAGGTCAAGCTCACGGAATTAAAGTCTTAGCAACCGGGGAGGTTTAAGCACAGACCGTTACACCGCGTTCGGCAGCCACCTTCGCCCATCTTCCCCACTTTTATGTATCTCTGCCAGACCCGGCGTCG
Source organism: Harpia harpyja (assembly GCF_026419915.1). NCBI lineage: Eukaryota > Metazoa > Chordata > Aves > Accipitriformes > Accipitridae > Harpia > Harpia harpyja. The sequence continues at coordinate 47,247,279 of NC_068943.1, read as the reverse complement.
TTTGCCAGCAGCCGTAAACCATTAACAGGGCGGCCATCGGTGCTGCCGTGGGGTTCAGAGGCAGAAGCCAGAGCAGACTGGGTTTCCAATGCTGTTTGGGCAAGCGCGCCGGCCCCGTCTTGCAGGGTGGTTTTAAATAGCCAGAGGTCTGAAGTCTTGTTTTTAGGGGACGGATGGTTGCTGGAGGGAGGAAAAACCCTATGGCTGTGAGCCTGGAGACGCACATCCCGGTCCTCCAGTGGCTCGATCCCAAACAAGCACAATCGCCGGCGATGTAAAGACAAGCGAGATGCACTGCACGATAGTCAGGGGCTTTTCCGCCCTGGCCGGAGTCACGGCGAGGCATGCTGCAGGCATCACAGCGCTGAGCACAGCGCCGTCTCCCACCCGCCGCCTCCGTGAGATGGGGAATTACAGTAAAAACCCGCGTGGCGAGGGGCGAGGGAGGCAGGGTGGTTTGCCCTTGGGCGCCGCGAAGGAGCCGGGCGGGTTTCAGTGAAGTTCAGGATGCGGGAGGTGCGCCGGCGGGAGAAAGGCGACACGTCCCCTTTAAAAGGAAATATAATTTACAGTGTGCAGCCAGGCGGCCCATAGTTTCAATCTCGTTTACTATAGAGAAAACTCTGCTAGCTGTTCTCTATCCCACAAATCCGATTTAATCAGACAAGCCAGCCAGCGTGGCTTGAAGTAAAAACGGATAATTAGTAAACAGAGAGCTACTTCAGTGCTTCATTGGCATTCGAGCCGGGCTAGTGTGTCGCATTTAAAATGCAGTCTGATGAAGTTTACAAAATCAAACCATTTGTTACTCCTATTGAAGAGGCTTCAGGCCACTTGCAATTAAATTGGAATTAGTGCTCAGAATGAGATACAGCAAATTCATACTAAAAAGGGATCTGACTTTCAGACATTTGACTTCAAGTTTTTCCCCCCGTGCGTGTGCACGCATGCGTGCGCGTTCCCACCAGCCCCCCAGACCCGACTGAGCCTGGACTCCTGACGCAGGCGGGTGTAGGGCGGCCCAGGGATGCTCCGGCAGCAAGGGAGGGGGGACCAAAGGGCACCGATGCCACCGTGCCGGTGAAGCATCCTCCGTGGAGCCTCAGCTGTGGCAGCATGGCTCTGGCGGTCCCCAGGCACGCGGACCCGACGTTGGGATGCGCAAACCAAACCCTCCCCGAATCCTCCTCTAGACGCTGCCATCTTTTCCCCGTCTCTCCTCAGAGCAGTGTTACGAGACTCGAAAGAAGAGGCAGATCTGGCCGTCCCTTGCAGCTGTAATCGACAGCATCAGAAACCTGTAATCAAAGGCTGCGGAGGGGCACACCAGGAAGGTTCTAGTGTTACAGCAGGCACGAGGGTGCGCTCGTCAAAGGATGCCAATGGAGCCTGTCGCTGCCTCTTGCTCCCACTTTAAAACCCCCAAACCCTCGCCTCGTGTCCTGCAAATCCAGGGTCCTCAACGAGACTCACTCCTCCTTCAATCTTTGTATTTAACGTCATTTCTTACGTGCTGCACGTGCCAAAGAGGCACACTAACATCACCTCTGTGAGCGAGGCGGACAGCTCTGAAACATTCTGGCCGTGCGAAGCAGGAGCCCAAGGCCTGTTGGCTCTCCTGAGATGAGATTTCAGGGACGTTTGACGTTTTTTTGTCAGCGTGTCAAGGGCTCCCTACCAGCCTCCACCTCCCGGACAATGCTGCTGGCTGCAGCTGCAGGGGAGGCTGCAGGCTGCTGGTGTGCATGAAAAGCAGCTTTAGGGGAGGGCAGCATTTTTAGCATCCTTGGGGCCGCCGAGGCAAGCGGATGAAAGCATTGGCGACTGCAGCCCAGGAGCTGCAGGTAGCCATCCTTTCCAGCCCTGCCTGCGGGAAAGCAGGCAGAGAGGCGGCAGCAGCGCTGGCAAGGGGTGCATCGCCTGAAGCATCCACCCCCGGAGCATCTCCACGCCCAGGCGGCAGCGCTCAGCCCATCACTGCCGTTACACATCTCTGGCAGCTTCAGCAGAGGCGTGGGATGCCCACTGCGGAGGGTGCAGGCTGGTCCCCTCGCTGCCCGGCTGCAGATGCCCCTGACGGAGGCAGCGGCTGGGCAGGCGATGGCCGCCCTGCTCGGACGATGCGTGTAAGGATAGGACTGAGAACCATCAGACCCAGCGGGACTTAAGCACGTACTTAAGGTGCCGGGCTCAGCTTGGTGCCGAGGGTTCCCCAGGGCTGCGTAGGGAGGAAAGGCAGCCACCACGCACGTCCTGCTGGCACCAAGCCGAGAAGGAGGATGGGTGATGAAGGACAGGCAGAAGCAGCGGGCACCGGCAGGGTCCTGGGGGTGCCAGACCACAGCACTGGCACCGAGGTTGCATTTTGCCCTGGTGGATGTGCACTGCTTGGGGTAAGAAGATTAACCCAGTTTCAGGGTCTGTTTTCGGGATTGTTACGAAACCAAAAGCAGTGTTTTCGGTGGCAGCACCCAAGCAAACTCGCAGCGCAGAGCGAAAGAGCCCTTCCCTGAATGCTGCTGTTGGGCTACACGACGCCTGCACACATACACGTGGACACAAGGGTTTTTAAGGCTGTCACGCTGGGATGGCAGAGTCAGCCCTTTTCAACCCCCCGGCCGCTCTGGTGTGGCACCGGAGCAAAAGTGCTCTTGAGGGGTTACGGTGGCACCCGTTACCATGCCGGCTGCTCGGTTAGAGCCCAACAGCCCCTACAACCTTCACGGTTAAGTAGAGAGAGGGGGGAAAAAGCCCCGGATGATAAACACACGAGATGTGCGCATTTTGTGCCGGAGTCACCAAATCATCCTGGTTTCAAAGGCTGCCTCCGGACAACATGGCTCGGCTTCCACGCTAATTAACATCTTTATGGAAGGCAACTTCTCCCAAGGGGGCATTTGTTTGATTATTATTATTATTTACTCAGAGATAGCACGGCTTTCTTCCCAACTTTAACTGACTACGGGAAATTAATTCTTAAAAAGCAGCCGGCGCCGCCTGCTCTTCTGCTGCTGGTTTTCCTCCAGGGGTAGCTGGATGCGGCCGCCCCGGCTGCAACAGGAGGGCAGGGCGTGCCCCCTCCCCGGCACTACCCGCTGCCTCAGCACCCGCTCGCTTTTCCACCAACGCCTAGAAAAACTCAAGCGTTTCAGAGCAGATGTACCACATTGACCTTGCAAACACAGGGGATTAACCCCCCCCCCCAAAGCTCAATGCTTCATTCTGTGCTCCGGTAGCGATGCACAGGGCTGCTTCCCTACCCGGCCGCAGCTCTCCCCATCGCCCAGGGCGGGATGCACATGGAGGGTGCTCGAAATGTGGGCACCTGCAGTGAGCTGGGGGAGCGGGCAGCAAGCCCTGAGCCGCGGCTCTAGCACGGGCAGCTCGCGCCCACCGGGGGTGATTTATTCCGGGGGCCATCTGGACCCGGGGGACAATGCGGTCCCGCGTCCCAGTGACCCGCCGCATTAGTCACACCCTCCCCACTCGACCTCTCCGTCTCCCTTTGAGCGCATCGGGACGAAAGCATCCCCTTCTCGCCTCCCTTTCGGGGGGCCCTTTGCTCCCCCCGGTCCCATCAGCAGCACCTCGCCCCTTTCCCTGCCGCCCCGCAGCTCCATCACAGTCACCACCACCACCACCACCATCATCATCACCTTCCTTCATTGCGCTTTTCTGCGATTGCTCAGGCAAGAATGATTACGAGGGAGAGCGAGCGGGGAGGGAAAGAGCCCAGTGACTATTAGTGGCGGCGGCTTTATGGCAACAGGCACACAACTCATTCGTTTCATGTTTCGTGGAATATAAAAGCGCCGAAACATTTTAATTTTAAATTCTTATCATTGAATTTACTGCTTTTCTCTCGCAATGATTTGTGTTGCTTTTTAATTTTTACAGTCTCTACAGAAGCCAGATGCTACCGCCTAGGGCCAAAATAATAAAAACCCGCCGCAGTCGCGAGTTACAGAACAAAAAGGAAACGCGCGGCTGACAGAAGTTAATATCTCAATTTAACAGTGCTGCTCTGCTAATGATCCTTTGATATGTGTTTATTTAGAAAGGTCTGATCTTGACCTTGAAAGCAAACTAAACCGCAAAGTCTTTATGAGAGGAGAGAAAGACTTTATTTATAGACTGGCTTTGCGTCAATCACGGCGGCAGCTGGACCCGCGCTGGGTGAAGCGCTGCCAGGCAGCCCATGGGTCCAAACAGGGCGTTGATCGAGGGACGCATTTTGGTGGGGGGGGAGGATCGGCCGCCGAGGAGGACTGCGGCACATCCCCCCATCTCCAGGGTAGGATGCTGAGCCCACGCACGGAGACCTGCCTTCAAACTGAGGGATGCGGGCAGCTCCTTGCCCGCGAGGGATGCTCCCCGGGGGACAGCACTGGTCCAGGCGTGCCCCTGTCACCAGCACAGGGGACAAGCCACCCCCGAGCATCTCCTGCCCAAGCCCTCCTCCCCAGCATGTGGGGAGAGCCGCCTTCGCCCTCCAGCTGCTGCAGCATCCAGCCACATCCTGCCCTCCCTGAACGTGGTCCCCAGGCTTTGGCAGGAAGGGGCATGTTCAGCATCACCCAAACCTGCACCGACAGAGTATGAACAGGTTTTCCTCCTGCAGAAACCAAGCGTTGTGCAAACCTCGTGTTTGGAAACGAGAATCAGATGAAGTTTGTTGGGGCCAATCCCGTTATACTGCATTTCCACCTCCCGGCTGGGGGAGGTGAGAGTTTCCCAAGCTCCTAACGCTGCGTGAGCCTGGGAACGCGCTGCGGAGGCCTCGCACCTACGATGCACTGCGCTTCCGAGCCCAATTTCTGGTTTTTTAGGCCAAACAGTTGAAGATGTTTGCTAACCCTAAAACCTTCTGGCCGAAGCCGGAGGCACGCCCTCCTTGCAGAGCTGTAGTCCCCAAAGCCTTTTGTTGTACTGAATATCTATGAAAATAGATCAATATATATCAAAAACGTTCAGGCAGCCAAAAATGCAGCGCACCCGTGGGGACAACCTTCCCTTTTCAGCACCCATTACGCATTTTGGTACCAATGAGCTTACGGTCATGGTAAGGCCGGTAATACCAGGAATATGATGACTTGCTCTGGGGAGCTGGGATGGGAGGGTGCGGGTCGGCGGCGTTTGCATCCTCCTGCCGCTGAACAAAGCCAGCGGGAGACAGAGGCCATCACAAAAGGCCTCTCTGCATGTCGGCAGGAGGGATAAACGCCACTGTCGAGCCCCGTCTGCCCATGCAGCTGAGAGGGGAGAGCTGGGTGATATTGCACCCTTGCAAACGCGTCTACATTTAGATCCCCGAAGGAGCCAGTGACGGTCATTCAGCCTTAAGACAGGTGTGAAAAACAGTACACTCGGAGCTGGAAGAAACTCCTCCCGGGAAGGGAAAAAGTAAGTAGGAGCGGGGGGATGCAGTTTTCCTCTGCAGCGACGAAGTGTGCCCTGGAGACGGCATGGTGCTGGCAGGCGGGGATGACGCTCGGGGATGCTGGCACTGCCGAACCAAGTGCGTCCGGACGTGCCTCGTGCACCTGAACTCCCTCGCTCCCCATCATCCTTGGGAAAAACAGATGCTCAGCTCCTTCAGCCCCTAAAGGTATGGATGGAAAAGCTGCCTGCCCTCCTGGCAAAACAAACATTGCTTGACCAGAACGCATTAATCTGTTCAGTATCTGGGTATCTCTGTGCAGTACCTCCCCTGGGTACCACTTTACCCTAAGCCTGTCCCATGGCTCTCCATCATGGAGAATGCCAGATCCACCCCTGCCATTCCCAAGGAAGCCACATGTTGCAGAACCATCCCTGCCCTTCCCGAGGACGAGCATTTCCCTAGGGCAACCGGAGGCAAATTGTGGCAGTGTTTCTGGCCACCACATCAGAAGGGAAGCTGTCATCTACCCGCTTAGTCGTCGTCAGCGTGCCGGCTTCCCAGCTTTCCTCTTCCTGGTCGGAATTTGGAGTGAAACCAGCTGAAAAGATAATGACTTTCTGTCGAAAACCTAGCGTATTTTTCCCACTGCGTTCCAAACGATAGTTAAACTACTGTGTTAGAAACCGCTCTGCCTTTAAACAAGAGCTTCAGCAAGGAGATAAAATCCTCACCCAGTGTTTCTGGTCCCCTGAGAGCCACCCCCAGGGTCTTTTTGGCCAACTATTCTCCACCATGAGCGTTTGCCAACCAGCACACCGTGGTGGGTGTGTGCTTTGCCCTGCCAGGAGGGTTTTACGGGACAGCAGACGACGTCCCTGGTCAGCGGTGTTACGACCTGCCCTCTGTGGTGCCCCTGCACTCACCTACAGGGCTGCAGCATCCCACCCCACGGGAGACCGCTGTGACCACGGCCACCATCAGCATCACCACCGCCCTCAGCACCATCGCCATCATCCCACCTGGCACAGAGCAGTGCCTGCCTGTCGCCCACCCGTGCCGCTCCTGAATCTCTCCCGGCCGGGGTGGTACCACCCTGGCATCCTCCGGCCCCGTGGAGATGCTGGGGAGCCCTGGTTCAGCACCTGGCCAACGAAACAACCCTTTTGGTGGTGCAGGCAGCCATCCCCCGCAGAGCACGGCCAGTGGAACGACCGGCTGCCACGAGGCACAAAGCCGGGATTCGCAGCATCCGCTTATTATTCCTGCACCCCCATCATTAAAAAAAAAAGAGAAAAGATGAAAAGGCCCTCTTGGTAAACCCGTGGAGACGCAAAAGGGTACCGAGAGCAGCCTCTCCCCCATTTCTTGTGGCTTTTTTTTTTTTGTAAAGCGGGGAGACGTGAATCCCGGGGGACAAAAGTAACTGCTAAGGTAAGTTAAACCTTGTCGAGATGAACTTTCCTGCTACTTTTAATTAAAAGTTCTTTGGAATTAAAAAGGACACTATTCAGGAAAGGCTGAAAAAAAAAATTCATTGACACCAGCCCGCCCCCCTCCCCTTTTTCCCAAGGAAAAGAAAAAGCTGTTTTTGTGTGTCTGCTCACCCAGCCCGCACTGTACAAAAGGAAGCGGATTTGCAGCAAGACACATGAGATGACCCCCTGACCCCGAGCCGCTGAAAAGTCCTCAATGGCATAAATACCAGATAATCAATCACATACCAGGAGGGCCGGTCCCCCTGCCCTCGCCCCCGCCGCCGGGTTTATGAGAGATGCACTGTAAACGGACACCGGCTCCTGACGGGAGGCCCCTCTCGGCATTCCTCCACCGGACCAGGAGAGCCCAGCCGCCTCCTTGCCCACGTTTCATCCCTATTTTATAAAGCCCCGGCACGGCAGCACCGAGCATCCCCAGGCTCGCCCGAGAGCGCGATAGCCAGGAATGCATTTTCTTGCCTGCTCCAGAGCAAAATGAGGAGCAAAGGGGTATGGAGGCATCTCTTTGTGCTCCAGAGCGACGGCCGAGCATCCTCCAAGCCATCACAGGCGGGTGCGAGGCTGGGGCCGAGGCGGGTGTGCAGAAACCAGGAAGAAACCAGCCCCATCTAGAGAAAGCTCGGCTTTTTTGGCAGGGGTTCACTTGCTTTTTGAAGCCTTTGCAGGTTCTAGCAGCGACCGTACCACGCTGGTTTCCCTTACGGGGGCTCTGACAAGCATCTTGAAGGCGAGCAGAGGGCTGCCAAGTCCCCCTGTGCTCCAGGGGCAACAATGGCTGTTAAAGCTTTCAAGGGAGGAAAGAAAAAAAAAATTTGCTGAGATACTGCGCTGGTTCGGTTAAATGGGGAGCCACTCGGCAACTAAATTTGATAATGCTTTTGTCCGCGGGTCAGAGGTTAAATATGTTCACACTAATCCCCTTCATCTAGAATTAAAGGACAAGAAAGATTTCTCCGTAGCTTAGCGAGAGGGCTTTTCTCATCGTGCTTTAAATAGTATTTGCACAGGAAAATTAAAGGCTGACCATTGGCCGCTGGTTTTGGCTGCAGCTGCGTGGGTCTGCCACGTTTCCATCTCCGGGCTTGTTTTTGGCGAATCCGCCTGTTCGCACGAAGCCTGACCTCATTGCGCTTCCCGACTGAGCCCACCTTGAAGTGCGGGGAATTCTTCCTGCCACTTGCTGTAAAGGTGGAAAAAGCAGCCATGGCTCGGGAGGCAGGGAGATTCCTGGTTCCAGGAATGCACACTGGGACTCAGATTTCAAGTGCTGTCACAGGACATTACTGTCAGACAAAGGGGCTCTGTGCTGAGCCCCCCAGGACCTGCCGCCCCGAGACCCCGCCAAAGCTGGGGCCAGCGGCACACACCGCCTGGCCAGGGCCGGTGCTAACGAGCTGCCGCCCCCACTCCGCGCGCTTGCCGGTGAGCTCCCGGCACACTGCGGCCGCACGCCATGCTCGGAGGTGGCAGGGGGCAACCCGGCAGAGGCAGCACAGCTGCCTGCACCATGAATTACACTCCCAAATGACGGAGGCTTCCGAAAGGAAGCGTAACTGTCCCAGCCCTCATTTTTATAGAAAGAAACCCACTTTCCTTTGAAGATGCTGGCTTGCATGGGAAGAGCGCTCAGGCTACAAGCTGGGAAGCACAGGAGAGGCGATGGGCGCTAGCTGAACACGCCTGCTTGTCCTTCCCTCCACTTGTACCGTGTTCAGGCCTTCAAGTCCAAACTTGGCCACGAGGCTATTTAAAAAACTCAAGGCTTTGCATTTTGGATGCGTTCAGATTGCTGTTTCACCCTTCCTCAGCTCATCATTTTTGTTTCGTTCTGCCACAGCCAAAGGTCAGAGGGACCGAGTCCCGCTCCCTGTCAAGCAGCCAAAATTAAGCACGGAGTTATGTTTTCCAAGGTTCTTTTAAATATGTTTACGGGTGATGCTGCACAAAAGATGCCGTGCCTGCGCATGGCACATCTGGCTCCAGTTGGATGCCTGTACCCCAAAATGTCACAGCAGCCACGAAAGCATCTTTGCTGTCGGCATTTTGCATTTTCAGTTGCTACTGAAGCCACAAAGCCCCGGAGGTGCCTCTGGCAGCAGCTCCCCCAACCCCAAATCCAATTCTCCCAGCTTGGCTAAGGATTCCCACTGGGCACTGCCAGTGTTTGAAGGTGCCAGAAAAAACGTCTTTACACTCTCCTTGTGCAACGGTTAACCAGATTTGCTTCCTAAGCTCAGGAGTCATGGTTCGAAGCCAGCACCGATTTCCTCTGTTCCGGTGCATTACGGGGCACTCCTGCCTCCTCAAGATGAACAGTGATCCCAGCACCTGAACCAAAGCCCATCTCAGCCCCGCATCCGCTGCTCACAGCCTCTGGCAGAAGCGTTACGGCATGGCGGCATGCTGGAGGAGCGCACAGGGGCTTTCCCAGCACTTCTGTACCTGAGCATCCAAAATTCACACTCGCATCCAACAGAAAATCTGCAAAGCATCGTCTGGGCGTCACCACACAGCATCGCCTGCACTCCCTCCCCCAGCCGGGACCGTGGAACCAAAGTGAGAACTGGGGGAGTGATAATTACCTCTAAGCGTACTTAATACTACAGTGCATTATTTCTAGCTATGGAGAAAAATGCTATCCGGCGGTATTTCCCCCAGAAGCCTCATCGAGCTGCTCTCTGAAAACTCTCAGGAGTCCCGTGAAACGGTAATAGAAAGTCACAGGCAGCCTGGGAAGACGTTGGGTTGGATTCGGTGAGGAAGCGTGCTGGCGGCTCGCAGCCGGGCACCGCTCCGATCAAGCCGTGGGAGAGGATGCAGCGAGATGAGTCAAGAATTGCATCTCCCGAAACCAAGTCGCCCGCTGCCGAAGCATGGACGTTGCAGACAGCTGTTGGCGGCAAGTGCCACCACCAAGGCAACCCCCAGCTGTCGGCAGAGTCAGAGAAGCATTCTGGCGGAGAGCCGGCTCGCCCTTGGCTCGTGGCACCGCACTGAGCGTAAGGCAAACTTGCGTGTTATGTTCCGCTTGCTCTAAATCCTTCATTTCCAACACCGAAAAAAATTGCATGACGTACGTCTATAGCGTCACTGGTATTTTTTAGACAGGTACCATTTTGAGGCTGAGAAAGCAAAGCGAAGAAAAGGAGATAAGACAAATCGGTAATTAAGTGGACTAAATGTATATTTGCCAAGAGCAGAGACGGCATGTGCCCGTGTGACAGCGCAGCTCTGGTGTGGTCCCCCCCTCCACCTCCTCCAGGCTCCCATGCATCCCCCTTGCAAACCCAAGCCAATAACGGGGTCGCTGGGATGCTCTTCCACAGAAAAATGCCAAGTGCTCTGGCATTTTAAAAAAAAAAAGTATGAAAAAAAAAAATCACCGTGTACCTCAGTGTGCGTTTAGAACAGGAGCAGAAATTTTTTTGGGGGAAAAAAGTGGTTAAAGCCCTGCCAAGACGGAGAGGAAGGCTGAGCTTCCTGAGCAGCCACCGAGCGACACTTTCCATAGGACCCAGCGTGGGGGCATCCCACCGCCAACAACGCCTCGTCTCCCAGGTTCTTGCTCTCATGCGCCGGATTTTTCTCCCTTTGTACCTCTGCTTATACCGCACGACTGTTTTGAATCTCTAAAATAATGTGACAAGTTAATGATGGCACAATTATCTAAATGTTTAACAGACATGTTATCTAAGTGAATCGGATTGAGATTCCATCCCGCTGACAATAAACATCAATGGGAGAGCAGAAAGTGATAGGCAAATTATCGCCAACCCTGCAATTTCAATGCTATTAAATTTGGAGGAATAACAGCCCTGAGGCCTGTAAACTCTGAATAAAATAGACCCTTGTGTTTGGCCAACTATTAAATCAAAATGCTACCAACATCCCAGCAACAACAAAAAAAAAGACAAAAAAAAAAGGGGGGGGGAGATTTATAGCTTTTCAATTTTCAGTTACACGTTGGTTTTATCAACTCTTTTCTGCTCCTTGCGTCCCAGTGCCGGCATCCCGGGGGGATGCGAGGGATGTAGGCAGGGGGTGTGGGCAGGCGACATGGGCAGGGGAGGGCGAAGGCTCTCAGGCATCCTCCACAGAGCGGCCGGGGGCACGCTGACCCCACAAATCAAAGAGCCAACTACATGCCAAAGAAAATACATTCTATATTAGGTGTCGAGCATGCCCACGTGAAATTGGGTCAGGAGTAAGTCTGTGCTGGCCTGCTGACTGACACTGGCCACCCAGCGCGTACAACCTCGTGCGCGTTAATTGCCTTGGCACACGGGAGGAAACTTTAGACAAGTCACCTCTGATATTTATAAAAATCGGCAGTGAGCCCGAACCCCATTAGCACGAACACCAGCCATGCGAGCATCCCGAGCCCCACTGGCGCTTGCTGGGGGTACTCAGGCTGTCTTCTCAGTGCATTTTGTTTTTTCCTCTACATTTTAGGAGAAGGGTAAGGAATTTTCCACGCTCTCCCCCCGGTGTGGCACCAAGCTTGCGCTGCTGGAAGATGAGCCAAAACAGTTGCTGCTTTTCCTATTGCCGCGGGACGGGGGCCAAGGACAGCGAACACCCGGAGAGGGCGTCTCAGTCCCGTGTCGATGGGGCTGTATGCAGCACACAGTCAGCTCTGTGCTTACAAGCAGAAACTATTTTTCCTTTCTTGATCCTTATTTTTTGCCTTGCCTCAGAAAGCAGGGCATAGGTTTTCTGCTATAGGACACGGGCAGCGTTTGTTGCAGCACATGTACAACAGGCTGGCTTCCTATTTCACACTGCCATTCGGAGGGGCAGTGAGGGCAATGGGGAAAAAAAAAAAAGTGAGATAAAGGGGGTCCTGGATCCTGACTGTTCACCCGAGAAAACAGCCCCCTACGCTGAAAAGAAACCCTGAGAACCCTTTATCTTGGCCATCCGCTGCAAAAAAAAGCGCTCTGCAGCTGCAGGTCATCTGGACAAGCAGCGACTGTTTGCAGATAGGTCCCGCATCCTCCCCTAAACACCGTGTTTTTGAGCAAAGTGGGTACATTTGGCCGGCCTCTACCAGAGGCACCCTGCTTGGTTTTTGATGCCATCCTTGAAGGAAACTACCCACGTCTCTGCCAAAAAGGCCTATTTTTTTGCCTGGGAGGTTGGAAGGTGTTTTGCCAACCAACGTGCCGTTAAGGGCAAAGGGAGGACACCCCCAAGAAAAACCCACTCTGGGAGATGCCGTTATTTGGGAACGGGGTTAATTATAGCAAGGGCAAGGGAGGGATGATTTCCGTGCCAAGACAGAGCTCTCTGCATGCCACCCGAGGAGAGGAAGCGATTCATTTCGTCCGCCCTGGCCACCCAGCCCCTCTCCGCCACGTAACCGAGCTGCCTGTGTTTACAGCTGGAGGTGGCAACGATAAACCCGCTCCGCTTGGGTCACCGCGTCCCCTGCGCTCCGTTTTCCTGTTGCCCTTTGAGCTTTGGCATGGTCCAGCCCCCAGGTTTCAGCAACCAAAGGGGCTTTAATCCCCGCAGAAGCGTCAAGGTCGTTAGCAAAACCGTGTAGCTGCTCTGCATCTGTGGGATGTTTTTGGGTGCAGGCGTCATTAAAGAGCTGCTCAACAGCACCCACTCCCCATGTCACACCCAGGGTTCTGGAGCCCTGGGTACTGAGGGGAGCCGGGTTCCCTCTGACTGCCCCAGGATGCTCAACAGCTCCAGAAAATATAAGGAAACGGGGAGCTAGCTGCTGTTTGCTCGGCCGCCTTTAACTCCCTGCCTGGGCTTGGGTCGCTCATCCCTGAGCAAAGTCAGTCCCTTCGGCTTGCTGGCTGCCCCATCACAGCCTTTTCCTCCTCCTTAACCTACAGCACACATGGTTTCTAAAAAGACCCTGAACTGCAAAGCCCAGCCTCCAGCCGTATGACTCTGGATAAGGGGGGCAATTACTTTACAATTTACGAACTGGTGCTCGGCCAGCACAGCTCCCAGATCAGATGACGGCCGGAGCTATTCCCGCCCGGTGACACAGCACTTTGCATCGCCAGTCGGTCCCCAAACCCCCGGCGTGAAGCTGGCTGGGCTCTCTGTGCCAGCCCAGCTGCCTTACCACTTCTGAGTGCAAACTCAGCCATTAGTGGCATTTATCAGGGTTTTCAGCACTGAAAGACGAGCCTGTGCTCAGTTAAACCGCTCCCGATATAGCGCGGGGAGGAGCGGGTGCTTTGCCCTGCTCCAGCCTGGTTTTGGGGGTTTGAAAGGCTCCACCTGGGACCGCCTGGCTGTGAATTCCCCCATGCCCCGTAGGAAACCCTTCCTGGGCAAGGCGGCCTTTGCAAGATGCATAAAGAGCTCCTTGTGCTCCCTGACGGCGGCTACACTGAAGGACTGGGAAGCGCAGTAGCAGAAACGTGGCAGAAGCCAACTGCTGAGAGCTGTTTGGAAAGGGCCGATATTTTGCTCGCACAGGGAACAAATTACCTCGCATTTGCTGCACCATTGTTTCCCACGTGCATACGTTAACGCTGAGCAATAAACGCCACGGCACTGTGTGAACCACTGCCTCATACCCACATTTAGCGGAAGAAGAGCTGGGCCTACCTTGCTCCTGCAAAGCACAGGCACCAAGCCACTGAATTAACTGGCTGAGCAGCAGAGCCAGGCAAGGCTCGCCCATGGCACCCACTCCAGTCGGGGTTTTAAACCTATACGAGCACAGGGGAAAGAGGTTTTCTGTGCGCAGCTGAGTCCAGCCCTTCCTGAAGCCCCATCCTCAGGTCCTGGGTCCCAGAGCATCCTTTCCTACGAGCAGCCGCACATCCACTGCACAGCCCTATCATCCAGCAGACGCTCGCAGCTGTGCACCCACCTTGCAGCAGCGCGACAAAACCTCCCCAGCGCTCCAGACGCAACGTGTTTGTTCCTATTAATGCTCTGAAAAATGGCAACAGACCTATCAGCATGGGCTGATTCGTAACTCATCACTCGTAGGCTCCCGAGCATCCGAACGCTCCTGAGAAGGGTATTTATCCATTGGGAAGCTTCTCTTAAACCCGAATGGTAGCCAAGTGCCGTCACGCTGGTCAAATTTTGTTGCCTGCGGCTTGAGAAACCAAGGGTGACCAGTGAGCAGTGCAAGGATGCTCGGTTTAACCACAGAGACAGGTTGTGCTCCTCCTTCCACCAACAGCACCGTTACAAGCTCAGCAAAACCAGATCAAACTCAGTCAGCAGCAAATACCCAAAACCAAAAGCCATTTGGGGAGGTTTCCTTTGCAAACGCCACACGCAGATTTCAACACAAGTATAAAACCGTTTCCAATTAAGAGTTCAGCAGAAAATGCAGTCAACTTACCTTAATCAAATTAAAGCCAAGTAATGGACCCGGGCAGGCCAGAAGCAGGAACCACAAAGGGTTAAGCTCTCCATTGGGCAAAAGGTTACAAAGGCAGCCTAAATATTAAACTCACGCCTAAGCGAAGGACGAAAAGGGAGGGCCACATACCGGTGTGCGTCTGCCTGTGCGTCTCCAGGGCGTCTTCCTTCGAGAACTGGGCGCCGCACTGATCGCACACCAGGGCTTTGGCACCCGCTGGGGAGAGAAAGGGGAGAGGAGGGTTATTTGAGGGACACCCGCCCAAACCTGCATGGGGGATGTGGCTGGGGCCACTGCCATCGTTCAAACTGCCAGGCCTGTGCAATGGAGGGGTTTCGTATTTTAAATCCCCAGCAGAGCCACAAAAAGCAGCGCCTTGCTTAACCCCGTGGTCCCATTCCTTGCACATAACAGCACAATGCACAATAAAGAGTTGCTTGCCAGGAAGAAATTAAATATTTGGGGTTTTTTTTACAAAAAAAAAAAAAAATCATTAAACGTCAATGCGTTTCATTAGCGTTGTAACCGATCTAATTGTAATTGGTTTCCTGCCCCTTCCTGTCGCAGCTGCTGTTGCTGGTACCCGAGGATGCATCTGGTCAGAGATGTGGCTGAAACGGTGTGATTGAGCGAGAAGCTCAGAGGCGTCTTCGACTTTTGGAGAGAGATGTCGTATTGGGGGGGAATTCTTAGAAAATCACTATCAATGTGTGCCGCTAGTTCAGGACGAGAAGAAAAACAGGATGCCCAGCAGCAGATAAGTAACTTCCAGATACAAATAGATTAGCGATACACACCACGTCTGAAGCGTTGCTGCTGGGACAAAGCTGTGGACCCATTTCTTAGATTTCGAGGTTTGATTCGTCTGTTGTGAGGAGCTGAGCGCAACAGAGCAGCCTTCGAGGTGGGGGGTATCGCTCCGCAGCATGCCGTGCCACCCATTTCCAGGGGTCCAGACAGCATCTCCCATCCTCTTCCTGCCCTTCCCTGAGCCCCCTGTCCCCCAACACGACGAGATTTGGAGAAAGGTGCGCAGAAAAGGCGATGGGGAAAGAGGGAGGTATCACGAGATGCATTAAAAAGAGAATTCCTTCGCCTTTAAATTGTCTCAGTAACGGCTGGCTCGCAGGCAGAAATATTTGGCAGCAGTGAAATTAAAAGTGATAAATTTTCTCGCCAAGCCTTGATCGATAATAGAGGTCTCATCTGTTAATCAATACGACAGTCTGCCTGTTTACTGTGCATACGTTGTTCTCCGCCACCCTCACCATGATGTCAAGTTTGCATTCAAAACAACCCCAGCGTGCATGGGCCACACGGCCACTCGCGAAGGGATAAGTACAAAAACCAGGGCTTTGGGGCACCGGGGCAGCTCCCCCTGCACATGCTGCTGGCCGAAAGGGCGCATGCCCGGGGCGCTTTCGGGGATGCGGAGTATCTCACGGGCACGGATGCTGCCGGTGGTCCCCTCCCGTCACCCAGGGCAGGGAGAGGAGCGCGGCGTAAAGGGCGCCAAGAGCGCCCAGGACGGGAAGAAGCTGCCGGAGCCGCAGGGGGACAGGGATCGATAGGGCAGCAGCCATGGGCTGCCCTCCGCTCGGCATGCCGGCGTGGGTGATGCACAGCCAGCAGTTGCCAAGGCAATGACTCTCCATCTCCACTCGAAGCTTTTCTGGCCCCACCGCTGCGAACCGTGATCCACGAGGATACAGCAACCCACCGCCGCAACAGGTCCTTCCCAGGCAGAGCAGCCTGCCGGCGCTTGCCCCCTCCCCGCTGCGATGCACCGGTGACGCTGGGGGGAATGCTGTGCTTGGAGTGGGGGGCTCACCCCATCCACGGGCTGGGGCGTGCCAGGGTCGCGCCAAACACGGGCTTTGCTTTTTCTTCCCCCGTTTCTGCATGTGGCAAGGGGGGATGATGCATGGGCCGGTGCCCCACGCCCCCCGAGAGGCAAGTGTGGGCCCGGCCGGGGCCGGAGGGGCAGTGGGAGCCCACAGAGCAGCCCTGTGGCGACACAGCGAGGAAGGGCGAAGGCAGCCAGCATCTGGCCGGGGGTCGGGCGGAGGGGGGGGCAGGGGGGGACAGAAAAAAATTCCTGGCGAGGCGAAAATAAACAGGGCGAACGCCGGGAGGAGCTGGGCGCGCTCGCTTACATAAGGAAGCACAGCGTGTACCAAAACAGCGGACCCAAAAAAAGCCGGAGCTGTCAGAACAATGAGTACAGACGAGGGGCATTTTACAGCAGGCGCTGCCGTACAGTTTTATTTACAGTACCTCTTATCAGCGCGGGAACAGCACGCCGCCTGCCAATTTCCAAAGGCCAGGACTGCGTGTTCTTTCCCTCAAGTAGATGTGTACTCCAGGCGGGGGAATTTTTTTCTTTTTTTTTTTTTCTCATCAGCAAAACAAAAACTGATACGGAGCCAGGATTCCTGTAATGTACACACGCTCGCGGAGAGGGGGGGAGGAGGAGCAGGAGGAGGAGGGAGGGCGGCGATTGAATATGTAAATAGTTCAAGGTTAATTTTACTATGTGAGTCATCGGGAAAAATGTCATCCAACATCTGAGCTTATTATAACAGGGCTCAGAAAAAACCACCACGGCTCCATGTTTGTTATTAAAGGGAGCAGGACGAATTTGAAAGCAGCCCATCCAGAGCCTGTGTCAGGGCTTTCTTTGCCACCTCTCACTTTTTTTCCGTGCTTTAAACGACAGCCATAGAAACAATTAGCCTCTCCGAAGGTACGCACAAGTTTGGGGAGGGTATTTTTAGTGAGCACCTCGTATCGCCTACAGCATATAGATATCTCCGGATGATCTTCCCGACGGGACGGGACTCCGCGTGCTGCCAAGTATCAGCTGCGTTTCGGCGCAAGCCTCACGGTTGGCATCAACCTCCCCGCGGTACATTTATATCCGTGCAAGCAAATTTATAGCTCCTGCCTAATAAAGGTCCCTGCAGCGAGAGGCTGGTGCGAACGGGCGAGGAGCCGCTTTTTCCGTCCAGCGCTATCTGCACAGTCATCGCCACCCGACATCCCCCCCTCGGCAAGGTCAGCGCTGCCCGGGGACCGCGGTGCCCCCGAAGCAAAGCAATAAGGAGGGGCAGGGCTAAGCTTATTGAATTTCCCCTAAAAGAAATGCGAGGGAACGGCCCAATGCCGGCCAGGACGGGCAGCACCGTCAGGGTTTAAAGCAGCTCTCGGAAAGGGGATGCCCGAAAGGCTCACGGCGAGCATCCCCGTGGGCTCAGCTTGGGCGGGCGCAGGCGGGGGCTGCCAGCTCCCTCCCCTCAAGCCAGGCTTAGCTAGGTGGCTCACTAGACAGAGCTCGTCTAGTTTTAGCTGCTACCATCCCAATAGTACCTCCCAGCACCCATTCGCTTTAATTACTTTATTGGGGACGAGGAACAGGCTCTCCAGCTTTAGCACTTCGGATGGTAGGAAGTAGTAAAACATCCCAAACCGGCTGCGAGCGCCGCTCCTTGGCCTGCCTGCCTGCGCTGCTGCCCTGCCCTTAATTGCGGGGCTGCAGCCCCTTGGCCGCTTGACAGCTCCGCTTTCCCACCCCTCTGCCTGCAGAGGCACGCGGTGGAGGGGACCGGCACAGCAGATGCCTCCTTCCCCTTCCCAACTCAATTTACAATGTACTAAACCACCATGTCCCTGTCCCCAGCTGCGAGAGAAACTCTCATGGGGCTGGGGCCCAAGAGGCTGCAGGGAGAGGTGCTCCAAAAATACAGGCTGTAGCCCAGGAACAAATAAGGGAAAAGGAAAAAGAGGCACCGCGAGCATCCTCTGGAGGAGGAGGATGGGGAAAGGAGGAGAAAGATGGGAAACGGGTGATTTCCCGCGGCCACGCGGGGAGGAGGGTGGTGGGGGAGGACGGGCTGGCGGCAGCAACGCCGTGGCCCTTCCCCACTGCGGTTTCAGCACGGCGGCCCCACCGGTACGATGCAATGTCTATTCCCCTCCCTCCCCCAGCACAGGGGATTAATAAAAATTTGGGATTATATATTATTAACAGGCTGTAATTGGCGAGAAGGTGGAGAGAGGGGGGAAAAAATATGGATTAAAAAAAAATTGCCGAGTAAATTTATGCACTGTCGTCGCTTTACTACCTAATTAATTCAGTAATTTCAAAAACAATTTTATTTATGTTCCATTTACCACATCAAAAGTGCAAAGAAAAAAAAAGCACCAAACCACAGTGATGCTAAAATAATACCTCAAGGCATCTATTTTTAATCAGGGGAAAAAAAAAAGGGAAAAAAAAAAAAAGAGCTGGCCCCGCTTTCTATACAATCTCTGTCGGGCAGACCACCAACTCGGGGAGAGCGAAGCAGCCGAGCCCTCCGCGAGTGCCTTCCTGGCTGCCGAAAACAGAGCTTGTCAAAAAAAAACAAATCCATAATGGCCTGAGGCTCCTCTCCAATCTATTTTCTGCTCAGCTGGTTTTAAATGAAGTTATTATGAGTCATTAAAACACCCGCAAGCCTGTGGAAGTCAGCCAATTACAATTTTAAATTTAGCCTGTTCTCTACCCCATTCTCTTGTTTTCTTCTTTTGCCCACATCAAGCTGCTTTTTGATTTTTATTATTGCTGTTATTATTGTCATTATTTCCCTTCTCCCCTGTTTCACCCAAGTGGAAGAGACAGTTGTGAAAATCTCTGCACTAAAAAAATATCTTGGAGAAACCCAAGAAAGGCCAAAAAAAAGACGGAGCTGCAGAGCAGGCTTGGATTTAGAGAGGCAAACGGCTTTGCCTCCTTTTTTCCCCAAAGTGCCAGCAAAAGGCAATAATTGAATATAAGAAAAAAAGCGAGGCACAGGCTTTAGAAGGTAAGGAGGGACTGCTGAGCCGAGTGCCAGCCTAAGCCAGCAGATAGGACGAGCCCAGCCCGTACCCGCCTCTTCACCATCACCCCCTGCCTTCCTCCCCAGCTCCGAGGGGGGAACAGCTGCGGGGGCAGTGCCGGGGGGGACCCGGGGGGGTTTCGGCAGTTCTCCCGGCCGAGTGCCACGAGTGTCACCCGAGCGTGCCTGGATGACGGGCGGCTCTTGCGGGAAGGATGCTCCGGCGGCATCTCACGGGCCACCCTGCAGAGGCTTGGGAAAGCACCTGGAATGATGGAGCAGGGGCTTGGGGGTGGGCAAGGTGGGGAGCCACCGGCAACATCGTCGCCCAGCCTTTGCCAGCCGGCGCCACCGACTCCCACGCCGCATGGCAACGGGTGGAGCAGTGGGTATTTTCATACAAAAAAATAAAATTAAAAAAAAAAAATCCAGATTTTTAGCTCAGAAGCAAAAAAAGGCAGGTTCTTACATAATTCCCCCTTTTCCTCCACCCTGCAAGTGCTGCTCTCTCCGGCAGCCTCCTCTCGGCAGGGAAAAAACGACAAACCCCATCCAAAGCCCCGGCAGCCCCGCGCGGCGAGTGAGCACGGAGCGTACTGCACAGCCCATAAAACTCCAAACAGCCTCCAGACACTCCTGCAATCGTCCTCCATCAAAACACTTTGTCTTGCATACAGAAATGCGGCGGGGCGCCGCGCGGAATACCAAATCAGCCCGTGACGGTGCGGGGAGGCGGCTCCTTGGCAACCGGGGGGGCTTCACAGCCGCGCCGCTCGACAGGAAACAAAATCTGTCAAGCCTGTTGGGCAAATGATAAACATTAGCGGTATTAAAAAAAAGCAACACAAAAGCCGCATAAATGGCTGGTAAGTGCGCGGGGAGGGATGGGGAAGGATGGAGGGGCTCTTGCCCCATTTACTCCTGCCCCTCCGCCCTGGGAGAGGGGGTCTCCAGCACCACGACCTCAGGGGAAGTTTGGGAAGTTTCCCCCATCCAGCAGAAAGCTGGGGGAAGCGGGTGGGTGGCGATGGGCACGTACATTTAGCAGTAACAAGACGGACGCACATTGGATGCGTTAGGTAGGGGCAGCGCCGTGGGGCAAGGGGTCCTGGCACCTCACTCCCCACCCCACCTTCAATCACAAGGGGTGGCTGAAGGAGGGGAGCAGGGAGAGCGGCGGCAGGTGAAAAATTAATATATTTCATCAGGTAAGGGTGGGGGGGAGAAAGCAGCTGGCTCTGACCCAGCGGCTGGGTCCAGGAACTCAGCCAAAACAGGAGCTAAAAAGCAAACCATATTCTTCTGGTCTCAGCTCAGGCTCTCGAGGCAGAGAGGATGGGGGGGGGTGGTGGTGGTGAGAGGAATGTATTTTTCATCAGCCAGTGTATAATTTATAAACAGCATTAAACAGTTTTTGTTTTCTTTCTTCCTCTCCCCCGTGTGCGCGGCTTGGCCGGCAGTCAAGCCTGCATTAATTTCTGCTGTGGGTACAGTGTGTTCTTGGATGCACATCTGCGGATGATCATAAACGCGGGAACGCTGGCAGAACATCCAGACCTGCCGGCAGGCCGCTGACATCACCCGGGACTGAGCGCGGGATGCCGGCCAGCCGGGGCGGGGGGGGGGGGCGGAGGCCTCCCCGGGGAGCCGCCGCGGGTACCGGCCGGGGGCAAGGGGGCCAGAGCCGCCGTCGCCCCCGCCTCCGGTACATCACCTCCTGGCGCCCATGGGAGATAACGGTGAACACGCTGGGGGAGAAGGGGTGACGCTCGTTAGAGAGGCGGATGGCAGCGGAAGGAGCCCCCTCCCCTGAAAACAGGCCGGGGGGAGGTGAGGGGTGGGATGCACCCTTCCCTCCTGCCCACGGTACCATCCCCAGGTGCGCGTTGGATCCTGCTCCCCAAGCACCCCCTGCTCGCCCAGCACAGCCCGTTCCGTCACCCAAGGGGACCTGGGTGCTTCCCCATCCCCGGTGGCAAAGGATGAACTGAGCATGTTTGGGTGGGGAGGGAAGCCGCTGGCCAGCAGGGCAGGGGGCTGCGGCCGTGCTGCCTGCGTGCTGCCCACAAGCATCCCCGTGTGCCGTCGGTGCTCGCCCCCGTTCATAGCCCGGAGCGGAGAAGGGCCACGGCAGCCATCTCGACGGCAGATGTTTCTGCCGGGTGGAGAGGCAAAGCAAGCGGGGGGAAAGGCAGAAATCCGCTTTCCTTCCTCTCCTGGGGAATAAACCCAACTCAAGGCAGGTGATTAGGTCACTGGCACCCCAGGACGCGAACGAGGGCACCCGCCAAGTGTCAGCTGCGGCGTGTGAATGCCCAACCAGCCTCCCCGGGTTGAATTGATGGCGCCCCTCAACCACACCACCGACGAGCTGGGTTTCCCACCTCGCTTTCCCTGGCAATTCGTTTCTCCAGAAGAGGGGCAACTCTTAAGAGATCGTCTTTACAGGTTTTTGAGAGCGCGTCTGCAGCTGGGAGCGGGCGGCACCGGGCAGCACGTAGGGAAAGGCTTTGCACAGCATTAAAGGCTTTATATTTACGCTTTATATTGGAGTGTAAACATTTAGCCGAGTATTTACCTTGCACCCTGCAAGGCTGCTGCGATAACATGGCCGAGTGCCCGCCGTGTCGCGGGGGCACCGTAACCCCCCCAGGGCCGGTCCCCAGTTTGTTCCTTAATTTAAATGCACCTTTACCATCAGGTATCTCCCATAAACGCTTGGATGGGGAATTCTGAGGTGCGAACCTCCGTTAAACCCAGCGTTTGCTGCCTTTGGCATTGAGGGCTGCTGGAGGGGGGGCTGCTGGGGGTGCACAAGCCGTCCCACCGTGATGCTCTCCCACAGGGTAAACTCCCGATTAAACACATCGTCCGTCGGCGTGGAGGCAAGCCACCTTCGGAGAGCCGCCGTGCCGAAAACAAGCCCTCGCGCCGCTGCCCCGGCACTACCTCACTGCATCCCAGGCTGGTGGAGGGGGGAGGCGAGGGGAGAGGTGCAAAGGTCTCCTGCTTTAATAAATAACAGCGCTGGAATTCGCGGCGGCTGTTTGCGAGCGCAGGGCAGAGCTCTCCCCACCCCCCCCCACCCTCGCCGGATTTAAAAAAAAAAAAAAAAAAAAATTAATCCCGCGCGATGACAAGCTTGGCTCAGCGTTCACTGTACATACTGTACCCACAAAGCTGGCTGCCTGCCAGGGACGGGCCGCGAGCCAAAGCGACCATAACAAACATGAGCCGCGCGCGCCAGCACCGGAGCGGGGGGGCCAGCACCCCGGGGACCAGCATCCCGTGTCCCAGTGCCGGGGGCGGACCAGCATCTTGCACCCCAGCACCGGGGGGTACCAGCATCCCGGGGACCAGCATCCTGCGTCCCAGCGCCGGAGCAGGGACCAGCATCTGACACCCCAGGGTCAGGGCGGACACCAGCATCCCAGGGACAAGACCTGGCAACCTGCTGCTGCCTGCCAGCACCCTGGGGAGCCAGTGCCCGTCCTGAAAAGTTTTGGGGTGCGGATGGGGTCGGTCAGGGCCAGCTCCAATGCCCTGAAAAGCAGAACCTGCCGCCTGGCCAGAAGGAGCGTGGGGAAGGCAGCCCTGCGCCGCTCCCTCGGGTACGGGCAAGGTATATCTCTGCCCTGTGCCCCTTGGCGCGGACGAGGGGCAGTGGGAAAAAAGGAATACGACAATAGGGGAAAAGAATAGATAAAAATATATTAAAAAAATATAAACTATAATACAGCTTCCTTGGAAAGCTACCTGCAAGCACAGCTTTGGCTGTGGTACCTGCCAGCCCAAGAGATGTGTCCTCAAAGGAGTGGGACGAGGGCTCCCACCTGCGTTCGAGCAAGGGGCTCTGGTGGCCGCCTGAATTTTTTTACATTAAACCCCCAGCTGTATAGGGGGCTGCACGCCCAACGGGAACATCAGCCTACATTGACTTGCAGAGCACAAGCCTTCCCACCAGCGCAGTGTTCCAGCCCTTCCCTGTCTATTTAATTAAAGGGCCTGCATCATGTGAACCTGCTAGTTAGATTCATTAGGCAGAGAATGCCTAATTCCGCAGCAGTTTTGCTAACGAAACTGTGGCAGGCGCCTGTGCATGAGGAACATGGTGCCGGGACGCACGCAGGAGCTGAAGCGGAGGCGATGCTCACGCTACAGGCAGGGCTGGACAACAAGCAGCCGCATGGTACGTAGAGTTTGTTATTCCGAGCTGCTTAGCCTGGAAAATATCTCCCCAATTAAGGAACTGAAAACAACCTCCAAAAAAGCAAATTTAAATAAATCAAATTACTGGGCACTGGAGAACAAGTTTGCAATGTGCTGTCCTAGGAAGGGTACAGCCAGCTCCGCATGCATCTCCTCTAGATGAGACGCGCGAGCCAGACAGCCGCAGCATCTCTGGGTGGGCACGGAGAGCATCCCCCCGGCCCGCCCTGAGCATCCCCCTCCCAACCCACCTGAGTGAGCCAGTAAGTGCATTCGCAGCCGCAAGCTGTCCAGGAACCGCTTCCCGCACAGCTCGCATCCGTAAGTCTTCATCCCGCTGTGCAGCTTCCTAGGGGAGAACAGAGAGGGGTTAGTCCTCCTGCGTGCGGGGGGAAGGTCGTCCAAAAAAGGGCCGAGAAACTTCCTGATATTTCACGCAACCTACACATTGCTCGAAATTGGTTCTGGTTTGAGAAGCCCCATAGGAAGGACATGGACGGGAGGTCCTGGGTGACTCCCCAGGACTGATGAGGTTGCCTTCTCCCGTGTCATGTTTGTCATTGTTACTAGTTAGAATCTTTTAATAAACCCGATAAATCTGAACTCTAGAGTTAATGCAAAGTATGTGTTGGCAAACTCCTTCCCTATGCACTGAGTGCTTTTGAAAAAGGTACTGTACTCCAAAAAAAAAAAAAAAAAATTTTAAGAGGTTGTTTGTATGCATTTCTAACCGAATCCCAACTTCCATCCAGAGTCAGCCTGACACAAATCACAAGCAGAATACTTAACCACCAGCTAGCAAACAGGAAACATGCCACTCACCATTTCCTGGCACCACGAGGCACAAACTAAGCTACGCCCGGGCAGCATTGCACAACCTCCTGACTGCAGCAGCTGAGCCGCATCGCCTATCCTGCACCACGCCAAGGGGCTGAGCATCCCCCAGCATCCCGGGGAGCAGGGGTGGGGCTCGGGTACTGGTCACAGCATCTCCCCCTTTGCCGCGGTGGGCAGCGGACATGGGGCTCAGCCACAACGACCAGACCCCACGTTATTTCCCTCTCTTTGCTGTGAAGACGTCGATGCTCCGTCTTTGGGTAGCAAACAACCCATGGCAGGTTGGAGCTCTCCATCAAATGCAATAACCTTGAACAGACAGCGTTTGCACGGACCTGGGCAGAAGTATCGTCCAAGTCTATGACAACCAACAGACCTTCATCTTCCTCCACAAGCTATCGCTGCCACACAACGGCAACCCCTCCCAAACCCGTTCCCCGCACTGCCCAGCCCCACACCACTGGCCCGCCCTGCTGTGGAGGGGCATCCCGAGGCTCGCTCCTCCCAAACAGCTACGGTTCCTCCAAGCACGTGGGGGGACCTCACGCAGCACCCGAAATGCCTGGAACGGGTGCTCGTTGCTTTGTTTCACCATGTCAGCTGGTGATAAATGGATGCTTTTGCAAAGCAACCCGGCTCTGCACTCGACAGCAGCATTGATAAAAAGCCCCCGAGTCCCAAACGCTTCCAGCCAAGCGTGCTGGCTCCTGCCTGCGAGCCACACCTCAGTTAAGGCGAGCCGTTTGCACTGATGGCCGGGGAGGGCTCGCGACAGGAGCACGTGCAAAGTTTCAAAATCGGATGCTGTAAACAGAGAAGTATTTGTATGTGTTTGAGGAGTAACACGGCAAATCGCTGCATGCCGACCTCTGCTCACATCTGCCATTTATCATCGCTCTGCAACAAGACGAGCATATTTTTATTGCCTTATTGCCAAAGACAAAACAGAAACGGTCTTGCCCAGCGCTGGATGCTGAACCCTCGCTCTGCCGCTCCCACAGGAGGGCTCAGCCCCAGCCGTGCGGGGCTGCAAGGATGCTCGCCTTCTGCGCAGGGCCTGGGGTGGGGGGAAATTTAGCTTTGTGTGAGCTTTATGTCCCCCTGCCCCGGAGTAAGTTTTACTGGTGTGAGGCTGTTGGTGCACCGAGCTCTAGCGGGATCATCCCTTGCAGCTGCAGAGAGCCCAGAGCCCCCAGCCTTCCCCTGCCCCAGGGCGCATAGGGTCCAATTCCCCGGCAAGCGTGCAAACGTGCAAAGCAGCCGGTCCTCCATCCCGCCCTGCAATCCTGCTTTCCAGGGATGCTGAACGGCAATGCTGGAAGTGCCAGACCACAGGAGGAGACCCTGTGATGTTTTGCACCGAGCAAATGCTGCGGAGCAGAAAGGGAGCAGAGAGGAAAAGAGGAGGAGTTGGTTTCAACTCTCAACTTTGCTGTATAATGTAATTATTAATCAGGCTTGTCCTGAATTCACTGTGTCATAGCGGAGGATTAAGAGTCATGCACGAATTCAGGCCAAGAAGGTTTACAATCCAAAGGATTTATCTGCCTTGCAAAAATAAATAAAACACCAGCCTCCTGACAGACTTCTGCTGCCAACAAGTCAGCTAAATAAGTGACAACCTTCTCGTTTTGCATTTTTAATTAGGGACATGCCTGTCACACTTCCCCGGCTCGGGCTGAGCTCGCTGCTGCATTTAACGCTGGGTTTAAACCACTTGGTTAGGAAGAGCGCAGCATCCCCCGTGCCAACATTGCAGCGCTCGCCTCTGAGGCTAGAACGCCTTTTCAGTGAATTAAAGTGAAATTGGTTAATTAGTTTGAGTAAAACTTGGAGGTTTGTTGTTTTTTTTCTTAAAGTGAGCCTCAAGAAACAGAGCAGAAACAAAAGGACAAGTTTCCTTTCTCTGCATCACCCGAGCCTATAGAAAGAACAGCAAAGCCAACTTGCTCCCAGCAGGGACCTGCAAAAGCCAGGGCAGCCCAGGTCAAATTGAGACCACCTTCCCAGGTGCAGCAATTTATTCTCACCCCTGTAATGGCGAGACGGACAACAGCGCTCGATGCCAAGCATGGTCCAAGAAAAGGGCGTGCGGGTTCGACCCCCTCTGCCCCCTTCCCCACCAAGGAGAGGGAAAAATATGGGAGCAAGGTGCCCACCGATCTTGCCGGTGCCAGGGCTCCCTGGAAGTCTGCATCTGCCATCCAACTCGGGCCCTGCGATTTCCCCCAGTCGCGTAACCTCCTCGTTGTTTTAACACACCGGGGTGCTCGCTGAGTGATTTATTTGCAATATCTCTATCAACAAATTTCAGCATCAACAAAAGTTTTCCATTCGGCACCTGCTTATAGAACGATCTTATCACTCACCATCTTGCACAGTCCCTTTCAACAAGGTCTTAAAGCGCTTTATCTGCTCGGTTTCCCGGTAGCAAAATATGATTGAAATGTTCTATTTCTGCTTGCTGGATTAAGGAGATGTTGCAAAACTGCACAAAAACCTGGCAGATGTAAGCAAGGTATTACGGCTGCTCGGGCTGTTAAGATCTGAGGGGAAAGATCAATATGTGCTTCTAAAGTTGTGCCTCCAGAAAGGGGGAGAGGGGGGGAAGTTAAGGGCGTTAAAATACATCACTGCTAGGCAATGCTACCCAAACTCAAGTGCAAAAAGATAAACTATGCTTTATTATTCCAATCTGATGCTGAAATTACGCTCCACGTACTCCCTTTCTCCTGCAGGGTCCCTACAAGCAAACCAGCCAAGAAGACGCCCATGGGATGGAGAGCAGTGGCAATCGGGAAAAGCACCTTTTCTGTAAAAAGACAGTTTTCCTCTGTAATTCCTGCTCGATGCAACACTCGAGGCACACAGAACCACGAAGCTGGCTGAAGCCTCCAGGTCAGAAGCTATTGCTGGAGGACGCTCCGGCGCAGAGGTTTGCCCAGGGTGGCGAGGATGCTGGCGGCAGGGCATCCCAGGGCCAGGACTGACCTTCGCGAGCGAGCCCTTGCGTAGGGGGTTTGGCAAAGGGCTCTCCAGGCGGGATATAAACTGACCGTGGAGCGATACCCCCTCCCCACCCAGTGCCGGCAAACAAAAGCTGGGCGGGAGGCTGGCCCCTCGCAAGCTGCCGGTAATTAAAAAGGCCTGTAAATGCCCCGCAAAAAGCACTTCAAAGGGACAGCGACTCCAGTGAGACCACGCGGTGTAAAAATTATGAGTTTTCCCCACAGGGTGCTTTGTGTGAAAAGGCTGGGATCGGTGGCAAACGCTGCTGCCTGCTCCCAGGGGACGCCAGGGCTTGGCGAAGCATCCCAAGGACGTGGGTACCGGCGCAGCCCTGGTACCTGAAGACCACTACAAGTGGCCCATCACCATGGCAAGCAAAGTCCTGCTCTGCCTGCTTAAAAACCTGCATAAAAATGCCTTCTGCTATTTTTATGGAAGGAGCTCTCGTTGCCAGGCCCCTCCCCACCGCCTCTTTTGGGAAGCGGGGAGGAGACCCCCTCCCGTCCCCTCCCCTCCCCAACCAACAAGACACATGGCTTTTGGCCATTTGATTACTTTTAAGTGTATATTTTTCCCCTCAAACAGAGTGAATACAATGGTTAGGAAATTTGACAGAAAACTATTCCGAGCCATTTATTGCCTTAATGCGCACCTTTGTCCAACAGGCAGTTTTGACAGGAGCGATAAATTCCAAATTTATGTCAACAGAGCATATGTTGAACACCTCATTTCTGAGCTAAAGCGGCATGCTGCCCCATAAATCACCCTTCTGTTTGAAATGAAAGTAGATTACGGGCCCGTGTTATTGAGCAGTTAGAGCCATAGTCGTATAAATCAGAACTTTTAACTCCAGGCGATCCGTTCTGCAATTAACTAAAGGGCACTTTGTCATCTCTGGGCTGGGGCGCAGCTTGGCAGGGCACACGGCTACCAGGGAAAGGCAAAAACACCCCTTTGCCACGGAAAGGCTCTAGCGTGGCAGAGTTTTGCTCAATACCTGTTGAAGCAGCGAACCCCGAGGCAAAGCCTGCAGCAGAGTGCTGCTGCAACCAGCCTGGCCTTGGAAGATCAACGCCAAGGGGCTTCGGGGGTTTGCACATCACTGCCCACATCCCTCCCGATCCATATTTTGGCAGCCAGTTCAAACACAGTGGGGGAATCGTAAGGCTGGCATGACGAAAGCAAAACTGCGAAGTCCTAATAAGTTAAGAGCAGGACAAAAACATGCATTAGTGCAACGTTAAGAGCCTTGCACCGACCCAAAAGTGAAAGGCATGGACAGAAATCTGTCCTCGTGAATTTTGCAGTGGTTTTGCTTGCATCTCCCGATGCCCATGCAACAGGTCAAGACCCCCGTCCCGCCGCGTTTCACCCCGTCCTGCTGCGTTTCCCAGGGCTGCGGAGCCGGGAGGACGCCACAGGGGCTCAGCCCCATGAGCGTCGGTGCGGAGCCGCGAAGGACGAGGGGGCTGCAGCAGGCGCGTGGGCGAGGGGACAGGTTACCGCCCGCGGGAGCAGCAGCGCTATAAAAAGATTCAGACGCTAAGTATTTCCTTCCCTATAAAATATTCATTGCCGCGTGCGAGAGCCAGGGAGCAGAAACCTCAAGCGGATCTAACTTTGTGCCTCAGCAATAACAGAGTTTTATAGGAGCCTTCGGATTTTATTTATACGGAGCTATAACTGCGGTGCCCCGTCGGAGGGGCGGCTGCCGGCCGGTACATCCCCGCCAGAGCGCGCGTGATGCACAGCCCCGAACGCTGGGCAGGCAAACCGGGACCGGCGCAGCTTCGCACCCCTGCTGCAACTGGGTTAAATAACTCCCCAAAAACCCTGCCCGCCGCCTGATTTCCACCCGCGCCTCCCTCGCCCGGGTAAATCGATACGAAAATCAATTCGTCCCCTGATCTATTTTATCAAGATAGAGGCGGCGGTGCCACGTCTCATTTGCAGCGGGGATCTCGCAGAAAGCCAAGGTCAGCGGGCAGCAAGCCGTCTGCAAAAACCACGTTATACATCCTCCGATAAGAGTTTTACATCCGCGTGGCGGAGAGGGTGATTTTCCCCTCGACATGGTTATTTATGAGGCTTGGTGACATTGGACTGCTCGAGCCGGCCGCGGGACGTGGTGCTGGGGAGGCTCGGCTCCTGCACAGTCACCGCTCTGCCCTCATCTCCCAGCCCGGTGGATTAAAATAGCAGGGAAAGCTATTAAGGGCATGGGGAAGGGGGAAGGGAGCCGAGACCTTCCTTTCGGTTTAATAAATTAAGGAGGGGAAAAAAAAAAACTGCCCTCAAACCACCACTGCTGCTAAAAAAAAATAAATAAACGTTACAGGAGCTGGAAAGAAAGATTTTACTATTTCTGAAGTTTAAAAAGGAAGAAAAAAAAAGGGGGGGGAGGGGATAGCTATCAATAGAGAGCACTAAAACTCCCTGCCCGTATAATATTTATATTTACCATGAGCGAATTTACAAGCTTAAACCAGATGCTGTGGCGTGACATCATTTCAGCATGGTGCCAATGCTCCCCCTCCGCAAAAAAGCTGAGGAAAGGATCCCTCCTGTTTTGCCTCACCTTATGGAAAAAACAAGCAACGAACACCAAAAGCACGATTTAAATCTCTTTTTAGACCCTGCCCACAAACAAATGCTAATGAATGCTGCAAAAGGGCAGCAACTCTCCCATTTTTACCATCTGCCCGGGCAGAGCACGTGCGGGCAGCATCTCCCACCGGCTGCTCCAACCAGCCCCCCCGGGGTAGCATGCTCTTTCAGGCCCATGGGCTGGGAAAAGACGAACTGGCCGCAGCAAACAGGGCAGCAGCATAAAGATAATTATTATTTTTTGTAATTTATTCCAACGCCCTGATCTCAGATCAGCGTTCAATACTCATTATTGAACAGGACTTCTCAGGATGGAGTTTTATCCCCACCAGCACTCCCTTTGTGCATCCTGGCCCGCCCAAGCGAGGGGCTCCACGGGCTCGTGCCCAGATGGGCGAGTGTGGATGGGAAGCCATCGGTTGAACCCGAGATGGTGCAGCCGGTGGCGGGAAACGTCTCTTGTCCATCGCAGCTGGACCACGTGGGCACAGATGCTGCCTCAGCTCCAGACCCAGGTGGATCTGCCTGCCTCGCCTTTCAGAAGGGGATTTGGAACACAGCCGCGGCACAGTGCTGTCTGTACCAAAGGTCCGTTGAGCGACGGCACCGGGTGGCAGCAGCTCCTGCTGGCCCACAGAATGGCCCCTGCGTCCTTGCGGCACCACCACCGATACTCGAGACCGATGCAAAAAGTTCCAAAATTTCACGCTGTCATTGGCGGGCCAGAGCGTGGGCAGCGAGGGGTTAACGCGTCGCGATGCATGCAGCCCCGCTCAGAATAACCAGCGCTAATTCGGCCGTCCAAAATCATCATCCCCATTCTTTGGGCATCTGGTGACACTGACGCACCAAACATGAAGAGGAGAGCGTTCGCTTCCCTGGGTGGCATTGACCCTGCGGGGCCGTGCTTGGCATCACACCCACTGCGACTGGTACGCTGAGCAAACATGACATGGGTGTCAGAGGCATCAAGCAGAGCACTGGGGGAGCTTATTCTTAAAAATAATACAAAATTTCGACAAAAAAGCAAAGTGACCTTAGCACCGAGTACATCTGCCGCAGCAGCAGCGTGATTATGCAGATGTTTTGATTCCTAATTCAGAAATAATAAGTGGTTCACAGATTCCAAGTTTAAAAATATATTCATCATCTGGTTTCCTTAGCAGCACGTGTGCCACTGGAGCACCAGCACAGTCCACAAATGGTGAAGCGCTGGCCTCGGCCGCTAATTCCTCCTGACCTTAAGGGACGCTTAGGACATGGGGAAAGCGTTTGGCAGGGCACATCGGACGCTTTCTGGGGAGGTGCCAGGAAGGGTCCCAGGATGGTTCTGGCAGCATCGTCCTGGTGCTCCCTGGCACAGAGGGAGCCTGCAGCTCCTGGAGCCCCGAGGAGATAGCAAAAGTCCCCAGGGAGCCAAAAGTGGGGAGATAGGGGAGAGCGGAGATGCTAACGGGACGCTGGAGCAAAGAACAACTTAAATAAGGGGGAGATTTTTAGGGTAGGGGGATTTTTTTTTTTTTTACAATTTCCACTCTCTTCAATGACCTGATGGCAGGGACGAGGCTGGACATGTGTCAGAAACAGGTTGGTAGCCACGGGGCTGCCACAGGATGAGCTGGGATGAGCCCAGGAGCCGCTTCCCTGTGCTGAGCTCATGTTCAGGGAGCGGGAAGAGCCTCCACTGGGCAGCAGGGCAGGAGCGGACATCCCTGTGTCCCTCTCTGGTGACTTTACGTCAGTGCTGGGCTCAGTTTTATTTTCCCAGTGAGCTTTGCACGGCATCCTCTTCTCCCAGCCCCGTTTCTCCTCCCATGTCTACTCCTAGGAGGGTGCACATATTTCCACACCTGCCTCCCATCCCTGCCTGCTGTTTTGGGTCCCTCGTGCTGGATGAAATAAACCCACAGCAGAAGCTCTGCTGTGCTCTGTCCCATCAGGGAGATGCGTCCTTCCCACCCCTCGCCTCATTACGGAGATGGTGACGATGCTGATGCCCCGCTCCTTTGTGCATCCCTGTTTTCTTCCCCCTGCTCCCCTCCCTTTGCACCAGCCCGGCTGGGAACTGCAGCCACAACGGGCAGAAATTACAGGCAAATGTTGGCTTTCCAACAAGCGGCCCAGATCCCGAGGAGTTTTATAAGGTAATCAAATATGCAAGAGATTCAACAAACTAATTTCAAGCACGCACCTGGGGTCCTCTGATAATGTCAGTTGTGCCTCTACAGCGCAAGGATTAAAATTTCATAGAGTCATGATTTCATCAGTCGCTAAACTACAAAGGATTAATTAACAGCCAGGGAAGAGCTCACGGCTTGGAAATACAGTCTTAAGGAAAATATCTATCTCCGCTCTCCAGATGTCAGCACACAGACGAATAAAGCGCTTTGATGAAAACACTTTCTTATTATTAGCAACTCCAAAATATTGTGGTTTTGCAGCTAGAATTAAGGATGCCCAACTCCAATCTGCCGCCAGCCGGCTCTGTGTGTTGCCGCATG
The DNA here is from genome assembly GCF_026419915.1 of Harpia harpyja. Lineage (NCBI taxonomy): Eukaryota > Metazoa > Chordata > Aves > Accipitriformes > Accipitridae > Harpia > Harpia harpyja. The sequence continues at coordinate 47,215,018 of NC_068943.1, read as the reverse complement.
CCCTCCTGCAGGCTCCCAGGATGCGACTGTCGGGTGCACAACCGGGTCTTACGCCCGTATTTTGGGCATTGGCAGAGACGCCGCCCTGGGCCAGGGGACGGGAAGAACCCCAAGCGTTCCCCTCTGCAGCGGCGCATGTACGAGCCCGGCCAGGGGTCTCGCCTTTGCTGCCATGCAAACTGCCTGCCCCTGGTTCACTGACTCCCAGACAGCCTCCCAAAGCCTTCCCCCCGCCAGCTCTGCTTGAAAAGCTCGGGAAGGACGCAAAGGAACCGACCTGCCAGAGCCACAGCGAGAGCCACTCAAAGTCCCCCCTTTAAGTACATATTCGCACATGCCATAATACAGATTTCTGTTTTCCACCCTCCCTGCCTCCGGACGAAGGCAGGCAACTGCCAAAATCTCCCCCTGCAAACAAGCCGACCCTACGTTTCTTGTTCAGGTGTTTTGCAGGTGTGGGAGCCAAGGGATGACACTTGCCTCCACGTACAACCCTGCTGAGCGCTGGGGCTGAACCTCTCCGAGACATGTGTCCATAGCACCGAAAACAGGCGACGGCTGCAGCTTCCGTGGCGCGAGCGGAGAGCAGCAGCAGGTCCCCCCTCCTCCCCCGGGAAGATGAATTAGGGAGCTGTCAGCGAGGGACAGCCGCGGCAGTTGTGTTGCTGTAAAGGGGCAGTGGAAGTGTCTTTGATTAATGAAACCGTAATACTCGGCTGTTACGCAGCCCTTCTTCTGCAGAGAGGTGCCCTCAGACAGGCTGAAAACACTGCGCTCCGCAAGGATTCCCCAGAAAGACTTCTCCCAGCCACAGGCCGCTCTCCTCCTGCCCTCCACCAGTGCCGCTGCCTTCGCCCAGGTCCACGCCACCTCCTCAGGAGTTCCCAGGGCTGACAAAGAACTAATTATTTCCAATTAGAAGCTGGGAGATGAACATTATGCACCTTGTCAAGCCAGTGAATTAATGTGTCCGAACTGTGCTGGGCTTTGGTGAGAGCCCAAAGTGCCCAGGGCAAGGTGGCAGCAAGAGGAGTGACTCAGAGATGCCGCAGCCCAGGGACGGCGAGCCGGGCGCACCAAGCCCCGGCACGGCTGGGTTTTTGTCTGCTGTTGGCCTTGGTAACTGGCATCCAGCTGGGGAGCATCGCCGCACGGCTCCTGCAGAAGGTCCCGCGCCGGGCAGAGGGGGTACAGGTGCTATTGCCGGCGACGCAAGGCTGCCGGTCAGCGTGACAGTACCGATGCCTCTGGCTGATTTTTGGTTTGCGTGAGCTGGGGTTACGAGGCAGGAGCGGGAGGCTGGGTGCCAGGTGCAACCGGCACCCTAAAGCCCCAAGGTACCAGCAGTACCCCCTGCAAACGCACAAGCGAGAAACATATTCCAAAACCAGAAGCACCACACAGCAATGGGTGTTTTTCCCCACCCCTTCCCTCCTCTTGAAAATGCCAAGTGCCCCTCCGGGATGCTCCGACGATGGCAAAGACTGGGATACCCGGGAACGTGGGGACAGCCGTCCCAGAGAACCGACGAGCACTTTCACCCAGGCTGTTTCCGCAAACCGCCCAGTTTTCCAACCAAGTTCCCAAGGTGGAGACACAAAATGCTTACTGTCAGCAATTCAGAGGCACAATTTGCTAATGCTAACGACAAGTGGCGTGGGGGAGAACGGAGTGCGGTCGGAGCAGGGCAGCTTCCATGGCGACAGCTGGGATGGAGGGGGGAGCCAGGGCTCGGACCAAGGTCATCGCCATCCATCCAACAGTGAAACTGTCCTATGGAAAACGTATTTTTTGGGAAGGGCTACGGAAGCAATAGGTGTCAAAAGAGCTCACGCAGCCTGAGTCCCGGCGGACCTGTCGGCGCGGCGCGGCACGGCATGCGGAGCTGCCTGCCTCATGTTTGCGGTGTCCGAGTTGGCTTCGCTCCCGAAACCGCACAAACATCTGTGCGGAGGGGAGCGAGCAGGCCACTGGCTGAAATCATACTGGAAACTTGTCATCTCATGGAAGAACAACGCGGGCAGATGTCACTGGCTGCAGGCAGGCTGCGGGCAGTCCTGTGTCCCAGGGCCCCACACTGGGGGACAGGGATGAGGGGCATGAGACTGGCAACCTTCTCCTTTATTTTTTTTTTACTTTCTGCATGGGTTCAAACACTGGTGTGTTAATAGGAAGAGCACTGCCTTCAGCTCTCCATAATCAGTTTTGCTCAGCCTACAACATATTTTGCTGAAAAATAAATAAATACCTTCCGGGTGAGCCAAGTTACGAGCAGGACGCCAGCCCTGACAGCACGCTCTGCTCCCCCCAGCCCCGGCCAAAAGTACGCGGCGTCCTGAACCGAGCAGCCTGGGTGTTGCTGAACCGTCCTGGCGCTTCCGGACCTCCCCAAGGAGGTTTGCTCACAATTAATTAATTTATGAGCAGTGTCACCCCCCTCCCCAACGTGCACAACAGGTTCCATGCAAATTCAGGAGCTTTTAAATTATACCCTTAATGAAAGCAAATAAAAGCAGTTAAAAGGCAATTTACTCAATTGGTGTTAATATTTAGGCACAGCATGTGCAAAAACAAGAGCGCAGAATTCGGTTTTTTCCCCGAGAAAACTTTTGGTCCCGACTTTCCTGTGGAAAGGGTCGAGCGCACTCAGCGAATGCTGCACGCGGGATCAGGTCTCAAACCCCCTCGGCCGCAGCCAACGAGGCTTCTTCCTAAGGAGATGTCCCACATTCACCCCAGCAGCTCCCCAATAGCCGGTGAGACCAGCAATTCCTCCTCTGCCAAGGGGTGCAATTGCAGTCCCCCAAAATCCCCCATGATGCCAGGAGCAGGGGAGGCTTCCCGGGGTCTTCCTACCTTTGCTGCATTATCAGGCACCAAAGCCTTTTAATCCCGCGTGCTGGCTGGGGAGCAGGCAGGAGCTGCTGGCCGAAGCCCCCTTTTGCTGGGTGGGAGGAGGATGTTTACGTTAGCCGGGTTTCCTGGCCGTATCCCATCCCAGGGGTGAAGCATTCCTCGCCACAGCCGGCGCGCGAGCCATGCGAACAATCCAGCTGGGCGGGGGGCTGCGCTCAGGCCACCCAGCGCCCAGGGAGATGCTCCTGCGCACGGGGTGCATCCCTGCACGCCAGCATCCCCGCATCCCCCAGCGCCTCCCTGCAAACCGCAGGGGGGGAAAGCACGGGGACGATGCGAGCCCTGAGCACGCCCTGCTCCCATGGGACTCGATGCACCCATGGCAATTCAGGCACATGCAGGCAGAGGAGCTGCCAGCGTTGCTCCAAGCACCTCCAGCACGTCCCCGGCTCGGCACGTCACTGCAACCACATGTAAAACCAACACTGAAACACATTGGGAACATGGCAGCCACTGTGCAAACAGAAAGCAAGGAGAAAATCTCTGGCCAGCACAAGCTACCGTGGGATGCCCGAACTACAGCACCCCTGCGAAGCTTGCTCCGGGTCATCATTTCCCGTGCAGGGATGCAGTGTGGTGCCCGGGGGTGCCCTAACGGTAACAAATTCCTAAAGAAAAACGGTAACGGTGATCTGGCATTGAAATAACGCAGACAAAAAAGCGATCTTCGTTCCCCTTCATCGCATAGGGAGCTGGTCCGTCAGTGGAGAAAGCAGAGTTTTATGTTACGCAACACAAAGGCAAGGACACAGCTAAAGAAATGCCGCTGCTCCTCCAATTTCTGACGTGCAATTATGGCCAGTAGAACCATGGCTAACGCTTGCCCCTCAATTAAGCCCGACTCTTGGCAATGCCCCGTTTGGCGGGTTATGATGCTCTCGCATAAATTCGCTTTCAAAACAGGAGCTGCCGGTGAATGAGACCTCGATTTCTAATGGTTGGAAATATTTTGTACACTCTGCTGCTCCCTCTGTACCCCTTTGTCGGGGCCAAGGTCTGCAGGCTAAAGCGGGCACCAAAAGACCATCTGTAGCTCCCGTCTTTACAGAGAAGTTTAAATAGGGGGATGAATGAGCACAGGAATTAATGAATGATAAAGCCGTATGGTCTCAGTCAGCCTCCTATGCCTGTATGTGGTATTCAAACCCTCCCAGCCTTCTGCCACAAAGAGAGGTTTCTAAGCTACGTAAAAAAGGGGGGGGGGGGTGTGCGTGCAGGTTTTTAACAACAAACCCAGTGACTCGCCTCAAAGTTCCCACCAGGTTTCCCTGCTCCGATCTAGGGGAAAGGCACGCGTTAATGCAGTGGGGAGGGAAAAATGGGGGGTTTCCCCAGAGCCGGCTGCAAAACCTGCTTTGATAGCAAGAGAAGCCCAGAAGAATCAGCTCTGGGGCTCATCAGTGCTAATGGGCTGCCCGCACGCAGGGGCAGGGGTCCCAGCAAGGGTACCCTAGGGGTTTCGTCCCAGCAAGGGCAGGCAGGTTTTGGATAAGCCGCCTGGACTGACCATGCTGCCATCCACTTCACCAGCCTTTGGTGTGTGTGTCCCCCACCACCCCATCCATTTGGTACAGATTAAAGATGCCTGGTAAAAGCTAACAAACCTTGAAAGGCCCTAAGGGGTGTTTTCAGTGAGGGGTCGTGGCGAGGGTGTGCTCTGTGCCTGGAAGCGCATCCATCATAAAGCAGCTCCATTTTAAAAAAAGGGTAAAAAAGAGAAACTCAAGGCTACCGTGGGTTTGAGAACCTCTTGCAGAAATGAAACCTGCTTGCCGGTGCTGCAGAAAAGCGAGCCCCCATCCCTCCACCCCTGCTCACCAAGCCACGCGGCATCCCCAAGCACCCAGGGCAGACCCTGGCTGGCACCCACACTGCACCGGCCACATACCGCGCTGTCCCTGGGCAGTGAGCCATGCTGACCTGCTCACTCTGGCCACCGGTGAGAAGATGCTACGGCTCACGCTGCCATCGGCCGGAGATTAACAGGTGAGATCCAGGGAAAGACAAGGACATGGATGGAATCACCGACTTTGCGAAAGGAAGGCTCCCGCCAGCCCCACAATGCTAACAGGGTGAACCCAGGTTCAAACACCCCAAATCTTTTCGACTCCTGTTCAAGAATTGGGGGCTGCCAGGGGGGATCGTTTCTCTCCAAAATAACCCGTGAGAGGCCAACACGGAGGCGAAGGAAGCACGGCGCGAGACTGGAACGCTACTTTTATTTTAAGAGCCGTCATGTGTAAAGCATTAGCGCTTTTGAAATTGCATTCTCGACTTAATTAAATGGACAATCTTTTCTACATAAAAAGTGAAAGCAAGCAATTAAAAGCTAGTCGAAGAGAAAGTGCCTTTTCGGAGTGGGGTGCTACCCCTCTGTGCTCGCTCCTCCTGATCTGAGCATCTCGAGGGAGCCGCTGTCCAGGCGTGCTGGTACAGCACCCAGGGAGGCAGTTTGCACCGCATTGGAGTTCACCTACAGGATTCAGCATCACAAAGCCCCACGCTCGGGCGATGCGCTGAACCATCCCGTGGGTCCCTTTTCCCCCTCCCGAAGTGCCCATGGAAACCATACGCGCTCAATTAATGGATTTCCTACGTATAGGGATGTTGACTGGCTCATGATGGTGTGAAAAGCCGCAGCAGTTATCTTTGCTGCAGTAAAACGCCGACCTTCAGTTTTAGGCAGGAGGTAAAGTTCACTATCGATTGGACCCACCGTAATCTGTTTATAATTACTATTATCTCTGAGTTAATCTTGCGAGAGGTCAACAGTTTTACAAAAATCTTGTGAGCCGTGTCTTTTACCTCTCAACATCATATCTGGGTCAAAAGGTCAATTACTGCAGCTTGCTGACTTGAGATTTAAGTAAAAAATGTACACTCCCATCCCAAAGCCCCGCCGGTGCCGTGGGGGGATGTGGGCAGGCGCCGACCCTCAGCGCAGGCAAGGCACCCAAACCTTTGGAGAGTCTGAGCTCTGAAGTCAAGGGGAAGAGTTTTCTCAACTCGGGACTAGTCCCAGTCCATAAGCTGAACTGGGGTTGGCTGCTCGCATGGTGGAAGCCTCTGCTGCTGAGGCGTTGGGGCATCTCCTGCGCACCGGTATGCAGCCGACGGGTCTTTGGCATCGCACTGGCGACTGCCCGGGCACTCAGTCCCTGCACCACCGGCTCGCGTGGCACAGCGCTCCGGAGGTGCCGACCCCCACCTGTAAAGAGTCGTGTGTTTAGGCAGCTGCCTTCCTTCCCAGGCACACGAAGTGAGTATTTAAACCCCTGGGCTCCACTCCTGTACCTGCTCTGGGGAGGTGACAAATGGAAGTGGAGCAGAAACCCACAGGGGGGCCGAGAGAAGCCCTGAAGATAGATGAAGATGCGACCCGATCTCTCATCCTGCCAGCATCCCCGTAGTCCGTATTGTCAAATATTGCCTGTGTTATTTTACCCCCTGCGATGGGATGCTGCTGGGTGGCTTTGGGCAGCACCACTGTGCAACACTGTGCTTGGGGAGAAAAAAAAAAAAAACAAAACAACGGGTGCTGTTGCACCCTCTCCTGCGAGAGGCGGCTGGATTTTGGGAGGAGGTGAGCCTGCGACGCACAGCCCGGGCACGCGGAGCATTGCTCAACTGCTCTGCAGGCAGGTGTCATAAACAAGCAGGCACATGGCAAACATATCGATTTCCCGGAGCTTATCGCGCAGCAACCGGTGCTCAGTTACCAGGCTACTTTAATATGTAATTTACTGCGAGAAGGGAGAGCGGGGCTGAGGGCGGCTGAAATATTTACCATGGGATGGACAGGGAGGTTGAAGGTGCGCGCCGTGCTGCAGGCAAGCAGGAGGGGAGGTACGGTGTCTCTTGCCTCTAGCTGTCCTTAGTATTTTCCAACTATTAAAAAAAAACCCCCAAAACCTTGCCACTGCGACGGAGTGTTTACACAGATGCTATTAATCTTCTTCTGCAACTGTTTACACTATGAAAATACAGTCTCAGCTGCCCGGGCTCTCCGTCTCCTTAATTTAAATTCAGATGCTTAATTTCTGTCAAAACAGAGCCCACCGAAATTACCTCCATCCATTTCTGGTGCCTGACTTGCCTTGTCATCTGAGATCCCGCCCGGCAGAGCAGGGAGGGAAACCGGGCGGGAGCCTGGAAAAGAAGCGGAAAGGCTGCATTTGGAAGGCTTTTCTCCTCCAGCCCACCTGGGACCAGCCATGAAAGCAAAGACCAAAGCCAGGCTGTTTTATACAACCAGCCTGAGATAACGGTCCCGTCCTGCACCCGGTTACCTCCCTTGGACCGGCAAAGCCCATTGGGACGGAGGGGATACTCACCCCCATTCAGCCCCTGCGGCCCAAGAGCAAAACCAGGAGGCAATCGCCCTCCCAGAGGCATGACACCACACAAACCATTGCCACCTGCCCCGTGTTCGCCCTGACAAACAAAATCCAGTCACTGTCTCTCAGGTGATGGAAGTACATCCATTTCTGTATGTATTTCACCAGCAAGCCAGCTTCCTACCCACAAGCAGAGTTTTAGCAGTGGAAGGAGCCATCCTCTCCCCCTGGCACCTCCAGCCATGTCCCAGGTGTAAGGGCATTTTGCAGATGCGACGCTCAAGGGAATCCTGGGACCAATGGGAGGCTTGCATTTTCAGAGCATAAAATTTTTAAAATCCTCTTTATACAGTGCCTCTCAGTAGATCTTTTGGAATTTACAAGATAAATACTGGTAATTTGATTCTTATCTTCTTCAAATCCAATTCTAAGGCAATTCTGTGTAAAGGACACTAATTATAGCCCAAGGGGAAAGTAAAGGTAACCCATCAGTGAGAACACACTTGCAACGTTTAAAGGGGTATGGGACACTGAAAAGTTAAATAGATTTCAAATCTGGTCTTGCAAGAACATTCATTTGTTGGGTGAAAATTATGCTCTGCACCGTTCCCCCTCCCTAGCATGTACTTTTGGCGATTGGCTCAGAGCTGCACTGGAAATAACGGCAGCTGGGTTTGCATCCAGTTTGCTGGCGCTTTGGCTCTCTGCAGATCTTTTAAAGGCTGCCCAGTTGTCCAAGAGCAAGGCTGAGAGAGACAGCAATACCAGGGATAACCGAATCTTTGCGCACAGACAGACATGTTACTTTTTACCCTTGCCTCCCTGGCATTATTTACTAATGAAAAGGCACAAGTTAATACGGACAGGGGAATGTGATCAGCGGCATACGCTGAGCATGGCAAAAACATTAAGCCTTAGCCCAAATATTATGTATGTTCCAAAACACACGCCTAAACATGGGCCATTCTGGCTCTGAAACGTGACCAGGGGCCAAGAGCCCCTGTGCGTGCTCCGGCCACCCAACGGCTGCCTGTTTACTGCTGAAGAGCATCCGGAGGAGGACAGCGGGAAGACCGCGCCGGCCACCACCGCACAACACAGTCCGAACGTTACGGCACCTATAAAATAATAAAACCCGACCCCGGGACGCGGAGCCAGCATGTGGCAGAAGACGATGCAGGAATAATCAAAGGGATTTGGCAATCCAACAGGGTCTTGTTTAACAAGTGCCACGGCGGGCCGTCGCTCTACAGAGCCCAGGGGAAAAGCCCCTGGGCCCAGAGAGCGGTTGGTACCCAGGGCACGAGCATCCACGGCTGCAGCATCTCGACAGGCGAGAGCTGAGTCGTTAGTTGGGCTGAACAACCAGGACCGGCATAGCTCACGATTTATTCATTCTGGGGGAGGGAGGAGAGATGCTGTTTCTAAACCGTCGGGAGGCTGGCATTAACATCCATCGTTAGCATCCCTCTGAAGACGATACGATTATTTCTTTTAACACGGTGACACTTGCAGCTAACTCATGTCTGACCCCACCAGCGCAGGGCAGACGCTGTACAAGAGGTGACCAAAGGTAATTGAAAATACAAGCACCGTGGATCGGAGCAGAAGAGCTGTCTCAGCAGCGACCCTCATCGCAACAGGTGAGAGCGATGGCACCCAGAGGACAACCGGCATGCACCCACCTGGGGTGCATGGTAAATCCAAAGCCTTTGCCGAGGCTGCATGCCGGGGACGGCCGGGTGGACCGGAGGCACGCGAAGCAGCAGAGCCATGGTCCCAGGAGGCACTGGTGCCGTGCATCTGAGTCCGACCCCAGCCTGGTATCGGGAACCAAGACGCATCCCGCGCTACAGACTCCATGCAACATCATAGCGAAAGGGGAAAAAGCACCCCAGCCCGCTACAACAGCTTGCAAAATAGCCCTTTTTCCCAACATCATGTACGCAAACATTTCCTATTAGCCCGCTTCCATGATTCAGCAATTCAAGTCCTGGTAATAAAAAGTGTGGTAATCCACACATTTGTGTGGAAGAATGGCAAATTCATGCCTTCAATGACTTTTGAGAGCTGTGCTATTAAGAAAAGACATTTTCCCTTTCTCGCATTGAAGGAAAAATACAGTTATTTAAAAATGGCAAAAGAATCAGCTCATTAGTTAATAACAGCGACAAAAACCCTACCACGGGAAAAGCGAGTGGCTGCAGACCAAAGCAAGAATTAAGCCGATGTACGTAAAGAAGGAAAAAAACGCCTGGCCCCGAACCTTAAATTAGCTGGAAGAGAGGAAGGAAAACTTCCAGACACACACAAGACCCTGCAGCAGTCCCTACCATCGCCACTACAGCCCAGCACAATGCCCTGATGGAGCAAACCCAGTGCCCTCACAGCCCCGCCGTGGTCCCCCAGCACCGGTGGCACCGCTGGCCCCAGCCAGCACCCACCTGCCCGTGAAGCGGTCCCCTGCTGAGCCCCCCAAGGACCAGGTTGCTGGGGGGGGTCCACAGCATCCTGGGTGAACCAAGGCTCAGCACCACAGGGGGAGCTGGGCATCATAGGGAGGATGCCGGGCGTATTGCAGGGGCTGGAGCATCATGGGGGGATGCAGGGCATTGTGGGGACATGATGGGGGGCACCGGGGCTCGGCTCGGGGCTGCGGCTGACCCAGGATGCGCCTGGGCTGGGGGATGCCTTCCGGCATCCGGCTGCTCTTTGTCTGCTTGCCTCTGCCTGGGCTCTCGCGTTGTCACCGCTGTCATTTCTCTCGCCCTCCGCTTACTTATGCGGAAAACGCGGTTTCCGCGTGAGCCGTCGCAGCACAAAGGAGCCCATACAAAGACGCACTTGCTGCACGTTACACCCAAAGAGGAAGAACTGAAATGCCCCACAACACCACCGGCCGCAAAAGGCGATGGTGCGTGGCACGGATGGGAGCGCAGGTGAAGCACTAGGAGCATCCCTTCCCGCGGCGGCTCACGGCAAAGCAAATCCTGGCACAGCACGGCTTTCCACGAGAAATCCCACTCGCGCACAGAGGCGCCATCTTTTTGGTCGGGTGGAAAATCCTTACCCCGCACCACAGCCCAGAGACTCGATCCCGCGGAGTGCGTTTGACGCCAGGGACTAAAATGGCTCATCCCCGAGAGCACCGAGGATGCAAACCCCACTCATGGCACATCCACACAAGAAGCTGCAGCGCTGAGGACCGGCGGCTGGGCACGTCCAACTCAGGAGACCCCCAGCCTAGCCGTACAAACACAACGCAACACGGTTTGCTTTTTATGTTGGCAGGAAGAAAGTCCCCATCGCTTGCTCTAGGTCAGCGATCCTTATCAGCCCCCACCAACTGTATTTGCGGGTGGCACCAAACGCCCAAGCAAACAAAGTTGGGGGAGCGGGAAGAGGAAAGCAAATGAAGCAGAGGGGGGAGGAGAGGAAAGCCAACGGTGTTTGCCTCCCGGCCTTAGCCCATGATGCCTGCCTGTGGCGGGGCGGTGAGCAAACAGGCTCCGGCACGTCGGTACCTGCGGCTGCACGACACGGCATTGTGTGCAGCGTTTGATGGCCCCCTCCCCGACACACGTATCACTAGCGGGAAGCTCGCCGCACACGGCCGCTTCGTTCACTTAGCAACAAAGGTGCTAATTAGGGAGCTGCTTTCCACCTCCAGCCGGAGGAGGATGCGGCGCAGCTGCCCGTGCCGGCAGCGGCCGAGCCTTCGGCGCTTGGCCGGCAGAGCAGACCCCGCTGTGCATCGCTTGCGCTACAGGATAAGGAGAAGGAAAGCATGCCAAGTGCCTTCCTCGGGAGATGCCCATTTCTGCTCCTCTGTGGGACACCCCCTGCTCAGCTGACCATCACCAGGGTCGCCTCGTTTGCCATCTTCTTCCCATCTTCTTCTGGAGGGGCACAGCCGGATGACTCCCTCTCCCAACGGCGAGGTCTGACGTGAGCTCTCCTCCCTGCTCGGCCTTGCAGCCACCCCAACGTGCTGGAGCAGCACTGGCTGGCCGGCCGGCATCCCCAGGCTCATGCAGAGCGATGCCCACGTCAATGGCACACGACTCGCCAGAGCCCCCCACTCCCCCCATCCATGTGCTGGCTGGTCACGACACCCACTCTGGGGCAGCCCGCAGCAGCTCCCACCCCGCTAAATAATGCATTGGCCAGCCCTAATTAACGCAAGGGAAGGATGATATACATTTCTGGGCTGCTTTAAGTTACACTTGGTTAGACGCCGAGGGAAGAGCCGCCTCCAGCGAAAGGGTCAGATAAGCCAGAAATCAATACAAGTGATTGCCTCCGCATCCCGAGACCCTGGTGCCCCTCCCCAGCTCCTACGGGCAGAGCTGCGGGCATCCCACGGGCAGCCCCAGTGCTGCCCCACTCTTGCCTGGGCTCGGGTACTGCTGACTCAGCACCCTGCGGGCTGGGAGCTGCCGGTGGCCCGGTTCCCACCACAGCACCCATTGGCCTACACACGATCTTCCCGGCAGCCACCCAGAAACGTCAAGCCCAAACCCTCCCAAAAAAACCCCAGCGAAATGCTGCCCTTCGGCCAGGGTGACAACGAACTGAAAGGCTGGGGGAAGGTGAGGCAAAGCCAGAACAGTGTTTCCCCATCCCTCCCCGGGAGCAAGAGGAGACAGGGACCTGGAAAGCAAGAACAACAACTCCTTTTCATTTTTTTTCCATGGGAAAGGTTTTCAACCAAGTTAAAATTTTCCTGAGAAAGATTCCTGCTGGAGGGAAGCGGGGTTTCTGCCAGCTTTATCGCCTACACACCGCACTCCTGTGCAAGGCAACCCACGTGCAAGACAAGCGGGAGCTGGGCTCCAAGCACCCACCGCCTGAACCCCAGTGAGACGGGGCAAGCTGCAGGAGCCCCCCCCCCCCCCCCGCCCCCCAAAAGGCGAGGGCAGTGGGGACAGAGCTTGCACGCTACAAGTGCCTCCGGCCACCGCTCTCGTTCGCAGAAGCGCCCTCCCCCCCACCCCCCCGCCTTGGTGCTTGGGGTATTTTCTACGAACGGGGGGAAGGAAGAAAGAGAAGAGGAAATCACCACTTTACTGGTAAAAATAGCAGAACACCCAGTAGGGAGGTACAGAGGGTTTCGGTTCTGAGCGCTGCGCCGTTTCGCAGAAAGGGGCCCCAGCGTGCAAGCCAGCGGGCGCCCTGCCGTGCCCCGACCACCCCATGCCGCCATGCACCGGGCTTGCCACGAGCCACCGGCAGAGAGGACCTGCCGCGGCGCTGGTGATGCACGCGGCGCCTGTGCCCTCCAGCTGACCGCAACGTCGTACGAGCGGGACAGCGTGCCGGTGCCGTGCCGATGCGGTGCGGGCAGAGGGGGACGGGTGAGGCGTGGGCGTTGCACAATGCCTGCGCCTTATCTCTCCCACGCAAAGGCAGTTTGTGTGTGTTGCGCAGCAGGCTGAGACCGCAGCCCGTGCCCAGCCGGAGATAAGATATCCGTCACTGGCGCTCGCTGCACCGCGCTGCCGGCAGCGAGCTCCCGCGGCCAGCCTGAATTCGTGCCATTTGTGAGCCGTTTGCTGGCTCGCTCTGCACCGAGCATCCCCTCTATGTACCCCCTCACTGCTTCCCTGCTGGCTTGCCCCCATCGGGTAGCCCTTTTCTGGACCAACTCGAGCAGCTCGTTCCAGACCCGTGATACACCCAAGCAACTAGGATGCCCAAGCTCACAGCCATCCCCGCTCCCAGGCCAGAGCAAGTCCCAGCAAACCCCCGAGAAGCCAATGGACCAGGTAAAGACATGCAGTAAAATCTGGACACCCATGAGATGTCCTGAAAGCCTCGTGCTGCCACATGTGCATGCTTCTAAGAAGACCGGCTAGGTTTTGGTTGGACTTTTTTAAGGTGCAGTCCATGCTGCGGTTAAATCGAATTTCTTGGAGCCGTAGCCTTCACAGGTTTAGTCTGTGCATGCCAAAATTAGTACAACCTGTCCCTAAATACCATAACAAAAAACACGTAGTAAGCGCTTTGCCTTTATTTATGTCAGTGCTGGTTGCAAGGAGGATGAATCACACTTCCTCCTTAGCACTCCTTTCTAATATGATTTACTATAAATAATGCGTGGAGAAAAGAACGAGGGAAGGCGACAAAGGGCAAAGCGCAGGGAGCCCAGCACCGTCCCCAGACTCGGTGGCAAGAGGATAAAAGCACCTTCAACAGTCGTGATGGAGCTGCAAACAGCATGTGGGTTGTAACTGGGGTAGCACCTGGTGCATAAATGCAAATCTGAGACAAAATTAAATGACAGGCAATAGTAATATATTTTTTTTATATATATACACACACTCACATATATTAATTGCATTGTGCCTTTAAAATATAGTTACTCAAAAAGCAACACAGGTCCTCACCAACGGCAGAACCCCTTTTTCACCTTCGCAAAGCCCAAGCTTTGGGCACGGGGACATCTGCCATGCCAGGGGTTGGCTCTGCCAGCCAAAGGGCACGATGCCGGGAGCCGCGCGGCTGTTTCGGCGTGCGGACGGCTTTCTGCTGCCTTTCTGCAGGCAAAGTGACTCGGACCTTGTGGCGTTGCACGCTTATTTCACAGGGAAATAAGAGCCCTGTGCTCCCAACAGTGGTGCCAGCAGGGACCACGAGCCCACTGCCCTGGGTACCTGCCTCCCACGGGGTATTTGTGCTTTTTCCGACCTTGTGAGCACACCAGCAATGGAAACGGTCTCGTGTTTGGGGGTTTTTTAGTTTCTCTTTGTCTTTCCGCTTGGTCGACGTCTGCCTTCTTTATAGGTCACCAAGACAAAAACAGGCGTCCTCCTCCCCACCGCAAGTCGCCTTTGCAGACGGATGGAGGTGTATTTTTTTCGAGAGGGGGGTGCAGAGGTCCCCTCTGCGGCATGCGAGGCAAGTACCCGTGGCATCACCTGTGCTGGCATCCTCCGCTCGCCCCCGTGCTGGTGTCCAGCGGCGCTCCCCCCCGGCACTCTGCCTTTGCGCGCGGGAGACACCGGTGCGCAGCAAGCCAGCTGCTCCTCGTACAGCACTAAACAGAGCACGGGGTTATCAGCCCGGCTGATACACGCAGATAAACAGCCCATCTCCCGCGCTGACGCCGGTAACAAAGCAGGGTGTTTAACGCCGATTTATGGCGGGCGGCTCTAGCGAGGCTCAGTACGCCTTCCAGCGCTCATGCCTACGTGGAGAAGTATTTCCTCAATTGCGTATCGCTGACTCGTTTGCTAAACAACGTGCCAATAAAACAGCAATGAGACGACGAAGGCCGATGGAAAACTAAACCAGCACAGCGGGGCGTGTATCCAACCATAATCTACTTAAAATCAGTTAAGAACACTGCAGCGAAAATGATACGGGTGGCCTTGGCCCTCGGCCAGAGCGCAGAGCCTCGCGCCTACAACCCGAATTTTACGGTGATGCTCTCTTCTTCTTCAGCTGCAAAACGCCTGAGCCGGCGGATGCTCTTGTCAAAAAGAGGAATCCACCTTTATTTGTGAAAGCACCTGGTCCAGCAGAGCTTAATACTCTCGCAAAGGTATCTGCTGCTCCCCACGTCAGCTGCAGAAGTTATCCAAAGTGCTGTGAGTGCAAACCGGTGTTCAAAAGCGATACCAAGCATTTCAGGCATGCTTCAGCCTAGCTAAAGATTATCCAGAACGAATCCACGCCCAATGCTCCTGAACACCCCCACAGCAGGTCTCTGCAACCAGGCCCGAGCCCGGGAATAAGAGTAGATGTCATGACTGCATCGAAAGCTCATAAGCCCGTATTAAAAGGCTTCTAACCACACGCAGATTCACCTGCCGCCTTTGCCTTTATTCAAAAGGATCCATAAACCTTTCTCTGTGGCTCGTGTTTCACGAATCTCCTCCATCCGAATTTCCCTGCGTGCCACACTTCTCGTTTCAGCTGGTACCCGTCACACAGCCGCTTTGCAACCGCCCATCTCTACCAGCGCTGGCGAGTGAGCCGACCCCCAGAAAGCCCGACGAGACCCGTGAGGTGCGAATAACGCTGCTGTCGGCAGGGGCATGTTGCTGGCACCCGTGGGTGCCAGGCTCTCATCGCTCATCGGCTGCAGACGTCTGTGCATCCTGACAGTGCCTGCCCGGGACGGCAAAGGAGGGAGCTATGCCCAGCGAAGGACTAAATGTGACCATAAAGCCCTGAGCTGCCTAACACCGGGCTGGGGCTGGGGGGGGGGGAACCTTGCAGGCAGAGTGACACAAGCCAGGACTGCCGGGCGAGGAGGAATGAATGGAATAGGCTAATTTACACAGGAAGTGAGCACTTACCAGACCCTTCATCCCAACACACAAAACCCTCTGCCATATCTGGAAGCAATTACACCCAGTTAACATGATCTGCCTGCCACTAAAATTAACTGCAAACAGAAATATTTTTCACTTTTGCAACAGGAGATGCCATGGCCCCGTGTTTGGCTGCCGGGAAATATTTAGTAATTACTCATTTAAAGCCTCTCTTGAAACTGTCAAGGGGTGGGGGGGTGGGGAGTACAAGAAAAATCTTGCTAATTGTGAGGAAAAAGGAAAACGCAGATCCTTTTACTCTATCCAAGGAAAACAGACTTACGCACTGGTGTAACTACAGAGCCAACGTCGTGCAGAAGCAGGGAAGGCTGCAGGGACGCTCCATCGCGAACTGCCCAGGCTGCTCTGCACCATTCCCACGTGCCACGGGGAAAAGAAAAAAAGAGTCGATAGCATCACCCCTGAAACAGCACAGGCTCACCGAGGGTCCCTCGGTGCAACCAATAAATACATTTTTAACCAACATCACTCTACGAGCCATAACGAGAACTGAAAAGGCTGTGCAAAGCCGATCGAACCGCTGCAAGCGACATCAAGCGAGCGTGCTTTGGGGAAAAAGCCACCACAAGTGTCCTCAATCAGGCAGGTTTTACACATCGGGGTCCCAACCCTGCAGGCCATGGGGATCAGCTGGCACAGATCCACCCACCCTGGTCCCTGGGGAAACGAGCGACGCTGGGGACGGTGGATGCACCCGGTCAGAGAGCAGGCAGCATCCCCATCGCCACCGTGGAAGCCCCTTTGCCATTGGCGAAGTGTCAAAAGTGCCGGACGCCACCGCCAGCCTCGCCATCGGTAGGGAAGATGCAAAAGTTATTCCCACGCGAGGGGAAAAAAGAAAGAAGATTTAAAAAAAATTTTAAAATTGGTCTTTTCTGATGGGAATCTCAGAGTTTTGCTTTAACAGGCATCACCCACACAACTAAAATGATGCAGAATAACTGATGGAATAACACGGAAGCCGAAGGGGGCTTTTCCCCCTCCGCGCTAGGAGCCGAGTATGGAAACGGTTAAGTCCCCCACTGAATAAATCAAAAGTTCAAGGCTGCAACATACCATGCCGTATTCCCCCTCTGCCTATGACAAGAACCAGAGAGCCCCCGAAATCCCAAGCATCCTGAGCGGGGTCTCCGCTGGCGCTCACAGGTTACACGCTCGGGGTCAGCGCCGCGGACCTTAGCTGCAACATTCATTTCCTGAGCGGGGCACGTCCCCCTGCCCATAAAGCTAATAAGAGCTTCCTCGCCCGGCCGCCCCGCGCCATGCGGCAGTGGCCAGGCGGCCGGGAATGCTGGTTTCCATTAGCCCCTTATGATGCCAGGTGCTGCTAATAAGGCCCATCAGCAAGAAACAAGAGCTGCCAAGTCGTCTTCGGACTCTGGAAGTAATCACGGGCAGAGTTTGGGGGGCTGCTGGCTTTTTTTTTTTTTTTTTTTCTTCCTTCCCCCCTTGTTTTCTATTTTTCTTCCCTTTTTTAAAGTTTCGGTGGCAACGGAACATAAATTGCCGAACGCTTGAAATAAAATAAAAAACAACTACTGTATCGGGCTACCAAAATTAACGCTAATAACATCTCACAAAGCACTTGGGATCCGATTTATCACGTTTATTGCTTTAATGGTATCCTGCATCTGTTTCTCACTGTGACATGTCGAGCAGTGCCAACATGCCTAATGGCATCAGTAGTACAACGCTCAGCTAATCCAGGCGGAAACAAACAGAGGTGAGGCTGGCAAAGAAAGAGGCGAACACCAGAATACTTCCCTACGCAGCTACCTAAAGTTTGCTACGGCACTAACATTACGGCTCCATGCAGACAGCGGACTAACAGGCTACACATGATGGGGATTGCCAGGCATTGCAACCGGGGCCTGGAGCCCCACGGGAAGCTGCCGTTTCCCTGAGTGGGAGCATTTCGGATCAGCGGGAGCACCGATGCCTGGTCCTGCACACCAGATGGGTGACAGCACCAATGCCTGGTCCTGCACGCCAGCGCTACTGCTAGCGGCCAGGTAGATCTGCCACTCCTCTGCGCTGCAGAAGGGGGAAAAGAGGGCAAAACTCTGCAGTTTAGGGCACTGTGGCCAGTTGCCAGCCAAGGTAGAAGGGCAAGCCTCCTTATTCCTACCCCAAAAATACTCCACCAGAGCACATGTCTTTTAGGCAACGGCTCAGCCACGAAACCTCAAAATGCCAAACTCGGACACGAAAACTGGGACGGAGGCTTTCCCCAAGGTGCACTCCGTCGTATGACAGCGAGGATGGGCACCTTCCAGCCAAAACCACTCCCAGGGGAGCAATTGCCTGCCACCAGCCTCCGCTAGCCTGCTGACACCATCGCCACGAAGCACTTTCATTTTCCAGCCGAGCATCTCCACCTTGCACAGACACGCACATGGCAAACGCTGCCAGCAAGCCGCATCGCTACGGTGGGCGAATTCCTGGACAGCATCGGGGTTCAGATGCTCAGCCGTGCCACCAGTGAACTGTATTGAATTGCATCCCCACCCGCAGCCTTCACTGTTGCTATCGATGTGAAAAAAATGAAACCGTGTCTTTTATGAAGTTTTAAGGTATTTAACTTCTTGATGACACATTACTCCGGGCTCAGCACAGCACTTGCGTCGCAGCTTGGGAGGTTTTTCTTCATACCAACAACACCAAAAAGGGCCACTGAACTATGGCTTTTTTTTGTCTGCAATTAGAAGCGACGATCGATACTAACATTAGATTAAGTTTGAACTTTGCTGAACCTAGGAGGAAATCTTTTATAAAAAAAATTGAAGAGTCGCCAACTCGATATACACTCAATTAGTCAAAATCGTAAGCTTGGTAAAGAAGAAAAAAAAACCAAACTGGATTGTGCAGCAGCTGGTGGGTTCGGGGACCCAAAAACCCCGGTCAGGGCCAGTGCCGAGGCTTGCAGCCGCTTGGCCACCAAAAGGTCATGGCTCAGCGCTCTCAACTTGCCGGTGTTATGACAGGGCACAGGCGATGCTGCCACAGGGCCGAGGGTGGCCGCAGAGCCACGCTCCCACACGGGGCTGGGGCAGACGACCATCCCTCAGGCACCCTCCATCACCTGGAGCGAGCGGCCCCCCCACGCCCTTGCTGAAGCCCAGTGAAACCCAGCCCTTCCCTCTCCTTTTTCCTGCGTGCATTTCCCATACTACTGAAGATAGGACCAACACTCAGAATGCTCCGAGACTATAAACTTATATATATTTATACTTATACAGGCATGTGTGCATGTAAACAAACATACCCGCCATATGTATACACTCGTTTGTGCAACGTAAACAGGCACAGCACCCGTTGGCTCGCTGAGCTCCTTGCAGAAAGAGCGGCGTCAGCTCTGGATGGGTTCGGGCTCTGTCTGTCACCTGCTGGGGCTTGGCACGTGAAAGCCGTCGTGCCGGGCAGCCGAGCAGCCTGCGGTACTGTTACGTACCCCTCCCCGGCAGCTGCCCCCGGGCCCCCAGCTCACTGCAGCTCGAGCACCTCCACATTCACTTCAAGGTCGGAAAGCAAAACCACAGCAGCAAATGCACAGCAGAAAGGGGTCAGCGAAAGCTGCTGGTTGACAAGCAACACCGCGGTACCCCCGGCACATCCTGTCCCCACTGCCAGCCAGCTCGGGGAGGTGGTGCCAGGACCTCAGCACGGGGCGCAGACTCCCCCAGACCATCTCTCCAGCAGGCACTGGAGCAGAGAGCAGCCTGTAGCGGGTATGGTGCAGCTGCCACCACCGCCAGAACTGCTCCAGCAGAGAGCTACGGATCCCAATCTAGCGTAGATGCTCTTTAACAGCTCCATGAATACAAGAGAATCCCACAAATCCTCCCCAAACGGTAATTTTCACAAGGTATTAGAAAGCAAATGCTATAAAAAAGCCACATGAGACCATGTCTACACACACACACCGCCCTGGATTTAGACCCGGGGGCGGGGGGGGGGCAGTAAGTTCATTTGACTGTTACCCAATGCCTTTCAACATGGACGGTCTCGCGGATCAGTTTAAAAATGGCTCAAAGGATTTGGCTCACCCTGCAAAGTTTGCCAGCGCCAGGTAATCTGTCAGAAAGCAAGAACAGGCTAACAGAGTTTGGCGCTGGCTTAAGCAATTGCCTGCGAGGCTTTGCTTGCAAGGGGCGACACTTGGCTCTGTGCTTCAGTCAGAGCCGGAGAGCCCATCGGAGCACGGCGTGTACCCAGCCTCCCGATAAGGATCACGAATAATTAAGAAATAATTAAGAAATAAGCTACAACCCCGCAGCCGTGGTTGCCAAAATAACCCAAGCCCAGGAAGGCACTGTGAGATACAGGCTGCTGCATTGGACAAGCTGGGCCATGCTCCCCCACCTCCCGACCGCTCGGGTGCGCGGGGAAGGATCCGACCTCACAGCCTGCCCTGCCTCGGGGCAGATCCTTGGCCAGCGGCAGGAGCAGCCGGGCAGCCCCAGTGTCTCCGTCTCCTGCGGCCGCACCGGTTGCTGCTCTTGGGCTCGGAGGGAGAAAGGGAGATGCTCGAGACCGCAGCAGAAAGGCACGTTAAAATTCTCTCTGAGCCTTCACTGCAGCTCTCCTCCGGTGACGTTCGGTCTGCATCACCGCACGGCCGGGGAAGAGCCGCACCGAGGTGGCTTCGGGCACGCTAACCACCACAAGCCCCAGCTCTCCCGCCTGAGACGGGGGAACAAAGCAGAAAGCGGCTGTGCACCCGCGCAGAGCCGGGAAACCCCTCCGAGGCGTGAGGGCTGCTCTCAGCGGGGTCTGCGCAGCAGCTCCAAGTCGCTGGCCGGACCGAGAGGTGACGCTGCCAACACTCGCAGAGCCGTGCGGGGCCAAGAACCCCAGAGTGGCGGCTGTCGCCCTGCACTGGAAATGTTCATGGGCTGAACATGCGGGGAACTGCCACTCGGGCACCCGACGCCAGCTCCGGCGCATCCCACACCGCTCGTGGGCGGCAGCCTCCACAGGCAGCGAGCGTGCTGGCAGCACTGGCTCCCCCACCAGAGGTGTGTGCCGGCACGGCCACCGTCCCTGGAGCGCGTTCTGTGCGTCGGGACTAATTAACCTGTTGATTCATTAAAAATCCGAGACGGTGCGCAGCCCGAGGAGGCTGCGAGCAGCTCCAGCACTGCACCGGTGCTGCCTTCCCCCAGGCCGGACGCTGCCGTCCTGCCGCGGGGCTGCAGCCGCACCAGGGGCCAGTGCTGCGCAGTGCTCGCCGAAGCACACCCAGCACCAAGGGGTTTGACCGGCGCTGCCGACTTAGGTGAGGTAATTAAAGCCACTCCGCTTCCCAGCCAAATCGGGGAACGAGCTCTGGTCCCCGCTCCCCCGATCGGGAGACGGTAAATGGGGGAGCACCAAACTCATGTGCCCGTCACAGCCACCATGCTCCCACCCCACAGCAGCTCCCCAAGGTGTGGGGCTTGGCGTGGGCACAAAGATCCACCCCCACCCCGAGCAGGGGAGCCCTGAAATTGCAGCCACAGGAGGTTCAACTCCAAACCCGTCCTCGCAGGGATGGACCTGCGGCTCTGCGGCAGCACGAGCCCTCCACACTCGCCTCAGTGTTAGCCAGCCTGACCTACGTGTTACTTCGTGCAAAGTGCAAGCATTTCATAAACCGGGAAGCTGAGCGGCAGAAAACTACCAGGCTAGCAAGGTACTGCACGCAGAGATCTCAAGCATTGCCGCTGCGGCCAGGCACGGGGACCCCGCAGGTCTCTTCTCCCGCCCCTTGCCCTGCACAGATGTGCCCAGGTGCTGGCGCAGGCAGGATTGGCTTTTGGCAGAGGGTGGGCGAGGGCTGCCTGACCCCACGGCCTCTCTTCACGTGCGGATCCCTAGCTCAAAGGGTAGCGACCGTGAGCAGTTCGGCGGACACCAGTCAGGGAAACCAGCGGGGTTTGTGCTAGCAGGAAACACCTATGGCCCGAGCCCCGTCCGGGCTGTCTTCCCCAGCCAGTGCTCGCTGGAAGGAGCCTTCTGGCATGGCTGCCAGACCTGGAAAAGCTGCGACAGCCGTCCCTCCGTGCGTACCGCTGTGGGTCCCGGTTTTGGGCTACGCAGCGGGAACTTCGCGCTGGCAGGCACGGTGCCTGTCCGGAAACCGAAATCCTCCAGCGAGATCCCGCCCGCCTGGTGCGGAACGCAGCAGCGCGCCATCGGCACTCACCTGTGCTGCTCGAGGGTCTCGTTGTCCGGCAGCTCTGCCCCGCACACGCTGCACTGCTCGCCCAGGGCCCTGCTCTCCGTCTTCATGCCGGCCGCCAGCTCCCCCAGCTTGCTGAACAGCTCCCGCTGGATGAAGCCCTGGGGCAGCAGCCCCCCGTAGGCGCTGAAGTCCATAGAGACGGCCAGGGCCGGCTGCACGTGCAGGGCGGACACCACGGAGGGCGGCACGCCGAGCACCGGCTCAGTCTTGTGGTTCGGCAGCAAGGAGTAGATGCCCAGGGGCTTGTCACCCTGGGCAGCGGCGGCGGCCGACGGCTCTGGCCCCAGCGGCAGCCCCTGGCCGGGCTCGGGTGGCGGCTCGGTGCCCTCCTCGCGGGCGTAGTGCAGTTCACGGGCGCTGGTGATAACGCTGCCGCGGGTCGGGGTGCCGGGCCCTTCCTTGCCCTTCTCGTCAGGTTTCTCCCCGCCGGAGGCACCGGGCTCGGCTGTCTGGGGGCTGTTGCGGCTGGAGGTGTCGTCCACCTGCATCGCTTCGGTTTTGACCTCAGCGAGGCCGGGGGGGCGGCGGGCGGCGGCAGGGCGCGAGTCCTCGGGGGTGCCAGGCGGCAGGGCACCCTGCAACAGCGACTGCCCGATCGTCATCAAGCTGTCCACTGCCGCCTTGGTGGGGCTCATGGCGGAGAGGGGGCCAAAAGAAGCGGAGGCGGAGGGGCTCTGGTCCGCCGCGGCTGCCGGCAGGCTCTGGCCAGCCGCACCGGCGTAGCCGCTCTCCTTGCCGGCGGGTTTGGAGACGAAGAGGCCCTTGATGTACCTCGACTTCCTCTCCTCCTCTTCCTCAGCAGCGGCGCCTCCGTCGGCCATGGTGACCTCGGCGTCATTGTCCTCGGAGGCCTGGATGGTCTCCAGGATCTTCAGGCACTGCTCCTCCAGGTACTCGATCTCCAGGATCTCGGCGGCGTACAGCAGGTCGTCCAAGTCTTCGACCTTGGCCTGCAGGGGTGGCGGTGTACGCGTACTCCAGGATCTGCTGGAACGTCTTTGGCGAGAGGAAGTCCAGGGTGTAATGCTGGCTGTTGCGGTGGAAGAGGATCTCGAACATCTTGCTGGTGCAGGCCAGCACCGTCCGGTGCGCGTGGAACTCCTGGCTGTCCACCATGATGACCACGTCGCACAGCGTCCCCGCCAGGCGCATCTGGTTGGCTTTGTGCAGCAGCCCCGTGGGGTGGCAGGGGTTCTGCAGCTGGATCATGCCCATCTTAGTCAAATCCATTGCGCTCCCGAGGCTCACTCATCAGGGTGCCTCGCCGTCGCTCAAATCTGGGAGTAGCTTTGTGTGCCGACTATCTGCGAAAACAAAAGGCGGAGGGGGGAGAGGAGCGGGGGGGAGAGAGAGGGGAGGGGAGGGGGGGGAGAAAGGGAGAGAAAGGGCAAAAAAGAGAGGAGGGCCGGGGGAGGAGGGGAAGGGAGGGGAGGGGAGGGGAGGGGAGAAGAGGGAGGTTAGCCCGCAGCCCGGCGGCGACTCGCCGAAAAGTTTCTGCGCTCGGCTCGGCGGAGCCGCGTCCCCGCCACTGCCGCCCGGGGAAGGGGGCGCGCCCCCCGCCACCGCCCGCCCGGCTCCGGCGCGGTCCCGTCCCGCGCGCAGGGCTCCGCCGAGCAGCGGAGACCCATCAGGTGCGCGGCGGGAGCCGGCGGAGCGCCGTCCCCGCGGGCGGGCGGGCGGTGGGGGTGGTGGGGGGGGGGGTGGTGAGGTGGCTGGGGCGGGGGGGGGCCCGGGGCAGCCCGCCGCCCGCCCCCTGCCCGCACTCACGGCGGCCGGCGGCTGCTCCGGCAGTTCGCACTGCCCGCTCTCATCGCCGCCGCCGCCGCTCGCCGCGCCGCGCAGCAAATCACCGCGGCGCCGGCCCACGGGCCGCCCCGCGCCCACGTCAGGCCGCCCCCACCCACCCCCCCACCCCCCCGCACCCCACCCACCCCCCACCTCCCCCCCCCCGCAGGCCGCCGCCCGCTCCATCTTGAGTGCGGGCGCCCCCCCCCGCGCATCCCCGGCCCCGCCGCGGCACCTTGCGGGGCGGCGAGCGGAGCGGAG
The DNA here is from genome assembly GCF_026419915.1 of Harpia harpyja. Classification (NCBI taxonomy): domain Eukaryota; kingdom Metazoa; phylum Chordata; class Aves; order Accipitriformes; family Accipitridae; genus Harpia; species Harpia harpyja. The sequence continues at coordinate 47,191,151 of NC_068943.1, read as the reverse complement.
CGCGGCCGGGGCGGCGGCTGGACAGCGCTGCCAACAACAAACATGGAGGAGCCGAGGCACCGGGGAACCGGCGGCGGCGGCAGCGCCGGGCTGCGAGCGGGGGCCGCCCGCCCCGACGGGCTGCGCCCACCGCCCCACCCGCGCCCTCACCCACGCGAGACAAAAGCGACCCCGGGGGTGGGGGACGGACGCGGGGGGTGGAACACGGGGGAACACCGGCCCCCGTGCGCCGAGCCTCCCCGACTCGCCGCAGTCCGGATTTAAGAGCCCGGCCCCGGGTCACCCGGCGCTACGGGGAGGCGGGCACCAGATTTAAGAGGGGGAGGAAGGTAAAAATCGCCCAGAACGCCAAGTTTCGGGTTCGGCGACAGATTTTGGCCGGGTGCCGTTCCGGGCGTGACGCGACACCGAGGACACATCGCCCCGATAAAGCTTATTTTGCCGGATTAAACCCCCACCCCGTGTCGGCCCTGCTCGCAGGTAGGGACGTGGTGGGTCCCCAATGCCCGAGGATGGGCGACCGGAGGTCTGCCAGCAAAGATCGGCGACGGCAGCCCGGGAAAGGGAACAAACCCAAATGGGCAGAGGAAAGGCCGGCACCTCTGTAATACCGACGATGACAGAAAACGGCACTGGCAGAGCGTGGGCCACGCAACGCCCCGCGCCGAGGCGGCTGCTCCCTGGGCTGAGCATGCTCGGCTGGGGTCAGCGGTGCCCGCACTCGGGGCACCCAAAGGCCCGCGTCGTCTTCAGGGGCCGGCGGGGCAGGAGCAACGCAGACCTCTCCCTCCCCGGCACTACCCCCGGCACACTGCAGCCAGCGCAGGGCCCGGCGTCGTCAGCTAAAACAACAAATACGGACGGTATTAGTACAAAGATACCCTTGGGGTAAAGCAGCGCAAATGTAATCTAAGGAGAACGTTATGGGGAAGTGTGTTTATAATTATAATGGGATTTAATGTACTTTGGGACCAGATGATAGCAGTCATTTAACGAGAACAGCCTAATAACAGAGGCCTCACAATGAAAGGCGGCGCTGCTCGGGTTATTAGACGCGTACGATAACGCAGCGCTCGCGGTAGTATACTTAAGGGTAAGGCATCAGCCACCCCTATTTTTTCAGGGGTTATAACTCTGCCGTTTAACTGGCGGAGAGTGAAAACACGGACCGCAGGCAGCCAGCGTGCCTGCAGTATGGTTTTTTTAATTGCCTGATACTGCTCGAGTTCCTCCCCCTCCCCGACTTTTAAATCCAAATGACTGAAAGGGGGGAAATAGCAAGACAGTGTGGTTTCAGGTGTTTGTTTACCCTCCTCTAACTTTTAAAAGGCTTGATTTCGGGACTGAAATTTTGCAGACGGTTAGGGGTATGTTTTTAGCGTAGCTCGCATGAAATTAAGCTGCGTGAGTCCCATTAGCAATAATGGAAATCCCACGGCTAAATTCCCAGGCAGCGTCCTGAAAATTAACCCCCCAGTCCTTCCCGTCAACTGGTGCGTTGCGCTTTTTGTTGCTCCTCTAACACATATAGTAAAAGCTACTGAGTTGTTTAAGAGACTAACTTCCCGCAGCTGCCTTGCCCAAAAGGTACCGGCTGGCCTGTCGACCCCGAGCAGGGAAACCCCCCGCGCCCCGAAGGCCTCCCCAGGCCCCCAGCATGCCGCTGCGTTGGTGTTATGGCTGGAGCGGGCTGGTGTCTTTGGAGACCTCCCTGGGCAGCGGAGGCTTTGAATGCGAAGGTTGTGTTGCCTTCAGAGGCAAAGCAAGATGGAAGAGCTGGTTAGACGACTCTGGCCAGAGCATCCTTCTGCAATCCACGTTTGCCAGCCAAAACCTACAAGATCCCCCTTCACTCGGGGATTTCTTTTCTTGCCCACCTCTCTGTCAGAGCAGGCCATGCCAAAGCAAGCTCTGGAAACCCCAGACCTCCCCCAGGCACCGTGGAGCTCTTTCTCCCGAGCCCTCTGGCCAGCCCGCGCTGCCTCTGCCTGTACCCAAGCCCTGTTTCCTCCCAAAGTCTTACAGTCTGTTCCCCCCACATGCCCGTGCACACACAGAGCTGGCAGATCCCTTGCTGGCAAGAAGACAGAGTGAAGACGGAGTGATTGTAACACGCGTAAAACGGGAAAAAGCCAGCAACTCTTGTCCGTGACCTCCAGCAGCAACTCCCTTTCCCCCAGCAATGCCCCCCACATGCTGCATAGGGGAAATATGAAAGAAATGCCAACTCCTTCCTGCAGAGCCTTGGCAACGGCGCCCATCGCCTCGCTTATGTCGGGTGCTTCGCTCCGGAACGGAAAGGGCCGATCTGGATGCATTTGCAAGCCAAAGAGGAAAAGCAAAAGCAGCCCCTTGCCTTCGTGCCCCGGAGAAGGGAAGGAAAACCATCTCCCAAGTTCCAGCACCAGACCTGCCAGCATGCCATGAGCCCGGTGGCTCCAGGGCGGGAGGTTCTTGCCAGAGCAGGAGCAGCCCCAGTGGCCCTGCAGGGCGGGGGGGCAGTCACAGGGCTGCCCAGCACCTGCAGCCCCCCAGGTGCAGCACACCGAGATGCCGAAACAAAGCTCGGGAAGCCACCCCTGCGGCCTTGGGGGTCGTTTCCCCGCGCCCTGGCGCAGGAGTTAATCGCTCGTCACTCCCCCCCCCCCAGTACCTTCCCTTTCCCTCCCATCTCTCCCCATCAGTTTCCAATTTATTTACTTTTCTGATCTTAATCCCCACCTTGTAGTGTAACGTGTTTATTAGAAAAGAACCAGCATGTTAAATGAAGCCAAGCTGGGCTCTCATGTTAAATAGCAGTCACGCCCAAGTGCCTCTCCATGTGCCATTACTCCAAGTGATTGAGGCAATTTCTTCCTCCGCCACGAGTTTCAGTTGTAAATCTCTCAACCAGATACGGGGGCAATGATGTGCTGCCTGGTGCGATTATTATTAACCTCCAGCATTAAGCTCGTGAGACGTCCGTGGTTTCTCAGGAAGGTCTTCCTGCCAAAGGGCCAGGCGGAACACGGGCGTCCTTCCTGGGAAACCTAGGGATCCCTTCAGATCCACTTGTAGCCCCCAGGCCTGTGTTTATTTTGTATGGGGAGACGTGAACGTTGGCTTGCCTGACAGAAATAGCCCGGTAAGCATCAGCGGGCTCGCAAGAAGAAAAGCTCCACAAAGCATGGATAGGGCAAAGTCATGGCCTGGAAGTATTTGAGGGATGCCAGCAAGAGCAGCTTCAGGCTGCTCCTCCGGGACTCAGCTAGGCACACGGAGGAGGAAAATAAAACAGAAAAGTCTCCAAAGTTACATTAAGAGAGGAAATCCCTTGTTCAGGGGGATTAGCCCACAAAAAACCATGGCCGAAGACAACTTTTTGGCAAGCAGGTCCCCCAGCATCATCCGTCCTGCGCCAAGAGGAGGGAAGGAGGACTCCCCCCAGCTGGCTCCCCTCCGTCACCGCCCGAAACCTGTGCGCAGGCAGCTTCTCCTTTCCCTCTCCCCCGGGTAAATGCACTTTTCCATCACCTGCACTCCCCAAGCAACATTAGACAGACTCCTCATGCCCCGCTTTCCACCCCAGAGAGGGACGCAACGAAATGGCTCCCACTTCTCCAGCTTGCTGGGCCCTGAATTTGGTTGCCCCCAGCCCAGCTCTGCCCCCCGGACCTCTTCCCCCTGCTGCTTCGGAGAACCGGCTGGCACACACCCAAGCTGCGCACAGGGCGAGGGGACGGAACTTTCCTACGGTGCAGCTCATGCGTTTTCTGATGAATAGTTTTGTTTCACTTTTGGCATCTTTGGAGGGTTCTCCGGTCTTGCTGGTGTGGAGCTGAATTCTGAAACACTGGAACAAGGATTTTGTGCAAAGTAAGATCCGTTTTAACAGAAATCAACAATCCATGACTTCTAAGAACTGGTTTTTGCTACCGCTCCAGGCTTCCAGAGAAGTTTACAGCATCCAAGCTCTCGCGTGCGCATGCACGGGACCAGGATTTTGTCAGGCATGGTAGCTTCGCTCAGAGACAGGATAGAGCACGGTGCTCCACTGTTGCACGCGGCAAGCTGACAGCTTATGAAAAGATGATTAAATGTGTTAGACTTTATTTAAAAAAACCCAAACCTAAACGCACAAAGCTGTTTGCAAGGGGGAGGGAGGAAAGCCGCCGCGGGCCCCTGGAAGGCTGCGCAGCGTGCAGCCACGGCGCGTTAAGCTCCCTGTGAAACCCATTGATTAGCACCAGGATCCGTCCAAGCCGTGCGGATATCGGACCCAAGCGCATTGTGGCGGCACGGGGGAGTGGAGGAGTCAGGAACAGGCCCTTTATTGTGCCCCTGCTCGCCGCACAAAGGGAAGCCGAGAGTCACTCTGAGGATGCAGCTGGTTGGGGGGCTGCGGTGCGGGGCGCAAGCGGTGCGGCTTTGCGCTTCTCTGCAAGTTACCCACGTTGCAACTGAGGCCAAAGTAAATAGTTGCAGGAGCATGGCTGTGGCCAAACCCGACGGAGCTGCATAGGAGCTCTCCCGTTGTTGCAGGGAAGGTGAACATGTAAAGTCGAATAATTCAGACGGAGCTAACTAGACACGCCTGGACCGTCACAGGGCAAGCACGCTGCAGAAACCCTTGTCTGCCTTTCCCCACGCGCCTGCCTTTTCCCTTCAACCTACCGGCCCTGGCTCGGCAAGGGACACAATCCAGCCAATGCTCGAGCATGCGAAAAAGGCATGGCAGCAGCCATGAGGATGACTGCGTCACCCGCCTCGTGACCCAAACAGCCTGGTGTGTCACCGTGCACATCTGCGTGGCTCCGCCGGGCTGAACGGGGCCACTGCACGCGTGCGTCTGCGTGCGACCAGCGGCTTCCCAGCCTGAAAAATCCTCCTTTTCCTCTGGGTTGGTTGTTTTTTTTTTTCAGCTGGGCTCCTTTAAGGGATACCGCATCCGAGCAACAAACAGGGGACACTAAAATCCTTACAGCTCGACATTTCTGCTCCTAAGCACCACTCCAAGTCCCAACTTTGCTCATCCAAGCAGCGGCTCACAGCCATAGATAGGTTTGTGCTGCGGCGAGGATGACCGAATCGATGCCGTTACAGCAAAGGAGCGGATTAGCATCCCTCCGGGTCTTACCAGGGCTGGGTTGTGATGCACAAAACACCAATGAAAGGAGATAAGAGCTGCTCGTGGGCTTCCAGGAGTGTGTCCCTCCATTCCTCCACCTTTGTCCAGGTTATAGATGCCGCGCAGTCCCTAAGACAATGAGGCTAATTAGCGGCTTACAGCCCTGAGCCGGCAAAGGCTGGGAGGCTGAGTGGGAGCTCTGACTCAGGAGGGTGGCAGCCCTGGCCAGCCTTCCCGCATTCCTCCCCTAAATCCCCCACACAAAAGGGAATTTAGCCACAGTGACTCAGCGAAGGAGCACAAACTTTACAGCCGGGCTTTGAACCGCCCTGTTTGTGTATTCCCCCCCAGCAACGCGCTGCCGGGTTAGTAATTAAATAAAAATGTCTCCCTCTAGCAGGCTATGACCTAATCATTTGTACAGTACCTATTTTTAGCGTTACCCTTTGTACGTATTTGAGAGAGCTCGAGCCAAAGGCAGCAACTTTTGAAGTCCTAATAAGCGGGAAGGGGGTTGTCTTTGTTTAAGTTACTGTGTAATTATTTTTCCTCTTTCCCCCTTCTCTTAACCTAAAATATTTGATGTCCCGTGTGGGACAAGAAGAGAGATGTGCCGAGGCTTTAAATGTCAGCCCCAACCGTACAGCACTGAGGAGGCTGCACGCGTGCTCGGTAAAGTTCATCCCAGAAAAAAACCCCCTTTTAAATAGAGCAGAATCTACACTGGGGCCTCAGCAACGTGCTTTGGGGGGGGGGGGGGGGGGGGAAGGGGGGGGCTCACTCTGCCCGCCAAAATAGGGGATGCTGTAGCCAGGTTAATTTCCGAGTTTCAGCCTGCTTTTCCCCCATCTACCTAACCTCCCTTTGATTTTTGCTTCTCCTCAGGATTAATTTGGCGCTGGGGAAGGCAATGGTTTCAATGCAGCAAGACATCATTAATGCTGGCTGGTGTCCCCCCTGCAGGACTGCACCTCCACCCAGGAGCCCCCTCTTAGGGGGAACGTTCCTTCTCCAGAAGGATCACGCCCAAGTTTAGCCACTAACAAGAATTCCAGATGAGTTAAATACCCATCGCATGCTTTTCTGAGCGCAAGATTAACGTATCATTAATATATTGCTTAAACCTCTTCCTGCCTTTAAACAGGACAGTTTTCAAGAGCCCCTGAACCACTCTGGAGTTTAAAAAACCTGCAAGTTGCTCAGGACCACGAGCGGCATTGGCCAGCCTGTTGAAAGCAGCCAGTTTTCATGCCCTCGCGATACTCAAGTTCATTTACTGGGGGGAGTGAGCCAAATCCTGCATTGCAACTGCCGGGCGAACACCTTTACCCCTGATTTCATCTTTCCTCTCTAGCAAGTGCAAAGCTCCATGTCCCGTTTCCAGTTGCATGAGTCATCTGTTCCCCTTTCCAAAAGGAGAGAGATATAGATATGGATATATATATGTGCCTCTGTGTGCATGCACACAGAAAATGCATTACTGTTTTTGACAGTGCAAACAAAAGCCCACGCTTGTGGAAGCCTTTTCCCCTCTTCCCTTCGCATATCTGTGCATTAAATGTTCACACAAAATGCCTTCACAGCTGGGAAAACTTCTGCCAAAAGGGGCTCCTCCTCCTTCCCTTTCTTGCACCAGGAAAAAAAAAAAATCTAGTGGCTGAATCACACATCATACAGATCCTGTTTCTGAGATGATCTAGCTGCATAATGAAGGTATTTTAGTCCCAGATTAAATTCCCGTTCATCTCTTCCATCATTCCTAACACCCCTCTAAACTGTACAGCTCCAGAACGTACGCGAGAGTGAGAATAAAGTCTGAGGCCAAACGTTACGGTCTAGGTTCAAGGTTAGATATTAACTGATTTTATTTTCTTAATAATTGCCAGAAGATACAATAAACCCCCGGTATCTTATCTGGTCACAGATTCCTAAGTGACTGAAACCTCACATAACATTTGTGCCTCAAGACAGCTTGCAAACCGCCCTTTTCAGGGGAGAGATTTATGAATCCCTTGTGAAGGTCGGGAGAAATCGGCGTGTTCCAGCTCGGTCACAACGTACGCATCCACTGCCACGAATCCCACGGACAAGGGCTTTGCAGCCCAGTTGCACGATGGGGCCGGCACTGGGACTGGGAGGCAAGCGTGAAGGAGCCACAGTGCCCTTGGATCGTGCGACGTTCATGCTGGAGAGAGCTTGGCACGGTCCACCTTCATCCACAACACATTCCCTGCTGGAACGGCTCGATCGGCCTCCCAAGAATGAAAGTAAACACTCCTGCAAAGCCGTTCCTGGATAAGGCTGATCTGCCCAGGGCCAGAGGTTCACACGTGCTTCTGCAAGCGGCTGGGGATGCAAACGGGGGAGATGGCAAGGCTTGCGATGCAGGCAGCTGACATGGCTGTCACTGGGTGTGTGGCTGCTTCCAAAATCCCCCTGCCTCCTCCCAAGGTGTAAAGTCCCTTTTGAAAGCCAGCCCGCTGTTTCTCACCGGCGTGCTCTCACCCACCACTTCTGCTGCTTCAGGTACTTCATCCTTAGGCTGGGAAATACCAATTCCACTACAAGTGAACCAGAATTCCATTTCTCTGCCATTTGAGGAAAATTTCTCCATTCAGAAAAAGTTCTCCATCAAACACTCAATGTCAGAGCATTTGTATTGCCGCTCTCACTATGGAAAGGGATACAGCATCACCAGATTACTGTGGGTCCTTGGTGCTGTGCAAAGGGATCAACGGGGCAGGCAGGGAGCCTGCTCCTGGATTCACAAAGTGAAATGGCTTTGCAGGGGGGGATTCCAGCCCCAGAGGCTTTTGAAGGGGCACATTTTGGAAACATCCCTTCAAGGTATCAGAAGGGATTAAAAAAAAAAAAATTGCAACTCTCATGAAAGAAGTAATTATTTCCAAGGAGGGTGAAATGGAATAAGAAAAAAAAGTTTGAAAAGCCTAAAAGCAGATAGGAGTTCAGAGCCACTGAGAGGTTCTCTCAGCACAAACAGCTCATTTCCTATCCCTCTCCCCTGCCTTAGGGAGGCAATGCTGTCACTGCCTTAATCCTCCCCAAGGGCTGCAGGACCCATGCCCCTGTAGCAAACCAGCCGCGCACCTTTCCTCCCCATAGGTACCTCGCTCGTTATAAATGCTTCCCAATGGCACGTGGGTGACACACAGGGCATATCACACAGCGGCAGCAGTAGCACCGGGACCACAGGTGCTGGATGGAAGAGAAATTTACAGCCTCTACAGAGGGGCACTGAGGCTGGCAGGAAGGGGGTGTTGCAGTGACTGTCTGGCAGGGAGAGCTTAAACCCGGTGGCAGGTCAGTTGTCAGGGGCAGGGGAACGACTCACAGTTTTGGAAATAGGATACAGAAAAGCAGGTTTAACTCCCAGCCCGCTCATCGGTGGACACTGTACAATGGTGCTGAGCAAGGGGAGTTACTTAAATACAGTTTTTCGGGTGAGAAATGCCTGACTTCAAATGTGTTCTGCAAGGGTGGAAGCAGCGTAGATCTCATGTGCTCACCGTGCCCAGCTCTGGGGCCCAATCTTTGGCCACGCTTATACTCTGAGTGAGCGCTTTCACTCCCAGGACCTGGCTTTGCATACAGTACTGCATGCCATCAGCTGCGATAGAAAACAAAAGCTTGTGGGCTCCTGAAAAAAATGGCTTGCTTTCAGACATGAAGCAGTGCTGCCTTAACTGGCAGGTGAAATACTTCACGGGTGTTGCTCAAGAGTTCAGCTGAGGTGAAGAGAAATAATCCTCGCTGGCTTTAAAGCCTGCAAGTTTTGCAGTAATACCGCTCCTCATCGCACCCCTCCCTGGGAAGAGGGTTTCCAGCAGGATATGGGTGGCTCCGGAGTGTGCACCAACAGATCAGCCATGCAGCGAAGCTGCTGTGGCCGCCGCATACAGACCGAGCCCAGCGCTGGACTGAGCGCTCTCATTTCAGCTGCCGACCACGGGAAGAGCAGTTATTCTGTACACCGAAGGTGGTTTTGAAGTGGTCATCGCCATGGCAATTATCTGAGAGCATCCTGCCCCACATCCCAGGGCGCAGAGCTGCTCTGGCCTCACCACTGGCTGCTGTCGGCAGGAGGGTACTGTGTCCCCCAGCCCAGTGGCAGCAGCCACGGGGCTGCCTCGACCCCTGCGACTGTTGGCAGGGGAATTACAAAGCTGATGCTGCGCTGCTGCAGTTAGCTGCGTAAAGACAAGGGGACCCCGCTTGCAGGACTCCAGCTGCTGTATCTCAGCTAACGCATGCAGCGAAAGAGTTGTTTTCTTCTTGTTTTTGCATCTCCTTCAGGCTTCTGACAGGGACAGCAATTGCCAAAGATGTAATACGCACCTCCGGTCTGCTGGGCTTCATGCACCTGCAGCAGCGGCTGCTCAGGGCATCCCTTCCCTCCCGGTGAGCCTGGGCAAGGCTGGACCCGCAGGGAGAGCAGGGCACTGCTCCCAGGACATGCTGCCTCCCTCCCGACCAGCCGCACTCACGGCAAGGGGCAGTGGCACCAGGCATCTGCCAGTGACTCTTGAAAATCGGAAAGCTGACAACAGGAATCAGCTTGGAGCAGGCTGGGAGGGAAACCACCTCACTTAGGCACAAGCATGAGCATTGTCCAGGAAACTTGGCAGTGTTACTTGTGCCTCAAGCCCATGCTTTTTGACCAATTGCTGGAAATTGGGAGGCTGCCATGGGATACTGTAATAGGATCAGAAAGTCTGGGTTAATCTGTGCTTTCATTACTACTCAGATTTAAATCACACTTTGTCAGAATCACCTTTTGGATGTGTTTATTCTAGGGGGACCCAGTCACAGAACAGGAATGGAAAAGTACATTTTCCTCACATGTTGGCCACACAGTGCCTGAGATGAGACAATTCAAGTGACCTGTGACCCGAAACGCTGTCCCTGTCTCTCATAATCCTAATCCTGCTGAAAAGAGGAACCAAGTGCAAGTGTAACTCTGCATAACACTCACAGCCTGGGCTGCAGGCAGGTTGTACTCTCCTCCAAAGACCACTAAACAAGCATACAGCTAAGATTTTTCTCTTTTCAGGGTCAGAATGCCTATCGTTATGTTCCACAACCAGGCTCCTGATTTGCTCTTTCCACTGGCACAACCACCCCCTTATAGGTCCTTCTGCGGCGTAGAAATCAGCAGCGTGTGCACACGTCGGCACCCAGAGTGCCGCGATGCGGTGCCCAGAACTGCTTCTGCAGGGATGAAGTTTGGACGGTAGTAAAGGACAGTGTGTGCTAATCAATCCCAGCACCAAGAGTGGCAGACACCAGAAAGCTAGCGCCTTCACAAACGCCATAAAAATCAAGAGGTATAAGATGACGCACACTTATGTGGAGGTGGGTCCTTCTCCATCGGTGCTCCCAACAAGGTCCCGTGCTCAGAGGGAGAAGAGGGGGGAAGGAAAGAAGATGAGTGAGAGCGCTGCCTGCTGCAAATATTGACATAACCATTATGGGCATGTATAAAACTCCCATTTGCGTGATGCGAGCGTGATATTCTTTGAATACTTCTGTCTCGAGGAATTCTTTATTTTGCCATAGAAGAAAAATGTTTTCATATTCTCTCCTGCCGTTCAGACCTGCAACCCAGCGAGCCCTTTTGCCCTTGAGAGCCATAACATTATTTGTTAACATTTTTATGATGCCAAATGGTCTGTGCTAGAACGGGTGCCATTCTTTAGCTGGGAAACCATATGGCATGCCGAGTAATAAATAAGGTATTGTGATAGTTAATGAACCTAATTGCTAGCAAAGGCTTTAATACAGAGAATGTGCTGCTGAGAATTTAGCACCACATTAGAGATGCAGCAGAGCTCCTCTGACTTCTGAGGCTTAATTTAAGTTCTATATTGCAAACTCCAGAAAATAATTCCAAACCCTCCTGCTGGAAAAGCAACCTGCTGGTAGACTGTGATTATACTGAATTACTAAAATTGCAATCAATTTTATACACTCAGTTAACCCTTGCTAGGGAACTCGCCTCCCCATGATTTGAGGGGAAGCCACTTCGAAGAGGTACCGGCGCCAAGTGAGTGGCAGCATCATGGTCATCGTCCTCAGCATGACCTGTCCTCTCTCTGGCATCTCCCTCTTCTGGGAGCAACCCCTTTTCCCGGCCTCTCCACCCACCAGCCAAGCTGACGGTAGGCAAAGCAGGGAATAAAAGCCATGATTAGGAACGGTCACCGCTATTTTGCTCCGTGACTAACTTATTAACTGCTGTCCTCACATCACGGCAACCAGACATGGCAGAAAGTGCAGGTGCTGCCTCTGCCTCATAGCGCATGGGCTCCCGGGAAGTGCTCACACGCTTGGAGAGAGCAGCAGAAGCAAACTTAGAGAGTTTAACTTTATTTTTGACTTTCTCATCCCTGGAGGGCAGATCAGCTCTTCTGGCCCAATGAAATCCCCGGCATTGCTACGGATTTTAAATTTTAAAAGGTGAGCCCTTTCAGCCCAGAAAACCCTCTGACGACTCACACCTGCAGAGGGGCACCAGCACTCGCCAAGATGCTGCCCCTGCATCTCACATGGGTACAGCCACTGCTCCCACCCTCTTGCACAGCGGCTTTTTAGAGCAGCAAACGGAGCTGCAGGACACTGAATATTCCCCGTTTGGCTGATGTATAGCACACCACAATCCACAGGCAGGTAAGGAGGTACTGGTTTCAGAAAGGCTGTTCTGGAAGAGCTGCGGTTCTCCCAGTTGCAAACACAGACCCACTGCCCCGTGCGGAAGGGACATCCCCTGCCATGGACAATGGCCACCCTGCAGCAGGCCCACAACCTCTTCTGAGGACTGCTCCTGAACGCTCACCAGCATTGGAAAGCATCGCTCAGACTCTGCACATCATCCCCTTAAATCACTTGTCTTTATGTATAAAAAGCCACCCTCTGGCTGGCAAGCCCTTTTTAGAGATGCAGCCTTCCCTAAGAGGCCATCCGCCGAGCCAGCTGCCCAGAGAGACCCGACAAGTCCTCGGAGAAGAGCAGCGCTGCTGCTCTTTCAGTCCCTCCGGCAGGGCAAGGGGGGAAAGAGGTTATTGGTTTCTTCCCTGCTCTGATTGCACTCGGCCATCCTGCAGTCACGTCCTTCTGCTGACAACGGGCAAGTCAGCCCTGTAAGGCAGCGACATCCTGGCTCGAAGAACGAGGGAGGGAGACGAGAAGGTTCCCCGGTGGGTCCGCCCTTCTCCATCCCTCCACACCAGCCCGCTGCCTTGTCCTTGGCCACCAGCAGACCTCTCCCGCCCCTGGCTTCGGGCAAGTGAGACAGGCTTGGTGCATGCCCTGGTGACGCAGGGTGTCGAGGCAGGAGGTGGCTGGGGCGAGCGCCTGACGGTAGCATCAGATGAGGAAAGTGCCGAGATAAAGAGCAGCACAGGGCGGATTTAATACTGTACATAAATACACTTTACAATCTGGGGAAGGCTCGGTGCTAAGAGGAAACCATTGGAATATTTTATCGTGATGCAGATCGAGTGAAAAGACTGTGAATAAATAAAAGGGAAGATAATTATTTGATGGAGTTCTCTTACGATATGCCACAGCGGGGAATACTTACGGAGAATACATATTACTAGAGAGACACAGCTATTCAAGCATCAAACTAACCTATAAATTGTCAGAGTAGAAAATTGGAGGAGAGGAATGGATGGGGTTTTGGGCACCGCTCTCATCAGTAACGCCGGGTTACGCTTTCCACCTTCCCCATCACAATTCCCCCTGCCCGAGGAGTCACAGTCCCTGAAAAAGGGAAGGCTGCCTCTAATAAACGTCTTCCAGAAATTACGGCCGAGCCACTACAGTACGGAGATGGCGTCATTTATCTCCCCGCCATCTGCGTGGGCTCGTTGGGCCGGGTGGCAGCAGCCTGCTCCCAGGAACCCTCATCTCTCCTGCACTTTTGCAGGGTGAGAAGGTTCGTCAGCGGCACCCAACGTGCCTCGTTAACAATTCCTCCCTGGGCCCCGCGCTCCTGTCTCTAACCACAGCCTCTCAGACTGGCTTTCAGCTCGTCCCATGCACACCCGTTTCGGAGGGGAACCCCCCACACAGGAGAGGGTTTCCAGCTCTGGGACCAGGCACATCCATCCCCTACGGTGCATTTCCCAGCATCTTCTCCCTTGAGCTGGAAGCTAACTGCCAAGTCCCAAGCTTTTCTGCAATGGGGTACGTCCCTGAACTACACTTCTCGCCCACTCCCTAGCCAAGGGTCTCCAAGAAAGCACTTTGCAAGCACTAACGAAGCAGTGCACGCTCGGCAGCATTACTCAAGAGCGGTTTTCCCCGTTTTGGGGAGCACGGCAGTGATTTACCTGAGGTCAGAGTGCTTCCTTGAGGCAGAGCTGGAGGGAGCCCAACACTCCCTGCCTCCCGCTGGCATGGCTCTGACCAGCCCTGGCTCCCTCCAAGCCAGTTACCGGTTCACATCTCCCAGTTAATAATTATGTATTAATCCAAACGACTTCACCCACCGACATTCTTAATGGCCAGCTGCAGCTGTAAATAACCCACAAAATCTCATTTGTGCAATGCAGAAATGCAAGCTGTTGTGATGCTTACTGCACGTTAATTTATCGGTTATCAAGCCATCGATCCGGATGGGCTCCAGAGCTGCGCCAGGGACCCGGCATGCCGCCCCAGTATGGGGCCAGCCGCTGCCACTGTAAATGCCGGTGATAATTGTAGGCAGGCATGCAATTAATAAAACAGCTGGTCTGCTTTTCACACTCTGAATTGCGCCCTTGCTGCAGCATGGGGACCCCAAACTTCACTTATGGGCATGCATCGCTTTCCCCAGAGAGGGTGATTTCAACATCAGGGAGACCTGACATTGCCTGGAGCAGAATTGCACCCATGAACTTTCCAAGCAAGTTTAATGAATGTAAGAGTAACACAGCAGGTGCCCATTAACCTTTCCCCTCCCAGGCAAGTCACAAGTTGAACATATAATCCCTGTAGTGTGGCTGCTATAGGAAAATCTTCACTGGACATCAAAAATACTATATTGCTTTTCCAAAGGCTACCTCGGGAATCCGATAAAGACAGCACAGACAAAATCGAAACCATGCCGATACAGTCTGTGGGTAACGACAGTTTGTTATACAGCTTGTTTAATAAAGTGCCACTCCTGGGTTTTTCCCTTTTCCCAGGATTTTTGGCCCTGTTCCTTACCAAAGCACCCCTTTCACCTGTACCTTCCCTCCTGCACGGCACCGACTCTCATTCCTGGAGGTAGGTGGGATGCAAGTGGATGATGGGAGGGGACCGAGGAAGACCTCCCTCCCTGCTGGGGTCTGCTCCTGCCCTGCCGAGCCAGCTTCCACCCCACGCCTGGGACAAAGGCTGGGGACCAGGTCTGTGCGGGTGTAAATGGCTTTACGCTATTTACCGACGGGGCTGATGTCATTAGATCTGAACATCTCCCATCTCTCTGGGGGTGAAGGAAACCTTTGGTTCCTTTATGGGCAAGATGCAAGAGACAGCCTGTGTTGCATATAGACAGCCTCGTGTAATTAGTGGAGGTGCTCGTTATTTTAGGCGAGACTCGCCACCGTTTCCAAAACCACGAGCAAGAGCAAAGTCAGTGCCGAATGCAGGATACCTTTAAGGCTGGCTCAGATAATAAAATCAAAGGCAGACTGCTGATGACAGGTCTCCCTCCCTCCCTCTGGCTGCTAGAAGGGAATTGCTCAGTCACCTGCACCCAGAATAGGACTTTGTCCCCATTCCCGTCATTAATTTATTGCCTGTGAATTAGTGGGGCCCCAGAGATCCACACAGCCCACCTGTTCCCCTCGCCTGCCTCCCCGTGCCCAGCTCTGACATTTAGAGGCTCGGCGGCAGGTACCGACACCAGCAAATGGTCCCATAAACCATCCGCTAATGTGGTGACTGCCAGCACGCATCCACCCCGGTCCCTCCCGGAGCCAGGGAAGCCGGGGTGCTGCCACTGCGCACAGGGAGCCGAGAGGAGCACCATGCCCAGCTGGCGGGATGGACACATGCAACCAATGCATTTTTAAATAGGTCTTATTTTTCCCTGGTAAAATAGCTTTTAATAATGCAATAGCAGGGATGTTCAAAGGCACGATGTAAGGTACCCTGTTTTCGGGGACTTGCAGCATGGTACCCTGTGCTGCTGATCTACAGAAATCTCCTCGCCTGGTTTCGTCCTTTCAGCAGAGGTTATGCTTACGCGAGTATTACTCCATTTATTCCAAACGCACAACACTAATTGCTGCCATTCTGGACTCAAAACAAATTGGCCCTAAATGCATTTTTGCAAAACGAGATGTACTTTGTTAAAAGGGGACAGGAGGAGGGTGATTTTTAAAACCGCTACTGCCGTAATGCGATGAAATTACCATGTAGCACGCAGGGGTCTGAAAGCTGCAATTAATATCCCACACCTTTCCGAATCCTTTGTGTCATGACAGTCCCAGGAAAATAGTGGCCGGTCTGGGTCTGCAGCAGGGACCGGTCCCCCCGCTCCTCCCCTTGGACCCACCACAAAAGCCGGGATGCCGAGTGCCTCATCCCCTTCCCAGAGACATGGGCAGAACCAGCAGTGCATAAAAACCCAGCGGGCCTCCATTTGCACACTGTGGCTTTTGGCTTGTCTGCTGAGGAACGAAAGCACCAGCAAGCATGGCGCCCACTCACCCGGTTGGCTCGATTTTCGGACATCTGAGCCAATGTCAGCCACATTCAGGGACGTCAAGCACAGCACATCTCTATGAGTTGCAGAAAAACAGGCAGCAGGGTTAAAGAGAGCCCCTCTTGGTGTTCCCATCGAAAGAAAAGCTACAGGGTGGTCATCAGACACCAGCACGTCCACGTCAGACCTAAACCTGTAGGGACCTCAGCTTCATGAGTTCTACCTCTTCATCTGTCCCCTCACACCATGGGAGCTGGGAGCAGCCAGATTCATTGCTAATCACAGGAAAACAAAGAGGTTTTTTAAAATAACCTGTAAACAATCCCTATTTAAGAGGGAAAGCTCTCCACCTAAAGCAGCCTACCAAGTACGAGCAGCTGCATAGAGGCAGTTCAGCTCTGCTGACTGAAGCTGCTGCTACTCTGCCGACTCTGGGGTTGATTTGCGCCCACAAGGGATGTGGCCCTAGGAGCATGTATTTGAGCAAACACTTCTCCCTTCGCAGGTATCAGCCCCTCCAAGTAGCTTTTTATTGCGATGCAACCCAGCTCTGCAGTCAGAGGTTAATGCCACCACTGGCAACAAGCGCTTCTTGGCTGGGCTGCCAGCAAAAGGGAAGCAAGACGTGAATGCACTCCAGAGCTCTCCACAACTCCCACTGCCAAATCCAGCCGCTCTGCCCAGACAGCAGGCTGCAGCACAGCTCCCTCTTGGCTTCCTGTGCTGGAAGGGGGTGAGAGCATCTCGCCTAACAGCACAGAAAAGGACAGTTGGACAACTCATCCCACCTGCCTAAGAAGCTGAAGAACTATTTCTCCCCCAGCTCAACACGCTCGGGGAGAGCAAGAATCATGCCGAGGCTGGAGAGCACCCCCAGCACCTATGACACGACTAGGAAAGGTTTGCAGCGCAGCCCATTTTCACGAGCCATAGTGCAGAGCGCTTGCACCACATGCCACGGGTACCTTCACCCCTCGGACATGCCTCTGTTTGCTGTTATCGCACAAGGCGTGGGACAAGCAGCGGGAGAGGTCCTGAGCCAGCCCAGCTGTGGGGATTTGCAGGGGCAGGCACGTTCACGTTTCTCCTTGCTCTGAGGCTCCACTGCCTTGGTGCCCAAAGCAACCCCAGCGCAGAGACCCAGCTCGCGCCAAACTTTCCGGAGCCACCTGCTGCATCTCCCAGAGCCATAGGGATTTGCTGGCTGGGGCATGAATAACCTGGCTGAGCGACCCACTGCCACCACAGCTCTCGTGCAGAGCTCTGCACTGTCAGGTAAAGGAAAGACAGAGGTTGGAGATGAATCACGCTGTGATTTCTAGGCAAAGTCCCATTAATGAAACTGCTCAGAGGCATTGTGGTTCTTAGGCAAGTACTGTAGAGATGAAAGCCTTATTTATGAGTAAGCTATATCTGCAGAGGGAGCAATAAACTGCAAAGCAAAGTATGCAGGTTTGCAGCAAATGCTGTAAAGTTTTACACTCCCGAAAACTAGGAATAAAAGATATACCCATTTAAACCAAAGTGGATGGAAAGGGTTTCCACAGGACTGTAAAACAGCTTTATAATAGTTAATTGCTAGTTTCTCGTTGCAGCACAGAGAAATTTAAACCAGAAAAAGGACTGTTTACATCCCCATCGAAGAGCAGTAGAAAAGAAAGGAGAGCGAGAGGCAGAAAGAGAAGAGCGCAGGGGAACGTGAACCTTTTGTTCGGGATCCTCTGCACCACGCGGAGGAAGAGGCGTCTTTTGTTCCCTGCGCTGTGCCGCCCAGCCCCGGCTGCTCCCACTCCCCACCATGGGCAGGAGCCACTCAGGGAGCCAAAGCCACGGGGTGAGACCCGGGGCAAGACCCCAGCAGCGTGCCCGTTTATTAATTATATATAATTTAACTAAGATCATATCGATGCATGTGCAACAGAGAAAATCAGGTGAACATCTGCACTTGCTTCTGTCCCCAGGAGCAAGAAGATAGAGGGAAAGACGCAGCAGCAGGGGGGTATCCCTCCAAGCCCAACTGGAAACTTGCAGTGTAATACTTTTGACCAAGTAAAACACAGGAAAAAGCTCAAAACACTTTCTGCAACAATTGAAACAACTAACCACCACGCTTCCAACCAACTCCACCAAAAGCACCAGTTTCCCAGCAGACACCCTTCAGGAATTACTAGCACTGTCTGTCCAGATCTGCCATCGGGCTGCACACCCACCCACCCGAGGAACTTCCACCCAGAGAAGCCTAACCAGGCTTGCGAGAGAAAGCTGCGGAGCTTGCAAAAAGCCCCCGAGGAGCTGTGGCATTTCAGAAAATGAGTGCATTTCATCCCTGAAAGGCACAATTGTCTCCACTTGTTTCAAATAACCAGTGTTTTCAACAAAAGGAACTTTTGCTTCCCTTCTCCAAGAAGTATCAGAGACCAGAAACATTTGCTTTTTGGGTGCTTTCTTTACACATATTCCTGCAAATAGGAAGAAGGGGAGCATCTAAAACTCAGTCCAGTAAGAAGCACTTAAAATAGAGAAAAGGGTGCTTTTGTTCCCACCCTCAAAGCACGCCTCCCTTCCCTGGGCACCCCAGCTCAGCTCTGTGCCACGCGACGGTGCCCGCGTGTCTCACTTACCTCTCTTCCAAGGTGAGGGCACAGGAGGAGGGTGGGAAGGGTACCGGGGTGCACTGGAACAGGCTGGGGGGCTCTGGTGCTGCCAGCTGCAGAGCCCAGGACCAGCCCTGAGGGCTGCTGAGGCTTAAACCCAGGTTGAGCCTGGGGCCGATCCTGCATGCAAGGCATGAGCTAGCTGCTTTCAAACTGGCTCTTGGACACCAGCACGAGCCTTACTTGCAGCAGACACTGGGTAGAGCCCAAAGCATACATGCCTTGAGAGGCTGCAGGTGGGGAGGTCCACCCCCTGCCCTTTTTAACTCCCCCAGGTGATGGGATGAGGCCAAGGTGCTCCTCTGTAGGCTGATGGGGCACAGTCCCATCCCATCAGGGGGGCTCCACTCCGGTCCTCCTCTCCCTGCCTGGCAGCTTGCTGCAGGGACTGCTTGATTTTGCCTTGTTTTTCTTCCCTGGAATGGCAGATTTTGTGCATCATCCAGGAAAGTGAGCAGAGCAATACCTTCCACAGTGTAAATATCAAAATGCTGTTTGTATCAGTCAGAGAAGCACTTAGGTAGAGATGACAATGGAGCCCACAGAGCCCTAATTACACACTTTGATTGAATTAAAAGTACAGGGAAAAATGGAAATCAGACATCTACAGCCGGGATTTCAATAAAGACAGAAAGCTGGACCGGGAGAGGCATTCGGGGGGCTGCCCCTGGCTTGGGGGCCACAAAGGCAGGCTCCACATCCAATTTCCAGGAGCAGGGGAGTGCCGGGCTGGTGGCATGGGCAACAAGGTGTGCTGAGTGGGGGCTTGCTAGCCCCGAGATGCTCTGGTGCTCCCACTCATAAAGACCCTGAGGCACTCTGGGTGCTGACAGTTTATACTTTTATCCCCAAGTCATGTCACTCAATGAGCGAAAACAGGCTCTATGGACTGAAATGTGAGCACTGCACTGGCAAAGAGCACCAGCAACAAGCCAAAGCCCCCCCGCTGCAGCCGGCTACTGGGCTATGCTTTTATACACCTCAGCTGGGTATCTTAAAAAAAAATATAAATTCAGAGCCCGGCAAAGGCATGCATGTTCAGGCTTGGCTTTGGGGCTCAGGCTGCTCTCTGAGCCCCACTGCGAACTTGGTGATGCTCAGTGCAGAGCTGACCCCAGCGGAGCACTGGGTGATTACTCTGATTTTATCGGCAGCTCTCATCGGTCACCCTGATGTCTCCTCAGTCCTTTGGGAGGCAGGTGAGGAGCAGGGCGCGTGCACCCGCCACTCCTTTTGCCCCCTTCTCTCTGTGTCCCCCTGCAGAAAGCAGACCCCTCTCCTCCTCCTGGCAGCCCCACCGGCCCCAGGTGGCTTCCTCAGGAATGGCCCTACAGAGTGTCTGGGCCTGCTGAGCCAGGAGGGAAAAGCAAGTGAGCCAAGCAACCTTCAGGAAAAACGTACACATGCCACAAGGAGTGAGAACAGAGGCCCCTTGGGAGCGAGATTTGGGGCTGGCAGGATGGCCTTGCTGCTCACTCCCACCCTCAGCACTTTCCTTGGGGGCACAGACCAAAGCATTGCTGCGTTTTAGTTTTCAGTATCAGCTTTGCTGCTGGCATATTCCCTTTTGTGAGAGCATCCCCTTGCAGCCTGGCACACGTGACAGGGGTGGTGGGGGGTGAGCCTGGCTGGGCACAGCTTGGTATAGCATGCAGGACCTCAGACTTGAGCTCCAAGGATTTAACAGGGGGGTAAATTCACCTCTCCCCCACCTCCCGTTCCTGTTGCGGTGCTGAGATTTCAGGCGGCAGGGACAAAACCCCTGGCATCAATAGGATTTATCTCAGGGCTTCCAGCTGCAAGGTCGGGAGTGCCTGTGGTCTGCTTTGGGGGCCGACAGCCCGTGGCAAAGACACCTCTGGGGCCGCTTGTGGAGTCCGGGGGAGCTCTGGCGGGGCCGGTGGCTTTAGAGACCGTTTTAGCCCAGGGTCTCAGCGCCAGAGTAGCAGGGAGCGCTTGTTGTTGGCTTTGCTCTCAGAAGAAAACCTCTTTAACGTGTTCATCTTTCAGGCTGACATCCTTTTTACGCTTCATATCTTCGGCAGCTGGTTTCGCAGGAGCAGGTCTGGCCGTGCATGCGGTATGGCGAGCAAGGTTTGTTAAGCAAAGTCACCTCGGGATCTAAAACAGTGCTTATTAGTTTGAGGATGATACGGTGGCTCCTCCGCCCGTTGCTCCTAATGACCGATCTTTCAAAAAGCAAAGGCCAATTATATAGATTCGGAGTCGGTAACGAGCCTAAAACTGTTTGATCATTTCGGCTCCCGCTGGGCGAGCGGGAAGAGGACGAGATGCTGCGGGCACCCGCCGCTGCGAGAAGCGCAGGGCTCTGCTGCCTCTTCGTGGCGGCGACGGCAAAGGAGGCGGCCGCCACCGCGTCCCCTCCTCACCACCCCGCTGCTCCCCGTTCCCCGGGACGGCGGGTGAGGGGCTGTGGGTGACCACGCCGCAGGTGGGGACCTCCCGTCAGGCACGGTGCAGGCAGGGGCGCAGGGTCTGGGGCCGGCTCTGGAGGCAAAAGGCGGGCGCCAAGGCTGGGAATATTCTGGTTTTCGGGGCGAGGAGGTGAAATTGCAGTTTTCCAAGGGAAACCTGAAAAAAATAAAAGCAACAAAATCACTGAGATGGAATGGAAATTTTGACAGGCGCTTCTCGTGGCCTGGCAGCGATTCCTCCTTCCTGCGGGAGAGACACTGACAGTCCTCTGCCAGGGCATCTAATGGCCTTAAAACTTCCTTGCCATGTTATATTACCAAACACGCCGACTTCAATCTGCTGTTAAGAAGTAAATGTGTCGGATGCCCCAAGACTGTGTACAGAACTGTTGGGCTGCAACTGCTGGCGATACTGGCTCACACTGTATGGGGTCATCGCTGTCAATTACTGTAAAGCCAGGGACATGTAATGTAATCCCAGGGATTGCCATTAATTATGGTCATTCGTGCAGGGGATTGTGTGGCTCAGGGGCTGCTGGGGGGATTTCAATAGCAAGTTATTACGGAAAAAGTAAAGCTCGGTGCAAAAACAGAGAGCAAGAGAAAGCCCTGCTCATGAACAGGAGTGTGTCCGGCTGGCACCTGGAGCAGAGGACGCAGGAGGGAGGTTAAAACCAAAAGTACAACAGGGACTGCGCAACGCTGCGTGGCAGCAGAGCTCGCTCTCAGCAGGATGGACGCTCCAGCGGTCTTCACGGACGCAGACATTTACCAGCATTGTTTCAACCCTCAGAAGCGTTTGAAATAATTTTACAGCCTGAGCGACAGCTAGGGATGGCCCAGCACATTTCTGATGCAAAACCTGAGGGGCCTGTTTAAAATGTTCTCCTTGGGCAAGTACCCACCCCGACGTACTGGGTGACGTCGTACAGCACTGTTTGCAGGGCTGCCCTCGGGCTGCACGCTGCTCGGTGTGTGCCCCACTGCACAGCAAGCTGTGTGCTATACAAATGCACACGCACACACTTTAAAAAAAAATACATATATATAGGCATGCGCGTCTATCTACGCACACAGGGTACTGCCAGCTGGAGTTGCTCCACAGTTTCTGGGAACACCGTCAAATCCAGGTTGGGTAGGGGTTGGTAGGGGGCCAGTGCCTCTGCTCCAGAAGCAGGCATTGCCCCTGCCCATGGGCAGGGCTGGGGGCTCTGTGGTGGCTGCAGGAGCTGCCCCCGGGCTGGGCTGCTGCCAGAGAGCCCCGGGCATCGGGGAGCCCTGCCCAGGGCTGCACTGTGGGTCCATGGTAATTGGGATTGCGTTTCTGGGTTAGGGGAAGCACAGCCTGACAGGGCTGCCGGATGCTTCTGTCCTGGGGCACGGTCTCCATCTTCACCAGGATGGTCTTCCCCCCACTCCGCACCAGATGGGCTGAGGGGTGATACCCTGATAGATGTCGGCTGTGGCCCCACCATCTACCAGTTTCTGTCCGCTTGTGAGTGGAGAACATCACCTTGGACTATGCAGACCAGAACCGCCGGGAGCTGGAGAAGTGGCTGAGGAACGAAGCAGAAGCCTTCGACTGGAGGCCAGTGGTGAAATACGTTTGAGCTGGAAGAAGGGGACAGGCGAGGCTGGCTTCCTACCGCCCTGCCACCGACCACAGCATACATGAAGTCGCAGGCTCAGATGCTAAAGAAGCACATAAGGAGCCTTCATATATTTATTTTTTGTCTACTTGCTGGGGAGAAGTGGGCTGCGAAAGAGGAGAAACTGAGAAAGAAGGTGAGGCAGGTTCTGAAGTGCGACATGACCAAAGCCAGCCCCGCGGACCCCATGTCCCTGCCTCTTGCTGACTGCCTCCTCTCCACCCTCCACTTGGAGGCCACCTGCAAGGACCTGGCCACCTTCCGCAGCGGCCTGAGAAATGTCAGTGCCCTTGTGAAGCCAGGGGACACCTGGTGATGGTGACTGTCCTCCAGGAAACCTACTACGCCTTCAACAAGCAGGTTTTCTTGTGCCTCTGCCCGGAGAGAAACGTGGTGGAAGAAGCTGTGGAGGGCACTGGCTTTGATGTGAAGTTCAGCAAGGTCCAGTCATACCTGCCCAGCGATGTCCACGCGGACCGTGAAGCCCCATTGAGCCTCGTGGCAGGCAGGTGTGCCTCCATCACCGGATAGCACATGGGCACTGGGGAGGAAAACATCAGCATGTCTGGTTTCAAAAACAAGCCCTGCTGACATAACCCACAGCCTCTTAGCCCTTTATTCGAAAGCAAATCAACTCACGAGTGCTATAAGAGTGTCTGTGGGCTGGGATTTATGCAGTGCGCACAGCACCAGCCCTCGAAGCCCCAGCTGCGCACCAGCAGCCCACGCTCGGGGTAACCCCGCCAGCTTGCCCCAGCCCAGAAACAGGAATTGCACCCAAGTCCCTTCCCTCCCATCCTCCCACGTTGGAGCAGAGCTTCTGAGAAGCTTCCCTCTTTCAGCCACGATGCCCTTTTTTTGAGGCCAAAATCCATTCTTAAGGGGAAAAAAGTTTGGCTGCAAAGGCAGTGAGATTGTCCAAACCCAGATCTGTTTCTGATTTCTGTGCAAACCCTGCGTGCTCTGTCTGAAAAGTGCAGGGGCTGGGGGGGGAAAGAAAAGGATGCTGTCAAGGGGAGCAGCATGCCTTGCACCCAGACGATCCCCAGCACTCCCAGAACCAAGAGCACCTGCTGATCTTTTCAGTAAACCTGTAAAAATTGTTCAACAAAATGCTGCCACCCCAGCGATACGTACCTGCCGGGTGCCGGCACGCACACAGGAACAGGGCAGAAAGGGTTGACAGATGGAAATGATGCTCTCCCCAAAGCAACCTCCCCTGGTTCACAGCACCCCTGGCCATACTCAGTTGTTCTCCCATGCTTACAGACAGCCAGACTTGCGACACACCAGAGATTCGTTTTAGAGATACTCGAGCCTAGACATTTTTAATAATAATATCAGCACACTCGGCATGCCTCAGTTCTCAGCAGTTTTTTAGAAGAAATGTTTGGGATTTGTTGCTGAAGCTTCTCCTCCCCTCTCTCATACTGATCTTCTTTTAGGGTAGTTTTGGTTCAAGAGTGAGAAGAAATAGGGACATACGAAATTTTCTCGCTGGATATACACAGATCAAGTCCCATCACAAATCTTACTGCTTCTGACAGAAGAGGCTGGCATAAAGTAAGAGGGAGAGCGAGTGATACAGCCCAGGAGGGAGACAAAAGGTTGAAAGGAGTCACAGTCCCCAAATACCACATGAACTCCACAGCACCCAGCAAGCCCAGGTAGGCACCAGAGGGGTTCAGCCTCCTCTCTGTCCAGCCACCTTTTAGTTTCTTGGTAAGAACCCAATAAAAAAAACCAACCCACTAAAGTCTTTAGGGCTGTAGGGTAATGTCGGCACCAGTTACAGACTTACTAAGGTCATTAGATGTAATTGTATGCAACCCCCGAAGTGTAGACTGGAGACGCCACGTCAGCGAGACAAGGATCACGTCAGTGACACCACCAGCTCAGGCTCTGCTTGGCGTGACTGTCCCCAGAGCCACTGGGACGCCCCGTGCAAGCAGTGCAGGTTTTTGGCACTGCCACAAGTGCCTGGAATGGCCTCGTTGCCCAGCTCCATGAAAGGGAGCTGAAAACCAGAGGATGCTCGGAGGCAGCTCAGGACCTCTGATGCTCGCTACTTAACGCCAAATGTAAGGCCACCGTTTCCATAAAGACCTCCGCGCCTGCCAGCGCAGTGCAGTAAAGGCAGGAATGCAGCAGCTGCTGACATGTTCTCTGGAAGTAACATGCCCAGGTCTTGTAGCGCTGGCGTCTTTAATCGCTGTTTAACTGTTCGAACATCGGTATCGCTGGGGATTTTTATGGTCTGTTTAAAAAGCACAATGATTCCCTTCGCGGAGACGTTTGTAGCTACAATTACCCTTCTGTCGCAACCTGCCAGGAGTCATTGAAAGCCTTTCCCAGCTAAGAGGCCAGGCGGTATTCTGCCTGCCGCTCGCTGACAGCAATCATGGCGACACCTAAGGAAGCAAGGTGGGCACAGGTCGGACTGGTGCCGGGAAGACGCTGACCCGGGCGATGACTGGCTCAGCTCTCCCCTCGCCTGTGCAAGCTTTGGCAACAGGAGGACGCAGCCCACATGACAGAGAGGGTGTAAAAAGATGGCAGCTTGCCTTCCCAGACCCTGCCTTTCCTTCCTCACCTCGCCCTCCTCCTCTCGTAGGGGGTGACTTGCCCCCACTCACCCCATACCTGAACATGCAGCCAAAGCAGCGAATCAAAACCGGTGACTGAAGCTCGGTTCATTCGGCAGTAACCGCAGCTGCTATCTTTGTCGGCTCATTTCCCTCTCCATACAGCTGTCAATCAGCCCCCGGATGTCCGACGGCCATAATGAAAATGGCATGTGGGGATCAGGAGTGCTGTTTTTGCATTAGCTGGCACGACCCCTCCTTCCGGGCTCTCGGGAGAAAGGACCATCATTTGCAACGGCTTTGTCTGACAGATCTCGCTATCGTGGGGTGTAATTACGGGTACCCGCTTTCTGGCTGCAGGGAATTTTCAAGCATCCGGTTTCGATCGAGCGGCCCCCATCACCACAGTGCCTTCAGCCGCTTGGAGAAGCCAGGGAGGTGGCCAAGCCACCAGAGGAGTGGGAGCGCAGTCAGGTGAGAGGGAAGGCGCGGCTGATGCCTGCAACTGGTGCTGGGGACAGAGGCTGCATGGCAGGCACGCGATGGGCAAGACGACCGAGTGGCCGCTGGGCTCCTGCACCGCACAGGAGAGCTGAGCCAGAGCCCCGAGCTGGGAGATGTGGGGAATCTACAGCTTAAGGGCAGTAACCCAGAAGGCAGGCCAAGAAAGAGGTGTGAGGCACAAGCACAAGCAATAATCTGAGGAGGACTAGTCACTTGTTTTGTCTCCGGCGTGGAACTGGTCGAAGCTCCCCCAATATTTAAGAGCGCCTGCATATTAAGAGTGAAAATAGGCAGCCGAAGAACGCATTTCGCCCCCCCAAAGCAAAAAAGCTTTCTGGTTTTCCATTTTGCTTCTTCGAAGAGCAGAAAGGGCATAAAATAGTAACACAAAAAGGGAAAAAAGCACAACAGAATTACAAGAGCATGCCTGTGAAAAACCTGAAATAGTTCCCCGTTCTCTCATTGCGCATTTTTTCAGGTCTGGGCTATGCGAGGCTGCGATGGGCAGCGCCTGAGCCCGTCAGCACCTCATACAGGTCTCTGAACGTGGCTGCCTATGGCCCACTGCGCAGGGCCACAGTGCTTGCGACAAGTTGCCTGGCACATGGGGAGCAAGCCGACGGCGGTGCCAACGCTACACACACTTCCAGCCAAGCCCAAGGGGCCCAGAGAGGAAAAAAAAGAAAAAGCAGAGGGAAGTAAACGAGGCTCCAGGGAAATTAAGGCAAAGTGGAAGTCCTGGCAGAGCGAGGTAATAATTTCCTTTCTGAATGAGTAACTGTTTAGAATGTAACCAGGCGAACACGATTAAACCAAATGAATATAAATTCTAGGTGCGGTAGCAAGTAATGAAGTGAAGAAAATGAACAGCGCCTAATTAACAAGAAAATAGGATCTGCCATAACACGTTGGAATCTAATGAAAAATGAAGGCTCGACTTCCCCTTTCAAAATTTTCCCAGATGGAAAATACCCCTGTGCTACATCCAGCATCTTCTGAAATAGCCAGGCGATTACAGTTGCTGGGAAGAACTGTCCTGGATCAAGCGCCAGGGGCAGGGGAGCCATTTTGCAAAATACTTGCAGAAGCGAAGTAGCTGGGAGACGACTGTCCAGCGCTCTGCCCAAACATGAACCCAAGAGCGGCCCCTTCACCTAACAGTCTAACGGAGGAGGGCCAAGCTGCCCTCCCCAGCTAGTGCGGCTGCGGGAGGCAGCCCCCGGGACAGAAGCGGCCATTGGAGTATGGCGGCAATAAAACCAGGCGGTGGCACAAAATGCACCGTTCTCTGGCCGGCTTCACCTAGGCTTCTTCTCCCACTGTTACTTTGACGACGCAAAGCGAGGTCTACGCTCCGTTCCGGAGGCCTGGCGTCAGCGCAGCTAAGCGCACTCGTGGTGGGAGGGTGTCCGGCCCTACGGGGTGCAGCTGGGCTCCCCAAGTATCAACTCATAAGAGAGAAAAGGGTTAGGAGCCCACAGCAACGATGTCCCCAGCTTTCCGCCGCAAGCCTCTGAGAACTGAGAGCCTTTGCAGGCTTCCCTACCTGCAAACAACTAACTTGGGGGTTTTGAAATCTCTGTCACCGTTTTGGAAAGGTCGCCTTTGACCAGAACGGCCACTCGGCTGAGGCTGGGGCAGCCACGCCTGCTGCAGCGAACAACTCTGCTCCGATACGCAAGGCTGACGGTAAGTTATGACTTCAGCACCGAGGGCCTGGAGGGAACGGGCCAGCGCCCCGCCGCAGGCACCGGGCCCACCGGGCCCACCGAGCCCGCAGCTGCCCGCTGCTTCGCTCGAGAGACGGGCGGGCCGGTTCCCCGGCCCCGGGCTCTCCCCACCCCCCGTCTCCCGCCGCCGAACACCGGCTCCGCCATCGCCATCGCCGCCGCCGCCCACCCCGCGCGGTCCGGTCCAGTCCCCCTCGCCAAAGCCCAGCGGTAAGGGGCGGGGGCGCGGACGCTGACGCCGCGACGTCACGCCGCAGGCGCCTGCGCAGAGGCGTGCGTCGGCGCCGCTGAGCGCGAGCTGCCCGGCCGCGGCGATGGGGGCGGCGGCGGCCGAGGCGGATCGGACCCTTTTCGTGGGGAACCTGGACCCCAGGGTCACCGAGGAGCTCATCTTCGAGCTGTTCCACCAGGTACCGGCCGGCAGCCGAACCCCCTTCCCCCACCCGGCCGCGCTTTATAGCGGGGGAGGCCGCGGCCGCCATGGCTGGGCCTGCCATGGCGGGGGAGGGTACGGCGGCCGGCGGAGGACAAACGTCCGCGCGGCGCCCGCCGGGCCCAGGCCGCCCGGCCCCAGCGTTTCGGGGAGCTGCTCCATTTCTTCTCTCACGCCTTTCGTTCCTTGCCTCGCAGGCGGGTCCGGTGATAAAGGTGAAGATCCCGAAGGACAGAGACGGCAGACCCAAGCAGTTCGCGTTCGTGAATTTCAAACACGAGGAGTCGGTCCCCTACGGGTTGAGCCTGCTGAATGGCATCAAGCTGTACGGGAGGCCCATCAAAATCCAGTTCCGATCAGGTACCCGCCAAAAGAAGCACTAAGTAACCCGCTTATGAGAGAGAGAGAAAGCAAAACTGCCGTCGGCTGCCCCTTCCCAAAGCCCGGCAGACTGACACGGGATGGGGTAAATTGCACCGGCTTCTCATCCAACGGTCACTCACCTAACAGCTGGTGCTGGTTTCGTAGCATGCTGGTGTCAAGCAGGCGCGTGCTCTTGTCCCTGTACTTCCCCCCGAGCACCTTTCCGTCAGTTACGGCCGGGTGCAGTCCAGGAGCTGAGCCCTCTGTTGGGTTAGTTTTCTGGTGCTTCGCTGGTACCCTTGAAGGCCATTCTAAATTGTCATGCGGGCAGTGAAAGCTGTCCCTGATGTCATTTGAATGAGGCATGTGGGCCAGAACATCGCTGCCCGATTGCATTCTTCCCTGCGGGTGTTAAGAGAGTTGCGGCGTCTTGTTTTGGGGACTGGATGACGTGCTTTTGCAGGCCACCGAGGAAACTCAAGAGCTAATTAAGCACGTGGCAACTGCTAGCGCCTTGCAAGTTCACTTCATACCCAAGTTCCTCTAATTCACGTTTGTCAGTCTTGCGAAATGTTTCTTTCTCTTCAGGGAGCAGTCATGCATCTCAGGACGGCAACGCATCTTTGTCCCCGCACGGAGCCGCCAACACCAGCCCCTCTGGCGCGCCGCATCCGGCATCAAACTGCAGCAGGTATGAGTCCCGTCAGCACGCACCGTAGGTACCTGCACGTAGTTCAAAGCAGAAAAGAGCATTTGTGCATTTCGCTGCGTTCCTGGCTCTCTTCCCCAGCGCAGTTTGCTTGTTCTTCCCTATGGAGAAAATCCTTGAGTTCGAAGTGCCCTTGGTACCCTTTTTAGTGCCTAAATCCAAACGCCAAAAGAAGAGCGTTGTGTTTTAATGCAAGCGCAGAAAAGGTCCGTTGAGGCGAAGTGGGGAGGGCGCTGCCAAGCGCGCAACGCTGATCTTTTTTTTTTCTGCAGATACGACAGGAGTCCTGATGGTGCAGTAGCAGCGGGATTCTCGTCAGCGCAGCGGTCTCTGCCGTCGGCCGATAACCTTCAGAGACAAGCGGTGGTAGGCTGCTTGCTTGTGCTAACAGCATCTGACCCTGCAGTGGCCCACGGCTGACAGATTACATGTGACAGAGTTATCTCTGATTTTGAGTACTTGTTTCTTGTAACGATTGTGAGAGGTTGTGGGAGTGTACTTTTGGAGTGTTGAAATGACAGTTCTGGAAGGTTTAGGGCTTCTGCTGCCGAGGTGGTTAACGGCAGGGAGAGCTTTGAGCTTCGGCTGTAGGCGAAGCAGTCGGTAATAGCTGCTCTGTAAGTTAGTGTCTAGTCTCGTTTCCAAACCAGCAACTTTTGTTTTTCCCCTGTATTTACAGCGTGGTTAATGTGTGATTCAGAGGCTGGTGTGTGGGGGTTAGCGTTTCTCTGGCCCCCATCCCCCGGAAAAGTTCAAGCACGCTGCCGGGAAGCGAGTGCCCCAAATCCACTGACCCTTTTCCTCTCTTCTCTTTCCAGATGAACAGCACCATGTGGCAGCAACCTCAGTTTGGGGGGAAGTATGAGCAGCCCGGCTTCCCCCTGCCTGCCTACCAGCATGCTCCCCACGCTTTTCACCCCTCGCCGGCCTCCCAAATGCCGCGGCGCCCAGAGGTGCCGGCCCAGCGCAAGGGCAGGCTGAGCGCCCACCCCTACCACCCGGACAGCAGGCACTTTGGCCGCGAGCAGCGCTTCGGGGAGCGGGGACCCGACTACGGCAGGGGCAAGAGGGAGGAGTACGGCTTTGAGGAGAGGGGGCACGATGCCGAGCATCACTACCGGGGGGGCAGAGAGGAGCCTGCCTATGAAGACCGGCACCGGGACGGCTGGAGCCACGACTATGACTACCGGAGGGAGAGCTACAGAGAGGCCAAGTGGCACCCGTCGCGGCATTAACGCCCATTCAGCGGGCTCGTAAAGAACTTGATGGCAAAGCTCAATCTGTTTCTTACCATGTATATGTATAAAAAACCCCAAACCTAGCCCACCCAACCCATCAAAGTTACCTTTTAATGTTTGTAAAGCGACTAGCGGCAAGCCCCCTCTGCCGCAGCCAGTGCCTCAATTTTAAACGTGTTTGTTAACCTGACACCTCAGGGCTTTTTGCAGGGCAGGGGGTGGACAGGGATCCCCAAAGTGCCAGAATTTCAGAGAAATGGTGGCTGCAGAGAAGCCGGTGTTTTGGTGGGGTGGGGTGGGAGGGGTCCGTCTCTGCGCTGGATGCAGGGTGCATCCTCTGAGAGGGATGCTTTCTGGCCTCTTTGATATTTTGGGTGGTGTTTTGGGGGCAGGATAGCGGGGCGTTCCTTGTCGGGGAGAGGAGCGTTAAAAGCCTCCCTGGAAAGAACCCGGGCCGGAGCAAACCGACCTCGTTTCAGCCCTGGGCAGCAAAACTGGCTCCGTTTAACCGGAGCCGCTCGGCGGCCAGGGCATCCCCTGGATCTCTCCGGGTTTATCCGGGGTGGGGGGGAGGCCTCGGCCGCTTCGCTGTCCGCGGAGCATCTTCCCGGGATCCCCCCGCCCTCCTCCTCCTCCTCCGCCATGCCGCCGCCGTCCCCGGAGGGTGCAGCCGCGCCTACATCTCCCATCAGCCTCCGCGCCCGCCGCCCGCGCCTCCCGGGGAGTGCCCGCGCCGCGGGGCCTGCCGGGAGTTGTAGTGCGGCGGCGGCGCTTTGCGGCCCGGCGGCGATGCTGGGCGGCAGCCGCGCTGGCCTGGGTCGCCTGCGGAGCTGCGGCGGGCGGCTGTGGCGGGGCCGGCGGCGGGCGGCGGCCATGGCCGGCGGCGGAATGGGGCAGCGGATGGTCTGGGTGGATCTGGAGGTGCGGGGCGAGGGGAGGGGAGGCGGAGCGGGGCGGGGGGCGCGGGCAGGCGGCCGGCGGCCGCGCTGACGGTGCCGCTCCCCTCCCTCCCCTCTCCGCGGCAGATGACGGGCCTGGACGTAGAGAAGGACCAGATCCTGGAGATGGCCTGCCTCATCACCGACTCCGACCTCAACGTCCTGGCCGAGGTGAGGAGGAGCAGCCGCCGGGCCGGGCCGGGCCGGGCCTCGCCCCCGGGGCCCTGCGGGCTCCCCGGCCTTGCCCGGCCGGCACCCGGGGCGCGCTCGGCCGGCACCCGGGGCGCGCTCGGCCCTTGCTTCCCGGGGGAAGCTGGAGAAAATAACAGCCGGGCAGCAGCCCTCGGCCCTTGGGCCCCGCTGCTGGAGGGGGGGTGGCCCCTTGCTCCGGCCGCCTGGGCATCTGCTGCTCCGAAGTGGGCACCTCGGGCCCAGACGCGAGTGGGGGGACGGGGCGGATGCTGCTCTGCCCCCCCCGAGCTGCCGCTGCGTACCTACCCTCCAAGCAGCTGCTTCCCCAGCTCCCTAAATTGGGGGGGGCCGCTGTGCGTGGCAGCGTTGCCTCGGGAGACTGCGAGTGCTTGATACTAAGCTGTGTTTCGTTACCTTTCTCTCTTCCCGACAGGGCCCTAACCTTATCATTAATCAGCCCGACGAGCTGCTGGACAGCATGTCCGAGTGGTGCAAGGAGCATCACGGGAAGGTAACCCTTCTAGAGCGGTCACGCTGCAATTTCTCTTGTCTTTGCCTTGGTGAGAGTGACGTATAATTCAGAATTATTAGTTGCGGTACAGTCACTTAAAAAGAGACAGCTCCTGTGCTGAACAGTTTGCAGTCAAACAGAGGAGATAAAGAATGGGAGACAGTAAGTATCATCCTTATTTCGTAGCAAGGAGCTGATGCGTAACATTTTGCCCAAGGTCTCGCAAGTCATCTGTGGCATGGCTGCAGATTGCTTTCCTGTATCTTTAGTCGTCCTCCTGTATCTCAGCTGCAAGATGGCCCTGAAGCAGCCTGTGCTTTGTAGCCTTGTTTTTAATAAGTTTGAATAGTGCTGGAAGCGACTTTCTGACTCGAGAGCCAGAAGCATCAGCAAAGGCCAGCAGCTAGCGAGTGCTCCCCTGAGATGGCTGGAGCAATGGCACACGGGAGAGCTGCAGGCAGGGCGAGGCAAGCGTCGGTGGGCCTGGGAACGGGATCCCTCTCTTGGATATGTGGCACTGGCTCCCGTCTTCAAAGGCGGAAGGCTCAGCACGTGCCTCTCGGCATGAGGTTAAGAAGTCAGGTTCAGCTCCCCAGTCTGCTCGCTGAGCTGTCGGCCGTGGCCTGCCTCTGCTGGAGTCCCAGCTGTAGGCCGGGTTGGATGGACTCCTCTGACAGCTCCTCCCGGTGAAGCCTGTTCTGTGTTGCGTAAAATAGTTCAAAGAATAATTTCGATGGGAAAGGGGAAGAGGTGGCTTGAAGTCCCAAGTAAAAACAGGCGCAAGGTTGGTGTAGAACAGTCCGGAGCTGACAAGATGCAGATTTATCGCTGCAAAGTTAGGTACTTGTAGAATGCAACAGGCCCATTTACTGTAAATGCTGGATGGTTATTTTTGCCCGTCCCCTCGGCGCCGTAAGCGTAGTGTATTTTTTTGCCGAAAGCTTAACTTTTGGAGCGAGAGATTACTTTTAGTTCTTTTAGCCACCAAAGAAAGCTTCCTCCTTGCTGGTAGCAAGAAAATGAATGGATTTTCCAATTCCTGATTATGAATTGAAATTCAAGTTAGTTTTCAATTAAAGGCTGAAGTTTTAAGACACCCATAACCCCTCCCCTCCTCCCCCCTTCGGCATCTCACTCTCCCCAGGAAGGATTAGCAAGAGTTTGGAAAATGAATATTAATTTACCGTCATGGGTGCTTTTCCCCTTCTCCAGTCGAGGACTCAAACTCGGCTTCAGTTCACGAGTGAATTGAAGATGGTAGCGTACGTTATCGCTGCTCCTGAGGAGCTACTTATTTTTAATTGGCTAAGAAAAGAGAAGCAATTAGAACATAGATGAAAATGCAGCCACATAATGAATTTTTTAACCACCACTTGGATCTGTCAAGTAGATTTTTGCGGCACAGTCGTGGAAATATATAGCGTAGCCAGATGGAAATAAATCACTGAGAACACTTGGAGCAGATTTGACATTTAACTATTGAAAAAAAAGAACGAGCGAACTTTTCTGATTTATAGGAATCTTGATAAACACTTAAGCCACAACTCCTGATTATTTCTCTTTATTTATACCTACTGCTTTGCACTGGGGAGGTGAATGCCTCTCCTTCAACAAAGAGAAATCTAATACTTTCCTGGGTCACGTATGTACAGGTGTATAAACAAGACTTGCATAACATCTCGGTAGCTGAGAACCACCCCTGGAAAGTACAGCGACCGGGAAAGAAAAAAAAATCCAAACCACCAAAACCCACGGGAGCATCAGGGTTGTTAGGACTACGCTACGGTTGCCTTTACTTGTGCTAATTTTTACTTGCTGAGCGGTGCCCTGCACATCAGTCGGATCTGCTTGTGGCGATGCCCGGAGAGAAAAAAAGGCAAGGGGACGTCCCAGAATATTGAAGTGCAGATTTCAGTTGGTACTTCTGGGCACGCTGGGGAACAACCAATGCTTGAAGGGTTGACCTTTTGCTGTTGAGCATTTCTGGAAGTATCTTTCCTGGCAGTGTATTTCTGATTTATGATGGATGGCTCTTTTTTGCAGTCTGGCCTTACTAAGGCTGTGAAGGAGAGTAAAATTTCATTGCAGCAAGCAGAGTATGAGTTTCTCTCCTTTGTACGACAACAGACACCCCCTGGTCTCTGTCCTCTCGCAGGTAAAGTATGTTCTTTCTTAACAGTAACAATACCATCCCTCCTGCGACTCCCGGCCGGATGCCGAAAGGCCTGCTGATGCACGTGGCAGGGATGCTTTAGTTTTTCTAAGCCGAGATCTAGCATGCAAATCAAAACCTTTTTAGTAAGGAGAGGTTCAGTAATGGCATCATCCGTTCTGCAGCTTCCCTAAAGCAAATACTGCACGTCATTGCTGTGGGAAACTTCAATTCT
The DNA here is from genome assembly GCF_026419915.1 of Harpia harpyja. Taxonomy (NCBI): domain Eukaryota; kingdom Metazoa; phylum Chordata; class Aves; order Accipitriformes; family Accipitridae; genus Harpia; species Harpia harpyja. The sequence continues at coordinate 47,157,017 of NC_068943.1, read as the reverse complement.
TCTTTGCATTAATGTTTCTGTGTACGGTTATAATTGGGGCGGGCCACTTAACTGCTGACAACAATCTGTGACCATAAAATCTGAGCAGCGAACCCAGCGGCGTCTTTTCCTCCCTGTGTATCAACCCAAACGCCAAATATGAATCTGCCGAACGTCCTGCTACCTGGAACTACATTCAGGATGTTCACGTACGGTCTTGGGACTGATGCTAAGTGAAATGAATAGCAATGCCTGTTGTCACTTTGCGGAAAACCCTATGCTTGCGTAGTACTTTGATACGTATCTGTGTGACAGAAATTGTAGGAGTAGTCACTGGAGAATTAACAGAGGGATTACGTTTTTAAACAGCGTGTGATCCTGCAATGAAAATCTGACAAACCTTTGCAATCATATTTACTAGAAAATGGGATAAACGAGCTGCTTGCGTATAGCTTTTCATACCCTATGATCTTTCCCCAGCTCGCTTAGCCTGCTTCTCGTTTAGATGTCGTTCGCAGTAGCTTTGTAACGTCTTTGAAGAAACACCTTGTTTTGTGTCTTTGTAGGTAACTCTGTTCATGCAGATAAGAAATTTCTTGACAAATACATGCCTCAGTTCATGAGGCATCTTCATTACAGGATCATTGATGTGAGCACTGTCAAAGAACTTTGCAGGTAAACGTTCCCCAAATTAAGTAGTCCTTATGAAAGGTAATCTAGGGAAGCCTGTTAAGTGGCACTAACGCGCGCTCTTCTAAAACAAGGTTAAGGGCTGCTGGGAGAGGGCTGCCTGCCACCGCCACCTCGTTCTTTCATCTATTCTGTTCGGGCGGATGCGCAGAATGAGCTGTGGAGTACTCTGTGAGTGGCGCGCTCTGGAGTTTGCAGCGCGTTGACTTCCAGGGTTGTGGCTTTTCTGGACGCCAGGGAAGCCGAAATTCTTTCACCAACTGTAACAAACCTGCACAGCCACCGGACATGTTTTTGAACCCAATTTCCTTTTTTAAGTGGCACTTTTTTCCACTTGCAGACGCTGGTATCCAGAGGAATACGAGTTTGCACCAAAGAAGGCGGCTTCTCACAGGTGAGGTTTCTACTTTTGTCAATACCAGAGCAGGGCTTGTTGGGCAGACACTGCTCTTCACAAGCAGAGTGTGGAGCTGTTTCTGAATTCCCGGCCTGCCGCTTCTAATGCAGATGATGGCAGAGGCCATGTGCTTCTGCTCCCTGACGTTTGTAACCTCCTGTCTGGAGCCTGGTTAGCGTAGGGAAAGGGATTATTAAAACACAGAGAATCAGAAGTTTCCTTATCTGCTCTGATTCAGTCTGTTTACTATTCAAGTCAAGACGCTTGTTTGGCAACATAGATACATCTGTCAGTTCTTAGACGTCACAGTGAGAAGGCACATGAAAATGGTAGCTTAACAATGGGTTTTATCTGTCCTTCTTTGGGGCAGAGTTGTTCACAGAGACACTAAAATTGGAAGACTGCAAATGGGAGATGAGAGTTCTGTTCCTGGCTGTTTTCCCGAGGTCGTCATGTGTCAGAGAGCTCATTCTCCTTCCTGTGGAAGGGTTTAATTTTGAGTTACTCTCCTGCCAGCATCTGAGGCATCCCTAAAAGTTGCAGTTGCCTCGAGGTTTTGCAAGAAAAGATCCTGCGCAATATTAACACGTATTTCTAGAAAGCCACATTTTCTGCTTCTTCGGAACAGAGGAGACAGTGGGTCCTGTGGGATCCATAGGTTTTGATAAGTCCGTATATACCATGTAAGCGCATCCATTTTGCTCTTTCATCTGCGCAGACTAAACGTAGAAAAAAGCGCAAGACACCTGGGTGTTAAAGCGTCTGCGGTGGACTTTCTGTAGGTGCTGTTCGGTACTTAGAGCTACGACTGTCCTAAATGACAGTGAAAAGGAGCCACTGAACCTTTACTTCTCTGCTTCGACATGGCCATGCTTGGCAGGAGAGGCGGCTCTGGTATGAAAAGAGAAGGCAGGAGTGACTGTCACAGAGGTCAGAAACAGGCCAAGGCAGGAGCTGAAAGCAGGTCTCTGGAGCCCTCGTCTCTGTTGTCTTGGGTTGAATTGGTTTTAGTACTTGAAGCTGTCGAACCTGTTGGCTTTCAGGAGCTTCCATGTCCCACAGTGACATAAACTAATAAGCTGTGTGTTACTCCCTGGCGTGCCAGCGCTGGTGGACTTCTATTGCTTTCCATGTACCCGAGACTAGCGAGGGTGGGTTTTATTTCTGACAGATGTGCGATCTGTGCATATCAGACCTTGATTTCTTACAGCCTGGAGTTTTTCAAAAGCATTAGAATCCAGATGTAGCTGAAGATGTGCGCAGGCGTTTTGAAACCCTCCTTAATTCTCTTTCAGAGCACTTGATGACATCAGGGAAAGCATCAAAGAACTTCAGTTCTACAGAGATAGCATCTTCAAGAGGAAAACGGATGAAAAGAAAAGGAAACTAATAGAGAATGGAGAAAGCGATAAAACTGCCAGCTGATTTCTCATCTTACCGTGCCATCCCGCAGCACATACTAGATGCGTCTCCTGGTTCTTTTCTGTTTGCCAGTCTCTCCAGAAGCTGCACCCTTTGGTTACCTTGTTTCTTAACAGCTGTTAAAATGCAGATGGAAGCCTGAGTTACTGCTTCTTTGTGGTTTGAGCAAGGATCGACACGCTCGAGCCTCAGCAGCGTCTGTCTTTGTATGTACTAGGTAAAACATGCTGTTTGATACTCCTCTTCATCCGGTTTTAGATGCAGTCTTTCACTACACAATAAAACCAGTTCTGTTGAAAGATGGTGTTTTCATACAGCCTTTCTTTTGTGCTCGTCATAGGCTGCTAGGTGAACCAGCCTCTCGCGGGTTTGCGAAATAAAAACTACCATGTGGGTAGCATCTGCGTGCAAGGGAACGGCACGAGCCACTTGATTTGTGAGCGGGCAGGTGACACTTCCATTAGCGCAAACCCTAAAGTGCTGCGGGTCCTTCAGGTCAGGATGGAGTGTGTTGGTTTGGCAGCTATATCGGCCTTTGCTAATCACTTTGGAAGTGTCTAGCCTATAACACTTCCTGTTTTCACAACACACTCGTGGGAATAGGAAATGTGATGAGCTGCTTCCATCACCTAAACTGGCCCATGGGTCAGGTGTACAGAGAAAGCGTTACTACTTTTTAGATGTGCAACCCGGGAAAAGCGACATATAAAAGGAATGTGTGTCAGTTGAGGGGCCTGAACTTTCCTCTGCAAGTAGCTTGCTCTGGTCAGCAACACACTTCAGAAGGCTGGAGTTAAACAGAAAGCATTCTTAAAACATTTTGTTTACTAACAGAAATGGTGACATTACTTGATACTGAACAGCTACACGCAAATCATGTAGCAGAGCAGGTAAGCACATGCATAGCAGGGACAACCATGATATCCCAGAAATCAACAGGACAAGCGTTCAGACTGAAAAAATGAAATGTGTTACCGATTATCAGACAAAACCACACAAGCAATTGAATCGTTCTGTGTCTGTGCGTCCCCAGTGTTTGCTGCCCTAGTAATTACTTCAGCATAGCGGCTTCTAAGGAGAAGGTACTGCAGAGCTTTACAAACATTAAGCTCTTTGCTAATGAAAATATCAGTGGGGAAGGGTCTGAAGTGCTGGCCCAGAACCACAGCAATGAGTGAAGCTGTCCCCTGTCAGCTTGTCAATTCATGAGAGATGTATTCGTTTCCTTTAGTCTCATAAATGCAGCAGCTAACTACAGAGGCGACTCACGAATACAAGGGGAGGAATCTGGGAGCCCTCGCAACCCTGCCTTTCCTTTTACTTCCGAGAAAACAGGTCTTGGCAGCACGTACCCGGGATGGGAAGAGATGCCGCTAGAGGGAGATGCCTGAGTGTTCACGGCAAAAAATCCCTGGGCACAAGCAGTTGAGAGGGACCAGCTGGGAAAGGCTGCAGCCTTTCAGCAGGGGTTTTCCTCCGTCGTGGGTGAAAGCACTGGCAGCATCTCTGCGAGCTCCATTAGAGGGAAGGTCAGAACGTGGCTGGATGTCCTTTCTTATTGTTAATTGCTGAAGGACATTTGACATGACCCCCCCCCCCCCCCAAATTCCCTCCTTTTTTCCCCTTTTCAATTCCATTTAAGGTGTCCGATATTTCCATTGCACCCTTGGCAGCGTGAGTGAATAGGCTAAAAGCTCTCTAAACGCCATACAGGCTTTACTTGAAGTGTACGAGGAGTCATGTTGATTTAATGGGAGTATTTACGTGCTCACTGAACCTTTTCACGTGTTTAGTATTTTAGGATGGAGCCCGTGGCAGTGGGTTCGCACTCTGATTGACAGGGAGGAGCACCCACGGTACAACGCGTTACAACGTTAGGCAGCGTGAGTGCTGGGTGATGTAAGCATGCCAGCAGAGCCAATTTCCTTTCTAAATAGATGCACCTTGCCACTTTTCCTTGGCCACATTAAAAACCAAGTCACCTGTTCTACATGAATTCATCACAAACGGAAAGAGTGGGCAACGAAAGAGATGCAGGCAGCCGCTCAGCTTCCGGCATCTTCAAACAACAAAGAATTGCATTTGGAAGGTTGGTCGTGTCTTCCTACGTACATTACTACATACGTGACTATGCATATGACGAGGGGCTCTGGAGGTGCTGCACAGGTTGCGACCCATCCCAGGTAGGACACCAACAGGCTTTTACTCCCGTTACCGGTATCAGTGCAGCTTACGACATCGCCAAAGCTGCCAGCTAAATTCTAATTGAAGAATCATCGCCATCAGCGATAAGCAAGTGAGTCTTGTAAAGAGTCAGCTCGTGGGTCTGGCCATAAAAAAATATCCTGCGCCTTGTAAACAGAGCAAGTTTTAGCTAAAGGCATGGTGGACAGAAGGCAGCACGTAGGCCTGTGTGGCTTTCGGGGAGCCGTTTTTCAGAGACCTCTCTTTCCCTCCTGTGGCGTGCCCTCATACAACAGCACACACTGATACGCTGCTACCAAAATAGCACTGGGGGAGGGGAAAGATTATCACGTTTACCTTCCCACACAGAATGAAAACCTGTTGCTTTTCCACTCGGGCCGTGTCAGCAGCGTATGTTTTACATGTTGGCCTTTTACAAGATCATGTCTTGAGCCATCTGAATAGAAAGATGCCCTTTCACACATTGCAGGCCTACTTGTAACACCACCAATATATTACCTCCCACACACGTGGCAAAACCTCCTGATTGCCGCCAAGACGTACTCTGCATTTTAGTTAAATATGACTATCTGCTGAGTCCCCACCAATGCCTATTCTGGACCCATTAATATTAATGTGCCCTTGCTCCTTTGCAGTTCTCACGGGAAAGGCTCTCTCTGTAGGGGTCCAAGGTCTGGACCTGCTTCCAAAAGCCCCCCCTGAGCTGCTGGAGGGGCTCTTCCCTCCCCAACCAGGTACTGCTGGGCAAGACCCCGCACCTGAAAACCTGGAAGCCACAGGAGCATCCTGCGCAGCACCCCTTCTCCTGCCCCACGTCAGGATGTGAGGAGTAGAGTATGAGGGGTAGAGGACCGATGGTAGGTGAGGGGCTTATCCATATATGAAAACAAGTGCTGGTGCAGATGAGACTGAAGGCGGGGAAACCTCAATTTACAGAGTGAAGAGCAAAGGACTAAACAGCTACGCTTGCCATTTTCCAAAGTTGGACACTCGACGATTTGCCTGAGTTTTCTTTTCTCCACTTCTTCCTCCACCAGCTTATTTGCTCCACTCATTGAAAAAACCCCACCAAACCCAGCTATTTCTGCCATTTTTCCTGCAGGGACTCCAGTACAGTTCCTGGAGCCAACAGGCCACAGCAAATGCTGATTCTCAGAAAAGAGAAAGGTCTCTCTTGACATCCAGCACCTCTGCAGCTTTGAGGGGTGGCTGCTGCTGCCAGCTTCAACCGAGAAGAACGTAACCTGGAGCTACTGTTCCAAAATAAACCACATTCAATAAACAGCACGAATGTCCTCGGAAAACCACAATCCATAGTGCTTACTCTTGCCTGGAGAGGTGTTTCACACCAGGACTGAGCTGGTTACTGGGAGCTGTGGCACCAGGAGCCAGTCTGGGATGGAGGAGAAGGACTCGGCAGCCAGAAAATACTGGAAATCAGTATTCATACTCAATTGGATTTCAACAACAAAATGCTTCTGAGCCCTGAATGCACTGGAGGATCCCATGCTGCTGGGATCCCTGTGTCCGCCGCTCATTCCCGCAGCATCCCAGGTGGGGAGCAGCAGCCCTGCTCTGCCTCCTGAGGGATGGCGAAGGACTAGCTACGTGCCCCTCACCGTCACCTGAAACCTCTGCCAGCCTTGGAAACCGGGTTCCCTTCTAACAGAAACCGCTGCTAAAGGGCTCTTTCTTTTCTAACACCACAGTGCACTTTAGACCTTAAGCCCCCAAGCTTAAGTGGGGATGAATAAATAGCAGCTTTAGAGCAGCAGCTTCCATGTTCTCTGCAAAGCCTGGGGGTGAGATGAGATTGAAGTCCGCGGGAAGCATCGTTACATCTGGCTCACCTGCTGTTGCTGTATGAGCGGGGAGCCGCGCATCCCCAGCGTGGGGCAGGTACCCAAGCAGGGGGTCTGCACTGCTGGTCCCCAGCCCATGCCAAACCAAATCCATGCGGACTCCAGCGGCAGTGAGATTTGCTTCAGAGTGCTTCCATGTTTTTACCTGAGCACGAGCAGTAACAGAAATAATTACAAGGAGGGTGAATATTTATAGGCTTCGGGGCCGAGAGGGGCCACCACGATAGTCTCCTCTGATCCGCTGCTGAACACAGGTCAGGGTATTTCACCCTCTCAGTCCTCCAGCGGAGGGAGTTACTCATCCTATGGCATCCTTGAACACTACAGAGTCCAATAACATCCTTGAATTAAAGTTTGTCTTCCAGGAACCTGTCCAACCTCCAATTGAGGACAGCAACCAATGGTGAATTTATTGTTTCCTTTGTCAGAGCGCTCCAGTGTTTCACTAGCCCTGCTGTTGTGAAGGCACGTGTTGTTTCAGATATGCATTTCTCCGGCTCGGTTTCCCACTCTCTGCCCAGCATTATGTCCCCCTCTCTCGTTAGGAGAACCCCTCCATAACAGGTATGGTCCCCAAAAGCAGATATGCAGAGGCTGTACCGGTTCACCTTGCCAGAGGAGTAAGGATGCTGTAGTTCCATCGCTGCTTTTACAAAGTACACATGTGTTTCTTCCTCCCTGAGACGTAGTGATAGTTTTAAAGTTACACCAGCAAAATGAACTTTTATGTGGCTGGAATCAATGAATTTCTTGCTGCAGAGGTTTTGCTGTGAGATGATTCACTGCCTCGCGTGGTATTTATTCCGCATGGAAAGTGAAGGCACAAGCACCTTCAGCTCAGTTTTCACACGGAAACTTCACTCCCGTGGGGAGTTGTTGTCATCCAAGCACATCCTTTGAATGTTTAAGCCATTTTCCCATACTTTCGGAGTCCTAAAAACATTTTCCTGGAGTGCAGATTTCCTGCCAAGTAGCATGTGGGGAAACACACGCTTGAACCCTGAGCGCTCCTGGAAGCTCCCAGTGCATCAGCCTTGACTTGTGTGGGCTTCCAGTAGAGCTACAGCCCCCCAAACCCTGCAAAGCCCCAGGGACCGGCAAGATGAGGCAGTGCAGGCTGGCGAGGGCATGGGTAGCACGCTGCCTGGCTTAGAACAGAATAGACTATTTTCAGTTGGAAGGGACCTACAATGGTCACCTCGTCCAACTGCCTGGACGGCTCTGGTTATTCCGGCACAACGATAGGTACAGCTAATTCTGGTCTGGCAACCCAAAGCGAGCAATACCACGTAGGGTGCACATGCCCCACGTCACAGCTTTTACGGACACTGCCTGGTGTACTAAATGCTCAAGTCTGGAACAAGAAACATATTTTCGTAACTGTTGAGTGCTTTCGGCTGCCAGCACTGCCCCTCGCTGAGCAGAGCTTGCTCAGGGTGCTGGCATGGCACGATGCACGAGGAGCCTGTGCACGCTTGACCCAGGCTGCGCGGTACAAGTGGAAAACAAGCGGGACAAAACCAACTCAAAAGCAGCTCTTATTCCCCGTAGGGCCAGCTGGAAGGTACCCGTGTGTGCTGCAGGCACTGTCTAGTCTCTGTGATGCTTTTAACAACATCCCTTCACAGCCAGCATCTTGGCCACTGCTACTGCCCAACCTCCTGTGAGGTGTCCCAGAGGAAAGAGCTACCAGTCTAGAAACCAGAAGGGCATAAAAGAGCACACGGGGTGTACCTCTCCCTGGTTCATTTTTATTATGAGTATTAATAATAATGACCATCCAAGGCTTCTCAATCGTTCTCATTATTTGAACACCTGCTCTTCTAACCATGGGAACGATTGTTATTGGAGAGAGACCGTTAAAATAGTTAATGGTGCAAATAAATGAGTCTTTCAAATGCCTCTCTCCTTTGTCACTGATTCCTGGGTAAGTAGGCCATTTAAATGTGTTTTTTTATTTCTTGTGCCCTGGTACCTGCAGGTAGGCTCAGACCCCCATTCAGCAGGGTGGTTCCAAGGGGCATCTCCACCCTCTGCTTTGCCTTTGCAGCCAGGCGGCCTCTGGCTCTCCTCACCCCGAAACACGGCACGGGATTCTTTGCTGTAGCCAGTGCCTGTCAAAACACCCAAGGTGCATCACCCGCAGCGCTGCTGGCTGTCCGCCTCTGGGACCCTGGGACGGTGCTGGATCAGAGCCGAGGATGCGCAGCTCACCGTCACGCCAGCAGAGGCTCGCAGAAAGCTTCCTGGACCCACGCCACAGCCGCGCCACAGCGGAATCTGCTTTATTTTTGATTTCCGTTTTGTTAGTTTTCTCCCCTTCCTTTGACTTCTTCTTTCTGACCTACTTCTCCTCCTTTTCATATTTTATTCCTTTTTAAGAGGCTTTTATTTTTCTCAAAACATTTTTTTAAGGAAAATATGCCATCTGTGTTTATACATTTTTAAATATTGTTTATTCTTGCTTCTGAAGCAACTGTGCCGTATGAAGGATTTTTATCTCATTTTCCTGTATTATGCAATAGCTTTCCTGTTTTTATGTGCTGGCATCGTTTGAGGTTCTGATTTAGTACAAATTTGTCACGCGTCTTGGCAAAGCGCAGATAAAACCCACCAAAGCAGGCATTACTTTTACACTGGAAACAAAGCTCTCTCCTGCGCAACTCGCTCAGAGGCTGGGGAGGGGGAAAGAGTGCAGACCCCCCCCACAAGTGCCGGCCCCCCAGCAGCTTTGCACCATTCACTTGTCCGGGGCTATTTACACGAGTCGTTATTTCTGTGCATGACGCTCTGAAAGCTCGATCAATATCGCGGTTACGATCGCGGAGGTTTTGAATAGTAAAATAACATTTTGCGCTCGCAGTCTCAATATTTATTTAATCAAAGCGCTTTACAAAAAATTACCAGCTGATTGAAACGGCCTCGCTCGTAAATGACCAACAAACAAGAAACAACAAAATCTTGTATGGTCTGCCATCGAAACATCTCTACCAGAGGAAAGCTTTCTAGGCTGTCCTGCATTGCGCATCCATCCTGGCATCTATGTTGGTGTTAAATATTTCGGCGGAAGAGGAGGTGTGAGATGAGCTTGGGCGAGACCATGCACTGTCTCTGCCCTTCTCCTGCTCTTTCCTGGCATATACAACCATACTCGGGTGGCAAAGCCCCGCGCTTCGGCGGAGAGACCCTTCTGCAGAGATGGCAGGCAGCGCCATCGAACAAACATTCCTCCTTTTTGTCTCCCTCTCTCCTTTCTTTAAAATGCAAATGGAACGCAAATGATGTAACATGCAGCGCATCCCCCTTGCTTCCTGCCAAGGTGCTTGGGGTGTAAAAAACGACAAGGAGCTCTGTTTGCTTGCTTTCCAATGAACTCAGAAAAGTACGTCTGTGCCCTTGCCTGGAGATGTGAAATGCAGAACTGGGACCTTGCCCAGCAACGTGGTCCCCAGACTGCGGACTCTGGGTGCTGCTGCATCGGCATTCCAGCCCATCTGCAGCCTCTGGATACAGCGATGTGAATAACAGTGTATTTTTGGACGCGGTAGTTAAAAAAAAAATTACTCAGAGGCAAATATAGAGTGTGCCTGGGTTTTTCAATTCAATTTAATAAATTATCTTGGCTCCAATAATTATTTATTTGAAATAGGACTTTGCTGAGAGGCCTCAAGTCCTTTTAATACTACATTAATAATGTAACCACGGATTACCGATACAATTCTAAAGCAAGTTAAAAAACCACATCACTTATTCGTCCAGGTTTTGAAGCTGTTCTTGCCCTGAATGTGCAATTGCTCCGGTCAGAAACGCGCACCCTCGGCACCACCGCAAAGCGCAGCAGAAGCATTATCCCATAGTTAAAACAGAGAAAATAGAGAGACCCCAGAGCCCTTCCATCAGAAGGCAAGGTGCAGGCAGCACAGGCAGCCCCTCCAGCTGAGCTATTCCCAGCGCCCACAGCCTGCCCCAGCGGAGGAGGTTCACCGATAAATAACCCGCTTTGTTTAGAAATATTTTGTGCTTCCCTTCTCCAGCGATAAGCCAACATTTTTCCCTATGCTCTGTCAAGCTCTAATTATTTATATCTGGCAAAAACCCCCTCACCCCACCCAGGAAACCAGAACAGCTGTCGGCTTGCTCCAGATCCTCCGAGAGGTTTTCAGCGCAGCTTGGAGGTGCAGCAATCCCACTTAAAAATCCCACGCTAGCTTTCTGTCAGCTTTAATAACAGCATCCTCGCCCTTCTCACGCACAACCACTCCTGAGCATCATCGGACACCGGGATGGAGTATTTTCCTCCACGGCTTTCTTGGCAAGGAAATGGGGGCAGTGGCGCAGGCTCTGTTCAGTGGGTTCAGCGGGAAGCCCCCGCCGACAGTCGGACAAGGTCTTTGCCTGCCTCCTGGTTACTCTCCAGCTCTTCCCGTGCAGCTCTCCCACTTGGCAAAGCTGCAGGGGGAAAGCGCCTCCAGCGCGTCCTGGGGCGGGAGGGCAGCGGCAGCCTGGATGTGCCCCACGGGGATGACATCCTCTCCCTCTGCCAGGGGCTGCTGCAAACAGTTACTGTTCCTGTCGCAAAAAGCATGTGCAAAGCGAAGAGCCTCACGTTGCCTTTCAGAGCTATTATGGTGGTGGGAAGGACACAGATCGATATACGCCAGGTGGCCAAAGCCCTCAGACCGAGGGGGAGCCACAGGAGCCCTGATCAGACAGAAAGAAAAACTATTTTCATTTTGACTACAAGTCACAAATAGCACTTGTGTGATTTCCCCTCGATTCCCCTTGCTCAACGTGCCCCCAGGCTCCCAATCCATCTCATCAACTCTTTTATTTGCTTCTATGCTTGGAACAAATCTTTTATGCATGTTTATACAACATCTTTTTATGATCCAGTCTGCCACCGGATTTCCAAAGTAAATGAAATACAGCACAGCGGTCATGTACCAGGGTGAAAGCCATTTAACGCATATGTAAATCCACCTCCTTGGACAGAAAGCCATATAAAGATGGTTAACAGCACATTAAAACCTGTTTACTGCACAAGGTGAGTTTGTTTTCTGGTTCGCTGTTCAGAACAAGAGTCCCTGCAGCTCCCGGCACTGCCAGGCTGGTGGCTTTTCCATGTGGAAGCTCCTTTCCAGACATGAGGCGTTTGAGCTTCCCACGATGGCAGAGGGAGCAACCAGCTAGCCATCCATTCATCCATCCATTCATTCGGGTGAAACCATCTTTTCTCTGCCCTCCCCTGCGCCTCTCACTCTATTCCTCTGTCCACACTGCACTGCTTGGGGGTGAACCGTGGAAACAGAGGAAAAATACCAGCTTGTGCTACACCGAAGCAAAGGAAGGGAGAACTAGACCCTTACACTTCTCTCTTTTGCTTGGCATCAGTGGCCCACTCGAATTCCCACTTTTCCCTGAAAAATCACTGTGCCCTTTCCCCCTCTATTCCCAAGCACAGCCACTGCCTCCACCGCAACGGTCCAGAAGAGCTGCTGCACGCCTGCAGCCTGCAGCACGGGCACGACATCGCCCTTAGGAAGGCAGACGAGGAAACGGCAAACCTCCGAGCAAAATCCGCCCCCCCCCCCCCCCCCCCCCGCCCGGTTCATTTAGGCAGAGCTGGATGGAGGCGGTGAGGATGCTGCGGGCAGCCCAGCCCCAGGCGCCGCTCCCAGCGCTGCCCACCAGCCGTGGGAGATGATGGGGTGCAGCTGCATGGGCTCAAGGTCACCTGCAGACAGCCTGGAATACAAGAACTTCAGGTATGTCTTTTTTTGTCTCTTTTTTTTTTTCCCTCCTGCTGCTGTTGATGATACCCTTTTACTGGAATAACTCACTGATGCCGACAGATAAGCTTTTAGGATAGTGAAATCTCCGTGACACTTTAAGTGCCCTAAATGACAAAACAAGGACGTGCAAAATTACCCTGCGAGTACTCTATAAAACACAACTTGTCAGAAACTTGCATGCCTCTTCAGCCACCTGGGCCCCGGCATGGATGGGCCACCCCCACCCTTCCCATGGGCTGTCCTTGCGGCGGATGAGAAAGCAGAATATTGTGGGCAGAGGGAAAAGAGAGGAAAAGGGCAAACCTTGGGGCGTGGTGACGAAGAGCTTCCCGAGGAAGACGCTCCTTCTGGCATCAGGAACCCAGCGCTTATGGCGGGCAGGGCTGCCTCTCCCCACTGCCTCCCGAGTGATGGATGAGAACCAAATGGCTGTAAATTGCCGGGTGCTGAAGCAACATCTTATCTGTTGTGCCGAAGGAGCCACGAACAGCGGGCTCGGTGCTACGCGTGGGGCACCGACTGTCAGTCAAGTGCCAGATGACATGGGGAGGGAGAGGTGACAGTCAGCGAGAGATCCGCTGCCTGGCAGTAGCAGGGAAAGGGGATAAATGGGCATGATTAGCCAGACGTGATAATGGGTGTGATAGAGCCTAAGAGAGAGTATTTTGAAAAAGAAAACAATTAGCCAGTGAGATAAGCGGCCCCTAATTATCCCTGCAGTGCTGAGGGAAGGTTACGCTAAAGGGCCAGGAGAGCGAACAAATAATTCATGCAAAAATCCTTTTGCTGCCCTAAGACGAAGCTTGTGCTGTTCCCCGTGGAACCCCCGTTCCCGGGCAGTCTGGGCAGAACCACGCACTGGGGTGAATTCTCCAGGCCCTGCTCTTCCTGCGCTTGCTCCCAGCCTTTTTCTCCCATCCTCTGGGATTAAGGATGATTGAGGATGCTGTTGTACACCGCACGGCACAGCGGGTTCCCAGCCCCGCAGTACCATAAATACCAGCCCTGGTTAACTGGCCGGCCTCGTGCAGGCAAGTAATTAAGCAAAGTAAATGAAGAAGCGCAAGGCTGAGGGGAAGGAGCCACCTTCCTGCCTGTGCTGGCCCCCGGGGGTGGCAGCAGGGACCCCCCCTGCAGTGGCTGCCGTGGCAAGCACCCCACCGGCGGGGGAGCTGCGAGACCGGCAGAGAGCCTCGGCCCACTGCCCCGGGGCCCTCTCCCTGCCCACCCCTGGGGCGAGCTGCTTGCTTTCTCCGCTTTTCTCCTGAAGGATGGTTTGTGTTGCTCCCAAAAGGCAATAGCGAGGCAAAGCGTCTGAACGGCAGTCCCCAAAGGTTACTGGCGCTCAGAAGGATGCGGTGAAAAGTGGGCTTCTGCTCCTTTCATAGAGGGTTTGGGTTGCATTTTATCCTGGAAGTTACTTTTATTTGCTTGATAAAGTAATACCACTGGAAAGACAACCAGTCAACCCACCCACCCCAACACTCCTCCCCCTCCTCAATCAAAAATTTCAGTATGGGCAGAATTTTACCAGTTGCAGATGTTCTCCCTCCCAACGGATCCGAAAGCAGTGCCTGGGCTGAGGACATGAATCCTGGCTGCTTCTGAGCAGCCCAGGTGCCTGAAGGGCATTGCACCCTGGGGGCTCCAGTGGCTCCCAGGCCAGGCAGCTCCTGGCAGGCAAGCCAGGGATGTGGTCCCTCCCCAGGGTCAGCCACAGCACATCTCAGGATAAAAACTCGCCAAGCACTTCTAACAGCATCACGTGCTGAGGCAGTATTCAGCATGGCTGAGAGTCTCTCTTTTCCTCTAAAGCCAATGTTTGCAGAGCGAACAGACCGACAGATAAAGGAGAGGGAACAACAAAAGAGATGGTCTCTGCAAATCAGGCTGCAAGAAGCAAGTAATTCTACACCGGCTTGAATCCAGTGCAATGCTTTACTGATTTAAAAAGAAAATCTTTCCTCTGTGCAACTGTATTTTGAAACAAGCACGCAGCCTGCGTGAAGGCGCAACCGGAGAAGTTGCCCTGCAACTTCCCCTGGCCACCGCTCTGCTCCTCCACTGTGCCAGCTCCATGCACTGCACTGGAATAAAATAAAATAAAATAAACATGTGCTCCCAACCCAGGCAGACAAGAGCGGAGGGAGGATCACGCTCTCCAAACTTTGCAGAAGGGAAATGAAGCGCAGAGAGATGAAGTGACCTGCTTAAGGTTGCGTGGGGAATTTGTAGCAGAGCCAAGAACTGAGCTGAGATCTCCAGGGTCCTCATCTACTTCTTCCACCATAAGATTTTCCTTCCTCTTTCCCTCGAGATAGCCAAGTTAAAAATAAAACCATGTTTCGTTTCCCTTTGGCAGCAATGTGACTTCAGTGCAAAAGTCCAGCCTGTGAACTGCCTGGGCCACAGCATCACCGGATGCTGCCTGTTTCACTGCATCGCTCTTGTGCTCTGTGTGTTTTAGGAGATGCGTACATGCGTGTGTGTGTATATATATATATTTGTGTGCATACATCAATAGGTTACGTGGCACTTTCCTCCCATAATTAAAGCGGAACCTCTTCACAGGCCCCTTTGAAGTGAACCTCTGTCAGTTCAGAGAAAGTTTTTGTCGCAAGCCGGCGCTCCACGGCACCTCTTCGCACGGTTCCCTTCAGTCAGAATAAAACTCCTTCTGATAACAATGGAGAAAAAGGCTTTTGCTTCCCAGTGCTGTCACACATGCGAAACCTGCCCGCGCTAGGACGTGAAGGAGCTGGCTGCCATCCTCCTGGCAACTCAGGGGGGAGAATAAGGTGATGAAGGCTTTGATCGCTGGGTGTAATCCGTGCCGTACGAGCCAGACAGGAGCTCCCTTTGGGGACGGCTTGCGGCGAGTCACAGCTTCACGCTGACATTGTTTGTTGGGGAAACAATCGGCCATGATTGCTGTGGGCCCAATTAAGCACTCTCCAACGCGCACGGGTAGGTGTGTGTTATGTGCACCGCCGGCTCCCACGGGCCGAGTACTCCTTGCACACAAATCCCTTCTGGGGGCTCTGGGTTTTGGCTGCGTACCCCCTCCCTGAGCTGCGGCTGTGCCAGCTCTCCTCACAGACAGGCTCTCCTGGACACCGGTGCGTTTGCCGGACGGGTGCCAAGCCCTTTTTCTGGAGAGGAAACGTCTGCGTTGATATCCGCAGCAAGCCTTCGCCAGCACCCGGAGGGCTGGAGAACAGCTGGTGGAAGGCTCCCCTGCTTCGCCTGCCACTGACTCCGACAGTTTGTATCCGCTCGTCCTCCCCCTGAGTCTTCCAACCTGTTGCGTCCTCCTGTTTTCTCTTGTCTACTCGCGAACATTTCTGGGGCAGGAGCTGCCTTTTTTACCAGGGAGGTGTACAGGCTGTAAGATTTTACCTGCCAGACATACCTGCCTTGCCCCTGTGGTTCCCCCGCACGAGTTTCGATGCTCGAACCGCTGCCTATGAACACAACCCCAACACAACCACCAAAGCCATTCTCCCAAGCACCCTGATGGCATTGCTGTTGTTGCTGCAGTTGGTCTTGTGGTGTCTCCCAAATACAGAGAGCTGCAGAGCTGTGAGTGGAGGGAGAGGGAAGAAAAGCAGCTCTTTTTAGGGAGTACAGTGATGAAGCCAGGACGAAAACACTGCTCAGAGCCCATGGGTTTCCCTTGGGCAGCTATTTTAAGGCAGAACAGCTCCTGCCTCAAAGGGAGGCACTAAAGCTACATATTATCTTTCCAGGTATAATCCCCTTGTTTCAAAACGGAACGAGATTCTCCTGCAGAAATGAAGATTGTTTTGTTCCTCGTTTGCAAAGGGGAGGAGGAGAGAGAAGCCCTGGCTGCATTCCCCGTACTGCGTAGGTGTCTGCACGAGCCCGGGACTTGTGGCACGTGTCAGCGGAGAAGGCAAGTGTCCCACCTCTCCAGTTCCCATATGATCGGCATCAGATGCTTGGCATTCTCACTCCTGCCTTCTCCCCCACCTTGGGCCCATATCCAAGGCAGCAGTGCAGTTTTGGATTGTATTTTTGGTCTGCAAGCCTCTGCAGAGGATAGGCTGCCCAGGCACCAGAGGCACCCCGGGGCTCCCCGGCATTCCCGCAGCTCTCCTGGGAGGTGACAGGCTGGGGAAGGCTTGGCAAGAGAAAGGGCCATGATTGCACTCTTTGTTTAAGGGACTGGTCATCCCAGAACCTGGTGATTTGTCTCCCACGGTTTTTCAAATAAATGTATCATCCCTGACTTCTCAGCTCTATCCTCCACTATAGTGTCGAACTGACGCCTGGTGCCTCTTCTCCTTACTGCTCTCCCTGCAGGGAACTGGCCTGGGAACACAAGGACCACACGTTTTCCTGATAAAAGGGGATTCCCTCTTTTCGCAGAGCTGCAGCTCTCCTCAAAGCAGACATGGGCAAGGTTTGGCATTGCTTGCTGGGTTTCTTCTCTCCCCTCGTTCTGCACTCCACGGAGCAGCCTAACTGACCAGGTGCTGACCAGGTACACCCAGCACCTCTCCACGCACACCCTTTTGTCACCAAAGCCACTTTCATGCTCCCAAGCAAGGCGAGACCTCCGCTGTTCCTGGCTCGCCCCAGGAGTGGGGCATAGACAGCGTCCCATGGGAATTTAAACATCTGGATACAGTGCCCAGGTGGAAGGTACTTGCTGAGAAGCCAAGCCTATGGCTCTGCAGCCATGCCCCCTGGAGAAATGCGCTTCATGTCTAATCCTATTTGCACCTCACGCTCATGAGAGCCCACCCAGTCAAATATCATAGGCAGCTTTTAAAAGATCTGAGTAAGTTTTTAATCATCAATAAAATGAGTAGATAAACTAGGGCTAACCAAATCACTCCCTTCAGACCAAAACATTGTCAGTAAAAAAAGATGAGGGGAAACGTGTTCCTGTCATGAACAGCCTCACAGACCTCGCCAGGAGCGCTACGTGTGTTTGATAGAGGCACCGAGGTGTGCATCAGCCTCCGTGAAGGAAGGATGCTGCCCTGCTCTGCCTGGCTGCACCAACATCCCCCAGTGCTTTGTGTAGTTCCATTACCTGTCGGCAAAGGGGGGCTGGCTGGGGGGGGGGTTGACCCCTGTGTGGGATTCCCAGCACAACGATGCAAGCGCAGCTGGAATTTTCCACGTTGGCATGGGCTCTTCCACCCGTCTTGCCGCGGCAACGGCAGAGCTGGAGCCAGTGGAAGAGCTTTCAGATAAGTTCAGACGAGGTCTTTCTAGAAAATCAGCTCTCTCTAATGGATCCACTTTAATTTTAGGCAGCAAAAAATGCAAACAATATGTTTTGGAACGATTATTTCCCTTTCCAGAGGGACAAAGTCACTTGAACTGGGGTCTTCGTCATGTCCTCTGCTGTGTGCTCTAATTGCCCCGAGATGCTCTACCTGGAGAGCGCCTTAACACATAATTGTATACCATCAGCGATGAGAATAACATGACAACGGCTTTGAATAATCACGCAGAGCACAATTTCTGCCAGTCTCCTAGATACCACAGACACATAAGTATTGGTCTCATTTTGTACGAGAGAGTATTTTGGAAGAATTATTTAAAGCTGGTAATGAAAACTGCAGACACACAATCCCCACTTCATGGGGCTCGGATGAAAACCAAAGGGAAAATTCACCACAAAGGCCAATCAACTGGTAGGGTGATTTTTTTTTGTTGTTTTTAAACCTAATTAACAGCAGAGTTAATGTAGCAAAAAGGAAGCCAGTCTTCTAAAAATTCACTTGTGTACTCTCCACCTAGAGATCGCGTGGATATCTGGTGTTGATTTAAAGACTTCCAAGAAGCTGTGCTGCCATCCCTAGGTAAACTTCTCATGTTTTATGATGCTGCTGCTAAGAATTTGTCCCATATTTCTTGCCTGAATTTGTCCGACTTCCATTTCTAACCACTAGGTATAATTTTGCCTTTCCCTATTCCGCTCAAGAGCCGTCTGCTGTCAGAAAGCTCCCTCTCTGCTGGGTAGCCACACTGATCCTCACAGCACACCTAGCCTGTTTTCTTCCCTCTTCCCATTCATTTTTCAACAGGGAGACTCCAGTGAGTCCAGACTTTCCCAGAGCTGTTTTTACATGCTTTCTTGAAACTACCCTTGCAATTTCGCCCCGCGAGCCCCACTTAATCACAGGTGGGGACATGCCAAAACCTTTCTCCTAAAACAGTGGCTCTGCCTGAAAATGTCTTTCTTGGTGAAGCACCACAGCAGCTCCTGGCTCCAGGACCCTCTCCTTCCTCCTCCCAACAACATCACCAGGTTTTAATCTGCCACAACAGCAAGAGCAGTGGCACGCACAAAGCCCCAAGATGTTTAAAGAGCGCCAGAAGGATGGTCCCCCCTTCACCATGGGTACGAAGCTGCTGACTGCTATGGGACCTCGTGGTCCTCGCTGAGCGATATGCCTCGGTGCCAGCGCTTCCCTGCAACATGCAGCTGTGCAAGAAGAACAGGGCACACCAGCAACGGGCTGCTGGCATCCCCTCTGTACCCTGTGCTTTTAGCGCCTTTTGCAGCATGGTCCAGCCTGCCCCACATGCGCTTCAGGACTTCACCCGTTCCGTCACGCTCCTCCAGCTCTTTCCCTTTGAAGCGTTTTTCAACCTGAAGGATGGCACTGTCAGCCCGTCCCTGGTGAATAAAGAAAAGCAAACAGGAACCTTCAGAGGTGCTCCGAGTCCCAAGGACAAGGCTGGCTGCTGCCAAGGTCACAGGCACGATGATATTCATCTTCATTCCTCACCATCACCATACAGTCTTAGCCTAAGAGAACCGAGCCGTTTCCGGGCTACGCGTTTTTAAAGGATGAGGGAGCACGATGGTTCAAGAGGAGGTTGCTTCGTAAGACAATGGCTGAGCTGATAATGCCAGCTAAAGTCAGGCCACCGGGGACCTTTTACAATTTTAAGATCCAATCAACTTTAAAATATTACTGTCTCAGGCAGGCAGTGAGTCTTGGAATAGAAAACAAGCGATCCTGTTTTATTTACAGGGAGGGGGAAAAAAAAGAAGCATGTTCTCCCTGTCCTCACCCATGTATTGAAATATTAATGGTGTTTGTGTGTGTTGCTGTGTTAACATCACATTTCCAGAGCTCAATCTATAAAACCTCTGGTCAAAACACTTAATGCTATGCTACCAGCTGCGCGGGAGAAGGGAATGGCAGAGCTACAGAGGGCAGGGGCAGCAAGGACAAGAAGAAATGCCTCAGGGAGAGACTACAACCAGGGTGATCTACATCTTATTTCCCCTCTCCTCTAAGTGAAACTTTCTCTGACTCTGCTGACTTTCTGGTGGCCAGATGTCACCGCTCCAGAGCGGCTCGTCCAGCATCAGTGGGTGCACAGCCTGCCTTGCCGTGGCTGAGCCAACGAGAGGAGAGCGGCTGCAGAGACCACAATCTTGGGTTAGCGAGTCTATTTGGAAACTCCAAAATCTTCAGGTGCATCCGACCTTCTTCACCCCTCATAATTACCATTTTGCAATTACACCCCTCTTAATTACAAATTTCTGCAAGATTTAAGCCTCGCTTGCATAAATTTGGCTTGGGAATAACCACACAACAGCAGCCCCTCTCCTGTGTCTCAGTTGTGTCATGCTGAAATCCCCCATATGTTGCCTATCTGTTGGGATGCCGTTACACAGCACGAGAGGCTCTTTGGAACGAGCCTGTGCGCTATCTACCTCTGTTACTGTCTTGGAAGCGCTTATATGACACATCATTATTTTGCCTTAGCCGGTAGCCACAGTGGGATGGTGATGGTGATGACTGCATTATATATTTTATCATAAAAACAAAAGCAACGACTACAACAGATTCTTAATAAAAATGTGTCTCTCTTGCCGGTGCAGAGCGCGAGTTAAACACTGTGTAACATCAAGCAATTTGTAGTGCCTGCACATGCTATCATGCAAACGTCCCCAAAGTGCCCCATGAAAAAGTCAATAACATCAATAAAATCAACAACAAATAAAAAGCAGCCTGGCTCGGCAGCAAGCTCTATTCAAGGGGAAACATCTCAGCTGCCTTTTAAACAGGCTTAGTGTGAGAAGCATCCCCATGTGCTGGGGAGGACAAGCGCTCTCCTCCCCAAGAAGCACGCTGCCATGAAAATTAACAAACGAGGGCATGCAAAGGGGCATCACCCCACACCCACTCTCCGAATCAACACCAGCCTTCAGATCGCAAGCAACACGCTGCCTCCCGCGGGGCTGGCTATCCTCACAGGACTTGGAGCATCCCTGGCACCTCTAAAGGCGCCGACTCAGCCGAGGCGCCTCTGGAAACTATCGCGATACAAGCAACAGGTCACAGCTGTCCTTGCGATCTACTGCTTTTTGCTGGGGTTTAAAGAATGACTCCTAAAACTCTTATTCGCTTCTCCGTTGTCCGATGCTGTCATACTCTTCCCACCTGCCAGGACCCGAGTGCTCTAAGTTATGCTGCTTCTTTTATTATGCACCCATTCATCCATCCCCAAGATTCAAATTCATCCTCCTTTATGAAGAATTAACTTGTTGGAGCTGATTTATGAAGACTGGCAGGCACCTGTGCTGAAGCAGTGCTCTAACACGTTCATCATGAAGTCCTGTAGTTATTCCTAAAAGAGCTCATGTTAATGCCTCACATTAAAATTCATATTTTATTTCTACATGACTAGATGTCTCTGTGCAATCTTTAAGATATGCCCTTCAGAACCTGGATTTTTTTTTTTTTTTCTTTTTTTGGACAGGGATTGAAGCTGCGAGGGTGACAGTTTCCCATAAACAAGGGGTGGCATTAGCACAGGGTGGCAGGTCGTGCATTCACTGTGCATTATGTGCTTCGGGTCTGACTGACAGCTAGGACTCGTCAAATTACATCCTCCGTCAAACGTGACTCACTTTTGTTAACGCAGGTAACAGAACCATTTTCCTTAAGAGTATAACCTTTTCTAATTCTCCTTTTACTAACAGGAGCCAGATTGCACTGAAAAAACAGAGGTTTTAGCTTTGCATTCTTCCAGGAGACTTTTCAATTTGCGAGGGGCGAATGGAGTACGAGCCTGGGCGTGCCCTGGAGGAGCAGCTCCAAGGGAGCTCGCAGAGGAAGCGATGGGCACGAAAGCAGAGCTATGGGGGGTAAAGTCCTGAATAGTTTGGTGTGAATATTTTTTCCTCTTTCAATCCAGGCATATTTCATTCCCCAAAGTCCCCAGCTGCAGAGGAGTCCACCAGCCTCGGCTGGGCAGTCCCAACGCCTGGGCTGTCCCCTAGCCTCCAGACTCCTCATCTCCCCTCCCTTTCTCACTCCTCCTCTACCCCCTGCGTCTTTTCCAATTTGACATCTTTACTCTTGACCCAGGTCTTTGCACCCTGCTTCCCACAGCAGGACAAAACAGCCTGTGAGCAGCCGCAAAATAAAAATTAAAAACCTGAGGGAGCTGGGCGAGCACCGCTGGCTGTAGGGAAGAGGTCGAGGGGCTCTGCCGCAGCGCACAGAGCCCCCAGCCCAGCTGCCGGGATCCTCAGCATCGCTGGGGCAGGCGCTCCCCACTGCTGCCCACGTGATTCAGAGCAGGCCCCCGCAGGAAATCATCGGTGGAAGCAAAGTGCCATGAGCTAACGACCGATTCCAGCATTCCACTGCTGATCATAATTGACCACTTAAAGCCTGAGCCACGGTACTAATTTGATAGGACTGTAATCAATTGTGTTTCTCACTCTCAGATGTAGGGAAAGAAAGAAAAGGAGTGGGAAAGTTAATGTGAATTTTTTTTGCCCACCACTGCAGCAAAAACCCCTTGTCCCTCATTATTATTTATGTTAGGAGCAGGCTGCTTTGTTGGAAATGCTGGAAAGCAGATAACCCCTGCTCCAGAGAAGGTCCATCCTCAGCAAGGCAGACATGGAGGCCGTCTGCAGCACAGCCGCTGCATGGCTTTTAGCTTTCTACAAGGGACCCGGTGCTTGCAGGAGCTGAGAGGCCAGGATGGCTTTGAGCAGGAGAGGGAGCGACGGGCCAGGCTTTGAGTGCCCCTGGTGATGGCCATCACCCAGGCCATCCAGGGAACGAGTGGATGTCTTAATCCCACTCCCACCCCTGGATCTGATCCAAGCCAGATTGAAGTCAGCGGAAATCTTCCCGTCAGCTCCCCCGGGCTTTCAGCCAGGCGGTTAGCGGCGTATTGAGTTCCTAGGACGCGAGACAGAAAGACAGACAGAAAGCCCGAGCAGAGCTGCTGCACGACTCCCATGTGAATGCACAAGCCATTTTTGCTGCAAAGAGGACACAAATACAGCCCTTAACAACGCTGCCGCCCAGGGAAGCGCTCGAGACTTTCCCATGGAAATCTGGCATTGCTTGGCACTGCGAGCCCCCTCCAAGCATTGTCGGTGGCATACCCGGACCGCTCCTGCCCGCATCCCCGTCTGCTCAGCGGTGATGCCCAGCTCAGCACCATGGGACGGGATGAGCTGTGCACTGCCTGTGCCCACAGCCATCAGCGCTGCAGAGGACGGATCCACTCTTGCTTATTTATTTGTTTTTGCTGGGCGGTACAGAAAATGACAGCTAATAAACTGCCTGCCAGTGACCTTCCTTCCCCCTGTCCTTTGAAGCTAAGCTAACTGCTGGCTTTGAACCCCCTCTGTTTATTATGTGCAGCAAAGCTTACGCGCTTCTCGGCTGACGTAAATTATAGAGCATTAGTAGAAAGAAAAGGAGGAAGATAATGCAAAATGCCCTCCCAACTAACTTTGCTAATTAAACCACCTCTGAAGCCTTCCCAAACATCCCTATGTTATGACAACGTGAAGAGCACATTCCAGTGAAACTATTAAATTTATATTGTGCAGATAAAATTCAAATGAGGCCATTATTACTCTGTAATAGTGCCTGAGCCACTGTGTTGCACCAAGCCCGAACAAGGTTTTATTCACAGCCCAGGGACGGACTTCTCTGGCCTCCCCCATCAGTCCCTGTGAAAGTGCTAACAAAGGACACTCAAACTAGTTTTTCCAGTTATTGAGACTTTTAATTGCTTCAAGTAAATATCTGAAAGGACTGGCTGCTCAGAGGGTTGCTTATGGAAACCTCTCCTGGTGAGTGTCCTCCATTTACTTTCCCTCACCCTTATGGCAAAGGGAGCAATCCTTTAGGACGTTCTGAAGGAAGAGGGATCCCTCGGAGCCTAGGCAATTTCTCCTTCTGCCGTGCTCTCACCAAAACACCCACCACAAGGAGCAAACGCATCCCCACTGCATCTTCCCATGGGGTTAGAGTGGATGGCAGCAAATCTTCAGGCCTTGACATTACAGCGCGTGAAACAGGAATTTATCATCCTAACAAGAATAACACTCATTGTGGAGGTTCATGTGCTTCCGCAATTAAGTTATGAAATGCCACGAGGATTAGGGGGACTTTGCAAGAGCCGCTCTTTTCGTGGAGCTTTTTTTATTGTCTTTGGCTAAAATAACCTTTCAGAAACTGGGAGCAGCATCCTCACCCTCAAGCCTCCAGTCACTTCTGTCTTCCGCTGAACATTGATTTTTGCAATACTCCTCATTTTTCCTGTGCTAGAAATGAACCTGACTCTGTATTTCTGTGGAGATGGTAAGAAAAGAGACAGCAAAGGTAGAGACATCTGTGTGTCCATGAGGTCAAACTGGTCCAGCTTTTGGAAGACCTTAGAAGAGGCTTGAAGCTGCAGTATCTTAGGCACTTTAAATTCAAGACACTAGTAGTTGGGCAGGGGTGGGGGTGGGGGGTGGGGAAATCAGCTTCACTGTTACCTTCTAAATACTGAAGGAGAATAAGGAAGCCCCCGTGCCAAGGAGCATGTTGTCTGAAGAGACCTGCCCTGAGATGACAAGTGAGCGGTTATTCCCCAGGGAGGGACGGGATTCAGATTGGGGAGGTGAAGCCGCCTTGGGAAAGTGACCCGGCCAGTCTCTGACAGTCACAGGCTCAGCACAGTCAGCCAGGTCTCAGCCCTGGCATCTCCAACACCTCCTCCAAACCACAACAAAGGCCAGCACCGGCATCACAGAGCAAACCTGATTTCTCCCAAATATTCCTGCGACAATAATCAATGTCATACCTCTGTAGCTATTGGCATTTTACAGGAAAAGAGATAACTTTTCTCTGATTCCTTGTGGTCTCTGGGTGGGGTGTTTGGGAAGACTCCCTCTCTGGTTCACAGGAAGATGCTTTTGCTGCTAGCAAAAACATAGTGAAACCTGCAATTAGCTCTGGGGTTATTTCTGCAGAGTGGATCTTGCCTCTGAAAGGTGAACAAGAATCATCTGACACATCAATGCCACAGCTAAAAACAGAGGAGCCAAGCCTTTCCCCACTCCATCTCCATCGCCTGGCTGTCATTAGGGGAACCGAGACAGCAGAGGAGCCCTTTGATCCTCGCCCCTCCACTGCTCGGGGGTAGTTGCTGTGCTTATCGCAGAGAAGGGATGCCAGGGAGGAGAATGCACCTCGTGGAACAGCCACATCAACCTGGTGCTGTGCATTGGGGAGGCATCTTCACAGGGTCCATTGGTTATCTGTAAGCGACGCCCCCAGCACCATGACCATTCCCATGGGATGTTGGTTCGGGGCTCAGATTAGAGCCCCCAGCTCCATGACTTGGCCCTGTACATCTAAGTTAGGGACCTCCTTGGGCTGGGAGGGAATGGGCAGCTGCCACTGGCAAACACAGACCACAGATCACCAAACACGCATGATTTATGCAGCACCGGACAGAGGCAATGCTTTGTAGCATCCCTCCAAAGAGCAGCCATCCCATATGGAGAAAGCCTCGCTAAGCGGAACACAGTCCATCTGTGTGGCCCTTCCAGGTGACCTATTCCCCTAAAAACCAGACAAGCACCGTACAGCGTAGTTATACCGTCCCGGGGGAAGCAGCCCCGGAGCACAGCGCTCCCTGCTAAATGCTGCTTTCAGATCATCCTCCCCCCGCCCCCGAGATAAATGGTGCCACACAGATTAATTCCCACCTGCAGACAGCGCTGCACGTTCTTCTTCTCCCTCGAGATACATTATCTGCAAGGCAGAAAGTCCCAAGTAAGCCAGCTACAGCCTTTTCACACTGTCCCTCTAGGACGTACAGACCCATAAAGGGAGTTTCCCTGCTGCGTTTCTTACAGAAACACCCTGCCGAGGCAGTGGAAAAGGTCCAGGGGATTAAGGCTCGGGCTGGTGCAGCATGATGGGCTGCTGCACCCACGTGCTGGGGAAGATTTGCGAGCAAAGGGGCTGCGATAGCAAATACCCTGCTGCAAATATTTCGGTTTGCCTTGGGAAGGAAGAGACCTTGCTCCCCACGCCAAAGCTCAATGCTGCAAAGCCTGCTGCCCAAGTTAATTCATTATTTGTGGGTGATTATATTTTACTGATGGGTGGTCATCGTTTGCCACCATAAGACTAATTAGCTATCAGGCCCCTGGAGCTTTTTGTCTGCCTGCTTTTTTTAAATCGTTATTCCCTCTAAGCAAACAGCAGATAGAAGCAACTTTCATTCCTGAAATAAGGCATGGCAAGAGTTTTCACTCAAAGCAGAAATGAAAGGCTGAGCTGGAGACAACTTTTTACGAGGCTCAGAGATGTTTGGATAACTCCGTGTATGTGTCAGTGCACACACATGTGGCTGTGCTTATACCTGTGTGTGTTTACAGCAGCCTCTCTGCCTGCAGATCCCAGGTGATGGCAGGAGCGAGCACGCCAAAACGTGATAAGCGACTCTATAAAGAAGAAACTCTAAAGAAAAAAGCAACTGTTGCCTCCAGGTCTGGATCTTGCAAGCCCTGAACGTATGATAAATTCTGCTAGGGGAAAACATTTCTGTACAGCTGCTATATTTATAGGCATGGGCAGGTTGGAAAGGCATCGGATGGAACTCAGGATGTTTACTATTATTTATCCTTTGTATTTTCACGGTGCCAAGAGGCCCTTGTGCAAGGTACCGTACACATACGAGAAGGCACACTTCCCCCCAAACCCATAAAAGTAAAAAAAAAAAGAGACTATAGATATATTATGACCAGATGAGATCTCACCCCCAAAAGTTATATATAACTGTACAGCAATTTAATTCCAGACCTGACTGACAAATTTCATGACCCAGTTTATATTCTCAAGCTGTCCCTCCCCCTTGTGTGGCTCCTTTTGGGTGGTGGGGGAGGCATATCTGGAGGAAAACAAGCGCTTTCCCTTCAGATCTCCCTGGGTAACGTTCACACGGATGCAATTGTTTGCGAGCAGCATCGATGATGCAGAAGTACAAACCGTGACATTTCAGAATATCAAACGGGGAGCAGAGGGGAGTTGTTGAGATCAGGCTCCGCTCTGATCTAACTTACATCTCTCCAGTTTAAAATCTTAATTGAAATGCTACTTGAAAGCCCCCTGCTCTCTTCCAAATGCAAGGATGGGAGATAAACCCGAGCATTCGCCTAGAATGCCAAAGGAAATGGAAAGAAAACCAATGCGCTGTTTTTTCTGAAAATATCATTTTCTGAAAACAAAAACATATGTTTCTGCTCCCCCTGCTTTGCCTGCAGCACTGCCTGTTGCTGGCAGCGGTATGGATGTGTTCCTTCTCTGGAGGGAGACAGGAGGGAGAGGAAAATCACCTACCGACCAAGGTGTGAGCCGCGAGCATCAGCTCCAGACATGTCAGCCGGGCAGCAGCACTGCCATCCGTTCTTTAACTGCTGTCTCCCTCTTGGATTTGGGAATAGGGAGGGGAAGAAGAAAGAGGGGAAGAAGAAAGAGGGGAAGAAGAAAGAGGGGAAGAAGAAAGAGGGGAAGAAGAAAGAGGGGAAGAAGAAAGAGGGGAAGAAGAAAGAGGGGAAGAAGAAAGAGGGGAAGAAGAAAGAGGGGAAGAAGAAAGAGGGGAAGAAGAAAGAGGGGAAGAAGAAAGAGGGGAAGAAGAAAGAGGGGAAGAAGAAAGAGGGGAAGAAGAAAGAGGGGAAGAAGAAAGAGGGGAAGAAGAAAGAGGGGAAGAAGAAAGAGGGGAAGAAGAAAGAGGGGAAGAAGAAAGAGGGGAAGAAGAAAGAGGGGAAGAAGAAAGAGGGGAAGAAGAAAGAGGGGAAGAAGAAAGAGGGGAAGAAGAAAGAGGGGAAGAAGAAAGAGGGGAAGAAGAAAGAGGGGAAGAAGAAAGAGGGGAAGAAGAAAGAGGGGAAGAAGAAAGAGGGGAAGAAGAAAGAGGGGAAGAAGAAAGAGGGGAAGAAGAAAGAGGGGAAGAAGAAAGAGGGGAAGAAGAAAGAGGGGAAGAAGAAAGAGGGGAAGAAGAAAGAGGGGAAGAAGAAAGAGGGGAAGAAGAAAGAGGGGAAGAAGAAAGAGGGGAAGAAGAAAGAGGGGAAGAAGAAAGAGGGGAAGAAGAAAGAGGGGAAGAAGAAAGAGGGGAAGAAGAAAGAGGGGAAGAAGAAAGAGGGGAAGAAGAAAGAGGGGAAGAAGAAAGAGGGGAAGAAGGGAGACTGCCATGTGTGTGAAAAGCTAGGATTTGAACCCCTGCAGCACTGCTTGCCGTGATGGTGCATCATGATATCCCGATCCACAAACACAAAGGATTGGTCCAAGCACCCCAGCTATCCTGTAGTGGGCTCACCGCTCCTGTACACCACGTGGTATTTTGTCCCGCTCCCTCTAGAGCTTCTAAAACAAGTTTAAACAAAAGAAACCAAACGCAGAAAGAGGGTTTCGAGGATCCACCAGCCTCTAGCAAATGTAAACATAGAGCATATATATTTTTAATAAGGAGCGATCCCGTATCGTGCTGCTCAGCCTCACAGCAAACAGAGGCAGCAATTTGCTGAGCCCCTCTGAATGCCACTCACTCCGCTCTCCTCTGATCCATCACACAGCTCATCTCAGGAGAGCAGAGACTGAAGGTAAGTATTGATTTTGGGGAGCATGAAGCTTCCAGGACTCATTTTCCATGTGCATCTGGGAATCACAGTGAAGTCGGGGTGTGCATTCGCCAGGGGTATTTATACCAAGGCGTGGGTGACGGGCAGCCCCAGCTTCACCCCTGAATCGCTCACTCCGCTCGGAGACATGCAGCCGCTCCAGCTGCCCCCGGGATCGGCTCCCTGAGTGCCTGCGTTGTGCCCCAGGCTCTTCCCTCTGCCTACGCCAGCTTTCTCCAAACCCTGCAGCTTAGCCAGGCAGCTATTTTACATGGGAGAGAGGGGGAGAAAACCCAAACCGGCCAGAAACCGATTAGCTGGTAATTACATTTTGCAACATCTGCTACTTGCTACCATTTGTTTTATTATTTCTATTTTAAAAATTGGAATACACTGAATTTTTGCTCTCTGGAACCGCTGAACTGCCTTGAAAAATGTGATGAGCTCCTGCTCGACAGTGGCAGCAGAGCAAGTGCGGTAGGAGACACTGCGGCATGTAGGTACTGTGTCAAAGACCGCTCCGAAGCAACTCCAGCCTGGCAGCTAGTTATTTAGTTATTTTGGGCACAGCAGAAAACCAGTTTGTTCGTTTAGGAACAACGGAGCTTAAAAACAAA
The DNA here is from genome assembly GCF_026419915.1 of Harpia harpyja. Lineage (NCBI taxonomy): Eukaryota > Metazoa > Chordata > Aves > Accipitriformes > Accipitridae > Harpia > Harpia harpyja. The sequence goes on along the minus strand of NC_068943.1, from coordinate 47,128,116 downwards.
CAAGGTGTTAGAAGGAGGGAACTAAAAAGCAGGGCTTTCATCTGAAGGATGTGGCGCAGCTTTGATAGGGTTTGGAGAAAAGCTCTTTTTTCAGGGGGATAATAATTATTTTTTTTGGCTTTGAGAAGTCCGGTTGGTTGGATCTTCACAGGCTTTCGGTGCTCCCCTCCCCACCTCCTTGCATTTCTACTTCAAAGCCAAAGGGAAGAAGTCCCAAATAGCATCATTTTGTTGATCAAAACCCTGCGCTAAATGCTGGCCCAGATGAAGAAACCAGATAGGAGCTTTTCATTATCGCCAGATGAAAACAACACCTCACTTAGCCTCAGCAAGCAGAAGATGGCTACAGCGGGCTTCTCCCCTACCCAAGCAGCTATATTTTATAAACAAAGGAGCTGCACGCACATCTCCGGCTGTACGTGTAGTCAGAGAAAACCAGATTATCTTGCTCTGGGCACCGGCATTTAGAAGAAAATGGTTTTCTTTCATCTGTCCAAATAAACCTCTTCCCAACACTCGTGAGTCTGATTGCTGCCAATTTCCACTGCAGAAATGCAGCTGTTTGGAGGGGAAGGCATTAGTAACTAAAAGATACTCATAACATTTCAAGCGAAGCACTTTTTTTCCTGTTTTTCCCCATCCCACCTCAGGCTGTGTGTCTTTCAGCATTTTGTTATCTGTTCTTTGAAAAAAAAAAAAAAAAAAAAAATCCCCTTTTGAGCTCCATCCTTTGGAGTCCCCTGCCCCGATATGAAGGCGTTTCTGCTTAGAGGGATGAGCCCCCTTTGCAGCTGGGGCACTATATATACATGTATATATAGCAGAGAACTTAAAACGTCCCCCCCTCAGGTCTACGCAGAGCCACAATCTTTCAGGGCGCGTACTGGTGCCAGGCTACAACCATTTTCCACTCATCCTTATGTGCCTGAATATTGCCACACATATGTTATGAAAAATTACCCGCTGCTTGGAGAGCTCAGCGATACAATAAGCTCCACATCAACATTAATGAACCCCTGTCTCTCCTGCGAGAGAAAGCTAATGTAATAACAGTGTTATATTCGGCAAACAAATGCTTGAGACAATTTTTTTTTAAGCACCAGACAGTAAACAGGACCTAAAATATCCTCATGAATTACAAGAGTCTAAAATCCTCTACTGAGAAATTAATTTAATAGCAGTAAATACTGGAGCAATTTCCCCCATGTGAAATGCCACCACAACGTTCAGTTAAAAAGGTTCATTTAAACGGCACGTGGGCACTTGCATGGGGATGGAAATATATTTCATCACATAATGGTATTTTGGCTGCACAGGAGAGGAAAAGCCTTTGTCCCTCCTGTGCTGGTGCCGGGGCAAGGGATGTGCCTTCCCCTGTGGAAGGAGCAGTGTCAAGAAAAGGGAGAGAAAGCTGTCAGGGAATTGGAAGGAGGAAAAAACCAAAACCCTAAAAAAAAAAAAAAAATTGGGAACAAACTGCAGGTTTAGGGAATTTCCTAAGATTTATCCTCCCTGGCCGCAAAATGGACATTGCTGCTCAGCCCCAACTTTCGTCCAGCTGCAGAAGAAGGGGAACGCGGCACTAGGGCTGGTAATTCCCATTGATTTTTTGCATAAGGTTTCATACCCTGGAGGGGCCTCGTCTCCAAAAAGTGACATCTGCCGAGATCACCAATCGGTGCCGGCATTCTCTGCCTGTAATGAGATCTGGGAGACGATGGAGGAGCTGGTGTGCCGGCCTTCAGGGAGGAAAGGGTCTTTGAAAAGAATTATGTTAATCAGAGTAGCCTTCTCCCCGCATCTGTTCGGCTGTTATTCTGGGCAAAATTAATAGGTCTAAGGAAAGATCCGATCATAATGACAATCTGGTCTGCGCAGCGGGAGATTTTATAAAGGAGTTGAACTGTGGCTCATCGAAAACACTTAAAGTAATTAGTTACAGGGCTACTTGCTTTCTTCCCTTTTTAATAGTAATAATGGTTATTAATGTTTACAAATTACAGAGGCTCATTGGAAATGAAAAGATGGCTGGAGCAGTTACCCAGGGAAAGCGGGCACTCCAAAATTCAGCATCCACGCTCCCTTGGAAACAGGTTTTCTCTCCCCCAGCTCAAGCAGCCACTGGAAACAGCCTCTTCCAGCAAGGCTGTGGACACATCGAGATCGAGTGCTTGCAGATATGAATTGGTTCCGAGTCTAAAACAGTGGTCTGGCATCCAGGAGCAATGGTGCAGCCACTGCCTTGCAGGTGGACGCCGTGGTCTCACCCACACACAACACCCAGGAAAGGTGAGGAGAGAACTGCTCTGTTGATAAATATGTAGGAGAAGCCCAAATCAACCTGAACTTTAGGAAAGAAGAAAGATAATTAAAATATAAATAGACATGTTTGTTTCAAAGATTTATGGCAAGCACTAGACTCAGCCTGAAGATTAATCAGGGAAGTATAATTATGTCTTTGCACAAAAAAATTATCAAAACCCCTCCCCCAAAAGTGGGGGAAGGAGGCAGCCGACGCTGCCAAACCATGCGTGAGGCCGAAGGTTGGAGGAAAGCCACCCGCTGTGGGGATGCTGCTGTGCGAGGACTGGGTCATGCAGGGGCTTGGCGGGCTTTGATCGGCTCCGCAGGTTTCACAGCACCTTCCCTCCTTTCCCCTGGAAACACTTAATTTCACCCCAAAACCTGCCCACTTTTATTCTTGGATTTTGCTGGCACACTACATGGCATGCAGAGACAATGGGGAGCAGCTGGGGTTGTGTCCCCTTCCCTTGCCCACCAGCCCTGGGTCCCCATCTCGGATGGTGAGGGGGAAAACTCGTCTGGAATCATTTTCACTGGGCACCTGGTGCAGAAAATGAGGGGAGGAGTGGCTGGGGCGCTTGGGAGGCTGCACTGCCAATCGGTGCCTCGCTATCCGGTAATAAAACCCTCACAGCTTCTCCCAAAAGGAAAAGCTGCAGATTCCCCTGCTTGAATCAGTCCAGGAACGGACAAAGACTTTCTTCCCGTTTCTTTTTAATTAACCTCTTTCTGTTCCCAAGAGAAAAAACCCATTTTATCCTTGTACATTTGACACTATTCTAATTTCATCGTTTGCTGAAAATAGCCTGGACGTATCCCAATAAAGGAAATATCGCAGCTGAAGCTGGTGGGACTGCCTGGTGTCAAAGCAGCTCATGGCTCCCCATTACAAGCCCATTTCCCATCACTTAACGACATCGCCAAGCAAACTGTCTGGGCTGAGATGGGACACAGGAGGGCCAAGTTCAGCTTAAGAAAAGCACTTGCATTTGCAGAGTGCTCAATTTTGCCACATTTCTGCGGCATGGGGCTACGGCAATGCATGTTTATGGTACAACGCATATATTTAAAGTCATTTTTTCCCCCCCTGCGCGTCCAGTCTGAAGCCTGTGACAGCAGCTTGGGGAGGATTTGAACCCAAACGCAGATGACACTAGTTGAGGAGCAGGGCTTGGTTTCTTGCCCTTTGTTTATGTACGGTTCGGCAGCACCACAAATAACAACTGCTGAGGAGTGCTTTGCCATAGCTGTTCCGCGTGGAGCCGAGACAGATCTTCACCACGCTTGGCTGCCTGTTGTGAGCCCATCCTTTCCCCTCTGTGTGGGGTTTTGGGGGCAAAGCTTGCTGAGCAGGGACTGCTCTCCATCCCTGCAGCCTCCATCCTGGCCAGGAACTCCTGACCAGCGCTGCAAGCCACTGACACCGTATTCGGGCAGCGTGTTCCAGCCCCACGAGCGATGGGCTGGGTGAGACTGCACAGGGTGATTTCCCCTGCATGCCTCTGCACCGCATCACCTGCTGACCCCTGAGGATGCATGTTTTCCTTACTGAATCCCAGCCTAGTACAGCAGCACAGACACCTGGCTGGGGACCTGAACTGCTGTAACACCAAATAGTAAATAATCAACAGCAGCTAGGCACCTTGGCCATTCATTAAAAAAAGGCAATGCCCTGAAATCAACATGCCATCCAAACAACTGCACTTTTCACCTCCGCACATACACGCCATCCTAAGTCAGCTTTCCTCCCCAAATATCCCCCCACCACCAGTGGGTCCCCTCCAGCCCTGGCTCCTCTTGCATCTCACCTCCTGGCTGCATAATTCCGAGTCAGAAGCATTTCTGCAGCCTTTCGGACCCAGGTTAGAGCAACTTGGTAAGAAAGATGTTAACAAGGGGGTCGGGAGAGGTCAGGTAAGCAGAGCGGCTGGCGCGTTGCCATGGAGTTTGTCGAATTAGACACTGAACATGGGGAAGCGGTTAAATGAGCTGACCCTGGTGAGCCCTGCTGCGCCTGCCTGGAGGGGGGGGACACGCTGGGAAACTAATGTGCCAGGATTTCCTTGCTTCCCTGTCCCCCCCTCACATGTCCAAAGCCATTTCTGAGGATGCAAGGCATTATCCCAGCAAGGAGCCGCTTTCTCCACTCTTCTCCTTTTCTTGTAGCTCCTGAAGACTCTCCAAGGACATTTCAAGGCATAATTATGGTGCTAAATATTATTGCCTGAGCTCGTATGACCAGCTCATCATCCTGGGGGTGCTGCTCAGTGAAGCTTCTCCATAACCCCATTATAACTCAGGACTCTCAGGACAGAGGGGAGGAGGTGGGAGGTGGATGTAGCACCATCAGCCTGACGTTCCTCCCGAGAAAGGGATCAAGCAGCCAGGCCAACACAAGAGATTGATTTGCGGGGAACCGTGCACGCGCATGTGTGTGTGTGTCAAACCATGTGTGACGAGCTCAAAGATTTGTTTGATATCTCTTTCCACGCAAGGTCAAGCTGTACTCTGCAACTGCTGACTCAGGCGGTTGGGGTGCTGCGGAGCTCTCCTCCCCGGCTCTCGAGAGCATGGGATGCTGTCCCAGCACACCTGTTATCACGCCCAGTGACCAAAGACATGAAATTTCCCTCCCTGCCACTTCCAGTTGGGCACCACCACCCCAGCTGCATCCCACCAGCTGGGTGCCTTAGCAGTAACAGCACAGGACATACCCGCTTTGACAGGCACGCCTCTTCACCAAACCTTTCAGTGCTTCCTCCCCCTCCATCATTTATTCATGCAGCAGCGTTTGCTCAGAGTTGGGGAAGTTTTCCGTACGGAGCCCTTCGGAATAAGACATCAGAGAGCTGTTTGCCAACTGGAAACATAAAAGGAGGAAATACTGCGCAAGCTGCAAACATCTTTACAGCCTCAAAGTCATTCCCTGTTAGCGGTTCCCTACACCGAGACTGTCTCACTGCCCCGGGCTGTGCACAGGAGAGTCTCGCCCCACAGGTCTCTTATTTACCGGCAGGTCCAAGGCCCCGAGGGAGCTCTCCATCACAAGGCAGAGCACGTTCTCTGCTCATCGCGTGTGCCACCCGGGAGATGGGTCTCTGCTCTTCGCATTATTTACTCTTTATAGACAAAGCTGTGACCCTGGACTCCTTTTTAAAGCTTATCCATCATGTACTCCTCTCCTCTCCCGCTCATCGTCAAGATGAGAGGAGGACAGCGTGTGGGGAGGGAGGCAGGATTTATTCTGCAGCCTCAGTGCCGGGGACAGAGCCAGCGGTGGGGAATCCCTCCCTGACCTTCCTGGTGGAGGGATGGCTGACCCTGCCTGGAAGCATCACGTCCTGCAGAGCCCATTTGACATTCACCGAGCCAGACTGGCGGGAGAACACCCACCCACACCCGTCTCCGCAAAATTCAGGAGATGAGCAAACAGAAAGCAAGGAATAGTGGAAATTTTTGCATGGGAAGCAAAAAGAACAAGCTGTCATCTTGTACCGAGCTAAGCCAGAAAGCCCTGAGTATGGCACATTGAGTGCTTTATCTAGTGTATCTGGGGAGAGGACAGGTAAAATAACTGAATTCAGGGACGAGGACATGATTCCTATGGCTTCGGAGAGCTGAGACTACCAATATGAGAGGTCAGAGTGCTTTTCATGAATCAGACTAGTGATGCCAGATCCTTTCCTCTCAGCTGGAAAAGGAGGACTGAGAAAGCATTTTTCCCCTTTCTTTAAATGACTCTCCATCTCCAAGACAGCCCATGTCATCCCTGGGCATTTAGCAATCGTGCTGCACCTCAGCAGCCTGATGAGAAACCAGAGGCACCCTCCAGCCTCTGGCACAGCAGGACCTGACTGGCCTGTGGCCCCTGCCTGCCAAAACCCACAAGGGGCTGCTGTCAAAAAGAGGGGGAGCTGTGGTGCTCCCCCTCCTCTCCGGTTGCCTCTGTGGTGCCAGTGACTGTCCGTGATGGAGCATCACTATAGATACACACACACACATACTGGCCGTATGATGGCCAGGCTCGACACCAAAGGCAGAGGAAAGGCAGTTCCCCCTCCGTCCACATCCTACACTGGGACACAAGCACACGGGATGGCAAGTGAAGATGCACGGCCACTGGTCCTGCCGCAGGCAGCCATGCTGCCGGCACATCTGGGCAAAGGCATTGGCATCGCCTTGCTGTAGCCCAGCATTAACTTTCAGACGTGCTAATCTATTGTCACCTTCTCTTCTTTCATCTCCAAGCAAACCTCAGAGCCACTATGTCTTTGCAAAGAAAGGAACAGAAACGTTCCAGGCTACCAAGGCAGATTTCTGCTTTGTTTGGTTTCTTCTTCTCTGTGCGCAAGGATGTTGGAAAACAAAGTTAGATATAAAATCCCCCAAATTATTTGAAGAAGAAAAAGGCCTCAGTGCATGCCAGGCAGGCTTTAGGGAAGCGGGGGGGGGGGGGGGGGGGGGGGGGGGAGAGCCAGCCAAAAAGCTACTGCTGAGCATATTAAAGAATGGTTTTATCAAGTGGAACAGACAAGACATGTATATAATGCATAAGTAGTGTTTGCTGCTTCTCCAAACAACTCATAGATCACCAGGACACAAGCTCCTAGGAAGAGCAAAAAGAAAAGAGAGAGGAATGCATGATAGCATCAGAAGAGATGTGTCTGCTGCCAAGAAACACAAAAAGCCTTATCGAAGCCTGGGATCTGGATGGGCTCGGCATTGCCTGTGGACTTTGGGAACAACCAAAGGGACCCTGCATACCAGACCTGAGAAGCAAAGCCCTGCACTCATCCGAGCTCTCTCCCACCTACCAGCGTGGTTGTCCCCAGTCCCAGCCAGCGCTTTTTAATATGCGGTGCCATAGGCAGCACTGACCCCAGACAGTGAACAGGACCTGATAGTTTGGCATTAATCTGCCAAAAGAGTGACCTTCAACCGCTAAAGACGACATGTTTTTAAAAACTCATAAGCGTAAGGAAGGTTCATTTGCTTTCTCATTTAGCATATTAAAAGGGTATTATTGCTACAAACAAGAAATCTAAATGAGCCCCCAGTTGCAGCTTTGGATAATGCTGTAGACTAAAGGTGCAAGGTAATGATTAACACATGGCATATAAACCATTTATTGTTCGTAAACAAGGTAAGACACGCTTTCTCTTACGATAAGTGATGGAAGGTCCATGATGAAGCTGCATGGAGACAAAGAAGCAGAAAGCATTGGGAACACACACAGGTCTGGTGGGCTGTGGTGGCTCTGAATAGGGTCCCCCTCCTTCCCGCGCTCCAGCTGTTCCAGAGGAGAAGCTGCTGTTTGCAGCCGCGGCAGCTCAGAGTACCCCCCAGACCCACTCCGCATATATTGGCAGCCCTGAAAGGCCATCCTGCTCCTTCTACCTTTACCAGGGTCTTCTTTCTTCCTTGCAGATTTGCAAAACCCTCTTTGCTGGAAAGTCCGAGTTGCGCCATATTCACGTCTCACCTCCTAAATAGGTTTGTCAGCCCTGCTATGGCCATGATAGCTCCTGACTCCCATGCCCCACGTTTTGGAGAGCATGAAAACAGCTCAGGACAAAAACCCTCAAGCCAGCTTAGAGCTGTGGCCCTTTCCCATGCGCTGTTCTTGCGACAGAGAAGGGGAAAAAGGAAATGGAAAAGGTCTCACCTATACGACCTGGCAGGGAAATGAGATTGTTATTATTTGTGGGTTTAGATAGCTGTTTGCAGACCTCCTGGGCTTTCTAAGCACCTCTGATGAGAGGTGACTGGAGACATGAGGTCCCCTCAGAGGTGGCTCTCCCTGACTCGTGCTGCTCTGAAACATGCTGGCGCCACTGTCTCCTCTCCCTGCTTGAATGCAAGGACACTGTGGGAAGCAGAGCCTTGGAAAGCTCCTGCCACGGGGAAATCAGTCACTTTAATTACCCCCTTGCACTGTATTTATCTCCATGAAAGGTCCCTTGCTCCTTTGTCACTGACTGGCAGGGTTAGCAAAAAGAAGCACGAATGATCTATATGTTTGCTTATTTATTTCAACACCACCATCACAGAAAACAGAGCCTCCCCACCCTAAGCTTTTCCTACGGCTCATGAGCTTACAGACTGCTCAGACCCGACAGACAGGGGACATGAGGAGGGAAAGTGGAGCAAAAGGGTGTGCGCTCTGGTTTCCAGGCTGCTACAGGGCTCCTGCCTGGCCGTTAGCTTCAGCGTTCACAGGGCAGGGACAAGAGGCAAGGAGGCTGCTCGTGCATTGGGCACATCACTGCCCAATTTTTGTCGTTCCTTGGAAGGTGTCTGGACATGTGTCCCACGCGTGGTGGCTTGGGAAGGTGAGGGGGACAGCCCAGCTCAGACAGCTGCACATCTTCAGCAGTGGGCACTATGCACTGGGTACCAACGAGGGCTCCATGTGCTGAAACCCATCCATCAGCTGCATTTTTGTTGTATTTTTTGCAGTAAGAACCAGTTGCCACTGGTATGTAGCCCCCAGCGCAATCCACCAACCCATGGCAGATGCAGGAGGGTGTTCTGCTGAACGCCACAAGTCAGGGGCTGTACAATAATGTGTCAGAGGAGCTAATCCAAGTGGACCTTCAGAGATGCTAGTGATGCAGGGAGAAAGGATACCTTCTCCTCCCACTTTGGGGGCACAGGGACCTCGCTGGTGCTTGTGGGGGAGTGAGGCTCCTCCCTTGCTGCGCCACTGGGCAAAGGCAACCGGAGATGTGGTTACAGCTCTTCTCATGGAGAAGAGGCAGCAAGAGCCCTCGGAACAGCCTGGGGAGCTGCTCCGGGAGCCCAGCTGGGAGGGAAGGCGAGGATGGTAGCAGATCTGGCAACCGGCACCAGGGCAAGCACTCTCCCCACTTTGCAGGGCAGAGAGGGAGCAAAAAGGAGCTACGTGCAGAGAAATCAGGCAAGGAGAGGCAGAGAGAGGGCAGGGAGGGCAGTGTGGCTCTTTCCCCATCCCTGGAGTGCCACTGTCTGTAGCAGCCCCGGCAGCTGAGAAGCACTTTCTGCTGTGACAGGGTTTTTTCTGTGATTGACCCCAATTACAGGAGTCAGCCCACACGGGCTGAGCGCGTCACTCGTGTCAGCCGGGCAGCTGCTCGGCGCCTGAAAACTCAGCTACCCAAATACATACAAAATGAAGGGCACTACCACCGGCTGGAGCCAGGGGTAAGGGCAGCCAGCACAGCAGCGGATGCCGACTGTAGTGAACATCCCCGGGAGAGCCCGGTACGTGCAGAGAGCAGTGCGCATCGCCTGTGGGGACCCCGCGCACACCCCAACGCTGCCCCACCTGCCCAGGCTTGCCAGGCGCCAGGAGCTGCCTGCAATGCCTATCTGTTTAAAGCTTTTTCATTACGTCAATGCAGTTTGATCATTTGCATGGTAACATCTCAAAAGCAGAAAATAAGAAAGTAAGTCTTCAGGGGAATAAAGACCCTGCACCCAGCAGCATGGTCAAATCCAGCTGCCCGACGCCCACCGCAACCTGGTTTGCACCGTGCATTGCAAGGGACCTCGGAAATAGCCACCACACACATGCACGCACAGGGAAAAACCAGCCCTGCTTCCCCGTTTTTGGCTGTTGCCAGAAGCGCCCCGGGCCAGGCTGGGTCAGGAGCAAGGTGCCTGCAGAGAACCTGCAGCCTCTCCTGTGCGGTGCACAGCCAGGGCCACATCTGCCTGCTCCTTGCCAGAGCTGCATGGTGCAAGAAGTAGGCAGAGGGATCAATTGCTTTAGTCCTTTCGGGTTTTCAATGCACCCGAGTCATTTAGGAGCACAGGTTACACGAGATCAGTGAACGCGTTCCCCAGAGACCTTGCTTATAAACACAGAAGGGTTGTTTGTGTGCAAACAGTTTCAAGACCACCAAAACGTGCCTCTCCAAACCAACACCTGAAGCAGCCACCAGCCTGGACAATACTTATAAGCAATGCTAAACCAGCTGCTCTGTCTCAAAGTGTAACACTGTAGTATGCCAAACCCAGCAAGTTAATCTGTTTTCCCTAACGGCTAAGTGCAATAACAAGGCAGTCTGTGTAGGGCAAACGGCTCAATAAACATCTAGGGGTAAATAAGCTTTCCCAGCTTCCACCCCGGTGCTTCTCAGCAGTGACCTTGCCTTTGACAGACATAGAGCACATCATAAACCACAGAGACATGGAAAACTGAACAATACCTGCACAACCAACTTCTGCAATGCCATAGGACTTACCTGCACATCTAGCTGGAGCGAGAGCTCCTGGACATGGGGAGACAGGCAAAAACCATCTCAGCTCTACATCCAACATCTTCTCTACCTTATTTCTGCTACAGTCACTCCTGGAGCTTCTAAGCAAGGTCAACAATAGACAGTGCCAGGGGCTGCGTGCACGTGGACTAAAGGCATGCACCAAATAACCAAGAAAATAACATTCCTGCTGCATAAATAGAGAAATAAAGACCAAGAGACTCACCCAGGGTCCCAGAAGAAAGCTCTAGAAGAGCACCGCATTGCACCTAGCTCTGGTGAGTTAGGTTGCTCTCTACTGCCGGGACATAAGTAACTTCACCTGCCTCTGAGTAAGGCAGCCTTATCACTCACCTTGTTAGCTGCACCTCATTACTCACCTGTGAGTACCTACGAGGGCCCTGTTGCCTTCCCCACAATGGTCCGGGAGTTAACATAACTTCAGCATCTGCATCTCCCTCGTCCCGCTCACGTCTCCCAGTTGGTAATACTTCTCTGTCTCACACTGCTCCACCTGCATTTTCTGTAAAACAGAAACTGTGCTCTGCTAAAAGACATACTTTTGTTTTTATTTCATTCTGCTGTTATTAGTACCCGATTTGATTCCATTTGTTCCATTTTACAGCTTGTCTCCTGCAATTGCCTGGCTTGAGAAACAGTTTTATCTGAGCAGGTGAGGCAGATTATAAATAACTTTTGTACTGCACCTTGTATTTTAAGCAAATTTGAGACTTTCCTGATTAGGTGCCTTCCACTGGAGAACCTTGTTCAGTCGGATAATTGCAACCTCCATTCTTTATCCTCCCCTTTTGTTCTCTTCCCCCCTTGGCAAGGCTGCAATCTTGCACGAGAACATCAGCGGACAAAACCCTTGAAAATAACTCTCCAGAAGAAATCTAATTTACTTTTTAATCTGGGTCGGAAATTTGCCAGCAAAATTTCCACCAACAAGCAGAGCCATTTATTGCTACTTATCGTGCCGGCTGGATCCTCACTCCTGATTTGGGTAATGCAGCAGGGACAGTGGAGCGTGCGTGTGTGCAAAGAGATGAAGAGAGAAATCTTTTGATATGTTATTTATTTGATACAATCTTCCCCCGATAAGATCAGTAAGCAGAGGACAAAGTGGCGACCTTATCCATTTCAACTGCTTATATTATGAAATACCAAGCATATATATATAGTTTCATTTCACTGATTTTCTTTGCTGGGTTCTTTTTTATTTATTTATATATAGACACACGCACCCATGCATATGTATATAACATTCCTGCTGGGGAAAGAGCTTATTACAGTGGTTTCCTCATGGATGAGGAGGATTTGATTGCATTTGTGACTCAAGGATCCTCTTTCCAGTGACAGATACGGGAAAACGTTGCTCGCTGAAGCCATTACAGGGTTTGTTTAACGACGTGGCTAATGAGTGTCCACCACAAAGGCTGCGAATATGTTCCACAAATCATCTTTTGGGGTGAAGCGGCGAGAAGGCAAGCATATGCCAGAATATGTAATGCCCCTGGTTTGCAGTTAAATCGTTAGACTGAAGTTTGTGAGACCTGGAGCGATGCTGGCTCTGCTGTCAAATTTCTTTTATCGAATTAGACAAGTAGCATTAATGCCCTGCACTCCTACTCCTGCTCTGTACACCAAAATAATCCTTTCCCCCCCCTTTTTCCTTACAGCCTGGTGTAATCCGACTGCAGGGACTGGGGGGCTTTGCTGGGCGGGCTGTCCTTTCCCAGCCGTCTCTCCGCGTGCTGCCAGCTGCCACCCCCTCTCAGCCTGGGGATTGCCCTGGCTTACGGCTTTTCTTAATTAGGTGGAATCCCTGGCTGAGCCTGGCTCAGCCGCTGAAGTTTCTGCATAAAAGTTTCTGTCTCTCACTTTTCCTTCTCAGAATGATGCCTCCTGTGGGAAGTGTAAATACAGAAAGATGACAACATGTGCATTAGCGCTCGTTAGAATGTCATCATTATATCCTGCAAAGTGTCTGCTGAAGGGATCCCTAAAGGACACTTAGAGATGGAGCAGCTGCTCCGGATTTGTTCCAGCTCACATCTCGAAGAAAATGACATTGAGATAAATACGGCGTCATGAGCATCTTTGGAGCAGAGCAGGTGAAAAAGAGAGGGGGTGATTGCCTTTGGTCGCAGGTCCAAGGCGGGACCTCAGCAAGCTCCCAGCCTGCCTGCCCTCTGCCTTTGTAATGCTCCTTACCCACTGCAACATGCGCAATGGTACCAGTGGGGCCACACAGCAGAACGCTGCGATGGAGAGATGCATGCCTCAGCTGCCCCTCATCCAGCCAGCTCTGATGCTGGTGGCAGTTTCACTGCAGCAGGTGGAGGTTAGTATGGATTCTTTGGGGGAAAAAAACCCCAAACCAACACCCAAACATCTAGAAGATAACATACATGTGACCAAACTCTCAGATGTACTTTAAGCCAGATGATTGTCATCTGGTGTACAGCAGAACAATCGCACATATCACTTCAGTGGAGCAAGCAGATTTTTACAACAAAAACTTTCACACCACCAGATCCCAGGATGGTACCACTTTCTAACCTGCCTTTGTCCGTATGATGCCAGGAGAGAGGGGAATTCAGGAACGGTTACATGTCTGCATGACAATCTCCCCCTCCGCCTGTTTGCATTCAGAGAGAAAGCCTTAAAATCAAAACGCAAACAGTTCGAAGGGCACTCACAGCAGAAAAGAGAGAGGTTAAGGACTGTGACTGACCATGAGAAGACCCAGAGTCTTACATTACCTGGAGACCTTGCATGCTTTCCCTGTATCATTGCCCAGCAAATAAAGAAAAAAAAAGTATTATCTTCAATTTTCCCATCTCCTAAGAGCCCCTATCATGTCAAGTAGCAAAGTCACAAAGCAGAGTTTCTCTATTTGACAGTAACAAAGAGATCATTTTCTGGGGGCAGTGTTACTGTGGCTGGCGGGGGGAGAGGCACCCCCTCTTTCACAGCTGGCTGAGAGCCTTTTCCACTGCCAGACAATACCGAGACACCCGGAGAGCCGGGAGAGATCAAGTCACACAAGAAGCATCCTCACTCAGCTAACCATCAGGAACTGTTCCTTGTTTTCTGCTGGTATTGAAACAATGCTCCAGCTATTCAGAGGGGTTGCATACGGGCCACAGAAATGAGAAACAGAGCGCCAGGGTCCCCACAGCAGCAGATGATCCTACTGTCCTTTTTTTAGAAAAAACTAATGCCGATCCTGAACACGTGGTGCTATTCCAGTTGGTTGAATTATCTCCCAAGCCTCCAGATTTTTTTTGCTATCCGTACGAAGAGGAAACCCAATTCTTTGCTGCTTCTTCAAAATTGCCACACGGAGGTGTTGGACATAGATGAAGCAGCCAATGTGTTTCCTGCCACAGGTGGCTGCATTTCAGGAATAGCTTCATTGGGTTTCTGTAGGAGCTGCACTTTATTTTCGATTTTTAATTGCAAAATATCAACGTGAGGTTGCCATATGACAGGATCTATTAAGATTGCAAAGTGCCCAGGAAAGTCCTTTGGCTGAATGAGAAGCCGGCACGTTGACTTCCACCGTCATTTACTGCTGGAGCCTGGAAACCACATCCTACATCCTGTACGACTGCGTTCGGATTCGGCACTTTCTCACCTGCAAAATCTTTTGCTGGCAGATCCTATTAGCAATATGCCTGCTTTTGGGACATTTGTTTCTCAAAATAGCATTTTGAGATTTTTGGTTTTGAGAAGTTTTGTTTCCTGCTGCTTCACCTTGTGCTGGAAGAGAGGCTCCCCCAAACAGAAAGAAATTGGCTGGGAGCGGAGGACGGCTCTCACAAGTGGCGTTTGCAGAGGCGGAGGGAGGGATGACAAGGGCTGCCAGGAGCCGGTGTGGGGACAGTGCCAAGCAACTGCAGCGACAATGGATTTGCTGTGAAATTGCATCGCTCTGGGAGAAGGCAAAGGGCGAGAGCCAGCTGAAAATTTTTCAGAAAACCAGAAAATTTCCATTTGATCAAAACACAAACACTCAGAAACACATCAGTTCAGATTCTGCTTTGGAGAAGCAAAGGAGTGGGGACCAATGCACGTTGCCGGTGCCGGCACAGGATGCTTGGGGGTTGTGCTCTTGGACCAGGACCCTCGGGTGCTACCACAACACAGATACCTGCAGCAGCTGCAAACGCTTCCTCCACATGTGGCACGCCAGAGCAGTACCAGCCGTCCAGGAGGAAGGGCTCGGGGCTTGCTCCACTGGTATCAGCATTTCATCCATCCCTGAGACAAGCTGGAAGCCGTGAAGACCTCAGTCTTTCTCGATTATAGACTGCACCCTTCAAATCCAGGCTGTGGGTAGCCCCCTTCATTGCTAAAAGAGCTAAGTTCACAGGGAAAATATTTTATATATACATAAGTATGTGTATTATATATTACATATGCTACATATATATCTATTTTTATTTACATGTGTATATATATACACACACCTATAGTAACACCTCATCCAGCAAAGATGGATTTATCATAACTAGCACCAGCATTTCCTTACAAATGAATGACATCTCATTCGGCTGTTCAGGAACCAGAGAAATTCAACATGATTTCACGACCCTCAAAGTGTGAAGGGGTAAAAAGGTCCCCTGCCTTTGGCACAATTTTAGTACGGACAGGCGTTGGGAGTAATGCCCCCACACTGAAACGTGTCTTTGTTCTGAGCTGGAAATCAGACGCTTCAAAATTTGCTGTGGAAAAACTTCCCCTTCCAACAGGCGCCTGCCAGTGATCAAAACATGGAGCTTCCCAGCTGACACCCATCATTTAACAAATTTCAAGTGAAAAGTCTATTTCAGAATGAAATACTGCCACGCCGCAACCCAGCAGCACTGAAACATTTCAATACTGCTGTAACACTTCTTCTTCCTCTCTTGTTTTTTGCTTAATGTGAAACGATCAAAGAAACGGAGGAATGCAGCGAGTGCCAGAGGGGCTCAGACCTGAGGTCCATGTCCATCTACTCCAGCACACTGTCTCCAAGGGTGGCCAGCATCAGCTACTTCAGAGACAGACAGGGAAGCCGTCCATGCGAGAGGCACAGCTGATGCTGCCAGCGGCAGGAGGGCTGTCGTAAGGGTACCGCGAGCCGTACCGTGAGATGAAGGACGCAACTCCAGGCAAAGCTGTCTGACAGCTAAAAGAGCAGAGGAGCTGGCTGGCAGAGCGCTGACAATCAGGCTGGAGAGCAGGAGTCAGGCGAGGGGGCGATGAAACTGTTCGATAGGGCAGGAATACCTGCAAACGCTGCAGTTGAGGTTTACCTCCTGAGGTTTTTTGCGCAGATCGATGGAGGACCAGGTTAGCTCATGCAGGGACAGGGGTGGAGATGATACGAATGCCAAGCCCCATCATTATTAGCAGCAAGACCCACATTTCTAACCCCTTGAGCCATAGGACGTCATAGACATGTCAGATGCATTGCTATTATCGTTATGTCTGTTGTACTGGGGCTGCCTTTGTTCAGGCAACCTGAGGGCTCCCTCCTCTCTGCAGTGTCTCCCCACCATGTCTGCATGGTCCGGCATCTCGCCAAAGCAGTCAGGCAGGACCGCAGGAGGGATATCCAAAAAAGATGTGCCATATCCAAGGAATCACCAGTCAGCTTGACTTAAAGTATGACTTGGTGAAGATGCAAGAACACTCTGTACGGACAGCTATTTTGCTGGAAACTAGCCTCGTTTAGGTTTTCTTTAACGATTAGGAACTAGTTTGAGCTAAAAGCGCAGAAATGAGGGTAGATGAAAGGTGTAATCTGCTGTGGTTTATGCCATCCCTATGCTGGGTTATGAGCACGCCCACTGTTACTTACAGCACAGCTGACAAACAGCGACTTGTTAAGCTGCGGTAACTGGCTGATACATCTGAGACTTAAAAGCATAAACAGAGATTCACACCAGCTTGCCTGAACCAAACGCAATTCCCCATACAGGCGAGGCCTCGTTTTCCGTGGTCTTTGCCTTTATGTAATGCTGACAAACCGGATCTCCCTCCACGGGGGGTAGCTGTGCAGTGACTGGCACCTGCTTGCTCCTACCTTAAATGACTGTGCCAGCAAAAGGAGAATCCACCAAAAATCCTTCCAGCACCCAAACCAGTGCATTGTTCTTTTTTAATGTGCACATTTGAGTCAGTGCCTGTGACCTCACCTCTACAAAGCAGAATTGCCACCTCCCCAAATAGCTGTAATTTCTTTTTAGTTCAATTATTTCTGCACCATACTGTTTGCAACAGCTGAAGCCAACAGTGCTGTTCAGCATATTATGTACTCTGTGTCAATGCAGCATGAAATATTAAGACTACAATAGGTCTGAAGTCACAGAATCATAATCCTTTAATAGCTTGCTTCATTTTTTGCTGCTGGAAGATGGCAGAATATTTCTATTTTTAAACAAATGGCATTCATTCTAATGAAGCCAGGGCTCATCTAGATACAATTGCAGCTGCAGACCTTTTTTTCCACTGTGGCTTCGAAACTCAGAGTTCATTTAGGGGGGAGCTGCTGACAACTTTTGATAGCATTTAACTATGGTGATAAACCTGTGTTTATCTATTTGTTTACAAATGACCAGTTTACTTGCAGGAAAAATATTTTCTTCTGCATTTTTCCAAACCGCTGCATTGACCAGACTGAAGACTGAAAACAGACGCATCTCCAACTCCCAATTCTCAGCATTTCTCTGCAGTGCCTTGGACCGCAGCATGTGTTGAAGCAGGAGAAGATGCTACTTCATCTCCAGGAGAAGCTATGGGAGGCGTGCAGGGCAGCAGCTCCTGCTGCCACATCTGCCCCACAGGCATGCCGGGCTCCTGCTTTCCCTAGCTTCTGGGGGGACCCGTGGTAGCGTTTTGCATCTCACACCAAGAATCGCCCTGGGCCGGAGCTCGTGTAAAAACAGAGGTTGAGAGGAGTGAGAATGGTGTAGTTTCCCAGGGAGAGTCCCACTCCCTGCATCCCCATTAAATCCCTTTTTACGGACAGCCATTTGGTGGCTCAACAGATGCACATTTTTTTCTTTATAAAGAGGAGACTTTTTTTTAATGCTTTCTTGCAAATTTGCATATCCTTCCTCCTCTCCTTCCATGGTTAAGCTCCTGAAATATAATAAATAGTTCACTTCCAAATCTAGATTCATTAAAGGATGCCCAGGAGGGAGAAATAATAAGGTGTCACTTTACGGCCCAAATAAAACACAGAAAGATACAGCCTATAATGTATATTTCAGGCTTTAGGTTGAGATAATTCATACATCACTCCCAGTTACGAAAAAAAGAGGGTGCTGTGTCAGCACATTGGCTGAAAAAATATCTTCTTGTAATATATTATGCCTTTTGGTCATGTAACCCGGTTACCCTATGCTGCCGCAAGTGGGAAACAAGGCAGTCCAGAGCAGCAGTCACCTCTGCTCGGTAAAGAGCTGGGATGTTCCCCTCCTTCCCTCCCTCCCGTGCGGTGCAAAGGAAAAGAGAAAGCAGAGAAACACTATTTTTCTGCCGTGTTTTCTGCCCGAAGGCATAGTTTTTTGCTAAGGCTGCAGAGCTGAGTGGCAGCAGGGCTGCGCGGGACGGGCGAGCGCCCGTGACAGGCTGCAGAGCACTCATTTATCATAAGAGCGATTTCCCTACTAATAAAGTGACCTTGTGTAAATAGCTCAACTTTTCACAGCTATCACATCATTAGGATAGGACACACGTTGATAGATAGAGACCACACAGACTGCTGATCCAGGATGAACTGCCGCAGCCAGGGAGTTATTTTTGACGGGGCTGAAGCACTCCATCATTTCACAACAGAAGGTGCTGGTGAGCAATACGCCTGGGGACACGATCATTTGTGCCCGCTGTCGATGCCGCGGGGGAGCCTGGGCTCCCTTCCTTTGTCCTCTCCACTAGCCGACGCTCTGCCCAAAGCAGTCGACGTCTCCATGTCACTGCCGCCTCAGCAAGTCAAGACCCGTGGCAGAAATCGCATCTGCTGGAGACCTGCTGGGCTGTCCAGGACGCCACACGATGAGGGCCCACGGGGGTCTGGTGGAAGCAAATGAGATCTTTGCATGAGTTTCAAAGGGTCTCCTTGGGCGCTAGCCGCAAAGCCTCCTGCCTTTCTTAAGACTTGCCATAGACATCGCTGTGGCTGAACTTCAAATCAACGAGCCCCAGAGCAGCAGGACACATCGCAGGACCCAAGGGAACAGCACGGTGCTTCCACCTTGCCTCTCCTCCTGGCATGGCTGCAGGACTGGCCACTGCCACTTCTCTATGCAATCTGTCCTCCCGTTGCTCTACAACGCTCAGATCATTCCCACAGTTTTGCAAGTGAGCAAATGAGATGCGTGGGGTGGGAAGGGACAGGGGAGAGGGATGATCTGCAGAGTTACACTGCAAGGAAAACACTGGTGGTGAGATTTTTTGTTGTTATTATTACTCTCCCATGTATACTCCTGGCTAATCCAGTAATCTGTTATTTATGTGTAGCCTAATTAAGGTTGTGAGTAGCTTGATCTTTGTTTACTTAAGTATATAGCAGAAGATTGCCAAGATGAAATAAAATTATCTCCAGGCAGGCAGGCAGGCAGGGCTGGCTGTGCGCGCTCAGAAGGATGGCTGCGGGGCTGGGGAGCTGCCCTCCTGCCTTTTCGGATGGAGATCACGTAGGCTATTGCATCAAACACCCTGTTGCCAATTCAAGCTTATCTAATAAAGATTCAGATAAACCAGACCAAACAAAACCCAGTGAAGTCTGAAACCAGCTAATGGGATGTGATTAGCGCTTGTCAGCCTCCGCTTTTACCTGCTACCTGCAGGACCTCAGCACCCATCCAGCCTTGCTTAGTGGCTGGGGCTGCACACATAACAAAATGCACAAGGGGTGGGGGAGACAACAACATGGTTTTAAATCACATTCCTATAAAATAAACCTACAGCTGGACCAACAGCCCCACTGAAATCACGGCACAGACGTCCGTGACTCCACTTTTTCCGCGGCCGAGCGGTGAGATCAGCCGCCACTCTCCTTTTCACCAGCTTCACTCCCGTGCCAACTCCGGGCGAGCTGCTCCGGGCTTGCGCCAGACATTCTGAGCAACACAGGGGGGCTGGATCCAGCGCCTGCGCCCGGCTCCCACTTTCACCCCTCGGGATTGATCTGTTTGGGCCAGCCCATGAATCATGACTTCCGTGAGTTATTGCAAGGAAGTCGATGGGACTATCCGCGTGAGTAACTGCGCTCCAACAAGAACGAGGGGTTTGCAAGCTGCCTCTCGTGATTTACACCATCACAAAGGAAATAGATGAAGTATCCAGTGGTGTCGATTCCCATTGACTCAGCTACTCTATCTTAGAGGGGACCATGGATAATATCGCCTTTTCTGAGCTTCATGGATGAAATATGCTCATAACATTGCATACGTTATGATTTTTATACTTAACAAACTAGATAGCTTCCTCTCCTCCCATCAAACCTACGGTGCGAGCAGATCCCACAAGCTGAGCTAGCTAACGAGACTATTACATTCGCAATGTGTGCTGCCACCCTACATCTTTCAAACGCTCGCCAAATGGATCTGTTTGGACCCATTTTAAATATAAATATTGCTAGGTTCTGTGTTAAATGTGTATGCAATGCGTTTTATGAAACCTTTAACAAATTCTGTGCAGAAGAATATGTTTTCCCATATGGGCTGCTTAAAGAAAGGCAGATGTGATGCAATCCAAATCCCTCATATGCTTCTCCTCCTTCTCCCTTTCCCTTTGGCAAACTAGCTCAGGCAAAGACAAATATTGTATCAAAGAGTTGTGGAAATAAACACGAATATAGCTCAAGGGCGTAAGTAAGTTTCTGGAATATTTTCTCTGTGCAATGAATAGGTGACTTTGCGGGGGGAGCACGAGTACCCAAAATCTGCCCGAGGAAGCTAATTTTATTGTGTAGACGGTGCTCTGGGAACCACGGAGCGGGAGCCATGTTAAGCAACATTAGTCAGGATACTCTTAATAGGTTGCCGAGAAGGACAATGAAACCCAAGTTGGAAGTTCAAGGGAGAGCACAGAACGCTGAGCTGAGGCAAGCCGGGGTGAGC
Source organism: Harpia harpyja (assembly GCF_026419915.1). Classification (NCBI taxonomy): domain Eukaryota; kingdom Metazoa; phylum Chordata; class Aves; order Accipitriformes; family Accipitridae; genus Harpia; species Harpia harpyja. Next base: position 47,107,445 of record NC_068943.1, on the reverse strand, counting down.
CAGGAACCGGGGGACAGGGCTTGCTCCAAGGCAGAGGGAAAGAGGCGAGAGCCACGTCTCTGTCTCAGGCGCTAAGGCGGGTGCGAGGGGCCCGTTGGCCACCTCTCAAAGGGACTGAAACGTCTGGAGGCGGCACCGCTCATCCCGGACCCCGCTTGTGTGAAGGATGCGCCAAGGCAATTGTCTGCCTTATCATAAATTCTGCAGATGCAGGAACTCTACAGTCTGTGAAGCGCGCGCTATATGGGAACTACTCATCTTGTGCTGAGAGCGATATAAAAACAGATGGCAAAGATTGCACCCAGAGATAAATCAACGGCGCTTCCGCCACTGCATCTGTGGACGTGCCTGATACAGCAGGGCTGCCCAGCACCCGATTCCCTCGGGGGATGAGCGGACGGGGTCCCTGTGGCTGAACCCGCAGCTGGAAAACACCGAGCCAAAAGCAGGAGGCAAAACACGAGCACCCAAGCAGTATTTCACTACAAGACGTATGTTCTTACAAGAAGAAAATGGAATAAATATATCGTTCTTCTGCCAGGTTCCTCAGTTCATGAAAAAATCCACAAACATTAAACCAGATGTTGTGTTTTATCGCTTGACTCAGATCATTATGACTTTATTTCTGATGGGCCCGGAATAAACGAAACGCAGTTATAAAGGTTATTTAACTATTAAAACAACTATTAATTAAAGTTTGCCATGTCTTGGGGGCTCTGAGGACAAGAAGCAGCTAGGTAAATGTCAGTTATTATTTCATAAGTCATTGTTATTGAAATATGTGGCACATGAGCTGCATTCCCAGAAGGAGCTGGGATCTAGCTGGCCCCCGCTATAAATATTTTGCCTGGTGTTTGCAAGGTGGAAGAAAGGTGGGAAGGTGATCTAGTGTCAGAGCTGATACCGCCAGGGACCGAGGGCTCAGTTAGCAGAGGAAGAGGAGCAGCCGCAGGGTGGGCGTCCAGCAGACCCCAGCTCCCCTGCTGAAGGGCTCTCCAGGAAAGGGGGACACTCGGAGGCTTGCAGACTCCTGGTCCCTGTCCTGCGATGACCACCTACGTGGATGTGACGGGCAGCTGCAATGATCATCGTTGCGTCCGAGCTGCACACCGGTGCAAGTATTTAGCATTTTGGTCTGCCCTTACCTAGCTGCTTGCTCTCACTCTCTAGGCCGGCTCCTACCTCGTCCCAGTGCAGGGACGCTGTGGATCGGGGCTATCTCATGTTTTCTGCCTACGAAGCAACAGCCGTGAGACCGGACATGGGCTGGAGCCCCGGGAGGGTGAAAGAAGGCAATAAATTGTAAAATAGTAACAGCTCTGAGCTCATCCAGGATTTCCAGAAATTGCTCTAATGCCAATAATTAACAGAAATAATGCTGAATAAGCCTCCCATGTGTCAGAGCTCGAGGAGTAAAGGACTTCACTGAGCTGGAACCCAGGAGAAAGAAATATGGAGCTGCTCTTGCATGTTATTCTGCAATTAGGGCTTGCTGCAGCTTTGTCCCCGTCCCCTGCGTGACGGAGTGCACCCATTTTCCCTCCGGTGATACGAATTGAGGGGAACAGCCACCTCCCAAGTAGTCCCTGCTTTATAGATATAAACAAAAATAAAACAGTAACTTGATTCTTTTAAGCATGAGGGGGGGAAAGAAGGGAGAGAGAAATGAATATGAAACAGAGAGCCCAAGCATTAAATCAGGGGATGAAATGCCTGCCAATGTTTTTTTAAAAACAAACCAAGGAAATGAAAGGGCTGCAAGCAACCACCATACCGAGACAATAATCGCTAATCAAGTCAAAGTTTCACTCTAATCAGTTCAGTTGTTAAGGGGAAAAAATAGAGCAATGCTGGGCTTGGAGAATTACCATTCATTACTGTCTCCTGCCTGAGGATTTCATCAGCAGAGCTGAGCCGCTGGGCTTGGAGGAGCCCTGCTCAACCGGGCTGGACCTTCCCAGACCTCCTCCCACCGTGCTGGGCTCGGGACGAGGTCCTGGAAGGAAGCTGTGACCACCAAGGGACATTTCCAACCAGGAGGAGATGACCAGGTGTTGCCACTAAAAACTGAGGGGTCTTGCCTGGCTTTGCCAATGCCTCGGTGAGGGGCCAGACCTTGGCTGCCACATGCTGGGCTGTGCAGAAGAATGAGGGGTGTAGGTGCCATGGCTTTCCCAATCGCTGCCTGACCCAACCTTTGAAAAATCCCATTTAAGGTCTTCTCTGGAGTAAATTCACATTGATTTAATAAGGGATGCGGATGCTTTCACTGCTGAATCCCACAATCTTGGGAATTCAAGTAGCTGTTTTGAGAGATCAGCTGGAAACTTGCAAAGACCAGCTTGCACTTTCTTTGTTTTCAAATGGCCATGACCAGCACAGATGGGCACAGGAAAGGGCTCTGACAAACAGAAAGACTTTTTTTCCTACAACAGAGAGGAGCATAGGCCGAGGGAGAAGACGTGAATACCAGTGGCAAAGATGCAGGCTCCCGGCTCGCTCCGAACACCAGCCAAGCGCTGTGCAGGCAGCGAGGGCATGCTTTTCAAAACCACTTTGGCAGTGTGACTGCCTCTGTGGAAGGCAAGGCAAGCTTTGTCATCAGTTCGAAGGGAAGGAAAGCTAATCCAGCAGAGAGTGCTTTTCAACATCCTAATCCTGTCCTGTCCCATGAGCAACGTCCCAACAATTATCTTCGTGGCACAGACGGTGATGGGGCAGGGAGACTTGCCTGCACCAGAAGGGGAATAATTTTCAGAGCTGTAATTTCAACATACATAGTTTCAACCCTCAGCCCCGTGCTTGGAGCAGCATCTGTGCTGTGCTCAACTGCAAAACTGCTAAGTGCGAGGCTCTCTTCGAAGCAGCACCCTCAGCTCTACTGCCAACTTACTGCATGTCCCTAGAGCAAGTCACCCAGTGTCCCTGGGTCTCTGGGTCCCTCTTTGCAGCCTGGGGTACCAGGGACCAGATACTGCAAAACATGATTACTGCAAGGCAGGGAAAAAGTAAATCGCACAGACCGTGCTGGGAACTGGAGCATTAGGCCTGCTGCAGAGTGGCCAATGGGCTGGGGAAGCACGTTAAATTTCAGCTAGCCCCCGAGCAGGTTTGCCCTGCCTCTAGCTGCCAGCAGGTCCTCGCGTGTGCACACACGGAAGTTCACCCCTTTCCTTTCCCACCCACCCCCAAGATGAAACAGTCCATCTGGGAAGGCGGAGGACAGGTTTTTTAGATGTGGCTTGATTTATAAGAAAGAAAAGAAATTATTATACTCTCAGTGATTTACCTTCCCTATGTTTTACAACCGGAATAAATCGCAATGCTGAATGTTGCTCTGGAGTTATTAGTTATCAGGGGGAGCAGCAGTGCCATGAATCTTGCCAGCTGGTAACTCATTCCCGTGGCACGTTGCAGAGACACTGTGCCGGAGGTTTAATTGGGGGCACGGTGCCTTGTTGGGGGAGGAAGGGGCAATGTCACAGGTTGGGAGCGTCAAGGGAATTGGAGGGTACAGCAGGCAGACTGAGACTTTGTTCACCTGTTGCAATTCTCTAGTTTGCCAGTCTCCTTTCTAGCTTTCTCTCCCCACTTCTCAACACCAGAATTGAGATTCCAGGCTGCAAAGTTTGCAGTCAGGCAAAACGTGATGACCCAGGGCTAGGTTTTGTAACTTACTGAACCAACACCAGAGGAAAGAACGAACCTGGCCTAAAGAGGAGCCTTGTACCAGAAGATGTCCTGGAATTGCCACATTATCCAGCAGCCTCTGGAGTGTTTTTTCACCTACCCTACTGAGCACATTAGCTAGAGGAAGGCAGGCGTTGAGGAAGCCAAAGCCAGTTCCAAGCAGCCCACGCCCCAGTTCAACACCCCCCCAACATTACAGCCACCCTCCAGCCTGCGATGCGCAGTCACAAGCCTCCTGCTTGTTCCAGCATCCTGGCTGCAACAACCGCCACCCGCCAGCTGCTTTAGCAGCACAATGCACCAAGTCTTGAAATGGATATTTATGAAATCAGGGAAACTTCTTCTGGAGTCCCGTAAGCACGAGGTTAGCATTTTAGCCTGATGAACAAAGGTTCATATCCTTCATGCAATTTATCTTAAGCAGAGACTCTCAACACCGGGCAGAAAAAAACCACAAAAGCTTTTGTAACAAAGGTGCTGGGGAGTGCAGCAGACTGAACTGTGAGCCCAGGAAGGTATCTTCTCATCTGTTTTTCTATGAATTCTGCCAAGTACTTTGAAATCAGTAATAACTCGTTGCAGAGAATTTCACAGAGCGATTATATCTTATTCAGAAAAGTATTACTATCCTTTTTTATTTCTCCTGCATCTTTTTTGAGGTGTCTCAGTCAGAACTCAACACACATTTCTGGGTGACAATGAGCTGTTGCATTAAAACATTCTATTTCCAGGGTTAGGTTTTTTCCCTGCCATATGCTTTAGAGAGTGCTATATTTCCTGGCTTTTTGGATTATTGGTACAGGGGTTTCCTTTAACATAGATGTATCTAAGCTTCCTGAGCTGATAGGTTTAACTCAGAACACAGAAATGCATGCAAATAGCTCAGGTAATTGCAATCTCTGTTCATCATTTTGCATTGGGCAAACCAAACGTCATCTCCAAGCCAGGTCCTTCTTCACCAGGCTTTGGTAGACACCCTCAAAATTTCTGTATCTTCTTTAAAGTTGCCTATTCTAAGCAGCCGTGTGTCATCTGCCAATTTTGTTCCTTCACAGCTTATTGCTTTCCTAGATCATTAATGACTGTATGGCGTAGTCCTGGATCTGGTACAAATCCCAGAGGCACGCTACCCTTAATTGTCTCCAGCCACAATTTATCTACTATTCTCTTTGATGCCACAGCCAGCAAAGCAGCAATAAAAGCAGTGTCCCAACAGAGAGCCCTTCCTCCAAGCTCGCAGGGAGCTGCAAAAACAATGCAAAGGCAAAGAGCTGCATTCCCGACAAAACCCTTCAGCGAGACAGATGAGCGGCTGCTTTCAGAGAGCTCAGCAGAAGGAGGCAGGACTTTAAAAGACAAGAAATAACACGAAGAGTCAAAGGCTGCTATGAAGCGATGGTGGTGGCATCGGTACCCCAACTTCAGGGGGGCAGACCAGGCTCAGCAAATGCAGCTGGGGTTTGATGCTGGAGGTGGATGGGCAGTTGAAAGCTGCAGCCTGTGCCCCTGTTAGCGAGGGTGAAGAAAGGGAGGGAGGCGAGGACTGGTGATAGCAGCAGGACAACTGGCACAACAAGGTCAAGGGATCTAGCCTGCGCACAAAACCCCAGGAGGAAAGCTCTGCAGATGGACGAGATGAGCGAGAGACATCAGAGAGCTAACTGAAGAGCCCATAAAAAACAGAGAACTGTGCACAAATATTCCCTGACTTCCCAAGGTTTTGCTTTTTTGCTTGCGGTCTGCAGACCAGAGTAAAAGTTCTCTGATAAAGTGATAATTTCCAGCCTAGAATTGGCTTACCAAGTTCTCCGTCTCAGTGCTGGAGCAGCTGCGCACAGAGCATGGCGTCCTCTGCCAGTTAGCCCCTTGCCATCGCTGCTGGCTCTGCAGACCCTTTCCAAGCCATCATCAGCCCCGAATGGTGTGTTTAATTGTGCTGACCGGTCGCACGACATCGCTCTTCTTTCTTGACTGGTTCTGCAAAAAACGAGATTCAGTTTCCAATGTGGTTAATGCCAGACTACATTTTTATACAGATTTTTAATGGCTTTTCCATAGTGTGGCCTTCAGCACAAGCTGGAGCTCCTGCTTGCAAAGGCAGCAGGAGCAGGGGTCCCTGGGCAGCCGCAGGCTGGGAGACGGCAAGGAAGGAGCCCTCTCATTCCTTGAGCTAAGGGACTTTCAAGGTTTCCCTCATAAATCCTTTCTTAGAAGTTCCCTATAAGCACAACTTTGCCAGATGGGTCTTTAGCCCAGGGGAGACTCTTTTTGTGAAAACAGAATGGAGGTGGGGGTGGGGGTGGGAGAAATTCCTTTCACCTCCATTTTTGGCTTTGGCAAAACCAGCAGCGAGCAATATGGTGCAATGATTATTTATTTTTTTTAAACCTTGTTTTCTGGCAGGAGTAATACCTTGTGTCTCTTGCTCTAGTTTGGATTATTGACCTGCTCTGTGCCTGCTGCCCAGCGCAGGTGACATGACAGCTCTGGAGGAATTGCTGTCTCGGTTAGAAATGCTTTGGCAAAACCCTAGTGTCTCCTTTCCTCATGGGCTGAGTTTTGCCTGCAGAATAAAGCATGTTCAGCACAGGAAGGCCTGCAGAGCTTCTCTAGAACAGCAGAGAGAAAACCAGTCAGAGAGTAAGAAAACAGAGGAGAGATTAGGATATGCTCTGGGATAAAATGAAGGCAACTGGCTTGGGACAGCACCAGAGACAGCCGGTACCCATCCAGCGACCCCATCCTCCACTGTGCCCACTCCACCTGCCTTGGAGAAGAACCAGTTACCAGTCCCTTCTCTGCTGGGGTACATCCCGACCTCCGGGGAGTGAGGCCGTCCTTGGCCACGTTCATCTTCGGCACCAGCATTTCTGCGGCAGCTCAGATGTGGTGTTGTCCCTCCTGGCTCCAAACCTTGCCTGCTGCAGACACCCCTCCATCACTGCAGAGGGCACGTTGCGACAGACGATATGGGTGCGCGGCGCAGCCAGAGGTTACGATGTCAAGACTGCATGTGCTGCAGGTATCTTCACTAGCAATTGAATTGGGAGCTGAAAGTCACCGGAGGAGGGAGTAATTAATGCAAATCCCCAGGGCTGGATCAATGCAGATACCGAGGCTTTTACAGTCACCCCAGAAGGTAAAAGCACTTACTGGCTTGCTTATTTCAAGAGTTCATGCCAGAGAAAAGATCCTGAAATGCTATAAATACCTCCTGAGATGCTGGAGAGGCAAACGATGCTGTCAGCGCGACACGGAAAAGCCTGCAACAGGAATTGAGACCTGCAGAGCCTCTGCTCAGGGACGGGGGACAGGTTTTCTCTGCATTTGTTTTGGTCTAGATTAAAAAAACCAACCAAACAAAACCAACCAAACAAATGTGTTTCTTCAGAACCAAGCGTACTGTCACTTTCTGTTAGATCCAGGCTATAGGCTACTGAGCTAAAATGAATCTCATGAAGAGCTTGTGGTGAATGGCTGGAGCTGTCGCCCAGGCCGGGTACAGAAGGAGGATGCATGTCTGTCCTAAGAAGGTGATGGATACGGACGCAAGACCCAGCTGAGGACCGTTTAAGGGCCATAAAGCAGCCAGCGGTGCAGCTGACCTTGGAACTGGGACGTGCAGGACAGATCAGCGCGTGCGACAGGAGGCAATTTTAGAGCCACAGCAAAGCAGTGAGAAGGAAGAAGTCCTGTAGGCAAGGACATATTTGATTTCTATTATTATTATTATCGCTTACTAAAGGCAAACAATAGGCAAATGCAGCAAAGAGATGAAAGCACAGGGAAGAGGCAGGTTTCCCAAAACAAGGGTTCCTTGCGCGGCAGGGACCAATGCAATGCCCATTTGCTATCTTCGTGCCTCTGGCTTTGCAAAGCTCTGCTATCAGTTCATAGCCTTCCTCCCCTCTTGATGTACCGCACCCGCAGAAACCATTGCACGTGAGGTGCCACTGAACTCGAGTGGTGACTCACACATAACGATTGGGAAAAAAACCCTTTTTTTTTTCCTTTTGAGTGATGATTACTGTCAAGAGAGTGACTCAGAAGTGACAGGCCAGCTTGTGTGCCTATTGTCTTTTGATACCTTCCAGGCTAAGAGTGTCCGGTTCACACATCAGAGAACAGAAAGATTTTCCAAAAACCAACACGCGTTAGTGGAGGTCTGGAAAATCAAGTTGCTTTCTGTACTTTTTTCCACATCGTCACCAGGAGGAAGAGTTATACTGACAGTAGCTGGCCTGTCTTGATCTGACAACGTCCGCTAACCTCAATAATACCAGGGTGGAGAAATAGTTTGAGTTGCACAGCAATGTTAGCTATGGCAGCGAGGCACGATGAGTGGTAAAATCTCTCACCAGCATCATTGATGTGGTTGGAATAGGGGCAAGCTTTCAAGCACAAGATGGTCTTGCGTACCCAAAAGTCTGTCTGTTTTTTCCTGTAATTTCATCCACTAGACAACCTTAGCTTTTCCTACATGTTCCTAAACTTGCCTGTACTTACTTTCCGAGTCCATCGTGGTTACAGCAACATGACTGCTCTTCCCCCAGCAGCAGTGCAGACAGGTCTGCTCTTGGCCATCCTGCAGGTCAGGGTGTCTCCTTGGGACTGAGCTTTGCATCCACACAGATGCTGGAGCGGGTCAAGGCAGGTGCTGGGACGTGCACACCAGTTGCTGGTTAATGGGGCTGCCAAAAGAAGATGGTCCCTGCAGCTCACCTTGAGGATCTCCTCTAGGTGCAGGGAGGGAGATCATGGTGCTCTCCGAGGAGATCAGCACTTCGCCATCTGCTCAGGAGGAGACTGTGCATCCGCCTGAAAGCCTACCATGTTCCTCTTCTCTCAAAGTCAAGTGTGTTTAATTAAGGCAATCCAATTCAGGCTAGGACTGGTCAAGTTCTCCCCAAAGGTGCACAACAGTTACCAATGTTTTCATGAGATTTAAACTCATAACACAATAGCCAAAAACAAAGCAAGCTTCGTACGTGCCGTTACGGCTACCTTTTTTGCATACAATTGAATAAATTACCTTTTGTTATGAAACATTAATCCTCTTTGCTAAATGGAATAATTCCCACCTCGGATGCAGTGCAAAGGCTGGAGCGCCCTCAGAGCAGACCCGGGGGCATCCTCTCGTGCAGCGCAATTACCGAAGGATCAGGGGAGCTCGTGCGGCCTGGGAGGAGAGCATGGACCTCGCGGGAAGGTCAAGATGTTCCCTGGTGCATCCTCACCTAGGGCGGACAGAGTGATTACAGGGGGGCATAGATCAACCTTCAGAGGAAACAGAGACAGGAGAGCGAGAGGGCAAGTCTACGTGGAAAGCCATTTATCGCTGCTGATCACTATTAGTGTTACCAGAGTACCGAGAGCCGCTGGCCTAAGGGCCCCCCAGCGCCATGCACCACAAGAGGAGGTCTCTGCTCTGCAGAGCTCACGGTTCAGGTAGGTGACACATGCAAAGGAAGAGCCATTCCATCGCTGCACGGGGGCTGGAGCGCAGCGACGAGCCTGTGGTGCGGGCAGGGTCCACCGATCCCAGCTAAGCACCTTAGCCTCAGCCACCCTTCTCCGGGAGCGGAGCGTTTCTTCTTCCTGTGTAATTACACATTGGAGTTAATAATTACCCATCTAGAGAGGAGGTTTTCCCGTGTCTCCCTTTCCCTGGCATTTACAGGTTTGCTCTCCCCTAACACAAACCCACACACACCAGGGTCCGGCGCCGGAGCCGAGTGGGATCCATCAGAAGGCAAACTCTGCAAATCTCTGTGCGAAGCGACAGCTCCTGACAAAATGAAAGCAAGTCTCTGTTCAGATCTGCACTTAAAACAATCCAGAGGGCCATTAGTATTCATCCCGCGTGATCCAGATGGAGTAATAGCGGATCTACGAATAAAATTAAAATCAGAGAGCCAATGCTGCCTTGCACTTAGGAAGATGCTGCAGAGTGAAAGCCACATTACAGTTGGTAATGCCCAATGCTTCAGCAGGGGCTGGGCCCTCTACCCAGTTCCTTTGAACAGCCCTTTGTTTTAGGAATGTGCCTCTGCTTGCCGCCTTTCAAGGCAAGCAGCAAGTTTGGCTTGAATCCGAGCCTGCCAGGGCATCACACGGCTTAACAACTCACAGCAAATGGCGAATCTGTGATTTTTAAGGTATAACTGAGTTTTTAGGAGCTGGCTGCGGTGCAGGGATGGGTTGGCTGCTCACGGCACTGTGCCGTGCCATGCAGACAGAGTGGCAGCCTGGCAGACTGTGCCGTGCCAGAGTGGTCTAAGGGGCTCCAGGACAAGGGGGTGAGGAGCACTTTCCGAGGAAGATGCCTTCCTCAACTTGCACCTCTCGGTGAAGCTCCAGGGGCTTCCTCAAGCCTCCCCCTTCGTGCAGCAGCATGCACGAAACCCAGCTGCCCAGCTCTACCAAGCGGAGGAAGGGATGCTCCTCCTGATGCTTGCAGACTGCAGAGAAGGGCAGGGCTACAGCAAGTCCAGCAGCCTGCAGAGAGCGTGCAGGGCGTAAGAGAAATCCTCTTTGAGCAGCAAGTGGGTGAAATCTATAATGTTTTTAACCAGGCTGCAAGTTTCAGACTATAGTTCATTAATTCAAAGAGATAGAATTGATATCCCTCCCCTTCCCATCAATGGAGTCGAAGGGTCTCTCCATGTCTCCTAATGTGGCCATCGTATTCCGATAGCTCCGACTGCCTCTGCAGAACTGGATCATTGCTTCCTCCAGGGACTCCTTGGAGATGCCTGTAACCAAACTGCCTAAACTGCCACACGCAAACCCTATAGGCACCTGAGCGTTACTCCTGTGGCCGTTCCATCTCCCTGCCTGACAGCTCGCAGCCATACCAGCCTGTCTGCTGAGGAAACGGATCGGGGAGGAAAGTGCTGTGCAAGGAGTCTCCGCTTTGATTTTAACGACACGGGGGCTGTGTGATTCAAAACACCGTTTTTTGCCAAGAGTCCCTGAGCACTATTATTCATGGTTGCTTATGAAACCCCTCATTAGCTCAAGAAGCTAATTGTTATTGTTGAAAAAATGAGCAGTGAATCTTCGGGCCTGGCGCTCTGCCACCCCAGGAACCCGGGCTTATTTACTGCAAGGCATGGCGTCCTTTTCTTCTGCAGTCAGAAAAACACTCCCCAACAAACCCACGTTTCTCCCCCCCCCCCCCCACTACCAACCATTTTTCCTTTTTTCTTGCCTAATTTCGATACACAGGAACATGTAGGGTTGCTAGTGGATGCAAACCAGTACTTTGTGACTCATTTCAGATAAACTCTTCTGGACAGTGGCAAAATTACCTCTAAAGTGCCAATGCTGGGGACAAAAACCGTCCTACATCAGAGCTTCTTGCCCATCCACGAGAGCGACTTAGGGTGGATCTCTCTTACCTTCCCCTATCAGCTAAGCCATCAGCCTGAAGAAGGTGGCATCACTCTGGGGTCAGAAGCGGCAGCCAGCATGACCACCGGTTAATAAATAGTACCTCCCATCTGGCTACTGGGAGAAAGGAGGCTTCGGTCAGGAGGAAATTATTTTGCAGGTATTGTTTTGCTAACAATAGCAATTCCTGCTTCTGAGAATGCTATTTTGCTTAACACCACCTTTCTGCAGAGTGGCGACATGATGGAGTAATAGCCCTGGGATCAGTACGAAGGGGTCTGGCTGGTGACAAGAAAAACAGACAGCTGTATCCATCAGAAAAGAAAAAGAAAATACGTGCAAGGAAAACAAGTGCTCTGCATAAGAATCCCTCGACAACATGAGGTTTTAATCTTCAGGATTAAATGGTGTTTTGATTCCTTACTGCACAATAAACATATTTGCAGGGGAAAAGGTGCCTATTTTCTTCTCTGGAAAGAGAAAAGGTAGCTGGGCCTAAGCAATGCATTGCTTATTTGAAATAAAACAAAAGCATGTTTCGAAAAGTTATCTGGCAGAGGAGAAATCAAACACAAATCTCGCAATCCAGTGCAGAGTGCGACTGGCCAGAGCACCCCTCCCCTGGTTATCTGTCCCATATCTGCTTTCTGCTCAGGTGAGGGACAGTGGAGATCGCTCAGCGGCTGCACAAATACCGAAAAATTAACTACTGATAAAAAAGTGGCAAGCCCAGCACAGGCAGCTTGCCCCGCACAGGGGATGGAGGGGCTGATCTTGCCCAAAGGACAGTGCCAGCTCTGCCCCTCCAGGCCCCCCCAGCTGCCGCTGGCAACCCCTGCCTGTCACCAGCCTGAAGCCTAAAATTGTCCAGCGACCCGAGAAATCTAATTATTCGTTAACATTTTTCTGGGTTTGTTTCCGTTTTACAGAGAGGGCCGTTGTGTGCTGGGCACAAAGTGTTTATGCTGATGAATTATTCAAGTTCTGTAAAACTAGACATCATTATTCTCATGTGAGATAAAGGAGCGCTTGCCCATATACATGGATGTAGATATAATACCGGCTTTAAAAAGAATTACAGTTCTTGGTATTCTCCTCCCTAAAAGAAAAACCCAAGACACAATGCTTTTTTCTATTTTCTTTTTTTTAAAGCAAACACCAAGCCCTGCCAAGCACGCTCATAATAAGACGCCACTGTGCCCCGCATAGTCAGCCGATAGTAACTAACCCCTCATCCACCCGCATCGCTCATCAGCAACCCTCCATAACAAACCAGCGTGAGCAACCACAGAGAGAAACGCAACCCTATGGAAGCTACGGAGGAGCTGCCTAAGGCTTTCTGGCTGCTTCTAGCTCTTTCACTGGGCTCTATGCTGATGCTTTATATCCCTCCTCGTTCACGAGCCAGCCCACAAGCAGCAGCAGCTCACCTGCAGGTCTGCAGCAGCCTTAGCAACCTGACAAACGAGCAGTAGGCATCTGCAGCACCACGAGCAGACCCCCTGGGATAACAAAGCAGCAGAGCATGGCTGCAGCCCTCCGCAACCCTACAAAAACAAGCCGATACATGCCGTCGCAGTGGCACCGGCGATGTCGATCCAGCAAACCGCAGCTGACAGCACAGTACCCAGAGCACCACATCAAAGCAAAGCTGCATGGCAGCGGGGACCACGGCACCCACCCAACGCCCCCCCTGCTCGCAGCCTCCCACTCGAACCTCTCAATAAGCCAGGCTGCCTGTCAGAGGGCTAAGCTTCATTACAAAAAAAAAAAAAAGAAAAAACAAAATACTTCTAGAAGAGCACGGTAAATGAGAGCATAAGGGAAAGAGCTTATTTTAAAAAATGGTAAGAAATCCTTCAGCTGCTGTCCTTTTCCCCTCTCCTCAGGGGTGATGGAGGGGGCCTGTGTTCTTATTGATCTGACCTGCGACACCCCTAGCAGAGCTTGTTAAAAAAACAGAAAGAGAAAAACAATGTTTAGCAACACAACATCTTGTTAACTTTGTAAGTCGGGGGAGCCTTCCCGCTTCTCAGCAATCATTCGGGCATCGCCTGCTTAAATAGAGCCAAACAGTATTGCTCTTAATAGGGTTATTAATAACTGTCACATTCCAAGAAGGTGAAATAATGTGCTTGCTTTCTTTCATAGATTAAAATAAACCTGCAGGGATTGTCCGAGTCCTCCTACCCCCACCCTTTGTATCCCAAAGCCAGCGCAGAGGAAGGGCAAAGTGAGCGCACCATCGACCTGACGGTCATTTGGGATGGCCAAGCCCAATTGCCTTCACCAGAACCTGCCTTTCCAGAAGAGACAGGACTCGCTCTCTGACAACAAATACTGTATAACGATGCCTCCATTTTTGCTCTAAAAAAATGTATTTGCTGCTTTGTTGTAGTCATGCTTTTAGACCTAAATATAACTAAAAGCCAGAGAGAGGAGAGTGTGTTTAAGAGACTGTTCAGCTGCAGGCAAAAAAATCTCAGTCCCTATGTGTTAATTTAAAGTTTGAGGTTCTTACACGGATGCTGCTGAGACAGACATAGCTATGAGTAAATATGTCAAAATAATCTATCAAGTGGAAAGCCAGTCCCTGAGCTGTTCGACAGAAGAGGTAAATTACACAAAGATTATTACTAGATTTCCAAAATGTATTCCAAAAAGAGAGACAGGAAAGAAAAGGACAAGGTTTGGGGGTCCTTATTAATGCTTAGACAGCTCCCATCCCTTTCTTGCTTTACAATATGTTCGGAAACAGTCGTTACTAACTGAGGTTCCCAACCTTTCTCACACCTTTTTAGTGCTCCAGATTATATCGGAGCCCTGCCTTGCTTTCCTCTCCTTCCCTGCTGCTGCTACCAGAGGAGTATGGACTGCGGTGTGTCTACATCTTCGAAGCCGAGCGGAGACAAGTACGGACACGGTGCCACGCACGCCATAGGGGATGCAATCCTGTCCTTGCTGAGAAAAAGAGAGAAAAAGCGAGTGACCCTTTCTGTCTGAGCACTGGGATTCTTCCGTGAGCAGAAAGCAGCAGGGAGCTCATTAGACACTGTTTCCCCAGTCTTAATCATTATTGCTGTCACTTAGTCCTGCGGTACAACCAAGAGGCTGCAAAGCATGCAGGAGCCCTATTGCGCTGGGTGCTGCACCCAGCTGAAGGGCTGGGAAGCTACTGAGCGGGCCACAGGGCTGGTCCCCTTCCCCTCCGAGCATCTCTGAACACCCACGAGCGTCTGCCTGCTGGTCTGGCCCCTGGGCTTCAACTGGAAGGATGCTGCAAAGCTCGATCAAGTTGTGCTGGGAAGCCTGGATAAAAGCTACCCCCTCTGCTAGAGGACTCTTAGGCACTTCCTAGTAGAAGTGCTAAATTAATCCATTTAATAAAAGAAAAACCCTGCCTTAAAGAAAAAAAACAAAATAAAAAAATCTATCTGAATAGTATTCCCTTTGAGGCTTACCAGTGCTTCATTTTCCATCACAAAAATAACGTACTGTAAAAGACTGATTAGTCAACCGATAATTGAGTTCTTAAATGTCAAAAACAATATAGTATGAATATTCAGCAGATCATGCCACTGAAACTTACCTGTTCAATCAACAATGACTAACAGTTTCTATCCCCATTGTTCTTTTCCAGAAATTATGTTAATTTGACTTTTCTGAGGTGACGAACAAGGCTCTCTTAAAACATACCATCTTGCAGGTTAATGTGTAATGGGCTGCTTGAAAGAAAACTGTTTGGAAGTCGTGCCTGACTTCCATCCCTTTGCATTAGCTTCATCTCGCAGTTCAGGTAGAGGGCCAATTGAATCAAAGTTGCGTCAAAGCAGACATAGTTAATATTTTGCCTTCTGAGAAGGAGAAAACCCAGCGTGTAGATTGAAAAAAAAGTGATGTTTTCATGCTGCTTGAGGTTTAGTGCAGCCCAAGAGTCAAGGTCATGGCCCATTTCAGACATAATTTAACTTAACAGGGGAAAACACAGGCCACATTTAATCAAGGTATCCATCTCCAGGTTTTAGAGGGATGTGGGGTGTTATCGGAGCAGCCCAAACAATTGGCCGCTCGCTCTCCACGTTGGTACCGTTTCTACTCGCCACAATAGTCTAGATCCTCCTGAATACCCATTCGTGTAGCCAGAGGGGGTTAGCACCCCGGCCAGCATGTGAGCAAGGCTGGAAAGCAGCAGTGGCTGTGCCTGGCCATGGGTCTCCACCCCAATAAAACCTTTGGTCACTTTGGTCGCTCTGGCGCTTTCCCTTTATAAAGTCACAGGCGTAGCTGGGTCTGGCTGTGCATTTTCCCGCAGCGCACCGGGGAGATGAGCAACCCAGGCCTGTGCTTTGGACACCGGCACCCAATACGCAATCTCTCGAGAAAACAAGGCCCTCAGAAGCCTGCAAATAAACCCGAACACCTAGGGCACCGTGCTTAAAACAAAGAGCAAGCCCTGTCTCGAGGCAGCTCTTCGTTAGGGCCTCCCGAGGACGTCTGGTGATGTTCCATGCGCCCTTTGTGCATCGCTTCGTTGGCTCCCCTCGAGCCCTTGCCAGGGCAGGGGGGGTCATTGCTTCCCTGTCTGGCAGCTCTGCCTGGTGAATTCGTTGTTCTCTCAAGATGCCCTTCACAGAGGGAAAAGCGTGAGCCTGGTGCGCTGAACTTCTGTCACAGTTTCCCCACTTCTTGTTTGCAGGCAAGAGTACAGAAACACTTTGGCATTATCCGGAGATAATCGGGTGACCAGATGAACCTCCTCCTTGCCATTTACCTCCGTGGTTTCACTTTATGTTGTTCCACTGTTCCAAATCTGAACATATTTACCTTCATCTTGCCCTCTTCAGGTTTTCTGTGCCATTTAGCTTCAGAGAACTTACGTTGTAGGAAGGAGCCTTTCTGGGAATAGCGGAGGAGCCTTGGGGTCGTGCCATAGGGCACTATTAAATAAAAGCACCTTCTCTGTCGTCGTAATCGTGATGGAACGGCTCGGGAGGAAAACAAGCTGCGAGCACCAAATCTCCCAAGGCTTCTCCAAAGCAAGAGCAGATACATCACAGCCTGGAATGCAATGTCTCAGTGTTTGTTTGGGACCATTTGTTGTGCCGAGCCCCTGCAGGCTGTCACTGCTGCTGGGGATCATTCGCATTGCTCTCGGCGGCCACTGGCAGAAACCCGGCACCCAGACCCTGCTCCGGCACAGCGAACGACCGCACGTTAAAGACTGAAGGATTACGTCTTCCTAAGTGTGTTTTTAATTAACGCACAGATGTGTCATCCTAAAAGGGAGCTCAGAAGCCTGGCTCTCAGTTACCCAAAACCAGATTTATGGGCTCTATGTGAAGTGGTTAGCAAAGATATTTAAAAACAATCAGGCTCTCAGAGAGGCAGATTCAAGCAGCCCAGAGTGCTCTCATTATGCTGGAGAATGGGAAAATAAACCCATTAGGCTCACCAGACAACTAGGTTATTTGTACTATTTTTTTAAATGATTAGTTTCTTTAATAATGCCTTCTGCCTGCAGTGGGAGAAACTCTCTGGCGCGCTTTCACGCCCCGAGTTACTGATGGATGACACTCCCATGTGACCAGCCAAACCCGATTTTAATGTTTCATGATGCTATTGAAATGAATAAAAAGGCAATTATCGTTATCCTCCAGCAAAGCCTCAGATGCTGCTGAGCGCGAAGGGGCACAGGTTCTTTTGTCCAGGACCATCACGCTCGACTCATCCCCAGCACCTGAGCCCAGGCTCAGGCTCCCTTGTAACCTGTGCCACGCAAGCAGAAGGTGAGAAAGCCCTTGAGCCAGGCCAGCTGGGAGGGAGCGGGTGAGCACCCTCTCCTCTCCTCTCCTCTCCTCTCCTCTCCTCTCCTCTCCTCTCCTCTCCTCTCCTCTCCTCTCCTCTCCTCTCCTCTCCTCTCCTCTCCTCTCCTCTCCTCTCCTCTCCTCTCCTCTCCTCTCCTCTCCTCTCCTCTCCTCTCCTCTCCTCTCCTCTCCTCTCCTCTCCTCTCCTCTCCTCTCCTCTCCTCTCCTCTCCTCTCCTCTCCTCTCCTCTCCTCTCCTCTCCTCTCCTCTCCTCAGTGCTCTCCAAGTGCTCTCCCGTCGCCTCCCTTTAGCAAACCAGGACTCAATTTGCAGCATGCAATGCACCACAAAATGATTTTTCCTTTGCAAGGCAGAGTTTTCTTCAAAGATGACGACTTACTATACATGAGGCAACTTCCAAAACTTCAACCTTTTAGGAAAAATAGAAAACTGGAAGTTTTGAGCATTTTTTTCCCCCTCAGTTCTTGCTATCCCTTACCTAAGTCACTCGGGTGTGTTTGAGGCTGAACCTCCCATGCATGATACGTTCGGAAGGCTTAGGAGAGAAGAACATCCCGCAGCTGAAGCACAGGTGGCTGCATCTGGTTTGGGCCCACTCTATCCCTCCCAAACTTCTCCTCGTGGACCCCAACCTTGGTCTTGGTCCGCAAGGCAACTGTCATCACCTAACGGGACACCACGTCGTGCCAGACCTGTTTATTGACTTCTCCATGGTCTGGACTGATTTCAGGAGCTGTGACTGCATACGATATATCAAAGACCTCCTCAGCAGCTTGCTCTGATGGGAGCCAGAAACTAGGGGTGGTATTGGGGGGGAGTCTTCCTTTTTAATGCCATGATTTAAGAAAAAAAAAAAA
Source organism: Harpia harpyja (assembly GCF_026419915.1). Classification (NCBI taxonomy): domain Eukaryota; kingdom Metazoa; phylum Chordata; class Aves; order Accipitriformes; family Accipitridae; genus Harpia; species Harpia harpyja. Next base: position 47,089,678 of record NC_068943.1, on the reverse strand, counting down.
AAAGCCATCTGTAGAAATAGAATATAAAGGACTCTGTTATAACAGCAGTAATATTCCAACTAAGAGAAGCCAGAAATTCAGGTAAATTTCTTTCACTCTGCAGGTTTGCCACCTTGCACAAAATTCTCCATATTGTCATGGATATCACCCTGTCACTCATGTATTTCCTGCACGTCTCGGGGCGGGGGGGGGGGGGGGGGGGGGGGGCGAAGAAAAAAAGGAAGGACTTTTTTCTTCCGTGCCAGGGTGAGAGAAGGTGACCTCTCCCACATGCACTGAGTTAATCACCATCGTGGCTTTCCTTTGCTGCCTGGACTGGTATCCGTAATTATACTAACATATTTTTCACGAGTACAATGGGAGAGAGTTTCGGAGGAACAGAGCTCCAACGGGGAAAAATTAACCACCTTACTTCTGTCGGGATATAATGGTTGTTTATTCCTCCTGGCGGCACCGTAATTCTCAGCAGAATTGCTGGCAGAACAAGAGTAATATATGGTGCAAGCAATGGACGGCGGGATCTGGCCCACACATACTAGCTATTAAGTTAATTCCTTTTCCATCCTTACCCAGGCTCCAGAATGACAGCCAGATATTTTAGCAGGCATCCAGCCAGCAGGAGAAGCAGGAGTTTGGCTGGTTTGTGCCCCGAATATTCCTGCGCCCTCGCTCCCGTGCCTCTGGGAACACCTGTCAGTCACAGGCACGTCTCATTGCAAACACAGGCGGGACTTTGCTCTTCTAACAGGCACCCAAAGGGATCCCCGCAGTCTGGACATTCACACGACCTAAAAAATAGAAACTAACTGTATCTACAGACAGCTCCATGGCCATTTCCATGGGTCGCCTGTGCAAAAAGGAGCCGGACGTTTTGCGGACCCTGTGAACTCCACCACTTGCACGGGCGCCACCTGCTCCTTGCATTATTTTGGAGTGAAACTGTCTAAAACCAACTGGGTAGCGATCACGTGTCCCTAAGAAGTTCCAAACGCTCATCCCTGAAACATATTTCAATTACCGAGGCAATTGAAATTTTAATTAGTAACACCACGGAAGAGTTTCTGACTCAGTCGGCTGTGTAAAAAACATCCAAACCACCCAAAAATGAGACCCTTCATCGCTCCAACAGGTACCACCTTAAAAACTTCTGTCCTTTCCCAGCTTTTTAAAAAGCCTATTCAAGACACACTGGTGCCTAAGCCTGGCGCAAAGAGCAAGTCCATCACTAATGACTTTGATTTTCCCTTATGCAAAGCTGCTGAGCAAAGGCTGACAAGCTTGAGTGTGGGGGCTAGACCTCCAGGCTTGTGCAGCCCCGGGTGCCGGGGCAAAATACCCCCCAGCCTTAGAAACCTTCCTCTTGGGAGGATTAAAAACGGCCATCCCTGTTTATAACGGGAGGCGAAGGGAGGAGCATCCCATCTCACCGACACCGTGTCTGCAATCACAGCTCTTTTTCGCCTGCTTTGATTTTTCCTGACTTATTTCTTTTGCCCGGATGTGTCATTGATCGCCTCGCCCCGGGTCCCTTTCCTTGCTCCCTACTGACAGGCTGGGGGCCAGGTGCTTGTTTTTGCCTTCCGCGGGTCTGCACACTGCCGCGTTCCTACTACAGGAAGCAGAAAACTAGTTTAACATCTCATTTATTTCGCAGATGAGAAAGTAATTCCCTGCTGAATGATTGTCCTGAACCAACAATTCAGAAAGCAGGAATTTACAGTGCCTGCCAGAGCCAGGAGTGCATTACTGTAGTGCTGTTATATAAAGGAGCTGAAATATGTTTTTTTCCCTCCTGTTAGCCTGAAGAGAAAAGCCATTAAATATGATTAAGGTTAAGAGATTGCTAAAATTACAAACAGCCGCCATTCAATTATTTTCCTCTACAAAATGCAACACAGATTGGAGTTATTTCTCTGAAATGTGTTTTTAGAAAATAACATAACACAACTAATGTGGTTTGATGTAGCAAATCAGGTTTCAGATACTCCTCGTAACGCAAAACTAAAAGGTTCATAATTTAACTTAAAGTTCGTAACTTCAAGTCATCAGGTGCCTCCTGCATAAAAAAAAGTGTGGGGGGGTGGGGTGTAGTGTGTGGAAATCAATCCCACCCCAACTAATATTCTGTGGAGTCGTCTAAAGCCAGAGAGTCAATCAGTTTTATCACCCATTAAAGCAAAAGACAGAAAAATGCAACAACTTGGCATAACAGTCACACAATTTTTATGGAGAGTAAATCTCTCCAAGAGTTTCTATAATTTTTAATGCGACCTAAGGTGGGGGCGAGGGCTGCATCTGGGCTCGGAGCCTTCTGCCAAAGCACAAGCCGTTCATAGAGAGAGCTGGTGGGCTGGCAACGTGGCACGCAGGTTGCGGTCACGGGGAGCATCAGCTGCCCGTTCCTCGCCATGCCCTGTAGTTAATGCAACAGCAGGCTTGTGGCGCCCTGAACAAGCTATGCTAAAATGTATTTTCTGTCAGCATCGTACAAGGAGCTGAAATAATTGGAAAGTCAGAAAAAAATCTGGATGGGGATATATTAACGGCTAGAGACTGGTGGTTATTACGGTTAATAAAATATGAGGAATTGCATTATTCTGCTGAAAGCAACACAAACCTTGCGGGGTCCCCAGAGGCCGGCTCTGGAGCTCTTTCCGTCAGCAAACTCAGAGCGAGCTTGGCACGGAGGCCAGTCGCATACGGCAGGAGGCAAAGCAGGAGGCGGCAGGGCTTGCCGGGCACTCAAGCTGCGCTGGCTGCATTGCCGGCCCCGTCCCGGCAGCAGGAGAACCATCCTGCTGACCTGGCAGCATTCAGGCCTGGGGATTTCATGCATCAGGAGATTCATTACCTTATAGATGCTAATTATTCACCTGCCAGCATTTGGGCGCCTGCAGGATTCACGGATTCCCACCACGGTTCTCATGAGACCCCAAAGAGCGAGCACGACGCCCATAAAACCCATTTATTTCTGCTTGTCACAATTTACACACGAGGTCCCTTTGTAGCAGGTTGCAAAGGGTTAACGCATGAGAAATAGATCATTTGATGAGTAATTGCATGATTAGGACCCAACAGATCGATAATTTCTTATAACCATATACATAATTCATTCTGCTAATGTGCTTATAATCATCTTACACGCACCCACCTGTATCTCGCAACAGCTATTCATTGCTTTATCAACCCTACATAAACCAAAGCATGACAGAGAAAACAAACATAAAGGACGCTTTCGAATCCATGCCAGGGCTTAGCTGAGCAAACACGTTTACTAAGAGAAACCAGAAAACTCATTAAAAATATTGGACCTCAACGTATTGCCCTTATGAGGATGTTAGCAACGAGCAATCGACAGCTTCTCCAGCTAGGCAGCAGCTCAGCATCCCACTTCTTGCGGCAAACCCAAACCCAAACCTTCTCCATCTTCTTGGCAAGCCCTGGGGGTGTTCAGGACAGCTCTTTCCTGTCTAATTCCCCCCACCGCAAAACAAGCCTTCTGGGAATGCCAGCTCCCATCTACATTTGCAGTCCCTGTTTAGACAAGACCCCCATGAGGTCCATGCAAAGCGTGAAAATTAGCTCTGCCCGCTCTGTACGCAGGGTTTTAGCTGTGCGAGGGACTGAGAGCGCATTAAACGCAGGTGCTGTATAAGTCCCATTCATCATGAAGATGAGCACGAGAGATAGGTCCAGCGCTACTGGACCCGGTTCTGCTGCATCTATTGTCCCCCTGCAGTTGTCCCCTTCTCCCTGCAATGCTCCCTACATTAAAACGTCTGAGAGATTAGTAATTTTATCCTGAATCAAGGAATTACTGATGGCCAGTGAGATACATCTCCCGCTAGTAAAGATAATACCATTTCTTGTAAAGCACACAAATCATGCTGCCATAATCGGAGCAGTTGGGCTTCCTATAGCTGCTGCTACGTAAACCAGGGCTGTGTATCTAATCCCCCTGTGTATCTGAGCACCGATAGCATTTCCACAGTGGAAGGCTTTGGGGCAGTGCCTGGGTTTTGCTGCGATACTGGTGTTTGCATGGTGCCAGCTAGATCAGCTGGGACATCCCAGTTACAGACTGGGAATTTCCAGTATTCAAGACCAGCAACTTCTTCCCTCCCTTGCCTGCATCACCCTTGCACCCAGCTCCATTCAGACCAGTCTGAAAACACCCTTTGTCTCCCCTCCCTGTTGCTTGCTACCTAAACAGCTATTCAATGCACATGAAATAGTAGATAACTCTTTATCTGACAGGTAATTAGCTGCAGAAAGAAAAAGCAAATTAAAAACAGAGACCACATTAATAACAATGCACAAGCATATATTTGTCTGGAGATGCACAATGAATTACTTTAATTTACAGAAAAAGCCTGGTTTATCTGCGAATGGGAAAAGATACATCTTCATTTCTGCTCTCGTTTGTGAATTTTATCAGCAGCTGGGGAGCAAGGCGAGGCTTCAGCCGCCCCCAGCCCCTCCTATCCCAGTCCCCAGTTTTGCCAGAAAGCGTCGTATCCACTGGTAGATGTTGACATCGTTTGTCTGTACCCACGCTAATACTTCTGACGATAGTCGGAAAGGAAAAGAGTGGGTGCATCCTGACAACTCTTGCTATTTTGGGGAGGAAAAGACAAAAAGCAGCAGACAATGTATAACCTTTGGCTGGCACTGTGACCCCTGGCCAGGTTGCTGGTGGGAAGGGGATGCTGCAAGAGGAGAGCAGATGGGGGTTGAAGTGCCCACTGCAACTCTGCCTGCCTCGTAACCGTTGTGACAAAACCCAGGGGTAAGAGCCATGCAAAGCAAGTGCTGTTACTCCAAACTAACTGTACAAACTTTCTGGGGCAAGCTGTATTATGAAAAAGGGCAAAAGAAGATTTTTAAAAAAAAAAAAAAAAAAGCATCATTGAGCCCTGGCACAGCAGAATTGCAGACAAAGCCACAGGCTGGACTTTTCCTGGGGCAAGTGACTCCTCCTCACTCAGGTGGCAGAAACAAGGTAGGAGCGTAGGTGAGCATTGCAATTTCCTTCAAGGCTCATTGCTTTTGACTTTAATATTTAATGTTGAATTTCAATTACATGACCAGTAATATTCACTTAATTAAAAGTACCATCCTAGCCTGGTGGACTACAGCTGGAAGGAAGTAGAGTAAAAAGAAGGATTAAGCATCACTTTTATGAGAAAGGAGCCTTGCCTGCCCATGTCCCAGTGCCTTCCTCGGTCCCAGGATGCTGAGACAGTGCTGGGGTCACTTGTCCCAGGCAGGGCGCCCCAAATCTCAGTGGGGGTGATATAACTCAAGGAGGTGGGCATTCAGAGCGCACCGGTATAATCTGGCTGTTGCTCTTCTATCCCTCACGCACAGGAGCTGCTCCTGGCAGTTGTTTTTGCTCACTGCAGTGTTGTCTCAGGCAGTATCATGTTCTTGGGCCAGTGACTTTTTCTTTTTTTATCCTTTCTAAGGGGGAGAAAAAAGCAGCTGGAATAACAGAGCTCCCCTTTGGCCACGGCCTATACCGCAACAGACAGGAATACCACGGCACGCATCGCTTTACGAACCTGCTCCAAGCAAGGAAACCAGAGTGGATGTAAATCTCAAGGATGACAACAAGGACCTGAAGTACAAGTACCAGGCTGCTACCAGTGCCAGCCTGCCTTCACAAGAAGGGCTGTCCTACAGCAACACGAAGGTCTCCATTTCTGAATACTCAAGGCCATTTGAACCCAGACAGTGAAAGTCAGCAGCTAATAAAAACTCAGGGACCTCATTAAGCCAGCGCTAACTGTGGCATGCAGCAAGCTGCCTGCCGTTTGCAGCATCCTGCAAAAAAGGAAAACACAGGATTCCAGAAAAGGAACTACCCACAAAAGAAAGGAGAACCCAAAAGAGGAGCCAAGTTGCCCCATGGCAATAGCGGGGCCCCAGAGGAGGGTCGGGATGCAAAGGCAGAGGGCTGGGCATGGGACCTTCAAAGCCTTTTTGCCCCAGGGTGCGTGGCTGGCACGCAGCACCCCACCCCCTCCAGCTTTTGATTGCTTAAGCGTCTCGTTGCAAAGTGTTTATATCTTTTGCATGAATGTTTAATCAGATACCCTAGCACTCTTCCCAGCAGCTTTCCCCTGGGAAGCAGCCAGAACCAGAGTTGACAGCTCCCGCCTGCTTTAATGGGAAGGATTTTCTGGAAGGGAGAAAACAATTTGCCCCCAATGAGGAGCCATCAGCCGCAGCCGGGACTGCAAAACACAGAGTGGGAGACGGGAGCAGAGGGCAGGGAGGAGGGAAGCACTGCGGATGGAGACCCACTGTACCAGGTCTGCTCCAAGCCTGCACCCCCATGCCTCCGGCCGCCTCTCGTCCCAGGATGGGTACCGCTTCACCGGAGGGAGGGAGGGAGGGATGGACGCCATGAAACAGAGCAACAGATGTCCCCTCAGCGATCAGGAGGGAGGTGTGAATTAACACCCTGCAGGGCAGGGCTGGGGGACAACTATCCCAGGGAAGGCATGTGAGGTCCCGGGGCAGAGGCAAGCAGCAGCGCAGCATCTCTCTGAGTTCTCCTCCTCCCGCTTACCCCGGGGCCTTCCTGGCTTACGGGAAAAACCATTACCGTAGGATTAGGCTTCCATCTGATTCCCATCAAAGGCTCTGGTCACCATGTATTTGCTTAATGCTAGACCTTTCAGGTGCCATCAAATTTAACATGGCTTGACAGATTCGGGATTAAACGCAAAAGCCAGACAAATCCATACTTTCATAGGAGGCCCCAGCGGATGCAACGGGACAGGCAGGATTAGGAAAAGAAAAAGAAAAAAGGGAAGAAGAGAGAGACAGAGATGCACACGAAATCTGGCTGCTTCTGCTCGCACCAGGAGTTTGTTGCCTCAGCCGGAGCAGAGCCCCTGAGCCGGCGGCTCTGCCTGCTCTCCTCTGTGCTCTGTGGGGACAGGGGTCCCCCCTCCCGTCTCCTCCCAGCTGGGATGCTTCTTGCTGTTCTAACTGGCCAGATCCCCACTTTCTCCATCTTATTCTCTCCTTCGGTGCCCTGGGCGAGGTGGATGCTGGCTGTGCCCACAGCGTCTCCCAGCCAGCACGCCGGCTAAGGCAGCGCCTTGCACAGGAACGGTTCTGTCTCCACGTGTACAGCTGGAAACAAAAATAATTAGCAGGCCTCGTCAGCTGCTTAGCCTTGCAGCAGCAGCTGGGGAATGCCAGGGTATAAGGCTTGAGTTTTGACTCCGAGTTTATAAAACACTATCCTGCCTTAGCTGAACAGAAGCTCAAAACAAGCATGTCTGATTGAATTGCGGGTTTAATGTTTAATGGGGGGCCAAACTAGATAATCAGATAGTCCCTTCTGCCTTAAAATTATATGTATAACTGTGGAAAATGGTAACAGGAGATATTCACTCCCTGGTTTTACTTTTGTGGAAACCTCCCAAAGAGAAATGTTCCCCTGCGGTGCCAGCAATCAAGCATCCCGGCCAGGGGTGAAGCAGCAAGAGCTTGCGGGGACATGGGCTGTACCCCAATGCCAGCCGCACCACGCTGCCCTCACCAAAATCCAGGGTGGGATGAATACACACCGGTCTAGGGGTCAGCACTGAGTCTGCAAAGTCTTTCCTCTAAGGCAGGGTAGGTTTATTTCTTTCCATTGCAGTAATGGTTACGGAAGGCAGGCTTGGGCAAGGAGTTCAGTACAACAAGGAGATAAGAATCTTATTTACTAGCCCAGGAGAACCTGAGATGTTTCTAAAATACCATTAGAAAAGAAAAAATGTACTTTATCACTAAATGAAACTTTCTTGAGATTTTATACAAACAAAATTTTGGAATTAACAGTTCTGCTTCTATCTTAGCTTTTTATCTCACACCGTTCATGGGACCATCAAAACAAATGACAGGAGTTTTGTTTGGAAACTGCTGAAGATGGACATCCAGGTCCAAAACTTTTTTTAAATTTTGAAATAAGAGACATAAAGAAACAGAGTATTCATTCTGGCAAACTGAAGGAAACATCAGTACAGCAAATCCTGATTTAGTCATAGAGTCCTAAAAATAAATTGAATCAACATGAGCCTTACACCGTTCTGCCAGCACCGGTGGCCATCGTCCCTGCTCGCCACGGCAGCGCTGTCACCCCGTTCAGGGCTCGGGGGGGCCAGTCGACCTGCTCCGCAAGGCTGGCTCTGAGCACAGCTCCCTTCCTTGCAGTCCTGGGAGGTGCGTTGCCAGCTCTGCCCCGAATTAAAGCACCACGCCGCTCCTCCGGTGGAGCTGGGACTAAGACTGCAGTACATTAGTGAAGCCGTGCCAGTTTTGCCATGTATCTGGATTATTCATGCAAATCCCCAAAATGATTTTGCAGCGTAAGCGAGGGTCCCAGTGCCGCAAGGCAGCCTGCTCTTGGCTACTTGGCAGCTCTTCCCATGCCTGGTGCTTTCTGTATTGTAAGAAACCCCCTTTGGGGGGAAGGAAAAACTCAGCTGTCTTTCATTATTTGCAACCGGCTGCTCACATTTTTGGCTCCAGCGGTGGCGGCTGTTAGTCGGTTTTTCTGCGCCACTTGCTTTGCCCTCCTGTCGTTCAGCGCCTTGCTTGGAAGCAGCAACTCCCCCCGGTTGCTTTGGCAAGTGCTGGAAGCGCCCAGATGCTGTTTCCAGCCTCCGAGAGGTCCGTCCTGCCCTGGTCACCCTAAGCCCCCGAGGCAGCAGGTGAAGCAGCCACCAATTTTCCTTGGGACAGGAGCCCTCCTGACACCTCCATCCCAGTGGCAAGGCCTCTGCAGAGCCGCGCCGCCCGCGCCAGCCCACAGCCTCGCCAGACCTCAACCGTCCCTGAAATAATTTATCTGGAGTTGTAAACAAGCATGTCCATTCTGGGAGCAAATGGGAGTGATGGCCAGCCACTGATAGTAATTTCCAGTAATTAAATGTGAATTAATTGATTTACTGAGTGATGCACTTGCTTTATATATGGTGGTTTTATTAAGTAACTAAGGTTTACTAAGTAATTTCCAAGGCATATTTATTAGCACTGCATAAATCTGAGTAAACACGTTATTTTTAATTGGGGGAATAATTTAAAATTATCTTGTATTCAAGAGAATATCCAGCCAGGGCTGTGGCTTAGGAGACTTTGCCCCTCCCTGCCTGGCACCCTGGGCTGTACCACGTCCCGTTTTAGATATCCCAGGCAGTGGTATCTCATCTCCCCTTGGCTTACCAACTTCTGGACTGTGAACCGTCCCTAACACCAAGTCTCCACTCAGATTTATTTCCCACCAGGACATCCTTTGGTCGGCACAAGGACCATTCCCATGGCTTATCCCGCTCCGCAACAAGCACTGGCACCAACACCTCTGGCAGAGGAGCCATCCTCCTCCATCCCCCATGTCACCCGCACTCCTCCTCACCTCCCCAGCTCACACAGAAAGACTCCAAAGGAATTTTTTTCTGGGTCTCACGATTAAAAAATTGGCTCTGAAATGCTTTATGCATGCATCTGTTATGCTAAAAAAAACATCCTTCCTAACCATGCCCACCTGCTGTCTTTTTCAATTTTAAGTATTTCTAAGTAGCAATCAAATCAGTATAATTTGTTCTTTATCTCAGAAAAACCATTGTGAAAGAAAAATGTGACCATTATGTTACATCAGGGAAAAATACAAGCCCTTTATTTTCAGCCTTCTCTCTGTTCTATCAGATCTCACAGTCGTCATTATGCCCGTCGTATTTAATATTGCTCAAATGAACAGAGCTTTCTTTAATCACCGCAACCTTTCTCCCTTCCCCGAGCTCCCCCCCTTCCCAAGGTTAAGGCTTTTTTTCTTTCTTTTTTAATTCAGATACATAAATACTCATATTATGAATGCGTTAAGGGTTTCCAGGAGACAGCTCCGTGGATTTGTTTCGGGAGCTGGCTGCTATCAGCAGCATTACCATCAGCTGCTATTGTGCAAGGAGTGAGGTGCCGGATCCCAGCAAAAGCAGGATGCGCCAGACAGAACCACCACCCACTGGCTGTTCCAGAGAGATCAAAGTAAAAACCCGGGCAAATATTGACTCTATAATCAATTTCAAGACTAGGATTGACTGCTGAAACGCACCCAGGTTGCCGAGAAAACATTCCATTCTGTAGCTTTCAATAAAGCCCAGAGATTGGAGGTCAATGATAAATTATTATTTATAGACTCGCTGGAAAGGTAAGCAGAAGAGGGAGTCCATTACAGTTTAGATTAATCCCTTCACATGCCAAGAGCTGGCTGCGACGCGCACGTTGCGGCAGGCTTTAGGAAGATGTCTCTCTGATTTAAATAACGGGGCAGCGGAACTTTTCATCCATAAAAGAACCACTAATAGGTGGAGCAGAGTGGTTGATTTTCAGTAATCTGATTTCTTGCATGTTTTTGTACTTGAGGGATAACCGTGTGCTTATTTAGACTCCTTTCAGTTTATTGATTGTTCAAACATCTTCCAGGATGCCCCCAGATGGGCTCTAACCACCCTGAACCCTGTGAACACTGCTCTTGGGCACAGGACCAGCAATGCCATGTTGAAACAGAGCCCTGGCTTGATAAACATCCTTCACGTACTTCGAATTAGACATTAGAGGAGCTTCTCTGTGTCCCCCTGGACCGCTGCCTTGCTCAGCCAGCTAACTTTGTGCTCAGGTTGTATGAGATAGCTCCTGGGAGGGCATCAGGGGGGTGATGCGGGGAAGCAAAGTTTCCACATTGGGGTTTGGTGTCACATAGAGGGGGACCACTGTGCCCCATCCCCGTGCAAAGAGGTAGCAGAGTGCCAACATCCCTCCTCCCAGCCACCACCGCTTGTTCTCACTCTTCCACGCTGCCCAAGGGACTTCTCAGAGGAGGGTGACAGCCAGTGTTGCCTGTCCCCTTCCCCGCCTCCCTGAGCATCGCAGCAGCTGGGGAACCTGCAAACACAGCAGTGGCCTCTTAGTAACGCATTGGACCTATGTTATCTCAACAGACCCTTCCTGAGACACGGCCACAGGGGCTGTGTTGCCATCAGCACAGATGCGATGCTTTTGGCATCCCAGCACAGGAGGTCTTCGAGGAATTGGGTCTCAGAAAAACTTGTCCTCCAGCCTAAGGACCTTGGAGCAGCTTTGGTGAGAGTATATGCTAAAAATAAATACTGCCCTTTCCTTCCTTTTTCCCTTCCCAAATGCCAGCTATAAAAATAAGAGCCATTTGCAGGAAAATCCCCCATCACAAAAGCTCCTCTCTCCCTCTCCCAGGAACAGAACGTTATCGCCGTTTAAGTGAGCTGTGAGCACATCTTCAATAGATTAGAAGAATGGCACACAAGGTTCAGATCATTAAACAGTAATCCAGGGCTGGGGGGTCAAGCATTTCTATTTAACAGCGTGCTCCTGTTGCCAGCTCTTTAGCCCACTGAGAGATCAGTGCAGACTCGGCTTCTGAAGACAGAGATGTTTTGTTAGTGTTTGTCTGGTGGCCCACCTTCTCTCAGTGCTGTGTACTCCAGCCCTGGGATATGCCATGCCCCCAGAAGGAGCTGGGGAAAACCCCACCGTTTTCCTTTGCACGCCTTTAGAAAAATATTTCCTTTGGCTCTGACCATGAAGGAGGGCATTCCAGCTTCCTCCAGATCCTGCTCATTTTGGAGGCAAAACAGATGCAGACAGCAACCACTCGTCCACCCCCAAGCCTCACATCATGGTCAGCCCAGAGAGATGCGCTTTCACCTAAACAAAACTGCAGCGTCTGAACCCAGACCCGCTCTGAGGGAGCATTGCCTGGTCCAGGGGTTTCCAAACCTCAAGTCAGAGCTGGCACTCTGCCCCTGCAACGGCCAGGCTCTGAAAGCGACTGTGATTTTCCCATCTTGACGCTTCAACGTCCTACCTGAAAAACGAGGATAATTATACTTTTATCCCCCAAAATATCTACTCACAGGAAACTTCAGGGCTTAGGCTCCCATCCTCACTAGAAGGAAAAGGGAGGAAAGGGATCCTATACTTCCAGCACACAATCTGGCCCTTAGGCCACTGATATTGCTGTGTTTTCACCAAACCAAACAGCAGAGCCTGTGTGATTCGCGGACCCCAAACAAAGCACCCGAGGCGTTCGCTCATGGGAGGATCTACTGCCACAACCAATAGAAAGGCAAGCAGCTCCTGGGCTTCTCCTGTGCCAGGGCACAGCATCATCCTCCCCACACGATGCTGTTCTCCAAGGATGCCGTAATGAATGACAGCCAGCCAAGAACTTTTTTCCCCTTCCAACCCAGCTGCAGTTCATACAAGCAGCAGTTTCTCCCTGAGCAAATGCTTGGGAGCAACCGTGGACTCAGCAGAGCCTGCCTGCTGTCTGAGGCCGCCAGTAAACCCTGTGTCAGCCATATGGAGGCAAACTGTTGATCCGCCGTGCCTGGGAGCGTGCCATTGGCAGCAGGCCCTGCCCGATGCTACGTAACTCTCCCAGCCAATTCTACAGCTTTGCATGGCAAAATGAAAACCCCCAACTCCAACTCCTTCAGCGACCACTTTGTGCTTGGGCTAAGGATGATGCCGATGCAGGGAATCAGGAGGACTGGTTTAATGCCCGAGGCGCCGGAGACCCTCTGTGGCTTGAAGCAAGCCACTTTGTTCCTCTGCATCTCAGCTCACCTCCTGCACAACGAGCATGATTATGTTCCTAATTGCCTTTTAAAAATGTAAGCTTTTGGACAGGATGGTCCTAGTGATGCAGATGCCCAGAGCAGGGAGGCTCTGACCCAATTTGGGATCCCAGCAAGGTCACCCAGAGAACAATAACCATATTTCAGGTCTCATCCTCTGCGTAGGACAGTCAGATTATGGATTAGGGAGCTCTTCGGGCTTGCCTACACCACCAGCTGTGGGGTGACTCGGCACACAACCCAGGCTGACCGCATGCTCCAGACTGAGGGGCTGCCGAGACCAAGCATCCCCTGGCCAGGACCCACACAGCAATCTGCTTGCTGCTTTGGCTTTCTGTTCCAGCACGTCTTTCCGTCTTTCGCACATGCTCTCGCATCCAGCTCAGCTACACTTAGCAGATTCTAGTTTCCATAAATAAAAATTAAACAAACACTTAACGAGCATCATGCATATTAATACCCTCCAGGTGAAGGTTAGCATGAGCTGTGATTGTGGCAAATCCGCATTTGATTAGATTGACTTGAAAACAGGGGAGATAAACAACCCACAAAAACCTAAAAATTATAGTAATTTATTCTTTTGACCTCTGTGAGTTTCTTGGTTTTATGCAACTTCAGCCTCCTTCGTGCAACAGGATTTTTCCCTACTCAGTGTGCTTCAAAGCAGCAGGTGCTGGCACATTAAAAATGACTCCATTCGCCTCGCCTCTTGAATCGCTCACCACACGTACAGCGTGGCATCTGTATAACAAGTCAGAACTTTTGACTCAGCCATCTCATAAAAAGCTCCTTGTGAAAGTGAGAGACTCGTTAGGAGTCCCTTCGCCAAGCCCGCAGCGGGATGTTGAGGCTGTTGGATAAGCAGGAGGTGTCAGGGATGGGAGGACCTGAAGCCTGATGCTCGAGCTGCCTTCTCTCACAAGTTGCGGCGGTTTATTTTGAACCGTGGTGCTGCTGAGGAGCCAGCGTGACGAGGCTGGTTCAGGAAGCGGCAGGAGGACTGCCCGCAGCCCGAATACCTGCATCCGAGCAAGTGCTCTAAGCTACTTCTTCATGAACAGAGAAACACCCATGCCATATTTTAGAAGCCTGCACCAAGACAAGATGATGTGCATCCCACAGAAGCATCCCTATCTCTTCCCTGACTTTAAACAAGTTCAGACATCGGCGTTGGAAACGCAGACCTCCAAGTCCTACTGACTGGAAACTCTTGGCTCAAGCAGCTTACAACTCAATGAGGCACACGAGATATACTTTTTTGATGGGCTGCAGGATAGACAGGCTGACACAGTGGTTTGGATGGAGGCTTTCTTTCTGTAGAGCTTAGGTAAGTCCTGTCCATCCAGCATTCACGGCGTAACGGCATTTTTTTCCCCCTCTATAGATAGGGGAGAGTCTCTAACAGATCTATACCTTTGGAACAACCCTCCTATAACCCAGCTGGTTCAACTGAGGGGACCTCAGCCCAAGCACACATCTGGGGTAGTGCAGATGTTTTACGAGACCACTCACTGGATGGACAAAGCAGCTCCAAGATCCAAACTGAGTTTTTTCCAGCACAGCAGTCATTAATTCCCCCTTGCTCTAACCCAAGCCCCAAAGGACATTCCAGCCATGTTGGAGAGCCAACAGCTGCTTAATAAACACTAATAAAGGCAACCTGGAAGGATCTAACATGCAGCTGGAAGTTCTCCACGGGGTCCCTGCTCTGCTGCTGAGCAAACGGTGCAATCACTGTAGAAGCGCCGGCAACACTTTCCAATAGATGGGCAATTATTATTCATTCGTTTCCTGTTTGTGGTGACAACGTTAATCACAGTGGTCTCCGGGAGAAGGATGCTAATGAAGATGTGATACGGGCAGCAGTCCGCAGCCATTTCTCAATTCATTAGCATCCTGTCACTCCAAGGGGCAACCGCAGAGACCCACGTTCCCACCTTTCACCAAAACATGACAGGATAATAAAGCAACGCTATTTTCAGTCCTGGGGAAAAACCGAATGCGTTCCTTACACTCAGTTGTTGGTACAACAAATGCCTAAAATGAAAGGCAAAAAGGGTAACAAAACCCCAGCACCCAAATGAGCAACAACGAAGAATCATCTTACAGCTCTGCTCACCCGCAGACAGGGTCCAGCAGCCACATTCCTTGGTGCAAAGCACCTCTATATCCGTGGTGAGGAACAGCTAATTGTATGGAACGACCCTGAAAAATCCGTGTGGGCATCCAACGGCAGGACAGATCCTGGAGGCTGACATCTGGGACAGCTCATGGCAGTGGCCAATGCCCTTGCACTGGCAGAAATGCTTTATTCATCAGTAAAGACAAGGAAAAGAGAACAGGCATCAATGTACAGCGGGAGAAACTTGAATCTGCACAGGGGCATTTCAGTACTTCCCCTGTTAGTTACCCTACATAGTTAGTTACACAGAAAATAATCAGATGCCTTTTTCTAATTGCTGCCCGGTAGGGTGTTTCACATCCCATGAACCTTCTCTAGGACCAGAAGCACACAACGTTTTCACCTTATCCATTAAAAAAAATCCCAACAAACCTAAAGTAACTACAAACACTGATGCTGCTGGTTCAGTGTTCTATAAAAATGTCGAATACCTTAATGCAGGCAACACTGCAGCCATGCAGGTCGCGTGTGTTAACAGCTCTCTGAGGGTCTGGGCCGCTCTCCACCGTCCAGATGAAGGCAAATCTCTCTTAATGTAGGTGCTCTACACCGTGCCTGGTGAACACCACCTCTTCAGTGGGGCAGATTTATTCCAGCAGCTCGACATAATAAACAAGCCCATTTCACTGCTGAAATCAGAGCGGGCAATAATGCCACAGTCTCAGAAAAGATGGAGTATGCCATAACCCGCTTTTAGGTTAGGAAATACAGTCCTCTGAACCATCTGATGGGCTCCCAAGTTAATGTGATAATAGATAAGCCAGGTTTTTGAACATAACTGCAAGCATCCTGCTTTGCAATGTTCAGGTTTCTATACTATTTCTATCACCACCATATCTAAACTCAACTTCCATGTTCTGATCGGGTGCCGTACGTTACTAGCAAATATTCAGATGAGCCATGAAGCTCATGCAAGTATTCACTAAATCTGTGGAGAGAGAGGGAGTTTGCGCCGATCTCCATTCTCTCAACAGCGGTTTCATCATCTGGCCAGGAAATAACAGCAGCGCAGTATGAGCCGTCGCAGGATCCAAAAACTGTGGGTAGCCAACAGCTGGCACAAATGGTTTGTAAAATGTACCCCATCCACCCACAAAACCACCTGTCCAATGGATTTGGGATAGACTATAAAACAAGGAAACATGCATTTGCAGACATTGGGAAGGAGTAACCCGATTTTCAGTTTGGGGCTCGTTTTCACCTGGCTCTGTGACCCTCAGCAGGCAGGGAGAGCAATGAGCCATTTCTCACTTGCTGCGGCAGAGCAAAGGTGCTCACCCTCCTCAAACAGGGTTTTTCAGAGACTCCAAGAGGCTGCTGCAATTGGGGAAGATAACCTAAAGTCCTCTTTGCATGATGGGGGCCCTTGGAAAGCAGACCAAGCCTGCTGGAGTAGTAATGCAGGTCAGTGGGAACCCATATGCCCGCAAACTAGAGCATTCTGGTTAGGAAAATTAAATTACGCTTTTGGAAGGTGGAACGGTAGGCCTGCGTTCAAACAGCGGCAGCTGCTTTTTGCGAGACGCTCACAAGTGGTATGTTTGGCAGACACTGGTGTGACAGAGCAGCCAGGAGGTCCCCGGCCACGACAGCTTCCCGTGTCCAAAAGAAATCCCGTCACGTCTTTCCCTACTAAGAGTTGAAAAGGCTCCAGCAAAACGTGGCCAAGGATAAGGGCCCCCGGCACAGGCACCGGCTCTGCAGCAGAGCTGGACAGGCAAGTGTTGGCAGCGTCCAGAAAGCACCGCACGCCGCTCCCAGAGACCTCGCACTTCTCTTATTAAATTTCACTCCCTCAGATACCACCTCACTTCCCTTTCAGCCTCAGCTGCAGCACAATATAATTTGAGCTGTGAAAATGCAGTCAGCACATCTAGCTGCTGCTGCCTGAACCATCCCCGATTTTGTCAGCTCTCCACAGCTGACAGCGTTTCCTGATGTTAAATAGGTTTCGCAGATGAGTGGGGGCAAGCTACCAGGGTAAGGAATCACCAAAGGGAAAGGAAGACCAAGTGAGATGCAGAGAAGGCACAAAAGCAAGCAGGAGTGCATCCCAAAGCCAGCCTGTTTTGAAGACACGACTGTGCCGAGACCTGCTTGCTTTTTTTCCATGGTTGAGAGCAGAGCCTGCAGTTGGGGTAATGCTGTGCTCAGCCTAGCAAATTGCAGTAGCTTTTCCATCATTACTTTTTCCCCTGTTAAATCTAAGAGGGAAAAATATACCAACTGTATTTGATAAGAGCTACTTCCCCTGGAGAGGGCTGCGGGGAAACGCGCTCTCACAAACGAGCAAACAGAACTCCCCTTCCTTGTTTATCTTCTTTGTATTTTAAGCAAGGGCTGGGGAAAATGGAGTAATATTTGGCTGAATTCCCCATGCCTGTCAAAAACCAACACTTCATAAATATGTAATTGTGCCTATCTATCACCTGCTGGTGTTTTGGATTTCCAGGAGTCAGGGAATCATCGCTAACTTCTTCAGGGAGCTCAGTAATAAGCAGGAGGTAAAGCTTTGCCTTCCTTGATATTACTGCCCCAAGGATCCCAATTGCTCTCAAGAAGCTGGGAGCTCTGGGGACTTGGAATGCGGGAAGAAATTCAGTTTCAGTGAGTAAAATAAAATGGACCTTTTAGTTCAGCTTTCCTCCAGCATTTCAGGTAGCAACTACCTGAACCATAAGTGACCAAAAAGGTTTTTTGGCAGAGTTTGCAGGTGACTAGCTATGTTTTCAGCCTGGCAGCACCGTCAGTGCCATCTCCATGGCACAGGTGGGGAAACCGAGTCATTGCCTTTCTTCCTCATGTCTCTGGATACCTCGCCTGGGTGGTACCCCTGAGCAGACATTGTGGAAGGAAGATGCTCTTACTCCTCTGCATCCTCTAGCACACACAGGGAGCCTCCCGTGCCCATCACCGTGCTCCATCTGTGACCATGTTCCCTGCATCAGGCCACATTGCTCAGAGAGGGATGAAAGGTAGAAGTTCAGCGCCCACTCTCACAAAAGGGACCTCTCCTGCTCTGATGCACATTCCTCTTGAAAACACTCAAAAAAAAAAAAAAGGGAAAAACATCTCATTCCCCCCCATCCTCCTCCTCCTCTCCTCCTGCTAGGCCAACTCATATGAAGGTGCAGGTTCTTTTCCATATACTTTTTTTAAAAAAGACCACGCACTTAGATTTAATTAAAAGTATCTACGTAGGAATGAGATTAATTAATTCTCTTTCTACCCAAGAGCCCTCTCATTGTGTTCACTTAAATGAGGTTTTAAAGTGTTGTCTCTCTGCCGTATCTGGGCTAGTTGTCTCCAGACAACACTTGGACTGTTATTTCAGCTCATGCTACGCCACCCTGGCTCTCTTAAAAGAAAATGAAGCGTGCAGGGCCAGCCCGCTCTCTGCTTTGGAGGATATTAAGAATAAGGCTTAGGATGCATGGGGGCAGCTCCAATCTTCTGGAGAGGATCCGCTCAGCCTACCAATAGCCCATACAGCCTGGGACGCCGACAGCCTCCACTCAACACACCCATCCTTCACATGCTCAACTCGGCATCAGCACAACCAGAGGATGCTGCGCCTATGAAGTTTTGCAAGGTTGGAAGGCAAGGGCAAGCAGGCATGCGGAAGACGAGGACTCAAAATGCAAAGAGAGCTGCAAAAGGCTTCAAAGCCTGGCTGGAAGCACAGCAGGGGACATGCAGGGCAGCGTGGTCCTCTCCCGGCTGCTGCACTGCGAGCGACGATGATCAATGAGAAGCACTCTGAGAAAGCAATGCGGAGGCAGCCTGCACAGCATCACTGCCTCTGCCTGCTACCCACTACCATCAACCCCGACTGCAGCTTCTACATGCGATGCAAATAAGTAAATCAACGGCCTGTGAAAGGCCTGCTTTCCAACCTGCCATTTTTCTGAGCTGCCTGCACATTTCTCCACACAGGTCAAGCGCAAAGATGGTGAAGGGTGACAGCTGACAGAGGAACTCAGCGTTTAACCCTCCAAAATAAAAGAAAGGGAACAAAGCAAACGAACAAGCTCTCCACCTTCAGAGAGGGAGGATGCGGAGAGGTGACCTCAAGCAACACTGCAAGAACAGACCTGGCTATTATGCACGAAGAGCGACCCACGGAGTGCTCCAGCCCATGCTCTTCTTTGCATCTAAATTCACCTGATGCAGAGGAAACGTCTTCCTTCTAATTCAGTGTCAGATGGAGCCAGTGGCACACTGTGCTCCCGAGGGAGCCTGGCTTCCAGCGGAAACCAAAGCAGAAGCAAAGTTATTTGCGTTGATGCCAGAAGCCATAGGGACAGCCCCCAGGAGCACCGGGCTCCTGGGCTTGCTTTGCTATTCCTGGCAGGTCCAGCAGCCTTGGGGCCAGCCTGGTTCAGCTGCCTCCGCCGGGCACCGTGGGCAGGAGCACCCAAACCTGGCAGAGCTGAGAACCCTCTGCAGCAGCCGGGCTGCTCAGAGCCGTCCTCAGCAAAGTCGCCGACGGGCTGCAGAGCCCACGAGAGACCAGAGCAACATGTGGACCCTGTCTCCTCGGGGGTCAGTAATAACAGCAAAAGCTCACATGTTACCAGAAGAATGAAAGAAATACACTGCGAACAGCACAGCAGAGCTCCTTTCAGCTCTCCTGCCTTTAGGCAGCAGCACTGAGCTGCCTGCGTGAGTTACACTATTATTTATACCGAGTCTGAAACGATGTGGAAACTGCAGCACCGCGTTACCCCGTGCCCTGCTTTGGGTGTGTGGGGAACCGCAGGAGAACATGGGTTACAGTGCTGCCTGCACTGGCAGGCAGGGAAAGGGGCTCAAACCCCACCAGGTCCACCCTCTCTTTAGCACAACTTTCTTCCCCCTTCCCCCACCTGATTGCTTCAGTTTTTTCTTTCATGCCGTTTTACAAGCTGCCAGTCTTCCCACTGATACGCCAGCCTCAGCCTCCCACAGCCCAAGATTAATTGTTGGGGGAACAAGAGATTTCTCCTCCCGAACAAGGGGCTTCCCAGCCAGGTCCGACAGTGCACCAATTAGGCTATTTACATTTTGAGTCAAATACGAAACCATCCTGAGGCTCGTAAAGGCAGATGATCAGGGTGATCTTACTTACAAGCAGATCTCTGTCAAAAGTGGGGAGCCAGACACTGTTGGCTGAAGGGAAGGGGCTAGCAACAGCACTGGCTGTTAGCGGGGATGCTCAGTGATACATATTTCAGTAGAGAGATGGAAACAAGACTACTTTTAAGAGACAGAAAACCACAACAAGTCTGTAATAAACTTGACGATAAAGATGCAAGCTGGAGCGTGTAGAACACCCTCTTGGTCCTTGTATCATTTACTGTGACGCCCAAACAAACACCTTCTGCAGGACACGACACTCTTGCTGCTCCAGGGTCTCCAGATCCTCCTTTCCCTTCCCTTGGCACGCAGCTGGGCACAGCAGCAGCACCCAGGCTGTTTGTACACTGGGAGCATGACTGGAATAGGTACCGGTGAAGAAAATGGCAACAGCATCCTGCGCCATCTGATGCATACACATGCAGCATCCCTCTCCCACTCCTCTATCTGCCTTTGCCACCCGGCTCTGCAGCGTGCTTCAGGGAAGATGCTCTGCGCCGGTGGGCAGGCACTGCACGGTACCCCTGCCACCACCCCCCAGGCATGGCCGTGCTGCCAGGCCACCCGTGACCTTGGTGGGGAGCCCCACTTTTTCCTTCCTGGACAATAGGATGGCTCCCCAAGGCATACCCATTTTAAAACAAGGCATTTGCATCCCGCTTTCCAGAGGCGGTTCGTGTTTCACCTGAATTCCCTATGATAAATCCTTATCGGGAGTGCCCATGGCAAGCCTGTGGTGACTTTGTTCGTTCACATTAGCTCTGCACAGATTAGCTCTTCGCAGCGCTTAGCCAGTTTATACAGATTTCTGATAAATGTTTTGACAGATTTTCCTGACTTTGGAGGGGGGGAAGAAGAAAAAGAGTCTTTGCCTGCCCATGCTTCAGATAGCGCTTTAGACATGAAATATTCATTGCCTTTCAACCATGCGGGGTCAACAAACTGGTAAGCACTTCTATATCCCCAAAGAATAGATCATTGTTCCTTCCAAGTCCCCGCTCCAGCAGCAGCTCCGGGGTCCTGCTTCCCTCATGCACCATCCCCAAGCCGCCCACCCCGGAGAAGACAGGAGTCCTCTGAGGGACGCTCTTCCACCTGCTTCTTCCTCTGCACCCCAGGAAGGACTGGAGGGTGTGCAGGGGATCTTTAAAACGGATTTGGGATGCCTAGGTAGCGCTTATCTCCTCCTGATTTCTGTCTCTGCAGCGTATATAGTAAATTCAGTAGATCACCTTTACCTTCGGCACTGTCTCTCCCCTGTAACACTAATCTTTTATTCATCTCAATTCTGAGTGAAGACTTTCTAGATAGTAAAGATGAGAATGAGAGCAGCGGGTATTTCGCCTTTCAGTCAGATATTGGGACTTTTGACGCTGTCTGTGCACCACCCACAGCCTCCCACCCGCACAGGACCCCGATGCTGGACTCGGGCTGGCGGAGGTCGCAGCTGCATTGATAACGATGCAGGTTTCCAAGTTCCAGCTTCACCGATACCCTAATCTCTCCCTAGGAGAAACAGGGCTATGCAGAGAGGAGCACACCAGCCTGGCCTGAGCCACGGATTGCAATCTTCCCGTCCTCCCCAGACACCCTGGCTGGGGATGGAAATTTCCAACGTCCCCTTCATGCAACCGTTTACTCTCTGCCAGATTTATCTGCCTGCTATTAGCCTTCAGAGCTCTGATTTTTTTGCCTGTCATTTGGACAAATGTTGATGGGCAGAAACAAGCAAGGCTTTCTTTTTCCCCTCCCCTTTTCTTTCCCCCCTCCACACGCTCCACCACCAGCAAGAGCATCAAGGGAAAAGGATGAACAACTGACCCATAAGATAAATACAAGGCTTACAGTTTCTGATGAAGATTAAATATTGTAGGAGTCATGACTAGATAAAAGCTAGTGGAAGGAAAAGCCTCAGACCTCAATAGAGCATTAAAAAAAAAAAGCAGCATATATATATATTTGTATATACACACACACACGCACAAGAAGATGTCTTGCAAGTTTTATGGAGAGCTTGATAATCTGAACATGTTTCGCTCCAAGCAGACTCACCTCACAAGTGCATCTCGGACATGCCCCTGAGAAATCTCAGGAAAACAAGCAAGAAGCTGCACACTAACATCATGCCATCCTGCACCAGGAGCTGGCAGCTTCTGCCCCTGTAGCTGCACCCCAGGGATCAACCCCAGCTCCTCTCCGCTCCAGCAGCATTCCCAGAGCCCCATGACTGTGTGGGAGGACAGACGGCAGCCCCCAGGGTCAGGGTCCCCATTTCACTCACCTACGTATAGCCAAAGAGACAACCCTTGGAAGGAGGGGAAAAAAAAAAAAAAAGCGCTATTGTCTCACTCTCTTCCCACGTGCTGGAAGCGACTTGAGCCAGGCAGTAGCTCTGCAGGAGAGAAGCACATTGCCAAGGCTGGATGGAGTGAGCATGTACGGCTGCCCAGCAGTTTTGAGCAAGCTTGACGTACGCAGAGGCAAGAGGAGAGCACTTCTCCTGGTTGACTGGACAAGCATGCACAGAATGTACGAGAAAAAATTGCAAAAAATCTTCTTCATTTAACCGCAGGATAGACTTCTGGTTTAGAAGCCACATTGTCCCACACCTGCTGAGGCCTGTGGTGGGGAATCAGACACTCTAGAGACAACCCCCTGGCTAAAAGAGCTTGAAGGAGGCGGCAAACTGTTCTCCTCAGGCGGAATCATGAGATGGCCTCCACTGCAGAGCTGCCCATGTACAAATAATCATAATTCACACATGGTACAAACAGGCCAAGGTAGACAGCATGAATGCATTGACTACTGTGGTGCTGTGGAGTAATAACATCTCCTCCAGACCTCAAGGACTTTTGATGGGCATGCTCTGCACAATCTGCTTTCAACCTTGCTAGTCCCAACAGGGAAAGCCACTGCCCCAACTGATAACAACGTAAGGATTTTCCATTGAACACGCAAAGGCTCGAACATCCTCAGCAATTCCTGCTCCCTGCTCCTTGTTTCCCTTCGCTTTGCTGTGTAACTGCCTGCTAAAGCACTCCACCAACCCAGCTGTTGAATTTGGTGCTTGCCAGGCTATTGCAGATTTAATTTCCCTCCCACTACTTGCTGGTTTTCCAAATTATACAGGTCCCAGGTTTGCTTTTGTACATATACCCAGGCAAGCAACACACCACCCCCTGCTGCAACACAGCCACATGCAAACACAGTACCCAAAGGACCACAAGTACCTGATAAACAGGGAGGGGGACTCTTCCCCCAGCTTCACAGAACCCCCCTGGCCATAGTACACTCTCTCTCCCCCTCCTCCAAGGAGAAGCCCATCCAGACACCCCCCAAACCCCCTTTGCCTGCAAAGCCTGATCCCAACATGCCTCATGGGCTGCTGGTGCTTGGCTGAGCACTAAGTACCTGCAGGTGTGGGTGGGAAGTGGCCCCAGCTGGGCAGGGGCAAGGGCAGGGAAGCAGGGCACCGCGGCACCGCTCCAGCATCCCCCACACCATCATCGCCTTGGCTAGTGCTGGTGGGGCGATGCTGGAGAGGCTGTTCCCACACCAGGGAAGACTTGGAGTGCTCGCTGCCCCCGGGAACTGCCATTCACATGAAACCCCATTTTCCTGCCCTTGTACCAATCCTGCCGGTTTGCCTTAAGTGTGCGTGCATTTTCCTGGGCAAGAAGGCATGGTTGCTAGAAGAGCACCTGCTCCAACGCTATTCACTTCTGCTTAAAGTACCCTGAATTTTAATACTTATAAGCGTAGGAGTCCATTCCCCTGGAAGGGTGCATCTGAGCACTTGCGGATAAACCTATGAAGTTGCTCAAAACCAGCCTGCTAACCATGGCACAAGCGAAACAGGTCAGGTCCCAGGGCACAGAAGTGCTGCCTTGGATGGTGATGCTGGCAAACCTCTGCCCCTCAGCTGGTCCCACTCCCCAAAGCATCAGATGTACCCTGGGCTCTCCAGCCAAGCAATTGGGCAACCACGAGCCAGAGAGTTAAAGCGGCGGCACAGAGAGAATTGGAGCTGCGCTCTGCAGCAAATTAGACATTTAAAAACTGAGGAGAGTGACTAGTGAAGATTAAATGCATTATAGATTTGCTGGAGGAGAGGCGAGTGAAAGAAAAGGTAGATCATTGACACCCCTCAGGCAACAGGGTGAAGATTTGTTTACGTACCGGTGTGTAATCAAGTAGGAATGAATGCAAGACACGGGGCCTTAATTTTTCATTTGCAATCAAGGCCACGTACACCTTTTCTTAGTCACGGAAAAACACTGCCATTCTCCTCGTTCCTGCTCAACAGCAGCATTACCCGGAGAAGGGAAAATTACCCAGACATAATCGGGCTGATTACGGCCAGGGAGCGGCCGGGAAAGGAAAGCTCCTGGGGCTGCAGGCAAGGGCTGCCTGACCAGCAGGTGCAGGCAGCAGCCTGGCTCCTCAGCAGGTCCAGGTCACCGTCGGAGTGATGCTCCAGGCACCGTGTCCCCTCCCCCCAGCTGGGAGCGAGTGACCTGTGGTGGGTCACACGGGAGCTCTTTTGGGAACATCACCCCCTTTACCCACTGCCCCTGGGTGCTGGGCTGGAGCACGGGGATGGATGAGATCCCTGGGATGCTGCGCCTGGGCTGGAGCTCGCTCCTGTTTTAAAAGGCTGTTTGCCACTGCTGGGGGAAAAAATCATCCCAGGTTGTATGAAGTCCCACGCTTGGCTTCTGGCTTCCCCAGATGCGTTGAAAGGACTTGAGGAAGAAGTGCTGATGCCAGGGTCCAGTCTGGGAAGCGTGGAAGGGCCCACAAAACGTGAACACCTGGGGCATGGCATGAATAAGGGGCACATCTGCAGAAACAGGACGGTGTTGGAGGCAAGCTTTGCCCCAGCCAGGGGGGCACTGGGCAGCACCTCCCGACCTGGCGACAGGCGAAGGGGACCAGGCACAGAAAATGGAAAGCTGACCACGAGTACAGAAATCCAGTGGAGAGGAGATGGAAACAGAGCAGGGAGCAAAGGAGCAGGGGAGGGAAAGCACGCGGAGAGTCACAGGCTGGAGATTACCTTCTCCATCTTATTGAAATTCCTGTGCAGCTGCCATTTTGAGGAGCTGCTGCCAACCTGTCACTGGCGTGCAGACGGGAGCGGGGCTGCGGTGCTGGGAGGCAGCGAGGTGCCGGCCCCGAGGGAGGCTGGAGAGCGGAGTACAGAGGAGAGAGGAGCGCGTGTGATCAAATATTCCCTTTACTCCTGGCAGCCTTCCTATCTCCTGCTTGCTCGTTTCATGCGTGTCTGCTCCGAGTGTGCTCCAGCGGGCGAGGGGACGCCGGCGCTGCTCACCCTGCTTGTTGCGGCAAGGAGGCAGACACAAGGGCTCCCGGGGGAGGGATGGTGCGGCCGTGATGGATGCTTAACCCAGGGTATCCAAGCAGAAGGCTCTATACCCCACATACGAACTGTTAACAACCAGCCGTCAACATCCAGGCTGTACAGGTAGCATTACAGAGAAGGAAAGGCAGCGAGGGAATACCACTTTTGTGCAATTTGCTGGGAAAGGGGAGTGAATCCTACTCACCCCAAAGGATGCTGAGAGCAAGCAGCTGAGGACTGCTTGGGGGAGATGTGAGGGACGACACTGTTACTGTTGGGACACGAAGCAAGTCTTTGTTCAAGCCACTCAGAGGAAAACAGGATTTCCAGAAAGTGATGGGGGTCATAATGGAGCATTGCAAACTGGCAGCAGGTCTTTAAAATAGTCCCTACTCTTCCCCAGCGCTTTGTGTCTCCAGATCTTTTTAAACACTGGGGACTCCTTCCCCCTTTGTACTCCGAGATGGAACACGTTCCTTCCCTCGCAGGGAGCAAAATGGAAGCAGAGAAGAAAGACTCCAGCCCGGTAAAGTGCTGAAGGGCACGAAAGTCTCTGTGACTACAGAGCTATTTCAGCAGGAGCGGGGGCTCGCCGCCTTTCGGGGGCCAGGGCACGGGACAGCCTCAAGCAGCTCTACAAAGCCGTTACCTGGGAGTGAAAGGGGGGGCAGGCAGAAGCAGGTCTCGTTCCCAGCACAGTCCTAGGACAGGAATGAAACCTCATGGGGCTGCTCAACACCCTCACTCTTCTGAAGGGGCTTGGTTCCCTTTTGAGCTGGAGGTCAGAGTTCCCCCCAAACTACACTCAGGCTGCCAGGCGCCGACGGATCCTGTCTGCCTTTGATTTTCTTCCATTGCTGGATGAGGAGCTGCTGAACTGCATCTAACCACGTCCTTTTTCTAGCTATATTCTGCGTTCCTATTCTATCTGTAGTCTTTGCTCCTGTTCCACCTACATTACTCTAGGCCTATTACTTACAGTATTGCCGCTATCCTGCAAAACAGGATAAGAAGCCGGAGTGGGAGAACACAGGCTGCAGGGTAGATAGGCAGAGCCACACAGGTTAAAACCGATATTAATTTAGCTAGGCCATGGCTGACAGGGGAAATGGATGGAGAGCTCTGCAGTCAGCGCCCGCACATCTGTATGAGGCGTTGACAAGTTCTTCAGAGCAGAGCGAGGGAGTCCGTCAGTCTGGCCGCCTCCAGGCACCTGAGTGGGAGTGGGATGGCGTAAAGGAGGGGGGAGGACAAGCCGGGAGGGGCGAGCAAGGAGCAGACCTTACAGGGGATGGGAAGACACCCTCACCGGACAGAGCTCGGGGTCCCTCTGTTCAGCACCCCCCTGGCAGCAGAGGTGCCGTAGGAGCAGGGCTGGCGATGGTCCCCAAGCTCACGGCGTCTCCGAAGGGTTTTTCTCTCTAGGAGAGCCTATACAGCGAGCGATTGCTCTGCTCTTATTTTGCTTCTTGTGGTTTTCCCACGTTCTAGTGGTAAAGCTGTCCTTCCCCCGGTACAAATAGTTAGGCCTGCTGGAGCGCTGGGGCAGCTGTGGTGCTTTCACACCAGCCAAACCTCCGGCTGTCCAGACTTGAAGCAATGGCCCCCTATGCCCACAGCCCTCCCCGATGGGGCTCTTCCCGGTCTCCCCTGCTTCCCACGTCACCGGCACTTGGAAGACTTTGCGGGAGAGCCAGGCACCAGCGGCATGGGTCTCGGGGCAGCCCCCGCGCCTCCTCCGCAGGCTGCACAGCAGCCAAAAACTGGCTGGGATTGCTCCAGAGGCTGGGGAAACTGCACTACTGCTTGGAGGGGCCACTGCCGCAATCGATTAGGCATGAGGCGTGCTTACCCCTGTCCCGCCGAGACAGAGCCAGCCGATCGATGCCAGCCCCACCGCCGCCGGAGCTCGCTGTACCGGCATGGGGGGTTTGGGGAGAGGCTGGGGCTGCTGTCCGCCCCTCTGCCCTCAGCTGCAGAGCTCACTGGCTCTGCCTTTAGTTAGTTACTTAACTAAAGTTTGTTTATTTAACTACAGTTTGTTTATATAACTACAGGCTTTTTATTTATTTGAAGTTTACCAAGGAGCTTCTGCAGTTTGCAAGACAGCAGCAAGGCATGCTGAGCTTTGCCCACCTGCAGAATCACCTTCCCTGTACCTTCCCTACAGGTGTCAGCTAAGAATCCACCACCCTGCTACCTACATATTCACATTTTTCAGGGAAGACCTTTGGCATGCAGCAGGGAATGCCTCTGCGGCTGCCTTTTGAAACAGGACAAGGCTAGTTTAAACTTTTATTGGCCAGTAGACTGAAATTATTTTCTCGGTTGTAGTAATTCAGATGTTGAAGTATTGGCCAGAGCGTTGCTTTTTAGATGGAATTTGGTTTCTTCCCTTCACTGAAACTATACACCCAGCTAAAGTAGCATTCGTTTAAACTCTGCAGAGGGTAATGAGTGAGAGGGAGATAATCTGCTGCAAATGGCTGGCAAATCGGAACCACCAGAACGATGGCCTTGGTTGGTGCAGAGGGCTGAGCCGCTCTGCCCAGGCTTGCAGACTCAAGCAAAGCTTGTTCGAACTCACATACTGTAAACGTCGTGTATATGCCAGCTTCACAGCATACCGCTCGCTGTGAAGTTACGCTGCACGCACTCGCGAGACTTGATGAGCAGCTGGGACGCATTAACGGAAGGGCAGCTCTGGACCTTAGGGAGCCGGGATGCTGCTGGATGGGGACCGGCCCCAACATCACCTCCCACCGCTACTTCCCTCCGACCCAGAGCAAGGACCTGGCACCGGGCAGGGGAGGACAGGGGATGGCGGGGGAGCCCAGTCGATGCCGCCTGGAGCGGGTATTATCCCACGTGGCACGCCACCAGCTGCCGTCAGGAAAATGGGATTGGATCTTCAGAAAAAGCTATTAGCCCGTTGTCAGGACCCTCTGATGAGAACTGACTGGCCAGCGTGGATCGATCGATGCTGCCAGCTGCACGGTCGTGCCTCGCCCCAGCTCCCCGCTTCTTTTTTCAACAGTGTGTGTCAGTCGCTGAGCCCTGCATTCAGGTACTTTTTACCTGATGTAAGGTAAAGTGTCATTTATCACTAATTACTTTACGTGGCAGAAGCGTTCAAAGCCTGGACTTTTAGCAACATCAGCCTGGCAGAAAAGGCAGTAATTATGGAAGTCAGACTCGGTTACTAAGTTAAAATAATTCCTCCCTGTACTTGCTTAAAAAAAATAAAAAAAGAATCGTATTACTTACCTAATAATTGTGCAATTAGGACCAAATGGCTTAGGCAGCTTGTGAAAATGTTAAGTTCAGGGCAAACACTACATTCTTATTTGAAGTAATGACCATTTTCTTCAATTTCATAAAAACCTAGAAGTGCCCTCAGGTCTTTTTAATGAAAAAGGCTCAACAGCTGCAGGGTCACACCCAAGGGGAGTAGTTTCTGCAGTTGGTCACTAGGGATATTAGATTCATTAAGTCTGTTTTTTTTTAATGCTAGTCTTCTCAGCGTTCCAATCAATGTTTTTGCGTCTTGATGTCTGAAAAAATGCAAACCATCTTGTCAAGAAACGGATTCTGAATGTTACATTTATGGCTTCTTTTCATCTATTTGTATTGCCTAAGGAGGGCTAGAAGAGCAAAGAACCAAAGTGTCTAGGTACAAGTAGGAAATGGGAAGGAAACCTTCAAAAACCTGAAAGATGTGGACCACCGATAGGATCAGTTTCGGACTTTGTTATTTTAATGTCTGAGAACGCCTGAGGCCGTAGGAAGCTCGTTAGAAGCCAAGACCTGCTTGGATGCTCAACGGCAAAGCCTGTTTGGCTGGCAAGCTCTACATGGCAGAGGATGAAAGGAGGGAGATTGGGTGTGAGATCCAGGACACGGGGAGAACCGCTGCAGCTTGAGGCCTAGCAAATGAACTCAAGGAGGTTTCTGAGCAGATTTAGTTCTCTGCGTGGCGCGCAACAGCCGGACAAGTGGCTGATGCAATTGCTTGCAGTGTAACTGTACAGTCAGCTGTGGGATGCTGGCAGAAGTCTGCATTGCCTGAGAAGAAGGGTTAAGCCCCGGTCGTCCACGCAGACACCTCCTCACTCCCAGGGATGTAACGCAGTAGAAATAAGAACCTTTTGAAGCTGCAGCTAAGTAAATCTGTGATCTTTGCAAGCAGCACTCCCTGTTTGAGGTTCTTTCCCAAACGGATGGATACTGCGGCACAAAATGGCCAAGGTTAAAAGCAGACGACTGGGGAAATGGCTGCGCCATTTGAGGACGGGGATCCAAAGCCTCAGCAGGGGCCCCGCTCAGCACTCACAGAAGGGAAACAGCCTGAGAGCAAAGCAACCGCGTTGCCCTCGCAGCCCAGAGGCACTGGCAAACCCACAGCTAACGAGGAACGGCCCGATTCGGGGATGGGATGAGTGAGCGACACGTGGCCATAAATAAATCATGAACCTCCGACACGTGGCTGATTTGTTCTCGCAAAAGCTGCGGCTGGCAGCAGTTTCACTGAGCAGCATTCCCAACTGGATTCTTAATAGGCTATTAACGTTCAATCAGACTTTCACCCCTTCTACTCTGGAAAGGAGAAGCGGCCATAACCAAAGGCTCTCTGCCCTCTGCCCAGCTCCTGCCGTGGCCGTGCTCTGCTCTTGCAGGCTTGGCTTTGCCACAGCGTGCTGCAGATTGCCTCTGAGCATACTAAATTATTGAAAATTACTGCAACTGAGCAGCAGCAGCAGCAGGATTGTGTCTAGAGAGGGACCACAGCGTTAACCACGGCTCCAAGGCCTCGGGGAGCAGTGCCGACTCGAGCAGCACAACACGTCCAATTAGGACGTACGAAGAACCTCTCCCCTTTGCAACATGCAGAGAGGGATACTCGAGGCATCTCATGACAAACTGAGTGCAGAATAACTCCGGTTGTGGTTCAGGGAAAGGGGAAAAAGGACTGGGTGGGAAAGCAATTCAACTGCATAGCTAATGCCGTAACTCTGCCGTTGACACCACAAGGGTGTGATGCAATTAGCTCTGGCTCGAAGAGAAAAACATCACGAGCCGGCATCGGGGACCTGTGATTTTAAATTCTCTCATGCACTGAAGTAACTACAAAATCACCATGCTAACTATCAAAGTTACCTATGTTCATATCCGTTTCAGGGAAGAAAAAGAATAGCTGCTTTTTCTGGTTTGCCCTACAGTTTTTTCCTCAGTGTCATAATTTCTCCCAGAAAAACGTTATTTCTCACATAACTATATTAAATGCAGCGAGAGATGCTGGAGAGAGCTCAACACTGGCCTTCGAGCGGCAACAGCAGCCGCCTTCGGCACAGGAGCTCAAATACGTACACCTCCTCGCAGTATAGTAGTTCGTTTACAGACACTCGTTATGGCAGTGTATCTCTCAGTAGTATCTCGTCAGCGGAAAGCAATTGTTTTTCTCCTCCTCCTTTGTCCAAAACATAAAAGATGGATGCTTCTAATTTCAGCGCTGCAGCTGCCTCGTAACCCGATTTCAGGAGATGCGGCTAAGGGCAACGTTGGAGGAGGAACGAACGCCGGGTTCATCAATAGCTACGCTGAGACCGAGCAGTGGCGAAACGGTTTCTGCCTGGCAGTACTTGTCCTTGGGACTTGGTGTTTCAAAGCGAACATACATCACATACTACGATTGGGAAATCCTAAGCATTTTAAAGGGAGATGCCAGAAAATCTGGCAACAGCCAGAACTGAATTGGAGATAGGCATGGGGCGAAGGAGGTCACATATTTCAACACTCACCTACCCTCCCAGGATTTAAATATTTGTCTGCTATTAAAAGCTTGGGTACCAGGCTGCCCCACAGCAGCTCGGGAAGATTGAAATATCAGTTACAGATCAATTTTCACCTTAAGTAAACACCAATGCAGGATAAACAGCACTAGAAGATGCAATCGCAGCACTGCCGACCTCAGGCCGGACTTCCAGCTGCTCACAGCAAGGTTAAGCTTGGAGATTAATTAACCTGAGACGATATCCCTTACGGGAGATTTACAGCTATGGCGCTGGGCATGAGAAGCAGTGCCAGCATTTCGCTGCTCTAAGGAAAGACCCACAACTGGTAGCGGAGCTCGCTGCCGTGTTGGAAGGGCTGCGGGCGGCTGGCGAGCCCACCTGGCAGAGCTGCAGCGGGGACCTCGCTGCACAAGGCAGCCCCTCCACACCCTGTGGCATCCTCCTCGGCAAAGGATGGAAACCCGTTGTCGAAGAGAGGCAAAAAAGCTTTATCTAACGCACCGAAGATGGGGCAAGGCAGGTGCTTTGCAAGTGCAGACCTTCTCGTCATCAGGCACTCTTGCTTGGATCGTCATCGTCCTTGCCTGACTTTCGCAAGGAGCAAGGCTCTTCCCGTACCCTCTGGGTTGGAGCAGAGCATCCGCCATCCCGGGCTGTCTGGAAGAGCGGGCGGGGGAGCTGGGCAGGGGAAGAGGGCAAAGCCCGTGGGCTGGGCGGGCAGCGCCGTGGTGTTACCCGCTGAGCACCGTCTCCTCCTCCCGGCACCGCGCCGGTGGGTGAGCCGAGGGTGAAGGTCGCTACGATTGTGGTCTCCGTAACGGCATGGGATAAAGAGTGCAAAATGAGCTTTAGTTTTGTAACATTAATTTTTTTTTATTAAGAAGACAGATATCTTATAGTACTTCTTTTCCTTTGTAAAAATGGTATACATGAACCAATACAAAATGTGAATGGGAGCAGATGGATATGTATTTTCTTACATTGTAACATCTTCCATGGACACCTTAAAACAGAACTGGCCTAAGGGGAAAAAATAAAAAGGCCGGGTGAATAAAGAACAAGGTTGTTTATCATCAGTTCCGCGTCCTTCATTTGTAATACTCCTTTAAACAAGGTTGTTCTTTCTTCACGCTTCAAAATCCTAATGATCTAAAGCTGTACAAAGTAATACTCAACAATACATTTCAAACAGTGCACTGTATACTGAAGAAAAAATACATAAACCAATATACAACTAAAATTTGTAATCTCCTGTTTTTTATCCTGTTTTTTTTTTTTTTTTCTTTTTTTCCAATGTGTGGGGCCGAAATTTTGCAATCTACCTGAGACGGAAAACACCAATCAAAACACATGAACCTGAGACATGTCAACATTGTAAGTCAAAGTTACATCGGTAACACTGCACTACGGTACACTTCCAAAACAAAGATGGGCTGCTCAAAACCAGGATGCCGATCCCGTGACCGATGACGGGTAAAAAAGCCCCCCCGAACTCCAACATGCTGACTGCTTCTCACCATGATGTGGTTTGGCAATGGTGCTGAAGGCTCAGAAAAGAGCTGCGCTCGACAAAATTTGCTCGGAAAGAAAGGGTATTTCTGCGAGGTTCTGCTCACGAGAAGGGGAAAGACGGAATACTGCTGGAGAATGGACTCGCTCTCTGCTGTCAGGCCATCCCATTCCCAAAGGACTCCCGCATTGTAATGGTTCTGCCAAAAACAACAATAAAGAAAAAAAACCCAACCCACACTAAAACGCTCCCCCCGAAACCCCTAAAAAAACCCCAACCTGACACTAAGATTAATGCTTCCCTTAAATAAATCAGCATACATTTTCCACATAAACACAGTAAAAAAAAGTATCACTCGAAATCCAAGATTACTCACCAAAAAAAAATTCAGCATGTATCATTTTAATACCGGCTTCTGATTGCGGTCTGGTACCTGTCACTTGCGATTCTAATTGACCTAGATTCTCCTTTTCACCTATGGCTTTGTAAGTCAGTTAGCACTGTCATTTTAGCACGAACTCCCACGTTTTACTTAGCGGGTAGAAAAAAAGGCAGTTTTGCTTGTCCGGCTGCTCTCCGGGTCTCCGCTCCAGCACGCGCTGGGGAGGGGGGGGGAGGCGTTTAACCCGCCGCGTCCTGCGGCTGCAAAAGGAGGGGAGAGGACGACCAAAGCTGGGGGCTCACAGCTGCCGACCCCCCGGCAGGGCTTTGCCTTCTCTAGCAAAGCGTGGAGAGGTCGGCCCAGGTGGGGAAGTGGGACGGGAGCGGCGTGCAAGGCAAAGGGCCAGAGCCGAAGTCCCTCCCGAGCCCGGCTGGGAGCAGTCCCCAGGCCCGCAGGGCCCGAAAGGTGGGCTCAGCATCCCTCCCGGGAGGATGACGCCCAGGCCGGCTTCCCCGCCGTCGAAGAGCGCCTTTGCCGAGCTCCAGCGTATTTCCTAGTCGCCACCATCGAAAGCACCTGAAACACAGGCAGCCACAAACGGGTTCTCGCCGTTTGTTCATCCAAGCCTTTACGACGATAGAGGGAATGGGACATGGGCACACTGAACTGCAAGCTACGAAATCTAAAATGTGCTGGTTCTCCTCTGATGAGCTCGAGTTCTGAATGGAAAACGGTGACAAGAGAAAGAAAGAGAAACACCTTCAAAGAAACCCACCTACTCCAAGGGGTCGCAGCAGGCAACTCCGGAAACAGAACAGGGAAGGGGAAACGAAGAGCCACAGAAACCTGAAGGGAACTAACGCACAGAAGCCCCTCTTCTTCCCAGCCTCCCCCCGACCCGAACGAACAGAAATTAAACAAGGCACAGAATCTTCTGCAAATGACTTCACTAAACTAAATCCAAGCTGGACTTGGCCAAAAAAAGGAAACCCAAACAAACTGAGGTGTCGAACAGCAGAGTGTACTTTACGAGGAATATTTTTACACAGCAAATCCCGGACCCTCCCAGCCTCACGACTTGCCACCCAGTTGCTTTTTTTTCTTTAAAAAAAAAGACACAAGCTGGTTGCAACTTCCAATATCACTGTCTCTTTAGCGTTTAAATAGGGCCAGTAGTAACCGTCCACGGTTGGACACCTCACAGAAACCAAGGCTGCTCTAGATGAAGTACTCCTTCTTTTCTTCAGAGTTATTTTGTCCCCCTTCTGCATTGATGATGGCTGTGTCTGCGTCGGCCGCATCATCTGCTCCTTTGGCTTCGTGAGTGAAGTATGTACCTGGAAGGGAAGCGGGAGGTTGCATGACTCGTTGGAGGTCTCTGCAAGGTGCTCAGAGTGTGAGCAACGAAGCCATGAGCGGAAAGGGAAAAAAAAAAACCAAAATGTAAAACACGAAAATACCAGGCTGGGCATGAAAAAAATAATGCCAGCAACAAGCCAGGCTGATGCCGCCCAGTGTGGGAACTCCCTGCTCCGGCTCCTCCAGGAGCAGCTGGTGCTGGAGACCCCCAGGGCTGACCACGCACCGGACACCGATGTCCCTGCTCTGAAAGGTGACGGTGCGTCGCTCCCTGCGGTGTCTTACTTGGAAAAGAAATTAGGTCACAGCCATTTCCCCCTCCCAGAAGCGCACAACTATTGGTAAAACCGCATTTTATATGCTTTACCTAAAGGAGACGAATCTCTCACCCCCACTTTCTCTCCCTGCTAATGCGCTTTAGGTGTTTGGGTTTTTTTTTTTTCCCTTTTGCCTCTTGCCTCAACGTTATTCACTCCATCCTGGCTGCGGTTGTGACCAGCCTCTCATCCTCTGTCAGCTTTTCCACATATACTAAATCAACTCCAGGTAACATTATATCCTTTCGTACAAACATATATACAGGGGAAGGGTCACAATTCTGCGGGTGGGTTTAGATTTGCTCTGGAAGTTGTAACACGTTCCCAAAATAGACCGTCTTACACAAAACCAAGAAAGCGTGGCATGTATGTCTCAGCTCAGGTCAGTCGGGTTTTGCAGAGGGATTTCCAAATTTCAGTTTTAAGCTGTGTGCTGATGTGCTGGCTGCAAGCCTCGGGGCCGAGCCCAGCTGAGCTGGTGTAGCTCCGTGCATTGTTATACACGGTGACTGCCTGTAATACCTGGGACTGTAACAGGAGGTAGTGGGCAATGGAGCTCTTTGCAAAGAGCCGAGCATGCCCCGTGATGTGAAACGCTGCTCCCGAAAGAGACTATACCTCGTTTGTCAGGTATCCTGCTGCCAAGGTGCCTTGGAAGGGATGGTGCCTCTGCCGGCACCAGCACCTGCAAGCCTCAGCAGCGGCACGTTGGGTAAAGTCTGTGTCTGGGGTAAACCGCTGTCCTCCTGTTCTAAGCCCCAGGTGCACAGACATCGGCGGGCTGCTCCAGCCTCCCTCCTTCCCCCAATTCAAAGGGCTTTTGGGAGACATTCTTCCAGAGTAACAAAGGGGCCTCTCGCGTCAGACAGGACAACATCACGAGCAAACAGACACACGTGCTGTGTCCTCTCATTTTCCAGTTTCGGTCTTTGTCTTACCTTTATGTCTGGCAAAATATCGCCCTAAAATGATGAGCAGGCAAAGCATTGCAAACACGACCACGGCCACGACGCCACCAACCACCGCATGGTCTACGCTCCGTATCGCCCCTTCCTCACCTGCACGAGAATCTGTTGAGATCAGAAGAGGAATAAGAATTTGGGACTTAATACAATGCACTCTGAAGGGTCTGGCTGCAGCTGCTCTCAGGATTGGAAAAGCCACCCTTGCGCTCTCAAAAGGAAACGGGGTAAAGCACGGAGCTATCTAGACAGATGAGTTCGGGCACGGGACCTTTGTCCGGAGCCGAACTGATCTGGCCGCTCAACTTGCAAGGTGTTTTCCGCTATAAGCAGCAGCACTACGACTACGCACGTGGAAGACAGCTGGGAGAGGGAGAGGAGAGGAGAGATGGGAGTCGGTGGTGGGTACCTGTTTTGGGCAATTTCCCTAGAATGCTCCCCAAATTTCAAACTCCCCAGGGGATGGGGGCACAGGGAATAGCAGTACGATATGGGAATATGAATCATTAGCTCTGCAGAAATATCATGAACAAGTGCCCTGCTGAAAACATGTCAACTTCAGCCCAAAAACCTCCTTGACCAAAAACCAACCAGCCCAGCACGGTCAATGCGTTTGCAGCCGTCCTCTCCCCCAACCCAACAAGATTATGTCATTAAACACAACCTTTGCTGTTCAATGCAGTCCATGACATCCGGAGACACAACCTCCTAACCCAAACTATAAAAACCTCTTCAAAAGCAGATAGAAAGCAATAATGGTACAGTGCCTCCAATGGCTTTACTTTGTTTATGTAACTCCTCACCGTACAATTAGTTTTCTTTTATAAGCGCCTCTCCCTTAGGACGCCATCACCCAGGAGAGGAATGACTTATTTGGCGGAGGAACAACTCCAAAATGAACCCAGAATGAGCTATGGCCATGTAAAATGAATGTATAGCAGTGTAAACAATTTTAATTTAGGAACGCAGCTACATCAACCCTCACTGCAATCCTAATGGCAACCGGGATTTATAACGTAGTAAAAAACAATTATTCTCCCGTTGATTAATACATTAACATTTTGGAATAGAAGCTAAACCATTGTCTCTTTTTTTTATTGAGTCAAGCGGGACACCTCCATTAAAATGATTTACTGGCCATACCTTACAATTTAAGCACAGCAGCAACAGAAACAGTAAAAATCTTTTAACTTTACATGATTTGTGAAGTCATATGTGAAGGATTTACCATTTAAATCTTTCACTACAAGAAGCACACGGCCTATAAATCTGTCCTGCATGCAGTTGCCCAGACACCTAAGAGAAATGCGTTTTGCCAGGAAGACTGAGAGTGCAAATGCAAGTCAATTTTTAAGAAAGATTTATCTCCGTCTCCCTCCAAAGAACAGAGCAAATCTCTGAAGCCTCCACCTCTAATAATATTTGAAGTTTATCGATCAAGCGTACAGATCCGTGACAGCTAAAGGTAATGGTGCTCTTTTGAGCTGCAACCTGATACAAAGCTTTCGAGCAGCAGCCCGCGATTTACGCTTTCTATCGATATTTCCAATTCTGCTTCAAGATTAAGGACTGAGGGACCTAAGTAAATAACTCGTGACTGAGAGCACCATAAAGCGCCTTTTAATTAAAACAATTTAAGAAAAAACCCTGCCAGTGCTTCTTGGAGTAACTTCCAAAAAGCAGGAGCTCAGGCACAGGCAGTGGGACACCTGGGCTGATTTGGGTCAGGGTGAGGGGCACGTTAAGGGACGCAACAGAGAGCAGCCCATCAGCGCCGCGATCAGAGAGTCCCTTTCATCAGCTTAGCTGATAAGCTAAAAACTGGGGCCAAAAAAGATCCCCCTGCAAACCAAAAGCAATCCCTGCCACATCATCTACATCCCAGTCATTTCACTGCGGTAAGAGCATGCCAGAGGAATCTGAGAGCGCGTTAAAGGGAGGGACTTTCTGCATCGTCTCCAGCAGGAACTGCGCGTACTGTGAACACTTCCCTGTGTTTGCTGCTTTGGCAAGCGGCTGAACATCCCTGCTTGCCGATGGGAAAAATGCCCAGGGAAGCGCAGCAGTGTGCCAAGCAGACCACCTCGCCTGGGCAAAGACTCTGTTGGCTGCCCAGAACAGCAGCTGGGGAAAAAATCAGCAATCCTGGTTGTTCTGGGTAGCTACCGCTCAAACACAGCCTTCCCACTGCCGCTTGTAGCTCGGTTAATCTGGGCCTTTAAGGACTTAGATCTCTGTAAAGCAAGCGAACCCGGCTGATCCGCTGGAGCAGCTGCTTTAGACAAGTTCCACTCCATTTTTTTTTTTTTTTTTTTTTTAAGAAACTTAGCACCCAGTTCCACTCGGCTGCACTAAGGAGGAGACAGCAGCATCCCAGACTAGGAGGATGAATGTCTGTTGACATCTGGAACAGCTGAGGGGAACAAACACACTGAGTTATGGCTCTATAATGTGCTTTGAGCAGGATTTTGCATCAAGAGGCATTTTTTTGTAATCACCATCAATTAAAGTTCTGGAAAGACGAAACCTTGGTGCGCTCCTCCTGGCAGCAGCAGCCGCCGTGCCGTCGCACCGACCTGCAGCTGCAGAGCCAGCAGAGATGGGTTACTGGAAACTGTGCCGAAGCCTCGCGCCCAACACATCTGTCATGGCTTCCCTTCCATTTGCAATCAAGTTGAGAGCAGGGAGACAGTGTTTCCCCGAGAAGGGACTTTTGCATAAAATGTGGCAAACCGTTCTGGCCAGAACAGTTTATTAAGTATGATTTCATCTACTGGGACAAGCAGGGCCATTTTTCTTAATTATTTCTGTTAAAAAAGACCTCTGCGAAGTGCCAGCCCCAAGTTTATTTTATGATGTGCGTGGCTACATAGCTCAGCTTCAAGCTTGCATGCTATGTAAAAATTAAATCACTTCTGAGGATGTCTAGTGGTTGCAAACCATCTAATATCAAGTCTGTGAGGCAGCTGACAGCGCTCTTAACTTGAAAGGTCATATATTGATATTTGTATTAGATCAGCAAGCAAAAGGAACGGCTCTTCTACAAATGCGCGGGACGGGGTTTCCCAGAAGCACTGTGTGCCTTAATCGCAGCAGCACTGCCTGACGACAAAAGAGATTCACGTGCCGACTCTCGCTCCTAACAACTTTTGACCTCAAGGCTACTCTATGGGCCAGAGCGATGCTGCGGCACACGCGCAGCCGGCTGCAGGCTGGGATCGTGGCATGGCTTGCCGTCGACAGGGAGCGAGAGCCTGCCAGCTCTGGGGACCTGCAGTAACATCCTAAACTCGTCTCCGCAGGTGAAACGGGCGGGAGGGCTGTCTTACAATAAATATGCCACATTTAGAGGCATTAAAACACTTTGACTTAGCAAAATCAAATCCGCCTCGTATCTTTTCTGTGTTGCACCCATTTGCTCTCCAAAGAGAACTACTGGCAATTTTTAAGAGAAACTCAAATCTTTGATAGGAATTTTTTAGGCCTCTCATGTATTTTTTCTTCTTTTTAAACAGGAAAGTAAAAGCGAGACACCTTGAGAGGCCAGGGACCACGATCTCCACAGCAAAGTCAGCGATGCCTGCAGCACTGCTAATGCTGCTTTCTCACTCCAACTCTTAAATAAAACTCTCCCGCGATGGAACTTCCCTAGGCAAGCTATTCCAGCACCATCCCCTTTGCTAGATAGTGCTCCCTCAACACCTCCTCTCCACCTCATCTTCGACATCTCATCAAACCCCATATCTCCAAGGTAGTTACCCACTGTCAACCCAGTTCTGCCTTCCAGCACAGAAGGCAAGGCAAAGCCAGCAGCTTTGGAGCTTTTGGACAGAGCCCATCTCCAGCAATTGTGGACACTGCTCCAAGCGAATCAGTTTGTACGCTGCCAGTATGAGAGTGGCTGTTTCATTTTCTGTCACTCCTTACTTCTTTGGCAATTAAAAAAAAGTGTCGGGTCTACGGAGGAAGGAATCATTCCCTAAATTTGTGCCAAGGAGAGACTTGACCTTAAGAACCGGAATCTGCTTTAAAATGCTTTCTCCAATTCACAAGCTATTCCTGCTTCATATCTATGATTAAAAAAGAAATCACAACTTTATTACTGAAGAGGGAACAGACGAGATGGCAGGAACTGACAAAATGCCACATTATTTGCTAATCCTAATATGTTATTCTTCCTCAAGATTTGCTTTTCTCAGCACCAATTCAATTATAGATGCTACAAATCCTTCTGACATTTAATTCCCTCTTGTCAGAGAGTAGTAAATGTATACATGCAGAGCTTTCCCATTAAGATGTTAATATATATTGGAGCATGCTGGCCTTTAAATCGAATAGTCAGAATTTTTCTATTAGGGTTTTGTTCCTGGTTTGCTTGTGGTTTTTTTGCGGGTGGGAGTGGAAGGAGGGAGGGAAGAGCAAGGAAAGGTGCAGACGTCGCTGCATGTTGTTCACAGCATGCACACCTACGTGGCTACTCTGCAGCTACTTTGCACCTCAGCTGAACCTAATTTTGTGGGGTGGTGCTTTGCTTGATACCAAAGCACCTTAAAGGAAAACTGCAGAAAAAATGGTACAATCCCCTTGCAGTAACTGAATATGTACAGAAAAAAACCCCACTTCTTCTTTTAAACCGCTGTGACGCCTCCCCCAAGAGAACAGTACGGTTGTGCCCTGCAGTAGAGGGATGCCACAATTTTATATGATGTAGCACTGAACTCGTCTGCATGAGACGCAGACCTATATACAGCAGCAGAGAGCACCGTAGTCCCATTTCAACTGGTGGCCAATAAAAGACTTTGGTGGCTTTAGATTAGTTTTTGCTTATTATTTTGACCAACTGCTCACCTAAGTGACAAAAAAGAGATTATACCACTTGAACGTGAACCCTGAAGTTTTCCTTTAAACAAAAAGTGCAATTCATGGAACGGTAGGTAGACAGAAAAGAAAGGCATTTTTGACTGGTTCCTACTTGTCACCACACTAACGGAACTTATTCTGAGAGTCAGGAGCAAGATGTAGCAGATGTTCAGTTGGTTATCTTCCACGGAAGTATTGTCAACTAACATCCGCGTTTTAAACCTGCAGGTTCTTAGCTATGGGGTTTTTTGCAGGGGGAGATGCTTTTTAAAAAATAAATGTGTTAATGATCACAAGCTTTCTAACATTTTTGCAGATGTAATTGTTTAAAAATAGCTTTCTGTGGACTGTCTCAAGAGTATGAAAAAAGCTGGCAGATTTTAATAGCAATATCCTAACAATGTGGGTCAGCGCTTACAGCAAGGTTTAGCAGATGGAAGACTTTTCTCCTCCCAACTACTCAATAAAAATGTTCCACTCAAATCTGTTTTAATGAGGCCTTAAAATACACACATATCAATCTATCCATCTATCTCTATGTATATTTTAGCTTCCACTCTTTTTGTAAGTGACAGCATCTCAAAATTAAGAGAAAGACTAGGTTGGACCTGGCCGGCTGTACTAGCTAGTATTTTAAATCTCAACTATACCCACTCTAAAAGCTTCAGAGCTATCAGGGTCAAAGCATTTTCAACTTCAGTGCTCAGCCAGTTTGCAGAATTGGGCCCCGTAAAGCTCAAAAAGCCAGGTTTGGGATGGCCTTTGCGAAGGGAGCCCTCTGCACGCACAAGCATCCTCAAGTGCCCGAAGGCAGTGGCTCCTTCCCGTGACCTCCTGCATCAGAGCCGCCCGGCCCCAGGGCCGAGCTTGGCACCCAGCCTTTCCGTCGCTTCTAGCACTAGTCCTGGGATCATTACTACTTCAAATGGTGTCTCTCACCACCTTCCTGATGTGCTCCAGCACTGTTGCCTATTAAGGCTCTCCATCTCCCAATACCAGAGGCGTGAAGCAAATGCAGCCTTTGGAAATGTAGCTGATCCCATTTTGACTCGGGTAAGTGCGTGTTTTGATCCAACACCTGCTGCCTGGGTGCTCCTGGCTCCTCTCCTTGCTCCTCACCTTCCTTCCTGCTTTACATTTTCTAGGCCAACGCTTTGTAACAGTTTGGGGTACCTCTGAACAGCCCTGAACTTGTTCTATGCACATTTGTGCTGTAAAAGCAGAAAATTGATGGAGATTTTTGTGAAAACATAGCATAGACGTTACTTTTGGCATATTTGGATTTATTGCTGCACTCCCACAAAAATTTATCTTCTATTGCTGGGTGCAAATTAATTTCAAGCTCTTGACGGAGGACAACGCAGGCTGAATTTGCACATATGCGTATGTGAGTTTATACCCACGAACTCCATTGACAGAAGCTATCGTGCTTCCCAGGTTAGTGTAACATCTGCCTCAAGGCAGGGAAAAGAAAACCTCCATCAATTTCTCTGAAGAATTCCTAACTCAGCGACCTTTTCTGGGCACGCTGTAGGTGCTAATGGCCTTAAGTCACGTGTGTGCATCTGAAAAACTGGTAGCCAGCTATCCCTCTTTGCTATGAGGCGGGAAACTGAAAGCTAGCACTAATGTTTCCCCATGGAATTTGTGGTTAATTCTTTTGTGGAAGGAAGTTTTTCAAATGATGGAGCAGCACTAGAAGTTGGGGTTGGCGGGGGGTGCCGGTGGGCAGGGCTGGGGGAAGAACGGGCTGTCGTTATTTCAGAAACACTATAAAACACTTATCCCTGATGTGGGAGGACAGAAATCACTGCCTGTATATGACAGGATGAGCAATAACATTATTCATTACTATAGCGCGGCATTAAGCCTGCTACCCCTACTCTACTTTATTGATGGACTGTTAAAGAGCAGCGTTAACCCGTTTGTCGTATTGTAATTGAATTTGGTCTAATTTAAGCCAGAGAAATGCGAGAAGTTCATCCTTCTTCAATCAATAGGCTCCCCTTCAGTGACCTGTTTCAAGATCGCTTCATAAAAAATAATGCGCTTTGTTTTAATAAATTTCATGGCTGGAACAGGTGCTCAGTGCTTCTTGGCTCTTTCTCCAGACCCCTCTCTGCTAGAAAATGGAGCCCCACTTGCAATCGATAGCAATTGATTCATCAGCATCCCCCCTGAACAAAGGTGCTAATCAGGTTTTGATTAGTTAATCAAATCCCATGTGAAGGCTACACGGGGCCATCTTGATTGTTCCCTATTCTACAAGAGGTGTACCAATGCTCTCGAGCAAAGCGGAAAGCCCGCACTGCACCAGAGGGGACTGGGATACAGCTGTGCTGAATGTGGGTAACCGGATTACTACCATCAGAGCACACAGCAGTGTGTATATACGTCTCTCTCCCTCTCTCTCCGCATGTTTGTGCATATGCACGCTCACAAATTTATAGGAGTTTGCCCTAGTGATTCCCACCACTGCGGGAATTCCATCTGTAAGACTGTGCCGGGCTGGACAAGCACTGCAGCAGAACACGAAACCCCACGCTGCAGGAGCACACGACCAACCCTTTCTGTGCCCTGGGCTCTCTGTACGTGAGGAACCAGAGGAGGCTTGCGAGTGGCACGGACACACACAGCTCAACCAGGAAAAGTGAACACAGCTCTGGAAACTAGCTACCTGGACGGAAGGCAAGGGATGCATTACTTAATTGCACAGTTGGCAGAGCCTCCGTTGAAGCATTTAGCGGGACGGGAGTACCTGAAAGGAACAGCACACTGAGCAAACACTGCGGGAGCACCAACGCGTTCAGCATACCACGATCCGCCCGGGGCACGGGCAAGCACCCCTGCATCCCCACGTGCTCGTGGGTCGCTCCCGAGGGCAACTAGCGCCCAGTCCCGCCGGAGCGGAGGGCAGCGTTCCCGATGGAGAGCTCAGCTCCAGCACTCACCTGGACCACCCATGTGACAGGCCAAATGTGCCGATCCCAGTCCGCAAAGGGGATCTTATTTCAGTTTCCCGGGAGCCTGGGCATGGGTGATGGGATGGAGGGCAGAGTTTTGTTTGTAGGAGAGAATGGCCTGGGGCTCTTTCTCTAGTGACGCCGGCATATTTGACTTGGTATGATTACCCTTTGGGTGTACATAAGTAACCAAGAGAGCAACAAGCAAACATTTGAAATTCTTAGGGGGAAAAAACCCCCAATCAGTAGTCAAAATGGATGCTCCAAAATGGGTGTATGGTAGCACACAAAGGGTGCACGCTCATCTGCTTGCTGTGGGCAGCAGCTGTGCTCGCACTGCATTCTGTAAAGTTTGGGGGCAATTTGGATTTGCGTTCGCGATTCAGAAAAAGGGCCACATTGAGCTATACACTTGGGAGAAGGCACTAGCCATTCAACATGGTCACAGCTTCTTGGTGGTGTGCTGCAGGTGGCTGTGCCGCTGGCACCGCACAGGGACAGAGGCGCTGGAGGGAAAGGCAGGCCTGCTAGCAGACACCCATTTTGAGGAATTCCTTTGTGGAATTGTTTCCCGTTCTTTTCTTTATTCACCAGAAGGTGTATTTTTCTTTAAAAAATACAAACTGAAAAAGCAATAAAGCTTATCAGAGCAAAACAATTATTTCCCATCCACATCGTGATATTCAACAGACACCTAGTGCTTCTTACCTATGAGATCTGGCCCAGGCCTGCAATAATAATTATTAGTATTGCTCAGGAGTTAGAACACATACTGAATTAATCAATCATTTCTAACCTCTTGGCCAAAGCATACCTATAGTGGCTTACAGGAAGAGATGCTGCTGATTGGATGGGGTAAAAGGCAAGCGTTTTATGGAACGAGCCGAGGACTCGGGGGTTTGCTTTTTTGGTGTTAGTGTTTGCTCCACGTTCAAACCCCCAAAGGGAACAGCGCTGGACCACAACCCTCTGGGGCAGGGCTCTTGCCAGGAGGTGGCAGAGGACCGTGGTCCTGCCCCACGGCCAAGTGCCGGGGCCCGTCCCTGCTGCGCTGCCCACTCTGGGCATCTTTACCGTGCGATACAGCTGGCCAGCACTTGGCCTCGGAGCCCGCCTGCAGGAGGGCGGCGGGCAAAATGAGCCTGCGGAGATGCTCCGAGAAGCGGGAGACAAAAAAAATCCAGTGAATTTCTGAAAACGCTTCGAAACACTCTGGCAAAACATGAAGATCAGAGGTTTAGACTATGCTTGTACCGCTGACAGGACCCCTGTTTTGAATATACCAACTGCATCTGCCGAAGATGCTTTTATTTCTTAATCTGGATTAGCGGTAATTTGCAAGGACCAGCTCT
Source organism: Harpia harpyja (assembly GCF_026419915.1). Taxonomy (NCBI): domain Eukaryota; kingdom Metazoa; phylum Chordata; class Aves; order Accipitriformes; family Accipitridae; genus Harpia; species Harpia harpyja. The sequence continues at coordinate 47,044,842 of NC_068943.1, read as the reverse complement.
AAGGATGTATTTATGTAACTTCCAGTCCAGTGTGGATGAAAATAGGTTCAAACCATTTACTTGGTTTTGCCTTGGCTGATAAAGCAGTTACCTCCTTTTTAGCCCCAATCTGATGCTCGTATTATGAGAAATCACCAAGCAGCCGAGATTTAGCGCCGGCTGTGTTTTTTAAAGACGGTTTTGCACAATACACCAGAGTTGAGCGTTTTACAAACATAAAGTTTCAACTCAACTGGTCTCCAAATTAGCGTTCAAAAAGTTACAGCACAGCAGCTGGGAGGCAACCTGAAATGGGAAGTCTTGCCGCTCTGCACACCTCCAGCCCTGCTTTCAAGAGTGCCACGCAGAAATGGGTGCCCAAATCAAAAAAAAGGGAGGAAAATCCCAACAGAAAACAGCGGACAGCCAAGCTGCAAGACCATGCATTGGAGGAATGGCTACGTCACAGCAACTATACAATGCAACATGGCCAAGATGCAGAAATCAGAGTGGAACCAGTATCTAGTGTAGAAGAGCAGCGGTTTACCTATGTACTAGCCCTTACCTGAGAGATCCCCATAGTCCAGCTCCTCTGCCGAATTGGGCAACTGAGTAAAGCCTTACAAGTAAAAACAAACTCATTTTTCTCTGCGTTTCTCGAGTGACAAAAAACAGCACACTTAAGAACTGAGGATGAATTTCTTGGGGGGAAAAAAATAATGCGTCAATCACTTGCCCCCGTCTGCCGGTTTGGGCAGAGTAACTCGTATGACAATTGCAATGATTTCCTTTATTACAGACAGAAACATTCCTCAGTCTACACTGTTGGCACACAAAACATGGAATCAAAATCATTCATAACAGCATGCAAAGACCCCCAAACTCTGTCTTTTAGTCACCAGGGGGGCAATTTCCCTATTTAGCCCTGTTCGATTTCAGTTCTGTATACACAGAGCAATGTAAAATTTTCTTCCAATTTTCCAAAGTTCAATCTGTTTTTTGGTCATGTTGACAAGCCCGGCAATTTATCAATTAGTGAATATTGTGGATCGCGTTTCAAAACTCTAAGGCATCTGTACGTGCAGACTGCAGGCTGTATCTTCTGCAAAAAAATCGGACAAAAACTATTTTTCTAATTTTCCCAAGTTTGATGCATTTATGGAAAAAGTATCTATCCTCAAAGCTGATAAAGCAGTTAGGCGAGACATGTTCTCGTGGCCACAGAAGGCAGCCAACGCTGTGTGTCAAGCTGTTATTTCCTATTTTGTTTGAGAGTTTGAGAAAACGTTGGGGGGTCCACAGGAGGGCAATGCGTCTAGTTGAGTGAACTTCTCAGCACAGGCTACAAGGCAAACCGGTATCTGGAGGTCACAGAGACTGAGCTATTTAAATGAGGGCTAGTACAGCATTGCTATTCAAGGCTGGTACTTGCGATAACTTACTCTTGCTGCTGGCTGCTAAAGCAAGTGCATTATCGAAGGGGAAAAAAAAAAAAATTCCCATGAAGATACACCGCCATCACCGGTCATTTGGAAACCTGGCATTGTAAGCTCGCAGGCTGGTAAAAATGCTGACTTTCTTTTAAACGGCAAAGATGGTAATGCAGTATAGTCGATGTACAGGCTGTCCCCCATTGGAAAGCAGCGAGCAACACATATGTATATATCTATGATGCCGCTCCTTCAAAATAAAAGTCATTTTCAGTGACTGTTTTTTAAATACATCAAGTCACCTGGAAGCTACAGTCGGAATTATCTTCTGAAGCGGGAAGCCCTTTAGATTAGTGGCAAGACTTTTGTTTGTGCGCTGCTCTTGGATTTCAGGGATTCCCCCTTTTTTCCTATAATACAATATATCAATATAATTACAGTTGACTCACAGAAGCATTGGACATGCAAACCTGGGCTCGGAAGAGAAGCCATTCAACTTTTATCTCTCTGAAATTGCTTCTGTAGAGCCTTCCCTTTCACTTAAGAGGAATTACATTTTCTCAATAATGAAAAAGGGCAATGTTGCATTTTTTATGAAGCAAAAAAAGTCTTTTTCAAAAGAAAATTTAACAATTCGAAAACTCCGTGTCTACCTGCATCTGGTATACTTCGAAATGCCACTGAACAGTATTAAAACCTGTTGTGAGGCATTTTAAATACGTGGTAAATTACTTCTTGATTTTTCTCATTAAACTTTCATATCAGCTATTAAAGCCCCTTCTATTCACTTCTGATCAGAATGAATTCAGTCTGCCGCAACTCCCATTCAATAAATGAAAGCTAACTTTTCACTTGGCTACCATTTCCCTGGCAAATAATAAATCTTGAGAGGGCACATCCAGCAAGCCGATCCACCTCTCCTGCAGCCTGACCCAAGTGGGTTAAACAACGACACCAGCACACCGGTTAGTGAGAGATTTCTATCACCGGAGCGCTGCTTTGTACTGCTTCCGGAGCTACCTCCACTTTTTAAGGAAAAGACAATTTCTCTTTCCTATCAAGCTGTAAATAACCAATTAGGGATTTGGCCTTATGCTGCGTACTCTGCGGTGCTGCACAGAGACAGGTGCAGAGAGCTTTGTGATGTTTTATTCAACTGCCCCAAGGACTGGATCTGTAAAATATATTTAGGAATGTTTCTACTACTAGGTGCATTTTTAAGTAGGGCATTTTCAAAAGAAAAAAAAGGCAGCAGGACAGGCATTGCCGCTTGATAATTTCAATGCAGAAAGTACTGAGGCTTTTTCCTTCTACACCGTCGCATTTGGCGAGATCTGCAAGCCGAGGAGTGCTCTGGCATGGCTCAGCTTTTTGCGTCAGCCAAGTAAAACTCCTTTTCGGAGACTGAGCGCTATCGGAAAAAGCAACAAGAGCTTAACACGGTAGTGTTAAATGTTCTCTTACAAAACCCTGCTAAGGCTGCAATTAAAAATTCATATGGGCCTTCGGGGAAGAATTTCCAGCTTATAAAATAATTTACCTGCTATATTACGGGCAAGGCATTTTCTTGTCATTCTTCATTCACGACTGGGATGTTTTCCTTATTTTAACCTTCACCCCAGACTTCCTGCTTTGCCAGCTTTAGAAGATATTTTTTTCACCCTACCTTTTCATGAGGACAAGCAGGAATTCTGCCTGTGCTGAGGCAGCAGCGCCTTCTTTCTGCCTCAGTGGGGGAGCTGAAAAGCAGCTCTGAGCTTCCCCATCGCCGAGCGCACGTACATACATACAGGGCTGCCCAAAGACAGCTACGCAGCAAGTGTCACTCCTCGCAATGGGCATTGCCCCTGGTCTTGAAAAAGCATTTGGGAGCTCTTTAATGCTCTTTGCTTACAACAGGGTGGGGTCAAAATTTGGGAAGAAGTGGCAAAATTAAGTCATGGCTTTTGCTGTAGCAGAAGACCGTCATGTATAAGGTCATGGCTGCTTATACATGTCCTGCTTGTGCAGGGGGCAAAACACGAGCCAGGCATCTCACCCGAAGTGTTCCCCCAGGGGCAGCGGCCCTACAAAGGCCAAGCTCCCCAGCCGGCCGAGGAGTAGTGGCAGCTGGGAAATGAAAAACTTGGTACGTCGATTTTGAGGGGGAGAGGGGCAGGAAAGAAGAAAAGGAAGGGCATTGCAGAAAAAGTGCTTTCTTTCCAGGTTGAGCAGTGGCAGACTCTCAGAGATGTTACTCTCCTGGCTCCAGGTCTGCCCGTATTTCAGCTGCAAATAGGCAGGGAACTGTGATTTCAGCCCCGCTGGCACCCTGACACCGTGAAGGGCAAAATGAGAGGGAAGGAGGGCTTAAGCTTGGTAAACCCGGCTTAGTGCGGTGCAGCAGAAGCACAAGCCTTCCTGCCGGCCATGACCATGCTGTTATTGGAGTTCTGGCAATGAACAGTGCAGAGAAAGGAGAAAGGGCATCAGAAAATTTACAGTTAAGCTCTCATTTTTCAACAAAAGAGTTAACAATGTTCGTGCTTTAAGTCACTCATGCATCGCTGCCGTCAACTCCATTCCAGAAGGAAACAGGAATGGCAGGGGCTTTGCTACCGCTTTGACATGCACACACATACAGGACTCCTTTCCCTCCCCCAGTCCTCTAGGATACACTCCAAAAAATTAAATGACTCAAAAATCCTTTCCCCGATTGAAGTATTGTGCTGGTTCCACACTAGCCTTACATTTTGTTTTCTTTGCTATCAATCTCTCTTTTTTTTGTTGTTGTTTTTTTGTTTGTTTGGTTTGGTTTGGTTTTTTTTCCTTCCCCCAATTCATTTAAAATTGTTTTTGGAGAAAATCCATTTGGCTGTAGTTCATGCCCATGCATTTCTAGTCATTCACAGACATGCTCACTCCCATCGGACATTGGTAAAAACAAATGGCCAACATACAGAAACACCTGGTATACTCCATACACACTCCAGCAACACAAGCTTGGAAAGAAACCCCAGAGTCTTCACGGGAAAAGCACCCCACAAGGGCAAGTGCAGGGGACTTCAGAACAAACCAGCTGGGTTTTAAGGCAGGAAAGTTTGCGGCAGCTCATTTGACTGTGATGGCTTGTCATTTCAGCTGTCAATCTCCTCACAGCAGCAGTCCTCCCCCACGGAGGGAGGTAGTCCTCGAGTTAAAAACATGCTTTTTGTGGCTTTCCCCAATACAAGTAAAAATGATGAAAGCCATCGGGAATTGCATTAAAGAAAGGGGCTGCGCATCCCCTTCTGCATCACCCACACTGCGCCACAGCTCTGCCTTCAGTGACGGTGCTGAGCCTTCCCAGCTTGCCTTCACATCAGAGATTAACCCAAGTTGGGCATCAGATAAGGCTCACCAAGACATCTAGAAGTGACGTCGGAAGTCATGTCAGCGCCAGGGCTGCCTGATCTTTCCCAAATTTAGGGATCAACATCTCTACCTGTGCATTTCTAGGGCTGTCTGAGAAAAATGGGGAAAAATGGTACTATTTTCTGATACTACAGAGGCCACTATTCTTTTGCCTGAATACATCTACCTTTTCTCGGCAAATTCTAATACTAAAGGCAGAGTATCTTGGCCAAATTGGAGTAGTGCTGAAGACTCTCCCTCTACTCTGCCTCAAAGTGCTGCTAAAGCGGGACACCTTGCCACCACAGCTGCGTGGTGCAAAGCGCTCGCTACGACCAGAATCACGGGGCTAAGAGAGTGGAAGGGGGATGGCGCCTGGCTTCCTTTCAGGCTGAGCCCCGCATCTCTCCTGACTTTCCTGACCGCTCTCAGACCACTTCTAAGAAAGCGAAGCGCCAGGGTGGTACTTTGAAGGAGCAGTCAGACCCTTACCACCTGAGTGAGCGCAACTGAGCAGACCTGCAGGGAATTAAACTGTGCTACCATCTTCAGAGTCAGCTCTTCAAGGCTTTCCCCACGGCTTAACAACAGGATGATTAACATTTTGCCTTCACCTGACTTTCACGAGTGTTACCGTAGTGCAGGATGAGACGTCACTTGGACTTTTATTACCTTGCCATGACTTCCGTTGCAGTAGCTACAAAATTACTGATGTCGAATCTTGGTATTAAACATACGTAGGGAGATCGGCAATGTATAGAAAACAGCAGTATGCCTGAAGGCTTCCAATGGTTATGTCAAGTGGGGAAACACATCCAAGTATGTAAGTTATTTGGGACAAGAACTGCATGTCCCTCCACTTGATACGGGGCAGCACTGCCTAACCGTCACTTTACTCAGTCCTCCCTCCGTCACTGCCCAAGATAGGCCTTGTTGGAAGGAGGCAGGAAAAAGAGGTGGTTGTGCATTACGGATTTCTGTCAACAAAAGAAACAGTTGATTTATCAGCATTAAAAGAAACTAAAATAGCGAACTCAAATATGGATTAGCCTTAATGAAAATTGTCAGAGGTTTTGGTTCTTTAGCTGAAAAGTGAGCTGGTGCCAAAACCCGGTATGCTCAACTTCCAGCCTGAAGTGCCTATTTGGGCTTGCTTTGAAAATGTAGGAAGCTAAGGAAGCTGTCAAGCTGTTAGCTAGGCTGCATTGAGCAGATGAGAAGGGTTAGTTTGCTAGACTGCTATGCTGATAGGAAAGTGTTGCTATTTGTTTTCCAAATCTCCTTCTGCAGTGTAATAACGCCAACTTCACTGCTGACCTCCAGGGCGAGCGCTCCTCTGCGGAGCATCCCCAGAATACCAAACGCTGCCCCACACCGGCGGACCTGCTGGACGTGCTGTCTTATAAACTTAAAATGAAAGAAAAACGCTCAAGATTTCAAGCAGCTCATAAAAAATTAAGTTTGAATGCCTGTTTTCAAAAGCCGGATTTCTTTTTCATGCGTGAAGCGATTACCCCGGTAATCAAGATGAGCGGAGAATCGCTCGCTTCCTCGGCACTGCTTGTACATGTTTCCACGGGCCTTGGGGGATCGGTGCTTGCCTGGCACTGGAACAACCAGCTGTGGAGCTCACAACAGAAATGACAAGACCAGACAGACTTTCCAGCCTTAAAAATGATGTTATATTTATGAGAGCAGTCCACCTGAAATACGGTTTTCCCCTGAAGACTACATTTCCCTTTTTACTTCCCCTTCCCAGGCTTGTCTTGCCACTCAGCAGCGCTGAGAAATAAGATAAACAGGAATGTGATACCAACCGTGAACTGCCGGTTCTGTCGTCGCCGTTGTGTCTACACACGGGAACAGAGGATTGGAGGAAGGGAAGAAACAGGAGGAACAGCATGCAAAAAAAGGGAAAATGGAAAAAATGGAACAGATAATATATGAGCAAGCTTTCAAAGAACATTGCGTGACAAGCAATAATCAAATGAAAGGCAAAAAGCATTTGAAGTGAGTTGCACTGTTTAGAAGACATGCCTCCAGTTCAAAAGCTATGAGCCTGAGGAAAACAGTAAATTTTTCTTTTTCCAGGACCTTGCCAGAACAATTACTGGTGGTTGCAAAGTCAGGGGAACAGGAGACAGGGGAGAACACCGACACCAACGCTTTAGTTGGCAGGGACCAAAACAGAAGCTCGAGACCAGGACAAAGAGCCAACACTTGGAAAAGCGTTTTTACGCATTCAAACATTGCCTTCACCAAAGCACTAGGGGCCAGGGCCCAATTCATTCCCACCTCTTCTCCTCCTTCATTCAATGCAGGGAACCTCCCAGCACGTCAGTAGGCAGCACAGCCTCTGAACCCAGACCATTTCAGAGGCGGCAGGCAAATGCTAAAATTGAGGAGACTGCTAGAAACCTCACACCTAGCACTGAAGGCATGAGTGGCCCTCTGCCTCAGCTACACTGAACCACGCACCTGTAAGATGCACAGTTCTTTCAGCGTAAAAAACCTTGTTCTAGAATTGGCAAATGCAGACAGACATTACCAGTCCCTCCACCGCAACAGTTAACTGGTTAACGCTTACTGGCAATTAAAATACACTGGACATTTTTGGTCATCAGTCTGAAGCTGACTTTACTCCATACGTATCACATACCGCTGGAAATTTCTTGGGGGTTGCTGCCTTGCCGACGGAGAGATGCTTCCTCTCTTCACGGGTGTTTGCAACAGGCAGTTGTAAAGACTGACCCAAATTTGAAGGCTTTTTCTGACAGTGTCCTACGTTACTTCCTCTAAGCCAACAGCTCTGAATTGTATTTATTCACACTACGCAAATTACTGGCTTATTTAGCAATTGAAACACATTTACTTTTCAACTGGTTCTATGTATTTGGTGACGTTGGTTGCTTGCTTTTGCAGGCTGGCTCCTCACCACATAACCGTAACTCTGCAAATCCCTGCCGACCCCCTCGAGCCAACAGCAAAGCCCAGGTTTTGCACAACCCTCCTTGGTTCAATGCAGGCAACGTTTAAATGAATAAAATCGTATGAGTGAGTGTAGAGAAGCGCTCTACTCTGCGTATTTCTGCAAACCAGCCCGGAGCTTGAGTTTTGTGGCAATGACAGACAATTGACATTGGCGTTTCCCCTCATTAACATGCTGTCCAGAGAACCCTAGGACAGGTAGTCCTCCTGCACGTTCAGAGGCAGCAGTGGAAAAAGGAGGACCCGCTCCTTTGCAATTTAGCTGAGGACAGCCCAGGCCTGAATTTCTGAGGCACCAGTGAAGACAAGAATCATACAAGGAATACACAATACTTACAGATACAAGGTCTACATGCTTTAATTATGAAAGCAAAACAAATAAACCCTACACAATTTAACAAACTGCACCGAGATTGGTGTAACAGATTATCAAGCCGTCATTAGCCTGTTGCCACTGCCAACATCGACTGTTCTCATCTTGGCAATCAAATCTAACGCATGCTTAAAGGCGCTCACACTTGTTCTCCTGCTGGGAGCTCTGGTGGAGGCTGCAAGGGAAGCCTTCCAAAGCAAAAAGGAGAACGAGAGCAAGGCTTTTCTTTGTTTTCAGGCAGCGATCCCCAAACGATGCCTCGTTTTAACCAAGCAAATGGTGAAGGGGAAAATGGTGGTGAAGGTGGGGGGAAAGTCGTTGTTTAGAGAGGGTTGTAAGACTGAGTATTAATTCCTGAGATAGCATCTTGGCATCTATAAATAGTTTCAATTTACTGTCTTCCTGAAACAAAAAAAGTTACGTCAGCTTTGACACTAAATAGAGAATCTGCTGAAAGCAAACTTGTATTCACGTGCTGGAAGAGATATTAGTCAAGAAACAGTGCAAACTGGACAGTGCATCTCGCTTCCCCGTCTGGGGACAGAGACCAACAGGTTACAAAAAATAAAGTTCTCAAGCGGTTGTAAGTGCGAACAAATATCCACGTCAAACAACATGTTGGCTGCAGCTGGAATGACAAAGTTATGATTAGCAAATGGTTTGGATGGTTGCAATAGGAAACACAGACCAGTTAAAGTTTAGAATGAGGTTTCTGGAAGTCCTTTTCAATCCCAGAGTCTTCTTTGAGAAGAAGGACTGTACACACACAGTGCTCCAAAGAGGAATAATCTCACATTAAAGTAAAGCAACAAATGCCCCCCGACACAGGCACACTACTACAGTGGTTGCATGGCAAAGGAGAGAAAAATTGTCACTGCTGCTTTGGTACAAAATTAATGAATCCACATAAAACTGCGTACACCAGACTCCACTGCTGTTCTGCCTGACATAGGAAGGAACAGCCCCGGCCCTGCAATGCTGCTGCTAAGACAACCTCTAATTTTAAGACGGACTGGCTAACTTTAAACGTGCTTTCCTGTATTCCAGGTACGTGCCATTGACTTCTACTTTACCTCCAAGAATAGCCACGTTTATACGCCAGACCAGACATATGGCACCCTGGAGATTAGGCTTCTGCCCCACGTCCTAGAAGGAAAATCATCTCTTCTCCTCAAACAGGGACCAACAAGAAAGTCCTTGATATGCTTCTGGCTTAACTAAGGTTGAACGAAGCCAATGAAAGGCTTTGCCATCACCAAAAAGCACCATTCTGGTCCTGAGCCACAGGGATGAAGAGCAGTCATGCCGTCATAGAATGGTTTGGGTTGGAAGGGACCTTAAAGATCACCCAATCCCATAAAGCTGATGCTTATCACTTAAAACGGTAAGTTGGTGCTGAAAAGAGGGCTGTTTTACAAGACGCGGGAAAGCAGAGGAGGTAGAAAGCACATAAACAAAGAGGCTCAACGTGGTACTTTCCATCTTAAGATAAAGGCTTCTCTTCCTGATTCTAATCAGTAAGACAACAAAATGTGCTGTATGGGGAGAAGTAAAGCAATGCAACGGTCTTTCGAAATCTACTTGTACATAAATTCACCAGAAGACTGGTTTATAATTAAAGAAGGTATCCAAGAAAGGAACCATTACCCTCTATAAAGCTGCACATCTCTCTCACTCGTGATTTCTTTTTAGCATCGGTCACAAGAAGAGAGTTTAATGTGGCCAGCTCTCGAATGAAAACACTAAGGCACATCGTCTCGCAATACAGATGGTGCTATCTGCCAGCTAAGAAAACTCGAACAACACCCAAGTTTTAGGCACTCACCACTTCCTTAGGTAGCTACACAAGAGTGCATGTGCACACACACACACATATATACACATATTTATAAAATTACTATGTGAAGGCATCTGGGCAACATTTACTTGAGTTACGAGCTCCATCGCTAAGCCTCCTCATTTTTTCAAATGGATTCTGTCCAACTTCAAACTGTTTGCAGAGTGTGACAGACTGGGCCCTTTAAACCAGTCCGTAATTAGTCCACAGCCTCAAACAGAACAAGCGCGATGGCAGAATATTAAAACCCCAGCAGCAAAATTAAATTCACCAACTTGAATGCTCAAACTGCAGTGCTGCAGCCTTACAGAAACACAATACACTGGAGCTTAGAAACACGCAGCTATTGTAAAGAGAATTACAACAGCACATCATCAAAATAATGGCAAAATACACTTTTTTTTTTTTAAATTTAAAGAGGTATTAATAAGTACAGATATCCATTCAATATATCACTTTTTAAATTGCTTTCTGAACTGAAAACAAAAGCCAATCTGACCACGGACTTGTGGAGCTCTTATTCTTCCTGGTTTTCCAGACTACATCACATCTACTGACCAGGGCGAGCATAAATTCCTTCATGCTGCTGTTTCAACAGCAGCCTTAGGGACCAGCATGCAGTATTAGAAACAGGATTTCAGCTTTGTTTCAGGTCCTTAAGGCTAGTAAAAAGCACTACAAAAATCCCATCATTCCCACTGAACAAACACCTGCTGGACATCAGCAGAGAGCTTACATTCTAGTAACACTGCCAAGAGCGGTCCGAGGGGCAAAGTTGCTCAAAAAACGCGCCAAGCGCAAAAGCACAGCAAGCCTCTCCCTTGCTAAATGCTCCTCGGAAGGACGGATGAAAATGTACTTTGCATTACGATACTCTATGATGATCCTCCGTAAAGCGATTCCAACTTGCGCTGAAAGCTTTTGTGTACAGGCGTGTTGCAATGCACCCCAGAGACAGTTTGATTTGCAGACCAGATGTTTCACAAAAATAATCACAATCTGTATGGAAGTTGCATGTGACAAGGACGAAAATATTCCGAAATGAGCGCTGCGGCTCTGGCTACGCCTTTTCATGTTTTTCCATAAAGATCTGTGAGGATTTGGGTTTTATTGAAATCCCAACCTTGTGAACGTCATACCTGCCCACAGTTTCATGCAGAAGTCAATACCACACTGTGCAGGCAGGGGCGTTTGCTCCCACTGCTCTGCAGAAACCGAAAAGACCTTGGGTTCAGATGGTGGCCTGCCACGCTGGCCGGCATTGTATGAGCCCCGTGCCAGCCCTGACCCCTTCGGTGCTCTACCCCCAGCCAGCTCGTGTCGCCCGAGAGGGGACAGGTCCTCTGCCTGGCTCTCTCTGCCCTTGCTCTCCTGAATGTACATGTTTTCTACCTAGCAAAATGAGGGTTTCTGCTCCGCTTATGCTGCCTTGCCACTGGTAACAGGAGACGTGACAGTACCATGTCTGCTACTGACCGGACACGGTACTAAAAGGCTGAATTTTATTTCATTTTATTTTCTGTAACAGGCCTGTCAGCTAGTCTGTCTTCTCTTATTCCCTTTAATGCGGTCACATCCTGGATGGAAATGTCAGAAGAGTGCCGTATCATCTTTAAATTGACTTGACATTTTACCAGGGACATGCAGAAGCTTCAATGGAAAGCAAAAGTTAAATAATAAATAATTTGGGGGAACAAATCACTGGGCATGGTAGCATGGTAGCATCAAGCACCTGGACACGCTGCAAGCTGGCAGCAAACCAGGAGTGCCCAGTGGCTCCTGCTGACCTGCCCATCTCCCCTTTTGCTGCATGGGCATCTCCGAAGGGCCGCTCGAAAAGTGGGGAGAGAAAGCTATGAAAGAGCCCTGACGGCCGGGTGGGAGCAGGCCACCACCGTCTGATTTGACTGGGAACGAACCCATTTCCTACGTGGGATTAAGCTGCATGTGACCACCACCACCAGCAGCAGTAACCTGCGCAAGCAACCGCACCCAATGAGCTGTGCAGCCTGCGATTCTGCTGGTGCATCTGTACTTGAGTAATCCCCATGCTGCCTCTTCACCTCCCACAAACCTACTGCAAGGTAATTTGAGCAAAGAATGACTGTTATTGCATTCTTCCCGCCCACTGCCTTTTTGGATTACTGTTGGAATAAACCCCATGCAACGTAGGTTTTCACACAACCAGCTGTAATCAGAAAAGAACAAACTTCTACTGAGGATAAAATCATCATTTTCCTCCCTTTGAGGAAGTTTTCTGGTGTGTGAATCCAGGCTTTGAAAACCTGCTACGCTATTTCTTCTCAAAGACTTCACAAGTCCATGCATTATTATTTCTTGGGTAGCTAAGATGACGCAAAACTGTGTTTTTTCATGGAGCACCCGGAGCTGGCACCCAGCCAGCCTTTGCCCAGCTGACACGAAGCCATTCACCCTCGTCCAGCACCGGCATGGCAGCACGTGGCCACTTGGGTGAAAAGAGAGCTCGGCTGCTCCATGGCCCCGGTTGAGATGTGGTATTTGGACTTGGCATCAATGAACAGCTCCTGCTCTGGGGCTCGCTGACTTCCGAACATCGCCAAGTCAAACAGAGCTTGCTTACTCCTGCTCATAAAAATCTCCAGCCTCAAGAAGGAACAGAGGGTGTTTCCACAGCACAGGCTTGGGGCTTTCCAACCGAGTTTGTTGGGGAGGCTTCAGCATCTCTGGGAATTCTGAAGCTAAAAACTGCTGCCTGCAATGTTTCAGCTCCCTCAACAATGCCCCCCCCCCCCCCCCCCCCAATACTCTAACGGACCCATGGGCTTTAAAATAGGGTCTAAAATGGCATTAAAGAGAGGCCGTGGCGGTATCTGCCAGCTTGCCTTTAATACTGCTGCAGGGTGGACAGCGGGGGCTTTGCAGAATCAGTAGCATCCAATGCAAGGCTTGAAATACTGGTAACGTGCACAAGCGTTGCACCCCCAGGTCTCCACCGAAACTGTTGCCAAGACACCTGCGTGATCCATCTGCAGTGAAAGTGTGATAAATGCAAATTTGCATGTACAAATAATACTGTAGATCCCGGGGCGCGGAGGTGTATGTGCTAAGCAAGACCAGAAGGCAGCAAAACGATGCCTGAAAAGGCAGGCTAAAATGCTCCACTCTGCACTGTGCCCAAAGATGAGGGCTTTGCTATTATTAAGAACCTTTATCTCCCAGGAAACAACAGCTGTCCAAAAGCAGCATTTCAAGCAACGACTCTAGGGGTAATTCAAATTATGCAGTTTGCTCTGCTGTATCATATTGTACATCTTAATGAACAAAGCCACAAGGACAATTTGAACTGATAAAAAAGGGCTTGCCAGCGATAACAGCTGAAACGCCAAAGGATGGTCGGAATATCAATGCAGTTGGAGGATACACGAAAAAGATCAAACTGTCATGCAGGAAATCTTTTCAAGCACCTACACTGAAGCAAAGCAACAGTGACAGAGGAAAAGCTTTAAAGGTCGTGCTGTTTTGGAAACTTTACCACTGTTCAGCTTTTCCTTCTGGAAAAAAGCAGCAGGTTAGCTTTTCAGAGAGCTTCCCCCAAACCTCCCTGCTGTAAAACCGCTTTATCGGCTCAGTGTGCCTTTGTAGGTCAAGCTTACGGCAGCAGTGATACAGGGTTGGGACGTGTCAAGCAAGAGGGGCTGAAAAAGGGACTCTTCGCTCCAGGCATGGACTTGGGTGGGTTTGGGGAGGGACTGGGAGCGCATGGAGGAGCACACTGCACCCTGCTAGCGGGGGAAGTAACAACCGTGCTCCCTCATATGCCTGCACATCGCATTCCCTGTCCTCTCCCCATTTGCTGCACCTACTGCTCTGGCTCGTATTTGCTGAGCAGCGTCTATCACCACTCACAGATAAACTCTTTGGGACAGGATCGCATTTATGTGTCACGTCGGAACACATGTAGAGTAGAAATACTGCGCGTAAGCAGGGAAGAAAGATGCCTGTCATTGGAACCTGCACAAAAGGAGTAACTTACCAGGCACGTGGAGTAGCAAATGCAGCCCTCTGAGATTGTTCTGCTGGATAGTCTTAGTAGGGGAAAATGAATCCAGAATAAGTTATCTCCCGTAACTCAGAAGGACTGCTTCCAAGAATATAATTTTCTAGGGGCAGCTGCTAGAGATGACGGCATACCTACAACCTGAGTTTGAACACAGAAACTGTTTCAGTGCAGGTCTCCCCCTCCTCCTTTCTTTTTTTTAAAAATTAAAGCAAGACAATTGTTCATCAGAACTACTCTATGGTTTCAGGGGACATGAACCAGGCCACTCTTATACAAGAAGTAGGGGGAAAAGGGAAAATAAAATAATATGAAGTCCCCCTCATCCTAAGGAATGGTTTTCAACCCGGCTGGCTGGCAGACGACTCACACCTGGCCTGCCAGCGGAGACAAGAAACACCCCATCTGCTACAAAAGCACTTATGTCACACTAGAAGAGTATTTCAGCGTTTTGGTGGTGATGGGAATTAAGGTATCAATTGTCTCTTGAGGCTTTAAAAAGTGTTTCAACACTACTATGCTATGTAATTCTAGAGATTATGTTAATTTGACCCAATTTTTTCCAGCTACCCAGTCTCTTAGCTATTGAAGAGAAAAAGTTTCTGCTGCTTCATACTGCCTGCTTGCTGCCTGGAAAACATACACATGCGCGGCTCTGCACAAAGAAGGGAGGCGAAGCCTCCGCTGTCCTTTGTGGGAAAAGCACACCAAACTTGTGGGCAGAAGATGTGGAGACTCACATCAAGAAGACTCAGCGTTCAGTCAGCGTCAGGGAAGATTATAAAAATTTCTCTTATTGGCACGAACTAATCTTCTTCCAACTTTCCGTAAGTGGTAACTGCTGGAATTGGTGAAAGGCGTCAAGGAGGCAATGGAGACCCACACGGGTTTTGCCAAGAGGATGTCAGCAAGCTTTGCGCTTCAGATCTGCCATCATTGCAAACAAAGCTGAGAGAAAAATGTAGGACAGCCACACACTCCTGATCCCAAGGGACTTCTCCTAGGCTGATAAAAAGAGCAACACACAATTCTGCTTGCACAAGAGATGCCAGTCAATGCATCTTTGTGTGCATCTAATCTTTTCTCAGTGCAGTCGTACCTCCCCCCAGTGCAGCAACCTCACAAAGTGCCGTGCTGATCCTCGGGCCAATGGTTTGCTCCGATGGAAAGTTACCAAGGAGAAACAGCTGGGAAAATGCCACGCCAGAAGGTCCTCCCTTCCCGGAAGACCATCATCACCCCTTTGTCTCCACGTTCAAAGCAAACCCGCAGGAGGACTTCAACAGTGATTTCTTACAGCTAGAGCCATGGCCTCGAGGATCACTGCCCAGCTGTAGCTGTGGGGGTGTTGAGCAGCTCCTGGGTATCACTGACTCATCAGCGAGGCACAAAGCCTGCTGGGGCCACTACCAAACCCAGGCAACACAACAGCAGCAGCTAGACCATAGCTGCACCTGAAACCAGCTCGGACAGGAGGCCTGGTGATAGCCATTTCTGACTTCAAGAACCACCCGCCTCCCTTCCTTATTTTTAGTATGAAAAAGCTAGGAAACTACTGCGGAGGAGAGCCTAGAAGCCCAGAGGCTACTGAAAATTCACTAGTTGCAACACTTGCAGTGGAAGAGCAAACAACAAAACTGCTATTTGTTATGAACAACCACTGCTTTGGAGCCTGAAATGGCAGGTGAGGATAGCGTGCACGCTTTGGAAGCCAGTCCTAGGGCAATCCCGCAAACAACAGGCTGATGATAATCCAGTTCCCGGGAAAAGGACAGTCATTCGTATTGGCAGGCACCGATGTAAACTTAACGGGATCGATCAAGCATCAAGACAGATTCTTCCTTTTAGCCTTCCCAAATTCACTGAAAGCATTAACAAATTACCGTAAACCAAAAGAAAACTGTATGCGTGTCCATTTACACCGAGACACATGGGACCGAGTTTCTCTGCAAACGGCTCTTAAGGAGACTTTGACAAAGCCTGAAACCTACTCTGAAATGAAAGCTGGTTAAGAAATTAAAAACAGAATTGAAACAAAGCGATCAAACTGCAAAATGGGGAAGCGTTCATGGTAGAGTGTCTCAAGCATCCAACCTTGGGTGCCTGGAGTTCGGTTTTATTGATAACCACCTGGAAAGAGGAAGACGGAGAATGGCAACGTCTGGACAACACGATGGTGGATGGCAGACAGCGCACACGCAGCGCGCATTAAGGCACGTTGGGAGAAAGGCTTCGAATGCTTGTCCGTGCCAGCGGAGTCTGAGTTGGTTGCAAAAACCTCAGAAGGAAAGAAGCCACAAAACACCCCGAGCAGGACAGTTAGAGTCAGCTGAGCAACGTCATAAAAGCAAATAAAACGTGAAGGCATTTACACAGGGGATGGTTTACAGCAACAATAAACATTATGCCATTAGCTATTCAATGGTCCGTTCTCACCTTCGGCTTGTCACCTCTACCTCAAAAAAAAAAAAAAAAAAAAAAAGGCAAGCAAAAGCAAAAGCAGCAGTTGAAATAGAAAAGATCAGAAAAATGACAATGCAAATGATTACAAAAAATCAGAAAGGCCTTCCTTATGAGTGGAGAGAGTCCGGTCTAGTGAGGAAGCATGACAAATGCGTGTAAAAGAGAGAGGGGTCTCGTGATCAGCTGGTTGTTTTTATTAATCTTTTCCCGCAAGACAGGGAAAAACTCAAAATGCTAAAAGCCAGCTCCTCAAAAAGGGTCCTACAGATGGTGTTCTACTCAATAAAAAAAGACTGGTGGAATTCACTTTTCTGGGAGAGGGAGGTAGAGGGCTTACCACAGAGAGAGACCAAACACCTAGGCATGAGAAAAAAGCAGCTTGAATCACATGAGGTGAATTAAGTTACTGAAGACCAAATGTCCTGCTTCTGCATACAAATTGCTCAGAAATTGATACTGAGGGGGTTGAGGCCAAACCAACTACCCATATTACGTGAGCTCTAAGGCTGTTTGTAGACTTCGGTGGAAAGTACGCAATATTAGCCACCAGTAACTGAACTGATAGCTTTTTCTGCCATGGCAATTCCCGCGTTTCAGAAACACCTGCAGTAAGGACTGTCCAACTCGTTGAACTGCTGGACCAGGACTCGCGCTGTACGGTGGGCGTATTTGAGAAAAAAAATATATGCAAGTGATTGTTTTTGTTGTTTTTCCCCAGGCTTCATGCTCTGCTTACATACATAAAAGACAATAAACATTCAGGACATTTCCAATGGTTATGAAGGTACCATACCTGTGATGGTGGTAGGGATGGTGGTGGTAGTGGTGGTGGTTGTTGTGGGAGGAGGGATAGTTGTGGGGGGATCTGGATAAAATATAAAAAGGAAAATAATAAAAAAGCAAATTAAGAAAAAACAAGCAGAACACAACAGCGGTCAATCGTGATCAGAGAAAAACAAGGACGCTAAGAAGCAGCACGGCTGTCGGATACCTTTCCTCCTCTAAAACCAGATGGTGACTGCCCAGCTGGCTTTAAGGACAGCGGGCCAGATCCTCAGCAGCTGGACATGGCTTCGAGCTCAACCCATGTCTTGGGAGCTGTGCACAGCCTTACTCTAGCTGGAGAACCTGGCCCCAAAACTCTCCCCCCTTTTTGCCTTCTACAATGCTAAAAAAAAAAAAAATTAAAAAAATAAACAAAACCCAGCATAAATTAGTCAATGAGAGAGAGAGAAATGGAATGGGAGAGGCATAAGAAAAATAAACTGCACGCTTTCCACGACAAAACGAACAGTTTACATGTACAAAGAGAGACATGGTGGTGCTTTGTTGGTGTTCTACATATACATTTGAAAATCCAGGTGGGAGGTTTGTGTGAGGGGCTCTGCTGTGCGTAACAGGCTAAATATCAACAGCACATGAATATATCTCACTTTCTTCCCAGGGCCGTTCACTTCGCTATTCTTCCCCTATGAATACGTGGCAGCAGGATGTTAAAAACTACTTCAAAGATAGTAATAATAGAAGGAAATGAGAATATCATTACTTAATATCAATTTCAAGGTATGAAGAATTTCACCAAGATCTTTTAATAAAAAAAAGGTCAATATTTTTCTGACCATTTCAGCTGAATGCTCTTGTTTTTGCTTCTAGGGCTGTGGTAACGAGAAACATGGATACGGTGATGTTTCTCTTCGTGACTGATAAGCATTTCTCGGACATACACGATCTGTTGAGACTCAAACCGCTGCTGCTCCTCACAGCGTGTATGTTACGTACAGGGGCACATCCTCATCAAAATTATTGGGCAGGAGAAGGTAGATATGAGAAGATGTAAAAGAAAATATATGTATCAATGCCCAGATGATCAAACTGAATGCGCTAAGTAGTCGGGAAGACTTTGAACTAGGGATTCATTCGGCAATAATAGAGCATGAAACATTTCATGGGCTTTTGATTTTAGGTTTCCTCTACAGCATGTCAACTTTTCATCACCAACACATCTGCTACTCTTTTATCTCCAAGCGAGCTCTCTCAGATTCCCTAATTAAGACATCTGAACTTTAATTATATGCTGCACCTTTATTATATTCCATACAACTTCCTGAAAGTTAAGAAACATTACTTCGGAGTTCGCTTCGCTGTGCAGCACTCATTTGCAGTTATATTATAAGCGGTTATTGTCCTTCCCCTACATCCGAAGCATCCCAGTCCCTACACTTACGACAGGGCACTCCTTACTCACTCCTAATACATTTGTTTCCCCAGGAGCAGTGGAGACCGAAACAGCTGAAGCACAGCAGAACCAGGGGAAGAAAGTCCTTGGCCTTTCACCAAACTGCATGGGGACGATGCCATGCAGCAGACTCTTCCTTGATAAAAGAAAAAAAAAATATTGTGTGCTAATTGCACTGGAAGTTTCTAGCAAACGTGTCTGCCTGCTGCCACGGGGAGGAAAAGCATGAACGAATTTTAAAAATGAACATGCCTTCGGAATGTGCCAATTCGCTTAGACATCCTTACACCATGTGCGCAGCAGAGGAAGGTGTGTTAAGCACAGCTCAGCAGCAGTTATTTTGCAAGCCCTGGCTGCTGGAAGCCATTTGCACGTAAAACCATTTAACTGCATGTGTATGCCTTTGGTATGGGGACTACAGAAGCCCTGCCTCTTGAGGAGGTGTGCCAGACCACGGCTCTGCTGTGGCTACCGCTGCTCCCTGACGACACCTCGGGTGTGGAGTGTCCGTAATTCCCCCAGTTCCCAAGTTAACGTGATTTGCGGGAGCTCTGCACCGACAAGCAGTGAGAGCCGGCCCCGTCTGCAGTGAGGCAGAGGACAAGCAGCGAGGCACATCCTCCCACCAACTTTCACACTACGCCTACAGAGACGTGTCTGCAAGGACATGGATTCCAGTGCTGCCTCTAATATTTGCTGTCTTGTAGTGGGGAAAGGTGGCAGGGGTTGGAGACGTAAATGCTTAACATTGACGAGTGAGGCAAGACCAGCACACCCTGGGCAAGCAGTGGAACTTGCCTTCAGCGACAGCTCGAGTTAGGTTCTGTACCCGAAGGCTTCAGGTGACGGCCACAGCCCAACTGCTTCCTCCACACCAACAGCTCTGGACTTCTCCTTTTGAAATTCAGGGTTAAAAGGATTCTTTATGTCGTCCAGAGTGCCAGATCCTAGCAGGATGCTCCCGAACGTGCAGAAACTGGACGTGATGGGATGTAAAACCATTATCTGCCCACGAGCTCCTGACAGACCACGAAAAGTGGCCAAAATGTCTGCTGGATGCCTGAACTAGAGTCCACAGGTTTACATCGCCTGGGAACCCACATCTGCTTTCAAACAATACTGGCTCAGGTCTCCTCCCGTGGATTTAATCCTGAGGGGGAACAGCACTGCGCAAGTCCTGTGTGGTCTAGTTCTCGCCCACATCCAAAACACAGAATAACTAACAAGTGCGAGAGTTACTACAAGCTCTAAATCCCAGGTCACTAACATTGGTGAGGGTTCATCTAGCGCTCACTTGGGCCAAAAGAGGTACCTAAAACTATACGAGGAAGGAAACCACCTCATCTACAACTGCTTTATGGCAGTAGGCTTCCCCAAGTTTTAAGCTCATGGGGAACTGCCTGTGCCCTATTTCAACTTCTTTATTCTCCACAATGTTAGTTGTTTCTTTAAACACAGATGTAAACGAGGTATTTTTTTATACCATGAGCATACCAATTATTCCATCATAAACACATATGTGACTTCATTTTGTAAACTGGAGTCTTTTGGAGCTGTAGGCACTAGAAAACTACCCATACGATGTGGTAGATGAGTTCAATTTCAGCTCAAAGCTGTAGCTTTGCTATTATCTTCAGCCTTGGGGCAAGTTTCTAAGACTGGGCTTAAAATCACTCATGTGCAAGTGGCATTTGGACAGGCGAGATGAGGTTCTCGACTATTTGTCTGGATCAGAGCAAGTACAAGAGAATTGGGACTGCAGAGCTTCAAGCGGCTGATGCATGGAATGAACTTCAAACCAAAGCACGTTACTGTCCCATCCAAGTAACAGGCAATACCCACCACGAGCTCAGCCCAGCCACGCAATAACCACTCTTAACGGATAAAGTTAAAATACGCAGCCCAAGGGAATTGCTCATAATTAAACTGGGGGATCACTCTTGAAGTGCCTACTGAATCTTCATTATATGCAACGCCTCGTGAAAGGAGCACAAGGTTTAAAGCAATGGCAAAATAATGCAGAGGAACGGACGAATTAAAGTAGGTACTTAATAGCGCTTTAAAAAGATGCTGAGGCATGTTTTAGTGTCTGCTCAGCCGCCACAGATAGGCTTAAGGCATCTCATTCCTCCAGTTTATTTACTGGTTTGTAATTATCTGGGGATGCTGGCTGATTCTTCAGTAATTTAACTTGCTAACGAAAGACTGGGAATCCACCCCCCAACCCCCGGGCCCCAGCCCATTGCTGAAGACACTGGAGAAGTTATTACAAAAAGGGAAAGGAATTATCGGAGAAGTCCTAGGAGAACTGTCAGGCCAGAGAACTTCACAGTTCTCCCCGTGTCCCTGCTCTGGCTTTTCCTTGGGCTTCACCTGACAGCACGTGAGTGCCGCGGCAAGCCCACAAGCACAGCTCCGGAGGAAGGAGCTCACCAGACACTGGAATAGGCTCTGCACCCGATGCACGACACCGAGAGTTACAGAAGCAAAAGAAATGTTTTTCCAGCCCCTACCCCAGCCCGGTATAACGTAGACGTGTTGGGAGCTCTCTGTAAATCTTCCGTTAAGCAAAACGTTAAGTTCTGTCAAAGCTTTCAGAGCGTGGTATGTTGCAATTATGTGTAAATGAGTCTAGAAGAACGGTGGTTTTTCTCACGTACCGTATACAAACAGCATGTAATCCGCATGTGATTTCCCCACCGCGTTTGAAGCCTCACAGCGGTATGTACCATTATCTGTTTTGTTTAGGTTACTAATGAGAAGGTTTGAACCAGACACTACAACGTGCTGAGGCATCTCATCATCTACTCTTAACCACCTCATGTCCGTAGGCCTACAGAGGAGGGAGAAAAAGAAACAAGCACATTACTATTTTCCTATGGTAAAGATGGCATCTTCAATAGTTCATCCACAGACAGAAAGCCCAAACCAAGAAAAACTGTAAAGAAATAACACATACTTTTTTGCACTACTCAAGCCCAGATGCTGTCAGGCTTCCTCAATTTAACTTTATTTTAACCCAACAGGAAACTGTATCCAGACCTTAAATTTTCGGAAAACACTAATGCAAGCAGGAAGAAAGGTCATTAGTGGTTAATCATTCGCTTTTTCCGTAAACCTGAAATCTTTGAGGCTATGGACTAAATGTGCATCCACAGGGTACTCTGAGTGCAGATCTGGACAGCGTGTGGTAGAACGAGTACATTTTTGTCAAATGTGAGCCCTTCCACAAAGCTAGGCGATGGACCTGTTTACCTCTGCAGTGGCTGTGCCGCTCACTAAGAGCGTTGCAGCTGCTAGAAGAGAGGAACACCTTTCTCCTCTCCCCCAGTCCCACCTGGCCAACCGGCAGCCTCTCTCCTGCATCCCTTTGCTAACGGAACCAAAAGGAGTATCAGGTTTACATCATTTAGGGAATGAAATAGGATGTTTTGTTAGAGCTAGTAAAGAAAGCGAGTGCTGTGGGGCTTGGGGGGTGGGAGTGTCTTTTTTTTTTTTTTTTTTAATTTTTTTATTATTACTATAGTCTTCAAGCAGCAGTAAGGGGACAGGTCAGGTGCTCCTGAGACAGCCATCCCCAGCAAGAAAATTACAGCTTCTTTCAGGGTGACTCAACAATAAGCTCTTAAAAGGGGAGCTTTAGGTAGTCCAACAGTCTTCAGCCTGCCTAGTTCCAAAGTTTGCAAGTCAGCCTTTGCTGGGAGCTCATGCTGCTGGAGGTATCTCATAGCTCGGGCTTTGCCCAGCGCCCAGATGGTAGACTACTGTCATGAGGTAGAAGCTGCTGAAGTTTCAACATCCCAGCCACACTACTGGGACAGATACAACACTGAGCAAAACCAGTTGGGTACCAGCTGCCTGCTACAAAGCTGACATCTGGTTTTGGACAAGGGCTTGGCGCTCTCCTCCCTGCTTCTGAACTGTCAGCACACGAGCCACGGCATGGGCAGCAGAAGCTCTTGAGAGAGCAGAATTGCAGTTGAATCTCAATAAGGGTGGAAAGGGTTTGGATGCTCCCGGCTACGGTTTTCAAAGGGCTACTTGTGATTTTGGAGTGCCGAGATTTCCCACGCTGCGCGCACTACACAGCAGCCTGTTTCTCATAGACGCGTGTCACCCCACATGTCCTAAAAGCGACTGTTTCAGTATCTTCCGACTTTTGTCATAGTCTTGGGGGGGGGAGGGCTGTGTCTGATCTAACAATGTATTAATACCAGAATAGAAATTTCTATTCTCTGGTCTTTTGTTCTCCTCCGAGCTTCCCTCCCCCAATGGTTATGTTGCCAAATTTTGCAGAGAAATTATTTTGGTTAACTGGAGAAATGTCCCTGTTTGTCTTAAACCTCTGTAAAGGATTTTATGAAATATCTTTGCTTTAAAAACATCGAGCTCAACACAGCCCGTTATTTTCCTGTATCTTTTCTTCCGCTTTGAGACACAGGTGAAGTGACCTACATAAGCAAATTCCTAGCACATTAGTAGCATCACCGTAACTTTAAATGGCATGCTGCCGGGGAGATGTGTCTGTCTTATTTAACATGTGTACATCTTATTCATAGCCTGGAAGAAAAAAAAGTAAAGAAGCCTATTCATTAAATTCCCAGATGATAGCAAATGGGAGGAACAGCAGTTACTCATGAGAGGAGGAATGCAAAGGGGCTTTGACAGACTCTGAGCAGGGAATAGATATTAAAATGGAACTCGGCAGGGGACGTGCCAGTCTCTAATGTACGGGGAAGGAGTCAGCCTCGTGCCGAGCAGAAGAAACTGGGAAGCAGGAATCAACAAAATAATCTAGGAGAGGAGGTATACTACTGTGGAGGATGACAGTACCCCAAGCTCCTCGCTGCTCAGCACTCACACCCTGCCTGCCGCTGCCCACAGCAGCAGAACTGTCAAACTAGATGGCTTCCAGTTCGACTACACCTGCAGGAACTCCTTAGCTCTGGGCATGCTACCAAGGAGACACTGACAGGTTTCAGGGATGTTTGCAGACATCTTATGAACATGACGAAAATAAAAAAGGATAGTAAATACTTGACAGCCATAAATCCAAGTGGAAGAGGAAGTATTAAAAAAAAAAAAAAAAAAAGTCGACAAAACTTAAATCAGAACAACAATGGAAGTGTGAACAAAAATCTACCCTCCCTTGCCAGGATTTTCCTGATGCATAAATTTCTTTGACTACATAAGAAAGCCTCAAGGGCATGGCCAGAAGAGGAGAAAGAATAAAACTTGCATTTCATAAAAACCACAGAGGGCACCAAAAAGGGAGGAAAATCATCTCAGAGTCTATACAAGCAGAAAGACAGACTGCCTTACCTTAGGGATCCATTCCACTTTTACAAGTGCTCCGTTCTTTGGTGCCGGGCTTACTTCTGCATACTGGCACCTCATTGGGATTCAATATGCAGGCCCCTGACCTCGCTCTTGCAGATTAATTGCAACCGCTTGCCACCCCTGCCATTCCCTGGGGGAAGAGGCGTACAGTTGTGGGGCCTTTCCCTTCTGCACCTGAGGGCTGGCTGCATGGTGGCCGCCAAGAGCTCTCCTAGGAGCTCTTTGAGTGGAAATCCCTCAGCCGTTAGTTATATGGGAATAAATGCAAATCAAAATAGACGTCTTAATTGCGCAGCAGATGCTCAAGTGCAGAAAGCATCTCTCTCTTTCACACTGTTACATCATCTTCGCAGCAGAGAATGGCATATCGAGCGTCTGCAATAGCAACAGAGGCCAACCAATGTCCGCGTGCTTCTGCGGCATGACCCCGTCACCGTCGGACAACCTGGTCCAGCCTGGGGAAGCGTCCAACTTACTGTGGTTTTCCAAAAGCTGCGCACGTCAGTTCAAGCGGCTCCCCTTCTCTGGTGAGGCCTTGCACCGGGTAATTCTGAGAAACCCGCACTTGAGGCTTATCTGCAGGACAAAAACATCAGTTCGTAAGCCGTCGTGTCACACCGGATCAGATTTGCGCGCGCCCACAGCAAGAGGCGGTCGCCGCTGCCGCTGCTCTCCTCTCGGCCCCCTCTGTGCCGTCTGCCTGACTGTTTGCCAGGCCTGAGCGCGGTGCGTGCTCCCAGCCGAAGTGGCTGGCAGCAGGAGAAGGTGGAGCTGGCAGCGCTTCGCATGCCGGCCAGAGCGCCATGCTTCCCCGGGAAATACGTTTTGCTGCACGAGAGTTTATCTCTGAACTCGCTCAAGCTCGAAGGAACTTATTTGCCTTCACGCCGAGGTGACACCAGAGATATCTGTGGTGCTCAGAATTGATAGGTTTTACTGTGTATCATATATTACTGTATGACAACGCTTGGTGTCCACGCATATTAATATGTTGGGCTTTACAAGAGAGGCTTGTTAGAAACACCAAAAGAAGTCACAGCCGCTGCTGCTTTTGTTTAAACAAGAGAAGGTTTTATTTTGTCCAAACGAAGCTCTTCTAAATCCTAAAATAAACACAGAGAGTTAAAGCATTTCTAGTTAGGGAGCCAACTCAAAAACACTTTAGCAAGACCCTGCAGGGGAAAAAAAAAAGCCATACCACAAACCTAAAGTCCACAATTAAAAAATTCATTACCCCCTACAACTGAAACACAGATTAAAAACACCATCTAAGCTGTAGCTAAAATGTTATCAGTGCAAGAAATCAATTCAACGCTACAAATGCCATTAAGCCATATGTATTTTTCAGGAATTTACTCAACTGTAAGGAACAAAGGCAGGCAAAAAATCAGTATGCATAAAAGTTGAAACCATTTAAATGTTTCTATTTCCTTTGAGAGTAACTGCTACCAAAAATATTGGCTTGCTGCATTTTATTAACTGTGTTTAACTCATTAACATGCTTCCTATGGAATAATAGAGATTAGAAAAAAAAAACCATGTCAGGATTTAACCAATTTAAACTCTCATAATTTTCAGTAATGGAATAAGCTACACCAGTAAATCCTCTCCTGAGATGACTATACCACAAACATTTTATAAACTAATCCCCATTACAGATGCTCCTCGCAGCTATGAAACTCGGGTGTCTCTGCCGGCTGGAAACCACGGCAGACGTGTGGGGAGTGCGAGGCTTCGGGGGTGTCATGCGTCCAAGGTGCAGAGTCCCAATTTCACTGGAGATGCGGGTGACTTCAGCGTGCCCAAAAACACACCTAATCCTTTGCACGTGCGAAATGAAGATGTGGAAGCGACCAGGGTGAGTTCCGGGAGCGAGCTGAGCTAAAAAAGGTCCTTTGTAGGAGGGTGAAAGAGCCTCCGAGTGAGCCCTCGAGCCAAACCCCGGAGCCAGACCCGTTCCCGGCGTACCCAGGCTCCCCCATCTCCCCCATCGCGGCGAGGCGTGGGTCCAGCCAAGGCAGTCCAGGCCTCGGAGCCCTGGGAGGGACGCAGCACAAGCATGCACAAGAAAAGCATGGGAAGGCAAAAAGCAGCGCTGAAATACTGCACTAAGCTTGGTCTGCGCCACGAGCATTTACACAATGCATAAACGCGGGAAGACGAGCTAACCCAAGTATTATGCAGCAAGTAAATCACAAACAGCATCTCAAATGCTGTGCTCACGCTCACCGCTCTCATTCACAATTCCCACCCCCCTGGCCATCTGCTCACTCTTTATTACTTGCTTTGCGGCAGTACCTATGAGCCCACGCCAGAAACATGGATGCTATTGTACACTGTGCTGTAGAAAGAGCAGAAAACTTTTCAGCCCAATTTACATGGGAACAGGACTGCAGCACCCTGTGATGAGAAAGCTCTGCACAACATCTTCTGCAGCTTGCCTCTCCTGTTGCTCCCATCCTGTTTTCATTAGATAAATTTCAGTATTTCTAATGAGCTGTTTACCAGCTGACAATTACTTATGGAAATCAAGAGGAATACACTGAAGGCTCGCTGTACTGAGAATGAACTGCAGACTAAGTAGGCTCTCCCAAAACTACAGGAGGTAAGCCCTTCCCTTTCAGCTTTCCAGCCCCGTAGTCTTCATGAAACAAATGAAAGCAGCAAAGTGAACCCCTACTACTTGGATCTGGACACCGCAGAGATGTCACCTGCAATAGAAATCTGGGCTTTATTAGCACATGTGCACGCACTCATGAAGACAAGAGCATTCCCAACGGAGTTATCGCAGTAAACGTCCCTCCCAAGCAGGACTCGCCAGCATGCCGGTAATTACAGCGGGCACTTGTGAAAATGCTTCACAAGTCTGAAGGATTCAGAAGGATGGCTGGGCACTCGGGAAAACTGACATTCTAAACAGGCTTATGGTATACAAAAAAAATTTCTCTTATGCTTCAACCAAGAATTGGGGGGAGGGGGTGTGTGTGCATGTGCCTTTTTTTCCAGGACATGTCTGTAGAGAATCTTAAGTTCTACTTCTGCTGCTAAGAGTCCCATCTCAAAGTCAGTGTATTTTCTTCAGATTATGGACTCTGGTAGCAAAGCTTTGCAAAATGCCGAGCACCGTGGGATCCCGAGCTCCGTTCCTACACAGGACTGTGACATTTAGTAGCCTACACTGGTAAAGGCATGATGATTTTCAGTGCCTGGACTTGCAGTTTGGCACCTATTAGCTGCTTTGTTAAAAAGGCCACATTCTAGCCGCGGCATCTGCGGCTGTATAATCTGGGGCAATGACTATCTTGGATGGTGAGCCAGGGCATAAGGCAAGCAGCAGCAGAGTTTTTACTACCAAGTGCATTCCAGCAGCCCGAAATCCTCGACTTGGAACTTCATAATATCATACCACTGGATTACTACATAAAAATAAACGCTTGCCTCTATGCATCTGTCCTGGTTTCAGCTGGGATAGAGTTAACTGTCTTCCTAGTAGCTGGTACAGTGCTATGTTTTGAGTTCAGTATGTGAAGAATGTTGATAACACTGATGTTTTCAGTTGTTGCTCAGTAGTGTTTAGACTAATGTCAAGGATTTTTCAGCTTCTCATGCCCAGCCAGTGAGAAAGCTGGAGGGGCACAAGAAGTTGGCACAGGACACAGCCAGGGCACCTGACCCAAACTGGCCAACGGGGTATTCCATACCATGTGACGTCCCATCCAGTATAGGAACGGGGAAGTGGGGGCAGGGATTCGCCACTCGGGGACTGGCTGGGTGTCGGTCGGCGGGTGGTGAGCAATTGCGCTGTGCATCATTTGTACATTCCAATCCTTTCATTATTGCTGTTGTCATTTTATTAGTGTTATCATTATCATTATTAGTTTCTTCTTTTCTGTTCTATTAAACCGTTCATATCTCAACCCACGGGTTTTGCTTCTTTTCCCGATTTTCTCTCCCATCCCACTGGGTGGGGGGGAGTGAGTGAGCGGCTGCGTGGTGTTTAGTTGCTGGCTGGGGTTAAACCACGACAGCATCTAAGCTGCTACATACTCCACCAGTAGCCAATTAGATCTAACAACCCAAAGCTATTTCCTAGTACACCTCTTTCTAGCGGCTTAAAAAAACCCAGCCTAGTAATTTAATAAGGCACCTTTATTAAGCTAAATTCATTCAAAAGCTAAGAGTGATATACAAGGTTAAATACCAGTAGTCTAAAGGTTACGCTGTAGCAGCAACCAATTTGAAAAACTTATTACAAACCCATTCGGTGTTTGATGAGATTTCTTTTACAACAGGCGCACTGTGTGTCTGCAAGCGGGGGAACCACAGCCTTCCCGGAGGGGACAGCACGTCCCACTCCTCGCCCCGCCGGTCAGTCACGGTGCGCACCAGCCCGACCTTGTGCTGAAAAACGCTCCCCCCCCCAGCCAAACAACTCTACTGTAATTTCTCAAGCAACGGAGATGCTGAAGAGTCCTCCAGCTGAGGCGTCGTGCTGAAGCGGCAGGCGCTCGATGGCTCAGACGGAGCCCAGGTGACAAGGCAGGAGGGCACATCTCCCCCCCGGATTTCACCGGCCATCCCAGGCTGCACCCACTGACGTTGCATAGCTTTAAAGCTCTGTGGTTTGGAAGCTACCAAGACACTCAAGTTATTCTGCATTTGTCCCAATTCTTCCTCTTATGAGCTGCTTGCCCAGTTTTTGTGCCATCAGCAAAAAATTATTAACAGTGACTTTTTAGGAACTTCAAATGCTTTGTGGGAGCACTGAACAGGATCGGGCCAAGCACCCAGGCCAGTGCAGTCACTCTAAAAATACCATCGTTTGCTGATTACTCCCTAATGACTATCCTTTGAGATCTGCCAGTTAGTGATTTCTTAATCCGTTTAAATGTGCGCTTCATCGATAATACTTAGATCTCATTAATCGGCCAAGATAAAACGTTATAGCAAGTCCAGTGCCCTACAAAAGCCTAAGCCTATTATTTCTACCCACTTCCTTTCATCAGGCCAACGTACGATCTCCAAGGCAGGCAAGCTCACCATCTCAAAGCCCGTCGCCAGACGGATTTGGCAAGCGTGACCTCTTCACGTGCCCAGGGTACCATGATGCTCCGGCTGGGTCAGCCTCGGGACCTGCGCCGCACACCCCCTTCCCACCCTGCTGCTCTTCCGCGGGGCTGCACCCAAAACCAAGCCAAGGGCAACCGTCCAGCCCCCCACAAGCGCCTCTTTCCAATGGCTGGCATAAGCTCTGCAGCTCCTAGAGGTGTGCAGCAAGTACTCTGGAGGCGGTAGTGGCACAGGTTTCTCTAGCCACCCACCCTGTGGCTAAATTCTCAGACATCGCAGCCAGCAAGGATGCTAACATGCAGTAGGCATGACTATTATCTGGGAGTATGACCTCGTGCCAAAATAAAAAGCTGGTTTTCTTGGGAAAGGCAAGAAGGCACATGAAAGGTGGTTACATTCTCGCCCTCATGCCTCTCCCCTGAAATACAGTCAGAATACGCATAATGAGGAAATGACATGCAGTAAATGTAACTGCGGTCATATCCAGTAATTTCACTGTGCACAAGAGCTACTAGAAACTGCTATAGAAAACCTGCATTGCACTCGAGGTACATGTTCTTTGGGGCCATGCCAATCATACCAGAGCAGAATCATCACACCACAGCAGCTCCTGGTCCTGCAGCAATCTCTGCGCAAGTGATACGGCTCCTACAATGCAGCAATCTGTCCACTCTAAACACAAAACCGGCACCAAAACAGTCATTAATAACACAGGAAAAACATTTTGGGGAACACTGCTTCTTTTCTGAAGCCCAGGTGACTCCTAACCCTTGCCAGCCACCACCACCACCGGACCAGTGAACCTTTCCCGGCTGATGCGCTCCCAGCTGAGGTTGGAAAACAGCCAAAAGCCACCTTCCCACGTGCTGCTTTGGGGGGAAACTGCACAAAAACACGAACGAGGAAGACAAGCTCTTGAAAGCAGGCTGGGGCTCAGAGAGCTCTGCCGCAGAGGGGGAACGAGCACCGTCTGACAACGCTGCAGTTCTCCTTGGCGGTTCAGCTGCTTACAGAGCGGCCACACAGCAAGAGGGGCTACCCAGGACCTTGGTACATTTTCAGCACAGGATTTCTCTCTCTCTGCTCCAAATACAGCTAAAGATGTACATTAAGCAAATTGCACATGACTATACATGGCCGCTTTCTTCCCGGCAGACAAAGACATACTCCTGCAGTGGCTCTGGGACAGAGGTACGGCAGCACGCCGCTTGGCGTCTTTTGCAATGCCAGACTGTTTGCCAGCAGAGAAAACTACAACATGGATTCTTTCAATGATTCAGCTGAAAATGCTCCTGCCTGCACTGTCACATTAGGTACCGAGTCCAAGTTTTAAAATCCATTTTACGATTACTGTATTAATTCCTGATGTCACCTCTTGGCAAAAATGATGACAGATGGCATCCTCAGGAGAAGGATCCCACAGGCCAAGCAGAGTTCCTGCCCGCTTTAGGTAATTCCAGCTTCAAAATCACCCAGATAATACTGCATACATCTTTCTTCAGAGGGGCACTATTTTATCCAGCTCCTCATCTCTGCATCGTTCCGTGGCCTAAACTAACTATTCAAAAAACCTGACTTCTGGCAGTTTCTGTATCTTACCACACTGGCATGCTAGGGGAAGAGCAGGAGCAGTACGTTCTTCAATATTAAAAGAAGTCAGCAACATTAACATTTATACACAAGAGTAAATACAGCCGTCACCTTTATTCTAAAACCAAGAAGGTTGGCTTATGAGGAAATGAAGTCTGTGTCAGAGACAGCCCAGACCCAGCAATCCCGGGTATCTTCTGCTCACCTTTTGCAAGGACAAAAGTCTGCATTGCTGATTTTCAGCCAAAACACAGAAATCTATTAAATGAATAGATGCCGCGTTTAAAATGATGAATAAGCGGATGAGCGGCAGTTCACAACTTGTCTGGAAGAGCCTTTTGACCCCAAACACGACTTTGCAAACTTCGCCCTCAACTAAAGGGATTTAAACACTTAGCTTGTAGCAGGAAAAGGAAAGCCAAAGCCAGACAGGTATTGTGGGTACAAACACTTCCCTGGTAAATATTTGAGTGCACGTCGCTGCTTAATGCTTGCGAAAGGCAGAGTCCAGGCTGTACTGTGTGCTCCTCACTCCCAACAACATTCCTCTGAGAAAACCTTATTAATGAGCTTGCAAACGAGCACCCAACTGGGAAATGTCACAAACAAGAGTGGCTAATGCCCCAGAAAATCAAATAACTGAACACTTGGCTGATTGTGGTGCTTTTCATATTTACTAAAAGAAAAAAAAAAAGCTTTAAATCAAAGTTTCTGAAGGGGTCAACACCTCATTGAACAAAACAAGTCATTTGTTTGTTTTTAGAACTCTCCAGATGATAAATTACATTGATGTTAATCACCTCACTGCATACTATGCAATTAATAGCTGTATTTGATAGAAATGTAAGGATTACTGGAGATGCAACAGCATACATATATGGCCAATTTTGAACATAACTGGGCGCAAAAAATTCTCCCATTGTAACAGCAGAGGCCATAACAGATTCCATCAGTGCATATTTTAAAAGCACACGTGTAGATATTATAAAAATGAATGTGCAATGAATTATAACTTTGGAAAACCAACAAAAATCAGCCCAGAGAAAATGCCAAATCAAGCCTTCGACACTTTCACTTCCAGTATCACGTAATGAGATAAGGAAAAGTACCACAAAGGCTGAACTTAAATGCCTCCGAGAATATCTGGTTCCATTCAATTCCTTAATGATATTTTAATGCATTTTGTTGCTTCATTTCCTTTCTAAAATTACACTCAATGCGCTGGTCTTCCAGCCCTCATTGACGGATATGAATCACAAAAAGAAAGCAACTCCAGCCAGAATCAGGGGATATTTTCAAGCCAATACCGTGCAACATATTGTGGCCGCCCATTGCACAGGGTTATATGTTCACTGGCGTGGCTATTAATCATGCATGAAAGTGTTATCGTTACTGTGAGTACATGGCACCATTTGTCAAACTCTATTTGCTTTTGAGAAGCATTACCAGGAGGGATTCATACATATTACAGAGTGCTTGTTTGCAGAGATTTCTTTTAATGACATACCCTACATTCACGTGGAAGAATTTATCTCAAAACTTCATGAAGGGTCAGGCTGCGCCACGTTATACATGCGACCAATAGCTTACTCCATGAGTAGAACAAGTTAATACCCGTCACGAACCTGTCTTACTCGCCGTTTTGCTGACTACAGCAAAGCAATCGTTCCTCCCAGTACCCACGCTGTGAACTTGCCAGTTATTTTTAAAGCTTAGCTTAGGGTATAGTAACAAGCGATCGGTACGTATTATGACAGCTTATCAGATAATCCAGTATGTCTATTATTTTGCTGTAGCAGAAGAACCCCCCGCACAAGAGGAGGAGCGAGAGACCCAGTCCTCCCTCTCAATCAGAGACGCGACAGTCTCAGCACCCGAGACGATGCTTGGAAACAACCAGGGAGAGAACAAGGCAGCGGCAAGAAAAATCAGGTGTAGCACAGCGAACAATTGCCTTATTAAATCTCGGCTGAGGCAACAGAGGGTTTGGTGCTGCACGTGTGCGGGGTACGCCGGTGCTGCAAGGTTAACCATTACGACGAACCCCGCACTTTCACCCTGTGAAGAGTCTGAAATTGCTTGGCCTGTCCCCCTCCAAGAGCACTGCCTGCTTGCTTTCTCCTGGCTGAGGAACACTGGAACAACCCCAGCCTGGGGGGAAGGAGGCCAACAGCCATTTAGAAACATCTTCCTGAAGTGACTGAAAAACTTTAACAACCCCAAAGTCTGCAATTTTCTCTGAACTACAACACAGAAGACAATGTTCAAATGAATTGTTTTTTAAAACAGAGTGAAGTGGGTCACTTTGCAGACTTAAATTTCTGCACCTTCCTTCCTTTTTTTCGCAGAGGAGAACACGTCAATAAAATAAATACACATTTTGGGCAACACCTCCAAATAAGCCGAAGTACAAACACTCCAGATTGTCAGTGACACTTAAGGTCCTCACCTACCCAAAAGACATTTGGCATACCCAGCTTTAAGAAAATCACCTTAAAAGGAGAAAAGGTAAACAGTTTGGAGGGAGAACGAAGGAACCCTGGGGGAAGAAACGCCTTCCTCCTCCTCTCTGCCACCCACCACCCTGAACCCGCACCCTGCCTGCGCCCCAGCTCTCCTGTGGGAGCCTTACAAAAATGACCACCGCAGCCCCAAAGCAGCGTGCGAGGAGCGGCGGCGGCATGTTCTTCTTGGAAAACGGCTGGGCTAACCATAGGGAGGGTAACCTTGGAGGACGCCTCTTTTTGTTGCAAGCTCACTCACCTCCAAGGGCACAAACTGCATGTGGCTTGGGGTCTGTTCCCTTTTGCAGGCTGCATTTGGAATAGTTTCCCGTGATGACAGATGTCCCACCCCTCC
Organism: Harpia harpyja; assembly: GCF_026419915.1. NCBI lineage: Eukaryota > Metazoa > Chordata > Aves > Accipitriformes > Accipitridae > Harpia > Harpia harpyja. The sequence continues at coordinate 47,011,266 of NC_068943.1, read as the reverse complement.
CTTCCGCACTTAGCAAACTGTGCAGGCTTTTTGTTTTCTACTTCTTTTTTCCTTGAAAAAAAACCCACAAATTTTGAGGTGCATCTTAAGAAAAATTATCTCTTTGTACTCTGAAATTTAGTCAGACAAAAAATACCTCATTATCTGAGAAGGCTCCATTCATCATCCTCCTGTCCTTCTCCAACGCATTTCATGCTCGAGTTGGATACAGTAAGTGCAGAGAAATACAACATCTCCTGAGAAAAAGATTTTCCCGTGTCCTGTTGATGTTCCAAAGAGGTGGATCTGCGGAGCCCTTGCTGGGAACGGGCAGGACTTACGGGGAGAGAATGGACGAGCAGAGACTTGAGCAAGCAACACAGCTAACTGATCTAGAGCGACGCCTCTCTGGCTGCAAGAAAAGCAGTGACCACCCCCCGTGCGAGCACAGGACGAGCAGCGAGTGCTGATCGCCACCACTTTGGAGATTCGGCAGCTGGCATGCCTGCAAGGTAACGTCATAGTCAGTGGAAGTGCCCCAACAGCAGTCTGGAGGAGTCCTTCCCTCTGACTGCAAACCCTGTAATCTAGAAAAGCAACTGAGAGCATATCAATTAGGCCTGACTGTAGGAGTCCACATTTCCCAAGCAGCCAAGCCCACATCCACAGGAGCTTTTATCAAGTTGCCTGTCCACGAAGACAAGAGGATCTTCCTCCTGCTCATGCTCTCCCATCGGCCAAGAGGTCATCAGCTTGAAGCAGGGGAAGCTCAAGGGTAAAAGTTTGCTCTGCAACTGCCTTTTCTACCCCGAGTTCAGGTCCAACAGCAGGTCTTAAATGCAAATGTCTGGACACACTCCAGCACGTGAAGACCCGAAGCCGCTAACTGCCGGGAGCCGCAAGGTTATGATGCGTGACATGTTCTTCTGCCGGTACTCTTCTCTCTAGCCATCTGCTGCTGCCCACTGAAGGAACTGACTGGCCTAACGTGGGTCAAGCCCCCATATATAAACGTAATTACTTTTAACAAGCTCAGAGTTCAATCCAGACCAGAACATAAAACCAAACTGGCCCAAAAGCCCTTTCCTTGTGCATCCCTCTTCCCTTCCGAGGAGGCTCCGCGCTAGCTCCATTCCAACAAAGAGCTCCAGAATAACCCAAGGGGACACCAAGATCAGTGCTAAGGGCAGAAACCTGTGCAACGGATGCCACAGGAGCCTCCAGCGCATTAGCCAAAGGTTGCGTGCGTCCCGCAGGACATCCAGATCGCTGCAGTTCACGTGTGCTTTGCCTTCATTGCAGGGAGAATCCTGTAAAGGCTGCAAACGAAAGTAGTCAGGAAGGGATTTATTTGAGGAAGAAAGGAAAAAATGTTATTTTTTTTGCAGAAACAGGGCCCCCTCCTACCCCATCGAACGATCAGGATGCCAGAGGAATTTCTGAAAGGAAGCCTGAAGGTAATCTCATGCTATTTCAACCAAGGGGAAGAAACCCGGCAAGTTTTCAATACCTCTACATAATAGGGGAGATGCTTTTTTTTTTTCCCCTGTTAAGTATTTGATCAAGCCTCACAAAGGTGCTAATGTATTATTAAAGCTAATGGAGCTCTACAAGAAATGTTAATGGACATGAAGTTTGCATAAATGAATTACACATTAGCACAGTCGCAAGAAATGTAGTATCTGCCCATTTAGGTAGTATCTGATCATTTCTGTTTTCCTCATTACAGGAACATTACTTCCCACTAGTTTCAGAGATATGAGAATTGTAACCAACATGTTCATAATGAAACTACATAATGAAGCAGATGAAATAAATTAATACAAAACTTCCTCTTCTCCTTTTAATGTAATGTTATAGTTGAAGTGAATCTACAAAAACAAGCGCTTTCAATCATCCTAGCACCCTGGTTTCCTGGGGCACCCCAGCCTTGCCGTGAGGACTGTCTGACTTTGCTTTTGGGAGCCATTTGCTCAGTGTGCGTATGCAGCAGCTCCAGCAGCTCTGTCATCTCCACCAGCTGCAAGTCAGGCATGGCTGCATTTGGGACCACAGGTATTTCCAGGTACCTGCTCATAAACCTTGTTCATGTCATACACAGTAGAGCACTTGCTAAACGAAGTGAAAAGCATTATCAACACTGAACATGTTAGGAGCATTATAGAAAATAGGTTGGCCTTAATCAATGGTGTTACTACATAATCCGTGTTACTCTGATTTAGAAAACCAGTTGTTGCTGTATGTTCACAATGCACAATACTGAGTTTCTTTTGCACAGTACCAAGTTTTTGCCAGCAGAGTCGCAACGGTGGCCAGTCGCTTTGATGTGGTAGTAGAGGAGCGCTTTTCAAAGAGGTAAGTAGGTTGCTAAGAGAAAAATGCTCAGATTTAATCTGTTCTGACAATTATAAAGCCCAGCCAGGAACCCTTGATGGCGCAAATTCTATGTAGAGAAAGGTATTTCTTAAGAGAATGAAGGTATGCATTTATCATATCGCCAAAGGGCTAGGAAAAGTCATGGCTTCACCCATGAAGTGGTACCCAACATTTTGATTTCAATTTTTAACTAACAGGACATAAACCCCACCTACACTGTAATTTCATCACATAGTTAATAGGTCCTGAACTCCTCAGTGAGCAATTTCATACGTCAAAGGAATTAAAAGTTCTGCTACTCACACATGACTTCTAGGTAACGCTGTGTCTGCAAGTCTTTGACAGCAGGGTGATCCACCAAGCAGATGACAGGGACCCCATCGTCCTCCCGTCCCACCTTCAGCAACAGTTGACTGGTCACCGTGTACATGTCGGACCACTGCTCCACTTCTGACTTGCCTGCCGGGGAGAGGACAGCAAGAGCAGAGCGTGATCATGGGAGGGAGTGTCTGCTGCACCCAGGTCACCTCCCTCCTTTCCGTGCCCAGGTGACACGTCCCCTTTGGATAACCATCCTCCCTCTGCAGCCACTGAGGTTTAGGGGAGGGGGGTGTAGTCACACACCTCGCCGGGAGGTCACTGCCAATTGAAGTCCACGCTACGCTACCGCAACAATTAACAATCCCCTTCCACCGTCCCCAAATCCCCAAACTCTGAAATCGATGAGCTACAAATCCCCTCCCACTCTTGAATCAACAATTAGCTAGAAAAATGATTAAACAGATTAACTTCATTAAAAGTAGTATTGATAGGCAGAAGCATTTCAGCAGTGCTCCACGTGAAGGAGAGAATAGCAGCGGTGGTTGGAGCAAAGCACAGTTCAGGACTGGCTGCCTGGAGGATGCCGTAACACGCGACATGGAAACAAGGAGGAAGACAAGACAAGATAGGAGAAAAAGGATTTTTCCGGGAACTCAGCGAGTGCTTGCTGACAATGCACCTCCACTTTGTTTTCAAGTGGCTTTTTACTTAAGAATTCACAGTCAAAACATTAAGAGTAACTTTTGTAGCAGAGGTCTTTCAAACCCAAAATATTTCAGTATAATATATTAAAGTGAAACGGAGGACAGCCACAGAAAGTGACACCCCTTGATATTTAGAGGAAAGGCTTTCTGATCAGCAAAGCCACGCTTTCCCGCTATTCACAACCTGCAACCAAGTACTTCAGTTTCCCTACTTCTGTTTTAAAAAAAAATAAATCCAAAGAATCAGCAGGGTGAGCTGGTATTGCAAGAACCTACTGCTCAGCTCAGCAGTCTTCAAAGAGAAAGGAAAGCTGGGATTCAATTGCCAACAGAAGAAAACTCCATCAAGAAGCCAGACAGGTCAAGCACGAAGGGTCAAATACTACAGCACTGCTGCCCAGCGGAATGGGGAAGGAACCCCAGAAAGGGATCACTGGAAGATCTGCACGTTGCATCGACAACCGGCGCTGGGAATCAGTGGGGCACCACTTCGCATGGCAGCAGGTCTGCATTCCACCTTTATCAGCATACCCTCAGCATGCGTCCTGCTTGGATGCTCGTAGGTGTTGGACTTAAAGAGAGGATTTTATCTTGCTCTTGTAGGGGGGTGGGTTTGACGTAATGAGTCTGGACTTCTGCAGAGAGCCCTTCGGTGTCTCAGACTGGGTAAAGCACAAAGGTGTTGTCAACCAGGCTCACATCTACACGCAGACTTAAACGAACAGCACGTCACATGCAATCAGAGTCAGTGACTTGAATGTACAAATACCGGGAGCAACCAGACTTCAGGGAGTCGGAGAAACCCATCTTGTATGAATATTCAACTGAACACAGAGAAAACGCTCTATAAACAAGAGAGCTAGACATGAAGGTGACTTGAAAATCTTTATGGCCCAAAGCGCAGATGATCCTACTCGTACCTAAAACGGGGCAGAAAGCTACATAAACCGCCGCAGAAATAAATTCAACACACAGCTTTGGGGCTCCTCAAGGTCACCTGCAGTTACAAAAAGATTCCAGAACCCTGTACTCGAGCCTGGCAGGTAGGCAGAGGACCAAATGGAGCTCAGCCCTTCTGTGTTAGAGAATAATCTGTCTGCCCACATATGCCTTTGTTCCCGAGCTGGCGTTCAAAGCAGCTTGCTCTACTTTTTTTTCCTTTCCATTTTTTATTCCCCCCGGCCCCCCCCCCCCAAACTGGCAGCAGAGAACAAGTACCCAGCATTACATAAATCATTTCAGCTATCCGAAAAAAGCAAGTGACTGAGAAGATACATCTACCGGTTAGCTCTTTGTTTCCTTTGAACCATCTGATGGTGGTGGCTGGTCTGCTGGCCATGGCAGTGCAGTTCAGCTCAATCTCTTCTCCCTCAACGGCGATTTCTTTCTGGATATCAATTACCAAATTGCGTGGCGGGACTATAACGAAAAAACCAACACAACACACACTTGATGAAAAAAACATTTTTCGATCACTAACACAAGACAAAACCTTCAGGAAAATCCGTAAAATCTACTAGACGAAACTAGCCACCAGCATTTATTTGATCTTCCCATCGATCAAATCCTTTGATAGGCAGTTTCACAGTAATTGGAGTAAGCACTCTCACTCTCCACCTAATAATCATTGTAGTTTTGCAAATTATTACTTATCAAATTTGTAACTTGCTATTCTCTCTCCCAGGCAGGCGCCATTCCAGGGAAGAGCTTTAGTCTTCTGCGCTACTCGGTTGTGTGTGTTGCTATTTAAAAATACAGCTTGACTCCGTGCACGTTTCTTGGCTGCTGCTGACAAGAAGAGGAAACACAAAAGCTGACATTTGGAAGTGTATTACTTACTGTGCCTCTAACCTCGCAAGGCAATTTTTCTTTCCTGCTGTTCAGCTTCGAGCCTCAGCCGCAAGGAGCGGAAGCAGGCCAGCAAACTTCAAGCTCATTTAAGACACTCAAAAAGCTGCCGAGCACAAGCCCAGAGTGGAATGCCTTCACCTCTGGAACAACACTGTGTTGCCCATCACACTGCCATAAACCAAATACAAAACTGCCCCAGAGAGAGGAGAGAGCCAGCTCTGCGCCCGGTGACAGGCACCTGCATCACGGGGCAATTCCTTGAGGATGGTAATTTGCTGTTCTCCCCAGACACATATCTTCCTATCAAACAGAAAGCTAGAAGACTATATATACTCAATGAAAAACAATCCTGTAATACTCAGAAATAGGCTAGCACTTCAGGGGGACAACCCCCACTGCAGCACAACCCAGTGATGTGACCCAGGCTTAAAAATGATGACACTGACACAAGGAATCTCTTCCCCAGGAACGCACCCATGGCTAGTGAGGAAAAAACCCCCCAAAAAATGAACATCAAGTGTTCGTACAGCACAGAGCTGCAGTTTCAGAAAAACCCCAGAACTTCCAAAGGAAACTCAACCTTGCTGTGATCAATATGATGAAGCGACTGCATAGTTCAAATGTGACTAACATGTTTTTGAGCTAATGAAGAACAAATATGTATAAATACCATCCAGATGATCAAATGGACTAATTAGTCACTTGTGGCTTTTCTCTAAAAAGAACAGAACGGGCTACATATTTGAGATTTTCACATGTTCCAATTAAGCATGAATAAATCGACATATCCCGTCACAGAAGACATTAAAGTACACGGGAGAGAGGGGGAGAAGCACACTGCTAAAGCAAATATGAAGCTTTCTCTGAATACAGACTACAAAGAAGGATGCCTTGAAACTTTGCTCCACTCTCCAAAGTGAGTATCATTAGAAGCAGATCAGCAAAACTGCTCTTTGATAGACCTTGAGAGACACCAAAGTCTGAGCGATGACCACGAGATATTTGGCAGGGGATGCATTCCTAGGAGGACCAGCCACATACTGACACAGAGAACCGCTCCTCCGCCCCGGCTCATTTTTAATTCTAATTAGGGCGTCAATAATATGGAAGAGAGGAAAGACGCATTATCCTTGGCGTCACGGTACCCGATCTCTCCGTACTACTGCTAGCTAAGATAAAGAATCTCCTCCTCAGGCTTCTAATAATAAACATCGATCGTCTTTGCCTGCCCTGTGGACTAAGGTTTGGCCAGAGCATGCAATGGAGGTGAAGAGAAAACACCCACCGCTTCAGGGATGTTGGGGAAAGGCAGGCACACGCCGGCCATGCTGCAAATCCTTCTCAAAAAGAACTGAAGTATGAGGCAAGAAAACAGACACTTTCCCCTGAATTCTGAAGCACGATTCATGTTTAAAAATAACAACAACAAAAAACCACAACAAAAAACTGTATTTTGTCTCCCACTCGAAAGACATGCAGTGCTGGCTTATAGGTGAATAAAGGAAGTACTATGATTTCAAACGCCTTCTTAGCATTGTTAGCAGTGAAATGAAATCCAACAAACTGTGTTTGTGTGTGTATGATTAGAGAGAAGAGCTGGAAGAGAGCTATGAATACTGGAAAGTGCACTAAAACTTTGAAGATGTTGATAAACGTAATAGCTATAGTAGAACTGCTTATAAACATTATTTAAACAACGTATAAAACCCTAAGAACCAAATCTCATTAAATAAAAGAAGGAAGATTGAAACTAATCAGCGAGTGAGATCTTACATTAAGTCACCCTCCATGATTCAGGTTCTCCTATTAATAGAGTCTTAAAAGCCGCTGCTAATCTGTAGAAACAGCTCTAATAGCACGAGCTGCTATTATTGGTAACCGCATCGGTCTTGCGGCTGCACGTGCACCGCAGTCTTGCAAAGCCCGAGGGAGTGACAGAAAGGCAAGAGCTCAGCAGGGCTGTGCGTGAGCGTATTTCGGGGGGGGGCGGAGGGGAGGGGGCAGAATTAACTTCAGCTCTGCAAACAGCCGTTCCTAAGCAAATGAGCAAACTTGCGATGTCAAATGAGAGCTCTTACATTCTCTCACATGTGAAACAAATTTTTGCAAAATTAATAGGAAGCTATCACTTTCCATTAGTCGAACTCAAGATTTCTCTGAATATGTAAGTCAGCTGACAAACATGCAAAAACTTACACATCTTCACAATGGCAGGAGGTTCACCAGCGATGCCATTAGTAATATTTGCCCTTAAGGAATATCATAGATGGGCAAAGAGGCTGTCATTCGTCATTAAAATGTAATCTCTCAAATCCCCAAGTTTTGGAAGAAAAGATTCAGCATGTGATCAGAGTAGTCTGATTACGGAAAACACAAAATTCATAAACTGAATGGTTCTACCATGCTACGAAGCATTCACGTTAATTTATTTTCCCTCTGCATATCAGATAATTACTGAAAGATGTTTTCTACAGCTTTTACTTTCTGGCTGACTTTCTCGCTTCACTGAATGAGATGCAACCACTGCCACTTATCTTCCCTTCTTCCTAAGAAACGTGCCTTCTCTCGCCCCAAAGAAAACAGGTGTGAGACGGAGGAGGGCTGGTCTTGCACAGCTCCCGCCGTTCTGCCAAGCCTTGGGCTGGACAGACACTCCTTCCAGGACGTTAGCAGATCCAGACTTGCCCTAAAAGCCTTTCCAAGCGACCCGCCCAAGTAAAAGACAGCCTTGGAAGTGGAGAACACCTCACACTTACACGTCTGCTTATTCTTTGAAGCCAAAAATTGCCTGCGAACAGCAAGGGGAAGACCCGACAATCACATTAAATATGATGTAACCTACAAAGAGAGGCTCAGGGATGCCTTGCAAGACAGGAAGGTGAGGCAAGGGCTCTGGCATGCCACCGGACAACCCACTTGGTATCTGCTGGCAACCCTCGAAAATCTTGTGTCTGCAGGCTCGAGTCCTAAGCTGCTTTGAGCTACTGAAGAGCTGAGCTGGCCTGCAGTGGGAGAGCACTCGGCGTTCAAACCCTTGCCGTGCTTCATCACTGGAGAGCTGTGGCTCTCTCTGGGTGGCTGGAGCTCCCCGAACGCCACACGGAGCCCCATCCTGCTAACCCTGTGCGTCCAGGTATTACAAAGGTCACCACGAGCACCTCTTCGGTCCTTACCGAGCACTGTAATCGTGGTATAGATTTCCTGGGGGGGGTCAGTGTACAGCTGGCAGAAGTACCTTCCTTCATCAGAAATGGAGACATTTGTCAGGGACACTCGGAGCTCGCTGTTGGAGAAGTTCACCAGCTGGAACCTGCTGTCCTTCAGCGCTGTGGAGCAAGCACACCTTAGTGACCGCCGTGAGATGCAGCGTACCCCTCTCACCACACAACAAAGTCAAAGGTCTACAAGAATAGCAGTAGCGTCTAGACAAGCACCCCACGGGTTCCTGACTGCAGCTTCCGTCCCGCTTCTTATCTTTACGTCTGGACCTATAAAATATTTCTGTTCTCAGATCAGTACAAAGAATCAACAGAAGCAAATCCCCGGGCACAGTATCAAATCTTCGGTCACGGTTTTATTATCAGATGGCTTAGGGATGTGTAGGTAAAATGCCTGTTGTGAAAATAAGCAGTAAGCTGACCCGTGTCTGACTGTACGCAGTCAGTGGATGAGGGACAGTGTGACAGATAAAAGAATTGGGAAAAGTATAGTTTAAAAGTTGTTTCCTGACCACAGTAATGGCTGCCTCAATTACTCTAAGAATTTGGAAACCAAGCATTTTCAATCTTACCAGCCAAACACAAGGGCCTTGAATAGCGGCACAAGCGGAGGGAGTGAGCCAGTCCCGGCATGTGCACATTGTTAGATCACACAACGCCTCAGAAGAGAACATGGTTTGCCGTGTGTTTCCACAGCGCTGGGCACAACGTAGCACTGCATCCCGTCCCCGCAGTGACATTAACGCAGGCAATTTAAAGCATTTCACTGCAGCTACCATGCTCCGTGGCATTGTTGCAACAGGAAACAAAGCCAGACTCACTCGCTGGAGATTTTGCTTTCGTTATAGAGAGGCATAGATCATCTTGAAATTTTCAGTCTTCGAAGCAAACAGATTACCTCTGAGAACATTGCACTGTCTCGGCATTGCCCTATTCAATTTGTTTGTGTCAGCTAAATATTTGGCACTCAATTGCAATTCACCCTGAATTACTACAATCAATTCCTATTGCAAAGTAAGACGGTCTGACTTTTAAAGGGGACCATCAAGGTTTCCATTAAGGAGAAAGATTATGATTGCCTGTCTCACGTACCCTCTAAAGAATTGACTAAACTTTAAGCGTCTAGCATTGCATTAGAAGAAGAGATCTCTGCAAATGCTTTCTCCCGAGCGCAAGCGAGGCACAGGAAAAGTTGTTATCAAACAAGAAAAGATGCAACTTACGTCTGAAATCTCTGAAATAAATCGTTTGTCTGTTGGGATTCAGGAGCTGAATCACCGAGTCATCGCTGTTCTTGACGCGGCAGCTGATGGTGGCGACGTCTCCCTCCACCACTGTCACATCTTCTGTAACCAAATTCTGACCATCACCTTAAAGAGAGAGCAAAGATGAAATAGCAAAATGAGAAATTATGTCAGCAAGTTTTGTTCAGGAATGAAAAGCTCCACTGCCACCACACGCCCAGCGCTCTTGCAAAACGTGCCCAGTGGCACAACCCATGGGCCGCTCTGCCAACATGACCTTGGATTTTTAACTGACCAGCCCAGCTGAGGAAGAACTTGTCTTTTCTGCAGGGGGCACCTTGGGCAGGCAGTGGAGGAGTACCAGGCGAAGAACCCCTGACCCTGGGTCCTCCAGCCAGCTGGGGTTATACGGAATCGGGACCCTCAGCCTTTTATCTGTCCCCCGTCTCCCCCAGCCCCATCCAGTAACTAAGCAAACAGACCTTGCACAGCCACAGTTGGGTTTTGCTGGGGCTGGTATTAATTTCACGGAACAGATACGATTACCCGCACGACCAACACTCAAGCCAGCAATGCTGGGGAATACAAATACGGATCTCTCCCCCCCAAACTGTACTGGCCACCACTAAATTGAAGAGGAGTAATTGGAAAGGAGCTCTACGATAGGCACAGGGGAAAAAGGACTACTGTACGGCTAACCGTTTGTAAAACGACTGCTGTATGGCCTCATCAAGGAGCATGCTTTTTACTGCAAAGAAGCCATTTTATCCTAGCACATCCTCTCTGCTGTATTTGGAAGCGTGACCAAAGGCAGAGGACGAGGGAAAGACCTCCCCGGACGCCACATGCCCCTCCATGCTTTAATCTTCGCACCAGCCTCAGGGGTGCGAGTTCCATGCCACGCGCATGGGAATGGCAGAAATTCGCTTCCTCTCTCAACAGATGAATTTTGTTAAATTACCTTGAAAGAACAATTCACTGTAAGAAGCACTTATCCTTTGACTCGAGCAGATAGACTTTAGGGAGCCAGTTTTTACTCGCTCTATGTAATCAGTAGGCACTATTAACGTCCAGAGGCAGGAAAAAAAGAATTCAATGCAATTATACTGTGGGAGCCTTGTAATCATTTACAGGTCATCACCTCGAAAACTCTTCTCCTAATGAATCGAATCATTACATCACATGCACACTGAGAAATCTGCTTCACGTGTTAAAGAATGCAGGGGATGAGAATTTGAAAAAAAGCACTTTGTGTTTCAATTTTTCCAAAACTACCGGGAATCTCGTCAAGATTGGAAAGCGAGCTGGAGGAGCATGGAGCCAAGGCAGGACCAGGGACACCACGCGAGGGAGGGACTCCAGCCAGGGGAATGCTAACTGGAGTCCCTTTCGGTAACGACTTAGGTCTGCTCACAAACTGCACGGGCATTACAGACCAGGAGGCAAAGCAAAGTGGGAGAAATTTTGGAACTTTCATCACCAGTTGGCCAAACGAAGTGAAGGTACGCAGACACCCGGCCAAGGGCTGGGTGGCCAGGGGAAGCCCTCTGCCGATTAGCAGCTGTCTTGGCACAGCTCCCAGTTTAGCCACGAAAAACACAAAAATGCAAGGTTTTGATAAAGTTTGCACCAGCAAATCTGGGGATGTTACTGATACTCTGGTTTTTCTCTCATCCTGCACTCTCTCCCTTTTTCTTTCTTTCTGGCTTGCATTTCTCTTTTGACATGCCTGGGAAATGAAGGTTTGACAAAAAGTTTGCATCATTTGGCAGGAAGGAGATCGATAAATCGTCAGACACCTTTCCACAACGGATGGCACTGAGTTGAAGCCTGGACACATTTTTCTGCCCTCTTGGTATAAATGTTATTTCTCCAGATTGACGAACTTTAAGCAGCAGTGGGAAAAGTTGTTACCAAATGGAGTAACACCCGTACCTTCTGCACTCGGGGCCCGGGCCCCAGACTCCTCACCAGTGTACCGACAGCACAGACCCCAAAGGCTATCAAAGGAATACGCATCAACTGCCCGCATTGCATCTTGCCTCGCTAACGACAAACTGCGGACGCGTCACAGCAGTGCAGAACTGATCCTTAACAGCTGCAGTCAGGCTCCAGCATGAACGACATTCAAATATCTCAAAAGCAGTGCAAGCAGAAATATTAAGCGTTACTAACTGCTTCTGGGGAATAATTTTATCAAACCCATTCAAAACAAGGTTCTTGCACAAGGATCAGCTTGATATGTTCTCATAAACGCAATACTCCCTACAAATCATTAACAAAGCTATTAAGATTCGATTTCCATCTAAGCAATTATTGCTAGCATATTTTTTTACATTTACTTTAAAAGACTCAATCCTATTTTCAATTCATTAAACTGTTCCTTGCATTTACTGAATTTTACATCAGCTTAGAAGCCTATTTGAATTAATAAGAATTACAGTAGAAGTAATTTAGAAATAAATTATTTGAAGTTCAAGCCACTGAAGCTTTTTATGCCAGGACGCTGCTACATTAAGCCTGCTGACTGATGGCTTTAGAAGTCCAGCATCTTGGTCCAGGCTGGCATCAGGATCCCTCCCAAGAAGGCATTTATTCTCCCCGAGGGCCTCGGGTTTACGACAGGCAGGGTGCACGTAAGGACATGCCAAATCCATGGCCTGAAGCAGCCGGCATCTCCAGCCTCACAGACTTGGCGTATTTATTCTGAATCAAAGGGCGTCTAATCCGGCCGTTGTCTGCAAAGCTCCTCTTGCTCTGCTGACCTGAATTTGCTTGCTTAACTGAAAGCACCAGACTGTACAAGTTAATGCTTTTGGGTATCTGTATTCCTATCTGCTCCTGCTTACCAAGACAAGAATGTTATTTCCGTGAACAGCATCAATTACAAACTCTAAATTAAATAAAACTGCAATGTGAAGTGAGAACTCTTTAGACCCATCTTCAAGTCAACATCTCAGGAATTTTCTTGGTAAATATTTACTGGCAGTATATAAGTATTTTGAGGAGCATTAAAGTAGACACTTTTACAGCATTACGGTATGTTGTAACAGAAAAGGGAAGCGTGGCGGGGAAGGGGAAATGAAGTTTATGGACCCAACGTAGAATCATGGAAATTGAGAGAAGCAAAGGGAAGCTACTATTGAAAACCAACTTTACATCACCTGCCAATTAGCAATACTTTGGGGGAGGCAGGGCCTGAGTAGACCCAATGGGAAAAAAACCCCAACAGAATTATACAGGATAGATTCTCATCTATTACCTGTGAATGGACTATAAAAGCCCGCATGTGTGGTCCGCATATTAGACAACAGGTCCCTGTTGGTAGGTCCAATACAAAGTAGAAATGCTCTGCCCAGCATTCAATGTGCGTAACAGACAGACTCCAAGGCCTGACTTGGAGTCTTGCTCACCTTGATCTTGAGTGTAAGACATAGAATCATAGAATCATAGAATCATAGAATCATTTCGGTTGGAAAAGACCTTCAAGATCATCGAGTCCAACCATTAACCATGCCCCCTAAACCATGCCCTGGAGTACCCTGTCCACTCGCTTTTTGAATACCTCCAGGGATGGTGACTCAACCACTTCCCTGGGCAGCCCATTCCAATGTTTGACAACCCTCTCAGTAAAAAAATTTTTCCTGATATCTAACCTAAATCTCCCTTGCCTCAGCTTGAGGCCATTTCCTCTTGTCCTATCTCCAGACACCTGACAGAAGAGACCAACACCCACCTCACTACAACCCCCTTTCAGGTAGTTGTAGAGCAGTTGTAGCACATTGCTACTGAGGGAGGAAAAAAGGAGGGTGAAAGAAGCCAGCCTCCGAGGACGGGCTTCAGGGAGAACTGCCGTACACATGCAACACACGTGTAAAATCTTAATGAGCAAGTACAATAGCTGAAACAGATATCTGCAATGCAAGGGGAAGGAAAAAGTGCTACGCATGTTTCCTTTGCTACCCAAAGCAACTCTCTGGCCTTGTTTCCTGAATCTCTCTGTGCAATGTAAAAAACAACATCGTATTTTACACTTACTGCGAGGGGGAGTACAGTGGAGGGACGCAACGCTTGAAGAACGGCTTTGGCTAGAACCTATACAGTTCATTTTTGCACTTGTCTTTCTGCCTTAGACCACTGCGGTCTTTGCTTTTAAGGCTGCAAAGACAGACATAGATGAGTAAACCGTGTTTCAAACAAGTTCCTCTTAGCTGGGCACAGCCCAGGGACCTTGGCTTACAGGCAGTGGTCACATTTAAAATCAATTCTTTCTCCACTTGTAGCACACCAGGATAGAGTGAAGCGTCAGGGAGAAAAGAGGGAAGGATTAAAAATACGTGCTTGTGAGCACAATTCTTCAATTTCTAACAAAACACGAGCCACAGGTACTCTGTCATGAGCAGCAGCACTGCTAATTCAGTCTACAGGATACTGCCACAAATGCTTTCCAAGAAAGAGTCATTTTCGTGATACCTGAACTATGTAAACCCATAAACTTCAACAAAATTCCTCTTAATAAATTGAGTCAAAGGAAACAAGCCACATGGATACACAAACTATTTGTTTGTGTGCTCAAGGAAAAAATGACACAATGATCAATCCACAGAATGAATGTAATTTGAATGTCAAAACTCATCTATCAATTGCAGCTACCTAAAAGGAATGTGGTGGTTAAATAACCAGCCAAAGTTGAGATAAACATTGAGCAGGTTTTATAAACACCTAGCAATCCACCTACTCCAGAAGCTTTGTCTCCTTGCAGTTACTTCTCTTCACTGAGCAGTTTCTATGCTCTCCCCATCCATCACAGAGAGAGCATCCCCTTAAAATAAACATCACGAACTGTCTCTTCAGGAAGACTACAGGAACCAAAGAGACTTTCTGCCGTGATCGGATACAGGAGCCTTTCAGAGTAGGAAAAAGATGGAAATCAAATCGCCATTTAATTTCTCTGCAGATTTGCTTCAAGGAGGGAGAAGAGAATTGACAATGCAGCGCTGGAAGGAGTTGCTGGAGCTCAGTGCATGTGGTCTCAACGTCTTGAGTGACTGTTTTCAAAAGCTACAGTCATCACACTTGAACTTTTGAGAAGAATGGACAATCCATGCTAATTGTGCTGGCAAGAAAAGGCAATTGCTTTTTACAGAGTTAATTTCACGACATCTTTTCACGGGCGAAAGAACGATAGCAATTTTAGATCGGGCTGCCTCCAACACCTATGTACACGTGCGAGCACACGATGCAGCTCTCATCACACGCGAACGCTGCTGCAGCCGAACAGGTCCCACCCCAGCGATGAAAAGGATCGGGTCTGGATAGTAATGCTTAAAAAACATGCAGTAAAAAACAGTCTGCGTTCCTCGATGTGTATTCGCGGTATATGGAGATAGGGATGTTGTCATCACCTGGCAGAAACAAGCTTATTGTGAAAACCTCAGGGCAAAGGGAAGGCAGGAGAAAAAGCAGCCTGCTGCTACTTACAGCCATGCATAATCCCTAACGGAAACCCTCTGAGGCCACGGAGTCCGGAGCCACACGTGGGCATCTCTGAACATTTCTTCTTTTAATTTGATCCTCACCCTCAGAGGAAAATCTTTTCCACCAAGATTTACAGCTAACATTTTGAAACAGCAACTTTCTCTTCTACTGAGATCTAATTACCAGTTTTGTGACCCCGAGTCAAGCATCTCTGAGACTTCCCTGCATTCAAGTAGCTCTTATTCCCTTTTCAATGTCTTCTCTGTGGCCAGCAACAGACTCAGCATGGCCGGGATGCAACTCCGCTTCCCATGGCAAAAAGCTCTTCAAAAAAAGTAATGGTGGCAAACCAAGTTCTAGAAAAAAAATCTCATTTTCAAGTTTGTTCTGCTATGCAGGCCTGTCATCTTCAATACACTGCTGTTAGGTTTTGCATGTGAAAATCCCTATTTACCGAGTACTGAGAGCAACAGCTACTTTCCAGCAAGGTGTCACACTGCAGGCTCAGAACCAAACTGAGCAGACCTTGCTCAAGTCACATGAAGGGAAAGGGATATCACAGCTCCACTTCTCTCTCTGAAGCAGAGACTACAGCAAGTTGATATGGTAATGCTCACCTTGTACGAGTATTTTTACTTTCAAATGTAATGTATATTATTCTTTCTTTACCACTACAGCTAGGTTTAAAAGAATTGCTTCGAGAAAGGATGCTGCTGCTGATCCCGTTGATACCAGTGTTGGTATCACCCAACGGTGGTAAGGGCATCAGTTCCCATTTGGGGGGGGGGGAAAGGTGGGGTGGGTGCGATTAACATTCACAGAAACTCTTCCCAAAACCTTAGTATCGCAGATCTGGAAAAATACAGGTACTGCCAATCGCTAATGAAGTGCATTGTCCATGAAGGAACTACTCCTTGGTGACGTGCAATGCCTCTACTTTCCAAGCAGAGAACAATCCCGGGCAAAGGTTTACCGTTTCTCAGAAGAGGAAACGGAAAAAGAGATGGAGGCACCAGATTAAAGCTTCCCACTCGGTTATCGTCGGAGCCGAGATCGACGCTGACCTTGCCACATGTCCCCAAAAAGTCGGGGTGCTGGAGGACGCTTTCTCCTCACTTGCCGTCAGACGCATTCGTTCCACACTTGGCTGCCTAAAGGTGGGTTGCTTTTCCCCCAGGCTTCACCATCAAACCCAGGGTGAAGAACTTGTGCTCAGTTTTGGACGACCAGTCAGGCAATCCACATGGATCCCCACTGGTGATTCCGTAAGCGGGACTGGCGACTGCAAGGCTTCTGCTCTTTGCAGCGAATTTCATTGAGTTTCCCTGATGTTGTCTCCAGGGACAAAACCACTCCTGCCACTCAGCATCCTCAGCGCCAGCTATTTCATCTTCTTGTCACACGCTTTACGCAACCTCTGTAATCGCAGGGACCTATTTCCCCTCTTTCTCGGTACATATTTTAGCAAGCGCGCACACACGTGCGAATGCTTTCAGCACCTTTCAGCAGCGATGCACCCAGCGAGGCAGATGACTCCTCTCCCCAGCCCTCACCAAGCTGCAGCTCACACTTCCCTGCTGAATTACTCTCCACGTTTCAGAGAGAACATGCAAGATTGTGCTAAAAAGTACTTATTGTGGGGAGCATGTTTACATTATGAAATATACGCTTCAGAAGAATATACTGCAAATTCAAGCGAGTTGTGCACAGCTATTAAATTTGTAGAGAAAGAAATGCTATAGCCACCTTTACGGCTTTTCTTGCTTAAAGAGTAAGAATAAAAGATGACAATAGCTCCGAATTATTGACACCAGAGGCTGTATTTACTTTAAACATTTGTGAATTTCTGCATGATGAAATGGCATTGGGGAATTCTTTCTACTGGTTTGTAACCAAAACGGTACAGAGATGGAAAACTGATGTGAAATACTGCTACAGCAACACAGCCGGCTAGGTACTGATAGACCAAAGGAAAGCAGCTCCTCTGCTGAATCATGCTCCCCCTGAATTATTAAAAGGCTCGGCATTACTGACTCCAGAGGCTGCCGGGAGCTGGAGCACCCCGCTTCTGACGGACCCCTCCGGAGAAGAAACCCTCCAAATCCAGGCATTTTCCGAAATGCTAACTGAAGAGCGCACTGACGGGGCTCCGCACACATGTGGGACATCACTCAACAAGAACCAACTACTCAGCCCGCATCCCACCTAACAATCGAATTAAAGTATTTCTTTTGAGCTGAAGAATAAAACCCTTTTTGCTACGATGAAAACCTACGCGCTTTTGGCCAAAAGGTTTTTCAGCCTAGAGCATTTCCTGACTTCCCGGTGTCCATCAGCGCCGCTTCGCTCCCTCCCCTCCCATTCCTGCCATTACCAGTAACCACATCAGCGCAGATTTATGATCTGTCGCCTGTGTTGGGATTAGATGTCGTGCTTGTCTTTCTATTACCCAGATATTGACAGGTAAAATTCCATGGCCATACATTGCCTGTCCCTTCAAAGGTTACCATCAGCAGATGCTGAGGATCGATACCGATCTTACCTGTCACTGACCTAGGGGAGGCATGGCAAACGAGGCTCCCAGGAACCAGGCAGGGAAGAATTTGGCACAGCTTGCAGCGTTGGTACCCGGTTTTGCAACAAAGCCTGTTGTGCTGCAAATCTCCATTTTTTATTCCACGTTTCTAACCAAATCTTGTGACAAAAGCAATTTATAACAATTCCCAGAAATTTAGTCTTTCAGAATACGATCGTATTTCAAGTTAACGGGTTTGGACCATTTGAAGGAAGAATCCTAGGAGTCACGCTCACCACGATGGAGCTTCTGTTGTCTAAAAGCACAATTTACATGTTTTGCTGCCATGGCTAAGTTGGAAAGCTGTATGCCTGTTTCAGAACTAATTTCTTAACCCATTGGAGAGTTCTTAAATAAAAGATGTTGCTAGTGCAGCATTATATTTTATCTATCTACTTAGGGATGCTCAAACACTTTAACTTTCCAGAAGAATAGCTTTCAAGACACAGAAGCAGCTGATCTCTTGCTTTTATTCTGGAAGTTGACGGTTCATTGCCAAGACAACAAAAGGTCACTTATTAAAAGACTGTCTTGCTCTCATAAGGTCGGAGGTTTATCAGAGCATCATCCAAAGGACATCTGTGCGAGCACCGCTCCTTGGCTGCTGTACGCAGGAGACACAGATGATCTTTTTGTGGAAGGGTTTGAGAAAGGGAGGCAGGATGAGGGAGTCCTCCTGAGAGACACCTGTGGGCTCTGAAGGGGGCTCTCAGGGAGCCTCACACTAAAAGGGAGAAGCGAGGAAGAGCGTGGAGGAGCGAGCAAAAGGGCAGCAAAGGGCACCGCTGTGCACAGCCCCAGCAAAAACGCAAGGTGGGTACCTCTCACTCGTGTTCCTCCTTACACGCAGCCGTCACTACCAGCCAACATCCACCAAGGACATCATCTAAAATCCAGCGCTTCAGTCTCCCTACCACTGC
This sequence comes from Harpia harpyja, assembly GCF_026419915.1. Classification (NCBI taxonomy): domain Eukaryota; kingdom Metazoa; phylum Chordata; class Aves; order Accipitriformes; family Accipitridae; genus Harpia; species Harpia harpyja. The sequence continues at coordinate 46,992,600 of NC_068943.1, read as the reverse complement.
TCGGAAGCAGCATCAGCAAGGGAGAAGTAGTGTGACAACATAAGATGGTCCCAGCAGACTGCTGCCTCCATTCAGTATGTTTAAATAATACTCTATTAGGATCAACACTCATTTATTATTAATGTCACCCTAATACGGAATTCCTTATCTGCATTTTATCTTCCAGCTACATCACTATCAAGGACACACACAGCCTAGATCTAAGGAAGGCAACCTTGATTAATCCAGAGTTTAAAACACACACGGAATTTCCTCTCTCTGTCACGACTTGTTCCATCAGGAGCTCAGGTCTGATGTACAGCAGGTTGCTGCAGGTAAGAGGAGGGAGCATTGATGAAATATTCAGTTTTCACAGACGATGAGTGCATTCAGCACATTTACATTATCAGAACAACATTATTTAACAGCACCTGCTGCCTTACATTCATTTCTGTCGCTGCCACGGGGGGCTAAAGCCGTGGCAGCCTCTGCTGAAACCCTAAGTGTGGAAGGATAGAATTTATGTGTTTGCAGGTTTGTCACCTGCACCGTCACCTCTATTTTTGTACTGTAGAGGCTGGCAGCAGCCACATGCTTCAGTTTGAGCGTGGCACTGGTCGCGCTCTGAATTGGCAAGTGTATCTTTGGAGGAAACTCGCCCATCTGCTCTCTCTCCACCTCTCCCTGCAGCTGTCAAGCCTCTGCTACCACGGGCATAAACCAGGGATGGCGGCCGGGCAGCGGACGCGGCAAGAGGGACCTTCCCTCGGCACACAGCCACCAGCGGGGAGCACTTGCACGGGTACAGAACACCCCACTCCTCCATCTCCGAGACGCTCCTCGTGATCTCCGAGCGTTTTGTGAAGATGCCGCTGCTGTTGAAGTCTGTTTTGGTACACACTCAATCCTTAGATACTACAGCATCTGCTCCAGGAGCAATGCCCACCCTCCCCCCCCCCCGCAAAACGCCAGCACGGACTAGTCAGAATGATGGGATTTTCCAATAACGAGGAAAACTGTTTCAAGTCAGATGATGGGTTTCATTTTACTCTAATGAGCAGATCTGTCTTATATCCATACCTGTAACCCATCTCTTGCAGGTTTCTTAACATCCTTTTTTTTTTTTTTACTGTCAGCAGCATCTGTCACAATGCGCAGCTTAATAATCTCTTTTAAAGCCAAGAAATCTTTATTTCCATAAAGCACCCAAGATGAATTTTTATCAACATCAGCCCAATCTCTCTCCTAAAGAAAGGATCTCCCTTAACTGCCTGCACGTGTAAGTTAAAGCCGTTCCAAAATCTTTAGTTCCACCACTGCAATAGGCAAGAAGTAAATGACAAAATTAATAACAAATGTGCAAACTGGTAGAAAATGTCCTGCAGCACAATGGGATAATAGATAATAAATTGGAATACAGTGTTTTTCTTGGGATATTCTGGCCAATTCCCACTCTTTGGCTAAGACAGCATGCAGTCAGCTTTAAATGACCACACTTGCTGCAATTATTCACAGAAGTAATCTTGTAAGCCTTCAATAAAACACCCACAGAACTTTTCTCCGAAGTGTTTACCATTACATAAAATGAGAAGGCAAAATATTCACCAGCTCGAAGAACTGAGATTTTGTACATCTCAGCTACCCTTCCGCATACACACCCACCAGACGCTGAAGGCACAAGGATGACTTCTCTTCCGTGGACTAAGCTGAGTTTATATTTTGCCCTTGGAAGTTAATTCCTAGTTTGCAGTCATGGGAGAAAAGCCGATCCCAATTCCCAGTGAAACACCAGCTTTTTGAGTCGCTTTGCTCACACGCGTTACCTGCCCACTCTTCATTTTTTGGACGAGAGCGCAGACATAAATGTCACGATTCTGGATTCCGGTCCCCTGTCCCGTCCGAGGACGTGCAAAGCGCCACTGCTCTCGGCCAGATCCCAGGAGAAACCGTCCGCCCCGCGCAGCTCCAGGGGGGACTGTCCCTTCCACAAACCTTTGCCTGGCTGCATCCAAACCTGGAGGGACAGATGTCCTAGCACGAGCTGTCTGCGCGCTCTGCTTTATGTCTGCGATGGGGAGATGCCCACACTGCAGAGGAAGCAAACCTTTCGGGGGTCAGCGTAATGCTAAAGATTAAGAAGCAAGATGCCTCCTGCTTTGCCAGCCTCTAGAATTCAGGTGTTTAATATTTTCCTGGCCTTTTTCCCCCATGATAAGGCAAAAAATGCTGCTACTGTCTTTTACAGCAAGAGCTGGGTTTCTAATGGAAGCGATTGATTTCAGTTGCTGGGGGCTTCCCCAAAATGACAAATACAAGTAGGCTCAATAAAACAAAACCAAGACCGCCACCACAAGCTGGGAACAGCAGTAGCGCAAAAAGCAAAATATAATCACAAAATGCTCTGTCTTCCCAAATACACAGCCTAATTCTGGAAACCTAAACCACTCTCTGACGTGCCTACCCAAGGATTACCGGGACCTTAATCCGATGGAGCCGACGAAGGACATTACCAGCTGCGCACGATCCAAGGGCTAACCGAAGCAGCAGCCCCCACTGCTGCCTGCCCAGGGCTGGGCTCTACCGCCAGCTCGCTGAGCGGTTCAAGGGCAGAGCAAGGTTTACGCTTCCCGGCTTTATAACGCAGCGTTTTCCTGCCCATTAGGAATCCTCAGGCCCTCGCAGATTTTGCAGTTCTGCTGCAAAGCCCACGTTTATGGGGGAGGGAATGAAGGGCAGGTCCTTGGCCTCAGCAACAGGATGCTTGAGCAGCGCGGTTTTGTTCGCCTGTTCTTGATACCTGTGCATTGCCACGAAAGAGCCGAGGAAGTTTCCACTTCATGTCCTTGCTGAAGTTATTCTGCTGCTGTTCAGCGTTTGGGAAACCCAGCTGGCAGGACCAGCCAGGTCATGTAAATGCCCGCGCCTCACCTGTAGGCACACCGTTTGATGAGGAAGGGGCACTGTCTTTAGGAGTCTTTTCCTTTCCTTTCCTTTTTTTAAGGGTGTGTTGTCCCCCGTTCCCCCCACCTTTTCTTTTTTTTAGAGATCACAGACAAGATCCTTTGTCAAAGAGTGACAGACACCGTCAGTGAGGGTTATGCACTCCTCCCCAAAACACAGGGGGGAAAAAAATCTCGGCAGCAGCATTACGATCAAAGTGAGAACTCCTTCCAATTTATACTTCCAAGAAAGGATAAAATGGTATGTTATAACAAAAGCCTTTAGTCTAGATCCCAGATCAGACACAATGATGAATGCTAGCCTAAAGGGCAACGTATTTGTAAGTTTTAAGTCTCTCGCAACACCAACTGTCCTGATTCATCCCCGTGATAAAGGCAGTTCCGAGAGCTATTTTACCATATGTATTATTTTCCAGAAGAGGAAGAAAAAATGTGGAATTGGCCCTCAATCTGCCACCCATCGGATTTATAAATGTTAGTAAAAGACCAATGCTAATGTCTTTAAACATTAATCTACCCGCTGCAGATTCTGCACGTCTCCCCTTTCGGCCTCCACCTGGTAGTTCTTCCACGCTAGGGGAAATAAAATGCGTTTTTGTGGTGTTTTGTTTTGTTTTGTTTTTTCCCCTTCATCTGTGGGATTTGCTTTGACTAAACCCATGAAAAGAAGAGAAAGGGCAGATGCTCCTGAACACATTACTGCCTGCTGTCAGTGCTTTGCCAGCTGAGTGGAAGGCACAAAGCTCTGATCCAGTGTTTATTTTTAAAGATGCAGCTTGCCTGATACAGACTCATTCTTCATGCCTTAGTTTCAGTGGAGAATCTGTCTGTTTGTTGGCTAACAGGACAAAGGCAAAGTTGGAAGGAAGGGAAAAGAAACGGTACACTCCACGCCAAAATAAAAGCATGATTTTCTAAACTGCGTTAGCCCAATCCCCCTTACTGCCTCTGGAGTTAACAGCAATGAGACCATGCAACCAATACAGAAGTGAGGAGGAAGAAAACATCTTTGGATGCGGTCCTCATCCCAGCTTCCTCAAATCGGCGGGCACAGTTTGCGCCCAAACCTCCCAAAGGCAGTGAACTGAGCACAACACGCCATCTGCGCTGCCCAGCCCTAACGGGGACCCAGGGCAGGGATGGGGACCATGACTTAGCAGCACCCTACCACGCTGGGAGAGAGGGGCAAGGGGAGAAAGGCTCAACCCCTCTGCTCGCCCGGCTTTCCAAAACCAGCCGGAGCCGCAGGAGCCCAACACCTCTGAAGTCCAAGAACAACTCTCTTACCAAGCACTTTGTAAATTTTATCACATATTTCTTAAAGTTGCAGTTGCCTTTTAAAACTAGATTGTCTTTAGTTTTTAATTAAGTCGTCACCTTTGTACAAAAACCCATAGGCCTTGAGGTTTAGATTGTCATTTTAAACAAAAGTAAAACGGTAAACGCCTTTTACATGCAACACCATTAGATATAATTAAGCAACGGGTAAAGCATACATCGTGCTATAAATGTCATTTAGTTTTACTGTTAAACTCATCAACATTTATCAAAACACTGCCTCAAGAAAGAACGAGACAGCTACGGCTAGTGACTTCAATTCGCTGCTGTCTTTGAAGCAGCATGCTCCAAGGCAAAACTGCAGCAAGAAAAACCTTCACATTTCCTATTTTCATCTTTTTGACTGAAATGTTAATTTTTCACTACGTTCCCATGTATGGCAGGATGGGCCATGTGTAACTATTGTGCACGGATGCTAGGGAAGGGACAGTCCTGGAGAAGCCCCACATGCAGGGCCGGGACGAGCAACCTCAGACAAAATCCTGCCGACGACCCCGCTGCCAGCGTTTCTGCCGGCTTAACGCCTGCGTGGCCAGCACTGCTCCATAAACCCATACGAAGAGAGGCAGAAGTGATTTACTGGACTTCGGTGAGCGTCTGCAGGAACCAGCATCTTTTGCTTTTGCTCAGTAGGATCCTGTTCTGTTCTAGCACCTTCTGCTTTCCCGCGCTCTCAAGCTACACCGCTCCGGCTGCCAACAGGGAGCATGACGTAAAACCAAAGCCCACAGCCAAGGGCCTTTATGGTGGTGGCAGGGTTGTCACCGCCACCTCCGCCACTGTCACAGCTCCGTGGCATATCGGGCTTGCCCAGCTTGGACGAGAGAAGCTACGTAATGGACACGCACCGCTCCCCACAGGCTTACTTCGGAGCGTGCTCCTGCTGCAGCAGGTAGGAAGTCTAAGATAAACGACATTTTTGCGTCTGCTTTCTGTTTAAGGGGGTGTTTCAGCTACCACCAAAGGGATGCGAACTGTAAAGAAAGAAAAACACAAGCAACGTGTGTTACCAGAGACCGCTGTGCCTGTTCTATTTTAAAATCTCAACATTTCTTGTCTTCTCCGGAGAAGCATTAAAACGTGCAAACTGAGCCCATTAGAAGCAATTTTCAATTTACTGCTCCTCCTTGATATTCACATGGTAAACACCAGCAGGTATCAGCTCCATCAATAAGGATCGCAGGCACCCAGTTGACTGTAAACTATGTCGAGCTCCCCGACTTTGCAGCTTTAGACAGAAGAAAAGGCAAAAACCAGAGATTTGAAATTGATGTTTCATCATTACCCATCATTAAGAAATTACACTGTTGTACAATTTCAGAAGTAGCAAGGAGTGAGTGCTGAATGTTTCTGCAAGGATTTATTAATTCTCCCTTTCTGCAGCTGTGTAAAGGAGCGGTTGTAAGCAGGTGAGGTCCTCCTCCTCTTTTTTCCCCCTGCCGCCCTGATCTGCCTGGCATTACAGCTCTGCAGCAGAAGCAACTGTCTCTTTGCTCAAACGTCCCCTTCGCACCCGTGTTGGCAAGGCAACAGGCATCGCAGGGCTTCGGGGAACTCACTCCCGCGTCTGTGCCCACAGAGGGGAGAAGGGAAGGACCGCAGCAATCAAGCAATGCTTTAAATACCCAAGTGTCGGCTTGCTTTGCATTTGTACCTTTTTAGAAAGATTTGAAGCTGTTCCCGGCATGGGGCTGCTGCAACGCTTACAAGGAAGAAGCCAGCAGCCAGTGACCGTTCAGAGCAGCTAGGGGAAACTGTTTGCAGCCCTTACTGGAAATCACAAACACTAGTATTATAATCAGGCTTTTGCCAGGACTCGAGCAATTGCTACCCCAGCCATTTTGCTTATGCAGTTGCCCATGCTGCCTATCTTTTGACAGCCATTTCTGATAGGAACACATGCTGTGGATAGCAATGGCCATGAAGCAAAAGTGGTATTAGAAAGGACCTGAGAACAGCGAGAGCCACAAGGTGCTTGCCATCTTTGGGAAAAAAAATGAAAACCGGTGAAAATGTCCAAGGAACTTGTTCTTCCCCCACTTGTTTTGCCCTTCTGGTTCTCAAGCAAGTTTTTCCCACTCCTTACCGCAGTGTTTTCCCATGCTGGTGGGAAGCCCTCGGCCGGCAGTCCTTGCAAGGGATGTCCTTCAGTAGAGCGCAGACAGGGAGGGCAGCAGGAGGACACACTTTCTGTGCTGCTCATTTGCCACATGGTTAAGCTCAAAGAGCAGGCTTCAGAGATGAAAGGAGTTCAGTCAGTATAATTTGTACCCCCTCCCAGCAATCCTCCTCTTGCCCACCCTGCAGCATGAGGACTACTAGCAGATAAAATGCCTGTCTTCCAGCCCACTAAATTGCCTTTAAAAAGGAGAGGGGTACAGATTTACCGTTAGAGCTAGCTAGACGTACAGCCAGAGATCTCGGAAACGGACACCATATCCTAGCACCAATCCTCCAGGTCACCTTGTTTTAAAATTGTGTGCAAATACAGAGAGACCACTCTACTAAAAATCTATCTTCTTAACTGCTTGAAACTGAATTTAAAATGCATGTATGCAGCACTCCTATCTGTTCACTATTCTGAGTTTCTCCTTTGGCCTTATGATAAAAGAATGCAGGAAATTATAACCGACCTTCCCCCCAGCCCGGAAAAGGGAATTAATTACTGCAAGCACAAAGTCAGCGCTATTCCAATAAACCAATGCAATCCATTCAAGCGCTGAAAAGCAAGGAAAACATCCTAGAGGCTTGATACCTTGCTAGCCATTCATATCATGTACCACCGTGGATATTACAGAACAGCTGTGCCCAGGACTATCACAAAGCCAACATTATCTCTACCGTTATTAGAATTAAATAAAGCCTCTCCTTCCCCGCATGCAGCACCAATGTGGCCAGGATTACAAAGCAACCTCAAAAAACCTGCAGCTTCTTGCCGTGCCTGGCTTCACGGTAGGGTTTACTTCTTTTAGCCAGGATTAGATGATCGCAAGGAATAGCAACAAAGTTCCTCGATGTGACAGGACGCAAATACGTGCTCAGCGCCACCTAAAGCCGCCTGGTGCTGCGGATCAGCTCTCGCAAACGCTCTCGAGAAGCCCGGCATGGGCACGAGAGAGGGATGCTCAGTTGGAGGGATTCACTGGTCGCTCACGTGCAAACACCGGCTTTTCAACCCGGGGTCGTGTTGAGGTCCTGCTTTCTCCTCGCTGCTGCTCTTCCCCTTCCTCCCTGCTAAGTCCCACTTTCTCTGGCACAAGCCTGGGTAGCACCAGCAGCCAGAAGAACCTGATAAACTGCTTTTTTGCTGCAGTTTTGCACAAAAGCGCTCGCTCCTGCCAGGACTGCCCAAGAGGGAGCGGCCTCTTTGCCCTGCAGGTTTCATGAATCCCCAGGTCAAACTGTTCAGATCACACAGTACAAAGCTTGCATTGACTATTGCTGTTGAGGTGGGGATCCTGCATGGGGGTCTGGGCTAGAGAGAGCAATCTCTAGCAGCCATTCAAAGGAAGCAAGCAGATAGCAGTACATAAATGGCCTCCCCTCTTTTTATTTGTAAATACAGTAATTGTATTATTTCAAAATCACACCCTCTCGCAGCTTATCTTCATCTTCCGATCATCAAAGCTAAGCACACTCCAATGGTTCTGCTGACATGTCACAAGAGAGGCACGAGACCTTTTACAGATGTTGCCAACAGCAGCTGAAAATCTACTAGACATTTGCTTAGCATTTCTTGAAAGAACAATTTAAATTATACACATTCTTCACAATTCTTTCCTCAAACCCCAACAGTTTGAAGAGATCTGCCTTTTTCTGCCAACTTTTAATGAACTGTAGGACTGGCCCTCTCGTACTTAGCACATCAAGGGTAGAATATTTAAAAACGAGACTCATTTTCAAAGGAAGTACTCTACAATAAATAACTCAGCAGCATGGTTGTGAAAGTCTAAGTTTTCAGCAGTTGACTGTTTTATTCAGGAGCTGTGCTTGCATCCGAGAGCAAGAGCAATTCCCCCCCTTAATCACTTGCATTTAAAAACACTTTTTAAGACCCCGCTAACTTATAGTAACGTCTGTCAAGAACACCCTTCCTTAAAATCCAGAAACCCCAACCCTTCAGGAACACTGCTGCCAACAAACTGTATGATGCACCATATTTTGGAGCTACAAACACTAAGTACAATTCATTGTGGGCATTTTTCTAGCAAGTCACTGAAATTACAGTCTGGCTCAATCTGGCTTTTAAAAGCATTTTATAAAATCTAAAATGGCTTTTGCTGAAATGCCACTTGGGTAGCTTCTGTACAGAAGTTGGTTTTGGTTTGGGGTTTTGGTTTTTTTTTTCCAAACCTGCCAGGGATGCATGTTACTGAAGTATTTTTCAGTAAGGTAGTCTGGCTGTTAGCTGGAAGAGTTACACCGGTTTGCAGGTACCATACATCACCGAATCCTTGCAAGACGCTCACAGGGTTCCGCCTCCAAAGTTACGTTAATAACTCACCCAGACTTGAGCAACACCATCCTCTCTGCAACAAGTGCAAGGTGCCAGTGCAACTCCTCTCAGCAGCTCACTTGAAATGCATTACCGTGGAATAACAATCCCGTGCATGGAATTTAAGCTCGGTTGATGAGACAAAACACTCTGGTTCTGTGGAAAAACACTTTGACACAGACACCATATGCTTAACACTGAAAATGAGCTAGGCCACTTCAACCAGGAAAATTTCGTTTTCCTACTGCGTGTATTTAATTTGGGAGCAGCTCGTCTTCCTGTCACTGTCCTGAATACGGAGATCTAAACAGTGTGCCTGGAAATGGATCAGCGAGCATGTGCTTTTCTCTGGCTGGGGATGAATTATCCTTTACCTGCTACCCAGAGACAGCCACAAGCAGCCTTTGCAGGTTGATGAATGGCTTTTTAGTTTGGGTTGCATTACGAGAACAAAACAAACCATCATGAATCATAAGGTTTTATGGGTATGCTGTTTCGAATAATTTCCTAAAAAAAACGAATTACATTCTGCTCATTAGCAAACCTTGCTGCACAAAGCGAAGGATTTTGAGAGTGCACAGCAAGCCGATTACACAGAGGTTACACGACCAGGATGTTTGTGAGTGCTAGTTTGCAGGATGGGAAACATTGATCCCCCAAAGCCTTGTACCAGACATCTTCAAAGTGAAATTGGGAGTTTGCATTCATTTACCCCGAGTACCACAGTGGCCTGTAGAGCTAGAAGGACGCACAACATTATTATGGAAGCAGTACTGCTGCTGTTATTTCAGACTGAACCGCAATATACGCTGTACCTGTCGTCTTACTCAAAATCCCAGCGGGATGAGTTTTTCATGCTGGCTCAGAAGGTTTTTTGGTTTGTTTTCTAAACAAACATCAGCAAAATGTGCTCTGATAGGCAAGTTACCCACGTAGATGCAAACATGCCCGTCTCGGGGTAGACCCGGCAATAATGAACTGCAGAAGCCAAAGGGATTTTTATTCACGCTTCACTTCTTGTTTGGTACCTACCAAACTCTAAATAAAACATTTAGAAGAAGCAAGCTTTAAAATACCTAAGTACAAACTCAGGGTCATCAGTAGGTATACACAACAGGAGGGTTGTTTATTTACGAAATCTACGTTTTTTAATACACTTTCTCACCTGGAAGCATCCTGCTATTCCACCAGCCACACACTTACATCAACTTTGCATTTCTGCTCGGCATTATCTGTGAATGGGAGTTGGAACCCAGTAATGTCAAGCCCAGCTATTTGCAGAGCTCCCGCATTACTCTAAGCTGCAAGATTTTCCAGCTGGTCCTGACTGATTTGAAACAAGAAGGTTTTGGTGCTTCGGGGGACTGGACTCTACCTCTGAGCAGCATCCAAGGCATGGCTTGCATGTGGGGTAGCCCGGCTGCCTTCACCCTGTGTCTTTGACAGCCGCATCCCAACGCTTTCTGGCAGGGTGGAGAACGGCTAGTTTGGTGCACGCTAATAAGCCGAATGGGACCTTTGCCACGCGGCATGGAGGACAGCCACCAGCCTACGTGACGTGGTGCCCATCGCTGGCGTTCAGCCTCTACTCGTTATCCTGCGTGCTGCTTTCCAAAGACCTGCGGGGGTGGGGGTGTTAGGCAATAAAGAGCTCTGCTGTCTCCTACCACGTCACAGCTAATGAGGATAGTGCTGGACGCAGAGAAAGCAAACCTCCTTCCAAACTACTGTGTGACCATTTTCCTATGATGAGACCTGCTCAACTGAGAAAACGACTCGCCGTACTTTTCTGGTCAGAGAAATGCTCAATCGTGACTCATGCCCATCGCCAAAAAATCATTAACGGCGAAATCCAAAAGAGCTGCAGCTTCTCAGCCATTTTCCCTTGCTACCACCACCCTCCCCCCCGGCGGGAGCTTGGGAGGCACAACCAGAGCTAGAGGGAACATTTCAAATGGTGATCCCAATTAGCAAGCCCACATCTATTCATGTTAAAAGGTTTTGCAGCTTTCATTGAAAGTTTTGCTTTTGTCTTCCCGTCGTCCCTTCCCAAAGTAAGGGCTCATTACTGATGTAGACCAGTTTTGTAATTGGTTGGGAATGCGGTTCTCGGCACAATACCCCGGAGAGGCTGCTTTATGAGGTCTCCTAATACTACTGAAGAATGCCGTGAAAACCCCAAACCCAGATGTCTGGCTCAAAACCAGGAAACTTGGCTGGCCTGCTGAGATTTCCACTGCGCTGACATTGTACTGCTGCAGCACTGCCAAAGCATTGTACTTATGTAAGGGCGGCATACACAAATGAATACTGTAAAATAAAGAGCGTAATCGCTACTGCGTTCTGCCAGCTCTGCTCGCAGGAAACAAGCGGTTTGGCTTTCTGCAATAGTCCTTTACCAGCACTGAACTGCAGCTTTCTGCAGGTGAGGCCGTGCCGTCTTACCACAAAAGGGAGACCATTCTTCTTAAGAAAAGGTATAGATAATGCACACGCTCATGCCTCCTAACGTCACTTTGATGTATCAGACCTCAATGCACCATTTAGCAAAAGACAATGCTCTGAGACTCTGAGCATTGCTCTCCAAATGCATTATTACCGTTTCCAGATTTTTGCACGCAGTCTTTGCTGTTTCATAGCTCCTATAGGAACTAGGAAGACATTCAGCATCTTCACTTAAAACGTTTTGCCCAAGTAGAAACGTGAAGGCGTCTTTTGTCCACAGAGAATGAGCAGTCGGAGCATCTTACAATAGGACAGGGTCAGTAAACAGCCTGCTGATGGGAAACTGGCTGTCAGGGCTAACACCCAGATGGAGCTGAAACTGGGGCAGATTGGGCAGCGTTGCATGCCTCCTCCTTCGCCAGTGTCAGAGTCATCAAAGCTAAAGGGCAGCCTGTCAGCTCTTTGTCCCCGGAGACCAATAGGTATTAAATCCATCATGGGCGAGCACATCGGCTTCGTGGAGATAAGTAACGGCAAACTTCGCAAACCAGAGAAACAGGTCAGAAAACGGTCTGAGAACCACGGCGAGAGAATTACTCGTGGATTGACATCCCCCCCAGTAATGGTCAACAAAACAATACAGTGGAATCATCCACGTTAATTGCTCTCACATGGTTTAGAGCACAGTTTGGATCGAAGCCACATCTTCCAGTTTCTGCTTGAACTGGAAGATAAGGGATGACCAAGGGCAATGAGAGGAGACATCACAGGAAAAGCACCTATTTCTCTGCAACACATTTTCACCCTGTCAGAAACACACTCCTGTCTGACCGTTCAGGACAGCCATAGATCGACTGTATGATACAACCGGCAGAACATACAGCATCGGAGAGTCTTGCTACAGGAATTTAAATACTAAGGGTGTCTACAGTCGCATCGCTTCAGTGCCAAAAGCACTCTAGGAACATAAAATAAACACAGTGAAAGCCTCTTAGCAAGGCTGCCAAGCTGGAAAAGCCAGCCCTCCATTTAATTAACGGAGCCATGCAGTAGCAGGGAGCTTCCTCTGCACGTCTGCAGGATGCATCAGCCCACCTGAAGAAAATGGAACTGCTGTCCACCACAAATAAAAGGATTTTTCTTAGGTCAGCACATCTGCTACTGCTGGTATTTTTGCCACTTGTGCTGCAGTTTCCTGAAATCCCCTGCTCCCAGGAGTCCCGCTGCCCACCAGAGCTGGAAGCAGGGGGCAGAAAAAACAATGTGCAGCTGTGGATTTGGCAAAAAAAACCCCCACTCCATACAGTAGCGCTGCAAGGCTTAGGAAGCTAAGAGGATGTACAGATGCCCACAGCAACAAGTGAAGCAGTTGGTCAGCTAGTATGAATCAACACAACCCACGCAAAATGTGCTGATGCATCACAGACACAGCATGCCACCTGCAACGTGCAGGGCCTCTCCAATCCACCTCTCACTGGCCTCAAAAAGCACCTCCTCAGCGGCACGCGAGGTAAAAAAGCATCTCCTGGGTCAGGGTGCAACGTCAACCTCTCTGAGCCTTCTCTACTGTCCCATGGGGCAGGAGCACTTCAAGCCTGGCAACGAAATGAAAAAAGAATAAAGTAGAATTGCTAGAAAAAAGAAGGTACAGAAAGTCCTTGGGGTGAGGCTCCAGACCACAGAAAATGTACCTTTTTACTCATTTGAAACAAATCTGAATTTTCCTTCTTCATCAGCTAAGATCCCATCGTTGCATCCCTTCCTTCCCCAGAGGGGGGTTTGCAGAAAGGAACGTTTTCTGGAAATAACACCCATGGCGTTTGAAAGATAGTCTTTCTATGAGAAAGAAATTTTGGATTGGGTTGCTAAAAGCATCAGCCTGCTTATCAATCTAAGAGCAGCATCTTTAAAGGTCACAAGTGGAAAAAAAAATCAGAGACTCATTCTAATTCCTCACAAACAGGAGCTCGTTTTTCACAAATCCACCCTGCCGTGCTCAGTAACATGACCTTTCACTTACAAAGAGAACAGCGGATTTCTGTCTCTCATGTGTTAACCTCCCTTCTTTTCCATAAATTAAACAGATATGGCTTGATACCACCATAACATGCTTTTCCAGTAGACCCCTAAAGTTTCCACAAGCTGTTTCGGTTTTGGTATTGCTGAGGGTCTTGAGCCCACGCAATCCTGGCCAAACAGAAAAAAGCAAACCTTCAATGAAAAATGCAGATGCACAAAGTCTATGGGCAAAAAACCTGACCATTAACCGCCCAGAGGTTTAACATGGCATGGGCAAAAAGGAAGGTGCTTTAGAACAGCCATGTGCCTTTCTGTGTATAACCACAGAAGTCCTGGATGCCAATCCAATCGTCATTTCGTGTTTGTTAATACATTACCAGGATGATATGGGCTTCTTGGAACAGGAATTTTTAATGGTTCCTGGTATATATGAAGACAATACAAAGCAAGGAAACTTGACAATGAGAACAAGACCTGTCCTCTCAAAACCTTTCAGTTTTTCAACATCTACCAAAAAAACTCAAATCAAAACTGGAGTCAAGTTGGAAAATATGTGGAAGAGGAGCCGGGTACAATTTGGAGGACAGAGCTATTTGTGGAGTCCTCCAGGGAGATTGTAGCATGCCTTTTTTTCATTCCTAGTCCATTTTAACCAATCCAGGCTGCAAAACCCAAACCAGAAGCAGCCCAAAAAGCTGGAGTCACTTTTGGGGCGGAGGTGCTAACCGGTGTTCCCATCCAAGGAGGCAAAGGAACAGTTATCACCTCCTATGATATAGTACACCCACAAACAGGCTTAACGTGATTTGCTTGGAAAGCCACGTATTTAACATAGTTGTTACATTTTGGCAGCTAAAAAAGTTGGCAATACAAATATAGGTTGATCTTATACTTTTGTACTTACTCATAATGATCTTTATTGGTTGCGTGATCTTTGCCTACTTGTTTGCACTGCTTCATCTCTTTTACAGGAGCAGAACACACGACATTTACCACTGCTGCTTTGCAATTATCTCTTATTTTAGCTGAAGGTATCTGAAATGTCAGCATGGGATTCCACCCCCACCCATTGCTGCCCAACTTCATTTTGGCCAGAAACACTCATGCATCTCCACCCTGCCTTGCAATTTCTCCTGCGTGGCAGATTGGCTTGAAAAGGAGCTCACGCTGTCCTAGAAACCATCCTTCGGTGTGGAGATGATCAAAGGTGTGCTCCCGAAAGATGAGAGAACCTTCACTGTCCCCTGGCAAACTTTTTATTCCAGGTCAGCGCATACCCGGCTGGACACTCAGTGGAGTACCCAAAGTGAAGCTTTGGCTGTTCATCTCGCACGCATGTGAGGGAGACCAAAGAGAAGAGTAACTGTCACACTATCCTGTGTGCTCTGCGGGTCTGGTGTGAACATTATGCACGCTTTTTCCCGCTCCGACATGTACTGTCATCATGCGACTAATACCAGTACGATTTGCCAATTTATAAGGCATTGCAGGAGCAGCACGCAGGGCTGCTGACTTCTGATGACTGCCACAAGCGTGACAACAGGATTTGACTATTAGCCATGAGGTCAATTGGCTTCCCGTGAGCTGAGTCAGATCCTTCCTACCACGTAAACCTCCAGAAGGACTCCTTCAACTTACATTTTTTTAATGTCAACCTCTCACAAAGTTACAGGAACTTGAGACTCGCTAGAGACCGCGTTTCGGCCAGGTCCCTGCTATAAAAACAGAAGTGCTGCAGTAACGAGAATAAAAAGTGCCCAAGTAGTCCAACAGAGACAGGGTTATAATACATGAGTGTGTTTCTCCAGGACTCCTGCTCTATAGCTGACCTCCACTGGGCATCTCCCGCTTGAGGGTCTGCGGTACCTGTGAGTGACAAGGAGAAACAGCAAGGCAGCAGAGACAGACACACCTACAACCACAGCTATCTGTTTGAAGTAATTAAAAGGCAGACAGACAGACAGACGTTCAGTTCCACGGTAAGAAACAAGACAGTGCAAAAGGATCGCTTTGATCCCTTTACAGGTTGATGTAACAGAGCCCTAAGCATCCGTGATTGCTTCTGTCTGCTTCCGTCTCCGGCAAATGTTCAATATAAGAACAACAGGGGAACAGATACAAAACTGGCAGAGAACGCAATCGTGCGAAGCAGCGTAGACCGGCAGGTTGCAGGGCCGATGCTGTCCTGGTCCCTCCCAGTTCTGCCGGCGAGCAGGTTCTGTACAAATATCCCATATTCCTCCTATTGCCAAAAATGGGAAACTAGCAGCAGCCTTCCCTCGATCATCCTCCCAGAGGAGGGCGGTGAGTGGGTTCTGCTGAGCTATCAGGACCAACACTATTCGAGTGTTTACGAGTGATGAGATTAAAGCTCAAGGCAGTGCGTAAGGGGGCTGTGGGAGGAGAATAGCTAGCATTTGCATCAAGTTTTGTGAGCTCTCGAAAGAGACCTGGCAGATGACCACGTTTCTCTCCACCCCCAGTCTTTGGGTGGCGAGTTGAAGATGAGTCAAAGGCTGCGGTCAGAGGCGAGCATCTCGTGTAACGCCCGTACTCAGCTGAGATGGACCAGCAACATCATCTTTCCCGAGTCATCGGGCGACCTCATCTCAAGACCTAATTCTGTTCTGTATGTTCATGAATTATTGATGGCTGCTGCTGTATCAATAATAGGCAGGCAAAGCAGATCAGAAGCAGTCCGCGCTTCGTGAAAAGGAGAAAGCAACACCGGAAAACTCAGTACGAGAAGAGAAAAAGTCTCACTTTACGACTTTCAGTGTAGTTGTGTATTTCCAGCAACTCCCTTCATCCATATCTTTATCACCATTATATCAGCTCTGTGCTTTTAATTCTAACTTTGTCTGGAAAATATTTCTGTGAACAGCCTTTGTTCACCACCCACCACTGCAAGGCTGTTGCCAGCTCCCATAGCGGTATCGCAGACAGCATGTGCCTGATGAAGAGAATGGCATGTACCTGTCAGTCTTTGTAAGAGAAGCTATTTCTGGCTTGGATTTACATGCACAGCCTCCTGCATATGGCTTGAAATCTCCATTTTAGAGAGGAATCTGATGTTACCTGAGTGCTGGCAGGTCAGGCTGTATCAGCATGCTGAGAGCAAGCGGACAGCACCAGGACGTCCATGGCTTGTGTTGGAAAGGGCTAACTGCAACGCTCAGCTCACGGCTCATTTCTTCATAGATTTAATTAACTCAAAAGGCTTTCCTCTTTGTGCTTGCAAAAAAGTATTTCCCATCTTAAACTAGGGATAATAAGGGCAGTAGAGCTAAATCTCCAATCGATTTAGAGACACCGCAATGCTTAAGGAGAGCTGATGAGAAACTAAATAAAAATGCTCTTTTGTGTTCAGACCCGTTACGCTCAGACGTTTCGATTCTCTTTTGTACTTCAGAGCTCCAGCACAACGGTCCGTCCCGGGGAAGCCTTCTGCACCAGACTTTTCGATGTACCTTCCCGAAACATGGCCTTCAATGGCTAAACACCGCACAGAGAAACACAACCGCTCACCCACGCCTGCTCAAAGAAAGTCTAAGGACAAATACCTACTGCAAACCACACTCAGCTTATGCCGAGCCTCAGCCTTCCCCAGTTACTAAAAATAAAGATCGAAAACACTAAAGATTTTGAAAATGGCAAAGGCCAAAAGTGAGCCAAGAAAGACTCCATACGTACATGTATCCCATCTGCATCGCATGCTAATGCAGCGCTGCTTCTATTGAGATCCAGAGCACCTGCCCACCCCGGCTTCAGGCGTGTTACCGTATAATTCACCGTCACATCCCCACACCGCTGCGGTCTGACAGGCTTCTCCTGAGGTGGGACTGCACAATGTGGCCTCAGCGAGCACAAGGCAGCCCTGGAAGTCCCCACACAGACTGAATTCGGCCTTTCTGATGGAGGTGGTGGCGAGCACTAGGACACGATCACTGCCACCTTCCCCAGAACGATTCTCTTCTGAAGATGGAAACAGACTCCTGTCTTGAATTGGCAATGCTTTAATGCAGGCAAAGGAAAAATTTGTTTGCGCATTTAAGCATGTGCAAAGCGTGCAGAAGGAATCAAAGCTGGCAAAAAATTAAAACACTTTAAAGCTACCTCTGTACAGAAGCAGTCAAATTCCTTTCTGACCAAAAAACATGATTTCAGATTAGCTACTCTAAGTGTACGGTAGATGCAAATTTAACAGTTTTATTTTTATCCCGGCTAAATTAGGTTATAAACAGGGAAACGAACATCTCAGCTGCTCCAGGAAGAAAAGTACCAGTTTTGTATCAAGTGAAAATTTCTGAAAATACGTTATTGCAAGAAGCTGTACGGGACTCTGACAGAAACGCAAGCATTCACAACAGTTTTTTTTCCCTGCCTGAATGGTTTTTTCCACGTAGAAAAACACCGTTGGCTTGGTTTATATTTGACCATTTTTTTCTACAGGATATATTCACCGAAGAGAGCTGCTTAACAAGGTGCCCCATTCAGCACCTGCAATGTCCTGGGTTCCCCATCGCACATTGCACTGACATGCCTTCAGGATGCTAACATAGGGGAGAACAGTCAAGAGGCAGATACACACTAACGTACGCAAGAGAAGCTTAGATCTGGAGACCCCGAACCAAAGGACAAGAGCACCTTCATGCCTGGGCAGTGAGAAGATGATCCAGAGCTCAGGCACAAGGGATAAGCTTGAGATGTCTGTTCTTGCCTGCCTGAAGGAGGCTAACAGACATTTGCAGGGACCAAACTGCCATGCTGAAACTGCGACTCAATTCTGGGATTAGACACTATCGGAGCAGAGTGCACAAATGTGCTGCCTTGCTCAGCCCCTGCCAGCCCAGGCAGGAGTCACATCGAAGGCTCAGCTTTCCCAGGCACTATAATGCTTGAGAAACGAGAGCAGATGATGCCATTTTACATTTAGGTATCACTTGAAGCCTTTCTGACACCCAGTTAAAACAGTCTTCAGCCCCCAAAGCAAATGTTAAAAGCATAGATAGCAACAGCAAAGTCAACTTGATCTCCTTCTCTGGTGTCTCATCGCTTTCCATCACAATTGTCCAGTCAAGGCGTCTCGGCTGCAAAGCCCACCCTCACTCTTACTGTAATTTTGGCTACCACACGGTCTGCGATGGCCTGATCGCAAACTCCTCCTGTTCAAACACCCGGTAAGATAAAACCGTAACACTGACCTCAACGCAACCTGGATGCCTCACTGGTATCTCCGCTCACAGTGTGCATAGGCAGGCCAAGCTCCCGAAAGCCACACCGCTCTGCACTGACCACAAGACCTCTCTAAGCAGATTTATGGTGAAACTGCCAACTGCCGGGTGGGGAGGCACCGCTGCGGCAGCTGGGGCCGGGGGAGAACAGCAGCCCCTGCTAGGATACGCGAATGCACGGGGAAGACCTACACAGCTAAAAGCCTTCTTTGCTTGAAGCAAACATGTTATAGATGGCGGAAATAAAAGCCCCTGCCCTTGCTAACCATTGACTTGCAGCTAAGAATCACAACTGGCAAGCCAGAGAGCTGTGAGAAAAGGTGATGTCTGTTGGGAATCTGAAGAGAGCCGATGTGGTCGCTTCCATGGGTTTCCCTTGGAGATACAATGCAGCAGGAGTTACAGAGCTAGCAGGGTTGGTATTCGAAGGCGTCTCCCATCCGCAGGATGCTGCGCAACCCTTTAATGATGGAAAGGGAGAAGATGTGTTTTTTCACGCTACAGCTAAATAGTAGTAAAAATACAACCTTGAAAAAGCCAAGATGCCCATGTTATGAAACAAGGAAAAAATTCTCTCACAGAATAAAGATTCCCATTTTATGGAGCTATCATAACTTTGCGTCCACCCAAGCTTAGTCCCGTGGCTCACGTGTGGCCCTGCAGGGCACGATGTCAACTCCTATTTTAAGAAGGACTCCTACACACGTATGCATCACATTCAAAACCCATTCCCAGCCGCAGTGCTTCTCGGTGCAGGACTCGAGGACACCTGGAGCGAGGCAGCCCCAGGACGGCACAGCTGAGCAACGGTGTGTGATGCACTGCCTTCGAGGTACTGACATCCATGGTCACGGCCCACTGGCAGCACTGAGCAAACATAGCAAGAGACCTCAAAGCAACAGTGACTTGGCGTGAGCACTGCCGCCTCCTCGCCTGGGAGTCGTGCAGTCCCTTCCCTCGGTTTCCTTACAGATACTCATGTTTTCACCAGACTTCATCAACATAATGAACAAAATAGGCTTTTAAAAAAAATCAGCCCTTCCAACGTACAAGGCAAGAGATGACATTAGCAGTGCCAGCGGCATGTCGATTATGGGCTAACACAAGCACTGCAAGTAGAACTTCAGGTTGCTTCAATTTCCACTTGGGCAAGTGCCTTCAAAAAGTTTCCACCCTAGGAAAAGTAATGACTTTTGGTTTTTTTAGCACAGTAATAATTCTCTGCTCCATTTCCACAAGAGCTACTTCTGTTTAGTAATGGCTATAAACTCTGATCCTTACCAGAATTTGCTGGCTTACCCACACCAGCTTCATTTCAGGATGAAAGCCGCAAAGGTGAAAGAGTTTCCCAACTGAAATCGTGAGACCAGCCTCAAAAATAGCATTGTGTTAACTCCAGTAGTCAGTGAAAAACCTTAAAAGGAATTTAGTTTATGTGAACTCTTTGAATCAAATGACTTCACTTTTTATCACCTCAAGTAAGACTGAGTAGCAATAGAAAACTCTTTCAAATGCAGTAAAAAAAAAAAGTCCAGAGTGAGATTCTGGATGATTTTTAGTGCACTTCATTTGAGTCAGATGTTTCAATATCAGAGCTGGAACATCCTTAAAGTAATTGCCAGCTTTTCCTCCCTTTTTAAAAAGGAGGTGGAAATCATGCAGTCATTCAAACGGTACAAGGGGTAATGTTAAATAGAGGACAATTTACTTTCCATACCTTTATAAAACTGTAAAAACAACAGTTGAATCTACAAGTGCTGTGCTCACACACCAGGTTATCGCAGGGGAAATGAGCACAGCCTGGTGACGTTGTCCTGGCTCAAGCGTGTTCCTCTCCTGCCTGTGACAGCACTTTCTGTGCGGCTGGTTTTACTGTTCCACACAGAACTGGCTCCCACCTTCCTGAAAAGGCCAGAGGCCACTGCAGAGGGGCAGGGCTGCCATTCCTCAAAGTACGCACGCAACTGCGCGTAATATAGGTATCTTTTTCTTATTACGACACCAAAAATGGTTGAAACCTAGCTGTATGCATAGAAGGTGCTTTTGAAAGCCAGGGACTCCCCGATTTCTATCCAGAGGAGAGCTTTAAGACATCCTTTTACCAAACTAATCTGCATTTATGGAGCAGCTGGTGTTTCTGGGACAACCCGGTACTGGGCAGCTGTTTGTCACCGCTGCACACCCAGATGATGCCCAGCTTCCCGAGCGGTTAATCCCGGGAACGTCAGCAGCTCACACAGGAATAATTTATTCTTTCTTCTATTCCAGCTGGGACTGCTCTTTCAGCCCTCAACATCACAAAATGTTTACAGGCTGGAAGAGGAATCATCCACCGGTTTTAAACCGGAGAATGGCAACAAAACCAAATAAACCCGACTTTCTGCTGCTGAGGCAAGAGCGGATGCTGATCAGCACCAGGAACACTGCATGGCGAACACGGAGGTCGTTGATGATTCCTTGTTCTTTCCCGCAGGCAGAGAAGAACCCGGCGGGCAGCTGGGCAGGGTATGCGCGCAGAACAAATAATTAGGTTTGAGCATTCCTTCCCCTGTGGAAGCCGAAAAGTGGATTCCGGGGTAAGAAAAGAGGAATAAGGGCATCCCTGGGGCCAGGGAGCCGTCGCCAGCACGGCCACCCCCCCTGCTGGGAGCATCCCCCTGCACCGAGCAGCGCCAGGGAGGCTTTCGTAAGGGATCTGCCGGATAACACCTCCGCTTTCTATAGGAGACTGACCGAGTCTACAGGGATATTACGTGCAAATTGTCTGGTTAGAATAATAAAATAGCAGGTTCCCTTTATAATGTCAGATGGCACAACACGTTCATTTGTGATCCAAGCCTTCGATTTAAAGGAGGAAGAAAGGATCCTCGCCTGCCTGGAGATAAACTTAAGTAAATAATGTTTGCCATCAACTCCAAATGAAGAATGACAGTTAAATTTTATAATCATCTTCACAGCTCCAGGACTTACTTTATATTTTCTCAGGCTCATGACCCAGGGGTTGTCATAGCAACTAGGAAATCCTACCTTATCAGCCTCTTACATTTACATTCCTTACGGCTGCTTCCCTTTATGAATTAAATCCATCACGGTCTTCTATTCTCCAAATAAGAAGTTCTTAGGATTATCTCGCAGAAACAAGGATCAAATGCTTTGATTGAAACACTATGCAAAAGCTAATTCACTGGTGGTTTTCTTTAAGGGAAGATTGACTGTGCTGCAAATAAATGGCTCCCATCCAAGTTTGCAGTTGGCAGCCTCTCTCAAAAAAAAGTTGGGAGAGCAAACGCGGGTTTTGCAGTATGTACATGTTGGTCGAAAACATTTCTACATCTGTATAGCAAGAAGAGTATCTGCTTGGCTGAGAGGTCGGCAGATGAAGAGCTTCCAGGGCACCAATAAGGTCACCCACCGTAAGTGCGTGTTTACGTGCAATTATAATTACGGTATTATAACCTACAGTACGATTACAGCTATGCAAGTCCTCCCTGTTGTGCTCAGGGCTATCATTGGGTGGAGCAGGTGTTGAGCCCAAGCACAGCATCACCGCGAGGCAGGCAGGACCGGACTGGGGGGAAGCTTTGCTGTGCACGCAGATGAGCGGCAAAGCTGCAAAAGGGGGCAAATCCTGCACATGTCCCTGCTCTTCGTGCCTTTAATATGTAAAGCCCCAGCTGCACGGTTACCTAAGCAGACCTTCTGATTCAGTTCGTTATCTCCTGTACCTCGACTGCTTTATGTGGGTTTTCTTAAAAAAAACAGTTTAAGAATTATACAGCTGTTTTCTCAAGCATGAAGAAAATGAATCCCTGAAAGCCAATTAGCTCTCAGACAGCCCAGCTCCGGGGCTCAGCATCCCGTCAGCCAGGGAAACACACCCATATGCGGCCCCTGCTCATCGAGGGCATCCCAGCTCCCGGCCCATTCCAGCGAGCGATCCAACTTCTGTATTTCATTTACAGAAAGGAACACAAATTCAGCACTCCAGAGAAAGAAATCTAAATAAACCACCAAATACATGTACGTCCATCAAGCACGGGGTGAGTTTCGGACATTTACCAGAGCCCATATATTCAAGCGGCACGCATCAAGAAATACAAATGTCGTTGCACGTGCGTGTTGGCTTACAGATGCCAAGACAATCAGCCTGGGTATCTGTTTAGTTGCCCTAAATACACAGCTAAGTATGGCACTTGCGTTCAAAGACAAGATGTCATTAGGAAACAACAGAACCTCTGTTATGCAGGCTTGGGGGAGGGGCGTGAGACCAGTGAATTGCTTAAATTCGATTCCTCTGCATTCGATGGGCCCAGAGTCAGAGCACAGTTAAGTATTCACACAGAGCAGCAGCAACAACGCTCATCTCCATCCTAAACAATACAGAAATAAAATAAACTTTAATTCCCAGAATGTTTTCTGCAGGAGTCTTTTGATTAACAGAACTCTTATAAACTGTAATGAATTTCATAAAGGCAACTCTACAGTTACAGACCTACAGGCATCAAGAGTTTAATTTAGTTAATGTACTTTTTATTCATTATTGGTCCTCCACAAGAAGCTGATCACCAACTTCTAGAGTGCATTGCTTAATTATCCATGCTGCACTTCTTCAAATGAGAACTATTTAAGTTGTCTGTCAATACAGCACGCAGGGCGGCGGCTATGATCGATTGATGCAGTGAGAGCAATGCAGCTGGAATGCCAAAGACCAGCAGCAGCACCACACTGTTGGACTGAAAGACCTGTGGAGTATGCATGAAGCAAAACAATGTGAAACTCATCTCAAAGACTTAAAATCCTTTCTGGTTCCAGTGATAGCATCTTCTCTATTTGCAGATGGTGAGCCGACTCCAGAACTCTTCTTGCACGTGCTGTACATCTTAGTTTCAGTGCAAACAGCTCCTGAACGTCTTGACCGGGCAACTTTAAGCCAGAAGTACGTATGGGTTTTTGCTTTATCTCTTTCCTCCATATTGCTATAGGGAGGACAATGGAAATGTGCATTCCAGTCAACTGCCGGCTCCCTCAGTCCCTCAGGAAACGCGTGCTGAAATCAGAACTGGTCCCTCAAGAGCGCTGCTTACCTACACATACCTAATGAAGTTGAGATTTAGACTAGAACGCATTTGCACCGGTATCGCCTCAAAGTCAGCAACTCAATAAACACAAATTATGGTTCCTTCAACATACGTGAACGCAGATAAAAGCTGTATTTACAAGGAGAAAAAGCCCTAGGAAGCCCTAGGACTGACCTAGGACGCTGTTCTGCAGAGAGATCTCCCCCTCCGGACTGAAACTCTGCCCACTGACATCTTCATCAGCTGCAGGGTTTGACCGTCTTATCTTTCTGTTCTCAGTAATGGAAGCGATGCTGTATTTCAGGGAAAGCTATTACAATCTGATGGGTGGTTGAGGATCTGTGCATTTGGAGCCACGTCTGCAGGGATGGTGCACAACGATCTGCCTTTGGTTTCAGACAAGGGCAGTCTGAGCCCAGAAAATGCAGCGTATGGGACCTGGTGAGACTCTGCCTATCTGCCTTCTGGGCAGAACAAGGGCAGAGCAGGTGTGGGATTTGCCAGCGCTAGCCATTCGTTGGCATACCTTTACCAAGATATTCAAAATCAGCGGATCAATAATTCATTCTATCAGATGATAAAAGGTAATGCACTGTTTGAAGTCAAAGCTTAAACAAACTCCACTCCAGTTACAGCACTGCGAGGTCTTACAAATTTCAAGACGCTCAGTGCAATGGCGAAAGGCGGAAAGACGCAGTCAGAAGGGACGAATACATCCCTGCTCCGAAACCTCCCGATCCCTATTGGAACGGAAACTATTTACAGCTACAACTTAAGCCAGAAGCCCTTTGTAAAGGGACGCTAATTCAATATTAAGTAACATAAGTCAATATTCTTGTTTCCCCTTTCATCCTTTCAGCCAATATAAACTAATACAAATGATAATGACATGTCACCCATGACCTCTTAAAGGCACTCCTTATGTTAGCAGTCTAATATTTATTCTCCCCTTCAAGCAGATGGCTCAAGTTGAGTGAAAGTTTACTCTGGGCAAAGGAATACCAAAACTGCATCAGTGCAATCCTCCTAACATGCCCAGAACAGCAGAAGCACATTTTGACACCCCTTTTTAGGATTATATGCTGGGATTTTCAATACAAGCCAAATGCTTGGCTTTACCAGCCCAACCTGTAACTCAAGCATGCGGAGCAGGAACATGCAAAGCCAATCCCAAGGGGACCGGATCAGCTTTGCCGCCATTTCTGGACCGTCTGCCGAAGGTGTGTCAGAGCTGGAAATACGAAGGGCACTGTAGCAACCAGACACCGGCTTTCTAGACTTGTAAGAGGCAAAGGTAGCCTGCACCTCCTTGGGCTCCCCATCTGCCTTGAGTCATTTAGGAGAGCTTAAAAAGATAAGTATCTAAATAAAAATCTACATTCACAAACACCTCAGTAGCACAATAAGCACCAACTGTGAGATGCATGTGAAAGGGGAAAATCAAGTATCCCCGCCTTCTCCAACATCCACCGAGGATCACAAATTCTTTTGCAAAGCCGGTAGCCACAATAGCGGCTTGTTCTTCGCATAAAAGGCCACAACAGCGCACAAGAAACCCTGCTGATACTTAAAAGGCATGGATCCAAGGTCAGCCAGGCTCAGAGCCAAGGCTCCAGCAATAAACCATCAGATCTGTTCTGAAGTGGGGAAAGTAAAAGACCTTTTAATTGTAGAGCTCTAGAAGTCTTTCATATTAATTTAACGTTCACCTTGAAACGCGAGCTTTCTTCAGACCGTCAGCAGAGCGCGGAGGACAGGGAGAACACCTTCAGAAAGGTGGAACGCTTTTTCCCAACGCTTAACTGCATGATAATCAACATTGTAACAGAAGGGCAACAAAATCAACATCCAAAAGCCAGACGTTAAGACGGCCCACCCAAAGCTCCTACAAGCCTGCCCATGCCTTCAAACCCTGCCCCATCCATTCCCACAAGGAGCGTCAAAACCACACCTGGAGATCCATACGTACTACAAAAATAGTTGCCATGGGAGAGACTTTGCTCGTAAATTGAGTGAGAAAGTTCATTAAATGATAAAAATTCCAACCATGCTACCGGGATGTAAATTGCATTCATACCCAGAGCTGACATCTTAAACAGTTTAATTTAGGTACAGCTCTTAGCAGCGTTGGGTGTCTGCAACGGAAACAGATGCCTTGAATCATTTCAAAGTATGCTCCTGTCAGAAATGTCCTTTCTGACACCAAAATCAATTTCCTTCTCCTTTACTAACTACTTTTCCAAAAATAGAATGGGAAAAGTTGCCTCAATTTTATCTTTTGTAAGCGGTACAAACGTGCTTTTAAGCTTTAAGGAAGAAGATGGTAGCATGTAACACGTGCGACTGCAGTAATTAGTACTATTTTGATAGAGCAACTGGCAATGAGGATGAACCTGATCCATCTTCATTATGGAGATCTATAAAACCTTTGACAAGCCTCATATAAAAGGCAGACAGGCTGCTTCCTCGCATTTACACCGGCATTTCCACACAAGACGGCACGAACCACGGCGGCGCTAACAACGGCAGCGGCAGAAGCGCACCCCACCGAGCCCTACCCTCCTCTTGCGCTTCTCCCTCCCTCCGCACACTTCATGGAGCTCTGCTTGAGCAAACTGAATGTACTGGGCCTGAATTATTTCACGCTGATGGACAAATGAACACCTCAGCGGTTCCAAAGACCTTGCTGTGCATGTTTAAGCAGGCCTTTTCAGTACGTTTGCAAATGCAATTAAAAGAAAAGGCACTGCTATATAGTGATGTGGTTGGTAAAAAAAAAAAAAAAAAATTCTTCGATCTCTAAAATGACACACCAACAAAAACATTTCCTTGTTCTGCAAAAGGACCACTTTTAACATGGAAGCCCTCTCCTGCCCAGACTGCTGTGGAGTCAAGGCATCACAAAAAGCGCTGCTCTTCCTCCTAGCTTGGAGTCAAACTCAAAATGGCACACTGCCTGCCTTTAGATTTCTAACTAGCACCTCAGACTTCATCCACTGAGCCAAGCAGCCTCCTTTCCAGCTTTGCTCTTCAGTAAACCTGAAAACTGTCCCGTTCCCATCTTTCCCACAGGCTCCCTCACCTTTGCTTCCACCGGTGAAAGGCAATGATCCTGACCTCCCGCGTGAAAGTACTTCAACAGCCGTCCGTAAAGAAGTACCACCTGGGAATTTGGCTTTCTTGTTGCTAACCAGACTCTGAAACATCAGAAGAGGGACCTGGTACCTGCAGTTCTTGGGAAAGCCACCTGCATTTTAGGGACAATGAGACCCCCAACCCTTCTCTCACGCCGGAAAATCTGCTCATGAGCCCCACAAAGAGCCAAGAGGAATAAATCACAAGGTATTGGGTCATACCGAAAACATGGAAGGCTCCTGAAAGTGACTTGCCTAATAATGCCAGTGTTGGCATCATTACTATTTCGGCTTCAGCAAGCCCTTCCTGACCCTGAGTCCGCGGACAACTCATCTATCACCGGCTGCCTCCCTCCAGTGCTTTAAAGTGCTCAGTTAGTTTAACTCTTGCCCCTGAACACACAAATATATTTTCAAGACTGCTTACCTACAAACATACCATGCCAGACTTTACAGTCAACAATTAATGTGTACACTAAAACATGCAAACCTGTCAATGTTTCCTAATACTTTTTTTTTTTTAACCTATACAAAGGAAAAACCTGTAATGGTTTGTGTTCTAAAAGGAAAACATGATGCAGAAAAGCAAGCTTGAAACAAGTTAAGCTACAAAAATATAGCCCAAATAAGCTCGTATTCCTGAAAAATGGATTCAGAGGTTCACAACTGAACAATGAATCAGCTGGCCAAGGGCATCTGCATATCAAATTAACATGGTCGGGGAAAAAAGGGGCCTTCAGCAGCCATAAGCAATAGCACTCACCATCATATTTTAAGTTTATTTTTCCTTGTCTGACCAGTTCCCATAGGGCAAAAGGCTAATGATGGCACTTCATCACCAGCAGCAGCGGGTATTTACATCCATCCTGCGGGCGTGACAGCTGTGTCACTGAGTCCCCAACCATCGCCACCACCCGAACCAATCGTCTGGTGCGAAGCCGCAGGATGGAGTGCCCTGCAGTCATTATTCACCAAGCACTTTCATTAACAAACTGCCCTTAATTACAGCAGTAATTGCAAAATTATTTCATAGCAGCAATTATTCTTCTCAGCCCAATCCAGGATACTTAAGTGGGACATTGTCTCTGAAAATGGCATAAAGCCAACTCATCTACAACCAAGAATTGGCTTTAATTGTGTTGCACAGACCCGAAATGGTGCACCCAAAATGGCAGCACCAGAGGAGGAGGGGAGCGCTCCCTGTACGCGCCAGGGGGACAGAGCCCCAACGTGGGACACCACGTCCCACTTCAGTCGACCACCTCGCGACAAGGGCTGACAAGGAAACAGCTCATTAAATGAGCGGAAAGGTCAAGAAGGGTCAAAGGCCCTTCGAAACCCAAATTTAAAGCTTTCCGTGCATAACTCTTGATTTTCAGAGTTTGCGACTTAAAGTACAATCCCGGATCTCCTCGGAACAGCACAAGAGCGAGACAAACGGGTGATTTTCTCCAAAAAGACTACAGCTATGTTAAAAACTCCTCATAGATCATCCTTGTAACAACTTTACAGCCAGTAAGTGAATCTATTTCATTTTGATCATTTCAAATACTCCATTAATGAGAAAAATTGAGGCATATTAGTGATCTAAAATACCGTGCAAGTTCAGTGCCAGGTTGTAAGCAATTCACATCTCTGATGGTGTCGGGGGCGAGAAAAGGGGAAGGTTATGACGCGCCAGCGGGAGAAACTGCGACTCCAGTTCACTGCCTGGCACCCTGCTCCAAGAGCCACAGACTGCCCAGATTTGCTCGATTAATTCCACGCTCTTCCTTCCTTCTGCTGCTTTTTAACGTTCTCTGGAGTAAACATGAGTTTACTCTGCAAGCGTGCAGAGAAACACCTAGCATACAAAATTTCATGCAAAGTTCTCCCACAGTTGCCAGGGTGGAGGGGGGAAATCCAGCAGCAAATAAATCTACCATGAATTTGGCTCTTCTGGGTTTCCTGAGTCTGAGTGCCTACACGTCAACCATATTACAATGCATTTTTACTGTCTGACCCCATTTATGTATGTAAACACTGGAATAACAGAGTCTTTGACACTCTGGGTGTACCTGATCTGCAAAGACATGAGTTGGCTGCAAAACTTCTGCGTTACCGGTTTGGGTTTCCCGGCTGTTGCGCTTCTCAGCCTCTCCTCGCCATGCTGGTAACAAAGCGATCTCGGCAGGCTGGTAATTCCTACAGCAAGGTGTTTCTAAATACTGAGAGCTGGGGGTGTTTTGAATCTGTATAATTTTGGAAATTCTAGGGTAATTTATTTGTCAATTTTATTAGAAGAACGCATCAAAGACTCGCCTTCACTCAGGGCAGTTAATGAACCAAGAGTATTTCCCTGCAGAATTTCATACTCAAACATTGTGGGTGAATGCAAAGGGGAAGCAGGTGACTCCACTTTTATATACAGGCAGCTGAGCCGTACGAGGTGGCATTTTGTCCAATATCACCCAAGCACCTTGGCCAAACAGGACTGAAAACACTGGCACCTGCTTCATGAAATGCTGCAGAAAGCAAAGAGGTGCAGGCACCCGGTTGATAGCACAACTGATGACAGATATCTAGCTAGACACATGTTCTCCAATATCTCAAATATTTCAAATTACAATACGCTTACGACCATGGTGTTACTGCACTTCTCAGTCAAACCAGAGACATTCAATAATCACCCAGAAAAGCACCATCTGTTATGCCTTATTGCTTAATTAAACTAAAATACAGAACTCCTTAATTCTCACAGCTCATAAAGATAAAGGTCATCACACAGCTTTACTGTCAGGTATCCTGTATATAAAATGCGGAGGTTGGAATTTCTTTCACCCAGACATCACTAAAACACCACACCATCCACCCAGCACACAAAAACATAATTCCAGCAGCGTGACACCAGATCAATGGTGTGACTTTTGGACTGACAGCCAGAGCGAACGGACCGCGAAGTCCCAGACATCATTTGTTCCTTTGGCACGAGCGTGCCAGCGGCACAGCTATGGTGGGCACCCCCTTCCTGCTGTCCATACCCCTCCTTGTTCTGGCTCTGAGCATCTGGAGAACACTGGTCCAAAGACCTGGAACACCCAGACCAAAGACCATGCCTATCTGCAATATCCCAACTAAAAGCTTTTGCTCAGGCTACCCCGCTGTTGGTTTTAGTGTCGATTTGCACGCAACCACAACGCCAGTATTTGAAAGTTGCCAAGTGCTTCAGTGTGCTACATCCTACAAGTCCTCTGTAGAGGGACACCCCAATTAGAAATCTGTTATACTGAAAAACTATCCTGACATTCACATTAAAACAACTTAGGTGCACCCAAACAGGAGCGACCATTCAACTATAGTGGTGGGGGCGGGTGGAAACAGAGCCGAGCTGCTCACGATTTCAAGAATGAAACGGGAACCGAAAGGTTTCCCGTAGAGAAGCCACAGAGGAGTCGTCTGCACTTGCTTTCTTTTTCTTCTGCGTTCGCGTGCAGAGAAAAGGGGAACAGAGCCATAAACACAGAACACGACTGAAATAGCATGGCTTAACCCAGCTGTCCTGGTTTCAGCTGGGATAGAGTTAACTGTCTTCCTAGTAGCTGGTATAGTGCTACGTTTTTGAGCTAGGTATGCAAAGAATGTTGATAACACTGATGTTTTCAGTTGTTGCTAAGTAATGTTTCATCTAAAGTCAAGGATTTTTCAGCTTCTCATGCCCAGCCAGCAAGAAGGCTGGAGGGGCACAAGAAGTTGAGACGGGACACAGCCAGGGCAGCTGACCCAAAGTGGCCAATGTGGTATTCCATACCGTGTGATGTCACATCTACTATATAAACTAGGGGGGTGGAAGGGTGGAGGGGGGGATCGCAACTTGGGGACTAAGTAGGCATCGATTGACGGGTGGTGAGCAATTGCACTGTGCATCATTTGTATATTCCAATCCTTTTATTATTACTGTTGTCATTTTATTAGTGTTATCATTATCATTATTAGTTTCTTCTTTTCTGTTCTATTAAACCATTCTTATCTCAACCCACGAGTTTTGCTTCTTTTCCCGATTTTCTCCCCCATCCCACTGGGTGGGGGGGAAGTGAGTGAGCGGCTGCATGGTGCTTAGTTGCTGGATGGGGTTAAACAATGACACCAACCCAAGCTGCACTGCCAGTGCGACCCTCCGGCTGGCTCAGGGGCCGGGGCAGTGCCGGACGCATGCCAGCACCCAGGCACTGCCGACTTCCCCGAGCCCAGCTCGGCGTCCTCAGTGCCGGCTCCAAGTCAGACAGGAAAGGTCCCGCGTGCCCCTTCAGCAATTGTTCCTCTGTGAAAAGGGGTTTCCAGCACTTTCACTCCTCTGAAGCCCCTGCCCAGCCTGTCCACTGTGACAGATGTGAATAATCGACCCCATCCCTCTTTTCCTGTGCACGGGCAGCAGATCGAGCCAGCTCCTGTGCCGCTCGCCTACCAACTGCCCTGGCTGGACCACGCTCAACGCTCCACCTTCCCCACAGTTGCTAGTTCCGGAAACCTTCCAGCACCATTCTTGCTCTCCTTGGAAACGTCTGCTTTGTCTTTCAACCATGAGCCCCAGCAGAAGCTTCACTAATGCCAACCAAAATTCCATTACTAGCTTGTCAGCTTTTGCGCCTTTTCTTTTTGGGCCCTGGGTTACGAGGAAAGGTGAATTAAAACCTGTCTAATGGGTAAGAAGTCTTCAGACTGCCATGGCACCTTTCAGGAGCATGTCTGAGTGCTTCATGCAGCAATGGAGACTGATGAGATGCTTTTCAGAGCTCCTCTGAAAGATGAGGACTAACAGGCGGTATTGTGCGATTATGTTGGGTTTTTTTTCTTGCTTTCTGCTTCCTGTAGGTGGAGGCAAACTCCTTGCTGAAAAGGGGAGGACGTACAGAAAACAGAGCTGAAAAGTACCTGCAGCAGCTGCGAGAGAAGCACCCGCACATCCCTCTGGCACCGATGACTTCTGCACAAGAGCACCCTCACCGGTGTCACCCCAGCCGCACCAAAGCGATTCACCTGCAGCAAGTTCCCAGCACAGGAACTCGCCGCAGCCCCACACACAATGCTTAGCAGACCCCAATGAGGTAGTTACCCCGAAGCCCTTGCTGCAGAAGACCTTAAATGCTTGTTTTGCCTCCCAAGCCCATGGACCCTCACGCCATGTGGGCAGATGCTGTTTACCCATTGTACATACCTCACCCCAATGACCTATTTCGCCTCCCTGAGATTTTCAGGGCCCAATGAATACTGCTGGGTTTGGGTCGGGGTGTCCTGCCCTCGTTCCCATGGTCCCCGGTGTGGACGGGCTTACAGCAGCGGAGACGTCCCATCCACGAGCCCCCGCCTTTGCCCAGGCGAAGCTGCATCAGAGCAGCAGCACTCAGGGACAACGAATGGGCTGAGGCTTACCAGCCAAGGCTTGGGTACACAGGTATTGCCAAATCCCTGGTGCTGAAGGCTTCTCCCTACTTGGAGCTATTACGCTGGCTGCGAGTGCAACTACAGCACTCTAATGAGCTGCCTAACCTTGCCCCTCTTCGCCACCCAGGCTTTAAAATTTAAAGCTCCAGCTAGCTCAACATGAATAGATGAGCAAGAACATCACACCGCTCTCAGTGTAGGTGCAGTGCTTTATATCTTCATTAATATTTCAGTTTCTCCCATCTCCTCCTCCTCCTGCAACTGTCCTCATTTTATTTATATCTGCAGGATACCGCTCTTACTTCTTCCAAGCTCTTGTTCACTTGGAGAAACACTCCCTGCTACGGGACTGCACGCTCTCCAGGAAGCAAGCCCTCCCCCTTTACCTGGGGTAAGCTGCGCTAATTGCTCCCCACCCCATTAAGAGGCATACCACAAACCAGCACAGGACTGGGGCTTGCCTGCTCATTCAGCCTTGGCCACCCAAGCTGGTGCTTCGCTCCGAATTTCAGGGAGGGATCGCTTCCCTCCTGGCGCTGCCTCCATTTTCCTGCCTGGGGAAAACCCCTGCCCCGAAACCAGCGGGATCAATACGGCGCCTGTGCCTCGATAGGTATTGTAATGCTCCTGACAAATCGATGACATTCAAGGTGCAAGAACACGAAGACACCTGTCGGGTGCAGGCCATCCTAGTAAAACCAAGGGAGGATTCAGTCATCTGTGTTAACGTTCAGTATATCGAGGCATATCGGATGGACTGCGCAACAGGTTTCTGAGCCCCGTGGTCAGTCGATGCTTTCCTGACTTGATTATGAAGAAAATTAAATTATACAAATATTTCACTAAATATCCTTTTAAGCCTATTAATATTAATATCAATTCTGCCTCATGTTCCTGGCATTTAAAAATCCATTTTAAAATCTCAAACTAATTTAAGATTTACATCTAGAATGCAAATTAGCAAGCAAGACTCCCCGCTCTCTATTTTGCCTGGCACCTGTCTCTGCCCAGTTAGTCTTAGATGTCACTTGGTGACACTTAAAGATGATGAATATTAAAAGCATGCTCTTGCCTGCAAATGTTTTACAGCTTTCTGGCCACTGAATTTGTTTAAAGCTGCAATTCTACTGAACAAACAGTCCCTAGAAGACCAAAGTATTCTATTCATTTGCACGTCACCACATAACTAGCACACTGATACGGTTTCAAATTAATATTCAGAATTCTGCACTGAAGAAAAGAAATGGCCTTATGCACGTGCGCATGGGTGGGGGATGCGTTTGCTTTTCTGTAAGTATTAGATACAACCTTTAAGGGATACATTAAGAGACGCCTACTACCTGGTTTCCATGCGATAGCCTTTCCTTTTGTTCCTCCTCTGCCAAACTGCCTCAGATTTACACGCATTTATTGTATTTATTCTAAGTGCCACTTTTCCTGCAGCCATCTCACAAGATGGTCACCATGGATGGTAACCATCCTGAAGCACAGGGAAAATGAAAGAATTATCTTTTCTGAACAGCTATCCAACAAATGAAAGATGAACAGTAAACTAGTATCGTTTAAAAACTGGTACATCAAGAACGACAACTGGAAAAGACTTCTCATGCTACCCAGCCTCGCCGTTTGCCTGCCCAGAACTCTTTCACAGTCCCTCTCAGAAGCAAGTTGGTCAATATTCCCTAGCCGGAGTCATTAAAGTATTTCCAGGTAAGGTAATTTTCTTTCTCCTTTTTAAGTCCTTCTAAGTATGCCGTGCCATTCTGCTGCTCTACCGCACACACAGCACCTCCCCGACAACCCACAGAGGATTAATAAGCTACTCCTCCCGCCCTGTGCTTCCCTTTTATTTACAGAACCTTTATTAACAAGCTAGTTTAACACCAATCTCTGCAGCGCCTCACGGACTCCTCCCTCCAGGTGTCATAAATTCTGATTTAATATTATGCCAATCTGTTTGCCCCTCTGTGTAGTAAGATCCAGTCTCTAGCCAATTTGGAGTATTATGGGATAAAAATCCCAAGTTTGACTTGAGTCTAGATATGCAAATGCTTAGAAAGCACTGCAAAACACACACATTTCAAAAATTTCCTGCAACCACACAGACTGGTTAGTCTTTTGGGGTTCAAAAGAAACCCACTTCCAGGGACTGGGGCAGGGGGGATAAAATAAAATTTAAAAGTCTATCCTGCATGCAGCTGAAGCGAGCCACCAGTCCTGCCCACAGCGTCAGGGTGGTTACCCAGAGCAAATTAGAAAACGGACTGTAGAAAGAAAGCGACTGCTCAGCAGCAGCCAATTGTTTCTTTCAAAGAATAAAATAAACCAGCTCACTGGCATTACTCTAAGCTGCCTGCTCTTTCAAAGTAAAACACGGTGGCAAAAAAAAGCTATTATGGGCCGAGCCCCTTTCCCTGACACTTCTCCATCTCACAAGCCCTCTCAGCAACAGTGGAAGAGCATCCCCAGAGGAGCACTTGCCTCTGGAGGAGCACAGACGCCGAAAGGTACGCAAACCTGGCAGGATTATTCAAGTTAATGTGCTTTGGTGGTAAGCCCGTCCAACTGCAATTCCTGCTCAGTTCCCCTCATGATGTATTACGACAGAAGAACTTACAGGCTGCGTTTTCAGAACACAACACCTGTACAGATGAAGGAGGGGACCGCAGGGAGGTCTTTCATCCCTTAGAGAGAATACGTTTTTATTGTGTCTTTGCACAGGAAAGGATGCTGTACCAGGTCAATGACCGAGAGATGCTCAGGAATGATCCAGACAGCACGCTGGCAGCCCACAGCAGATACTGCAGCCCACTTGTTGGAAAGAGAAGGGGAATTACGTGGGTACCGCATCTCCCCGGGCCTGGGGGCACCGGCGTCACAGAACTGACTGAGCTGCTCCTCCGACCTCAGCTCCGTCGCGCCGTATTTCAGACTCAGCCTCTTCCTCTGCTACTTGGGAAACCACACGCAGTTCTAATGCTCAGACTTCCTCCCTTTTATCTCCAATGAGTCATGAGCTCATATCAAAATATTTTCTTTATAGCTGGCAAAATCTGAAGCCAAATTTTCCTTCCCTCTTACAAATGAAAGTATAAGCACTGTAGATTCAGTCAGGGAGCCACAAGTGTCGGTTTTGCATTTCAACTGAGCTGCTGTTTTCTCATCCATCTCGCAAACAAGGATCACACGATGTATTTTGAAGGGCAATACCCAATCAACATCATGCTAAATAAAACTTCATTTCATGCAGAAAAAAGCGCACATCAGCAAACCTCACAGACCTCGCACCGATATTGCCTTGCTGAAAATCAAGGCAGAAGAACACGAACAGTAGTACTGTGGAAGAGGCCTAATCTGTACCCTTAGGTCTGTGGTGACCGCATCCACTAGAACCTTGGTAAACAAGGAAAGGAGCCAGCCTGGAGAGCACAGAGCCAGACCAGGATTCAGGGAAGGGGTTTAGTCCCATCATCACCACTGGCATTGCTTAAGATGTTGGTCTGCAGCTCCACACCAAGTCATTTCAGTTTCTGGATGTCCTTTCTGCTGCTCCTATCTGTATCAGCTAGCCCACAGACAGTTAAGGAAGGCTCATCTCTTTGTGTGACTTGTGCTTTAAACCAAACATCATTATCCTTTTGAACCAGCAGACACGTAGCTAAAAAAGACACTGCTTGAAAAGATACTCAAATAACATTTTGCTATTTGCTTTATATAACAAGACTTCCCAAAGGCCCAACTGTGCCAGCATACGCCGTGCCCCAGAATTGCTTTGCGAGCGTTACCAGAGCCCTTGCCTACTACACTCACTTCGAGGCGGGCACACCGACACGCACGTGGTGCTCTGTCCCAGGCGAGAGGGAACATCCCTGCTCCGAGGGCCTGTCCTCCCTTCCAGGCCATTCTGGGACATCAACCCGGCCGCTACACCTGCCAGGTCCCACAGCTTAATTCACAGCTCATTTACACAGCAGAAAGGCAAGAACAGCCCCAAACAATCTTTCTCTCACAGGTTATTTGCTCCTCCTATCTAAACTACGCAGCAACAAAAAGCTGCTGACAAAGTTTGTCAGCCGAGTTTCATGTTACGGCACCAAAAAGATCAGAAAACAATTCTCTATCGTCTTGTCAAGTTAAACGTTTCAATATCTAACTCAATGTTCCCAATCTAAAAATTTATGAATTCAGTGAGAAGCCCATGTAGTATCTTCACTTTATATCCATCCACTAAGGAAAGAAATTACACCAGCCATTTGTCATGACCATCATTCCAAAGGTAAGTAACAACTGAAATAACTTCAACTTACCTTAAGAACTATGGCTACCATAAAAAATAGCTGTATGTGCAGGTTCTACCATGCTATAGTAGAAGATTACTCTAATTTGATTACTTGGGAACAAAGTTAAGAGGACCTAAAACCCCGTGCCAGTTTATCATACTGGAGAGCCACTGCTACATTTTGATCACGAATGTTACCACTGTAGTAGCTAAAAAACATATCCATTGTGTAAGAGAATTCACAGTCATAGTTTTATTCTACCTAGTAATAAGGAAATGAGATTCGGGTTGGGGCAATTCGAGCCTCAAACCTAATTTGAAATACTACATACATACCTTGTGTTTCAAAAGCAGAGAGCACAGGTAGTTGGTTATTTTAAAAGCAAAAAGCTTAACAGCATATGCAAAGTGCGTTATTTAATGAGAAAATTTCCACCATTTCTTTCAGCCACAGCACCTGAAATGTTTCAGCCAGGTGTTTAGTAGCAGCACGACATTTGCTGTAGATGACAGAGGAACTCGCCCCCCGCACCTCCACAAACCGAATGTACCTTCCCTGGCAGGATGCTCCCGTTGGTCCTAACAGTTCCTGGAAGCCTTTTTTGCTCGCCCAAGGAACTTGCTGGCACCTGGCACATCCTGATCTACAGCAGAATGGCATTGTGCCAGCCGTGATGGCAGCTCAAGTCTGGCCTTGCCTTTGCTTTGCACCATATAAAAGTTACGGCGTTTACACAGGTGCATTTTATTCCAAGACAGACGCATGGCGAGTTCAAGTGGCTACAGAAGGAGATAACAGGACAGCAAGGCTCATTTTTCAGCTGCATATTTAAGCCTAATAATAGAAATGCATGCTTGCCATCTAAGCAGCATTTTAACACTCAAGAGGGCTTAATTTCACAACCAATGGGGGTTATTTAATCCCGAGATGTCACCAATTTCTCCTTATTAGAAATGCAAACCAACTGGTGCTAGATGAAAGGCTGGAGAACAATGAACAATCAAGTCGCAGCAGAGAAATGGGAGGGCTGACGAGTGGAGATACGGGCTATTCACTGGACAGACCGTGCTGGTCAGCTGTGGGAACAATTCATCAGGGTCTCTTTGGAAAGGACCAGCCAGCTGGGAACAAAATCTTTCACAGTGCTCCCTGCAATAGAATGAGATAACCAAAATCTCATAAATCAGCTCAAGATGCTTGAGTTTCCCTTTTCAGTGGTACAAGGGCGGATTCGGGTATCCCACTTTACACATCTCACCTGTTTACCAGTCTATTTCCACATGCAGTTGAAACAGATGTAATCTCTTTATTTGGAGCAGAGTTTGCAGCTACCAAGGGTCAACTAATTTGCCTGTCCAAATGCAAAGACAAGAGTTCAAACTAAATCTTGAGGCTCAACTGCCTTAAAAAATTCCTTCCCCTGTGGCCTCAGGTTTGAATAGCCATCGCAACACCACAAAATAATTAATCCCTGCTCAGACTACCAACCATGGGACTAAAGTAGCTGGGGAACATCTGAGGAGGGCTTCTCAGAGGAGCAGCGAGGACCAGCATGCACGCAGTCTGTCAATACTGCGACGAAGCGCCCGATGCCCGCCGTCACTAGTTACAAAAGTTCCCGAGATCAGTGGCTCCATCCTGTACCACGATGTACAGAAAACACCCTCGCTGAAGTACAAACAAACCGGAAGTCCCAAGTGACACGAGAGACGAGCAGAGAGCGGGGTGCAGCCCAAGAAGGGGAAGCGGTTTGTCCACAGATTCACACCAGGGAAGGACCAAAGACCACCTCAAGAGTCCCGTCCACATCTGGCACCCTTCCCAAACACCCTGCTAATGAATATAGCAAGAAATTATTAACTCACAGGGATGGAAACCCAGAGTAGACCGTAACCTCTCCACTGGGCACTCTGCTGTCTCACCTGTGCTGCAGTGAGCCGTCGGCACGGGGCTGTAAGCCCAGCGGCTTCCCAAGCTGGCACCAGCTTTGCAATGGGACAGCTATGCTGCAGTTATGCTAAGGGCTCGCCTAATAAAAAAATTAGGTTTCTTGTCAGCATCGCTTTGCAAAACTTTGCATCTGAAGCGGAAACCAAGGGCAAAACTCATCAAAAGGATATAGACGCTACACCTGCAATGGGTAGCGTGGGGGGGAAGGAGGAATAGGGGGCTTCGATCACTGCTAAATTTAGTCTGATTTTCATCTGCCTTGAAAGCGTCAGCACTCAGCAAGGAATAAAACAAGGTTAAAGAATGTGAAGTTGAAAGCGATGTCTTCGTGTTTATCTACAAAAGCAGCACAACTTTTAACAGCATCATCCCAAGCAAGCGCGATCCAACTATAAACTGCAAATTTGCATAATAAATCTCCGTGTTCTCCTCGCCGCTCAGAGCCAGTCTCTGTCAGGGTGTCAGCAACCTGCAGCCTCCCTGCTTCTGCCAAATGTTACCAGCACGTCTTTTCCTTGGTGAAATCCTCCTGATACCTATGATGCATCCCTGCCTAACCAAGCAAAGTAACCATCTGATGACGGTTCATTTCGTGACCTCCCGGTATGGTCCAAAGGCATGCCGGCAACAAAACAAACTGCTCCCCAAGTCGTGCGGCTACAGGGAAGTTCAGTCCCTGTCAGTGTCTTGCTGCAGCGCTTTCAGCATGTCAGCACTGCAGACCCAAGTAAACTTGAATGAGGCTTCGGAAAGCTCTGCTCCACAGCTTCTCCCAAGTTTTGACAAGACTATACTACATATGGCTACTGTTTTCTCCGCAGCATGTTTCATACCACCGCCTGATAGAAACCCAAAAATCCCACATAAAATCTGTGGACAGGCTTTAAGTCATGGTTAACCACCAAGTATCATCTCGACAAGAAATCTTGGGGGATTTGGCAAAGCACGCAGAGAACTACTAGGAATCAAAACAGGCTCGTGACTCATCTGTGGCATATAACTAGAGAAAGGCACCATGTAAAAATGAAATGGATCCTAGAGTCTTAATGAGCTTCACTCAAGATAAGAATACCAGCACTTTTCTTCCTGGGAAAAAAAAAAAAAAAAAAAACCAGCTGCAATAAAGTTGCCCAAATGAAGAGGCTTCTAGTGTTATTGATAAGTTTTACAAGTTTGCTAATAAAGACTGCAAATTACCCGCCTGAAACCTGTCATTTACTAATCAAATTTAATACTCATTTTCTTCCTACAGACACAAGATGAATTATCAATTCCTGTATATCAGAAACAGTTCAGAAGCAGTCTCCAATGCTGCAGAAGATCGGATCTCCAGAGCTTCCCATCAGCAGCTCTCACAGCGGGTAGTCACAGCGGCTGAACCTCTGGGCAAGCCTGGAGTCGCGAATCACGGGTCACGGCACCGAGGAGTCCACAACACCGATTTTAATTGCACCTTTTGATCTACAGCAAGAAGGCAATGCAAATACCAAGTGCTGAGAAGAAATACCTCTACTCGTACATTTAAATGGTGCTATGCGTTTGAAAGCTTGGAAGGCTTTGGAGGCTGCTTTATTTCAACCTCCGACGAACATCCTGACGTTGCAATGCCAGGATTAACTATCGCTGTCAGCTCTCCCCAGACTATGTTGTAAGAAAGTCATCAGATTACGAAGTTCAGGAAAGCCCGAACTACAGTCTCCGCACTGGTATTTGTT
This sequence comes from Harpia harpyja, assembly GCF_026419915.1. Lineage (NCBI taxonomy): Eukaryota > Metazoa > Chordata > Aves > Accipitriformes > Accipitridae > Harpia > Harpia harpyja. Next base: position 46,952,555 of record NC_068943.1, on the reverse strand, counting down.
TTCGATGTATTTGATGAAAAGGGCCATGCTAATGTGACATTTTGCTATCGCAAAGAAAACCCAATACTAAAATTAGAACATAAATCAGGCACAAATGTTCTTCCAGACATGCAATCAACTTTGCTTTCTACTTATCCTCCTTTATGCATCAAGGGGTTATATTGAATTCTGTTACGTATTTGTTAACTGTAAGCACTGCTCCTTTATAACTTCAGCAGAGGTGCTGAAGAAGTTACAGCGCTGCAAAATACACGAGGTTTGCTCCAGATAAAGCGAGGTGATTAGAGCGCTTGGAAATATTCGTTTAAAATCAAGATTGAAAGATAAATCCTTTAGAACCTGGGATATTTATCTCGACGCATTCCAACCGCAAGGCACCATGGGGAAAGAAGAATGAGTTTTAAATGCAGCATCAGCTCATAAAAGCAATAGTGTTTGCACCGAAAATAACATTGCAAGCCAAATGGCTGTTTGGTAAGCAGCAAACAGCTTTAAGCATAGATTGCACATATACAAACTTTTAATTAATACAGCCAACTTGAGCCAAGTTCTATAAAATATTATCCAAACGCGTACAGATACACCCAGACCCGCGCAGCCAACTAGCTCCATGCTCTCTGCTAGCAGCTCCATTTGCTAATTTGGGAGCAACAGGCACCTCCCCAAAAGCTGACTTGTGGTGTTTGAGGAACCAAAAATGGGCGTATCCTCTGAAATTAAGAGCCAGTCCCCTGATCTGCTGAGTGTCTCGACCCCAGAGGGAAAAGCCCATAAATCCAGCTGAAATTTCAAGGCTATCAGGAAAAGATACTGAACCGAATACAACTACAAACTTTGAATCAATATGCCATGAAATATAAATAGGGCACAACAGGCTTTGCAAATTAAACAGTGCGTTTTATAGCATATCAGAACTTAGCGCATTAATAATTAGCATTTTCTTTGTTTCGAAGTCAACAAATTTATATCATCCTTCAACACTGTTTAGCCAAAGCAAATAAAAAACAAGAAAATCACATTACGTTTTCCAATCCATACAGAATGATCTGGATATTCACGTTCAAATTTGCTATCATGGATTAGCTGAATGCAATTACTTGACTTGCTGAATTCTTTTACAATAATTTAAAAAGAAAACGCCAGTCTGTTCTAATAAGAAAAATGAAATCCCATTAGCTACGTCTCCAATGTATATTAACATTTCTTTTGTTTAGAAAGGTTAATATCCCCCAAATAAAGGAGCACAGACTGCCTGTTAAAATAATTACATCATGACATTTCAGAAAGGTTGGCAGATAGACATGGTTTCCAGCAAAGAAACAAGCGAAATAAGTAGGCTTTTAAAAAAAAAAAACTCACCCAGCGTTAAAATATGCAAGGCATCGGTGACTCCGACGGTACCAACAGCTCTTCAGGAGGTTTTCTCCTGCGATACCCCAGGCCCTAAAGGAAACACTTTCAGATCCCAGCACCCACGAACAAAACCAGAGGCTTTTCTAGTCCAGTGGTTTGGAGAGGTTGGGCCTTCAGCAAAATCTTTAAAAGCCCCAAATGCCCAGGTTTCCTGTAAAACTGGACAGGGGCCAAGAGAAGAGGAAGCTGGGCTGTGTGCTCCCGCTTACTGGAGAAGCTAAGCGTGGCTCCCCTCAACACACACGAGCTAAATGCTCAGCAGTTAGAAACCCACAAACATTTAAAATACTGGGATTTAAGGCATTCCAATTTGAGAGGTTGGAGCTCGTAAGCATTGCTAAAGGTGGTACCGACCTCGGCTCCGTGCCCAGGTACGATGGTGCAAGCCCCTTGCAGCTGACACACAGCACCGCAAAGCGGCCAGGCCACCCTGAGAAATACCACCACCCATCATTTCATCTGTAATTGCAAAGATTTCTTGGTAATCTTCCCACTACTTGTTTAACAAATTCCTACCGAGGACAGTAAACAAACGCTCCACCTGCTCAGTTTTCATCTGGGATTCCATATGTTTGCGGTAAACAGTACAGACAGGGAACCCTCCCTGTCCTCCTCCCCTCTCTTTTCAGGACATCTACTGGATTCGCTTTGGGCCACCTCTAAAATCACGTTTGGCTTTAACGCCACTTGTGGATTCTTGCAAAAATCAGTTCTCTTCATTGCATGAAATATTTGCATATTTTAAAGTGTTTGAAAAGCAACAAATGTTACAGTTTCCAAATGATTTTGGAATGTGCACATATAATTAGCCCTGTCTAACAAATCTGCTGCTGACTGCAGTAGTAAACAACTGAATTTAAGCCAAAACCTGTTTCAGAGACATCAAATGTCAAGGTCTGACTCCTGTTCTAACACCCTAGCTGAAGCCTGGCAGGTAATATTTTCCTGGGGCTTATTTGCTTTGACTAAGCTGTGTTACAGGCTAAGATGCCCTGAATTCAGCAGGTTCCTCCACACAGTAAAACGCACCGTTTACTTTGCATAGTCTACTACGGTTATTCCATTTTGGCTTGCAACGGTTCAGAGACAATGCTGGGACCACAAAAACCGCACCGAACATCCTCAAAGAGCCGCCACAAGCTTCAGGGTCCGTTCTCCTCTTTGGGCGCCTGCGCAAGGGCAGGAAGCAAATGATTCCTATATTGCTGCAAGCTAACTTAACACTATCGAGTTTTACTTAAACAAATCTGCTTGTGATTACAGCAGTTTGCCACTGATTTTAAGCCAGAGCTGATTTTGAGACTTCCAGGCGAGGTCCCACTCCTCCTCGGTAGCACCTCAAGCTGCAAGCCGTTTCCGCACAAGGCAATCCCGTCCCACGCAGAACGTGTGAGGACAGCCGGGCCCTCCAACACGCCACGCAGCTCCGCAGCCGGCCCTGCTGCAAAAGGGATGGGAGCCGACGAGCCGCAGCTCCCGAGCCAAGCGCCAGCTTAGGCAAACAGTGTTCATGCAACTCTGAAACTGTGACAACCTCCTGACTGGAGACACCCAAGCAGCTTCAGTGAAGAGAAGATGCGTTCGTCGTTCATAAAAAGCCAGTAACGCTCAACAGCTTCCTCGCTCGTTACCTCGCAAGGAGAGGAGACTCTCCATAGCAAGTCATCCATGACACACAGCAAACCAAACCCTACATCTAATTGAAGCAAGGGGCTCTCGGCGAGTCCAAGTCGAGCAGAAATGCTCTGCTCCCGGGGCTAGATGCCGCGGAAAAGGTGACCCGTCGCCGAGGTGAGAACAGCTTCCCAAGGCAGAGCCAAAGCCACGGCTCAAGCAAGCCTCGTTACAGAAGGTGACGCAGGGGGTGGGAACAGGAACGTAGTCATCAGCCAACTTCCCTTTCGGTTTTGAAACAAGGAGAGAGAAAATTGGATTTTTGCAGAAGTCTGTTCAACATGACTTCCGCACAAGAGCATTATACCAAAATACTGAACTGTAAGGATGTTTGATACTGATGATGAAAATCAATCTTGTCTTATTGCCTCTTCCATGGGATGGGAATAAAGGCTGCCTTCATCCGAAAAAGGTCATGTTTGCATTTCTGGTAAACACAACACTTTGTTTTTCCCTCTCCATCCAATATGCTCAAGTGAGTCACATCTGGCTGACTTGTCAAAAGATAGTGAAAGTTTGAGGAAATGGTGTTCCACAGATGTTACTGACTAAAAATAGCCTTTCCACAAATGATAACAATTTTCCAGCTCACTGGCCAAATATACTGCTCAAAGGCATGTATTGCCAATAGAGGTTCATTGCAGCTGGCAAGTTAAGCAACTTGTTTCTTGTCCTATTAAAACTTCTCTCTCTTACCATCTTTTGTGAGCATAAGGAAATTAAATCATTCCAGAATTTCAAATCCCACCTGAAAGCCTACTCTAGAACTTCATCGGATCTAATGATCCACCTCAATATCCTCCTCAGGAGTGACCCCTTCCCAACCAGACGGGACATTCTCCTGCCACCTGCATTAACAGAGTCGTTCCCCACTGCGTGGAGCAAGGCCACGGTTTGCAGAACCTCTAGCTAAATTATTCATCTCAGTCGATTCTCATCCAGAATTGCAGACCAGCAAAACCCTAGCACTTAATAACCCTAGGTTATTAAGAAACACTTACCTGGGAAAGACCCTTACGCTGACAAAGGTGTTGTTTGAGAAGCACAACCCGGGTTTCTCTCCCGCACATGAAAGTCCAGGGAAAAAGGACCAACGGAAGCCACCCACAAAAGGGAGATCTTGGACCAGGAATTGCAACCCCATGTTCTTCAAGCTCAGCGGGCTGCCAAACTGATGCATTTTTAAGAGGCTAGAAAGGCATCCAGCTGACATTTACACCTAGTACATCTAAGTCTGGAAGCAGAAAACCCCAGCAACCAGGCCAGTGGTTCCCACAAGGGCTCAAAGGTTTTCTTTTCAGCAATGGGTTCGCACGGGCTTGCCCTTCTCGCCAGCAGGCAGTATTTCATCACTGCGTGGGTTAGCGGCCACTATGGGGACCCGGGTTTGCGTTCAGACACCTCTCACAGGTGCTGGCCGCATCCAGCCACGTACCAGAGCGATGCCGCACGCATCCTCGCTGCAGGCTCCTCTGTCCTGTCTTCCCACAAATCCTCCAGTGTGAGGAGGTGGATGTACGTTTTTCCCCTATACCACGCTGGGAGAAAAATGATGTGATGGCTCAGCCTCCTGCAGAACAAGGGAATGAGAGGTACTCTAGAAACCCAGGTAACGCTTACAGGGAATTGAGCAGCAATGAAGACAGAGTACTACGAGTCCAGCTTTGCACTGCTGTTGTTCTTACTCAGCCTGAAATAAACTGTCGATCGCATACAGTACCTCAATGGAAATATTACTACTGTTTCGTCACATATCTGAGACCTATCTTTCATTAAAAAAAAAAACAACCAAAATTTCAACAGTCCTTAATCTTCAACTTCCAAAGGAATAATTTTCAAATCAGCTACCTGTAATAAAAACAGTTGTTCTCCTACAAATTCATCAGCAGAAGAAAACTGCAGATTTTGCATCTTGGGATAGTATCTTTTAAAGCTGTATCTTTAACAGGGACACAGAAAAATAATCACATTATAGTGTCAACCAATAAATAACTGGAGGAGTAAAGCACAGACAAAGCAATTTCTGCGAACTCTGCTAGGACTGCTTCTACAGTTATTGATAACAGAAAAACTGAATGTGAAGAACATCAGACTGGCAAAAACAGGAAAAATATCTTCCGGAAAAAATTCTATAAAATGAATACTGATATCCCATTGCCATCTAAGTTAAAACTCTGCAGAGGATAAAAATACTTCAAGACCTGATGCATTTACTGTTGAAAATTCTTTACATTCCATGACTAAATCATAAACGCTATAGTGGCATTTCAATCTCAGATTCTGCTGATGTTCACAAACTGAACCGTGCTCATGGGGTTCATGCCGTCAGCAGAACCCCTTGACTGAACACCATGTCATTCATAAGATAAAGTGTCCGAGAGGCAACCCACCAGGTCTTAAAAAGGAAAACAGCGATGACCTCAATCCCCTTCGGAAGACTAAAATGCCTTCTCCCTAAAATGCCTTCAAAAAGTGAGAAAAAGGGATTCTGCAGGAATCCATCATCTCTTACTTAAGTAGCCAGCCTCAGTCTCTAGCCTGCTGCACTCTTGCCTTAAATTATTCAACATTTAAATTGATCCCTGTCCTTCATAACAACTGCTTACGGTGAGATGCACAGCGCACACAGATGGGGATTCAGGCGGTGAAGCTCAGGTCTTGCGCCCGGTGGCAGGCTGCTCAGAGGGGGTTACCGCAGTGGACATACTTTGGTCCAGCAGCTCCGCTCTGCCACGCTCGGACCCACTCGCGCTCCTCGCGACGCCGCGCACAACAGCTGGACACCGCTCCTGTACCCTTGGCATGCCATGGCTGCTTTCGGCAGGACAGTGGTTTGGTGGTTTTGCTTCTAACACAAACAGTCCAGAATCAGATGTTGCCATTATTATGCAGCCACACAGACGCAAAAAAAAAAAAAAAAAAAAAAAAAAAAAAGCACCTTTTCTCCGTTTTATTTTCTTCTTGGGAGAGGAGGGGGAAACAAGCTGCAAACAACTGCGGAAATAACTGAATTGCACCACGACCACCAAGACGACTGAAACCTGAACAGAAGGGATTTTCTACTCAATACGACCCTTTCTGTTTTGTTTTCCAATTACTGCTTAAATTCAGAAGCCTGATAAACACATGGAAAGAAGATATTTGTTAAATCTTTTACAAGCGTCAATTTAACTGATGCAAACAAGCAGGTATTTGTCCTCACCACTGCAGAAAGAAAACATAAAAGAATAAAAAAAATCCCACAGCAGTTCTTTCCCTCCAGGGAAGATGGGTATTTGATATTCTAAGTATCTCTACAGCAAAACTGTAGGAAAACCAAAAGGCGGCATTCTCAGCAGTGCTGCGTACACTAAGTGGCAGAGGAAAAACCCCTTTGCCCCCATCTCTTCCGTTCAGCTGATACAGGCATCCAGACAACCTGGTACCGACAGACTGAAAGGCAGGGGCTGGAACAGCAGCAGGAGCTGCAGCAAGTTCCCAACGAAGGTTAATGAGCACGACACTACTGCAATCTTGATAGGACATTCTGCTTCCTACCCCAAAGCCTCACACAGCCAGCCAGCACCAAAGGATGAAGTGCCTTCATGAGGCAAAACCACACTACCTGCCGGATACCAGTGAAAATACACAGTTTGCTGCCCAACACGCATTTCTAATAGGTGGCAAAAATTCACAGGGCTTTCTGGGAGGTTGTTTGCGAGTCAACAGAATTTAAGAGGAAAGGAAGCAACGTTCAGAGCTCTTGATAGCCCTGAAAGCATACAGGGAAGCCACAGCATCCCAACTAGTTCACTGCAGCAGCAGCTGAGCTTGTGGTTCACTCGTCCGCAAGAGCTGGGGAGCTGCAGGAGGCACAGGAACGCTGAGAGCAGAACACACCAGAAATAAACATCTCAAAGAGAAAGTTTTGTAACATCTACGATGCCTGTCACATCCAAACGTTCTGTGCAGAGACAGATGGTCTAGGCTTCTATTAGCAATGAATAATGAGATGTGAAGGGAAAGGTGTGAGATGCTATTTAACCTCGCTTCCCCCCAACATCGTAAGTCTTGAACTGTACAGCATTTGCTATTTTTGTGGTTATAAAACACTAAGAAACACAGCAATAATCACAAGTTAGCTACGCACTGGTTATTTCGCTCTCTTTAAAACCAAACCTGTCCCTTTTTTAGCCTTCTTCAAGACTGGCAAAAGCTGAACTGTCTGCAATAAAACCACACAATAGCCAGCTGCAATTAAAAGGAGGTACCCAGTGAGGAACCCACCATCCTGCGAAACAAAGCCAAGCCATACCAGCCACTTCACCCCACACCTTAAGTTATCTTCATTAACCAAGGGGTACTGGAACAGCCATTCTGACTTTACCCGCAGGGCAAGAGATCAGCTAAACTAGTGAGAAATGCTCACCCATCCCTCCTGCTCGTGCCTTGGTACTAGCACTGGTGGGACCACGCAGCGAATCAGCATTGCGGGCTGGAAACCAACCTGGCGAGGGCTGCCAAAACCAGGTGCCCATCTTCAGCTGGATCGGTGCCTCAGCTTGGCTCACTGCAGTCGTGTGCTCTCTGGAAAGACACAACCTGTACAGAAAGACTAAGCGAACTGAGCTTGCTCACTCCGGAGAGGGCACGGAAAAGATAATGCTCTTCAAACACGTAAGAGGCAACTGCAAAGGAAAAGAGAATACATTGTTCTTCACCTGCGTTACAGACCTGGCAAGCTGCAACAGCTTAAACCACGGCACGGAAGGTTTATGCAAGTATAAAGAAGTTAAACACCAAACTGGATTGCTTAAGGCAGTCACAACTGTTTTAAAAGAAGCTGACGACTGCCTGTCAGGAATGGATTGGGTATACTTGATCCCAGCCCAGGCAGCAAGGGCAGAGACCAGGTAGCTCTCAGAGACCAAAGAGTCAACTCCAGCTCAGTACACTATTCACCCAGTTGTACTTAAAACTGGAGGTTCGGAGCGGATGTTGAGTAGCCAGTGAATTTACCAGCTCAGGCACCTTCTAACTTCAAAACCGCCAATAACTGTCATCCACACAGAAAGCCAGCTGATTTCAACAAACCTCTGAGGAACACCAGAACACAGCTAAGCTCTCTGGACTGTGCCCGAGCTTAAGAGCAGGCATGTTTGCATGTTGTGCTTTCCTTTATTAGCTTATACAAACAGGCTGAGTAATTCAAACTATCGAGCAATATACATTCTCCAACCTTTTTGCATATCACTAGCAAATCAGCAATTAAATGCACTAGAAAGCCTGCTGCTGAGCATTCTTACAACTCGGCTCTGTATCTCTACTCCAGGAGACCGACATTATGCAGAATTACAATGTCAGTGCAAGCTGAGACTCCTCTCAAGCCCATCCGCCATATGCAAGAACAAGCATCAGCACATCTGCTACTTGTTACATCAGAGCAACTAAGCTTTTAGAAATAAATCATCGAAAACTATTTAAAATATTTTGTTCAAATTAATGGGCTATTTTATACAAAAGCACGTTCCCTAGAGTCATGTGCATTTGCAAACTTGCTCGCATAACCAGTTTTAGCAATTTGCAGACAAAAATTTGGCAACACGATACATTTATCCAGGGAATACACATTATGTCTTACTTAGATAAACATACATAATAGCTATTCCCCATCTCTTTTCAGCACCTCCATTACCAGTTGAATTGACTAATAACCACAAAGGTTCGCTGCCTTCACTGAGAGGAAGGTCAGACCTGCCACGTGGCAAATGGTGTTTCATCTTTTAGGTGAACAGAGGCTTTCAGCAGTGTTTCTCGGATCACCAGACACACGTGCAAGGCTGTAAATAATCTAAGTTGCCTTCAAAATCCACTAATAATAATGCTGTCTGCAGCATCCCCTCTGCCCTTTTTCTCTGCATTTTGATGACAGTAATCCGTCGGATCTGTTTTGCTTTGTCTTGTCTTTATTAAGAAGCAGTGGTTTACAGGAGCAACTCGCACTTCGATGGCAATCCTTAGGCTTCCACAGATTGCATTAGACCAATGAAATCAGTAAGAAGCTGTACAGTAAATGCCCCCCAAAGAGGATGCCCTTCGTCCAAGAAACACACTTTTTCTGTTGGACAATTATTCACAGCGAAATTGAAGTGCATACAGAAGGAAGAGTCTACATCTGTTATAACTACGCTAATAATATCAAGATGTTTTGTTTCCTTCCCAAATTAGATTCGATATCAATCTCATGCCATTGAAAGACCAACTGGAAATCTGCACTGAGAAGATCAGCAGGAGAAAGTGGAATTAGCACTGACTCCTGCTCAAGCAACCTGCATCTCAAATTCTGACCGAGTTGAGACGTAACAATATGCATGCCTTCTCCATCCACATACACAAAAACGTGCACATATATATGTATGTACGTACGTATATATACACACACACTTATTTTAACAGCGGAGGGCACCAGCAAGTATAGCAAATCCTTTCTTCAGGGCAAATAAAACCCTCTTGGAGGAGCAAGCTTTTTAAACCCAATTTGCCACAACAAACAAAGGCATGAAATACACTGTTACCCTTACACAGACATTTACATTCCTTAGTGTTAATTTAAAAAGGGAAACAACATTTCTTTCCGGCAGATGAAATAGAGGTCTCAGGATCCTGAAATACGTTAGAAGTAGCAGTGTTCTGCATGAACGATGCTTCCCAAATACTGCAGTCAATATTAATAGGTCTTTAAGTCTCACAGGATTGGAAGCAAAAATTAATCCAGTTTAACAAAGTCTGAGGCCATAGAGTGCTGCCATAAACTCCTCAAAGTTCATCTGAAGGTAATAAATAATTTAACAAGGCACTTCCTACCTGTTCCGTACTGGAGACTACGAGAATGCCAAACAAAACGTTGGGTTTTTTTCTGTGGGATCTTCACTGAGGCGCTGCTGCAAAAATTCCACTTCCAAGCAGTCTGACATTCAATACTGAGATGTTAAGATCTGACTTATCCTTTTCAAAGCAATCTGCTCACTAATGCATCTCTCCCCACCAGCCTTCTCTGTGGCCGATCCCTTTCCTACAAAGTTGCTCATGATTCAAGCAGATAATTTCTGTCTTTAATCTAGACTCCAGCGGAAACTAAATTAACTTCTCAGCACCTCATATGGAAGGCCCTGCGTCAGAGACCTCACATTTGAGGAGTTAAGGTTGTCACATTTACCAATATATTATAAGGAGGCATCCAGGGAAGCATCCAAATGCTCTCAGCCAGGGTGCCCGACAGACGCGTCGGCAAAATGCCACAGGTCTCGCATCCTGCCTCACCTTCCTACACAGACCCTGGCCCCCAAAAGCCACAAAAGTTGGGAATTGGAGTGGCAAAGAAAATAAAACCAAACGCGCTCTTCCGCACAGCAAACAAGCTATCAGCGGGGCTCAGCGGGCAGCCTCCAAGTCGTACGCTGATAAATTCAGAGGTTCAGCCAGAGGATGCATTGGCATCTCTGCTCCACACATGCCATAGGGAAAGAAAACCCCTGGGAGAAACTAGGGCTAGGAGCAGCCAGCGACCCACACCTTCCACAGCTAGGAAAAGAGACGCAGAACCCTGACCAGTATCAGCAGCAGTCCAGCTCGTCATGGAGCCTGGGCGTCTGCAGCCCCAGCTCCCTCCCACTGCTCCGCTTTTAAAAGGGTCTTTCGACCGCACTCAGAAGACCACGTTTTCAAATTCAATAAACCAAATTCAAAGCCGCATGTCACATTTCATGCTTCAACTCGTTACAGCTACTCAAGTACTGAACTCAAGCCAAAAACATACAGGGAGTACATCCACGTAACCGCCACCATACCCCAAATACAGAGGTGCCCGATTCAAAGATTTCTGAAACGGGGAGGGAAATGAGCATCTCCTCAATACCCATCTTCCCTCTGGACATCAGGGGGACCCATGCATGCTTATTAGCCAAAGAGAAACCACCCAAGCTGCAGGATTAGAGGCTCATCTTTTTGCTAAGCTGGTGTTTTGACAATAGCTTTTTTTATGAGACATTTGTCATTAACAAACTTTAGACAAGGTTAATGAAAGTTCTGTCACTTTAATGTCTAGCCCGCTTTAAATTACAGATGTCATCTGCCATGACTAAAGAAAGGGCACTGAGCAATAATACCATAAACTATCATCTCCAGGGACACACAGGTAATTGCATAGCTCATTAAAAAACTGTTTTAATTATTAATTGACCGTGTCAGAGTTGTCCTTTGAAGTCAGTTTTAATTTTTTTCCTTGCAAGCATGATGATTCCAAGCTGACCTACACAACTTTCTCTACCACCTCCAAGAACCAGCAGGGAAGGCTTAGGACCTGCCTCATAGCACGGTGACCGTGTCTCGACAGCAGAAGCATTCCGCACACTCAAACATGCCTAAATCACATGGGGAACAGTATTAAACAAAACGATTTGGGCGATGAAGGGAAAAAACACCTTAAACATTGGCTGGCCACCGAACCTGAGAAAGAAGAAAAATCTGAAAGGCTGACAAGCCACAGACAAAAAAAGTTGCGGGAAGACTGTCACTAGTTCCTACTGCTGCAAAATCATCTGACTTAGTTGCTGTCGAGAGGCCAAAGAAGTCTGTCTCAAGCTGTGGGACTGGATTTCAAGAGGTCCCTCCCAGCCTCAACAATTCTGCGACTTGCATAGTGACAGTGACCAAAAAAATGGGTTGGAAAACTGATATTGAAAATCCACACAGATGGATTAAAACTTTTTGCTTAAAAGAGATTATACTCCTGCTGCTGCCTTGGGAAATCCCCATGACCCAGAGGAACAAGGGAAGGTTTCTTGAAACACAAACACACAAACGCAGCTCCGCTGGACATTTGGCTCGGAGGTCATTCAAAGCTATAAGGAAATTAAGCACAAACCACCACCTGCAGAAACAAACCCATGTTGCACAAAAGCTACCAAATCAGGCATACGTGTAGAAATAGAGTAAGATGTACAGATGAGAGATCCTATTGAGGCAGTGCATCCAGACAAATTCTGGAAGGAGAGGAATCTCAGGTAAATGTGTGTGGGGTTTTTTGTTGTCGTTTCCTGTGTTGTTTTTTGTTACACAGCCAAGTGAAAAAGCCCTAGAGGTAGCATGCCCCAAAAGGAGCTCACAAGTCTCAACAATCACTAGTGGGGCCTCTCCTTCTACAGTACATGAACTGACACAATGTATTTGTGCTACAGAGAAAACCTATGCACAACACAACGTACAGGTATCTTACACAATGAATCATAGCCACACCAGCTACTTACCCATTCGCCTGCATATTATTTAATTTAGCCCACTGTTGAATGCTGAATGAGATTAGGATTGTTGCCTGGCTTTTCATATCTGTCAAAATGAGGACAAAATAACTGAGCACATAGAATAGCAACAAGAATTTGGAAAGCAAAATCATTTATCTTCAATTAAAATAACAACAACTGAGAATAAAAACATATTAGCCCTTCACTGCACTGTAATTCCCTCCCAGAGGTGCATTAGCAGAGAAATCAAGTCCTTTGAAGACAGGAGTTTCACCTGGGTAGGTTTTGGGGGCGATTTATTTTGCAAACTTGGCAAATGAGGAGTAAAATGAACACACATGACCATTCGAAACACCATCCTGGCAATGAAATGCTTTCGGCCTAAGCAATGGTTAACACTTGCCCTTCTCTGAATCACAGCAACTCTAGAGATTTTAGAAACAGGTGCAAGATGATCAAAGTACAAGCATGGTATGGTTGCCTTAATAGCCAAGTGCTAGACTGGGAGGAAAAGAACAAAGTTTCAGCTACTGCGGCTACGTCAAGAGTAAGAAAACATCTCACCAGCACGCGCTAGCTATAATTGCACCCCTCAACTAGAGCTGTAGGAAAGGGAGTTCACAATGCCAATGCTGGCAAGTCCTACTCTCACTCCCCCTGAACCGTATACCGTGGCAGAATATACAGGTTCTTGTTAACATTTGGTTTAGGCACTAATTAATTTTACAAGGAAGCAATATAACACAGCTGCTTCTCCTGCCTTTACCTTTTAAAGCACGCCCTTCACACGTGGAGAACACGACCGGCTTCTTTCTTTTGACGCTTTCTGGCCATAACCAGCAAAACCACCCTCCCTGTTCTGGTTGCATTAAAGCATTTCAGAAATACACCCCTTGAGCGAATACTGAGATTATCCAAGGGTTTAGTCGGGTTTCTAGCTCTCCTGCTTTTGTGTACCTAAGATACTGAATGCCAACATCGCCTTCCAGTCACCAGTTACAGCAGCTTCCCCACTGTTGGCATAATCTTCTTTTAGGAAAAGAACATATTCGAAGACTAAAGAACAAGAGGAGTTTGCTTTAAACGGGCAGATGTTCTTCTTATTTTACGCAAAACCAAGCACCAGAAACATTTGCCTGCAACCCAGACTGTTTGGTGCTGCATTTGCGAGAGCAAACACTGCACGGTCTCAGGTACAATGCAAGCAAAGCCACACAAGACACGTCTTCCCGCTCCGCCACCCTCCAACTACAAAAGCTGTGCTTCCCCAACAGAAATGGCAAATGCTGCGACATCACCCAAAAGGCACCAGCACAGAAGCAAATCCCAACAAAAACACATTCAGACAAAGTTCTCAAGTTTCGTATGAGCGTTACTTAGGTGTGCCATATACATCCACTATTGCATACATATCAACACATGGAAAGTAGCATAAAACCCACTATCTAAAGTAACTTACAGGTATGTCTCCATAAAATACACCAAACAAGCAAGCAGCTTGTCGGGATGTTATGTGAATGGGAGGTTTTAACAAAACAACTTTTTTATCTTAAAACTATATAAATCCACAACCGGCATCCCACTGCCCTACAAGCTCCCTTTTTACCCAGTTCTTGTTCCAAGCTATTTGCCAACGTAATTGAATCCTTCTTCAAGAGTCTTTATATTCCATTCTGGTCTGGGGACAATGCTGCTGAAATACGTTTACCATCCATCTTTCTTAACATGCTTAATCTAAATAGAAGACTCAAATCCAACATTGTGCATTTGATGGATAGCTCACCTTCTTCTAACAGTATGCCTTAAATGCGTCCCAGTATTGCTCTCAGCAACCTTACAGAAAACCTGCATTCACAGTGATTTTAGCCTCTCCTAGCAAGCTAGCTATCATATATACTTATTACAGTATAGTAGGATTAAGAATAGATAAGGTTAAAGGAGCTGCCGCACATAAGACAGGGATATGTGAACACGCTTAACAGACCCACAGTGTCATACAAGACTTGCACAAATTTCAGGCTGCAGAACGACACCTGCTGCTCCCCCAGGTCACCCACTCGGTACTGGCAGTAGTTTTCATTAGAGTGAAGGACCTTCAGCAGATCCCCAGCATCAAGGTATGCTGGCCTGCCTTAAGGAGGGAGCAGGAGAGAGAAAAAAAAAAAGCATTCTCTATTTGCTTCTCAAATCAAGCAAATACAAACGTACCTCTCACACCTGCCTCATAACAAAACACAACATACCCTGCAAAGTCCCAAGCAATTCCTAATGAAACCTTAAGTATGAAGTTAGTAGAGGCAATAACAGTTTTATGTATTTAGATGCAAAAAATTGGATAGCAAAAAGGTAGTGCATTTGAACCAACAAAATCCATTACTAATGCCACACAGTGCTGAGAAGCACACTTTTATATAGCTAATATAAATTTATATTAGGAGAGTAACTTGGATATTCTTGATAAAAAGCACATATTTTCCTGTCTCAAAGGGGTTCAGAGTACCACAGTATCGTAGCATGTATTACTAAGGAAATGCTGTCCTTCATTTCTCAGTTTGTAGTGTTGTACAGAGCCACACGTTCCCAGCTTTCAGGAAAGTGCTGCTTATTTTGCATGCAAAAACGCAAAGAAAACCACCTGCTATTCAGACCACAATGACATCCCCTTCTGGAACGAATAGCTGGCGGTACTCCGCATCCCAGGGATTTACTACACAGTCACGGGTTAGCCCCAACCACGTCCTTGTGCCCAAGGCACCGAGATGACCCCACTACCACGCTGGAGAACAGAATGCATCGGCTGCAGTCGCTGCTGCCCTGATTACCGCATCAGGCACGGCGGGGCTGCCGCCTTTCTTCCGAAGGATGGGCACGAGGCCAAAATGGGCAAAAACTGGAAGGCTAGCTTCTGCCACAAACTTCTCTGCTTCAGTCTTCCACTGAAGTGCTTCTCCAGCTCTCTGTTCATAGGACAGGCCTAGGCACCCCTGCAGAGCCGGGCTGCAATGGCTGCTACCACGGACTCGGACCAAGCATTTCTTGTGTGCTGCTTTCCATCTGCGAACTCCCAAGCTCACAAGACATTCGTGTGATGCCTTTTCCAGCACTTTACCAGGACTGGGCAGCTGTGCCAAGGAAGCGTCCACCCATCATCTTTAACACATTTGGCAGCGGAGCAGCTGTTGAATCTTGGCCTAACACGGGGTGTAGGACATCTGCTAGCATCCCGGAGACTTCAATGAAGTAACCCTTGCTAGGATTTGAGACTTGCTAGAATCTTCCTGGAAAAATTGATTAGGTCAAAATTTAAGCAGCACACCTGTTTTCTAAGACAAATATCCAAACCAAAGGCAGCGCTGCACTGCTTGCTTTGTCTCTGCTCTTACAGAAAAGCCAACCAGGACGATCAGGGGAGCACAGCTAAGTGAAGTCAGACCTGCAGGTAGCCTAAGCCCTAGCAGAGTACAAAGCCGTGCACTTTAGGGCAAAGGCAGGGAAGGCTGAAGCAGCTGCGTGTCCTTCCCATGAAAGGAAAGAAACCCATCTATCCCCATACCTCTGTGCTGCAATTAAAATTGCATTCTGGATTGCCAGCGCACTGCAAGGTCTCGCAAGGAGCCCGTGCCCCTGCGATGTCCAAAGGTACCTCTTTACGAGAGTGAGCAGCAAGGATCATCACGCCGGCAAGCATCAGAAACCGCCAGATAACACTGCCAAGTGGAAGGAGAAATAAAGCAAGAGAGCAAGCTGCAAGAATAAAATGAAAGCATTTTTATTTCTGGGAACTAAGTAGACAGCCCATGTTCCTCTCTCATCCCCCTAAAATGTCTCACATCAATTTTGCAGCTTCTCCCCAGTCAATGAAATAGTTAATTATAGTTTTTATGCTGGTTTAATTCAGAAAGAAGAGTCAACCACTTCATTTAATAATTTAGTTGAAACATGTCCACACGAGAACACACTAATTTCTCATTCAGTTTTCAAATTGAATCAATTTAAAGGCTGCCAATAACACAGCAGCAGAAACGCAAAACCCCCCACAATTGACAGTAAACCAAAGTTAGTCGTTCTTTATAAATTGACTATTGTCTCAAAGCCTGTGAAAGAAATCGATGTACATCGCTGCCTAGAAACTATTAACCTATCTGCGCTAGGCTGTAATAATTGAGCACAATTAGACATACAATTCAGAGAATTCATCAAAATGAACAAAAATAAAGACATTTTCCATTTAATTCCCATTCCTTTTCAGAAGTACATCGCCTTTACCA
The DNA here is from genome assembly GCF_026419915.1 of Harpia harpyja. Lineage (NCBI taxonomy): Eukaryota > Metazoa > Chordata > Aves > Accipitriformes > Accipitridae > Harpia > Harpia harpyja. The sequence continues at coordinate 46,935,922 of NC_068943.1, read as the reverse complement.
CAGCCTTGCGTTTCACCATTTCATCACTGCATTCACAGTCTTTATCAGCGAAGGGATTACAAAGGACTGCGAGTTAAGCGGTGTGTGCCGAAACACAGCTCCCTGCAAAATGCCGAGCCTCCTCGACGCCCTTCACAAAGATGAGTCAACCACCGGCTTCTGCCACAGACTCCCGATTTTGAAAGGCAGCTTCCCAAGTCAAGACGTCAGGAACCGCATGGACGCACACCAGCAAGCAGCTGACATACCCCTACTTAAAACAAGATTGGCACATAATGATTCATCGCTGTTGTCGGCCATTCCCTGTATGTGTTCCTCAAAAGAGCCTTAGGAGTCCAGTCCGCACACAAATCTGGATCAAGATACGGTTCAAAAAGCCTTTTTCACACGTAGCCACCAGCCTTCCTGCTGCTTTGAAACAAATCAACGCGGCAGCCCAGCATAGCAGCTCAGATGGGATTTCTTGTACCCAGTAAGTCGTAACACATCTAGCTTATTGCTGGCCCCCTCCCACCTGCAGCCTACGACCCATCCATCTTCTGCGGCCACCAGCGTGGCATCCCCATGTCCCCAGCACTCCAGGGGATCGAGTTCCTAGGTCACTTGCCTGGACAGACTTCAGCAGGGATGTTTCATCTCACCAGCAACTACTTCACCTCTGCGCCTCCTGGACTTTGGAAAATATCCAAAATCAGCTCTTTGGATGCCTTGAAAACCAGCCTCATTGTGCACTTAGGAATCATATCCTTTACAAGCAAAAATGCATGTCATTTAATGTGGGAAGTGATCTTTCCACAAAGCCCACTACAATGATTTTAGACCAAGTACTCCGCTGCAAACCTCAGTGCTTTTCTACCCCTTCTTTCTAGAAGGACTTTTACCTGCGACTCCTCTGTTCTAGAAGTCAAATGACACTGAGCAAATGTGGCATCTCCAGTCTCCTTCCATCAGGTGACTCCACTGCCAGTTTAATTTTGCCCTGCCTCGCTGCTCCAGAGCTCCCTGGCTTTTCGTGGAGCCCAGGGATTAGCACGCTGGCAAGAGTGTGGAACTGGAAAGGGAGGCAGAGAAGGTAATTTGAAGATCATTGGTTGAGAGGTGCTCAACCAGCAGTGACATTTCAGTAACCACGCTCAGCCCATCGCCTCCAACAGCCCACTCTACTCTGTTCTATACCTCTGGTGCCTCGGGTTCAGCGACCACTCATCGCAACACCTTACCTGTGCACTGCAGATCTAAACCAACTTCTGAAAATGTTTTCTATTCAGGGGCTGTAACTGTGAATTCCACTAACTTTGGACTGTATCCTTAAAAGGTAGTTACTGCATCATTTTAAAGCACCATCACATTTTTGGACACATGCAGGAAAAGAGTCAAGTTAAACGTAAAAATCATTGCTTCCCAGTTCTTCCCCCCACCCCCATCTTCAACCGGAAAAGCTAAAGAAAAGATTACACATGGGCAGAGCACAGAAGGGAATACACCTCAATGTTTTATGTAACTGCAACCCTGTGTTCTCAGGCTATCTCCCAGAAGGGGGAAATCCAAGGTACACTTGCAGTTGCAAATCCTAATCTTCCTGAACAACACACCAGGTTCAAACAGATACAGGGTAGGAGTGAACCGACTAAAGAGGCAAAAGACAAAGGGTACTTGTGATGCCAGTGCTCCTCTTCCCATAAATCTACTTCCTTTTATATTAAAGGAAGTCATTGATAGCAAATGCATTTTTCAATACAACAGCCAAATATAGAATTGCAGTGAACTCTGTCATAAATTCCCCAGGAGGCAGAGGGCTGGCTGGGGAGGGAGAGGGAACACTGCAGTTACACAACAGCAGCAGAAACGAGGATGCCCTACTTTCAACGGGTATTTTTCTGCTAACTTTTTCATTTCCCTCATCTGTGATGCACCTGCAAAGGATTCTCAAAGTGGACGCAGACCCCTGCAAGAAGTGGAAAAAGTTTTCAAACCGCAGGAACCCTCTCCGGCAGCCACGGGAAGATGCCTCCAAATCCCTTGCAGAAAGCATTACGGCACTATAATTTTACAAAGCTGTCTTGTAAAGTCACTGTAGGCTGTAGTCTAAAACAAACTTAGACAGCACGCGTTGCAAATGGAACAAAGGAAGAGTAGAAAAAACCTAGCAGACTTACTGCTATTTTTCTTTTGAAGTCACATATTTCTTAAGGCTAAACATGAGACAAGATGCTCTGATAACAATACTCTTCCTTATAGCCTCTTTTTTAAGTCTATCTCCAGAGGGAAAACTCTTGTTTGTTAAAACCTAACACATGTGAAAAGCCATAACAAAGCAAATAAAGAAGTGAAGGCTTAAGTTGCAGGCAGGGCTTTATGGTTTATGGATCGCAGAAATCTGTACTTACTCATCTCTTCTAGTATTACCAACTGCAAGAGGAAAATGATGCTTAAGCTCTTCAGAAGCGAGAGGACAGGGAAACTGCTTAAGAGAGAAAGGGAATGCTGAAGCACATACTCTACAAATCAGCCGAGCCCCTCATTTTATTCCCCGCAAAAAACCTAAGGGATAAAACAGCAAGACCGCAAGAAATGCCCTCAGTGGGGTTTCTTCACACCGGCAAATTCGCTCTGCCCTTGCTGCAGGCTGGCCAGCCCCAAATCAGACTCTCGCCTACCTGCTTTCCCCTTCCCCTACGAGCTGCCGTGAGGGGCAAGGTTGCGAGCCAAGGTGCTGCCCACCCGCAACGTCCACACAGAGTGTGGGCAGAACAGGTTGGCAGCTGTCTGCACCACGGAAGCTGCACGCATCCATTAGTATATTGCTACGGCCGCTAGCGCTCATTGAAGTTCAAGCTGCGCAAAGATCTTCTTAATGTTATAAAGGATTGTATTACAAATACATGAAATACGCAGACTATCACACTTCTTCTATGTGGCTTCGCTGCTTTAAGCACCTGCAAATGGAGATAACGTTTGAGCAGCAGCAACCTTCTGCATGTGGTTCGCTATTTTTATCATCTTGGCTTGCGGAGGGCTTGGTGTTTAGGAAACGGTCGAGCTCAGAGGCGGTGCAATACAAGCTCTCACTCCAAGTTCCACTCCCCCAGATCGATCGCAGTGCGCCTCAGCCCTGCCTGCACAGGCTTGGGTAGCCCCCCACAACCCTATGGCAAGCTGTTCACCAAAACCAAACCGCCAAAACACCACGTTTTTCTTCTCTAAAGGGAGATACAGGCCTCTCCTGGCAACAATCAGTCCTGATGCAGCTCGCATCTCAGCTTACAGCAAAGCCTGCTCCAAGTCAAGGGAAAGAGCATCAGCACCTACAGGGGAAATTCCTCTCTTTGGGAAATTTATTGCATAGGTCTGGTCAGCACAAAGAAGCAAAAAGCATTGCAAGTTGCAACATCTACTGATCCCAGGTATGCAAGAACTTGCTATTTCATCTCATTGCCATGACACGTTATTCAACTGCTATCTCCATGACAGATAATCAAACCTCTTCACTACCTATCCTTTATTAATCCTTGCTTAATCCTCTTTGAAATTTTAGCTGCAGCTTTCATTAATGAAAGTCTGATTTCTTAAATGCATAAAAAAGTATCACCTTGAAATCTGCTATTCCAGATTGCCGTGCACTTGCTTTCTACAGGGCAACAGCCCTGCAGCAGAACCACAGAGTTACTGCTTCGTCCTCACCCGTAGACGACACACAGCAGAGAAGAGATTCCAGAAGCTAAAAAGACAAAACATGTGACACTATAAGGAGGCGTGGTGACCATTGAGGTCTCAGTCCTGCTATCCACATCACAAGTTAAAGGAAATGATCCTTTGGCTGTACTGATGCCGCCCTGGATACCTGGCACTGCTGTGAACCCGACGGGGTCAATAACAAAGTTATGGCTTTAACACGGCTTTGTAGTCAAGTTTCCGCAAACCGAGATGAGGAGACAAAATAAGCGTGGTCGCACGTATCCATACACCAGCTATCACATAAACATGCTACAGCCCCATGTCCTTTTTCTCGATTTTGTTTTGTTACACGTACTAAGGCTCGGGGATGTTTTCCTTCTTTTGATAATCATTTCTAATATCGTCTTTCAGCCCACATTCTCCTCCTTTGCCATCCCATTGTGAGGTCATGATACATTCGTGACAAAGTTTCCATGGCAACAGACTGACGACATAAACATAAGATTAGGATTTCTCTGCAAAGCAGGAGGAGCAGAAGATGGGTTGCGAGGGAGCAGGCTGCTACTCAAACAAATCTCTTCAGTAATAGCTGTGGGAATAGAGAACATTACTGGCAAAGTAAATTGCTTTTTGTAAAAATGTTCTCTTTTTTTGAAGTTTGCCCCCATGTGAAAGTCTCTAAGTCAGAACCTTAACATTATTTTAATGTACTATTCTGTATTTAATAATCTTCTGCTTCAGACACCAGTCTGTTACCATGGGAATGACAGCCGCACAAATACAGGATTATGGCTATCAAGCAGAAGGAGAAGAGAAATTATGAATAAGCTAGTTATGTTCAATAATTAGCAACTACAAGAAAAAACTCAAAATCATGAATTTAGATTGATGCATTTATCTCGGTGTTTGAATACAACAATAAGGGTGTTACTGCTCAAAAACGGGATTCTAACACATCGCACCAGTATTTTTCACTAAACAGGTCCTACTTGGAACGGGAGTTTATCTTGCTCCCATTCCCGTTTTTCCCTTCTTCTCCTCAACAGACCTCTCTGCACGCCTGGGTTCTCCTGAGAAAGGCAGGTGCCCAGCACCTGCTGAAGCTCACCAGCCCCATTTCACTGGAACATCGTGGCTGAAAAAGGCAACCCAGGCATTAGCGCTCCCCAGCTCCTGAGCTGAAGAGGGCATTACTGTCAGAAGGAACGTTTCCTGCATGTTTGGACCAGTCTGCCCAGCTTAGACCCTGAGCTGCAGTTCACTGCAGTAAATTAAAGCTTTTAATATTTTCTTTTTTAAAAAATGGAGAAAGCTTTCTGCTTTAATTCGAATTAGTTACAGCGCCACCGAGTAACTGACCTTGAATGGCACCCGCAACAAAATCCCGTGCTACTTAACTAAATTCTTAGACAAAGAGATACTGAAGAGCATCTGGCACCCACTACAAGATGCTTGTATTTTCCCATAACATGCCCAAGCCTTAGTAAAAGGAGGATATTCACCTCTGCATTCAGGTGGCTTTGCACCTTCATTAAAATGCAGCACTCTCTCCAATAACTAGCTAAAGTTAGGGGAGTACGTCAAACACAGGACACGCACTGAGTTTAAATGTTTTCCTTTATCATGGAGACTCTTTAATTAAAGGAGTCGCAAAACAAAGTCATTTACACAGATGCAGCCTGTACAATCAGAAGTGAGACTGCTCCAGAGAGGTTTGGGGACTGCTCCTTTATCCTGTTTATTTCTGGTGGGAGGCTCTCACACCAACGGGCAGGGACTTACGGATCCTCACAACACCAAAAGCTCAAGGGAGCTGATTACTCTCCTCCAGCTTCGCTGGGGAAGGCCAGGTTTTGTGCCTGTGCCACAAAAAGTTGCATTCTTCCAGCATGGAAATGATCCGTCGTTTGCCAGCCTGCATTCTTTATTCACTTGAGATACTTCCCTCTTTGCATATCTGTTGCTATTAAAATTCCCCTTCCAGCATATAATTCCCTCTACTAGCTTTTCTTGCTTATTAGAGAAGACAAAAAGTATTTGGAGAATCTGATCAGAGAGATCTTATTTTCTCCAGGCACTCCTCTGAATTTAATTCTAGATTAAGCATTATTTAAAAAAACCACAACCCTTCCTGCCTCCTACCTCACGCTCTCTTTCAACACGAAACTGGAGAACACTCCCAAGCCAAGGAATCAAGCTGTATTTAAAAATTACTCTTTGAAGAGTAACGCTCCTAAATATGTGATAGAAAATCAGAAACAAAAATCACTAAATGGGAAAGGCTAAATGGGTTTTCACAAGAGGGCTGGGAGAGGAAGTCTTTGAGTCTTCCTTTCCTCACCCAAATGGGAGAATTCCAGAAAACCCCAAAAAGCTGTTGAAGCATTTTTTTCATAGGTTTTTTGTTAAATGGCAACAGGCCATCTGAGGTGATCGGTACTTTGCAGGTGAGAGGAAAGGCTGTGCCTACCCCAACCAGGCCACAGAAACCCCCGGCATCCAGAAGCTGGGTGCCTCCGAGCACCCGAGGCTGTCCCCCACCACCCCATCCTTGCCATCGGCACGCCACAGCTCGCACGGTCCATCGTTTCTAGACTTACTAACGAAGCGTCTCTCGGCTGACAATGGGCTTACGGTTTCCAGTGTCTGCGCTCAGTAGCTGTCCAATGCAGAACATCATCATTCAAATTATGTGTCTGAACATATTCACTTACCTAAAGAAAACAGGGAAAACAGAAAATCAGCACAAACGTAGCAACTTAGATACAAAAACCCGGAGAAAGAAAGGTTTCATTCCGTGCTTTTAGTCTGCAATATTAAAATACAATGAATACAGCTCCCAGCTCCGAGCTGCATCTCAGAAGAACCGAGAAGTGCAAAACCTAACAATCCCTCCCTCCCCCTTACTGCTTCCCAACAGGGACGGGACTCTACCCCGTGCTGCTGGGCATCTCTCTTGGCGTGCCCATCCCATCACCTGGGGCTCAGGCCAGAGCCAGCTACTGCTCACATCCTGCTGCTAGCAAGGAAGCAGCAAGAGGAACTGCAGCTACAGCTTCTCCAAGTTACTTGTTCAGGACAGGTCACCTTTAACAAGAGAAGAGCACAACAAGCAACAACAGTCAAGAAGGTGACAGGTTTTTGTGGCTGGTGTTGACAGCCCTTTCTCTGCTTCTCCAGTTCCACAAATTCGGAAGCAGACAACTAACTAGTTAAAGCCTTGACCGAGCTTCTGCAGCCCAGTTAAGCCCCTGAAGAAGAGGAGAGGTTAATAAATACTGAAACAACCTTTGAGGCCTTTTTATTTATACCTACATACATATTAGCATAGGGATTTGATGAATAATACTTCTCAAATCACTCCTACGATGTTAACACTCTGGAGCATTAACTTCCGTGTGCCTGAAGGAAATGGGTCAATTTTAATTCTTCAAACAATTCTTACCGGCACAATAACTCATTCTTCAAGCTACAGATAGCAAGTTGTGCTTTTGCATTAGGAATCCCAGTACGACTCAAGCTCTGGGATGCAGATCAGCAGGAAGGCAGCAAGGAGAGGCTGCACCCCCCCCCGAAGAGGAGCCACTGGAGGAGGTCTTGCTGCCTTATCAGCCAACAGAAAAATCCACTCAAAACCAAAACTAAAGGAATTACAGTTATGGGTACCCTTGAGTAAGGATACTGTGAAAAAAGCAAAGACATTTAAAGACATGCCTTTGCCAACACATCTTTTCATTACTCACAGCCACCTCTAAAAGCATATTTCCATGACTGGTGACATCGAAACCCTTCTCCCACCGCGGGGACTCTGACAAACAGTAACGAACCCTTTGAAATGCTCCCAGAACAAGACTCGGATATCCTCAGTATTGGAAAACGTCTCAATACCACATCCATTAGAAAAGCTCGTTTGACCTTTTGCCAAGAGGACAATTTTGGCAGGTACCTCGAGGTCAGTGTTTCTCCTTTTGAGCTTTTGTTTTGGGGTTTTTTTTGTATTCTTTCTGCAGTACCAACTGAAAACGCAGCAAAGTGTGTCACACAGAGGAAAAATTCCCATTGCTTAAACATTATGAGCCATGTGCACAAAGAGATTAACAGAAATTAAAGCAGATATAATAAGCTGCCTGGAAAAAAGTTGCCTTAAATATAATACTTCAAAGGCTACATGTGTTTCAGTGGGCAAGAGGAGGAACGCAAGTAGGACGACTGAAAATCATCCGACTGGATAGCAAACCAAGGCTAACCCAGAACTGAAGATGCCATGTTCTTTAAGGGTGAGAAAGGGCACATGTGCGTCCAGCACAAACTGAATCACGTGGAGGACGTTTTCACTCTTCTAGTAATAAGAAGGCTGAACATATACCTATGCACGGAGTTCTGGACACTGAAGGAAAGGGTACAACTTGCTAATGGTTTTGGGAAGATAGCCACTGGGATGCTTCTTCTTCTCACTTTTGTTGTAACAAAAAAATCCTAGAGGTCAGTTCTAACTCTGCCTGCCTGGGAACATCCATAGCCACTGAGCCGGTCCTCTGCCTCTCCCATACGTCACTTCATACCTGGCAGCACCAGGACACTACAAGCGTATTCCCATGGCCTCGCACTTTCTTCCATCTTATATTTTGGATATAGTAGGCATTATAGCCTGTGCCCTCGCTGCTATACAGACAGCAAGTTTATTTTAACTCTGCTAGATCTGCATCCTTCCGTGGTTGCTTCTTTAGTACAGGGAAAACCTAAGTTGAGGAGGTTCGTCAAGTCCCTCATTGGTATGCTTCCAGCACAAAAAGTATTACCGTTTTATCTGCTTCATGGTAGCCCTCTTCAAGATGTACCCCCTAGGCGTTCTTGTTGCCTGGCCTACACTTCAATGGAAAGGACCTAAAGCAAAATCATCCTCACAGCATCAGAGTAAAAGCATACTAAAAGGGAAACAGATCTCATCTCCAGATATCCATAAGCAACCAACCCCCAGCTGTCCTCAGAGCCAGGTAAAACAGGCGCTTCTGCACATCCCGAAGACGTGGTTGAAGAGGTAGCCCGAAGTCATTCTCTTTAGCAAAGCTCCAAGTCGCAGCGGGTTTTTAAGCGGTAGGAAAAGACTGAGCGAGAGCTCTCATGCACCCCCAGCAGAGTCCCCAAGTCTCCAAGCACGAAGCTTCTCCTCACATCCTCTGTTTATCCACGCAAAGGCAAGCACCGGGCGGGAAGGCTGGAAACTCTGCTCGGGCACAGACCTTCTGCCCGCCTTGGTGTGTGCAACAAAACCCCTTCCATGCAACGGCACCCCGAGCTACATCACAGGACCGAAGCCAAGAACTGAAACCCGACATCAGCATGGCACACACAGGCTGTTACAACACATTTTTCAAGCCGTAATTACACATAGTAATTACGTATTTAATTGTTGCACATTAATATCACCTCAGCCTATAATTACAGCTTATTCATGTAAACCTAATCAAGGAAAACCGGCGTATTGGCATAAAAGTTGTAATGAAAAGTATAATGACTTCACTAACAAGACGTGGATAAGAATGCATATCTGTGACAAACACTTTGTGTCAAGACGAATAGAAAACGATTTTCTTTCCTGAAGATTATTTCAGGCCCATTTAACACAATCTGTACCACTCCATTGATGTGCAGTATCTTACACACATCAAGTCATATCTGGATAATGTTCCTGACTTCAAATAAAATTTCATTACTATATTTAGTTATAGAATGGTTGGAAATGGTTGCATTGTTAAACTTCATAAAAATTGGAATTTGTGAAGTATTAGGCAATCCTCAGAACCAATTTTTCTCCTTGCTGTTCGAACACTGCAGTGGTTCTATCCCAGCCTCTTCGCACTGCCGTTTACATTACGGCTTAATTTTCACCCATAAAACAAGCAATTAAGAATAAGTACAACTGCTTTGGAGTTCCTGAGGCCAAAGATAAAAATAAATTGGCTTTTATAAATTCGCTTTTTGCAATGGTAAAACAAAAAGCAGTGCTAATTATCAATAATTTGTCACCTCTAATTTAAGCAGACACACTGATGGGCATGCATCTGGATCCTTCCAAGCCCCAAGTTATAAGGCAGGTACATGTGAAGAAAGGCATCTCCCATGCAGTCAAAGCAAACTGCAGCAGAAGGGCTAGACTTGAAGTGGCTTGACCGCCCTTGGCTCGGAGATACGGGCAACACCCCCTCGATCCTTGGATTCGTGTTACTTTTAACAACTTTGTGCGAAGTTGAAGGCGCTGGAGTTAACGCCCTTAATTTCAATTTTCTATGGAAGAAAACGACACTCTACTAATAGCAACATCAGAATAGCAGAACCCTACTGCACGGCTAGCAGGGACCAGCGGCTGCTTTACCATCAACTGCTTTTACATCACGGTCTCTTTCGCTTAAGGGTGGTAAGAACTGCTCAGGCACTGGAATCTCCAAAGGCAATGTTATGGAAATCATTTAGATCCGTTCAGGCAAGGAAATCCAGAAATAAATATTTTTTGGAGGACTGTAAGTCCCTGCACTTTCTCGGTGCCTTGCACATGCACCCTGGCCCACCTCTGCAAAGCTGGGGACCACTGCTTCTCCACAGCGCTCCCCGCTCCCCCCAGCATGAGCTCAGTATTACATGCCCACCATGGTCACAGACCTCTGCTCATCCTTATGACAGTGGAAAACGGTACAGAAGTGTTCACACACCACCATTTCCTAATTTTCCTTTGCTCCCTCAGCTACAGGTAAACAAACAGCATCAGGGAAAAGGTAAAAGCAGTAAACTAATGCTGGAAGCTAAGCGTAATTTCCTCTGTAGTTATAAACAACACCTCCTATTCGGCAGAACTGCTAGTGATTTAGAGACAATGCCACCCCCAAGCCCCCAAAAAAGCAGTTAGGCCATCCTTGGATTTAAAAGGCTGATCATGTATTATTCCATATGGAAAGCATCCTCAATTTCTCACTTCTTAAATGTTGTTTCCTTTCCAATTACGACCTCTGCACATCTTGTCCCATCTTACCTAGTCATTATCAAGGGTGGCTACTTAGAAAACTGCATTAGCAAGGTAAACGGAGAATTTCCTAGGAACACAGATAAGAGATGGCAGAATGAGTTTACTTTTTTGTATTCAGGTATGTAATTTTTAAATCTATATTGTAAAGGCAACAGCTGTACATAACATCTGGAGAACTTCACTGTCTCAAAGTGCTTCCAGGACTACGAGGAAACGTGCCAGTTTCTCCAATACGATTTCCATGAGTTCAACAGGCTTTATTTGTCTCCTTGACAACATGCAGTATGAGTCAGTTCTCAGGTTCCTTAGTAATTAAGAATTTCATTTTGAGCAAGAGGTCAAGACAAGGGAGGCACAATTACTGCCACCAGAAGGATGAGTTAGCAGCTGCCTACAAACCTTACTCAGGCTGCACTTCCAGAACAGACCAGCTTTCCAACCGCAGCATTTGCTGCGCAACCAGCCCTGCTTTACTTAGCTACAGCGATGAGGAAAGCCACCACTGAATTTCAGACAATCTGTAGGAGTACATCTCTTGCAGTGAATTTCAGTTTAATGTTATCTATTGCTCCACCTGCATTCTGTTTAAATACTGTAGCTCAGTCATCTTCGGAGAACCAAGTCAAACAATTAGCATGCAACATCTCCACAGAATGACATAGCTTGGAAGCATTCTCAGTTATTGAAAAAGCTGTAAGTAATAGCACAGAAAGAAAAAATCCTTTCCAAAGTCTGCATCTTTGGCCAACCCTCTGCCCATTTCCTCATTAATCCCCCAGGGACAGAGAAGTATGAAGCAATACAAAGCATTTCTGCTTTTGCCTATCAAAATAATTAAACCTTGCTACGAATCCAGCTGTGAATATCGAATGAACACCGTCAAACAACAGCATGAAGCAGCATGATGTCAACAGAAAGAAGAGTCCAAAGCCAGCAACGGGCATTACCAGAGAACAGAGGTGACCTGAAGGGACGCTGGCCATGGCAATGCCAGCGTGATTTGCCCCTTTTGCTGTACCAACACACAATTCCCAGAGAAAGGTAAAGCGTCCTGGACTAGGATAGACCCCTGCCCTAAACCCGCTGCAGACAGTTCGCAGGACTGGTCGTGGCGACCCAGAGCTCCCACCCAGCCTCCTGCTCCCAACAGCAATTACACCTCAGTGTTCTGCAGATTAAGCACTTTACACCACCTACACTCATCTCGTGTGTTTGTATTTTGCCCGTTACCTATTATGAAACTGTGCATATAATCTAAGCATTAGTTCATCAAAGGAGATTTAAACATGACATACTAGTAATTAAACTACAGGAGAACCTGGCTAATTCACATCAATGATGAAGAGCCACTGCAGACTAGCAAATTTTACAAGCGAGTGAACAGGCAATAAAAATCTTGCTCATTTATTTTGACAAGTGTCACTTCACATTAAAGGTACGCTTCACCATGAACTCTAGTCTGTGAGCACAACTCTATTCCCAACATGGCACCTCATTAAGTCCTAAACTCAGCAAAACATTTTGCCACATGCTCAATGTTAACCATGAGAGCCTGGAAAACAACGCATTGAGGATGGGACCTCCAGCGCTGAGGGGAGCCTGCAAGTTACCATATACAGAAAACCCACCTTGGTTTCCACCCACGCATCCCGAGTGGGCAACCTACCACTAAGATACTGCTCCTCGGTTTGGAAGAAGGCGTCTCAGAGGTGCACCGCGACCACCAAGCACGCTTACCTCTTGCTGCGCTGGGAGAAGAGGCACGGACACCGGCATCCTTCCCATCCTTCTTCCCGAGCACAGCCAGTGCCAATGCAAGGCCTGGATTGCCCAGCATTTCACTCTGACTCCACCTGGGAAACACATTTTGCACTTCAGATGCTTGCTAATTGCAATGGCTGTGGCAAAGAAAGAGATAATTGATCCAATCTGTTTTGTTTACAGCTTCCTACCAGAAAGAGGACCCTGTTTCTGCAGAGCATAATCCATTTCAAAACATTTAATTTTTCAGATGACACATCCCTGCTGCTCTTTTTTCCTTGTCTGTTTGCCTCATTAGGGTCAAAACCAGACTCAAGACTACTGAAAAATCCTTTGGTGTACTTACTATTTCCTGGGGAACAAGCCTCAAGACCGAAACACAAGAATTTCAAGGAAGCAGTCTGATCCTTCTTGATTTATGAAATATGCCCGCAGTGTTCTGCTTTTCTTAATGTTGTGTTTCTTAGCCCTCAGTTATTTACGCTGAAATGGTTAATCTTGATGAACAACGCCACTTGCTTGTTGGCAGACTGATGTTAGAGCAGCATTTGACTACCTGTTTCAAGACAACGCTGGAGTCGCAGCCAGAAATACGCGGTCTTCAAAGTCACCTTCGACGCTCGGGAAATGCAAGCTCTGCAACCCACAGAAGGTTTGCAACATCACCCCCAACTGGCACTCACTCGGGCCGCGTGGGTTCTCACTTCTCTGACATTTAGAAATAATGGTCAGCGATTCTTTTTTTTTTTTTTATTTATTTATACTCTTGCCTAAAAGTCTTCAGAGCTCTTCCCCTGCCAGTGGAAGTTCCCTTCATTTGGATTCTGGGGACAATTTCCGAGAGCATGTGTAGGAAGTGATAATCTAACTAGTTCAATCATTTCTGACTCAGCTGCAGTCTGGTACGATTCCATGTGTCAGGATGCTCCTACTCAGTCAAAACAAGGAGGGAACCAGCGGCCAAGAAACTCGCCCGTCATGATGACAGCAGATGGGGGGCACAGACAGATTATTAAAGTTGACCTGGAAACGTTTTCAACAACACGGGGCACGTCCCTGTGTTTTTTATTTTGTACTTTAGGAAAGACTTTCCAGTTTCAAGAAACAAGTCTGCTGCCCCAAATTATACCTGAAAGCATACACTCCAAAGCATACTTTCACATCGGGACGTTCACATGCTTGCTGGGGAGAGCAAACGAAGCAGCAGCTGTGCCTCCATCCCTGCAAGCCCTCACACACCAAACCTCCTCTTGAACACTAAGAAGAGAGCTTCAAAAAGCCAATTCAGTTTCCACTGAAAAAAACCACATTCTGTGCTACTGCCTGAACAAATTGTACAGCTTTCCATCAAGCACTTTCACACCAATGTACTCGACAACTTCAGAGATCATTTAAAAAGAAATATGTTACAGGAGCCCTGCCAACCACAAAAAGGTCTTGTGACTCAAAAAGATCAAATCCCATAGAAAAAACCCACACTTAAACATTTTTACACAAACCATTTGAAGTCAAAAGTTCAAAAATTAATATTTTTACATGCCTGCTTATAGGCAGATGCCCCAAGGTTATTCTCTCTCAGCCTCTCTATCTACAGCTCTCTTCTTGTAACACCTCGCCTTCCTTGCAGTACGCATCCAGGCAATTAACTTCACAATTTTGCTACAGGCATTAGCTGCTTTGCAAATAAGCAAAAATGTTTTCAGAAATGGACATAACTAAGCTAGGTAAGGAGAAGACAAGTTCACAAAAATGCTCAAAAGGTAAATAACCTCGCTACACTACCAATTATACCTTCTAATTCCCTGACGAGGCCAGCACACACTCTAGAAAACTACCCGCCCGGGGCAGCGTGTTATCTTCTGTATTAACTTTTCCTCAGCCTGCATTTATGTATGTACAGAACAACACGGTTATATGTACAAAAACATGCATGACCTTATATTCAACTTTGGAAGCACCTCAGATGAGGTGCAGAGACTGCAGAAAATGTCAAGGCCCACAAGCTATGCTAAGGAAACCCGTTTGTTATCCCACTGGCAGCAACGGGGCAGAGAGACATGCCGTCAGTTCAGGCACCACCACCCAGCGCAGAGAACGCCCAAGCAGCCACAGGAAACACTACGGTTGCAAAGAGACCCCGAAGCATATTTCTGGGAGATTTATTCCAACACTGCAGTGACTTTTTAATAAAGTTGGGAAGCATCCACTGCGAGGTGACTTTTCCAGATGGTTTTTACCAAAAGCAATAGTACTACCAAAGTATTTTGACCAATGCGCCACATGCTCAGGGAGACAGCACCAGCTATTTTGGTTATACAAAATGGCTCTGATGAGCTTTTAGAATACATTCCTTTAGGTTTTACACCAGACTATTCATCTACCATAAAATTCACAATGTAAGGTTTAATGCTGCTGTAATTTTTATATTCAGAGTTCGGTAGCTGCTGTACAACCCAATCTGAAATGAAGATTAAGCCCAATGGTTAAAAAAGCAGTCCTCCTAATAAGTTTCCAATGTCAGTATTTCGAGGTGACAGCTTTGCAAAGATTAAGCTTTCCATTACGAGGTACTAGAGCTTTGGCTTACTGCTTTCCACCTACTTGAAGTTGTTCTAATTCGCTCCAGCAGCAAACCAAAGCCTTTGCAGTTATTTTCTCAGGCGTTAAGCTCTGGGGCACCACAAGTCCCTTTGGCTTTCTCCCTCCATGTCGGATATCCAAGCTCTGGAGAATATCCACCCATGGCTGAAAGTGCTAAAGAGCACAACGCCAAGAAGCACTCAGCCCAAAGGGGGAAGCAAGTGGCAGAAGGCTGTTACAAGAAGGGATGAGGCTGAAAATCCTGCACATTTGTCATAAGATGAGGCTGCCTAACAAGTTTAAATTACTTGGTCACACTTCAGAGCTAAATTACTTGGTCATACTTCAGAGCTAAAGCCGATACCCTTTCATATCACAAATCCCTGGCTGCCCCATTTTGCACCTTGTGTTTATGTGGTACATGGCAACACTAAGTCTTGCAAAATATTCCAAATTACTTTCAAAGGGGTGAAACAGAAATAGAGGCAGTCACCAGAGGACATAAGCCTGAGATCTGCCAGAGAAAAATAAAAAAAAGGATTAACCTTCTTCGTTGGCAATTTAAGAATACTAGTAATTGAAAAAACAAAATCTCACTTTCAGCCTTTAACCCAAGAGGAATAAAAATGTGCTTCTTTTAGAGTATTTTGGTCACTCTGTCCACCAAAACCCAACCTTTTAGATCAAAAAAGTCTGCAGCTAGGATCACTAGGTAATTTTTAACATACCTTTCATAAACCTTTAACTTCCTTTAGTACAAATTTGTTGGAAATGCGGAAGGCGTACGTATTTTAGGCAGGGTTTACTGTGCCTGTTACTCTCATATGATTTATCCTGCCAAGCATGAAAAGCAAGCAGCGGAAGGAGGCTGCCAGGTGTTGGTGCTAGCCCCTCCACAGCAGCGACAGCCGGGGCTTAAAAGTTTTGTCTCGCTCCAGGCTTCCCATGAATTGCAAATCTCCAGGTTGCCACAGAAACTCTCCAGGCTGACACACAGCCATCAGGAAGCATCACGGTCATCTTTTCCATCTTGTTTGCTTTGCATCAGAGCACTTTAAACTCCCTGTGGCATTGGTGCTCCGCAGAACGATTCCCTCCACGCAGTTATTCTTGTGCAGTGTCCAAGCTGCAGTGATTAATCATTCCTGCTTCCTTGGCTGACATATCGAGGTGGGGAAACGACATCCTAAATGAGCAGAGCTGATTACCTGGGAAAGCAATTCTTCAAGATAGCACAGCTAACTAATAGCTCCATCTGCTACAAAAACACATTCCTGAGCCCCAGAAGTAGTGTCAGGATACAGCTAACAATTGCATTGCATCTGCCAAATTTGAAATTGTTTGTCACAAGTTGCCACAAATATGTGGGGAGCGCTTCACCATTTCTCTCCGTGTCGCCTTGGAAAGCAGGGAATCTCAATCAGAAGGTCTACAGCCACTTGTGACAGGGAAGCTGAAGGTTAGCTCTGGACTGAACCCCCCCCCCCGATGTTATATATTACAGGTTTTGCCGGAACAATCCTTTTTTTTTTTTCCCCTCTCGCGTGTTCCTGTTTCAAGCAGGTTTAGCACACGTCTGTCCCCACGGATGCACAGGAGGGCTTCGCTCCCAGGGCAAAGGACAGGAGTTCCCTGAGGTGCTGGTCCACGCGGGTGAAATGCCAACACGGCAGAGGTGGTGCGAGATGCACTGTATCGATGAAGCCTTGCCACAAACGAAGCTGCCCCATCACTGTGGGATGCTCCAAGGAGCAGCAGCATCGGCAAACCGTACCACCTGAAATGGAAACGGCCGCCCATTGCCAAAAAACACCGAGTCACGAGCGAGGACCCTCAGTACTGGCTCTGAAGCCTCAGGCCAGGGGCAACGACTATGGTCGGGCAAAATCCAACCTGCCAGGAGCCATTTCTCACAGCAGCTCCCCCAGTTTCCATCCCGACTAGAAGTACTGCTACTGCAGCAGTGAGAGACCTTCTAGTTTTCAAGTCAAACCAAATTTTAACAGGAAAAAAAAAAAACCCAACACCCAAAAAGCCTAGCAATGCTTGTACCCACGTCAGCAGGAGACGGGCACCTCTCGCTTGCCATGAGCCTACCCCCTGCCAGCAAACAGCAGCACCGCTGAGGGCTTGCTGTGACGCCAAACGAAGCCTCTGCCGTAAGCTAGACCTTCACTGGGCATTAAGTACCAGCTTTTTACAATACCCATAAGCTCAGAATTAAAGTGCTTGCTTCTTGTTTTGTAAAAAAAAAAAAAAAAAAAAAAAATCTTATGTTCAGGAACTCCAATTCCATATACTGACAATCAGATAAACAGTCTCCTGGCATAAGTCACAGGGAGGACCAATATGCATATTAGACTTCTGTGGTCATTTAAAAATACGTTTTTACAAATCCTATCCAAGATGCAATCACCTCTTTACAGATTCAGAAAAATCTGCATAGATGTTAAAGCAGCCAATTAGCAAATATACCTTTTAGGAGATCGCTGTCCCACCGAAGCCACTTGAGCTGCTGACAGGCCACAGGGACACTCTACATGCCAATTTTATTTATTTTTTTTAAAGTATGTTGATACTTTATCTTGCAACTCTGTTGCAACTAAGACAATTTCACACACAGCAAATGCTTTCGGCACCACTTTCACTGTCGCTCCAATACAAACGACGCGTTGTTCAGGAATTGGTCAAACATTTCTCAAGATTTTCCCCAGGATCAGAATATTAGGGTTCCACCCCTTCCTACTCCCCTCACCCCCTTTTGAAATCGTAGGTTTAGCTATATTCAAACGATTTAAGAAGCTGAAGCCTTAAGAAGGAGAGTTACTGCGAAACTCCAGTTACCCACGAGTGACCATCACCAAGTTAATGGCAATCTGGCATGAAAATCCAGTTATGGTTTCAACTGGTCAAGATGATTTAGTGACTGCAGGAAGTCAAGTCAGAATTTGCTTTGATCAGCGCCGTTAGCGGCACTGACTTCATACATTACGGTGCGTGGATGCTGTGGACTGAATACCATCGCTTCAGAACAGCAGAAGCATTTCCCATTGGCGCTGCACTGGCAATGGCTCTCCTGTCTCGCCAGCCTTCCCTGCAGATCACTCACAGCCTGACAGAACGACGTTTCTACAAGAATGATTAGAGAAACTAGAGGTGTTTTGCAAAACGTATGCATTGCTACAAATGGATGGATTACAAGGCAGTGCCAAGTAAAACCTAAAGACATCACCATGACAGAAGATATTTCATACGGTACAATCAGAGAATACCAGGTGGAGAAAGTCTCACGGTGCCTGACCAATATAACTCACCTCAAGGCGTATTCTTGAACTTCAAAAAAAGCCACACTGGAGTGCCAAGTCACCTTGACTCTTTATGAAGCCCAAGCTTAAAGGAGCACTACAAGAGAGCTGCACAAATCACCTGATGGTCCTCTCAGGAGATGTCTGCTGTATCTACATTCCTCTACCTTCCTTCCTTATTCAAGGCTCTTGGGAAAAGCCTTGCCACAAATTAAGCCATGACTGGAGGTTTGGTTATCAAGGCAGGCATACACAAAATTTCCCACAGAGACGCAGCTATCCCCGTTTTAGCAATGGGTTTTTTTGTTTGGGTTTCGTTTGTTGGGGGGGGTTTTAACGTTATTAAGAGAAAGCTTCTGGGTGAAAAAAAAACATTAAAGAATGGCATCAAATGTAAAGGCAACAAGCTGGTCTTGGAAACCCAGGTTTAGAGGCTTCATTTGGATAATACACTCAAGTCTATCATGAGACAACCTTGGGTAAAACAGGCAAGTTATATTTACCATTAATGCTCCAGCAAAGCTGTTGATACTGGCACACTGTCTCACCAACTCACATCCCTGCAAACCCATCAAAACATTGAGATATTTTAATACTTCAGACTGCCTTGTTCTCCTTCGCTTTGCCGTTACGTCCTCAGCTCTCTTCGCTGTGCTCAACCAATGCATCAATTTTCCTGATAACCGTGCCACACTTCCGTCATGTGTCAGCAAAAGCAAGGAGCTCTAAATTAGGACTGTTCAAGTGATTTGCTGGCTGTGTTTTATTTATTGCATTTGTAAAATAAGTAAATTACCACGGTATCCAGTTGAAGGACAGAAGTTCAATCACTTAAGAAATTAGCCCATTAAATGGAGAACCACAAGACCACGATCTCAGATTTGCTTAGAAGTGCACTTCCAACCTGATTTAATATCCTCGTTGTTTTTAGCCGCTCGCTTTCAAATAAGAACCGAAGGGTTATACGCTTCTGTAATTAATACAAGAAAACCATGCAGGCAAAAGCATTTTCCTAAAATTACTTAGCTTCTATCTAAACAAATCTGTCGTGTTTCCCTCTGCCTTGGAAGGAGGGAGAAAAATGCCTCAGGAGCAGAGATTTCATAATTTCATTCAAAAGTCACCATTCATGTGTTGTGCTGTTGACAGCTAATTAAGTTCTCCCAAGGTAAAATAAATGTAATGTTTTAAAGTTGCTTCCTTGTTTTCAAAGCCTTGACTGATATTTCACTTAGGTATTATTAATCAAGGAAAAACAATTAAATAGGGTATCTGAATTTGCTTAAGCTAGAATCCCAGCACCTTCTGCATCCTGTAAGTAGGTCACTAATCACGTTTGCGTTTAATTTTGCTCAATTCTATCTCTTGGCACTGACAGCTATCACCCTGGACACAAGTACTTACTCTGCAACTTCGGTGATTAGACAATAAACTCCATTTTGCTTTGTAAGGACAAAAGATGGGGAAAGCTGAGCAAACAAGACAGAAATGTCGAGATACAGCACCCATTCCCTATTTTTACCTTCGGGCTTTTCCACACCACACATCCCCTGCCTCCAGGCCAGCAGCACCTAACCGCCTTTCACATAAAGACACACACACACTTAAAAGATTTTTTGAGCCGTATTTAAAATGGCTTTGAGAAAAAGCCACAGGATTTGTGCTTTTACGGAGGATAATTACAAAACCTTCCTGCAAAGTTATCACACACAAAGGGTATTTCCTAACACGAAGAGGGTGGCTACAAGAAGACAGTCATTTAGAGCTGTTTCCAGCAGACTGCAACATACATTGCAAAGCCAGGACAAAATAAAGCCTGTTCCTACAAGTTCACCTCAATAAACACATCAATTTAAAGCAATTTGGAGAGGTTCATTTATCCCTTCATATTCCTATGACCAACACTATTTCATGCTTAATACATGGGGCAGCTACTAGAACAGCTGATACGTATTACCAGCTAGATCCAAGTAGATTAAACTAAAATAATGATTCAAGCAAATAAACATTTCAAGCCAAAATTACTGGACACCTGAAAGCAGCCTTCAAAGCACCATTTATCAGATATATCTGCTTGGCTGTTTTTAAAAACCTACCCAGTGAGGAGAAAATATATTGAGCCACATCTCAATATAAAAACGCCAAAGCATTATCACAATAGCATGTCCACAACAGTTATTGCAGCAAAGTGCCTTTTCTTCATCTTCTGAAAACCCATGTAGATAATATTTCAACAATAACCACACATCTCTCCCTGTGGTATAGACACATACAAAACGCATTAGGAGCAATGCCAATAGCTGAAATGCTTTTCTCAGTGGCTCTATTCAGGCGAGTGTCTTGCAGGTGCTGCAGCGCTTTCCGAATTCAGCTCCAGCGGGAGCTCCAAATCAATACGGCTCCTCGGCCATCATCCAGCCTAACTAAATCACTCCAAGGGCAAGCCCTACTGAGTTATGTGACCATTTCTTCTCCCGCTTTACCGAGAACGGCATGCCATAAACCAATTCAATTCAAGGTAACCTAGGCTCGTGGGTGAAATGGAGCACACGCGAGCTGCAAAGCGAGATGGGCACACGTTATGGATTACACTCTACGGAAAAAAGTGGGGTGAACAATATCGCACCTCCTGCTCACGAGGGTATGGGTAACAGGAGCCACCTATGCAGCCCACCCTTTCCTCTCTTGCCAAGCGACGTCTTTCAAGTTTGCTGGGTCCAAGGGTAAATCCAAGCAAGGGAAAGATACAGGTCAGCTGCCTTTGCCAGAGCGCTGCACCATGGAAAAGCTTCTGCAAACGAAAATAAGTTTGTTTACTTTCCCAAATCACGGGAACTTCATGTCCTCTTTGTGGCAAGTTATTCAAAGATGGTTTTCTCACAAGGCTGCCAAAGAGAATTTGAGGTTTGTGGGTTGCACAGTAGGAGATTTTTTTGGTTAGCTGGTGGAAGCGATTGGGCTGGAGGTTGTTTCCGAAGTTCTCTGATTTGCTCAGATTTCCCCTGAAGTGACCTACAAAAGCAAAGGGGAGAGGGAAGAACTTGGGCTTATTTTCTCCAGTTTACTGCTGTCAAAGACACCTTAAAAGGTTTCAGAGATATTTTTCCTCTCGTTTTCTTTCTCCGTGTTGTAAATTCAGGTCATGCCTGCATTTGAAGATTATCAAAAGGCAAACTGGAGAAACTGTCTTCTCTAAAAAAGCAACAGAGGCTCCGCTTTGATGTCCTGGGGGCTTCACTGCCAGCATCACCACCAGGAGAGTCCACTGTCCCAGCTCTGCTGAAACAACACAAACCAAAGAACCGCTCTGTGTCTTTAACGGGGAAAAACCACAGGCAGCGGGGATTGCTAGCACCTATTCAAAAATAAAGCTGCCTGTGAGGATCAAAAGAAAAAAAAAAGAAATCTGCCATGGGCTCAGTAGCCTCCTATTTGCATTAAATACACAGCGCTGCATCTGGGAGTGTCACAGGACACCCTGGGTAGAGCAGGTCCAGTTAAGTTTGGCATTCCTTGCATTCCAGCTACAAATCCCAGAGGATAACAGCAGTCTCCCATCCTAATCAAGGTGCACTAGCTGGATTCAAGTGCGGAACAAGGGCAAAAACCACTCACTCCCATGAGAAAGGCACAAAATCACAATGCGGACTGCTCTAAACCAGCCCTCCGTTAACAAACTTGCCGCCTCTCCGACGCGTTGCAGCTGGCCAAGTCCTGGCTGCCAGGAATTCCACAGCACTGCAGCCGGGTCGGCTCAAAGATGTGCAGAGGACACTCCAGCCTGCCTTTCATGTTTTCTCCTGTGTGCTGGGGACAGAGGATGAGGGAATTCTTTCCCCTGAAATTACTCAATTATTTTAATAGGATTACATTTGAGATTGACAATGTTTAGAACAGTCCCCTGAATTTATTAGCCTGCCAGCACTCCAGATAAGTAATTTGAATGCAAAGATCTCTTACGTTTAAGTAACTAACTGGCAAAGAGTCAATTCCCACCCTCCATAGTTTTAGGCACAACACTAAGTTTTGGAAATGAGTTCCTGAACTCAGCAGTAGAATGCCTAACACAGCCTTACAGATCTAGCCTTTCCTATAAATTTCTTCTAATGATGTTTTTGCCTGTTGTTACAGACACACAAACACAAGGGCAGAGGAGCTAAAAACCACAGATTAATCCTCCCTCTTTAAACATCCCACGTTAAAAGTAAACCAAGTCATAAATCAATGGAATGTAGAGTCCAAAATGACACAGACTAATGTAGCTCTTCTTCTGTACAAGATATACTATATGGCAGAAAACGGCAGTACATTTAAACCTAGAACTAGCATTTCAGAGGGACGCAATCATTTTTGCGGAGTCACAAAAGAAATTGCGGAGAAGCCCTGAGGGGCTACGGCCCATTTATTTAAACGTCTCCCGCTAAGTGGCTGCATTCCCACCCGATGGTTCATCCCCAGCAAACTCCATCCTACGCCTCCTTCCCTGGGCACCTGCAGAAGCCACTGACAAGCCCTGAGTCGCATAGCCTGGAAAGAGCAAGAGCAGGGCTGTAGTGGGTGGGCAAACCAGCACCTCCGCCCAACTGGGCTCCCAGCACAGAGGTGGGAAGGGCAGGGCAGCGGCTGCAGAAGTGGCCGGTGTCCAAGTCACCCTGGGAGGTGACATCGTGCTGCACCATCCTGGTGCAAACGCCTGGCTTTCACTGCCTTCCCTGAAACCAGCGCATGCTTGCCTCAAGCATCGGGCACACACGGTGTAGGTTATTTACTTGAGGGGGGAGGGAACTAATAAAGAAGTCATAACTGATATTTACATAAAGCTTGACATACTCAAAGCCCTGTGCAAACATTAATCCTTAAGAGCCCTCAGAGGAAGGTCAGAGTTATCCTCTTTCCACATCAAAGAAATCTCTGACAACTGTGCTGGCGGTGGCAGCTCCAGCTGCCCCCAGCTCACTGTACTCCACTCCACCTCGCCAGCCCTCACTGTACCACCTTACCTTCCTAATTCCCCTTGACCACCCCCGTTCCAAAGACACCCACTATAACTAAGGAAAACAAATCTAGGTTGACTAACAGCCGCAAGACTGACTCCCTGAAAATGCAGCCAAAACCACTGACAAAATAGCGCACCGGCTGAAGCACTCGGTGCTTGGCTCAGGCTCAGGCTGAGCTGGGGAGGAGCTGGTTTCTTTTTCCCAAGGCAGGAAGGAGTCGGAGGAGGGGAATCCATGCATGTGGAAAGAGAATAGCAGATTTCCAGCAGACTCGTTTTGGCTTCCCTTCGGAGCCAGGCAGGAGCAGCCACCACATCCTTGCTGGAGGACCTCTGCCATCAGCTCCAGCCATCAGCATCTCAGGCAACTGCATTTGACAAAGAAGCTGGGGAGAAAGGAGGGGTCACAGTGGTGAGTTTGTCACTTTTGTGACAGCCGTTTACCTTTAGTTTTTCAGGCGAAAACCTTCTGCGAGGCGGGCCAGGTCTGGTCCAACAGCACACGCTCAGGGAAGGTGCAGCACAAGTGGCAATTAAAGCAGCTAAAGGCTCCCCACTGGTGCCCAGCCCCACTCATTCCTATGCAGCTCCCACCTGCGTGATGGATTCCCTGCCAACCTCCAGGCCCACGGTCACATGGGCTTCACACAGTTCTTCCTAAAGATGAGCCAGAACAGCGAGCGCAAGGAGCCGTATGCGCAGCTGCTGCTGCCACCCACCTCCAGGACCAGGGGACAGAGAAATGAGAGGTCACACAAGCTGGCAGACACCAAAAAGTCCACTGGATAGGAAATGAGAGAGCGCCTACAAGGCAAAAACCTACAAGCAGAGTGCTGCCAGAGCTCCCAGAGCAAGTCCAGAACTCTGCAATCCTCTGCCACTGTCAACAATTGTCTATAAGCCCTCTCACCAGCATGCATTTCATCCCTCGGCTGCTGACTGCCTCGCACCGAAAAGAACAGCTCACCGCCAGACCTCTCCACCAGCTCACGGGACAGAGGTCTCTTCACACGAACCTGTGGGTCGGTAATCCACACTGGAATAAACACACTTCAGGTGTCAGACTCCACCATTTCCCAGCTTTTACCTTAGAAGACTACGTCCAAAAATTGCACCGGGCACCGGCAGTCCTTTCTCCTTCCAGTCCCTACTGGCAGCAAGGAAGTGCCTTTCCCAAGCCACCCTCTAGCACGCAAACCTTCCGACGAATGCCAGCAGCATCAAGGCTGCCAATTGCTCCTGAAGCCTTTTCTGAGCTGCTTCTCTTGAAATTCAACTTCCTGGCACCCCGGGTTGCAAGATACAATGAAGATACGGGAAAAGCATGCCACCCCTTCTAAAGGCTGCAACACTTCTGAAAAGGCAATTTAATGCTCGCTTTGTGTTCAAGCTGGGGGAACCAAACAGAGGAAAAGAAACATGTACAGGCATTATCACGCTGGCCAGCAACCAAAAAGGTAATTAAAAACCTCCCCCTGAACAGGTGGTCAACAAAACCCACTATTAATGCCTTTGATTGCCAAGCAAATGTCTTTTAGCACACTAGCTGTCACAGCAAGTCCCTGGGATCTGAAAGCATATTTCTATGCTCTGACATCTGGCCCATAACAAAATTGCTATCGATCCGCCATGAGCTTCCAGTGTGGCCGGAGACACCGGCCAGGGCAAGAGAATCACGGTCCAGGCATGCTGGGGACGGTGACGACGTGCCCACGCCATGCTGCACGCTCACCTTGCCAGTCACGGGGCTACTTCTGCTGCTCAACAGGGCGCTGAGGAGCCCCGGGAGCGAGGGCCGTCAACGCATTCCAGGTTATTTAGGCAGCAGAGGATCGATACAGCCTCCCTAGGTCTGGCGGTGCTGACACGGAGCACGAGCGTAAGGCTCGCATTACTGCTGAACCTGTAAACCGATGCTGGAAGAATTCTTTTCAGCAGGCAACGTGCTATCCTCAAAGAAAAAAACGAAACAAATCAGGTGAACATTGTCCAAACTGCTCGCCAAGATAAAAGAAATGCCAGCCCCGAGCCAGACTTCGTGGTTACAGAGCAGTAAGTGGTGCGATTTATGGTGAAGCCAGTGGCATTACAATACTCGAGCTCTTAAGGAAGGGATCTATTAAAAGATTGCTTTTAGTATGAAATTTAACCGGAGATACATTTTTTCTTGTCAAGGGTGGCAAATTGTCCACGTAATTTTAGGCCTCTGTAGTAAACATCCTGAAAATATATACTCTTTCAGCAAATCGCATTACCTTGAACGATGTTTGCTGAAGTCTTTTGCTTCTCTGGCTAAGGTGGGTGAAAGGAAAACACTCTGTAGCCAGTGCACCTCTGCTCCAGCCCGTAGCAATTTGCTGCACATCTGCTTAAATCCCATTGAGCAATTTTACAGCAGACACCTCTTCAGCAAGGAAGATTTAAACCTAATAGTCAGAAAACTTAAAAATACAAAAACTGTAAGGACAGATAAGCGCATGCAAAGGCTGCCAAGGAACATTACAGGATCCCTGTAAATGGAGGATTTTCAAAACTAAATTAGAAATTATCTAATACGTCTGATCCTAACTCAGAAATAAAGATAATCTCTTTCAGCTCCCTTTCTATTAACTTGGGTGCTTATACCAGGAAGAATTTGATTTCTTCAGATGGATTTTTTTAAAAGGCAGAAGTGTATTTTATCCCAAAAGTGCCACCTTTTAAGCTTGCCCGGTTTTAGAAGTGAGCATATAACTGATATTAACCTTGCAAGTGTTTTGATCGGTTTTTTCTGCCATTTTTCAAGGGGGCAAATTTTCCTATAGCATAGGAGCTTTACACTCCTGGCTAGGAAGAGTGACACTGGCAGTTAAGCTGTACTAAACACCTACAAACACGTGCCTGCCTTGTGCTTCAGAGCATCTTCACCTTTCATGGAATGGTACCAGCGGGCACTTCCTTTAACAGTAGTGACTAATATGCACTGAGTAAAATTTGATACACTGAAATAAATCTCTAAGATACCTTTATTGAAAGGTGCATATATTTTAATAATCCTCCTACAACTTCATGCCAGGGTGTTCACCTAGATAGTAATTTTAGCAGCTTCAGGAATTGTAGATATAATAATCCTGAATCTAGAACTGCAAAGAATAACAGTGGGACTAGAAAACAGAATCAGGTGTAAACTTCTCTACTGCAAAAAATTTAAATAACGCAGTCTGCAGTTAGGTGTAGTTTCTCATTCACTCCAATCCCATTATACAGAGAAATAACTTTCAAAAAGGACATCAAATGCTTTCTTCATGTGAAACTTTATATTTAAACACTAGCTCGACAGTTGCAATTGAAACTTGACATCAATAACGCTTGCCTTTTGCAAGGCCAGCCTCAAACCGTACTGAAGCAAAATTGGAAGCGGTTTGTTACACTTGGGAGTCTGCGGGCTAGTTGTTCAATATTCACCAGACCACGTGGTGCACCACCTCGTGCAGGCAGACAGCCTTGGCTGCAAGGAGCCAGGAGCTGGAGAAGCTCTCCCAGAACTTCCCTGGCTCGCACGGAGCGCGAGGTGGCACCGACAGCAGCACAGGCCTTTGCGTCCCACCAGCCTTTCTATTCCCTGCTGCTATCAAGCACACTGAAGCTATTCAACCTGAAACTCCCAGATGGAACATGCATCTCAATTGTGTGATATGAGATGATTTGTGAATGTGGATGGCACACCTGGGATGTGTATTTTGGGGTGGGTTCCCACCTCCCCCAGTTTACCCACCCGTTTATCATTCATGCAGAAAGTTGTCAAAGAGATAACGCAGCACCAGATGCCCCACTGAAATCAAGGAATCTCCACGTCCTAGGAGGATGCAGGGAAGAACTGAGATCTACAAAGCTAGAAGATGCACGGGAACATGACTGCGCTCTGAGACGGACTCCCAGCCCCGCGTTTCTTCTTCTCCTCACTTGTGCACAAGCAGGGGCAAACCAGGTCGCTGGCCTGGGCAGATGCACACAAACAACAGAGTTAGCATGCTAAGAGTATTCACCCTGCTTCAAAGAAGGTAAGTTTGTCAAAAAATCCCTTCCGGGAACAAAATTTAACACATGCTAATCTCCAGTGTTTCCTCTGAGGGAACTGCCTTAACAAACTGGAGCATCTTCACAAGAGCAGCAAGCAAGAAACGCGTGTCCAACCAGCCTAGCACACATCCAGCGCTGCAGCTGCTAAGCAGCTTTCGGGTTTGTATGTATTTATATGCATATACGCTCATCAGTCTCCTAAAGAAGCAGATAAACTTGTAGGTTGTTCCCGTAACTTAGTAAGGTCACAAAAAAAATACATATAACCTACTGAAGAGCAGCATACCAAATGTAAAGCTTAGGTCACTCACAATAAAAATACCTGAACTCTCTTCCTAAAATGGCTGATCAACAGTCTGAGAAAAAAAGGCAGATGTCAAGAGCACAAGATTACTGTACTCACAGATAATACGCAGCTTCGTAAGAAAACGGACTCCACCTGCATGAGGGCAGATTTCCTGGCAAAGCGAAAGGGCCCCTTATCAAAACCTTAAATAGTAGCCTGAAGCAAATGCGAAGCCCACGCCAAGAACAGGCTTTGTCAACTTCTCCTAAGGTAACCCAGCTTCCCTCAAACGACCTTTACCGGTGTCAGATCACCTGCAACACACCCTAACACTTTTTACTAGAAATTAAGGTAACTGCTTGGAAATCCTGCACCGCCCGTTGATGCAGAACTTTTGACCCCTGCAACAGAGGGGGCAAGAACACTTATAACTGAATGCTCAGTTGAATACTACAGCAACCCAAAGCTATGATCTTTATTGCTTTCTAAGGAAAATACTAAGAGCAACTGGCAAAGCTTGATAATGCTTAAGCCTCTGTATGGTATATTAATGCTTCCAATGAAACTAAGGTTCTGTCAGCCTTCAAATTACAGCTGTGTTGCAGAAAGCACTGCACCGCCAAAAACTGAAAAGCGCAGACCAGTCTATCTAGCTCTAATCCGGTAAGTAAAACAAGTAGAGCAACGCAATGCCACTTCCCTTCAACGTTTATGATTCAGAGAAGAGTTTGCCTTACTTGAGGCTAGAGATAACTGCAGTCGAAAGTATTAAACGTATCCACCACCAATTTACCTACAAACTCCAGGAATGCTAGCACAGAACCATCACTTGCTCCACATGTAAGAGCCTGGCTCAAGATTTCCTTAACACTTGCATCTTCCGTAAGTGAAGTCAACACGCAAAGTGTTAAACAGTCCTCTCGCAGAAGCCTTATGAAAAATACCTGTATAGAAATGCACATATTAAGGCTACAGACCACTGGGTAGCTGCCAAAAATGATGGAATACAGTATAGTTTACTTATTTCTTTTTAATGGCTCCAACATTCCACCTGAAAAATGGGTCCTGGAGCTACATAATTGGGGATAAAAATTAAGCGACAGTTGCCATTTGTCACTACGGGAGCTGATCACACACATTTCTCATACAATCATGCAGCGCACAGCTGATCCTTGAGTTCCCCTGGTAAAAGAGAGCAAAGAGGCACTGCAGAATAACCGCCTTAATTGCAAGTATAATGTAGTATAAAAGTATTTTATTATACGCCAGCACAAATGGGTTTGTTAAACAAAGTATGATGGAGCTTTGCGTTTTGCTTTCCACTCTTAACATCACTTTAACACGTTTCAGTTACAGGCCCTTAGCCTTTTCAGAAGGCACCAGAATAGTTTCTCAAGCTTAATGTCACTTCATGGTTTTACTGTGTCCCTCCTCTCATCCCTCTTTTCTTGTGGTCAACAGGGGAAAATTCCATTTTAAAACAGAACAAGCTTCTCCAGGCACCACTGTTGTTATACCAACATGAGTAACAACCTTAAAGCCTCATCTCACCAAGCTCTGCCAAGCACACAGCAGCAGAAAGGTACCCTGCTTAACGGTTGTCCCCGTACTCAACGTGGGGTGTAGGAAGTTGGTCCTGTACCTTCCTTCCCTGACCTTGTGGCAATGTCAGAAAATACGAAGAGTCTTTTCTTTTTCCTGCCAAATGAATTCCCAGAGACTTTCATAAGGCCAGCCGCATTATCCAAAGGAGTGATTTAAGGCTTTCATTCCCATCACTTGAGCCCACCTCTAAGTAAGACCCGCCACCAAGGAAGGTAGTTTAACACTGTGTAATATGTAAACAAGTTTTCAGGGAGCTGCAGCAAACAGAGGGGAAGAAAACAACCAGGTTTTATTTACAGATTTCCCTACGTTATGAAGGCACATTTTCATTTTGTTCCCATACAAATATGCCAGCAACAGCTCTCCACTGGCAAGTCACGCCTTTATCTTTTCATTCACTTCTGTTTGTGCTCTCAAAGGAAGCAAGGAAGTATGTTAAATACTTACATTTTTTTCCAATCACAAAGCACCCCAAAATAAACACGAGAAGGCTCTGGACCACAAAATATTCTTAAGTACTTGACACCAAGTTCCCTCCAAGAACTACACAGATTGCACATTCACAGAATACGGTAATAATTCGCACATTTTCCAAGCCATATTTCTGAGAGTTTGCAGAGTTTCTTCCAAAATATTGTACAACATATTATACCACCGAAATAATCAACTGCTTGGCTGGACACACAAGACTTGCTCATTTTCTCTTTTCAGTCCAAGTTTCAGGTGATATTTCTACACAATTTCTTCAGCCAAACCAACAATAGAGTAAAATCATTTCCTAAATCCCCTTAAGAGTTTGAACTATTATGCATTTTGCACTGAGCATCAACTCTAGAAAACTTGTTCTAGGAGAATCTATCAGAAGCAACTCTGCTGAAAGTCAGCTTAATTCTTCCAAACTCAACTATAAGAGATCTCCAGCCGCACTGGGTAGCAGGGCAATCATATATATATATATATA
Source organism: Harpia harpyja (assembly GCF_026419915.1). Lineage (NCBI taxonomy): Eukaryota > Metazoa > Chordata > Aves > Accipitriformes > Accipitridae > Harpia > Harpia harpyja. Next base: position 46,905,676 of record NC_068943.1, on the reverse strand, counting down.
TATGTATAATTTTTTTTTTTTTTTTTAAAGTGTGCATGTGTGTGTGTGTATATATCTCCCCAGTTTGCTCCTGTTTCAAAGGAGCTCCGTCTTTAATCCAGAATGACCCGGGGTTGCACTCAGGCAGAAGCTGTCACTTGTGTTCAGTAGACGATGGCCAGTTAGTAAGACCAAACAGCGATGTTTATATGGTCTGTAGACTTGCCGGTCAGGCTCAAGCTACAAAGCTCTGAGGCAGAGACAAAAAGTTCAAAGATATTAGAAGAGACCGTTAACAGAGGAGACGGCCCTCAGGAGCTCCTTGGGCGAAGGCCACAGCATCAGCGCGTGTCCAGCAGGCACTGTAGAACCTACAGAGGAGCAACATGCTGCAGATGTACCAACGGATGGGAAAATCAGAAATGGAGCTTCAATCTTCAACTGCGGGGAACCCACTTGTGAGACTGAAAGCCTAGAAACCCCGCTTCGTTAGCTGCGCTGCTCACGTAAGGACTCGTTTCGGCCCTGCACCGGAGCCCAAAGCAGCAACTCCAAGGCCAGAAGACGTTGTAAAGCCATCATGGCAAGCTCTGGTGCCCAGAGCCAGAGCATTTTACTGAAACCAGACCCCGGTTAGAGTGCACCGAGCAGCTGACACAGGTGGCAACTGCTGTCAGACACTTCGCATCAGCAGCATTAGTCTGTGTGCAGTTATGACCAGAGGGCTATTTTGTTTTTATGTACAGAGGTTTACTACCACCTTATAAAAGAAGGATTTCCAGAAGGCAAATGGACCGATGTCTCAAAATAGAGTGTTTACATTAACGCTTGGCAAGCAAAGCCCTGCAAACATAGATGAATAGAGATAAGCTATAAAAACACCACGGACATTTACTTGCTGGAATAGTAGCTTGTAATCCAATTTCAAGTCCTTCTGCCAAGTGTTACACACAGCATCTTTGTGTATGACGATTTCAGTCCTCGTCCCCCACCGCCCCTCAGCAAAGATTAGCCAACAAGAAGAAACAGCAATTCAGAAAGAACACTCCATTTAAAAAGCCATTGAAATGGGAAGTTATGATCTGGGTATATCGGAACCCACTGTCCTTTCATTTGTAGAAACATTAAAAGATCAGGGAAGGACAGTAAGTACTGCCTGAGCAGCAAACAGGGATGCCGGAATGAGGGCGGAAAAACAAACCTTTCCACACCTTTCGGTTGTTAATGGAGAACAAATAGGCTTTCCCTACATTTGAAGGGCTCACTAGAGCCTCGCTGATGGAATTACTGCTTTGTAATTAAACTCCTCTGCTTGTTTCACACAAAATACACAAAGAGCAAAGTTGCATAAAGCAAGATAATTCGAGCTAGCTTACCCAAAACGAAATGGAGAAGGCACCTTGCACGGCAGAGTCACCAGCCAACAGGTAGCACACAGTGCCATGCTAACCCAGAGCGCTGCGTCTGTCAAAGCCAGCTAAACAGATGTGAGCTCTGCCGATAACTAATTTTCACTACAAACACAAGCTGGTAATACTGATACTTTTAAAATCTTGATAGAGCTTTAAGGCAGGAGAGGGAGAGGAAGACAAAACAGATGGTTTCACAAACGGGTATGCCAACCAGCCATACCCGCAGATGAAAATCTCTCGAGGTGTTCAAACTGACTACCCTGCAGCCGGAGGAAAGTCGAACACCGAGCCCTTTCCCACTACGGCTCTGAACACTGGGTGCCATGGACACGTTCAGTTAGCACAATACATACCTGGGAGAGGCGGGTGCAACCTCACACTCTGCTGCAATTAGACCAGGAGGAAGGGTGATCCAGCTCTTAAGTGCTGACTTGATTCTAGAGACTTTCCTACTTTTGAAAACTGTTTTAACAGCCCAAATTACACTAGGTTTTGGTGTTTTTAATGCATGAAGCTGTATTTTTAAAGCTTCCATCTAATTTCATCTGATGTATGGGAAGAATTCTTCTCCCATTTGACTTTAGTTTGACACAACATAAGAAAGATCCGTAATTCAGTTAATCACTCATCATATAAACAAAGAAACCTCTTGAGAACCAGAGAGCAACATGTACATGTATTTGCAATGCATAAGAGGCTATTTTTTTTTAAATGGTAACAATGCAATCTATTCAGTGTGAAGAGTCTGTGAGGCCAATTAAATACTTTGGGTTCCATAATTATAATTGCAGTAATGAATGGAAAGGAGCATTACAGCTTGCACAATGCAGCTCCTATTCAATTCAATGATTCAGCTCTTGTCTGCTTTCAACTAACCTTTTGTGTCTCTTCGTATCAGATCTTGCAGATTACTTTGAGTGTAATAAAAATACCCCCAAATAGCCCAGGTAATGTAATACATTAAGCATCCTTTGATTACGCCTACATGCAGTCTACAGAAGGGATTATGCACTAATGTTCATATTTATTTATTTTAGACATCAATGAAAATTCAGAGGGGCTCAGGCCACCATCTGAATACCCCGGCAAGCCCACGGTGACAGGGGAAAGCCAAAATCTGACCTCCTGGGTTTGAGGTTTTCTCCCCCTTTAAAAAAGCTCTTCATGACCACCCCCCACCTTAGGAAAGCTGTTTCAGTGAAGGACTCCTCTACCTCCTTTACTTCCCAGCAGCCTACCAGCACCTTTCATCCGCTGTAGGTATGCAGAGACCAGCCTTAGGAAATGGAAGAATTACTCCCAAAGAAGTTAACCCAAAACTGCTCCATTTCCACTTAGAAAAGTAAGACGTATCTTTTGTTTGGTTGGTTTTGGTTGGTCAGTTGGGTTTTTTGTCAAATATTCTCTCGGTTCCCCTAATCTTGATGCCTCTGCTTTGCTGCATTCAATATATTTTGAGAATGAAACACCTTACAGGAATCCCTTAACTTTCTCAAGTATTTCCAAATACACCAGAGCTGAGGTAGATTTTTTTTTTTCCCGCCTGAGAATTATCATCTCTGGTAAACCCTCCCCATTGTCTCTCACGGCCAAGATGTAGTATTTGGCATACAAATGTATTTTTATACCCTCTGACACTCCTCCTCCCCCCACCCTAATTCTTCAACGGGTGTCAGAAGGGAATTAGGCATCACAGAAATACCAAGGAAACTAGCTTCATCCCCTCCCTTTTTACATCATTGCTCTATTCTCAGGTTTGGTAGGGAAAGTTTTCCTCTAACATTAGCAATGACGTTGTTGATCTGGAATAGGCCAGCAAGCAGAAGGCTCAGCAAATACAAATGCTGCATCACACTAGGCTCTGTGCAATGCACATGGTGCAAAAGTCATCGACACACACAAACGACTGTCTGGAAAACAGGAGGACAGAAGGGAAACAGAAGCAAAGGCTGTCAGCGTTGGTACCGTCAATACAAAGGAGGTCTGGAAAGCAAGCTGCAACTCTGCCCACATTACCTCAGCTGTGACATTGCACACACTGCCTTCCCAATGTGCAACTGCACCATCCATGTGCACAGTAAATACGCTAAAAGCATTAGAGGTGAACCTCGGGCTTTGGAAATACAGGAATACAGACTGTGCAGGGAGCACAGGAGCTTATTTCTAATGCCACAGTGGTTTAAACTTGGTTGAAAAGCCCGCAGATGACACACACACACACTCCCTGAGCGAGGCTCCTACACGCATCTTGCACTTCTGACAGAATTGCGATTTCTAGAGCCACCCAGTGTACTGCTTGCCCATCTCCAAGATTTAAAGACTGCTGACCAAGGCTGCAGACAACCTCTTCCTTTACACTGAACCAATTAGCAAAGTCAAATATCTCACCCATTAGTCTTTGTTTCAGTGAACACCGTGCTCCCTAAGCAGGCCAGGCAGCTGCGACTACAGGGACTCAATGGCAGAGAAGCACAATGATGCTGGAAGAGATATTTAAGTTTCTGTTTTTACTTTAAAAATATATTCATCCAGCCACAATTCACTGAAAAGGATTGCTTCCTCACTCCCCCCAACGGCCATGAATCTCTTTAGAGAGAACATTACATTACACCCATAATAGGTTTATGCAACATAGCGCCTATTTGCTATGGTAGTCATGTCTCCAAAGCATTCTCTCCTTCCTTTTCTAAGCTTCAGAGAAGCTCGTTTTCCCTGAAAGAGAAGAGGGTTAACGCTGGGCCAGCGCTGCACATGCACTAATTTCCCCACTTGTCTTGAGGAAATGAAAACAAGAGATTTAAGCAAATCCAGTTTTATGAATTCAAAACTTCAGACACTACTCACAAGACAGCAAAGCAACATCCTTCATAGATTCATAGTGAAAGGGAAAAGGTAATCTTAGTGATGGAAGGCCCCAAAAAGGCAGATCCTAATCTGGGCGAGTAGAAAATCTTCCCCTACCTACAATAACCAGGCACTACAGTGATTTATTACAAACCCGAGGAGACAACAAAACCCACCTCCTTCCTTAGGATTAAAACCAAGATGCTTTTGGACTGTCGCTGCTCATCAGAATCTACTCCGAAGATCTGATCACCTTTGCCAACAAAAGCCCTGTGCATCGTGGCAAAATAAACATGCTAGCTGGCCCTCTTACAGGATTTCTGCTTTCTTTTCTTCACCGCTACAGATAAATATTACATGCGCAAGGCAGCACACTCAGCTTCAGCAGCAGCTCGGGCTGGGACATGGAGCTTCATCCCCAGCGCTGCAAGGGCTGCTTTGGACAACTGCAGCCAGCTTGCGTCTCTGCTCATGTAAGACCACGAAGAAACAGCTTTTAGAAAACCTTCTGACATCACTGCCGGCCTCCAGAACCTCAAGAAACTCAACTGGGCATCATATTAACCTGAGCACACCTTCCAGTTACCTACATTTACAATTGGTTTTATTTCTCTTGGGTGTTTTTCAGAAAAAGACTGATTAAAAAAGGCCTTCCCACCCTCGCCTGGTTGAGGATGGCTCATCAAAGGTCAAAAGGAACTCTGTAAGATCATTAATTACTCAGCCTTCACGCTCACCGCCTTCTAACGAATGCAAGTCATAGAATTCATCATCCGGAATTTAACGGGACTTACCAAGAGCCACATGCAGCGGCATATTTGCCCGTAATTAATATGGACCTGTAAGAAACTCCAACGCTGCCACAACCTGGTCTGAGAGCGTGCACGTGGCCACATTAGTTGACATTTCCTGTTGACTGAATTAGAGCATCTTTTAATGAGGCTCACTTCAAAATCATTTTAAATCCATTTGCTCATGTCAACATCAATGTATTCAGCATTATTTACCAATTAGTAAACCGGAAAGTATTCTTTAGATAATCTAAAATCTCAGTAAAATATTCAACATGTCATTCATTTACTACAAACTGCCCTATAAAAACAAATTACTGGAACCAGCTGTCACAAAGCAACAAGTGTCTAAGGACAGAGTGCTTTTTAAACCTAGGGCTTTCCAGAATGCGTCTAAGGCATTAGCGTTAATACCGATGTCACGTCTTCATCTCCTGCCAAACTCGGTCGTTTCAAATGCTGTCCAAGTCCCAAAGGAGTGGGCGAAGCAATTGCAGGCGTTGACACCATCAGGAGGATGCAGATCGCTCTGTCTTGGAGCACAGGAGGATATCCTGACAGTCAGAGGCAAGAGCTGGGAAGGGGTTCACTCTTCTGAAGCATCCAACATCCAGGCTTTTGCCTTCCAGCCCCTCAGAAGCATCCCAGTGCTGAGGACACAGTATCGTGAAGGAGAGGCTCATGACCCGAATTAGGCGTCTTCTCAGGTGTCCAGCTAGGGAATTCTTGCCTGCCTTTCCAGGCTTATTCAAGGCTGACAGATTAAGCGATGGGAAGGTATTTTCCACTAGATCAGGTTGGCAGGGATCTCAAACAGCTCTCTACTTCCAAGCCAAATCCAGCGAAGCGGTGCCAGGGCTGCAGCTCAGGTAGGGCGCGTTGCCAGCCCCACGCCAGCCCAGCCAACGACTGCTCTAGAAGGATTTCTAACCCAGCAAAACCCATCCGGCAGCAGCCTTCAGGCGAGCTTGCCTAACGCCTGTACAGCCTGCAGTCTCGGCAGGGCGAAGATCGCTCCCCTGCCACAGCATCATACACCTCCGCTGCCAGAACCACCCCCAAGTAGTTCAACTGCACCAATTCCCTACCAGTAGCAGGGCCGCAAGCATTAGAAAAAGGAGGATTCTGCATGCCTCTGCAAAGCCTTCTTTTTTTTTTTTTTTTTTTCCCCTCACAAGAGAGAAAAACACCTCGTTTTCCCCTAAGTTTTGCAAGTGAGGGAAGGGTGGTTTGGAGGGTGGTGGCTTTGGTTTTTTTTTTCATCTCTGGAGTGTGGCAGAGCAGTAAATCTTTCATTATGCTCTGAAGAACGTCAGGGTTGGGGCTTCATTTTGGTCTCAGATTAGACTCCTGAAGCAATGAATCTTCCATCGTGGAGGCCATTACCAACACAGTTTTCCTTCATTTTGCACTGCTTTATCCCTGATTGTATTATCAAACTTATCTCCAACCTTCCTTCGGCTGCAAAGGGCTCAGCAGGCCTAGAGGCTTTTCAAATATTCATCGACCAGAGAAGCCAAAAGCTCAAAAAGCAGGAGCTGCTCAGGCAGGGCAAGCTGTCCTACGCAACCCACCATTCCGATACCGCAACACAGTCAAAGAGCTGAGTACTATGTTACTTGTCAGTATTATTTGTCCCTTTGCTAATCAATTTGACACAATTCTCCAATTTAAATTGTGCCATATTTCAATAGTTCTTCCACTTAAGATCCCTAAGTCCCTTAAGACTCCCACACAGGCATTTGATAGGACCACCCTGAAGAGGACGCGGCCTCGGGGCTGTGCTGGAGCCATGATCCTCGTGCAACAACCCCAACGACACTCCGGCCTGAGGGATCATCGCTGTAGGGAAACGCAGGCGGTTTAGTCAACGCAGCAGCCCAAGAGCCCAAGTCCCTTCTGTCCCAATTAGCACTTTGACATCAGGTACAGATTAAGAAGCCGGCAGGAAAGGTGAATGACTCTTACCAGGAACGAATCTTGCGACAAGGGTCATACCTCAAGAACGCTTAAGTATTTGCCTTGGATTCAGGCCGATTATTAAGTCAGCCACAGTGATCTGCCACAGCGAATTAATGCTACAACAGCCCAAGAATTACAGAGTAACCAGAGGAGGAACACGGACACAGGCTTGAAACGCGCTGCAGTAGTTGGGGAGAAAACCGACCTTTCAGATCATATTAAAATCCTCTGATGCAGTAGGATCTCAAATTACTGTATGCAAATTGTGATAATTTAAAGGCATTTATAAAATCCAAGTAAAATAGTCCATGAATATTGAAAAATGCTTAAGTGCCAAGTTAAATGACAATTTTCAAAACACACTAAGGAGATCTGATCGTAACAAACCAGTCCCATGAAATACCATATCTATCATCAACTTTTTAATTACCAATTGATCAACATGTAGACAGTGTAATAGCTTTCAGCTTTTAATTACTGAACTATCAAAATTCCAACCAAAAAAGGAACCTCCAGAGATGAAACTGTAATGCTTGATTATTCATTGCTACATAATGAATGATTTGTTTTTAAACAAGATGTCAAGTTCCTCATGTAATCCATCTGGATGTGCGACTCTGTGAAGCTTACACTGCCCATACTAAGTACTCGGGGTTCCTATTCTCCCTTTCTCCTGACCCCACGAGTGAAGACTTCTTTTTTGGTTTTCCCCCCCTTAAGGCAAAACAGTCCTGAATCAAGGGGCTGAAAGGCAAACAAACTGCCAAACTGCGCTACGAATCCAGACAAGCCACTTCATCTCCCACCAAAGGGACAGGTTTTGCCTGGGAGGGAACAGATACTCCTTCCAACTTGTCTATACTCCCAAGGAAGCAGCTCTAAACTGAGAAATACATCCACCAAGCAGCGGGCAGAGAAGTGCTGCTTTTTGTTTCACACATACAGCGCTGTTAAGAAAAACCAGTGCCGTAAGAACCGGGATGCAACTCCCAGGCTTTCTTCACGTAGCCTAAGCCATAGCAAGATATACACGACTGCACATGTTAGTATTACACAGAAAAGTATGTTGGGGTGGGGAGAGACTTGTTACCTATGCCCTAAATTCAGTATGGAGTGCATTGTAAGCAGCCAGCGGACCGACCGTGTCTCCAACCACTGCCTTGCAGCAACCTCCTGCCCAGGCTTTCCGCCTGCTGGCAGCTGGTGACGCAAAGCCCTGCGAGGTAGGAGGCACCATGGCCACCAGGGATCTGGTCCCTGCTTCTTGCACCAGCAAGCTTCGAGGGGTCCGGGGTTATACGGGACCAGTCACATCCATACTCTCCCTCCACACACAGCAGGACCTGCTTTTCCCTCCCTCGTAACCATTACCACCTTAAACTACCTCAAAACCTCAAATAAAACCCCCCCAAATTTTCATTTTCATTGGTCGAATGCACAAGAACTGAAGATCTTCAGCAATGTGAAGACGTGTCTTAAGGCTGCAGAGAGCCCTCTACAATCCACACCCCCCCAGAGAGGATTTTGCCAAATCCAGGCTCTTTGCATTTGGAGAGACATTTCCCAGAAATACTCATTTGTAAATGCAAGGGATCTAGGTTGGTATGTAAAGCATTCTGGAAGTAATACTATTAAACAACGGTAGTTCAAGCAGAGTGTATTAGTCAATTAAAAAGAAACTACCAGTAAATAATGCGTTTGTTCCTTCAACCCCAGTGGCAATGATTAACATCACTCATCCCGAGCCCCTGGTGTATAACCTTACAGATGTTTTCTATGCATACCATCCCTGAATAGTTATTCCACACAATGGCATCTGTTCCCACAAGAAAAAAAAAGGAACGAGGACCTTTTGTTTCTGCTTTGTTACAGCCTCGGAACCCCAGTTGTTGCCAGACAATACCTGACAATATTTCCCCAATAAATTCACCCACTCCAGCCACACCTAGGGTTTGATTTGTACACAGAAACCACAAGCTCATTTCATGCACTTCCCCGGGAAGCTACTAGTATGCATAGCTTGTACAGATTTTCACATAAGAAATTCAGTAATCAGTCCAGTAGCTGTAAGCACTTATGACAACAATATCTATCAACACTTACCATATTTAAAACTAAATCATGTAAATACAAGTCAGCTCTCCTCTGCATGCTGATAATCCGGACAAACGAAGGCTGAAAAAAGCCACTCCAAGAGGAGACTAAACATACAAAATCACGTACGGTGAGAAACAAATACCAATAGCGCTCCAAAATTGCTGAAGGCAAGGAGAAAGCGGGGCCGCTCACCGTTCACTGACGGCGGAGCTGGGGGAAGCACCCAGGGTTACCCTGCCCCGCTCTACACCCTACGAGCAGTAATTCACGCATAACAGTTTCCCAGAGCTCGGCCTCTCTTCCACGGGATCTGTATATTTTCCAGAAAAACAGAGACAAGTTGCTTCAATACCTACTCTCTCTCTGCCTTTGAATTCCTTATAAATCCTAGGAACCCATTTAAAGTGAAAACATACCAATTTCAGAGGTGCTTTTCTCCCCCCTAAGATGTACCGTTTTATTGTGCTTATTAAACTGACAAAAATTACTCTTTAGCTGATTCACTCAGATGCAACTTCTATGGAGGTTTAGGCAACCGACTTCCTAGATGTTTATAAATCAGCTGAGCCAGGAGAAGTTATGCCGTAAATAATTTGATTTTTTGGCACAACAAAAATACCAAGTTATTAAAACTTCCACATCGTTTTGGATTGCATCTTTAATGGGCGCCAGTTTCTTTGACTGCTACAAAGACATTTTATCTAAAACAAAGAGCAGCTGTGTTTCCAAAGGTTTCCCCAGCGAATTTAGCGATGGTTTGCAGCGCCAGGTTCACTCTCTGGACAGTGAAATCCAGGAGAAGCAAGGAACAATCCACACTGTTTTTCACCAACATCCTCCACATCTGTGCACACCCACCAGCATCCCCATTAATTCCAGTGCAAAATCCTTTCATCCCTATGGGCACAGAAAGCCCGCTCAATCGGCCAGTCCGCTGGGCTCTCCCCAGGAAGAGGCAGATGACCAGGCTCAAAATAGCTTACTAATCCTTATTTATTTACCGCAGGATAATTTAAGCTACTCCCTTCTTTAGGACAGAATTTATACAGCACAAAGGGGAGGGAGAGGACGGGAGAGCGAGGTACCACTCATTTAGCCTGCGACATGGCAAACCCCAGCCCTGCCAGCCCAGTTCCTCCTTGGCAGCCCCCCGTTACCACTCTGAGCAGCCCTGGCCATCGCGGGAAACCAAGGCAGAGTCACGTCAAAGACCATGCAAAGGGGCAGCGACCGGTGCAGTGACGTTTCGTACTGAAAATCTGTGGCATGGCAACACCCAGAAGATTACGCTCCATTTTAAGGCCTGTTATTTGCACGTACCACGGGTTTCTTTGAACTGTTCAGGATCTCCTACCCTCTAGATGTGCAACACTGTCCCACTGACAGCTTCTCACGGCACGAGGCCGTGCGGTCCCTGAGGATTAATTCCAGGAGTTAATAAAAACACTGGACTCAAAGCAGCAACGCACACCCCTCACCCACGGATACCTACTTTCGTTCTCTTCTCCTGCCTTGGCAGCCTTGAACGTAAACCCAAAGAAGGCAGATTTGGGGGGGGGGGGGGGGGGGGGGGGAGGGGAGGGTGCGGCGCACGGGTGGGAAGGAGAGGAAGAAATGGTGGACTGTGAACACAACGGGTAGTCTGCAAGATATTTATTCTTGCAAGGAATTAAAAAAAAAATCATTCTATAGGAAACATCAAAATCATATTTAAGGGGAGCTCTCACTAAAGACAACCTTGCCCATCTCGAAGAGGAATGAGAGGTATAGACCTATCCAACCTCAACAGAAAATTGAAAAAGTACCCAAAAAAAGACAGCTTTATCTAGCATATGACACGCACCTTCCAGAGTTGCATTCCACGTACATCACGTTGTGTTAACGTACATGAAAACTTGAGATCCAATTTACCACAGAGAGCCTGGAGGAGATAGTCAATGTATAATCGTGCATCTGAAATTCTCCCAGAGCGATTTAAAGGCTACATCAGTGGTTTTGCTATAAACCCTCTGTTTACAAGGCTCTATATATTCTTATACAGCAATAAGTGATTTGCCTCCAAGTATTTTCTTTATTTCTTGTCTACAAGTTTCTCCCCCTTCCCCTGAAGATGTCCAAAGGGAACAGTGTTAATCTCCTATCTATCCCACTTTAATCTTTGCTCTTACCAAGAAAAGACGCAACTGCGCTTCACATGCTGAAGAAGCAATATCTGGCAGTTACGGATTCAGGGAGAGTTGATTAAATGTGTATGTTCTGTTAAAGATTATATGGAACGATTAAGAGTGTAAGACCTTTAAATCAAACGAGAAGCTGTCAATGTGGACAGAGCTGAAAAACCTCAGCGTGGGAGTCACTTTCAGTAGTTCTGCCTACTAGGGTAATGACTAACGTCTCTTTCGGAGCCACTTGCAGACCAGAAGCTGAGCAAGGAGGAGGAAAAACAGTCCTTAACTGCAGTAGGGCAGAAAACAGCAGGCACACATCGTGACCCTATAGATAGGCTCTCTTAATGACACAGCACAAGCCTTCATTCTGAGCAGTCGGTAAACTGTTAGGAAATGAAGGCAAGAAGCAAAAAGGTAAGTGACAAAGGAGAAGTTACGCTCAGGTTTCACCCACCCAAAAGAATCTCTCCGCACATCCATGCTCCAATGGCAACTATGGACAAGAAGCCGGAGCAAGTTCAAGGGGTCCCGCCTCAGCCCTACCACAAGCTGCTGTAAGCATCTACAAGGCACAGGGATGGCACGCTGCCTGACAAACCACCTGCTCCAAGCAGGGATCTCCGCCTCCCCCTCATCCACCAGCCGGCACCGAGGACACGCATGCTCCACTACCCGCGTCCAGGAGAAGCAACGCGCAGCTCACAGCAGAGCTAAGGAAATACTGGCTGGCTCAGCAGGGCGCCTTATTACGGCCGAACTACACCCACTGCTCAACTGCAAATCAAAACGCTCGCGCACATCAACTTAATTGGAGGCCCCGTCGGCCGGTATGCGCTAAGGAACTGCGCGTAGTTTCTCCAGACTCTGCACAGCATGGTAAAACACAAGGGTGGCAAAAAAATTAATCCGCCTAGAGAACTGGAGTTGCTGTCAAGCCAGCCGAGATTCTCCCCGGCACCATGAAAGCGCTTCACACGGCAAGCGGTGGCGGGGGGGGGTGGGGGGTTCGCTTTGTTTCCTCCCTGCTGCACCCATCCTGAAAAAGCAGGCTTGCTCCGAACAGTCCTAACGAATCCAAGCCATCCTCCAACAAGCCCCGTCCAACAAAGCTGATGCTCGCTCGATGACAAGCATTCACGGCTTTGATGTTTGTCAACCGGCTTTCCGCCCAATGCCACGAAGCCCAGTCAGGCTGTCATCAGGAAACGATAACGAAAAACAGCATCGCTCAGGATCTCAGCACCAAGCAACGCCACCAAGTTATCCAGAAGCCTTTCCCCAAGTAAGGCAGGAAAAGTGAACTAGGCATGAATGCTTTTAAAGAGCTGCTGACACCTAAAACAATGTGGCACACTTTCTTGTTAAAAAGAGCTCACGCAGCGCCTATCCTCAAGTCAGTTAAAAAGAGCATCTAATTTTATACAGACTGGGGAAAGCAGGGGGGAGGCAACTCTTAAGAGCTTCTCTGCTCCTACTGAAGTCTTCTAACATTATAACCTACGTCCACATTCGCTGCTGCGAATAAAGATATCAAAGAGGCAAGTAATGGAGCACAAACAAACAGCACAAATCATGTTTTCAAGCAAAATAGCTTCGAATGCAAATCCGAAACAAACCAAGCTACAGCAACAGTTCCCTAAACGTGACTATTTCAGGTCTTCCTTGCAACGAAACCGTCAGAATTAGCTGACCGACCTCGTAACCTAACTCCATGAAGCGATACAGGGTTTTTGTGCTTGTCCTGTATGCTTAAGCCACCTGGGTTTGTCCAACCTCAACCTCACCACACCAACGGATTATCTGTGGCATAAAAAAAACCCTTACCTGAAGCAGTACTGTCAAAGACCCGATTAGCACCTTTTAGAGCAGTGCTCCTGAACGCAAGCCATCTTATCCACAGCATCCGGCAAGAAGTTCAGCATCGCGTTCTGCTTTAGGAAAGCAAAGATGACAATACTTGCCGTTCTTCTCCAAACCTCAACCAATTGAGCTAATCCATGCAAAATGCCTGAGCCAACACAACCACGTAACTAAAGGCGTTGCAGCTTCACAAATGTACAGGTAAGTGACTGTTCTGATGCTATGGAGCACCGCAAACATTAAGGACTGGGGTGGATGTCCACGTGCCTCCAGCCAGCGCAGACACAAGCCCGCGTAAAGAGAAGACGTCTTTGCAAGTGAGCCATAAGCTGGAGCCAGCAGCTCTTCCCCTGGGTCTGATCCATCCGTACAATTTCAACGCCTTTCAAGGGCCAAAGGGCAGCTGTTGCCCCAATGTTATCCCCTGCCAAACCAGGGTAGCCGGGTGGGGAACGGCTTTCAAGAAAGCCACCGTGCCTTTTCAAGGTCACAGGTACATCAGCGTCACGGACCGCGTCTCAGAGAAGCCTTGCTGTGATAAAATGCACAAAGGGAGAGCACTCTCTCTGCACTCAGAGTTGGGGACGAACGTTCCCCTTCTCGGATGCAAACTAAGGGCCGGGAGGGTATTGATGTTAGCGTATTAGCCCAGCAGCTAGGCATAGCGCTCAGGCTGTGCAAAGAAAGTTTTCTTTCTAGCCCAATTTTAGCAGAGCCCTACTTTGCTGTCACCCCAGCTCCAAAGCTTAACATCACTAATATTTAAAAGTGTTCTGCGAGGGAAGCTGCCAGGCAGCCTCATTTAAAAACAGAAAAGCGGCAACAAGCAGTTTCTCATGCTTGATCCGATTACTCTGATCTCTCTTTTGATGCTGCAGACTCAGACTCGTATTTCTATTACTGCACGGGGGAAGCAGGGAACGTCACTTTGCTGCTTGATATTTCTTTCTTCTCTGTCACACTTCGGAGAAGGGATATGCACTGCAAAGCGCTGGAATAAAGCGGATGAGGGGTCTGGGATGCAGCCACCTCCCAGGTGGAGATGTCACGCAGGCTGGTGGTACCAAGGACCCCCATCCAGGCACCACTCGCAGTGACGGCACGCTGTTAGACCTCTCTCGCTGGAACTTGTCAAGTCCCGATTTGGTCTCATGCTGTCCGTGAAAAGTTCGTATCTATATATAGCATTACTGCTCCAACAAAAAGGTGCGTTTCCCCATCAAATTTGGAGATCTCTTCGATCTGAGCTCACGAGAGTCATCAGGTTTTGGATTAGCACTTGAGTGCATCTTTGTGAACAGAAGACCACCACAGCCAGAGCCTGCTCCAGAGAAGACCAACTCGAGAGACGTGCTGATGGCTTGGGGAATACAATGACATTTCCATTCTGGAAGCAGACCTTTGAAGAGATTACAAATCAGATTCAAGGGCTCACTAACACTGCTAAAAAAGGACACGACAAGATCAGAGAGGTTCATTTGCAGCCGTAACCTGAACCCAGGGTTTTATATACCCAACGCTTGCCAAGCCCAAGTGCAATTTAAGGAGGCAACGCTGGCCCCGCGGGCGTCCTTGGCTCTGACGGCTACACTCGCATCTCCCCTGCTCCGCAGGTAGAGATCACTGTCCCCCATTGCTTCCATTGCTTAGCCAAGGACTCCAGAAAACATAGCACAAGCACCGCAGTTTTGCCATCCTATTGAAGAATCAGGCCAGTCATGTAACTGCTTAGGGCGAGCTTCACAGCTGGCCTTGGCAGAGAAAGTAAGCTTCTAGCACCGCTACTTCCCACTGCCAAACATACACCTGGGTTTTAAAAAGCACTCGCCATCATGTACTGCCAAGAGCCTATTTTCTCTTCAATAGTTGCGCTTGACTGGCATTGCCACTAAGAAGAGGGGAGGGGGCAAGGCGGACTGCATTCTTCAGGCAGGACCCACAAAACCAGGCAGCACTGCTTTGGAAGGAAAAAACCAAGTCAGACCCATCAAGAGCCTGCCAGAACGCAGCACCGACACACCCGACTGTCGGCAAACGGACAACACCGAGAAGCTGCCAGCATTTCCAGTGACAAAAAATAACCGAAACATCAAGACTAAAGAGATTTTTCAGTTAAGCTACAGACCGCAAAACTTTTGTATTTCTGAGCAAAGAGACGTACTTAAGTATCACTTTGATCCTTTATACCAGCACCTTAATGGGGTCTCAAGTCTTGTAATAGATTCACCTTGAGAATTCAGTAAGGTCAGAATGTTTTTAATACCGAGTTTTTAAACCACAGAAGAACATAATCAATTAAAACCAAGCCGTAGGGTAAGAATAGCACGCTGGCCCAACCCTACATGCAGGCCGATAAAAGTTCCTGGTACAATGAAGTCAAGCATTTTAAATACAACAGGAAAGCCACCGACCGCATACAGTGGGCGAGCATGTGGGAAGAGTTCAGCACCAATTACGAGAACCACCGCTGCTCCTCATGTATTTTTATCACTCGCTATAATGTATTTCGAACGGGTGAATCGGATTGACCTGAAAGACAGGCTTTCAAGAGTCCTGTGCAGCACAGTTTGTGGGGCTCCCTAACACCTAACTCAATGCCATACAAAGACCTGAGGCGAGAACCTGATGCGCAGCAGAGCAGGAACACCCACAAGTTCAACAGGTAACAAGGATGCTAGGAAGGAGAAAAACCATTGTTACAGCAAAAAAGGCCAAGAGAAACCAGGCGGATACTGATCCCACACAGGCAAGGGTCATGAGAGGAGCCAGCCTGCACCCGCGCTAGTTGCAGCTGGGGCTCTTTCTGCGCTTGCCAATTAAAAACCAGACTATCTAAATTCAGCCCATGGCTCACCCACAAACGCCAGCTCGTCTCAGAGCAACGTGGGCCAGCTACCATGCACCGACGTGTGCCCCAACCGACAAGCTCCCTTGTGTTTCAATTACCAAAGTTTTGATTGAAGCCTTGTGGTATTTTCCTTCAAAAAATGCCTGCCACACATGCAAAAACCTACCCTTTTTCACCAGCACAATCCCCTCAAAGCCAAGCGGGCCAAAGTGTCCAAGCCCATGCTGGACGACCTTCAAAGCGTTCTGTGGTGGAGCTCCCCATTAACCACAACAGCAGCTGCTAGCTACAGTGTGCAATTAAATCCCCAGGAAAGCAACTGATTTATGAAACTTAAACAAGTACATACCACTCATAATTACAGCATTCCACCTAGGGTCTCTCCTTCATTGCAGGTTTCCAAACAGAGTCTCTTTATTTAGTGCTGGTGGGTTTGCACCACCAGAGAACAGCACACAGTATTCCCTGGAGAAACAAACGCAGCTTTTTTTTTTTTTTTGTGGTTTTGTTGGGTTTTTTTTCCTTCCACATAGCATCCAATTTCTCAGAAGAGATACAGATTGCGCGTCCAGCTTTACTTGTGCTCTTAAACCACTGCATAAGTATTTACTTACTGGCTGAATTCCAGCTCCAGCAAACGCTGCAGACTTACAGCCTGCGCTACGCTCACAGCCTCTGGAGCCTGCTAAAATCCCAGCTCCCTGAACCACTGAAGGCAACTTAACTTTTTGGATACAGGGAGCCCCTGCATTCGAGACAGAAGCACTGCCAGGTGCTGTCCAAAAGCAGAAGAGGTACGGGTTGTCAAGCCCCTTTTAAAAGTATGTCAATAATCCCCAGAGAAACAGGCATTAAACAGAAACATCCAGAAAAATCTGCCTACATGCAATATCAGGAAGTATTTTTTTTTTGAGCAAACACCTTCTTAGGAGCATTTAAGTGGTCCATTTAAACGTGGGGTGTATCCCGGCTGAGACAAATGTTTTATTCCGGATGGCCTCAGGCAGACACAGGGTTAAAGAGCTGACCCATTTTTAGTCCAGCAATAGGGCACAGACCACATCCCCATGCCATCGCCCCACCAAACGTGTCTTTGGTTCTGGCAGGGCCGGAGGAAGGCACGCCAAGCCACCCGGGGTTACTGAGTCAGAGCTGTGTGGTACAAAGCCTTCTGTATTTACACACCCAGGAAAGACAGCAAAAGACAAACAAAGAAAACAGCAATGCAGCATCGGCAAAGCAGCCGCTGATAAGGCCCGGGGCTCCCCAGAGGAGAGTACCTCTTCTTCAGCCTCCTGTCCACACAGCCAGCTCCGCGAGACAAACAGCAGCAGCGGTGGCAGCCACCCCTGCCGAGGAGCACCCCAACAGCCAGCAAACATCGATGGTGTCCATCCAGCTGAAGGTGCTGACAAGTGCCCCCTCCTCCGTGCAGAGCGTGCGTGGAGCCGAGCTATCTCCTAGTCTTCCCGTCCTCGGGAGCCTCCTTGGCAGTGGTTTCCAAGCCAGATTGTCATGCTTATAAACCTGCGCTCAACTGCCTACATGCAAGACAAATGAGCCCAAGCTGCAGCCCAGATGGATTACTTTATTTACCAGCCCCTTCCTTGCAACGTTCCTCCAGCGTTTGCATTGCATGCAGAACGCAACCGTGTGTTTTTCAGCGCCAGAGCTCAGCCAAGCCTGAGCGAAGCCACCACAGATCAGAAGCCTTGCCTTGCTTGCGTACAAAGGCTCCTTAGAAACTCACTCCGTATTTACAAAGGAGCCCGGCTTAACACAGCCTCGGTGGGAGTGCTCCCTGCCTTCAAGAGGGTCTTTCTCTGGCCTGCCATGTACGGGGCTCGTTTGGCATCAGCAGGTACAGAGATGACAACCAGGACCACCTCGTGTCCAGCCCTTCACGCCTTTGGGCTACAGCCGGCTTGCAGCTCAATGCCGAGGCCGTCTCTGAACGCCTCCCACGGCTTCAGCTGAAAAGTTATTCTTCCTAAACTGCCGTGCAATGTTGCTCTGCACCGTTAGACAGATGCTGCGTTCCACCCCAGTGCTGACTGCCTCTCAGTATTAGCCAAAATCGGTCCTCGACTCTCTCCCTACTTCACAGGGGTGTTATGAAGTTTAATTAACTGTAAAGCATTGAGATGAGATAAAAAGGCGCCACAGAAACACACGAATCCATATCGCGTTACCAGCTTCGTTTAAACCGGGTCCGGGCACTGCCTATCGCCGTTAAAACCACCCCGCTTAAAGCGGGCAGCCAAGCCATCAGGACACCCTCCAGATCACGGGACGCCACCACGGCGGCGATACAGCGCTCGCGCCGTCGTGCCTCGGGTGGCAACCCGTCCGGGGGACACAACGACAGCGCTCTGCCGTCAGCGCCAGGAGTTACTGCCACGACGCTAATTTTCTCGTCCGAGACTACCAAAGCTAACAAATTGACAGCTTTGAAAAGGTGGGGGGAAAGGGGAAACAAAAAACCCCCGAGTTCTTCAGCCTCAAGGAAATGTTGTCTAAGAGGCATTAAAGCAGGAGGTCTAGGCTTTTATCCTGTGATTCACGATGGAGCACCAAAACCGCAAGACGGTTACCTTCCACTAAGAGCATTGCACTCTCAATTCGCGCTGTGCAGTGCTTTTCTCCGTTGGAAAAGCCCAACTGCATAGGTCAGGCACAGGCACAGAGCTTTTGTTTCTCTTCAGCTGCCTCGCTATTCTACATCGCGTCGCTATGCCCATTAGCTGGGCGGTGATTAACAGGCTTACCCTATCGGAGTGTCATAGCAGCCTTTAGCTAAAAACAGCTCTTAAAAAAAGGATTCGAAACGCAAGGTGAGGTATTAAGAGCCAGACAGCAAAACAAAGAATGAAGGCGGCTGTCCTGCAATAGGGCTTTTATTTTTAATTCGGGCGTCTTTCAACGACAGGGTCTCCAGGTCAAAGCGGTGGGCGATTCCCCACGCCTCGAGCTAAGCTGAACGCAAATTCCACATAAAGCACCTTGCGACAGAAGCTCTGCAAAACTAGGAGGAGAACGCATCAACCACATAAACATCTGGGCGTCTGCTGCTAGGCGCAGACAAGTCGTACCAAAGCGACGCGAGCGTTTCCCCGTCTTGCACTGAAAAGAGCCGGCACCGATGGCTCGTTTCCATCGCTCCTGGCTACCCTCAATGGACGCTTCGGGCTGCAGAACGGCTGAATTCGGAGAACAGAGTCACCCTTCGGGACTTCCGACGCCCGACCAGCGCGCCACTCCGGAAGAGGGCAATTTTCGTCGTCGGAGCCAGCCTTCGGGCAGAAGCCCCCGGCCCCGTCGGGAGACCGCCGATCTCAAGCTGAAAACGACACCGGCCCTCTCCCCACCCCCGTCCTATCCCACCGAAAAGGCCGCGGGGGAAGACCGCGGAAAGCATGTACAACACGCCTGTGAATAAAGCTCTTTGTTCGGCGGAGCTGCCTGCTCCTTTATCCCCCCCTCTTCCTATTAGTGAAATTCAACAGATCGCTCAATGGCCCTCTTGTTCTTCCCAAAATGTCCCGGGCAAATAACGCTCGCTCCTCTTGTCGCGCAAGCCAGTAAATGAAGCCTTGTGCCTCTCCAGTGACACACTGTAAATATAAAGTGGCATTAAGGAGGAATATTTTATCAAAGCCATCAGGCACAAGTGCAAGTCCCTCCTGCGGCTACTCGGCTCAGTGCAAGGGGGATGCATCGCCGGCGCGGCGGCGGGCTCTGCCGCCCGGGGCACTTCTGCCGCCGGAGCTCAGAGGGTTGGGGGGGGCCGGCCCCCCCATCCCCGGCCCCCCCCGGGCCGCTCTCGCAGCTCTCCCGGCCGGTCGGAGAGCCCCGGTGGGTCCCGTTTAATTCCCGGCCGTTTCACCCGAAGCCTCCGAACGCGCCCGGGCTGGAAGCAGCGGGGAGTGCGGTTTCGGCAGCGGGGGCGGGAAGCGCCTGGCAAGTTGCACTTGCATTCCAACAGGTTCCCCGCTCCCGCGGGCGGCGGTGCAGCAGCACCCCACCACCACCACCACCACGGCGGAAAACACCGGGGGGGGGAGGGGGGGGGGCGCGCACGGCAATTACTTTTTAATTGGGAAGCCGCCTGATGAGCCCAGGGGCAGCGGGGAGAAGCGGCTTCCATGGTAACCGGCAGCCCGCGCCGCCCCGACACGCGCGGGTGAGCCCGCCGCCGCCGGGGGTCCCTTCCCCGCCGCCCGGCACCGGCCGGCGCTCGCCCCCCGGCCCCGGGGACGCCTGCCGGGACCAGCGTCCAACTCGCGGTGGGGTGGGGTGGGCTGAGGGGGAGGGCAGCCGGGCGAGCCCCAGACCCCGCCCAGAGGGTTCCCCGAGAGCGACCGCGACCACCCCACCGCCGTCGCCGCCGGGGGCCGAGCCGCCCCGCTCCCTCCCCCCGCGCGGGGCCGCCCCCCCACAGGCCCTGGCGGCGCCCCCCCGCGGGCGGGCCGGGGCCGGAGCCGGAGCTGGAGCTCGGCCGCCTCCTACCTCTGGGGATGATGGCGGCGGCGGAGAGGAGCAGCAGGAGGACCGGGAGGAGGCCCGGGGCGCCGCCGCACGCCGCGGGGCCGCTGGGCTCGGCGCGACCCGCCATCTCCGGCACCTGCTTCGCTCTGGCCGCCGCGCCGGCACCTAGCGACCGCGCGCGCCGCTAATGAGATGCGCGCGCGTCAGCGCGGCGGGAGGGGTGGGGGGAGAGGCGGGGCGAGGGACGGGCCCTGCCCCGCCCCGCGCCAGGGGCAAAGTGCCGGGCGCGGCGAGGAGCGGGTGGCGGTGGCGGCGGCAGCGGGGCCCCTCGGGGCGGGGGAGGGAGCGGAGCCCAGGCCCAGCCGCGCTCAGAGCCGGGGACCCGCCGCCTCGAACAAAGGAAAAAATTCGGAAAAAACACACGCGCGCGCGCAAAAAAAAAAAAACAAAACCAACCAAAACCAATCCCCCCCAAAACCCCCACATCTTCTACAGCTCCTCCAACCCTCGGCCAGCTATCGCGACTCCTGCCGACCGGGCGACAGGCGGAGGGGCTCCGCCACCTTTCCCACGCCAGCGCCCCCCCCCCCCCAGCATCCCCCTCCCGGGGCTCGAGTTTCCCCCCCACCCCCCAGCATCCCCCCGCCCCGGGTGCCCCCCGGCATCCCCCCACCTCAGGGTCCCGGTGCCCCCCAGCCGCCCCCGCTGCCCGGCGGCGCCCGCCCGCTCCGCCCGGCCCCCGGGCCGCTGGAGGCGGTGTTGAGCCTTCCCCGGCTGCGGGGGAGCGGCCGGAGCCCGGCCAACCCCCCGCGGAGGAGCGGGGGGGGGGGTGAGCAGGCCGCCCTGGGCTGATCGCCCCCGGGGAAGGGACCCCCGTCCTCCCTCCCACCCGCCGGGCCTGTGCCAGCATGAGCGGGGGATGCGTCAAATACGCGTAAACCTCATTAATTCGGCTGTTCCGAGTGAACCTGGGGCAGGCAAGTCGTGGGGTTAACTCCATCGTCCGGTCCGCTCAAGGCCGGCGTTAGAGTCACATCGTGGGGTCGGGAAGAGCTTCCCACCCGCCGGCTCGCGAAACAAGGCTGGCTTCCCACCGCCCCATCCCGAGAAGACGCTGGAACCGTCTCCCTCAGGCTGGCTTCGGAGTGTTCCCAACCCCTCGCCGTCTCCCCACCTCGCTGAACGAGTGCCGTGCGTGCAGAGTTTTGGGCCGCCGCAATCATGGTGATCCCCATAAGGAAGCTGGATTTATCCCCCAGTTCGTAAGAAAGCACTCGTCTTCGGACGGGACGCCGAATTCCCTTCTCTCCGGAAGGACTCGAGCGCTGCTAAACAACCACCCGGGCCTAAGCCACTTTGCCGCGAAGCTCCATTTGCCTCGGTGCCATCAGGCACCCGGCTATCCCGTTCGTCTCTTTAATTATGCGGTTTAGACCCTTTTGCACAATATCGTGCATTATGACCTGCTGCGGCTCAAACATCAAATTGAAAGGCAACCCGATTAACTAAAAAGGTTTATAATAATTTAAGTATTCATAGGGTGCAGAACAATAAGTAGTAGGAAATACAATTTGCATAATAAATATCAATATCACAACAGCTAAAACAAACCATGACAAATTATCTGCTGCTAAATGACCGGGAGATTATAGAATGCAAATTGCAAATCCTGAACTCTAGGAAATGACTTCCCCAACCTCCTACATCTCGTTCGGCAGACAAATAGAGACTCGAGATGTACGGAAACTGGCTATGTTCCTGCTGGAAACATCTTACTGCGTTCCATTATGCATCAACTTTAATTTCAAGAGGAAAACGACTTCCTCTGTCCTGGAAGCTTAGCCTCAGATTATTTGTCACAGTGTGTTTAGCAGTTATGATATTGAAGCGCGAGCCCCACTGGCAGTGATTGAAAGCTGTATTAAATCCAGTCGCAGTTGGGCAGGGACAGCAGCTAACACAGGAGAGGGGCATGAAAGAGGGAACCGGCGGGAGGGAGGGGGCCGGAGGCAGAAAGGCCTGATGAAGGCTGACCCGACCCACAAATACAGCCGATATAATCGCAGGCACTACACGACAAGGTTGCTCCCCCAGCGACGCGTCCCACTGACAAGCGGCCGCTCATTTCCAAGACTCGCTCTGACCCCGTCTCTCGAGGGAAGCCAGCAGGAGATGCAGGATGCCGGATAAACCACTCCGCGCCCGCTCCGGAGGCGAGGCTGACGGCAGGCTGCAGCCCGTGACAAACCCAAGGGCCGTCAATGCCTACAGACATCCCTCCGGCACTCAGCGACGGGGAGGAGAGAGGAACGCTCGTGGGACCGTGATCCGCTCTCTAGGCGGCTGGCGTCACGGGCCGAAATGCCGCAGCACCCAGTAAGCGAGCCCACCCGAGGACCGTTAGCTGCAGATCGAGAGGAACCCACATGAAAGATCGAGTTTCCTCGTCCGCTTTGGTGGGGTTTATGAGTGGCAGGAATTTCGCCCAGGAGCCCTGCCTGTGCCACTTGCGGAGAGCCTTCAGATGTGTCATTCCAGCTCCCCCCAGCCGCGATTTAGCACATCTCAAAGACCAGATGGTGTTTTCGCATTTTAGAACCGATAATCAATTGTTTGTTAATTCCGCTTTTAAATCAGGAGCAGAAATGAACTTAAAAATGAGAACTCCAATCTGTGGTAGGCTTCCAGAGGCGGAGCCGAGCCCCACGGTTTGAAAACGCGCTCGGAGAGGCGCGAGAGGAATGACGATGTCAGTTTGTACTCTCCCTTCCTATAACACAGCATTTTGAAATGCCTTGGATGGCATCTGGCAGCAGAAGCAGGCTGTAGATAGGCGGATGAGTAGCAGTTGCTGCCAACGCACCAGGCCAGAGATCGAACCGGTCCTGGCGTAAATTGGCGCTAGTCCTGCCGCCGCCGCCGTCGGGAATGGCGTTAGAGGATACGACGTCACCTGACTTGTGGCTAATTTTAAGTAACTGACCTTCATTACCTCCATTGCTGAAGAAGTTACAGCAGCAGCCATTCTCAGGCAGGTTTGCAAAACCAACCATCACTTACTTGTTCTTAGTTTCGCAAAGATGGACAAAGGGAACCAAGAGTACTCGCTAGCCACAATGGCTTTCCACCGAGCGCCCTAGCTCCGCCATTCATTCCCTACATTAACTTAAGAAGGGAAAAAGGACCTAACGAAGCCCACATTTTCCCCTCCCAAAAAGGACGGTAGCACAGAAAGCATTTAACTTTTGCAGGTACTGCGGGACTCCCCATTCTTACGCAGCTCTTGGAGCCTCAGATTAAAAGTGCTATAGAGACTGAGACCAAAAAGATGCCTCCGCGAATGGCAGCGTTTGTTCCTTCGACATATTCTGTCAAGAGAAATAAAACAGTTGTCGATCTTGGGAAAAGCGCCGGCTCTGAAATTTTCAAAGAACTGCATGCAATTTTAGCCACACAATTCACATTAAAGCCAGCATGGGGCTAAATCCCGTGTAACTCTTTGAAAATGGAGGAGTTTGTCAAAAGGAATCCGGAGAAGGAATAATCAAGTTATAGCATTTCAGATTTAATGGCTCGCCTGAAAGACATTTCAGCGCTTCCCAGGTGGGTTGCGTTCCCCTCAGCCGGCTGGGCTCCCCGGACGAGCTTCTCCTCTTACCTGTCCCCAGCCTGGGGAACCCGGTGCCGCCTCTTTAAAGATCAGGTAAAAATGCAAAGCCTAATTTCCAGTCTTTCATGTACTGTGACAAAGTTGTCATTTGCTATGCTCTCCCTCTATAAATTTAGGACTTTAGTTACAGTACAAATAGCTCCCAATATATTTTATTTATCTGCCTTCCACTGCGACGAGCAAATTTGTTCAGAATTTTAAAAGGTGTAAAATGGATGCCGAAGCACCACGCAGAACTACTGCTTGCTGTCACCGCCAAGGAAAGTGGGAACGTTTTGTTGTCTAGCCCCATCGGGGCTGGGAGCTCTCCCCAGTCAGCACCCGTGTCCCACTCGTACCGGAGCCTGAGCACGGGGACCCCGTTCGCAGCATGTATTTCGGGCTGACACGTAATGCGCGGGCAGCCAGGCTGAGGACTGCCCCAGCCCTCGCCCCGTGCAGGGACACGTGAAGCGCGAGGCAGCAAGCCGCCTGCAAAACGTGTGCTTGGCACGCGCCGAGCGCGCTCCCGGGCACCTACGGCCACGCGCTTCCCGTCCACACCGTCCGCCTCGACTCTGACAAACTGGTGACCGAAGCGCAGCAAAAACTCAGAGCCCTGTAAGGGATTGTTCTGCCATGGAGCTGCGCATCTTTCCAACAGGCCAGCGCCCAGCACCTCCCCTCCATCACTGGGCACCCTGGAGAAGGTGAGCGCCTGCTACCACCGTGCAGATGAACGCAGCACCCTTCCCTCCCGAACGCGGAAGCATTTCAGGGGCTGCTTTGAAGTCCCAGCTCCCAAGCACGGAGAAGCAGCTGCCGCATCTCGCTGCAGCATCCCAGGTCCATGGAGGCAGCTTGCCGACAGCCCGGGGAGCCGGCCCTTGCTACGGCAAGGGAACCGCGTCTCCAGTACAGCATGTATGGAAGTGCAGGCTGGACTGGCAGCGTGTGCATCCTGTAGGTTCCCATGCAGCCTCTGGGCATGGCTGGGTATTTTGGATGTGTACTGAAAAGATGGTATGTTCCAAAATGATTCCAAAAAATACTGGTGCCAAATTAATAAACGAAAGCAACATTTATATGAGCGTATAATATGTTGACTTTCATTCCCTTGGGACAAACACTGCAGGCACACACTAAGGCCAGTCACGCCTGCTGAGCACCATAACATAGTCTTTGGAAAGCATGTATGCTGGGCACCCACTGCAAATACGATATTTTCATTTATAATTTACAAAATTCTCTCCAACACCCACTGGATATTTGCATTTGCTTCATCTTTTTCCTGCATGGGGCGGGGGGGGGGGGGGATGGGGGGCGCTGTTTTTAATTTTTCATTTTTGTTTCTAGAGCTAAAAGATTAAATTTAATTATTTTTAAGCCACAAGTGTGACAATAAAACAAAAAAGTCTTTTGATTTTGGAGAAATCCTATTGAGCATCTGAAGGGCTGTCATCAGTGCAGCATCAGTCTTCATTATCTGATTCTTTTTTCAATTGGCAGAGCTTTACAGAGAACACCGCTCTTTCAACAAAATGATAAAGGGGTATCTGAAATAAACAGAGAGAGTCCCCAGCCAGTGAATACCTTAGATTGCTGCGGACTGTGACTTAATGCTAACTCCTACGAACTCCGGCTTTTTATCTTTTAATAAAAAAAAGCCATACAACGGGATTTTTTGCTCGGCTAAAACCTTTGTTAAAAAACACCAAAAAACCCCTAAGGAACAACAGACACTAAAAGTAGAAAAGTTCTCTCTGAGCAAAGTCTCTTGTGCATATTTATTCCAGACCATCAAAAAAAAAAAAGCCATGCCGCTGCCGGTTGCCATATTGCTATCACCGCCCTGTCCCCGCTGCTGTTCTGTGCAAAGAGCGAGCGGGACCGACCCAAAAACATGCCGGGATTTTGCAGCATGCCATCTCCCCCCTTCTGCTGCAGCCCGACACCCCCAGATGCTCTGATCGAGGATGGGCTTTGCTGAGCCGGGTTACAGAGGGCAACTTGTCCCCTGCATGCAGCGAGCGGCTCACGCCTCCGATGTGAAGGAGCTGGCTCCGGCTCCATGGCACCGGCCGGTGCTTGCTGCTGAGCAAGGGGCGAGAGATGCTTCACCGAAACACCCCGGGGCAGTTGCGTTTCTAGATCTAGCTGTAGGCCAGCTGTATTTATCAGCTGGGCAGCCGCCGCGTCAAGCCCCATGCTCCTCCTGCGTCAGAACGCTCAGGAGTGGTTCAGGTCCTCGCATTCGGAGCCCGCTGCGAAGTGGCACACGGTTATACATCAGTGGAATGACAACACCTGCTGGTACGTTCTCCCCCGACACGGGCAGCGGTGTCAGCAAGGCACCTGCGCAGTGGTTTCTCCTTCCCAGAGAAAGCCAAGCACACCACTATCGCTGAAAACACACACCGTGGACAAGGGCCAAAAAAATTCACTCCATGCTTAGTGCAGCACCCGGCAAAGCCAGCAGCCTCAGCAGCCAGTCATACCTCCGTACGACTGCAAGACAAAGGCAAACATTATTTTACCCAAACACTCATTTCTGCCCGTCCATTCAGACACCCTCGCCTAACCAACAGGCTTGTGTGTTGGTAGGAAGCAGCTACGCATGTCAGCTGCTATGACTGTATTATTTAGTGCCCGATAAGATGTATGCACAAAACACTGACCGGTTTCCTATCATCTCCAGTAAGTACAACCAGAAAGGTTAACCTCCCAAGCCTGCTGAAACAAGATGAAATATTTTCAGATGGTTTTCCAGAAACCAGATTATTCCCTAGCGTAAGGATAAAGCACGAAAAATCTACCCAGTCCGGCTCCCCTGCCGGTCTAACATTTTTACTACTGGATAATGAGGAATAAGCTATAATTTAGAATTTTTTTTATTTATTTTTTTTTAAACACAGATCCAATTGAGAAAGGAGAGGGACAAATCATTTTATAGTCTTGCATCATCTTTCCTGCAGATGAGTCTTTAATGCACCCGCGCCATAAAACTGGGGAACTGTGCCCTCTGCATGTTGTTGTGACAAATTTCAAATCAAGAGGGTGCTTGAATTGGATTTATTACAATTGTAAGACAAGAAATTGTAATCTTTATGAGCCAATGACACAGAGCCTTATAATAAGAGAATGAAGTATCATTTTAAACGTAAAGCAAATTAGATTACCGGGGTCAAACCCTTCTACAGAGACATCATGTCTTCAGAGCGCCTCTTGCATTTGACATCCTCTTTTCAGGTTTCGCATTAGCATTTAAGTGTTTTTTAAATGTGTTTAATATTCTTATAGGAGGAAAGTGCCTGGAAAAGTAAAGACATAGAGATCACAAGGAAGGGGAGGAAGCCAGCCGTCAAAATAAGTGCCAGGGGAAACCGCGGGCCTGCCACGAGGAGACAGCTCCGGCGCTAACAGAGCACTGGTGCCCTGTATCTAGCTCGGTCCGCCCGCCACGCTCACGCTCTCCGTCCTGTGACGGAGCCTGGTTTAGGTTCGACCCACGGTCCCAGCATGCTGGCTGGGCATGCCACGGGGCAGGTCTGGGCTCTAGGGTCTGCTGGGAGGCAGCTGGAGAAGCCCCCACTGCTGCCGGCCCAGCCCAGCGCGCTCCAGGCAGGCACCACAGCAAGCAGTTTGGGGTTTTTTGGTCGTTCGTTTGTTTTGTACGAGGTGCTGGGGAAAAAAAAGCCCTTTTTGATCCCATCAAAAGCCGCATCTTCCCCGCAGCAAGAGGCCTCGTGGGTGTTGTCTGCCCCACCTGACCTCCCCCAAACCCAGCACGGACCCCGGTGACCAGGGTCCAGAGCAGCAGCCCATCGCAGCAATGACCATTTAGCCTCAGTTTTTGGAAATGTCCAAAAGATGCAGAGGCACCAATCACACTTCCCCCAAGGCACCTTGCAAGGTTTGCTTGGTGGGGACAGGGAGCAGAGTCCTGCAGAAGCTTCTGCTCCTTGCCTCCACAAAGCAACCCTCGTAAGGCGACTTCTGTCACCAGCAAATCCAGTAAGATCATCCACTACAAATATGCTGCTACCAGCGAAGGAGCATTTTCCCCTCTGGTACCTTGCTCGTACGACTCGTTTGTCGTCCCCTCCAGCATCTCCTTTGCTAGGGACACCTCAAGCTGCAAGAGGCAGCAAGTCCCAAACCTCAAAGTCAGGCTGAGACGATTAAAACGCTGTGGGTAAACACCTGAGCACACAATGCAAAACTTTGGCTGTTCCTCTGATTTAAGAGACTTCATGTCTTAATCATCTGTCAACACCGCATGCAACCAAGCATGGTACAGAGGAAAGGGCTCCCAGAAGGGATACAAACATCGCACATGAAAGGAGAAGTCTTACTTAGCCTAGAGGGAATTTCAAATTAGGTACAACATTACTTCAGCTTTCACTGTCAAGAGCGGTTAGATTTTCATTGACTTCTTTTGTAACAGTAAGGCTCGCCTTTGAAGAATCCACAAACATCTTCACCTTCAACTCACATTTGCTAGCTCCTGCTCATTTTTCGCACTACGATAGCGCTTAAAAGCCACAGTCGGGAGCCAGGACCCCAGCTGCAGCAGATGCTGCGCAACAAACGGGAGCTTACCAATCGCTCGCCCCCAAAAGAGCTTCCCGTCACTAAACAAAACAAGAGGAGACAGGTGACTGCAGATAAGATGCCAAGACAAACACTGCCGGTCACAGGGAGATGTGGCCAGCCCCGGGCCGCCCCGCCGCTGTCAGGGTTTTGACAGCCGGGGACTGGAGCAGTCGGAAACATCCCTGTTGCCAATCCAGAGGCACGCGCCGATTTTACCAGCCCCCTCGAACCAGAACCACGCAACTCCACCAAGCCTTGCCGTGGTTACCTGTCCTCTCCTTTCCACCTGCCCTAACTTTCTCCAAGAAGCACCCCTCTTCTATATCATCAGAAACGGCTGCAAACTGCGGGCATTAGAGCAGGCTTGGAAGGGAGACAGCATTTGCTTATGGACAAACAATATGCCGGAAAAATCCCGACATGCACCTTCGTTGTGGTGAAGTACAAAGAACTCAGAAGAGCGTTCTCAAAAGGACCCCAAACTTATTTTCTTAAGCAAAATGCTTCACCTGGCTGGGGAAGAAACACAGCCCGTCTGGGGCTTCAGGAGGGCAAACTGGGGCAGCTCGATCTTCAAAAGGGTTACAGTCTTTGGAAATGACAAAAGGATGTCTGTGCTTTCCCATCACCCGCTGGGACGCTGCGGATGACAGCCTTTGCAGGTAGCCTCCATCACAAAGCTACTGCCATTCCCTGAGTGCCAGTCGGACGGACGAGATCCAGAAATTCCTGAGCACGGACACCTGCTGCCCTTCATCGCCTGCTTCAGTTCCCAGGAGCACCCATGCACAAGCTCCACGCGTTGAGTCATCATGCCCCCAGCAGATGCAAGTACACACACACGCACATAGACACACAGTGTTTTAAACGTGCATCTCAGCCGAATAATTGCGGGGCTTTTGTAAGCTTGTCTCAACTTGCCGACAGCTACAGAGCAAAACATAATTCGTTAACTCTACGCGAGTATTAGAGAACAAAGCTGGAACTCCCATACAATTATATTTTATCTCAGAGCAAGGTGAAATCATTAGATATTAGTGAAGTGCAGTGGCATAAAAATGATCTGTTAGCAGGGGTTCATTACATTGTATTTTCAGAGCCAGGAAGATCAATGCGTTCATGCATCATGAATTAGTCTCATGCCTTCGTCTTCCCTGCTCTCCGGAAACCCAACATGATCTATCACCAGCCATACATCATTGTTTCAGCATTGCACATTAATGACAAAGCTACGGTTTCCACTTGTCCAGCTGACCAGCTGCATTTTTCTGCACAAGATGGGAAAAATCCAGAGGAGGAAGAAGAGGGTCATTTCTGGGCCAGGCTTTGCAGTAAATTTCAACCCTTCAAACCTCTCCTTTTTCTGTAGATCCATCACTTTTATAATCTGTGCCTTAACTTGCTCTCCTTGCTTATATCCAAAGCTTGGAAGAGCTGAGGGGAATTGGAAGAATAAATCCATTAAGTGATTTTGCTGAGTCCCCTTCTGCCAGTGCAGAGCTCTGCCTCCCTCGGTACATCCCACCGACTGGGACCCCTCTGGGCTCGTGCCTGGAGCAAAGGGGTTCCTGTCACTTGCTTTAACAGCCGAGACCCTTCTGTTCTCTCCCTTACCGAGTCAATAAGAAAATACCATTTGCCAAAACGCCTGTCCGCATGAGCCCACTAGAAGAGCCACCTCTGCTCTTTGATTACTCTCCCTCCCGGTACCCAGGCCAGGAGTTGCTGCCTCCACCTTCCTCCCGCAGCCTACCTCTTCTCACCTCTGAGCAGGGCAAAATGCAGTTTTGTCCCTCCTGACTAACCTAGTTACAAGTTTGGGTCATCCCTTTCCCCTCGCAACCACCGCAACACCACTGCGTATCGCAAGTAATTACAGCGATACAAAGAAAGGAGACGGCAGTTGCTAGCCTTCTCCCACCTACCGTGCCCAGGTGGTTCCCAAGATGGCAGCGGGAGAGCAACCTGTGACTGTCACGTGCCTTTACCAGCCCTGCAGCATCTCTGAGATGCTCTTGTCCCCATTTCACAGACAGGGCACTGAGCTGGGGATCAATGTGTCCAGTCCCCCACAGATATTGAGACAATACAGCAAATGGTGTTGGGGTCTCCATCGCTGAAACTTTCCTTTCTCGTGAGCATCCACCCTTCTCCCCTCGACTCACCCCATTTCTTTCCCGTGCAAAGACTAACCTCCGATGAAGAGCAATTTATTTGAGGCAACATTGTCCACCCCTTTTGAACACCAGCCAGGATGCTCATGTGGAAAAGGAGATATCCTCTCCTGCGCTCCCCAAGGAGAGTGGAAAGGGCCCTTACTGGGGTTTAAGCAACGTGCAGACAACAGACTGACCCTTTAACAGGGCAGCTGCTGAAAGCTCGCAGTTTGGTCTTCTACTAGACTTCTTAAAATTGCAACGATGTGTGTTCCACACGCTCCAAAGGCTTGGAGACAGGAGCAGGGTGCCCGCCTCTCCAACCGTGTGGTCCCGCTCAGCAGGCGGGCAGGAGCTGCCCCTGGCCCCTGCCGGGTCTCCGCCGCGCAGCCAGCGTGGTGCCTCTGGGCACACACGAGGCCAGGGTTTATTCTTTTTTTTTTTTTTTTTTTTTTAAAACATCGATCAGCAGTGTTTGAAGCATGACAATGTGCCAATACTTTCCTTGTTACATGACAGATGACTGCACGGATGCAGGGCTAATGCTGCTCTTGCTCCTTATTATTCAGTAATGCTCACAAACCAGCTGACAGTGGGCTGAGCTCTTTAGGGCAAATTGTTTCTTTCCTGGCCTCGGATGCTTTCAAGGTAACGATCCAGCCGTGGCTGGGGGGTGAGGCCCCTCAGACTACATTTCGGTTTGTAGGAACACAACCTGGTCCCTCAATCGCCCTGCCTACAGAGCAATCCGCTGCTGCCGTGCTCACAGCAACCCGCTAGCAGGACCGGTGGCACTGGATGGGTGCATGCAAGTGCTGCCCATCGATGCACGCATCCCTTTGGATTTCAGCAACGGTGTCACCCCTGGCCCATCGGATAGCCACAGGCCTCCTGAGTGGGTTTGAGTACCCACCCCTCCTCATCCGGAGGGAGCTGCTAACCCTCCCATGCCCTCTCCATCCTCCTCGCCACTCCAGCTCCTCCACGAGCTTGCCCACAGCAGCAGGAGCTGAGCAGAAGCTCCTCTCGTGGCATGGACCAGCCACCGCCGTGCCAGCCGGTGCCCTTGCCGTGGCTATTGACAGCAGCGAGCGGGGAGCCTTTCAGTGCCCCTTTGTTGGTTTTAAACAATGACTGTTGCCAGCGCTATTTTCGCTTCCTCTCCCCCACTCTCCCTCTCTCTCCAGTGCTGGGGCTTTTTTTTTTTTTTTTTTTTTTTAAATCAATGGGCTCAGATAGCGTGTACTCAAAGTGACCTTTCGAATACCAGCCAGAGCCAGGTCATCACAAATTGTGCTCTCCACCCCCGCAGAACATGAAAGCCTTTTCATTTCTGTCTGAAGGGCTGGGGAAGAGCACGGCTGTGTTTTGAGAACATCCACTTTGAGCCTGGTCCTGGCATTAACAATAAGCGGTGGCTTCCTGCCCTGAGCGGCAGCATCGTCCTGATGGGACTGGCAGCATTATCTGCTGCATCCCGATTTTTTGGCCACCCTATTTTTGCCCTTTGAACAGCAGCCATGAGACCCAGCTGAAATACTGACATCTGAAAGCCAGTGTGGCTGCATGTGAAAATCCAAGCGAACCTGAATTTTGAGAGTGGGGCATCTCTGCAAGGGGTAGGCAAGCATCCCACTGAACATGCCTGTCAGGAAAGAGATGGCCTCAGAAGTCTAGAAGCCTTTGCAGGGCCTGTAATCAGGCAGGTATTTTGTGTACTGGGGAAACCAGAAACCTCCCTTTCTTGCCCTCCAGTATATAATTCTCACACGCACCCCTAAATTCCCGCGTCTGCCACGACTGCAACATGACAGAGCATCGCACCATGAATTACACAAGCCCAACGGCACCTGAGACCCTACGCCATCAGTTTCCAGGTTAAAAGCGACAGCCATTCGACAGAAACCATTTTCTTCCAGTGAAACCTAACGGGTTAGGATCAGTGCTCTAGACCACGGAGCAGGAGCTGCTGTGCTGGGAGAGCCGGTAATGCGGTGCAGCACACGACAGTGGTGGACGGAGGGCAGCCAGGAGGGAAGCAGACGTGCAGGGGTCGGGCTCTGCGTGCCCTCTAACAGCCCAGGCAGGACCCTCAGGGATGGTTTTTTCCTTAATAAAAACAAAGATTGGATTATGCACAAAGGCAGACAAACAGAACCTCGCAGCGCAAATAAGAACCGATTTCCTTCGGCAGAAGCACAGCAAGCGCGAGGCGCGTTTCAGAGGACAGGGCAGGGACGAGATTGGCTCCGTGGGGTTTGATGGTGTGTTTGTACAGCTGGCCAACAGGAACAGAGCCGGCAGCCGTGGGGCACTGCCAGCATGAGTGGGAAAGAGAAGGAGCAGAGCAAGACGCTTATGCTCAGCAGGAGCATCTCCTCTCCATGCCCTCACAGGGAAGTGGTAACAAATTGCTTCTATTTCTTTAAAGCTCTTCACTGGCGTACTTTGCCCTTTCAAAATATAAAGAGGGAGTCAGCACAACACTAACAGTGCTTTAAAAGTATCCTCTGTTACGGCATCACAGACAGCCCATATTAAACACATTTCAGCTACAAACATCGTCCTTAACAGAAACGGCCAAACACACGCTTCCTAGGATGCTTTCATTAGGAAGAAACTTTTCAAAGAGCACCCTTTACCACTAGCCTTCCGCTGACTTCTGCTTCCCACGCTGCCCACAGCAGAGGGCCAGGTAACCATCACTGGGTAAGTGTGCAGTGCAGGCTGGACTGGGGCTGGGCGCTTGGCAGCCCCACTTCACACCTCCACCTGCCTTTCCCTGTGGCACACAGGGATTGGGGGCCAGGATTGAAGAGCAGGACATCTGGAAGCCATCAGTGCTGCTGAGGTCGGGCGCCCGCCAGCAGAAACAACTTTTCACAACTTCAAACAGACTCTGGATGCATACCTACTCTCAGCAGGACCTCAGTCCTTCTCTAGGCACTGAACACTACGTCAGGCCAGCTCATTAGCGCTCTAAAATTAATCCACAGACCAGAAATGTAAGCTGCACGATGGAAAATGTATAGTACTGTATTGATGCAGTTTGGGAAAAGCTGTTTGTTCTCCATGGCAAGCATTCTGCTCTTCCAGTGGAAGAAATCCATCTTCCACTCTGCCCAGAGCGATCTTTTTCTTTTTCCCCATTTTACTCAAAAAAGATGCTTAGTCTAGCACTTTTACTCGAAAGTAAGGATATTCTTGCTTTTTCATAGGCAGAGCTTAAATGAGTAGCTTGCTAATTATTTATTTGACTATTCAGGCTCGTAATATCTGCAAACAGGTTTTAATTCTCTCATTATTGGGAATTATTCAAAAGGACACTGTGTCACAACAAAAAAAACCCCAAATCAATGGCTTTGATCATGTTTCCTTTGCAACTGTTTGGTGTTTACAATTTAAGCTGTATTAAATTACAATTGGCTTCAAAGGTCTGGGTCTTATCTGGGCTTATTTGCTTGGAGAATTGAGGAATCACACAGTTAAACTCAAGACTTGTCAGACTTGATACAAGCCGGCTACTGATAAAGAACGCAAACGTTTTAAAGATAGCGAAGGGGGAGAAAAAGGCTTTTCCTTGGCAGGATGTGTAAGTTGGGAGAACATACCCAGAACCAGGCACAGCACCGGTGAAGAAGAGCTGGTGGGCGATGCTTCTCACAGAGATGCTCCAGGAGCTGCTCGTGCAGGACCATCTATCTCTGGGAGCGGAGGGGCAATGCCAGCACCTCAGGAGCTGGGTATGCTCCATCGGGAACATGATTGCTGGATCCCTGCTGCCGCCCTTGACCTGGTGTAAGCGCCTCCCACACCTTGCAGACCCTGCTCCTCGCCTGTGGTCAACAGCAAGCCTCCAGGCTGAGCGGAGACCACCGCCAGCCATCACCTCCCCGCCCGCCCACCACCCCGAGGCATTCGTGGGGGACGTGGCGGAGAGGCGAGACCCATCGGTCCACGAATCAAAAGAAGGGAGGTGCAAGATCCTCAAGGTCAGGCTCTGAAGTAGCATCTCGCAGAAGATGTGGAGCCTGCTCTGGACAGTTTTTGCTGTTCCAAAGCCTCAGGGAACACAGGCTGTAGCACAAGGTACTACAGCGCTCCAGAAATATTTAAAAGAGTGAAAAACAGTCTTCATTTTGGCGGGGACCTGGCTCTCATTGTGACTCAGCCCTCATGCTCTCCTTTTGCTGGGCTGAGATCCTGGCCACCCTGCATATTTTAAATTAATGCATGTGGCTCGCCTGCGTCTCTGGCAGCACCTTGCCTCCAAGAGGGAGTCATTCCAGGCCACCAAGCCAGGATCAACTTCTACCAACTATCAACTTCACCTTTCTTTCACAACGCGCCTCTTCAGCTTTTGTATGCAATTTTGCTTCCACTGCTGCGTGCAATGCTTTTGCAGACAGAAGTGCCTGGGCTTTGCTTTCCTTCAGAGAGCCTTCACAGCGCTGATTTTGACTGAAGGTTGGAGGAAACAAATTCCCTTTTTCTCGAGCATTGTGTTAAAAATACCTCCAGCTCCGCAAGAAGCAGCTGCCTGTGCCTCGCTGGTATCCTTCTCTTTTAGGCCCTCAGCGCTGGTAGTTAAAAGGCACAAAAGCATGAGTGTACATTCAAGGGACAGTGCTGCAAGTGAGCTAAATATAAGTGCCCTAAGAGCAGCATTTGGGAGTTGTTTGCTGCCGGCTTCCTCCTCCCCCCAACAAAGGGTCCCTTTCACGAGCCTCCTAAAAAGTGTCAGTGGGCACTAGGAGCGCATGGGCAAAGGGGACAAAATGAGGACCGCGATGTACAATCACTTTTCGCCTACGTGCCTAAAAAAAAAAGATGCATTTCACTGACCACGTCTGGGAATGCTGTTGCATGGTCTTAAGGAGGCTTAATGTAGGCCGGCCGGCCCCAAAAGCACACAGAGCCAGGAAACAAGAGACACGATTAGCAAACTCGAAAATTGAGGGATTTTAAGCGGTTTTGACTAGGCATTTTATTTCAGCGCAAGATGTATCCAGGAGATCTATTATGCCTGTCAGGCGAGGCTGGGGTTGCAGGGGAAGAGTTAAGTGATGCCCAGTGACACTTGCTGTAATCAGATTTCCACATTGTTTGAGTAGATACAGTTCCTGAGCTCCCCAGCTGTCCTGCCTCATAAGCAAACACATCTCCCAATGCGAGCGGGCCGCAGCTTTAACTTAATTCCCAACGAGGCTACGGAGCCCGGCATTAGCCTGGGCGGACCCAGGAATGCCCCGGGGGCAAGGCTAACTCTGTAATGGAAAACCAGGTCACAGGGGCTGCTCCCCTACCCCAGTGCGTCATCCATCATCGATTCCAGCGGGATGGCGCAAGCAGCTCGGGGCCAAAGCCCAGGGATGCTCTCCCTAACGTAGGCAAGAGCTTGCACTGGCAGGCAGAAGGCGAGTGGTAAGCCCAGCTGTAGTAGCCCCTTTAGACGACACGTCTCGGTGGGATCTGCTTCCCAGTGACTTTCCCGAAGTCAGCAATTCATAAAAAGTCTGAAATCCTAAGTCATACACAGGTTATTGGGTTTTTTTTCCCCTTCCTCTCTCCCAGACAAAGAGCTCACTGGAAAACGGCAATTACTAACCACACATTTGTTACCCAACTTGTTCCTATCTTGGAGCCAGGACCTCCGACTGCAGGTTGAACCCCACCACCGAGACGCTGAGCGGGTGCCTTTGGTTT
The DNA here is from genome assembly GCF_026419915.1 of Harpia harpyja. NCBI lineage: Eukaryota > Metazoa > Chordata > Aves > Accipitriformes > Accipitridae > Harpia > Harpia harpyja. Next base: position 46,869,120 of record NC_068943.1, on the reverse strand, counting down.
GTTCAAGCCACTATACCCAGGAGCAATGAGCACTGCTGAGTGCCTGCTGGGATGGTTGGCATTCGCCAAGGGCCCTGGGCGAGAAGTGCTGCACAAGCATGGGAGGGCGGCTCAGAAAATACAGTATTTACAGCTGATGGCAGGATGGGGTCATACGCGAGGATGCACGAATCGCCAGCAATGCGTCCCTGCTGGTGGTGCGATAAAGTACATAAGCCCCTATTTTTCTTAATTATTCCTGATATTTCACCTGTCATGTTGTCAGCTTCCTCTGAGAGCAACGATAAATAGTGCTTCTCATCTCACATCCTTAGGGAAAGCTTGCTATTTATTCCTGTGATGGGCAAGACATCATGACTAATTAGGAAAAATGGTAGCCCGCTTGCACCCCAGCAGGAGAAGTGTGTCATCAGTTTCTGCTCTCAGGGACACGGGCGGTTTTTCTCCGTGGACGGTCAGCAGCTGCTCCCAAGGCATTTGTTTGCTGCAGCTTGGGAGAAGGAAAGGATGGAGAAGGGGTTCCTCCATCCCCCGAGAGCTCTGTGCCGCAAGGCTTAAATAAGGGAGATTGAAATGGTAGAATAACTTGATTTTCCATCAGGTGAGTGGTCGCAAGCGGGCAGATGTACATCGGACAGACTGCCCAAGGAACAAGCTGCATTAAATAGGGGTGTCCCCCTTATCCCCGTCCAGCCCCCCTGCAGAGCCAAGGAAGATCTGTCTCCGCATGCCCGTCGTAAATCCCAGCCCGCAGCACATTCTCAGCGGTGGTAGGATTTACTCCTCCTCTTCCCCACCACCACACGCACTCCGATCATAAGAAGGTAATTGAGATCAGCGCTGGAGAGGACAACTCATGTGGGAACTGCAAATACTTCAGATTAAAAGTAAGCAAAATTAATTTCGAAGTTGCTATGACCACAGAAGAGAACAACACTTGCTGTAAACTCTTAGATCTAGGCTAAGCAGCAAAAGGCAAGACAACCGTCATCCCTTCCCGTCTTCCTCCTACCCCAAAGCAGACGTGGATTAAGCCTCACGCTAATTGCTTGCACGCACTGGGGCAAAAGCCCTCCCGTAGATGCAGAAACAAGGCTCGCAGATGCCAGCGTCAGCATAGCTCGCCGGAGAGAGGAGGGGTAGGGGAAGGGTGCCTGCACTCCTCAAATCCCCCAGGCAGCAGCGGCTGGTTGCAAAGCAGCGAGGTGGTGGTGAAGTCTGTTCCCACTGACGGGTGGTAAGGGCCGGGCAGAGCTAGAAGCCTTTCTGTCGGCAAAACTAATGAGGACAAAACTCCTATTGTCACCGTCACATCAGCGAGCATCGCCTAGGATTTTTGCAATCTCTTGCGCACTGTCATGTCGGGTGAAAGTTATTTGTTTGCAAATTCTACCTCTGGGCACCAGCCCCTTCTAAATAAGCTGTCAGACTTAACCGAGGCAGCTAACAAAACAGAGAGGTGTGGGGGGGGTAACCTCCTCACAAATTGATGCAAAATAAGAAATCTCAGTTGGCGAATCTCATAACTGGAAGCATAAAACCATGTGTACGCACGCACGCAGTGCAGCCCAGGGCTCGTCGCCAGCAGATGGGCAAGCCTGGAGCAGCACTCCAGTCCCGTGCATGAGCCGGGGAGTGCAAGCAGTGCTGGATTAACTGGGAGTGTGCCAGCCCCTGCTATGGGGGCGAAACGGGGCATAGCAAGCCTCCTGCTTCAGCGACTCATTTATCCAGGGTTTATCTCGGCTAACGTGCTGAGGCTGCCAGCTTTGCCTGCTTTCCCACCCATTCTGCTCTGGGCTCCTGGCCACGGAGCACTCTGATGTTACAGAGCTCCACAGGGATGAGCAGCTTCTCCCTGCGGTTCCAGGGCTTGGAGAGAGGGGAGATGGACAGGACAGCACTGGAAATCAGGAAAGGAAGCCGCGTAGCCATCTCATCTCATCATTGGCCCCATCTTTCCAAAAGCAGCTGGGATTGTGCTACTGCTGCTCCTACATACAGGACAGGTAGCTGTTCAGGTCGTGCAGGAACCCCCAGGACCAGCTATTGCATACATTGGTCCTGGGAACACAGATTAAAAAAATATGCTATGACTTGGTTACAATTCCCCATTATGCTCCTTGAGATGAGCAGAGGGAGGATGCACATGGCTGCTGTTTCACTTTTATCTGCTGCAACCTGGGGTGAAGGGCTAAGGAAGCAAGCCCAGCTCCCACCACAGGCTAGAGGGCTGGGAAGGGATGCTGCTAATCAGGGTTTTGGTACTGTCCTTGTCTTTTTACAAACCACGAGCTTCAGACAGCTTTGGGGAGCAGTTCTGTTACGTGGCAGCGATCATAAGCTTTGGTCCGAAAGAGCCATCCCTTACAGTCAGGCTCCGCAAGCGCCCGGGCACCCATCCAGACCGAAAGCAACGCAGGAACCTCATTCATTCCAGCCGTCATTGAATGCCGGCTCGCATCCTCTCCCTTTTTTCTCACGATGATTTTAGACTAAGTGCTGCTTCCCATATGCCACTTATACTCCCCATTCATAAACCTCTGCACCTCAGTCACATCTCTGTAGAGACACCGTTTATAGAAATAGTCAGGCATCAAGCCCTGCCTGCCAAATATTTTCCAGAAACTGGGAAGCCTCCCTCCGAGAGTCATGAGAAAATACAGAAATAACCTCTTCTGGAGGGCAGGCTGGCAGAAGGCAGGAAGATGTCCTCTCCGGCTCTGTCATCTCCAAGCAAGGCAGGCCAACAGCAGCATGGGCCTCAGTAAGGACCAGCTCGCTACCTTCCATTTCTCAGGGTCAAAGGGGCAGTCTGTCACATTCGGCACCAAGCGCCTGACCTGTGCTCAGAGCATCCTGCAAGCAAAGCTCCCAGAGCCTCTCGAAGGCGGCAGCAGAAGGCAAGGAAACAGTTTCTTCCTTAGCAAGGAGGGGAGAAAAATGAAAAAAGGGAAAGATCTGAGCATCCAGCATCCACAGACACTTCTCTGCTCAGCAGAGGCTGATGGAATTCCTGCTTGCAGATACAGTTTCTTACTGTAGCCTGGTAAATTAAATTAAAGCTACTTACTCTGTATTTACAGGCTTACAAATAAATCTCAGAAAGCATTGTACTGAAAGAGGCAGGGGGAGGAGGAGAGGGGAAAAAAGCATTTTCTGGGCCAAATATAAACAAACAAGGCCACAAACCTCCTCATGATTACTTATTAGCCAAGGGAGAAGGGAGCTGAGAGTTGGTACGCTTGGAATAACGCTACACAGAGCGGAGAAGAGCAGCATTTCGTTCTCATTTGCAGGTAACAAGAAAGAAAAAAGAAAAATGTTCTTTTTTATGTAAGGAAAGAGCTCTCCTGAGCCTGCCTCTCCAGCCTGTATTTGCACTGCTACCTTCATTTTAACTGAGTGCTATGGGTCAATGGGAACCCTTTCAAGTTATAACTGCATGATCTGCCCAGCCTATAATGGGAAGCCAGTGGGTTTTTGTTTGGGTTTTTTTTTTGTTTAAGTGGCTGATTGAGTTCTCTTTGTTTTGTTTGGTGTGTGGTGCACAATGAAGCCCGGTGCATTAGTCAGGAAAATCAATAGCCGCTTCGAAGGGGAAATTTAGAGGCGAACCTGGGGACTGAGCTCAGAGGCATGGGAGAGGAGCGGGGAGGGATGGAGGAGAACGCTGCGAGACAAGGGGAGCGGGGCAGGGGGGGCAAGCCTCTGCTGAGCCTTTGCAGGCAAGAGCCTCCCGCCGGGCACCGGCTGCCCTCGGTAAAGCAGAGCATGCCTCGTGCGGCAGCGACAGCACGCCACGTCATGGCGTTGACAGCAGCAAGACCGAGCTGGGAGCACTGAACCACAACCACTACCGCGCATGGCACTGCAGGGGCAGAGCGCGCCACGCCCCCATAGCTAAACCCAAAGCTTTAGGAGTCGTGAGCAAATTTTGCACCTTCAAGGCACGAGTCTGGCATGCGAGCATCCATTTTAAGTCATTGTAAGGTGAATTTAAGGCTTTAGGCTTCTCCTGGGTCAGATCTGAAAGCCCTGCTCCAAATCAAAGGCCAAGGTTTCTACTCATTTACGCCCTTTTCACATATGCAGAAGGCAAAGGACAGAAGCTTTTAAAAGCTCAAGCATCTCGAGACTCACCACACTTGCAGTGGCACTGCAGTATGATTTTTCTTTCCAGACAGAGATGGACACTGATGGTTACCAGACAAGAGGCAGCAAGCCCATGCAACACTTGACTTTGATGCGCACTGCAATGCCAGTCTCTTCTGTAAAGGGGGACAACGACTGAACGCCAACACCACCCTATAGCCAGGAAACTGATGCACATATTCAGGGCATGAAGTAACGAACTTTAAGCCAGACATCTAAACGTATAGCTTGTAAATGATTAGCCCTCGTGGAAGGAAGCTTGGATTTGCTGGTGATGCATTAACCAACAAACATATGGCCTTCCTGACTCCAAACAGCTCCTTACTCTTGCATTGTTGGGTTTCCCAGGAAATCCAAGATGAAAAGCCCCATTTTAAGCCACCCTTCACAGATTTCGCCTGAAGCGCAGGGAGGCAGGTGAGCTTGCGGTCACAGTGCAAGCTGGAAGGATACCTCGGATAACAATACCTTATTTTCCCCTCTTCCAGAGATTCACTTCAGCATCAGAGCTGGATGGGGCTGTCTCAGAGCCTGTCCTGCCTGAAGCCATATGCCAAGCTTGCCAGCCTTCAAGTCCAGCAGAGCTAACCCTGGCCCCTGGGTGTCCGATACAGGAGCAATGTCCACTGTGCCTCCAGCAGCCGCATCACCTGTACCGGCAAGAAGCCCCCTCCATACCTCTGCTGCAAGCTGTGTCCCAAAAACCTCAGCCCCATCTCCCCCCTTGATTTTTTTGTATGAGTACGAACTCAGAGTTAAATCAATTGATTCCCAGCTTTCTGTACCGGGCCGCTTACCATGCCCTGCTTTCCTTTGAGCTTTCCCTGCTCTGAAAAAAAGAAGTCGGACTAATCTATAATGATATTTTGGATGCTGTGTTTGGCAGCCCTGGATTTCTGCTTTTTTCTTGTCCTCCCCGATTGACACAGGCGTCTAAGAATAGTTTACATTTGATACTGGTATCATTAATAACGATGTAGCAGGCGCTGCTTGGTGCTTCGCCGCATGCACAGGGAAATGTCGCCTCTTTAAACCTCCATCTCCTTTGTTGCGGAGCACAGAGGCTCTCCGTGCGGGTTACGCGGGGAGCTCTCGTCTGGCGGGGGATGTTTGTTAATCAGGCTGGTGGCTGCAGCGAGGTAGTGATCCGATTTGGTGATAATTAGGCTCCAGTAGCTATGTCTTCAGGCAACCGTGACGCAGCTGAATCCTCCCTGTTGCTGCCTCTGTTGCCAGCCAGGGGTCTGAACTACAAGCTCAGAAAAGCGGGACATGAGTGGGTGACACCAAGGACGGTGCCGCTGCACCCCTGCGCTCGGAGCGGGTCTGGGAGTGCTGCAAGCAGCAAGCATCCAGGGGGAAGGGAGATGGGGAGCAAAGCGATGCCTCTTGCCCTCTCTAAGGCAGCCGCTCTGCCAGCGCGAGGCTGGCCGCGGGGCCGGTGAGCCTTTCCCCAGAGGAAGACAGAAAGCAGAGGGAGCGGACTGATGGCTCCCCGTCCTGCAGTATTTGGTCCGTCAGTAAGAAAGACTTGGCGCCCACAGCTTCCCTGGATGAGCTCAGCACATTCAGTACCGCTAAAGAGCTTGTTAAGCAATCCCTGGGTTTTATGCTGACTTCTCCTACAGCTCTTCTAGACAGAGGCAGAGCTGGCACCCATCCTAAAAACCCAGCGTCACTCTTGGCTTCTTACTCCATCAAGCACCATTAGCAACTTTGCTTGCCACAGCTCCCTTCCGTGAGTCAGATGCCCCATATGGGAAGGCACATGGGGTGCAGCTGTGCACACAAAGCCCCTCTCGGCTCCCGCAGCCCAGCCCCGGGAAGGCAGGCAAGGGGACACTGCTCCGGCTCCTGCTGTCCACGCCGGCTCCCGGCCGGGCATCGCCTCCCAGCCACGGGCGTGAAGCTTAGCCTTGTTCCTTCGCTCCCTGGTGCGGAGTAAACAACACGCTGCAGTAGCAGCCAGCATTTACTACACGTGCATAAAGGCTGAAGGCTTATTGCTCTCACTAGCGTTTAGATTCAATTCCACCGCAAGAAGGAAAGACGGTGACCCCAAACACTTGCATCCTGGGGCAAGAGGCATAGACCTGTGCCCCATCACATGGGCATTTCCAGCAGCAACATCTCGAGCAGGAGCATGCGGAGAGAAGAAACTAACGTTTCTGCAGCAGACACAGCGACGGGCTTGAAACCTCCCCCGGATTTTCAATGCCATGGCTTTTTCCACCAGCGGTGCAAAGGCCCTGCTGCACAGGGTGGTGTACCAAACAGGCTGATGGAGAGGTTGTAATCCAAGCTTAAGCACAAACAGCTGGTGATAAAACAGCAGATGGGAAGGAGGGAAAAGGGGACAGATTTCTTCCCCCTTCCCTGTTTTGTTGGTTTTTTTTTTTTTTTAATCTATTCCCCTTTCAGAGACAGAACACAGAAGAGAAGGGAAACCCCCCAAACACACACTCAGAAGGAAAGGAAGGTTTTAATTTGCACAGATAGGGAACGGAGCATTTCCAACAAAGTGTTACAGCCTTTGGGGAGAACGTGTACTTAAAATAAAACTCTTCCTACCTCTTTCCCAAATCTCTGAGAAAGGCCAGAGATCCCCAAAACTGTAAATTCTCCCAAGGCAAGGTAAGAATCTGTGCTAGCAAACATGTTTTGCCCTAAGGAGCCCGGCTATTTCAGCCCTCGTGCCTCACCCTTCACAAGTTTTTTAACTTCCAAAAAAGCACAGAAATCCCTTCCTCATCTTCAGATCTGCTGAGCTGCAGTAAATACCAGCACTTTGGTAAGAAAAAAGGCTCAAATTCTGGGAAAAGTGAGACGCCTTCAAATGAAAGCCAGGTACCACTCCTCTCCCCACAGCCCTTCCTGAGATGTCTCCCTTTTCAGTTGCACAAGGAAGGGGGAGAATAAAGTCAGTAATGGTTTTAGTTTGGGGTTTTCTCCCTTTTCTGTAAAGAGAGGCCTCCTGTGCAAATGAACGATCTAATAAAGTATGCAAGACAGGCTTCCCTTTGGAAATGGGAGATTACAGTCGAGGGATCACAGGAACACATGCAGAAAGCAAGGCTGCTGCTTCTTCCCCAATTATTGTGCACTCTCTGCTCTATTTTGTTGACCTCGCACATTTCAATCAGGCTTCAGCAGATTCTGCCTTCACCTGCTATGAATCAAAACCTGGAGGGCTCAGATCTCCCTGCAAAGAAACCCTTTGATAAGCTTGTTACGGATGCTAGACAGCTCTGGTTTGGTGGGGAGCTTTTGTAGAATGCCATTGCAAATTTATGTCGTCACCCAAGAAAGTTGCAGGATTTACTTGGCAGCATGTGGGAAGGCAAGGGAGCTGAGATGCTGCTTAATTTGCTTCAGCAACAAAAGACTACAGAGGCGAGCACTCCCCACCAGCCACGGGGCCGACAGGAAAAGTGGCTTAAATCTGATCTCGAAAAAAAAAAAAAATCACAACATGGAGAAAGTGGGGCACTCTGTGGAGGGTTAAAGCCAGAAACATATGGCATTTCTACCACATTTGGTTTGTCAGGCAGCCAAGGATCTCTTCTGCTGCTGCTTACTCTTACAGGCTTTAAAGAAACACTCATCCATATGCAGGGCATTTAGCAACACAGCAGGGTGCGTGCCTGGAGGAACGCCGGGTCAGCTGCCAGCCGGGCTGACACCCGGAGCCCCCCAACCCACTGCGCTCCCACGAGCATCCCTGAACGGTGCGGTCCTGAAAGCAGCTCCCATCCCAAAGACGGTCGCTGCTGCACCAGAGTGAGGGCTGCGGACCCTCACACGGCATGGCCAGCTTCACTCCTTCACCCCGCACCAGCATGTGCCTCTTCTCTTGGCTGGGTCGCGCTCGTTTTGCCATCATTCGCCCCTCTCTTCCCACTTTTCAGTAAAACACTGAATATTCACTACATGCGCTTTGTCAGTTTGCCTAACAGGCAACCATTATTGGAGGCAAATAGGCATCCCACAGGTTTGGGGGGGGGGCTTTTTTTTTTAGGGCCCTAAAGTTGCTAGCAACTTTTCTCCTATTAAGCCAGCTCTCAACAGCCCACCCTCCTGCTCTGCTGAGTAGCAAAGTGGGGAAAACAGAGTCAGCAGTCTGACACCCTCCCAAAGCTTCTCTGCCTCGTGGAGGATCATTTACCCTGCTTTCTCCATCCGTCAGCAGTTCTTCCTTCCTCTGACTAGAGGCAGGCTCTCCTCAAGACCCTCCCAACTCCCAGCTTTACAGGCTTTGGTGGAAAGCGCAATGGAAATCAAACACAAAACCCACCAGAAGGGTGAAAACTGCCATAACACCGACACCGCAAATGTTTTCCAAGCATCAAACTCTTCTCGGGTATCAAGAGGCCACGGATTTAGGGAACTTCAGTGTTCACATACTGAACTTGGCTGTTCAGCTGAGGGACACCCTCACAAAGCCAGTCCCGCGCACCACAAAAAGCGCTGGTTAATCCCTGGCAAAATGCTTCCTGCTCCGCAACCAACATCATTCCAGCTTTCCATTGCAGGTCTCCCATTCAAGCACATGTTGGGTCCAACCCTGCTTTGGCTTGCAAAAGCAGCAATCGCAGCCCGAGGCCGGGCGGCTGCAGGGCATCTTCTCCCAGCCCAGGGCTCTCAGCTCACCCAGATCAGACCTGCATACAAAATACCCGCCGCTGCACCGCACCGGTTGGGTTGGTGAGCATTGCCTCTCCGACACCAGTCTCTGCTCCCCACTGATGACTCTGGGCTTAGACATTTTAAGCATGATGTGAGTAGGCAGAAAAGGTTACAAATACCCAGCGCGCAGCCTAATTATAGCTGTGGGTTGCAGAGAGTTTAGGCAAGCAGCGTCCCAAGGGCTGGACTGCTCTGCTCGAATGCTTGGACAGACTCTCCCACCTCTGGCATGTCCCGGGTGAAGCTTCCTTATTTTTCACATGGAGGATAAGGTTGTTGCAGCTGGGTTGGTTGGTCTGGTCCATCTGCACAGCTCCACATTCGCATGCTGCTGTCCATCTTTGTGCAAAAGCCTTCCCTATTTTTCAAACTGTTCCCCAATGCCTTTTCTCAAGGTCTCTCTAAACACCGCCCATGCACAACAGCAGTGTACTTAAATGACGTGACACACACCCACCACGCGCCATTTACTGCTTTATCCTCTTGAGGAAGATGGTGCGGTGCTGAGGTGGGTTTCAGCAGGTTTAAGAAACTGCTAGAGCCGTTCTGTCCCATTTTTCTCTCAAAGGCAGCAAAGCAGACGAGCTGTTTTATACGCATGGAACGGCTCCCTGCGCCCACCCCTGGCTGCATGGTGCCGTGCCCAGTGCCCCCCCCCCAGCTCCCCACATAGGGGTTGTTGTCCCGAGCATCCTTACCCCGCATCCCTGCCCTGCATCCCTGCCCAGCTGTGGGGATCTTCTCCGTTCCACTCCCCCCCACGCCGCTCGCTTTCCCTCTGCTTGTCTCTTCTGCAGGATAGAGTTTATTTTTATGATGAAAGACAAAGCTGGATTTTATGTTTTTACACGAATGTAGATGTTGGCTGACAGACTCTATCCACAGTAGTGAGGAAATTCAGACCCTCCGGCGCTGGGTGGAATAACCCAACGCATGCAAACTCCCCATAGTAATTGGAAACATTTGCTGCCGCAGCTCTGCGGAGGCACGGGGCACCGGGAATGTTTTCCTTCTCCCCTAGGTTTGTTTCATGGACCTCCAGAACCGGAGGCTGGAAGAATTTAGCAGAGTTCACGACCTCTACAGACGAGTAAACCCAGCAGTTCAGGCATTTTTGTGTACTGAATCATTTCTTACCTGACAGGACTTGCACCTTTCAACCCCTTGTTCAAAGCACTGCTAAATTCTTTATTTAGCCGAAACACAGATTCCCTGGCCTTGTTTGGAGCAGCTCGCTCTGATAATAAACCCAAGCGTCGGATGCCCGCCTGGATGCTCTGGATAGAGCTAGCACCGAACACCCTGCAGGTAATTTCTGCGGCCTGCCCTCACACCGAATTCAGTCACTGCCTGGCACGGTGACCCGCAGCAGCCATCGCCACACTGCTCCTTTTTAAGGTCCCATCGCACCCACGGCTCCCACCCCTAATTTCCCACAGTCCTAGATGAGATGGCAGGGTAAAAGCAGCGTCAAAGGCCCCAGCAATTAAAGCCAACAGGCAGCACGAGGTTGTTTGCTGAAGCACAAGAGAAGGTGGGCGAGTGTTTTGACCCCGGCAGGCATCCTCGGGTGGGATGCTCTGACCCGCTGCGCTGGGGAGGCTACAGCACCGCGCCTGCTCTCCACAATATTAAGCACCCCCCTCCCCAACCCTAAATATTTAGCTGGGTGGTGGCTGTTTTCCAAGCAGGGTATCTCCTCTCCAGCCACAGCAGTGGCAGAGCATGGGGATGCCACCGCTGTGCCTCCGCGCTTTGGGGAGCGGGTGCAGCACAGTGTGGGGTGGGAGCGGCAGAGCCAGCGATCCCCGCAGCAGTCCCTGCAGCATTCTCCAGCACTGGCGGCCAGAACGCAAACAAAAGCAAAAGGTTGTTCTGCTTCTCAGCCTCCGAGACCATATGGAGCTGAGGCATGATTGCATTATTTCTACTGTACTGCAGCAGAACTAAACCGAAAGCTGTAATAAACTACTCGCAGTATGTCCCTCAGCACAGTGCATGGAGCAGGAGAAAAAAAAGCAGCTCAACAAAAGCGTGCTTAAGGAAGCCACACTGCTGAAGGTGAGCTGTGCTCTGCAAGGCAAGGGCTCTGAATCACACACATTTCCACAAGGCTGGATGATGAAATTTCACTGTGCTTTCTCCTCTGCGCTCCGTCCCCTTTTGGGATAATTAGATTTGTGTCTGCCCAGTTATAGAATATGATGGGTTTTAGTATGGGCTAGCACTGGAAAGCTATAAATAGAGAAGAACACAAAGTGAATTGGTATGGGATCCGTGTAAACAGGGCCCACTGTCGTGCCCAGCTACTGCCAATGGACATCCTACCTCTCCCCCAGCACAGAGGGTGTCAGTGCTGGACGACTTTCAGTTGACGTCTTATGTATTTACGCAGCCTTAGGAAAAAAAGCAGGAGAATCATAGGCTCCCTACAATTTCCTGCTGTATACTACTGTAACATATAGGACACATGTAAAGATGGATAATTTAGCTATTACTTCCCTCTTGCCCCTGCTGAATGGGCTCTATCAGATTACAGATGCAATTAAAATCCAGAGACAGATGCAAAGTCAGAGACAATTATTTCCAACATTAACATAATTTTGCTTCAGCCACAAATGTGCATGCCAAAGTGCCAGAATAAGCCTTAAACTTGCAGATGCCCCTGCATGAAATGGCTTTAAACTCAGCTTTCCCTGTTCTCTCCACTCAAAAAAACCCAGCCTAATAAAGAGAAAAAGCATTGCCAAAGCCAGTCACAGGAAGGGAATCTTCAGTAAACAGGATGCAGGAGCCAGCTGATGGTTCCAAGTCCTCCTCCGAGAAAGCAAGCTGCTTGCAAACAGATTTGCAAGTAGTGAGGGGGATAAAAAAAAAAAAACAAACAAAAAAAAACCCCAAACCAAAAAAACCTGTGAAGTTACTCGTTCAGGAGACATTCAACACAGCCAAAGTACAGATCACTCTACACTCTGCAACACAGTGCAAAAGTCTCATAGTATTTTGTCTGCGGCTGGATGCAGCAGAACCATCAGGACCACGGTGTCCAAGCTAGCTGCTCAGGGATCCTCAGCTCCACCACAGGGCTTGGCTACCGAAACCATCACTCTCAGGATCAGTCACAGTGAAGAGAAGGAAACAGTTGTGCACCCACCCTGCCTTCCAGCATGGGGTGCAGACCTGCAGGCAGGGGCACCCACAAGCCACCGCGCTGTGGTGCAAGTCCAGCATCTAAAGGAGCCAGGTGCTCCAAAGCACCAGCCTAAATTCTGAGCCCGCCTGCATGTAAGTCACTGTTTGGGAAGGAAGAGGACACTGCTGCTGTGGGTCCCCAGGGAGATATCAGCTCAAGCTGAAAGGCAGCTCCTTTTGCTATAGCACCAGGTGTTTCAGCTGATGTATCCTCAGAGACCTCTGTGCAGGTCCCAGCCCTCTGGGAGGGCAGCGACACAAAGGCTATGCGACAAAGTGGGGCTGGAAACAGGAGAAACGAGTCCTGTCCTCTGTGGCCCCGCTGCCAATTAACAACCACGAGCTTTGCCCTCAGGAAACCTGCTCCAGCCCGTCTTGGTGAACACCCTCAGATTTGTGACAGTGCCTTCAAAGTCCTTGTTCAACCTCGGGAATACCCGACCAAAGCAATCGTGCCAGATGCAATCTAGCACCGGCTGGATCGTCCTCCCGTCCCAAGGATGGGAGTTTATTAGGCTGTGGCCCACATCAGAGTTATTGTGCTGTGTTAAATTTATTGGTACTATCTCACCTCATTAAATGCTTAAATAGACCTGACAAGACAGAAAAATGGGACTTTTAAAAAAAATGAAAAGGAAGCTGGTGTTTGCATGCTTGGAGTCACCTCTAACGCAATGGCCTGCACTTCAGGAAAGGACAGGGCACAGCACCAAGCGAAGGGATGTTTCACAGCACAGCTGAGTCGCGCTCACTTCCCAGAAAGCCCCGTCCCTGGAGAAAAAGGCTCTCGAGTCACTCTTCAAAACCCCACTTGCCCCAGAAGCATGCGTCATTCTGGCCAGCCGGAGCAGAAGCTCGGCACGAGGAAGGAGAGAACGGAGGAGGAAGTGGGATCCACACCGGCCATGCTATTACCCTCAGCTTAGCGCAAGCTGAGCTTTTGCTCCCCGCATAGCTAACAGCAATGGCTCCCAGCATCCGCCCTCCTTGCAGCTGCCACCGTACCAAGTGACTACTCGAGACCTTCAGGGAAGGTTATTTAAAGCTTCCATTTGTTCTGTACTCTTAACCTTCACTGCAATTACCTGCCTGTTGCACAGCAGAGCCTCTTCTTCGCCTTGCCCGCCCAAGGATACGTGTGCTCGGAGCACCCGGTGGCAGCGATGGGCCGGGGCCAGCAGCAAGAAGACAGCCAGCGTGACAAGGCTTCGCTTTCCCCGCTCCAAACAGGCATAATACCGCACTTAATTTTGATTTAGTGGGACAGCTACAGCGTAATGGCTGCGGGAGACCATTATCCTGTGACAATGTTCTGTTCCACTGTTATTGCTTCATTAATTAAGTACCAATTGACTATTAATTGTGGGAGATATTTATTATGGGAGAGAATCAGTTACCAAGTAGTTAAAGGTCAGTAAGAGGTTCAGCTCATCAGTTGGTATTTACACACACTCTACACCTACACACGGCGTTCAGAGAAGCATCTTCCCGAAGCACTCTGCCTGCCCACAGAGGTGACAGCCTCTTGCTGCGGTCAGACCTGGCTTTGCGTGTGGGTGCTCTGGCTTTCAGAGCAGAGAGAGGTGGAAGGGGCCAGGTATCGACTAGCCATTATTTGGCCACTGGAGGGTTGTTACAGCTGCGGAGGGAACGATGCCTGCTGACAGAAGTAACGAACCTCTGCCCCCAAGGCAGGATGCAGGGCTGGGATCTGATCCAAAGCACGGAGTTGGGGCAGGAATTCTGGCGCCCTGCAGGCTCCCGGGGCAGATTGCAAACGGCTCCGGGAGTTTCCGACCCCGTGCCGCAGAGCGGGATGGCCAGCATGGGCAGATGAAGTGCTCTGCCCTCATCGCACACTGTTTGCAGCTGGAGGGAGTAAGGAATTCAGAGTTGTGTATCCCCAGACAGTGCTCAGCCCACTGGAGTCTCATAAGGAAAAGACGCGCCTGAAATCTTAGGAGTGAATTGTCACAGAAGTAGCTTTACTTGCCTTCAGAGACCCATCGCTCACTCATGCAGCCTTCTGCAGTGTCCTTCCCCGTGCCAGCAGACAGGCACATGGAAAACGCCGTGCTTAACTTCAGCAAGACGCCTCCGATGAGCGCAGACGTCGTCGTCACAGACCAACTGTCTCTGAATTTAAATGATGCAAATTCCGGCTAATTGATATTGGGTCGCATTTCATACTCCTTAGTTTGCTCGCCGCCTTTAAAACTTACTTCAAAGTGGCTCCAGGCTAATGTGTTTCGAACCTGAAAGGAGCTTCAGTTCGGAACAGGCTGCTTTTCCTGCAGAAGAGCTCAACTCCTACAATGACTGGGAGATTATCTGAAGAGACCTTCGCTCTCATTTAACAAATTAAATGACTAGACTTTCAGGAGTTCTGCATCTGAAGTACTACGCTGTTTTTGAAAAATCTGGCTGTAAATGTCATCACGCTGGGCCCTTTACAAAGATCTGACTGCATTAATGGCTGGGAACTTGCGAAACCTAAATCTAGCATGCTGTTGAAGTGCCAACCCTAAATCCATCCTATTCAGGAGCAGACACCCATCTTTGGATGTGAAATTTACCTCTACCTTCGTTTCTATTGAGAGTGAAAGCATTATAAAAGGAGGAAAATAAGCAAAGGGCTGAGCATCCCTTTCCCCCTCATGCCCCATCCTACAGCACCAAACAAGCTACACCTGACCAGCTTCCATACCCCGCATCCGCCTTTTCCTTCTCAGGGCATCCACGGGCAGGCTCGCACCCCCAGCAGCGCTCATTTTTTCCCAGGATGGCTCCAAGGGTGGTGAACCAAGGCTATTATCCATCATTTATTAACACTATCACGGTCCCTGCGTAAACTCAGTGCCTGGAAACAGAAGATGCCCTTTCCTTTAGTGAAGCCAAAGTGATGCCGAGTGCTCTCTGGTCCCCAAGAACGGGCTAAAGGATCTTCATACAGTTTTTTTTCCTACCCTTTTGGAAGGAAGGTGGAGGTAAGTCTGTAGGGGAAACGAGACACCTTGATGTAGCTCATCTCTGGCTCTGCGTATTCCCAGGAGTCCTGTCTGCTCAGCCAACTGACAAGAACAAGCCATTAGGGCCATCAGCACTGCAAAGGCGATACAGCTACAGAGGGGAGAGCCAGAGCCTCACTGCATCGTACAGAATACGTAGATCATCCAGGGTCATACAGATTAATGCTACACCAGCTCAGTCCTGATTCAGGAACTGGTATTGCAGCCAATGGAGAGGCCAGAAGCAAAAAAAAATCCCCCCAAAATCACAGGGTAAAAGCAGAAGAGACCAGCTTGGCTCAGATTTCAGCCTGAATGTCTCGCCTTGCTTAAAGTTTTGCATTTGCTGGAAAGACCGTAAAGACTTTGGGGCAGGGACAAATTCCTAGTCACACACGCAGGATGCACAGCAAGTCTCGCCTCTGCTATGTGCTTCTTCCCCGCCCTGGCCCCGGGCAGGGGAGATCACCCAAGGCTGCAGGCTCCCTGTCCAGAAGTGCAGGACAAAGCAGAAGGCAGCAGCGGTCCTGAAACCCCAACCCACCCCTCCGTGCCAAGCAGGCTTTCCTGCTTTGTTTCGCTACAGCTGCTGAACTTCCCCTTCCAGCAACCCCAGTCTCAGATTGCTCACTTCTGCCTTCTCGGAGTTTACTATTATTATCTCTGTGTTTTGCAAATGTCTCGCATGCCTTTAGCCCAGGAAACAGCTGAACAAGGCAGCTGATGAGAGGGGGTACAAAGAAAACGTAGTCATTTAGGAGAACAGAGGCCTCGCACCTGTTCCTGGCTGGGCTGGGGAGCCGATGCATCATCTCAGGCAAGCCATCCCCCCCTCGGTGCTTCACTTGCCTTTCTTGTCAAACTAGCAGAGCCTCGTGCTCAAAAAGAGCACCCGCATCGCTCCTGCTGCGACAGCTCTCAGCATACCCTTGGTGCAGGGCAAGAGGATGCTGTGAGTCTCCCAGACCAGTGTTTCCCCCACACCAAGTGTCAGGGTTTTCACAAGACAGACCCACCCCTTTCTGTGCTTCCTCACCCACGAACCGCCCTTCACGAGGGCACGACATCACGCCAAAAATCACACCCGAGCACGCAAAGCCTCCTTTAAAACTGCGAATTTAACATGCAAAGAGTGAATTCCTTAAAAAGCACCCTAAAAAGCAGCTGCATGCTGCAGGAAAAAGGGGAGTTTTGCATATCGAACAATAATAGCAAGATATTACCAATGCGGGGCTCTGATTGTGCCATATAAAAAATAAAATACACACTGGTTAATCAAAGAACTACAGACACTTTTAAGTAATCCCAACTCTGGCTTTGCATAACTCCATATACCGCCAGCAGCACTCCTGTCAACCGCAAGAGACCATCATATACATCAAAAATTCTCCTTTAAATTTATTTTCTGTAAAGATTGGTCTTTTGAACTGCACTGGTGGAAGCTTAAGGGTACAAAAATCTGCCTTTTTTGTCTCTCCCGCTCGTGGAGGATGCTGATCTGTGGGGAAAGTGCTGCCACAAGCTTCTGTGCCTTGTCAAGATACCCATCCTTTTCATGGATCACTTCTCTTATCAGCCACTTGATTAAGACATTAAAAGAAAGAAGGTGAAGGAAGGTTGTGCGGCAGGAAAGATGGAGCGTGAGGCTTCCTCCTCCTCCTCAAAGGCTATGTAACCACCGCCTGCTTTCCTTCGAGGAGCCCGGCTGATTCGGGAGCCGAAGCAGCACCCGGCTTGTGGAGCCCCACGCTCCTGCCTAGAGGGTCCCTGAAAGCCGGCCAGGGCAAGAAGCTGCCACAGCCAGGCAGAGCTGCTTCCAGCCAGAGGGAACGGCCCGGGGGATGCACCGGCATGGATCCCGGCTCTGCGCACAGGGTGCTGGCACCCTTGGGAAGGAAGCGGAGTGTGGGCTCTTTTCCAGCCCTAAACACCGCTGCGGTGCCTGGCAGCAGGCGGAATTAACAGCTAGGCTAATAAAGCGGTCCCGGTGCTTTAGAATGTGAATAGGGGTGTTATGGTTTTATTGGTGAAAAACGTCAAAAATAGTTACGGCCTTAAGGCAACAGCGTGGCTGGCAGGAGCCCTGGGGGTTGGAGGGCTCTGTGCTCAGATGTGGGAACTCTCTCCGAGATAAAAGTGGGGCATCACTGCCTCGACTTCCCTGAAACTCAGCTTTATACACAGTGCTCTTTACATTGTCAAAGAACTTCATAAAAGTTAAATTAAATACTTACCCTTCCCCTGCGAGACATCAAAGCGATATGTATTGTACCAGTAGGGAAACCAGAGATGGAGGCAGAGCCCAGACCAGAATTCAGAGGTGTGCTGAAGAACGTGCACCAACACATGCCCGTTGTAAACATCTAGCATAGATGAGGCTTTAATGTGCCGTACAAAGCCTTAAGCACACTAAATACCTGCTCAATCCCGGGTGTGTCACTAAAAATAGTTTCAACTTTTTTGTGCAGAACGTGTTTGGTCTGGAGAAAGAGATGAAGCGATTTTCTTCTACAATAACTGGGAGGTAAAGGAAAGACTGCAGAAACATCAGGCCTCCCGCCCGCTCAAAGCTGCCCAAGCAGTGATGAGAAAAACAAGCCGGCCGGGAAAGCAGCAGCAGGTTTATCTGGGGGAAGTCCTTTCTGAAAAATGAACATCCAGTGCCAAGCCAGGCTTTGGAGGTCAAGGTACAGGACTGCAATCGGGTGATGCCCAGCGGCAACGCCCAGGACAAACGACCACAGTCCAGCCAGGAGTCAGAGTGCCAGAAATAAAGTCCGCAATGCTCCCCTCGTTCTCCAGCTCCCGCTGGAAGATGTGGGAGAAGATTAAGAAGTGGGTTCAGTTTATTAAAATCTCTCAGATCAAATTCCCAGTAGATGATCCAGACTCCCCAGTGTAACAAGTGCATTAAGGCAGGGGGTGGGGGGAGGGGGTGAGGAAAGCACATCCTGCCAAATGTATTTACCACCTTTAATAATTCATCATTGCATATGCAGCCCCAGATAGAGCACGGTCCCTCAGAAAGCAAAAGCCTCTCCGACTGCACGGATTCAGCTAATGTCTTCATAAAAGGTTCTCAACCAGACCTCCTCTCCACATCAACGGCACCAAAGGAAAACTAATAGCTCCAGCTGGCACTCGTTGAAAAGTCACTTAATATTTCACAACGCAGGGAGCTTTGTTTAATGGGACACATTGTTTTTCCCTAAGCAGTTGGAAAACCCCTTGACATCATATTAATAATGTCAAGTTTTATCGGCGCTCTGATTTGAAATGATATTAAACTTTTCAGACTGTCTCGACTGAAGTAGGAAGCTGTTGAGATGCAGACAGTTTGGATAACTGGAAAAATAATAGGTCTTGTCAGCCATTTCTTCCAGACTGCAGGGGAAGGATGTAAAAATCAAGGAATGGGGCATTTATCCTCTGCACTAGCTAGACAGGAGATGTGATTTCTGAATATGAATGCCGGCTCGGCACGGCCGATGCCATGCCTAACCTCTGGCCACAAGAACACCAGTCATTTCTGTAGCAGGTGTAATGCAAGCATAGCTGCGTATTGAAGAACACACCTTTGTTTTCAAGCTCTACAACTGATACCAAGCAAGCCGAGGAGGTAGTTATTCACAGAAGTAGCTCGACAAGCCCGGCAGCGCTGCAGTCCACCGAGCATAGGAATTTCCTTAGACGCACACGTGCACTGCTGCCTGAATGTCCTTTTATATGCCTTATATGCGTGCAACTTACCTAGGCGGTCTCATTCCTTAACATGCAATTATGCCGAATTCCCTTCTGTGGTAAGTAGCCGCAGGTGAAAAAAATAAGTCAATTAAATGCATGATAAACTAGAAACTTGTGTATTATTTTCATATACACGTTTCCAGCTTGCCTGCTGTCAAATGACTCTTCATTACCAGTTTATTCTGGACCACTGGCTTAAAGAAATCCAGTTTTGACAACCAAATGCTGCTCAATGCACCTGAAGGATGGTATTTCAAATTGCACCTTTTGTTTTGCATGACATGAAATGGTGGTATTGCGGCTCCGTTTATCCAGAGGTTGGAGCAGTCCCTCCCCAGGTCCAGTCTACAGCCTCTGGAGCTGATGGAATTTACTTTGCTCCATTAAGACAGTGCATGACTTGCTATGGTTGCTGCATGTCAAACAGCAAGCGAGCACAGCCACTCTGAACAGAGGCTGTGCATGTGCCCAGCAAGCTTATTCAGGGTATAAATTGTCCTTAGACCATGTAATAGGCAAGTCTGCTCTTCCAAGCTTTCAAATGCCTTCACTGAGGCTCAGGCTGCGTTTCAAACCAGTTTCTCCACAAAGACCAAGTGGATGCATCACCCTGTCCTAGAGGAAGGGTCCCTTTGACCAAGTGCTTACTTCTGATTTGGTTTTTATACGGCCTGACTGAAGTAATATCGCAGTTACAGGTACTTTACTGATGCGGGTGTTTCCGCTGCTCTTCAGATGTTTCCCCGCCCCGGCCGCACCTCAGCACTCCCTTTGCCTGACTCTCAGTGGGTATCGATTCACTGGGAGCTGCCCGGCTGGATGCACCCGCCACCAACCCTTGCTCTGCATCCCGCCCTGGCATCCCAGCCTTCCCCTGTGCTCCAGACAAACGGCAGCGGTGTCCCCGGCTGCCCTGCGGACTGGTGCCACCGCACCTGCTACGGCACTGGTTTGGCTGTTCCTCTGCTTGCAGTCGGTGGCTTGAAAAGGCAGCCTCTCCTTTTGATTATTTCCCACAACTGTGCTGTAAATCTCATTTCAATCACGGTTTTCCACTTTAACAGGTGAATAGACCTATTCTTGCTGACAGAATAGCCGAGGAGGAAACTCGAGCTCTTTTTGGGTAATTTACAGGACAAGCTTAGCTTCCCTCATGCAGATCCTGGCCTTTACTCTGTGTCAGATTTTATCAATTAGCAATTAACAGTATAATGGACACCTCTTAAAAAACACTCTTTCCAATGATGTCTGTTTAAAAACCCCAAGCAGTTTGCTTGCTGACGTGCTGAAACTGCTGCCTTTCACACTGCAATGTCATCTCACTGTTCCCCTGCATCCCTCCTCTCCGCTTCCTGCCGTCCTCTTCATGGTGGCACAAGTCACCGCCTTTGCCAAGGGTCTGCACAAAGCAACACCGACATCCCATGCAGACCTATGGCAATTGCCCACAGGGCACAAAAGCAAATCAGATGCAAGACCCAGGGTAAAAGACCAAGGGGCACCCATCATGCATATGTCTAAACACATCAGGTAGCACTAAAATGCAAAAGTAGAGTATGAGACTAGGCGGTACTAAAAATTTTCTGAAGGTGTATGGAGGAGGGAGGCCTAGCAATTGCTCCCAGGGAGTTTCAGGGCTGGTAAGACCAGCAGCAACATAAGATCCCAGATTACCTATGGCATGCCACATATCACGCATCATCCTGTTAATTGGAATGCACCATGGACTGCAGTGTCTTCAGGTTTATATATAGGCACAGACACTATTGTTAGCAAATTTATACAGCCTCATTCGCCAGTGCTGTGCTGCTCCAGAAAAATCAAACAAACTCATGCTCAGTGGGAGAGTTATAAATAAGCAACTCACCCACTCAAGAGGTTGAGCCTGCTCCTCTTTTAGGCAACAGACATACAGAACTCCTCTAGCTCTTCCCATGCAGGATTTCAATGGGAGGATTATGCAGAGACAGCCCTTCACTCTCCGCGCGGTCAGAGGCTCCATGTAATTACCATGGGGCGCAGGGGCTCAAACAGGCAGCAAGCTGCATTGCTGCACCTCCTGCATTGCTCCGGCTGTGGCAGACTGAGGTATTAGTCACTTATCTGAGGCTGTCAGCAGATGAGCTTAAAGTCAGCCCAATGCCACCCCCAAAGCCCACCCCGAATCCAGCCCCCAGCTTCTCTAGGGGAGATGAAGGGCACAGACCCACTGGCAGGACCGTATTAAAAAAACCCTATAGAGTAGCTGAAAGAAGCCTCCTCATCCTGTGTGGACAATGATGGCATCAAGACCAAATCCATTACCAGCGAAGTTCAGTATCTCAGAGCAATACAAGACAGAAGTGTATTAAGAGTCTGAGGTTAAGAGAAATGACTGTTATTTGGTTTATTTAAAGCCGATTACATGTTGTTTATCAGGGTAAAAGTTAAAAGTTTGTATCAGGTTGGAGAGCCAGTGCCAGAAAAGGGGCAGGGATTTGCATAAGCGGCTCGTGAGGTTCACTGCCCAAACTAAAGCACTTCCAATAGCATTTTTAGAAAGCAGTTAGCATGCAAGCTCCGAAGGTCAGGCTTTGCTCGAAGAGCTCAGTTTCGGACATTAAACTTGGTGTCGCTGGTCTGTTTGGAAAATCTTGACCTGTAGTTTCAAATGAATCATTCAAGCTAACCTCCACATCTGCAATTACTGGCATATTCAAACCTACCCATTTGTTCTATTAAACCAGGCAAACAAACATTTTTAGTTACATACATGAGGTGTTACGCTTGTGAACAACCGCAGGTACGAGGCCATGCATGCAAAGCAGGGAAGCTGATTTCTGAAAGCATCATCTGAAGTCAAACTAAGTGCAAATGAAAAGAATTTTGCAAGTGCTCTCCTAAGTGCATGAAAACGTAATAGGGCTGAGGGCTGTTTGGCTTAAGAACTTAATAAAAACGCTTGGCTTGCTGAATTTCATTCTACATGTGCAAGGGGGATAAAAACCCCACACCTCTAGGAAGCTCCTACTGGGGCTGGCGTCGTCGTTGTGTCCCCTACCCCCCCAATATTAGAATGTGTTCCTAATTATCTTTATCCTAAACACCAGCATCTTTGCTGGGGAACCGCATGCCACCAGCAAGGGGGTTGAGAGAGGAAAACGGACCCTGTGCACATCCTCAGAGTAATTCAGCTTAACCAGGGGGGCTGCTCGGTCTTCCATCAAAGCAGCACAGGCACAACAGCCGTGCCTGATCCCCAGGCGGCAGGCACCGACTGGCAAAGGAAGACATGACCTACAGCTCTTCTCCCAGCACCACCACCATGAATATTCCTCCATGCCTCCCCAGGCAACTCAGGCAGCCTGTCAGCTCCACCAGCACTCAGCCTCCCCTCCAACCACCCCGGCTAGCCGCGTGCGAGGCACGCCCTCTGGGGCGGCAGCACCCCGAGCCAGCATCATCGCATCTGGGCAGCCCCTGGGCCGCTCCTGCGCAGCCGTCTTTGCGCAGGCCGAGGAGTGGCATCGGTTTCAAGAGCCCCCGACCTTTAATAATCATTTCTGCTGTTATCTGAACACTTCCTAATTCAGCCCCTTCTGTCCCTGAAAATCTAAATCCTATTTAAGTTAATGCCCTTCATTTTCATTTATAAAGACAGATACAAAATAATTATTTCCTATCTCTGCTGTTTCCTTATCTTCTGTCCTAATAATTCCTCACTGTCTCTCTTTCATCATCTGTCTGCCGTACAAGAAACTTTTCTGTTAGTTAAAATATTCTGTGTGTTCGTTTTCCTCCGCTTTCATATCTCACCACTTCTCTCCCCCACCTGCCCTCACTCCCCCCTCTCCCAGGCCTGCCAGTGCTTTTCGTGCTCACCCTTCGCACCAATCTTTACATCTTTCTGGTGTTTGGATTTCAGCTTGCAATTTTATATGCAAATTCCAGCAGGCCACCTCTTCAGGCTGTGCCTTTGATATCCGAGTAGCCCTGCCCGGCTGAAGTGTTTTGCATAAGCATCAGCATGCTCAAAAGGATGGCTCCATCCTCACCCCTGATGAAAGCGGCAAGGCAAGCAGGAACAGATGTGTCTCCTGGTGACAATTTGATTAAAAGAAAATAAAGGTGTTGTGTGCAGGAGACCAGCCCTGCGAACGCCAGCAGAAAGCCCGTCCTCCAGCAGGCGAGGGCACAGATTTTGCTACGGAGCTCGCTGCCGCCAGATACCAGAGATGAGAGGCAGGCAGGGCTTCAAAGAGACAGCGGCTTTGCCCAGGACCAGTGGGTTTGGCCACCCTCCGAATCCCACCCTGTTTGTCTCGGTATCCCTAGAGCACCAGGGCTCCTCTTTGGGCTCAGCCAAACAGTGTTCCTGAACAATTCGCAGTGACCGAGCCTCCTCTTCGTGATTTCACCCACATTATCCAGGCTGGCTGATGGTGCGTTTCAGCCCTTTCCCCACACAGAGTCCACAAGCAGAGCCTGCTTTGGTTTTGAAGCCAACAGCCTCCCTGATTCGTTGGCCCTGGTGAAGTCAAATCACAAATGCCAACAGCTCTAGTCTTTTCAAGTCTCTAAATCAACTTCAGAGCCAGCCTGTGGCAGGTATCTTAGCAGCCACCTTCCTTAAGCCGTTTATACTTGTTACGTATCATCCCATGTTGACACAAATAAAAGCTTGTTGGGTGTGTGCTTGTCTACATCCATTTATTAAATCTGTTTTCTCACCATCAGCCCTTGGTATGGTCAGTCTGTCCGTCCTTTTCTGTGCACACTGAGTTACTCTCACATTAGCTGAAGAGCATTTATGTGTTTGCAATCAAAAGAAATAGGATCCTAAGCGTTCAAAAATCAACAGCAGAGCTCTGAGCATCCGAGATTCCCAAAATGCATTTCTAACAGCATTTCCTGAGAAGGGCTTAAGCTTTGCTTATTCCTTCAGACTATGGAAAATATTGCATTCTCAGCACTGCATACACCCATCTCTAGAACTCATCCAGCTTCCCAAAGATGTTAAAATTGACTCAAAATCATTTAGTCACAGGCAGAACTTTAGAGCCCTGGTAATTGTTCACAGTAACCACGAGCTCTGGCAAGAAAAGAAAGAGCTCCGTCTTACGCTGTCTAGCACAGTGAGATCACTTCTGATAAATAATTTTGACTAGTGACTCATCGGCAGCCTATGCAGGAAGTATATATTTAAACCTGCGCAGCTTAAACAATTGTTAAAGATGTCAGTTTATCCTGCAGACAGTTTTTATTGAAAGAAGGAAAAATATCATTTTTTAAATTAATGAGACCAGACCTTATCTCAGCTTCTTTTACTATGCCATATTTTGGAAAATATTCTTTTATTGTTCACAACTGCTTCTCTTTGTTGGACCTGCACGCCAACAGCCACATTTCAAAAGACTTTATAAACATTAACCAACAAAACCTCGGTGCTGGGAGCTGCAAAAGCAACAAACACAGAAAAACTAATTCACTTGCCCAAAGCTGTATTAAATCAAGCCAAACTCATGAGCAGAATTTGGGTCTCAGCTCCCCCGCTGTAAGCCAAAGCAGTTCACATGCTACTGCCCCAGTTCTGCTAGCCCCAGATAATCCAGCTTCTGTGGCCCTGCTGGGAACGTAGCACAGTCACCAGGGCACTGCCCTGATCCTTGGGACTGTGGCTGCCTCCCCATTAAGAACAGAGCATTTCCCTGCACATTGTACCCAGCAACTGGATTCTTTCTGGTTTTAACTGCTGCTGTCAGACCTAGGGTCAAAGATGGAAGCTTCCCCCTTCCTTCAAACTCCCTATATCACTCAGACCATTACATGGAGGATCTTGGAAACCTAGATGCACTCAGAGTGTCCGATTACAGGCTTTGATCTGCTTTATTACCCCAGAAAGAGGCAAGAATGGCAACACCATGTGGGCAGGACAGCTGCTGCAGTTTGCCGGGTCCAGGGGAAACCAAGGAGCTTCGGAGATCAGCACAAACTCAGGTAAGGTGGCAACGTGACACCAAATGTGGATAGCTATCCACGCGGGGAGCAATCTGGGTGGGAAAAGCCAACTCTTCCGCCATATGGGATTTTAAATTAATCCTGTCAGCTCAGCTAAAGGGCCTGACAACATTACAGACAGCTCGCTGAAAGCTCTTACTCAAGTGGCAGAGGGTAGGAAGACTCCTCAGGCTGGGACGGCACCACAGCAGGGATGGCTCCTCCATCCCGCACCCCGTCTGCTCACCCCAGCGCAAAATGGAGACCCAAGAGCAAGGGGCCTCCTGAAGAAAGTGTAAAGGTCCCAGACAACTCTGAAATAAAGACAGATTTTAAAAAATGAGACCCTGGCTTTGGGATGGCAACTGGTAAGATGAGGCAATAAAAAGGCAACAGATGATCTGTAAGAGGTAGATTGGGACTTCTCCGCCATCTCATAAGACATGAGAACCAGGGCTTTCAATAAAATCAGACAGGAAGAAAGTCCAAGCTGATAAAAAGAGATACTTCTCCAGCACGGTAATTAAGTTGCCACTGGAAATAAGGACAAAAGCTTAGCAGGACTCCAGACGGGCCTGCGTGCTCACACAGCTACCTGGAGCACCCAGGCTCGTGGAAACACATGGTGAAGTGTTTCTGAGAAGCATTTGAAACCTCATCTTTCATGCTGAAGAGCACCTTGGACTATCAAGAGACTAGGATGAAGCTGCGTGCGTGGGGCAGATAATTATACACTTATTAACTTGGCCTCAAGTTTCATGACAGGAGTGTAGCAGCGACTACGAAAGCAGCACAAACCCCACTGGAAACAGCTCACGCGATTCTCCTGCACGGGAAGGACCCCGAGAACATAGCCTGGGCCGACTTCCAGGAAGGGGAAGGAGATGGGACCCAGCAGGTCCCACACCACCCGCCCTGTGGAAGGGAGAGATGCCCGTTCTTCCCCCTTTCCTCCCCACCCCGAAAGCAGCTAAATCAAGCCCTAATGGACTAGCGAGAAGCTGGCTGCTGATGAAAATCCGTGCAGCCGTGTATGCTTAAAGGGCTAAGAGAACTCTTCAGCCAAGTCCCTGCTGTGCTCTTTTCAGGAGAGGTCCTTTTAACTCGATGCTATTCCCAGACCATTGCACTGATTTAAATGTTAACATGCTCTCCAGGATACAGGCACCTCCTGCCCATCAGAGGAGGCACGAAATGACAGTGGCAGCAGCCAAGAGCCCTGCTGCAAGGGGAACGGGTAGTAGCGGGTCCCCAGGCCACCCTGCCGTGCCCAGTCCCGAGCATCCCAGAGGAAGCGCTTGCCATCAGAAACAAAGACGGTTGCCAATTTACAGTAAATACCCCACGACATTTACTAAATACATATTACAAAGTGCAACACCAATCGACAACAAAGGCAACTGGGAGAAAAAGCCACTCTGAAAACACTGCCAGGGAAAAGGTTTGGGGAATATACTTGGAGATTTGAAAAAGCTTAAGTCTGGGACACAAATCCCTGTTCTTTGTCCTTAACAATAGAGGATAAAGTCTGATGTAGGTTGCCCAGTTGTGATGGAGGGATCTCACCGCTTACATCCAGCTGAAAAGATACGATCTCATTGCCAACTACCTGAGGTTTACAACCTTGACAGCAATTGCACAGCAGCATTGGCTTGCCGCGTATTTACTGTGGCAGCGAAGGGGCACGAAAGAGCCCCGCTACCATGTAAGTGAGCCATTGCTCATAGGGGCAAGACCGTAAACCGTGCTTTCACTAAAAGAAGAGGGTTTGCAATAGGATACAAAGGGGCACAACCCAAACACAGATGCAGGAAGAGGAGGTCAGAGGCTGCACTTTCTCTGTGGAGCTGGGAACCAGCTCGCACAAGCAAGCTGTTTGGAGCTGAACACAGCGAGGCATGGCAGATCGGGACTCTGAAGGGCAGGTGGGAGTTTCCCTGCCATGGGAAGAGCACCCCACCACGAGCCCTTAGACACAGAGAAGGCCTTTTATCCCCCACCTGCCTCCCGTGGGCATGCTTCCGCCCCGGGGATTCACCATGCTGAGCTGGCAGGCAGGCACAGCACCCACTGACACACTGCGAGGCAGCTGCTTCAACTCTGCCCGCCTGATCACGTGCTTTCAGGGTGGGGAGGGAAACGACAAGGGCTGTCACTATCTGGAGCTCTGCAGCCTCCTCTCGATGCAAGATTTCCCCATCTCTTCCCTGCTGGTGTCTGCAGCATCATGGAAAGCCTCTGAACAAGGCTCCCTATAATCCATCAGAGGTGCTCCTGCCCATTCATGCTCTGCAGGAGCTCTGCCTCTCCACTAAATCCCTCAAACCATCTCCAAATCACCTAATCTCCATCTCCACCACCTCCCTCTTTTCAGTGACCTTCCCCCTCACATACAGTATCTGCAGGCTTCCAGATAACTCCCTTGCATCCTTATCTGCAAGAGTTTTTTAGCTCCTGTCCTGGCATTGTGTGCAAGCAGCAGTAAAGACAGGTGAGGAAAGCACCCGGAGCCTTCAGGAGGGGATGGAGAGGACGGCAGCTTTCCAACTGCTCACCTGAAACCTCAGCTGCACCTTTGGTTTCTCACAAAGAACAGCGTGCATCACATCAAAAGCCCATCTGCCAAAACCTCACAGCAGATCCAGCTGCACTAACCAGTCAAACCAGTTGCAGGGAACAACGCGGGGTGGGGGGGGGGGGGTGTTTGAAGCAGGTTCTCCCCTTGTTGTCCGGGAGCACAACCCCGATGCTTCATGCCTGCCTGTGCCCCTCGTCTGGCACTGCTCTCCAGCCTCATTCATCACAGCCTCACACCATCAGCCATCCTGCTCCCCTCCCCCCACTACAAATATAAAACTCTCAGCCCTCAGCTCTGACCTCCTCCGTGGCCCCTCGCATTGAAGTGCCCTTTCTTCTGCCAGGCAGGGAAGAACAGGAGGATAAGAGAGGCAGGAGTGGGGCTGCAAGCTCAGGAGTGAAGTGAGCATGAAAGGTCTAAGCAAGGAACAGTTCCTTCACATAGAGCTGGACTGGCTTCACAGGCTGGCTTTCCAAAAGTGACTTGGAGAGCAGTAGTCTAACCCAGTGTCACATCCAAGCTGTGGGACTCTCCTGGATCTGTAGTGGAGTCGGGGGAGCTGGGAGGCTACCCTGAAACATCCCTGCGCTCTGCACCCAAGGGTAACACGGCCACTTAAGTTAACGGCCATTCAGGTGGCCATGACACCCTGAAGGCTGCAAGCAGCTCATCTATTAAACTTGAAAGATGTGCTATTTCTAAATAATACAGAATTCCCAGGTCTCCTATAAGCCTGCTTTTATTTTTAAAAATACACAGCTTCCCCCAGAAGTTTCCCAGTGTAAACAGATGCCATAAAGGAGACAGATGTTGATTCTGCCGTGCTAACGAGGAGCCCCGGTATTACACAGTGCAGCTGGGGTACAGAGGTGAGGACTTATTACTCCACAGAGAGGAGATGGCAGGGGTGCAAAGGCATGGGCTACGGCAGCGAGGTTACTCAGAGGTTGCACACAGCCTCTGTTCGGTGCTTCAGCCGTGCCCCTCTCTGCAGCTAATGAATGTTACAGGAGGAGAGGGAGGAGGCAGAGGCTGGAGGGAAATGGAGCAGAAACAAGGCTGCCATCTCAGATATCGTCTGCCTCTCTCCAGACAGGCTCACACAGAGGCAAAGGCACAGCAGCACCCACCGCACTGGGCACTCATCTGGAGCGGAGGGTGAAGGAAGAACCAGGCAGAGCAGGATCTGTCCCAGACGCAAAGCTGCACGCACAGATGCTGCCACATGCAGAGGAATCTGTTTGGCTTTAGGGTCACACTTGTAACTGGAAAACAGAGGATGATCCTGGCTCTGCTAAGCTCTGCCTCTGTGCCTTTTTTTGTTCACCCACTGCTAAGGGGGAAGAAGCCCAGCTCCCGCCCCAGCTCAGGCATCGGCTTCCCTCCAGCCCTGCCTGGGCCACCTCCCTGCTCTCCCCATTGTGCTGGGGTCTGCACCTGGGTGCAGCCGAGGCTCTGCCCACCCCGAGTGGTCCACAAAATCGAGCAACGAATTGCCACGGCCAAGGTGCCACAGCCAAAGGCAATTACGTGGTGAGCTAGGGATCGCAGAGGAAATCTGTAAACTCGGTCTCCCAAGTCAGCTCTAGTGCTTTCTCCACAAGCTCGCCCTCCTGCTCTCCCCAGCAGCACTCCCAGCGCCCGCCGCAGCTCTGCGCCTTGGGCACAGCTTTGCGACAAGCAATCACATCTCAGAGGCTCTGGCATTTCCTTCGAACACCTCAAATTGCTTTTTTTACACCTCACTGCTCAGTGCCAACCCCAATTCATGTTATTTGGGCATTTGCTTAGAGAACATTATCTGATCAGTCACCCTGTGAGAGGCTGGGGAAAAGGCTTCAGCTTCTCCCCGTCACCAGAGCAGGTTGGGCACAAGGGAACCCATGCAAATATTTGGTAAAACAAACTGCCTCCCCGTGCGCACGGGAAGGCCCTTGCTAGGCTCCTGAGCACAAGGTGCAGCTGGTCCTGGAGATAACATCAGGGTGCTGCATATCTGCCCGCCCCGCTGCCTGCTCTCCAGCTAAGCAGGGTCCTCTTAATGGCAGCAAATAGAGGAGAAAAGAGCATTTGGCACATTTATGTCTATTCCTTCTGCTGGCAGAAGCTGGAAAAGGCAACACCCAAAAGCCTCGTGAAGGTGCTGGGACTTGCGCAATACATCTAAAAATATATATATATTTGCGTACATCTCAAAGAGCGCACCATGTTACCTACCGCCCATCAGCTGCTCAGTGGGAACTGGCCGCACAGGCAGTGCCAGCCCCAGCAGACAACGCAGCCTGCTTTCTTCTCTCCAAGGAAGAGGTGAGAAGCTAAAGCGTATAACCTTGCAAGATCCATCCGTGATAAGCGTACAAAACAGCTAGTGTGGCTCAGCAACACAGAGTTAGGGTCACTGTGCCCCTCAGACCCCCCAAGCCTTCATGTTGGCTGCATCAAACAGCCACCTATTGCAACAGGGACCCGTAGCCCTCGTTTGGAAAAAGGTGCAAAAATCGCTACAATTAATAATTTTTATATTAGCCCATCCCTCCAAGCTGTTCCTTCCTAACCATCTGCATGTCCTGAAATGTGAGGTTTTAGTCATAAATGCCAGGCCTCGTTTTGGAAATTTATAAGCTGTTTTGCTTCCATTACCTGAACAGCTTCCAGCTACTATATCCAAGCATTTCAATTCTCCGAACTCCACCACAAAATGGCACGATAAACTTCATGATACGTAGCTCCTGCACCACAGACGCTGAATACTTCACAGTTCCAAAGAATTTCCTCCTTCCTCTGACAGAAGCCAGGTATCCAGCAAGTCAAACCCGGAGTCCATCTGCTCAAGCACACAGGGGCACAGACACTTTTGCAGTAGCATATTAGGAGCCGTACTCAAGAAAGGCGACATATTTCAACTCCCATATTGCAGCCACAACCCCTGATGCACTATCAATTAAGAGCAGCAATAATTACAAATGGAAAACTGCAGACCTCGGAGCAGATAATGTGTTTCCATTAGATTAAGTAGTCATAGAAATCAAAAATAAAACCTATACTTCGGCTAATTAAGCCCACTCACCATCTGATTAAGATGTGTTGCGATACCATGGAAAAGTACCAAAGAGCTATTGTAAGTAAACCAACACAACTGGGTATTAATATTATATTTCTTGTCAGAAGGGATAATTGATCCGCCTAGAGGTTAACCAAGATAATTACTGCGAGTTGACAATACTGTCAATGTTAAGCCTCTTGCTCCATGAAGCAGCATCAGGGCGGGGTGGGGGTGGGGAAAGAGGCTAAAACCTGATGCTGGACAGTGCTGCGTTTCTGAGTTGTTACTTGGTACTGTTGAAACCACCTCCCCATTCATCTGACTTTAAAGCAAGCCACTGGGTACTTGTTGATATTCTCCCCCATCCCCAAACCTCTACTTCTACTCCAAGTTCTGTTCAAGAACAGCTGATTTGGGCCTCTCTAAAAATAAATCACTGCAATTCTTTCGATTTTGGGGGTGGGGGCAGAACAAATCATGCTTTTTCAGCCAGCTGTGAAGCATACCTACAAGGCCAGATGCTGGGGCTGTGGGGCCAGATTTTTACAACAGCATCTAGCAGCATCTTGGAAAACTTAGCTCCGAGCAACCAAATCAAACCACTGTCCTTCATCCTCACATCGTACCTGCAACAACATCTGCTGGCCTGCGTGTGGGAAGGTAAATCTGAGACAGCACACACCACGCAATTTCTTAAGCCTCCTGCTCTGAAGAGACAGATCTTGCCATCCTCCTTTTCTGTACAGCAGAGGATTTAGTGGGGAGGAATTCCCTTTGGCTTTAACTGCTGCAGCTAATGTCTGTGATGCTGATGCTCTGATTTGTTCCACATGACTTCAAAGTACATCCCTGGTGAGCCAAGTTAAGAGCACAGGACTAGCATTAGGAAGCCTACCTAGATCAGAGCACCCCAAATGACCGACAGTCCCACAGAGGTGTTTCTCAGCAGGAGCCCCCCCGCCTTAGGCCAGCCAGCCTTCTGTGAGCTGGGGATCTCCCAGTGAACATCTTCCTGGGGCTGACCACTGCTTTGAAGAGCATTTCAGGAGGAATGACTTTTTGGAATGAAGCTCTAGGTACAAAAGCATGTCATCTAAACTCTTACCAGAGAAAACATTTATGTCATGGGATACATTACTGCATGAAAAGAGTCCTTGTTAATGGTCTGCTGTCAAACCCAAAGGATGTATTTGCCAGGGACACTGCTGGGGTCTGACGTCTAGCACTACTTAGTATTTCCATTCATGACAAAAATGATGGAATAGACAGAATTATGAGATTTGCAGATGACACTGTGCTAGGAGTGGCAGTACACC
This sequence comes from Harpia harpyja, assembly GCF_026419915.1. Taxonomy (NCBI): domain Eukaryota; kingdom Metazoa; phylum Chordata; class Aves; order Accipitriformes; family Accipitridae; genus Harpia; species Harpia harpyja. Next base: position 46,837,422 of record NC_068943.1, on the reverse strand, counting down.
AGTGGATAAGTTTAAGATTGATAGCGATCCAGAACCTGGAAATAGGATCTGAAAATCCAGGGCAGCTAATGAACTTTTCAGGCATTGCTAGAAACACTAGACTGCAGCAGGAGCCTGGGGTCACCGCAGGTCACAAGCGGAACACAACTCAACAGCATCACAGTGCTGCGCAGAGGCATCGTAGTGGGATGCATTTACCGATGTGTGCTTTACAAGACACGAAGGAGCTGTTCTGCCTTGAAACGATGTTGTCAGCAGAGCCGAGGCTGCCAAGGAGGTCTGCGCCTACTTCTGGGCATCTCCCCTGAAGGGTGTCCTCTGCTATTTCCTTTAAAGTCCATGTTTCCATGAAATCTGTTTACAGAAGATCCACAGAAAATAAAGATAAAAGGGGCATGACAGTGAATTTAATTAAGTAGTCAAAGATTGGTTTTGGCATTATTTACTCAGATAGGACTCCAAGCTGTGGGTTCCAGGTTTGGTTGTTACTGTGGAAACCAGCTTAACATGAATGTGTAACAAGAAAGGGCTCATCAATTAAATAATTTGAAAAGTGAAATGAAACCTCGGGGAACACAACATGACAGGCTGTTCTGTATTTAGGATTCTCAGTTCTGATGCTTTGCTCCAAGAGGCCGGAGATATCTAGGATGCTCAGCTTGCCTGCAAGCTAATTGCTGGGGTGCTGCCGTTGTCCAGGACACCTGGAAGCGCTGAGGCGCAGCAGCTCTGGATCACTGCTTGCAGGACAACCGCCAAGCAGCACGCTTTCTAAAAACCCGACGCAGACGGAGCAGGACCGTGTGGTCTGGGAAGCAGGGCTGCAGAGCCCTAATCCTGGCACTCACACGCTGCATGGCCTTGGATTCGCTTCTGCACAGCTTTTGATTTATGTCTACCTGTTAAACAGGAACACTAATCCTCACCTGCTGCCTTTGCTAATATTTGCAAAGGGCTTGGAAACCTTACGGTGCAAAGAGGTGTAAAATAGTGAAAAGCATTATTCAAGCCCCCCAGCTTGCTGAGGGAATGGAGAGCTAAACCGCTGCTCAGAAGAGCGTATCTGAAGAAATGGAGATGAAATTGGAGGTCAGACCAGGATTTACACCTCAGCAGCATTCAGCAATGCTAGGATGCTGCTGGTTTGGGGGATGAAGGCAAAACAGCAAGCAAGAGTTATCGATAGCTGGGAAAACCCCATGCATCTTGCCACCCCTCCCTGCCCCTTGCCCACAGAAGGAAGGGCCACCATTGCTGGCAGCACGGCCCCAGCACATCTGTCCTGCTCAGAGTGGCTTAGCCAAGTGTCACCATCCTCTATTTTTAGAGAGGAGCACAGAGGAGATTAAGGAGCCCGTGGCAGGTCACAGGGCAGTGGGACAGCTGGGATGACAATACCCATCTCCACAACAAGAGTTCAGGACCTCAGCAGCTGCCTGGGGCCCTTCTGTCCTGGCCGATTCCCAAAAGGAGTTCCACAGACCCCATTTGCTTCAGCATCTGCCATCACGCTAGGAGAGGGACGGAGGATACTGGACTTGCACTAGCCACAGAGGTTATTTGTCTCACCTCGCAGAGCAACTAGATCAACGATGTGCTCAGAGGAGCTAACGGCATGTTTGACAGCATCCATAAGGTTTTTCTGTCATGCTATCCAAAGGATATTTCTTTCCTGTCCGAACACCACCATCATTATTTAACCAGCACCAGAAGATGGATTTCCATTTTCCTTCCTCCTGTTACACTCGCTGTCCTCACTCATCACACCCCAGTCAGCCCCTCGCTGTGCCGGCTGCAAGTCCCAGGCTCCTGAAGTGAGTTTTCCCATCCGTCAGAGAAGGCTCAGGTTAAGGTCTATATCCCCGCTGTGCCCAGCTGTTAAACTGGACCCCAAACAGCAGCAGTGGGGACACAGCTGACGTGTCAGCACCATCAGCAGGCAGGCACCCCGTACCCCAACTCCACTGTCTTTAGTCTTATCAGAAGCTCAGCTCACAGGCAAAACCCTCCAAAACCTCCTCATCAGAGGAAGATGAGGCACAACCGGAGCATCCTTGCACACAGGCATCTTTCCACAGGAATTTGCCAGGAGCCCAGTTCTCTGCAGCTGCCAAAATCCTCCTGGAGCCCAAACAAAACCTCACACGGGACAAGACTGTGCTCACGGATAGATGCTGCTTCAGCAGACAGCTCTCAGCAGCACCCCCTGGCAGCCCCCTCACAGGAAGGGGTCTGGGTCCCCAAAGCCCCCCCAGCAGCACCCACAGGTATGCACACAGCAGGTCTGCCCTCCAGCAGGAGCCGGCTGTATCACAGGAAAAGGAACTGGCAACCAGCGCTTTTAATTGTATAATGTAAACGTTATTGATTTTTTCCTCCTAGCTGGCAACGAGGCCCAAACCCCAGGCAGACCAGAAATGATTAAAAAGTAGTCTCTTCTCAGACACCGTTCTCCTCCAATGTGGAAGGAGCAGATGGGAACCCAAACAAGCTGCTGGGTCAGCTTTGTTCCCAGCAAGAGGAGACAAGGGGAGTGCAGGACCAAAACGTCCTCGCCTGCCCACTCCATGTAGACAATTAAAGGAAGATGGAGAAGGCAGAATGCTTACAGTCACAGGTGAGCAGTCACAGCTCTCAATATAGCACTAAAACACGCCCCAGCACCAAGGCCCATAATACTGTGAGCGTATCAAAGCAACAGTTGCTGTCAAGGCACCGAACGCACGCTTTGCATCAGCAAATTTCAAACACCAAATGGGGAGTAAAGCGCTACTACAGTGATCCAGAGGCTGCAGCCAGACCTGGGACCTGCCAATCCAGCTCGCTCCCTGTTAGCACGACAGGCTAGGCAGATCGCCAAGAGGAACGTGAAAAAGGGCAGCGAGGGGCTTTTCATGTTCCTGTGTAGGAGAGTCATGCTTTAGAATATGCTTGCAAATGTGTAAGTCCCCTCAAGCAAAAGGAGTCTAAGCAAGTTACTCATACTTTGGCACTGCTCGTGCCGGGACTGCAGCTATATTTTGAAGTGTGAGCAAGCTGTAGGCTGGCAGCTCCTCCTTCGTGTTCGAAATCTGCAGCCATGTAGCTACTCTACTCCAAAAAAATCTCTAACCCCTCTTTTCCCTGCAAAGGGATTGCCCCTCTCACAGTCAGCCTGCAGAAGAGAGGATAGGACAGTGAAGTATTTCCCTCCACTAGAAGAAATGAACTTGTTATAAAACAGTTGCCAATGCAGTGATGAACACAGCAGCATCACGCACAGAAATTGAAGATGCACTTTAATGGCTTTGCTATTGATCCGAAGATGGTGATTTTGCCTTTGACATTGGAGCACACAATGGGAAAAGGAAAAAGGCAGCTTGCAGCCCGTTCCACAGGGGGAGGCTGCCGACTGCTATGTCTATCAGCTGCTCCTTGTGGGTTCATAGGTGCCACTACAACGCAACAGACCTGGGCTCTGTCACCATGCCGAGTACCATACAAAATTGAAGCGACGCCTGCCCGACGTGTCAGACTGCTTCAGGGTGTACGTACGTCCCTGAAACTACGTCTCCCAAGTACAAATCCACAGTTGCTGCTCCCAGACTCCTGGGAAAGCACACAAGAACTATCCCAGAAGCAATAGTAACTACTGAGCAGCTCAAACCACCCAAAGAGCTGAGGCCTCTTTCTCCAAGTGGTAAAAGAACAGATTGCAAAGCTGCAACCCAGTTCGGTATCAAAATAGTCCCCAAACTTCATGATACTCCAACTCCAATGGAAAGGATATAACAAACTCATCTCTCCCCCCCCCCCCCCAATAACCTGGAGTTTCAAGATAATTTTCTCTTTTAAATTCCTCCAGCTTCCCTAAAGAGAGCAAGTGTGCCAAATGGACTAGTGTATCAGGAAATCTCAATGCATTTAAATACGAAAGCAATTAAACACTTTAATAAGGTGGGGGGGGCCAGGAAGGAAACTATTAAAGTGACTTCAGGATGACCTTAAAACCTTCCACTACTGTAGCTGAGAACATTAATATTTCACAAGTCAGGCTGACTCGATGAGAGCACCAGGATCCATCATACCCAGTGCACCCACTGCACCCTTACAAAGCTGAGCAGAGCCTGTAGGCAGCAGGGCCCAACACAGCTTTGCTGCGGTCTCTGTGACACAGTTGCAACACAGAACCTTCCCCAAACTGACTAATCCTATCTTTTTCCTCCCAGCTACTTACTAAGACTATTTACCCATCACTTGGCAACAGGAGCAAACAAGGCAATGGCCTAAGAACTCCCTAGGCTGCAGCATTAAGTGCACAAACCAAGTGTCCCCAGAGGGTCCCGGCATCCAGCCCCTCGCAGACCTTGCTGGGAGCCTAGCTGCTGCCTGACAGCCACCCATCTCACGTAATGATAATAAATGACTCGCACTTCCACGGTACTTTTAACAAGAGGACTTCAAAGCCCCTGTAGGTTCAGAAGGCCCTGTGACACCCTTAACAAGTACGTTTTTAGTCTCAGTTTTATGGATGAGGAAATCGAGGCTAGGAAGGGAGAATAATTTGCCCGCATGACAGAGGAAAGGAAGAAAAGCAGCAGTAGCAACTACGGAGGAAAAATCCAAGAGCTTTGTGTCTCTCAGCCCCCCACTGAGACAAGCCTCCGGGGAGCAGCCTCCCTGCCAGGGCTCAGCAGAAAACACAGACCGCCCGGTCCCCATTTGGGCTCCAAGCCACAACCAACGCCAGCACCACTGACCTACCCTCAACACCCACCAGTCCTCACGGAGCCCTTGTGCACCGAGGGGTTTGAGTTACATGAAGCAGAGGGCCCTTTGCAGCCATTACATGGGAAAAAGTCTTTAATGAACAAGTATTGCACAAGGGTTATTTTTTCCTGCCCCAGCACATCAGCCAAACACTGGACTAGGGACCTAGAGGCCTCAGCCACTACTTGTAATTTAAACAAGCTGCCTTTGGAAGAGCAGGGCAGAGAGAAGGGCTGCTCACACACATCATCCACTGCCGGTACAGCTGAGCCACGAGCACCTCCTGGGTGCAGCCAGGGCAGCACAGAGGGCAGGCAAGGGGAAGAAAGGAGAGAAAGAAAGATTTTTACAGAAAGACCAGGGAAGCAAAGGGCTGGACAGCAGTGACCCAGAGCACGGGATGCCCACGAGCATCTCCATCTCCCGAGCGTGGCAAGTCACAAGGCGAGGCTGCAGCAGGGCAGAGCATCCCCGGCCCCCCATCTGAACAGTCTCATTGACAAGCCTCGTCATCGTTCCTCGAGACTGATTTTTTTAAATTGCAAAATCTTACAGAGCTATTAACCTCAAAAGGGTTTAACATATGGCAGCACAAGTCTCCCTCTTACCCTAATTATAAGGCTTGCAGTAATGGGGCTGTCTTTTAAGTTACAGCTGCTATGCTTTTGGCTTTTCACTAACATTACATCCTATTAAGGAGCTACATTTAATGCATGCAAATTGCCAGAACACAGAGTGCTTCGGACCAGCAAGGGGATGCATTTAAGCAACAGCGGCAATATCCCAGGGTCAGGCTCACCCTGCTGAGAACTCCATATGATCCATCAATCAAACTCCACTCATTAATTAACTAATTCATTAAATATCTTTATAGACAAAGGTTCATCAAGGCAGAACACTGTGTTGACAGAGACATCCTGTCAGCACTTACCGGTACAAGCTTCCCCCCCCCCCCCCCCCCCAGCCACCTTTGCCCACACTCACCACAGCTCCACACAGCCATCCTGACCCCTCAGCTCCCAGGCTGGAAGGGCTACCCACCTCCCTCCTCCCATGCCCTTATCTAGCCCCTCCTGGCGGCCCCCACAGCTGCTGGCCATTGCCATGGGCCCACCCAATCTGCCCCCCCCCCAATCTGCCCCACCTGCCCCCAGCACTGCCCCTGTAACGCCCTCCCTGCCCCAGCACATCAGAAAGGCGCCCGACAGCAAGAGCAGGGTACGGTTTTTTGGAGGAATAATAATAACAATACTGTTTGCAAATAAAAATAAGTGCTCGCTAAGTGATTAATAACATGGGCAAGGCAAGGCTGTGGGGCACTCGTGAAGCAGGGGGACAGGACCAGCTGCGGAGGGGAAGGGACCCCCCCCCCACCATAGCAGAAGGTTTCACAGTCTGGCAGAGAAAGGCACGGCCACGGTGTTTCTCTCTGCCAGGCGTAGCTGTTAGCTGTGCTGGGTGTTGCTGGTAATGACAGCAGCTCAGAGCTGGGCCAGGTACTGCCCGGAAATGCTTTCCTAGCGGATTTTGGGGAAAGGCCGCCTTAGCAGTGAATGGCGTTTTCCTATCGCATCAATAAACCTACGTCGGAGACGCGAGGGGAACCACTGCATGCGTAGCTGCACCCCAAACACCCCCAGCCGAACCTGCGTGCAGCGATGAGGCCGCGGTGCTTTGAGCTGCAGTCGCTGCACCGTGCCTGCTGGGACCCCACCTTACTGCTGTCCCCCCCGCCAAGCACCCTAAAGCAGCACCGCAATCAGTCCCTCAATTAACTGTGTTTCTGTGAGCTGCGAGCAGCAAGAGTACCACAGCCCTGGCTCCAGCCCAAGGGCTAATTTGCTTTCGTAAGCCTGGAGTTCAACCAGGCATATTAAAATGGTGCGGGAAGCGCTGCCAACAACCCCCTGGTCTGGACGGGGTGCTCCGACCTGGCGTGTTGCGCTGCTGCTTCCTGCAGTAGCCGGGTATCATCCCGCTGCTCCAAGGTCCGACAAAATCTGGTCGCTAAAGCCTCCCCCTTCCCTTTCCTACCAGCCTCCCGCCCTACAGCAGCTGGAGGAGAGGCCGTGCTGCGGGAGCGTGTGGTAATGGTAACCTCTGCATCAATTCTCGCTCCCTGAAGAAAAGCCTCCTGGCTTCAGTGCCACAAGCTGTAATACTGAAAATGGCTGTAAATTTGAAAAATTGGCACATTGTAGTCCAACAAGACAATTTTTGAATTGCTCCGTGCAGCTGTGCAGTTCTGGACACTATGCTGCCTGCATCCTAAACTGGGAGGTGGAGCATCTTCTCGGCTGAAAAACCCAGCCTTGTTTTGGTTTTTCCTTTCTGCCTGTCCAGAACCTGCGTGCTGCTTTTTGGTGAACTGTGCCAGGAGGACGCTGGGCTCGGTGGCCTGCCTGAGGGAACCCCAGCCCTCGTTTGGGGAGAATGGAGGCAAATGCGCCGGGGAGGGGGAATGAAATGCCCCGGTGAGAGAAGGCCTTACCCTGTAGTCTCCAGGCCCAGCCAGGAGTTTGGCTGTGATGTTTGCCACAGCCTGGATGACTGAATTTTTTCCCTTTCTCCACCAAGGTTGGGCTAAGGTAGCCAGGGGTCTTTGCATCCCACAGGCTGCAAGGTAGGGAGCAAAGGGTGGATTAGCTGCAGGAGCTGGTGATGCACTTTTAGGAGAACCCTGCCCAGCGGCACTGAGCGACAGCCCTGCCATCAAGCCAGTGCAACCTGCTCAATAAAGGGAGGTTTAGTGCTAGGATTGTATTAAGGGGTTTGGGGCACAAAGAACTGGGGAGCTGAGCTTGGGGGGAAGCCAGGACTGGACCCCTTAGCAGGAGTAAGGGGCACCCAGAGCAAAGACCGCTGCAGGTCGGGGGGGGCTGCTTAATCAATGTAACGTCCCCATTATTCAAAGAAGGTCTGCATTTCTGCTGGACTGCTAGGCCTTTCTGCTTCTGTGCTCTGAAGAAAGAGGCAAAATTCCGGAATAAATAAATTGTGGGAAGATGGGCAAGTGAAAGAGGCCAAAGTACTTCCCACGTAATTTATTCTGGTGAACAAAGCGTGAGGAGGGTTTGTGGAAAGGATCTGGCAGTCAGGCACCTTTCAGGAGCCACGCTTACTGCTGTGTGGTTCTTCTGGGAAGCCAACAAAACAGGGGCATTAAATTGTAGTATCATCTCTGTAGCCTCCCGCGCTGCTTGATTAAAGTTTAAGAACTTGCTTGGTGGCTTTTTCTGCCCTTCGCAGAGCCTTGCCCCCTCCCACCGGCAGCCCTGCGTTCGCCGGGGGGGGCCGGCGGCCTTTGGGGGCTTTGGGTTAGGAGGTGGCAGGATTTGCGGAGGAGGTCTCAGGAAGCCCCCGGGGGCTGCCTTTCTCTGGGATTCTCTGCTGCCTGCTTTGCCAACACCGGCTGCAGGTGGCTCTTTTGGGAAGCGTCATGCTCATCCTCTTGCCCAAACACCCGCTGGCTCCATCAAGAATCTTCGGAGTGGATGAAGCCATTGGTCTCTGGAAACCTTAGGGCGCAAACTGCAAGAGCTCTGAAAGCCCTGCCTGCAAAGTCCTTTCCATTCTTGGTGGCCATTGTAAGCCTCCCCATTTCTGCCTGCAAACCAGGCTGCCAGCAGGCAAGATCACCTCTTTCCTGGGTATGTACGTGAGCCTTTGCACTTGCATGATACCCGCAGATGCCTGACTGTGCGTGCAAAATGGAGTGCCCGATTGTATGAAAATGCTCTCTGTAAAATTAAACCCGTTAAGTCTGAATGAGCAGAATGTTCCCGAGGTGTTTGCATCTACATTGAAATGCAGAATGGCCCGAAGCTGTTTGTCTTAAGAATTTAATGAAAATGCTTTGTTTACTGCGGTACATTGTATGCGTGAATTATAGGTGTACATAATGCCTAACAAACGGAGCGCACTTCTGCAGCTGCTGCCTGGGGGATCCCCGCTCGCGCATACTGGTAGCAATGACAATGAAGAGAGGAGGCAGGTAAAATACAGCCTGGGCTCCTTAGCAGGCACAAATCTTTGGTCACCGGAGGTGATACTCAGGATCGTGAGACTTTCTCCTAGCTGTTCCTGCAAGAGCACGAGAGCACCTGGGTGTGTAGCTTTGAATAAGGAGGGCTCGGGTTGTGCAGTCACCCACCTCCTCTGTGTAAAATGAATTACCACATCTAGGAGGGATGCGCTGGGTGCTGCAGAGAGATCCCCTTGGGTGGCTGGGGGTGATGGTTTGCAGGCTGGGCCCTGCGCGCGTCCCACTGTGGGATAACACACACCCCACCTCTGCCTTGCCTCTGTCACACGAGGTGGCTCGCCACATTTTGGGGGGGGGTTCGGATAAATGGCACTTTGTAATTGGGAGGGTGAGTGCTACCACAGAGCTCCCTGTCCTGCTGCTGGGGGGGAACATGCCACGTCCTTGCAGAGCCCTGGGGACAGCCTGCAGCACAGCACGGCGCAGCCCTGTACTGCCCCAGGGCCAACGCATATGGACCTGTCACGTACCCGGCAAAGTTTCACTTGACCCCCTTTTTGTGGAACTACAATGCACCTTTCTTCTCTTCTCCTCCTTTTTTCACAAAAAAACTGAAGCCATTTTCAGTATTACAGCTTTCGCTGCATAAACCAGGGGGATTTTCTTTGGGGAGCGAAAAATTGATTCAGAGGTTTCCATTAAGTCACATTAGCACAGCACGGCCACTTTCAAGGGCTGAGCTTGGCAGTGAGCGTATTGTAAAAGAAATGGGGCGTTTTCAATGCCCGACTTCAGCAGAGTTAAGCTGGAACAGCCCCATTAAGCTGCTTTTACCGTGGGGCGTGGGAGCTGGGCTCTGGAGAGCCTGGAGAAGATCAGCCAGTCACTGGGACTGTGCCCTGCTGATATTACGGCAGCTTTTCCCCCCTGCATCCCCATGGCCGAGCCACCCCAGGCACAAGGCGATGAGGAGTTGGCTGGAGGGTGCCCTGCAAAGAGGAGGCAGCTCCTCCAGCAGGAAAAGAGCCACCCGGCCCCTCCCCGAGCGTCCCCCTCACTCCCGCAACCCTCGGTGCTGCCCTGTAATTTCTGCTTGCTAGTCCAGTGGTGACCTGCCACCAGCTGCCAGGTCGCTCCTATTTTGGCTGCGCCCTCAGGAGCGGAGGTTGACAATCACTCTTATCGATGCACTGAGATGGCGATCCCCTCGCTCCCATCGGGCAGTGGCTCACCAAACTGGCCAGCTGCCTTCGTGGCACTCTCAGAGTTTCTCCAGACTCTTCCACAGCAGCATCCCCGCTTGCTGCAGCCCCTTTCCCTTCCGGCTCCCTTGCAGGTGACAGGAGACCCCAAACTGCCAGTTCCTTTTGCAGGGGGCAGGCACTGGCAAGGAGCTGCATGATTGATACTGCGATTATGCGATTGCACCTTGGCACCGCAGTAATTGCGCTAGACAGAGCTGTTTAAATACCACCAGACAGAGTATTACTCACATGAAAATGAGGCCTTAAATGTCATTATTTGTGTCATTATTAATAGCCCCTAATTGTGTTCTCTAATCATCATGAAATTATGTTAATATTAATATTCACATCAAAACTGCCTAGGGAACGAGGAGAACTATTTTTTAAAAAAAAAAACCTACCATATGTCAATCCCCATTAATGTGAAACACTTGCCTCGTGCATCGCCTGCAAGGAGGGGAGCTACGGATCGCTGCAGGGGGACTTCTCCGCACCTCCAAGCCCTGCAAAAGTCTCTGCACCGTGATGTTCCCAAGGACCCGTGAACCCGTCTCAAAGAACTCATGTCCTTAAACCACATCGCTGTTTCATACGGAGCTTTATTGCTTTCAAGAGCGCTTCCGACAAGTCCGTCAGAGGGAGCAAAGCCGGATTCTTTATTTACACAGGGACATCTCCGCAGGTGTAGGAATATCACAATGTTTTGTAGCATTACTGGCTTTTTGTACATATTTTTCCTCTATGAAGTTCACTCTTTTCATTGTGTTTTTACAGGACGAAAATCCACCTGAGAGAATGGCAGCAGCACGAGTCTGCTGAAGACACGTTTGAAAAAAGCCTCCCAAAGGCATTCATTTTAATGGCTGTTGCTCAAGAGCTGAACTCTGTGGACGTTAAGGACATTTGGCACCCTGAACAATCCTTATAATTACCGTAACGGGGCCACTGAGGGTAGCGTTTTAGAAGCCTTTACCAAGCCACAACCCCGCTACGGGAGGTGATACGCCCACACGAAATGAGCAGCAGGCTTTGCCTCCGCCAGCTTCTAGTCCAGAAGATAAGATGTCCTGGATGAAGGGGGTAATGTGGCAGGGAACAATTTTTGTCTGTAAAAAAATGGCAAGGAAAATAAATCCCTTTCTCTGCAATTTTTTGCAGTCCCATTTTCCAACCAGCTCTACCTGCAAGTATCCAAATGCCTTACTTAATAAACCAGGGAGGTTTCTAAGTGCCAAACTATTATGGCCGGAGTTAAATATAACTCAGAGCCTGAAAATAACTTCAGCGCACATGTACGGGGAGCCAACAGGGTATGGGTTTGCGAGAACACCTTCGCCGCTCGCGTCCCTTCTGCAAGTTGAGACAGGGACCTGCAGGCAGCACCGACGCTTCCCTGGCACTACAGAGGTGAAGCGCGCTTGACACTGGTGAGACGCGTCAGCTTCGGCCGCGCTGCACATCACCTCTGCGGGCAGGCGGGGAATGTGCTTTCAGGAGAGGGACGAGTGCCTTGCCGTGCTCGGGTGCCGCCGGCCTGCTTATGAAGTGTCGGGGTGAGGCCAGCGCATCCTTTCGCAGGGGCACCTCTGCCGCTGTGGGATGGAGGTGATTTCCCTGGGCCAGGAAGGAGGACCGCATCCCACCAAGGGCATCCGTGGGCCAGCCTAGGATGCCGTTCAGCTGCAGTTGGCGGTGGCAGGGAGGGAAGGAGATGGTCATGCATCCATGGCCCGGGAGCGGGGCAGAGTGCCCCAGCAGTGGCAGGCCGCCGCATTCCCTGGCCAGCTGCTCTGCAAGGCCCAGACCCGGCCAGTCATTTCAAAGGGCCTTTTCCCCGGGGGTGGGGGGGAAGGAAGTTTGCGAAAATATTTGACGCTTTCATGTGAATGATTTTTCCATAAAATAGTAATGACGTGTATATATAATCTAATTGATTCCTTGGGGCAATAACCTCTGACAAAACGGCCCTGATTAGGAGATAATTGACTCTGTCGAATGGCGTCCTAAGAGAGCTTAATGTTGACAAGGTCCATTATCTCGTGATAATGACCCCCTTTTGTGAGGTGCTAGGGCCATTAGGAGAGACTTTTGGGGGGAATAAATCCTTCTGCTTAACTCTTTTGTCCAATTACAGGGGTGGTTTTACAAATCAAAGCCGGTGTTTGCATCCTCGTCAGGCTGGCAGGAGCAACAGGCAGGGCGGCAGGAGCAGCTCCTCTGCCTGCTCTTCCACCGGATGGATGGGGTGGGATGGGGTGGGATGGGATGCTATGCTTACCTCCTCAGCCAGCTGCCTGCAGACAAAGAGCTCCAGGGTCACATGCGGGGAAAGGATGCTATTCCATTTCAGAAACACACTTTTCCTTGCTCTCTTTCTGCCTGGTTATCACTGCCCTGTATTAGAACTACTGCACTTGCTGTGAGAAGGTGCTTGGCTTTGGCACATTTAAGTGCCAGAGGGCATCTAAATGCAAATCACGCCTGTCCCTCTGTAACTCGGTAATTCTGGATTTAGAGGTTGGTTCCCTGTGCCTGGCTCAGAAGGAAGCTGTGGGGTAGGAAGGGGAAGCTCCTATGGCCACAAGACTCCCTTGGAAGCCTCCACATGCGATACCCAGAGCACCTTTCCGGCTGGGCTCAAGTTTCCCCATCCTAACCCTTCGCCAGCAGCGTGACAGCCAAGTGGGAGCTCTTGCTGCAATTTAGGATAAATTGGGATTGTGCATTCTCTGGGAAGGTGCGGGGGAAGGGAGAGAAGGGATGGGAGGCCCAGGAGTTGGTTCGGGGTGCCGTGGATGAGCGCAAAGCCCAGGAGCTGGTGTTCTTCCCCAAAGACAAAAGCCTTCTGTGCTCTCTCCCAGACACACACGTATATGAACGTTCAAGAAAGCATTAATGTAAAACACCATTGATTTCCATTTATATTAATACACTGTGCAGTGAACTGAGATGGCTGATTCACAATCCTCATCAGATTTCAGCGCGCTGGCTAAATCAGATCCCTTGGTTCACTGTCGTTTAATTATAAGCAAATTGTAAGTGAATTAAGATAAATCGAATTAGAACCACTCTAATAATGCATAAAAACACCCACCGAGGAGTCTGCGAAGGTTTCACTAATCCACTTCGAGAGGTAATTTGGATTCATTGGCCTGTGCATCCCTGTCCAGCCAAACGCTGGTGCTGGGGCTGGACTGGGAGCTGGCTCCTCGCGGGTGCTGCCGAGCTGGAGGACTGGCAGCAGCACAGCCTCAGCCCGCTGCAGTATAAACCATTGACCCCGGGCAGCTCCACTCACCCCTGTGATTACAGCCGCTTGCCAGGGAAGAAGGGCTGGCCGGTTTTGAGAGCGGCCAGCTACGGGGGAGATAGGGACCGGAGCCAGAGCATCACAAATTAGGTTGAAAGTGGGGGAGAAGAGGAACTGGAGCAGACTGATGAGGCACAAATTGGAAGCTGGGGTGGGTCTTTCTTCTTCTTCTTCTTCTTCTTCTTCTTTCCCTCCCAGGGAAGTGTCATTTGTACAAATTGCCCGTCCGTGCCAGCTTGGGAGACACCTTACAAGGGAAAGCTGGAGCCTTCCCTGCTTTTCATGTGAGCGGATGCCCCTTTTATTTCTGAGCAAGGAGTAGGTGGAGAAGAAAGGAGCCCCTGTCAGCCTCGGGGAGACAAATTGCTTCCTGCAGCCAGAGGTGCCTCAGCTCTAACAACCACCCGTTCCCAGAGGTGAGCCGAGGTGCCCCTGCGCTCGCCAGCCCCCCCGCCCCCCCCCCCCCAGCTGCCGGCTTTTAAATTGAGCCCCAGATAAGTAACTAACCATCCTTTTCATTTTTATCTGGCCAGAATGATTTACTGGCCGCTGTGTGAAAGTGCGCGGGACTCTGCTGCTCAGGCGGCAGAAAATACCATACTGCTTAAATGAAATGACCCTGCCGATGCCCAGGGTTAAAGATATATGCGGTGCTCTTGTTCGCTGCCTCCTCTACATCAGATGGGCTGTTATCTCCCTGTGCACTCTCCTCTTCCGAGAGGGAGGTGGGCAGCAGGGGCCACCGGAGGATTGCAAGCCATGAAGTTATTAAAACAGTAGAGGCAACAAAGCGGTGTGGATTCCCTGCTGCTCTGACATTTCCAAAGGGTGAAAGGTAAAAACACAGGAAGGATCTCATGCTATATAAAAACCACAGGCCGGGGCTTTTCGGTTTCTACCTGAGCTCTCGAAGCGGCTAATTAAACGGGAGGGACAAATCCACAAAGCAAACTTCAAGCCAGCAAATAAAAGCCTGGCCCGGCGGGGGAGCAGGGAGGGGGCCGCGGGAAGGACACCGGCTTTTCTCCTCTGAGCCTCCTTCTGTCGGGGAGAGCGGGGAGCAGGGCTTGTCGCAACCAAACGGCTCCATTCACCACAGCCCCTAATAATTCACCCTCGTTCGAAGTGCCGAGGCCGAGAGCCAAACCGCACGGAAAGGTGCAATCAATGGCAGAACTGGGCATCCCCGGGCGCCTGCCTCCGACCCCCCCTTTACCCACGGAGCCCACTGCCTTCTGCCCTGGCTCGCTGGCACGCCGGGCTCCGTGTCCTGCTGCTGGTACTCGCTGCCATCGCCCCGGGGCTCTGCCCTCCTGCCTGCAGCATCCCTCTAGGGGACGGGGACCGCTCCTGGGTCTGCTCCCCACTACGGAGGGGGGATTACTGAGGTGGTAGGTAGGGGACACACTGCATTTCTGCGGGGGCCCGCACCAACTCGCCGTCTCTTTGCGCAGACAGATCCCCCCATTTGATTGATCTCGGGTTAGCTGCCTGTCCGCCCACACCCTATCGCTAATGGCCTCATTAGTTAGGGAAAAGGGCTGCTGAAGTCAATTTATAATATGTAATAGTGAAAAACAGCAAAATCAATAACTCTGCAGAGTCAGGGGGAGACTGGGGGGAGGGAGGGGGCCCCGGGGTGAGTTCAGATAACTAATGAGCTTGAAAACCCCACTCCCGGCATCTGCGCTTGTGTTAAATACATGCTCGTGAGCATTCAGTTCTGGTGAGACAGCCTGCACTCACCGCTCCCGGTCCTCGCCCCGGGGCCTCGGGCCAGCAGAGCGTCCCATGGCTCCTCTTCCCTCCACGGGGCTGTGCCACCAGCCGCCGTCCTGCAGGGAGGGCATGTGCTGCCTTGGGCTGCCCCCGCCGGACCCCGAGGCTGGGGAGCTCAAGTGGCGCTGGCGGCCAGAAGGCAGTTGTGGCACAAGCTGCCTCGGGTCTACCTGTGCCAGGAAGAGAAAAATCTGATTTAAGCAGTTCACCGATCTCTCCGTTAAAGGCATCCTGTAACCCTGCAAAGGTAACACGCTCAAGAGAGAGATTTGGATGAGTAACGCAGTGGAAGTTATCCCTGGTGGGAATGATGGAGGGTTTCCTGTCCTAGGGAGGCTGTAAATCGGGGAGGGATTTGTTCCTTTGAAGTGTGCCCGAGTTCACGCAGGAGCTAATCCAGAGCAGCTGAATGTACTGGGCTGTGCACTGAGGGATCCCAAAGCTTCCTTGTGATCCATGATCCAAAACCACAGCCCCTCCATGACACAGGCTGCTATAAAGCCTCTTGCCAAAGACCTCCATTTAGTGGTAATTCCTTTTATAGCTGACTTCTACCCTACAGTTGCACACCCCGTGGTTTACAAGAGCATACGAGTCCCTGGCAGATAGCCTCTCCTCGCCCTGTTTTGCTCCTTTCTCGGCTGGCTCCCATTGAGCTGATTTCCCCTTCCTCCCGTGTTTTGCCACCAAGTTTAAATCGACACATCTGTTTTTAAGAAGAAGAGCGGTAGCATCGCCTTTGGCTTCCAGCAAGAGGCATCCAGCCACCGCAGCCGCAGCGGGGGTCAGGCAGCGGCAAAGGCAATGCCTGAGCACTCTCCTTGCAGCACCACTGCCAAGCTGGCCCAACCACCGTGTTTATATAGGGCCTACAAAAAATGAGAGTTGGAAAAAACAACAACAGAACGTTAAATGTGGGGTTTTTGAGCTTTTCTCATGAAATTATGGCAAGAAGAAATTTTCGGCTTCTTTTTTTGTCTTCTGATTGTGCTGAGAGCATCCCGCTGAGAAGAGTGATTCACTGCCAGCCTGAAGAGCCTGCAGCCCACACAGCCGGGCAGGCAAGGTGGCAGAGCGGAGAGCTGCCCTGATCCTCCCTTGGAGCGGCACAGGCACAGCTATTCCGGGGGCGGCTGGCAGAGCTAGGGAGCCGACCGAGATACCCTCCATTTCAGCCCTGGCTCGTAACCACCAAACCGTCCTTCCTTCCACCCGACTCGTGTTTGGTACCGATGCCCCCTCCACCCCACACAATAATGAATCGGCGTTTAGGCAGCTTGTGGGCAGCGGGGAAGGGTAGCTGCAAATGCTTTGCAAAGCGGAGACGAAGACCCAGAGGGGTTTCACCCATGCCCCATTGACTGGAGAATGAGTTACGATCTCCCATTTCCAGCGAGGCTTCTGGGAACGTAGTGCCCGCCCACCCAGAATGCCGGTGGACTCCTGGGGCCTGAGCAGGATGCCCCTCGCCTCTGTCCATTAGCCGCTTAGGCTTAACGAAGTGGTTTCCCCGTCGCTCTGCTTGTGCACACACCTCATCTCTGTCTTCCCTGTCTCTCGCTGTTCTTTTTCCCCATTATAAATTTTGCATTTCTAGGCTGCTTGTCATATTTCCTACCGGATCGGATGTTTAATTAAAATCATAATTAAAATTGATCTCCTCATTAGCATGCACCTGCTCTGCTGCTCACGTCCTGGCATTTAATTATACGCTGAAGATGTCAAGTCTGACAGGCGAGAACGAGACCCCGGCCAGCAACCCCTGCCAGGACTTCCCAGTGACAACATCTGGACGCTGGGAGCCCATCTGCTGGCACGGTCCCACTGCCAGGCAGGGGGACGCATCTGCTGCTGGAGCCAGGGGCTGGCAGCCCCGGGGGAGTGGGCAGCAGGGGGGTCTGTGCCCCCAGCAGCCTGCACACCGAGCCACACTTCCGAGGCTTGAGTTACTTGCCTCTTTTCACAGGCTTTGGGAACTGCAGTAAGACACAGACCTGTCAGTATGGAGGGACGGAAAGGGACCCACCCGTAGCCTTGCGCCGCTGGGAGCCACAAAGCGGATAAGCCAGTGGGATGAGGCTGAGTCCATTTGATGGATTTGATGCCAGCTCGTACTGACGGCACGGGCAGGTCTGGCAGAGACCTGCTGTGCTGCCTCCAGTCTGTGCCCGCTGTCCGGGCAGACCCAGAGGCCCTTGCTTAGGTCCCAGTATGGTTCACACCGTGCTGATCAGGATACCGTACCCGCAGGTTTACCACCTCCCTCCTGGGATTAACGCACAAGCTCTGGGGATTTCTGCCACGGAAGCATGCGGGGCCGGTTTGCCCGGCTGGTACAAACCTCTTCTTACTCACCAGGCTCCCATCGCAGCACATGTGGCTCCCAGCAGTGGCGTTGAGATCCAAGCCAGTGCTCCTCCAGAGCACTCCAGCAGCCCGGGTTGCTTCCGTGGTGAAAACAAAGCTTCCCTGGCCTTACCTTTGGCTGGTTATTAATGGCATTATCAAAGTGCTTTCTGGTTCTTAAACTGCATCTGCTCCTTTCCCGGCGTGACAGGCAATAAAGCTGCCAAAAGGCATTTCTGGGGCCATTATAAATGAGGAGTTTTATTCCCCTGCACTTGGAAAGTCTCTAACCGACAGATGTAGGTTCAGTGGGATTCATGAAACGATGAAAGCTGACATTGAACATACCCACCGGCTTGAAGGCTCTCCCAATGGCTCCTCGGGGACCTGGGGTGTTTTGTACACAGCCAGGGACCTGCCTCTCTTCCCTGCTCTCGGCGTCGGAGGGGTGCCCGGGCAGTGCCGACCCGTGCGCCGTCACATGTCTCCGAAGGCTTTCTGGCTGTTGAAACCTCAGCTCAGCTGCACCGAATGATGCAAGCGAGGCTGCTTATCAAAGTGGCTTCTAATGAAGAGCAAAGAGGAGAAGACCTTTAAATCTCCCTCCTGTAACACTGCTCGTAACTGATTCTCATCATTCCTCCCCTGCCAGGAGGGGCTGGTAACACACTGCAACGCGCTTGCGTGCATCAGGGGGAGATGATGGGGAAACAATACCTTCAGGTGCAGTTGCCCTTCCATTTTTATGGCTACTTATAAGGCTGAGGCCATCAAATGCCAGATACAGTGACCTTTATGCAGTGAGAAGCGAAGCTGAGACTGGAGTCGAGGCTGAAGCTTTATGGCACCCGGGCTCCCCTGGAGCTGGCGCTGTTTGGGAATATTCTGCATGTCAAAGGTGGGGAATACGTGGGAGAGAGCCACCTTTGCAGGAATAAACTTCACACATGGCCACAGAGTGGAAACCAGGCATTCCCAGTTGGCTTTAAGGACATGTGGAGACCTTTAACACTAACAAGTGCTTCAATTAAAAAAAATATGTTAAAACCCACCAATCCAGCCAGTAATAGCCATTTGACTACTCCTTAGAAAGACAGTGAGTCCCATCAATCATAAATAAGGCAGCTGAACATTATGAAGAAAAATACACAACCATTAATAGCCAGACACCAACACAGCATCCCGTTGGGGAACATTATTTACAAGGCTATATTGTTATCAGTCCTGCTGGGAAAAATCCTGTGGCACAAAATGAGATACGGGAAGGCTTCAGTGTATGTGGGATGTAGCAGGGGTTAGTCACTTTGAGCCAGCAGTGTATATCAATGGCGATGATTGGAGCCAAGGATGCGGCTCCAATAGTGACTGTGTAAGACAGAGCAGGATTATTCTGCCAGATCCTGGGGTGCTTCATTTGTGCAAATTCTCAGTGATTTTAATGAGATTTTGCATGAGTAATAATTCATCAGCCTCAAGTACAGGCCAGGGAGAAATGAAGCATGGGCATTTGCAAGGTCGCTGTGCTGGAGGGAGGGTGACGTTGCACTGGGCCATGTGCACCATGGCACAGGGCAGCAGAAAGAAGCCTGACATGCTGCTCTTGCAACGGGGCGAACTGAAGGCACGAGTGCAAAATGGAGCCTAAATAAACATTTGTCATTTGATTTCTAATTACACAATTACGTAAACGTATGATATTAGTAGTCAAGAGCCTGGAGTTTTCAGTAAAGAGTCCCTTAAGTAAATAAACATTTTCAAGCGATTACATTATCGGGTTGCGATTTTAAAAAATAAAATGTTAAGAGTTGTGCGGGATTACACCAGAAAGCAAGGGGGAAGAAACCAAAACAAACCAGAAAGAGCGGCCATCAGAGAAAGGTGACTAGGGAGATAGCAGACTCCGCGGAGGGGTGGTTTATTCTCGGACTGCTGCTCCAGGAGATGGGAACTGTATGACGAAGGCTGGCAGGCTGTTCCCCAGAGCAGCATCTAGACTTCTCAGGACCTCTGTCAGGGGTTTTTCTCTTCGGTTGCTGGAGCTCAGTGGCAAGCCACTTTCCTACAGTTCCTTCAACGCGCTGTTGCACTGGCGGTACTAAAGTAAGGCCAGCTTCCAGGTGCCTGACAGTCGGGAGGCCAAAGCAGCAAACCGGATCTCCGTGGATGCCACCAGGCTCAGCGTCCTCCTGCCTGACAGGTCCCACCTCAGCCAGCAACCCCACCTCCCTGCCTTCGCCCTCGCACGGAGTCAGCTCCCGAGCAGGCAGGCAAGCAAAGGCTGCTGCCCGGCTTCAGGTCTGCCTGTGCAAGGAGCTAAATATTCATCGAGTAATTAGTCAGTTCAGATTAGTGGTATGAAAAGACAATTCCGTCTAATTATAACAGATATCAGCTTGAAGATGCCACACAAGGACAGCAGTTGCAATGGAAGAACAGAATATAAATAAATATATATGTGTAAAACCAAACAAAAGCCTATCAAAACAACCAAGAACAAAACCCAATCCCTGCATTACATTTGATAATGAAATATTTATCAGAAGAGAGGAAGTAAAATCCATTTACTGTTTTGGGCTAGTTACAATCTTTCTGTTAAGAATCCTTTGCAATTAGTTTCTTCCTTCCTCAGAGATGAGAACGCTGAAATAGTCTTCAAGTCCATCTTGAGCAAATTGGAGAATATTTTCTTGTCTGATTGGTATGTGCGTGCGCAAGTGTTTCAAGGAACTTTCTGTAGCTTAGATCTTCCTGACGAGTGTCCTTAATGATGGGTTGCTATGGGTTCTGCAAGCTGTAGGAATCACGTTGTTAATGCTTACCATTAACCCAGGGATTACCGTAAGTATGGCTTCCTGTATTTCCTTTATCCTTGGTAAGGGCTACAGAGATCTGTGTCTAAACAAGACAAATCAATCTAAGCTCCTTCTAGTTAGTTTTTGGGGTGAGGGCTGCCTTCATCACTCGCACGATGCCGTCTGATTTCAGGAATCCTTATTCAGGACACCGCTCCGCTAACATCCGTGGCATTACCCATCGCTTAGGAACCGAAGTGCTGGCTGGAGGAGGCGAGAGCGCTGATCAGACAGACGTACAAAGATGTTCCTGCATGTCGGTCAACTGTAGCAACACTCTGTGCAGGCACGGGCTTGCTTCTCTGGCACCCGCGCCATGGGACATGGCAGTGCCCAGCTTCTGCCTCCAGTGCAGTGTTAAGCAACCCAGCTGATGAGGGACACAAGCTCCAGCTGGCACCGGGAGCAGGGCCCAAAGCCTTGGTCCAGGGGTGCGAGAGCTCGGGGAGAGCCCCTGCTTTCCCCTCTGTTCTCTAAAAACCAGGACGTGAAGCGCTGTCAGGAAATTTCACGTTTGAGATAATTGCATTAAGGTAATTGCCGCTACAGCATTATTTTCCATTCCTAGGAGAGGATGAGAGGAAGGCTGAGTGTATTGTGTCTGCGTTAGCAGATGAATAATTACAGCCCTTTGGAACAGTGCTAGTTTGTACAGATTCACAGCTGCCGGATCATTACGAGGCAAACTTGAAGATACCCTATAGGAGCAATATACTGCGTGCTGCACAATTTGTTTCTTCTGCTGCTTGGTCGTGGGTTTTCTACACTTTCATCAGATTCACAGCTTGTTAGAAATAGAAAACATTTACTACCTGAAGAAACCGAGAGCTGGAACCGCGTGGAACAGCAAAGCGCCATCAGGGATTACCTGGCTAATACTTTTGGAAGGAAATATTCAGTCCGTCACAGGAACGCTTTACGCTTCGGGACAGCAGCCCTGTCCGTGGGACGCTCTCTGACTGCAAGTGGGAGTTAACTGAGCCTCAGAGTACCCCCCGTGATGGATAGGAAGGTCTGTGGAGATCTTCCTCTGCTGCTGAGACACAGCCACTACTGCAGTTGCTCTCTGGTTGCTGCAAAACAATGTAGGAGAGGGAGTGGAAGGCTCCCATAGCCTATTGAAAAAGACAAATAATTGAGGGAAGCTGGATGGAATCACCAGAGCGGGTTAACTCAACATCACAAAGAAGATAACACAGAAACTCTAATGATCCCGTAGCACGAGGGAACATCAGTTCTGGATCCCATCTAGTGGGAGCGCATCCCCTGCCACAAACACAAACAGAGTACCGTGAATTCATGGCAAACCAGGAGGAGGACATTGACCGTAACACAGAAGAAACTGCTCCCTTTAGCTCTGCTGCCTGATTAGAGGGAATTGAAATATAAAAGCATAAATTGTGAACAGAAAATTAGATTGATGAATTGATTTCAATTTTCACAATCTGGGATGTAACACGGCAAAGAGTTCATCTGAAAGTAAAAAACTCTGTGTTCCCTAATGGTGTCTCTTTCATATATTGATTAACGTCTATATAAAGCGTACCATCTAATTTAGGACACAGTAAAACAATATTATATTTCTTCTGCAAAGCACCTTAAGGGATTTAACAGAGAATTGTAGCGTAAAGCAAGTACCAGTTATTCACAGGCGACGTAGTCAGTATAGGAGACCACGGAGAGGACGTGGGTTATTTCGGGAGGGCAGCAGGTACAAGGATGGATCTGCACACCCATCCATCACTGCTCTTCCCCTAGGGGAGGAACAGGGGGCTGGGGGCAGCCTGGTTCCAGCATCTCCCAGGCATCTAATCCCAAACACTTTAGAGAAGGCTATGCAGGACAGTGAGCAGGATGATGCCGAAAAGCTGACAAAGCTGAGAAAGTGGGCAGGAGCCTCCCAAGGGGGTGGTCGTGGGGTCCCATGCTGCCGCTGGCCCCGCTGCCCTGCACCACCTCCGGCGGCGTGCACAGCTCGCCCGCTCCAGGTCGGCCATCCTCGCAGAGGGACTTCGGATCCAGCTCTGAGCTTGGTAAGCCTTTGTCAGAGCCACGATGTGCCTGTACAGCCTCATGGCTTGACCTCTGCGCATCGGAAATTCTATTCCAGTCTCTCTACAACACCCAGTGGAGTACCAGGAGTGAACACCTACAACCACTCCGTGAGGAGAAGAGGATGACAGCTACATCTGTAATACCCAGCAGAGGAGAGACCGCTTTCCCTCACTCTTTTTTTTTTTTCCTTTTTTACATAGACAACTATAGTGCTGAGCATTATCTGGATTTGCCTCCACAGCTGCTGCTGTCCTGCAGCATGCTCCAGCCAAATTGCATTTCGGAAGTGACATTTCTACTCACAGCAGCACGGCCCAGCTCCCTTCTGAACAGGAAGGCAAGGGACATAACAGCTTTTGCGTTTGTTCTTCCAAACAAGAAGCATTTGTTCTTCCAAAGACAGAACCAACTCACACCGTGAAGGGCCGGCTGGCTCTGCCTTGCTGCTTTATAGTGGAGCTAGCTAAGACAGATCGCTTGCAGCTGGAGGGCTGGGTCAGGAGTCACTGTTTAAATATTAGTTGCTAATCTGGCTGTTTAAGCTATTAATTCCCGTTTATACTTCTCTGTCTCCTTACCTATCCATCAAGGCTAATTACAACAAGCTCATTATCTTAGCATCTGATGCCCTCTAACCATTTTCATGCTGTCACCAGAATGCTTACAAACTTTTCCACAGCATGGCACACTGAAGTGGCACTTTCCTTGCCACAGAAGAGCAGCACACCAAGCAGCAGACGGCTTCTGGGGGGTGGTCCTTGCCCAGCTCTTATTTAAGCAAAACTGAAGTAATCGCCAGGGTGACGATGTGTTCTCAAAGATGATTTTACAAATTATCATCTTTAGAAGAGCTGTTCAGCGTCAAGGCACACGTAGTGAGGTCTTTGCCACACTCACCATTCAACTAGTTTTCCCTGCTGCCATACTAATTGCTAACCATTGGCAGAAAAAATGCTGCTATTGTTTTTTCCTTGCTGTCGAAACAAAAAACTCTAAACAAATCCTAAATCCTATTCTGTGTTTCCAGCAGCGCTTTATCCTTCTGCTGCTCTTCTCTTGAGATTTATGCATCATGATCTGGAGGAACCCACGGTATCCATCCCTACCTGTTTCTTGTCTATTTAAGCGGCCAGGGCTCGTCAATGCACGGAAGTTTCATTGATTTACTGTAAGATGCGGGATCATGCTGCTACAGTTGAATCCCTGACCGTGCTCCCATTCCAGATAAGAAGCAGTTCCTCTCAGATTGGCAGAACCCAGTCAGGCACTGACAACGTACCAGGACTGGAGCATCCTACGGAAAGGAGGGGGTAGAGGAGAGGCTGGGTGAAGGACCCGAGCCGAAATGGTCTGTGATCACATCTTCAGCTAGATCACAGCAGCCTCAGCCAGCTCTGCCATCCCCGGTAGAGGAACGGGGGCTTCCCCTTGTCTCATACCGCTCTGCGGCGGCTTCTGCTTCTCTGCAGCAGGTACTACAGGGGACCGCAGGGTCCGCGATGTCTCGGAGCAGAAGGACTCGGGGATAACTATGTGTGTGTTTGTTTTCACAGCTCATTGCAATCTTCAGGTGCACTGGCACCATTAAAAAAAAAAGGAGCAGCATGTAAATTGCTGGCTGTATTGCAGCATAATGAAGTATTATGTTTCCCTCGTTGCTGCATTTCATTGTACAGAATCTGGAAAGGGAATTGGCCTGACACAAGCTCCTGCTTTACTCATAACGCTGTGGAAGTGAGGACAGAATCGCATACCTCCTTTTCTTTCCAGGCTGGGGAAAGGGGTGGTTTGGTCCTGGCAGCTCAGACAGTCTGAGAGCCCCTGGGGAAGCTCAGACACAGCATAGGGAGGGAGGGAGGGTCGATGCAGGATGAGCTGGAGACAGAGCACATGGACAAGCAGCGCCAAGGCTCCACAGATGCGTCTCTTCTCTGGCAGACAGCAGGCACTCCAAGCACGGAAGGGGTTAGAAAGCTTGTAAACTAATTCCAGTTAATAAATGATTGATGCTGTCGTTCTTCAGGGTGTATTTTAAGTGGGAAGATTTATCGCGGTTCTGAAAAGGCTGAAGATGTGATGGGAGAGCTTCTGCCTGCTGGAAAAGGAAGCGTTCAAGCCCCGATGTTTCGTGCAGGCTGAATTTGATATTCCTGTGCTTTGGACTATCCCTCGCCCCCCTGGCCATGGCCTCTTCGGTGTGCCGGATGCCTCCTGGGACAAGTGTCCCCACGCTCCTTCGTGTGCGCGCGCAATACGGCACACGAGCTGAAGTCCTACCCATGGCCAGAGCCGTGGCCTCGCCGCAGGATGATGCTTTATGGCCCTGAGAGCCCCAGCTCTCAGCTGCGTTACGGCTGATTATAAGCCCCCTTTTAAAGACATTGCTGGCTGCACCGCTAACAAACACCGTGTTGCCAATGCAAGCTCTGCAGCTGTATTTTCTGTGCTGATCAGGCTGTCAGCATCCCGCTCCTCTGTTCTCTGCCTAGCAGCCTGAGCAAAACGGTTAAAAAGACAAGAAGAATAAAGCCCTCGATTTTAACTTTCCTTTCAACTTGCAGGAAGCTTTGGGGGGGCCTCTGGTGAAAACATCTTCTGCTGTCATCTCTCTGCAGGGTCACCCCAAGAGCCGTCTCCCTGCAAAGCCATTCACCTCCTGTCCCGCTTCCAGCTCTGACTTCTCCTCACCATCAGGCTGTGCTGGGCAAACGGCTCCTGGGTGGGACCAGCCCCCCACCCTTCCCTTCTCCCACATCATCTTTGAGCAAGGGATGCATGAGGATCCTAGGTGCCGCACCCAACCCTTCTGAGAGTCTGAAGGGGTGGAAGAAAATTACCCCAATGTCCTCCAATGAGAAATTTAAGTAGCAATGAGAAATTTAAGTAGCAGCTTGATCCTCTTTCTGTTAAACTTACTGGGAAAACTCCTCCTGAGTCCAACAGCAGATAGATAAAATGTATTATTGTTACCGTTACATATAAACACCAGCCAATTTGGTAAAATTCATCTGCGTTGAGTCCTGTCCCTGGGTAGGAAATGAATCAGGTTAGCGGCTACAGCCCTGGGCTTCCAGCAAGCCCCACTTCGATAATATAAACAGAAAATTGGAAAGGAAATGTCATCTCAGTGAGTTCATTCCTGAATCACACGTTTGATGAAATACTCTTTATAAACCCTTAAACTGCCTGAAGCCATTCGCCTGAAAACGATGTAACATTCCTCCTAGGAAAAAAGCAATTAGCAATACAATTAGTTTTCTAAGATGCAGCGATAAATAATTGAATTCTTTCTTTCGTGGGGAGGGATGGCGATGACAGTTCTCAGTTCCTTGTATTGACAGCAGAGGAAACAGCCCATGAAACCGGTCATTTGCAGGGAATTTTGATCTATCAGTTGCAAGCAGGGAGAGCAAGAGAAGCATGAAAGATCAGATTCGCTGTCAAACCTCCTTTGCTCCCGCAGTAGCAGCAATACACAGGGGCTGCAGCCCACTCGGGCTGTTGCGCAGGCAGGCGAGATCCATGCCTGCTTCTGTGCGGAAGGGGCCACGCAATGCCACGCGCGTGTGGCCCGATGGGCTCCGTGCCGCACGCTTCCAGAGGTTGTGCACATCTGGATGGGCACCCCAGCACTGCTATGGCTCCCCATAGCTGGCTCCCGGCCCCCCCAGCTCCCCTCTGCTCTCTGCAGCCATGCAAGCACCAGCCGGCATGGGCAGGGGGCACGGCGTGGCCACGATGCCAGCGGGCTGCAGCCTGGCAGCCCAAGCCAAAGCAGGAGCCTGGCAGCAGCGTGCAGCCTCCCCTTTATCCCCGTGGCTCCCCGGCGCCCAGGCCGGAGGGCAGGAGCCTGCCCAATTTGTGCACGGGCATCGTGCCCTCCCAGCAGCTGGGAGGGAGGGGAGGGAGCCGAGGCACTGTGGACACACTCTAAGTGGCCTTTTTCCAAACTGATCAGAGAGAAACAGCCCGGGAGGCTCGGGGCTTCGTCACAGCTACGGGCCCCGGCTCGTGTTGAATTGCAGCATCTCTGCATCTTCTGACTGCAAGGATGTGCTAGCAGCATTGGAAGAGAGCTATCACCAAGTGCGCTGGCTGAGGTTTTTGCAGGGACGGGGAGGTATAGATTTGTCTCTGCCATTGAGAAATGAACTAGTACCAGGAGCACAATTTTAAGTTATGAATTTCTGATCAATAACCTGTTCTCATTGATTCCCCTACTTGCTGTAATGAACCGATTAAGAGAAAGACAGCTGCAAAGCAGAGTGCAACTTGGCCCGCCGCTTTTCACAGGGCTGAAGGGCAGCAGCCGGCTCTCTCGGCGAAGCAAGGCTTGCCAGTCTGGGCAGGTGTTTCAGCGGGCTTGGCAGGGGCTCCTGGACCACGCTTGGGTGATGGCCTCTGACTTAGAAGATTTCCTACACGAGCATCAGGGGGATTTTTGCACCTCTCTCCTACCGAGCACACATTTCTTCTTGGCAAGAAACTTCTGTCCCACGGCCAAGCAGAAGCCAGCCCTTTCAGACCTCACAAAGAAATGCAAACTGATGGGGAAAAGAGCCAATGTTTTCAACATCTATTAAGATGTAGCTTTTGCACTGTCTGCTCTCTCATCTGTCTTTTTATTCATTTGCTTTTCCTTAGCTTCCATCCTGCCCTACCCATTCCAAAACAGGAGAGTGAAAAATACATATTTTGCCCCCTGAACTACTTCCATCTGAAATTAGAGCTCGCGTTGGCTGACCCTGCTGTGGCTGAACCTCAGCATTTTCTGTATCGAGTCCTTCCTGTAAAATTTATTAGATGGTGCAGCATTACCCTCATAAAAATGCGATAAATGGCCCCGGTTGCATTATACGCCATAATGACTCTAACCTAGTGGCATTCTTAGAAAGCCCTCTTTAGAAACAAAGGGGGAGAAAAAAAACCTACCAGAAATCTTTCGGGT
Source organism: Harpia harpyja (assembly GCF_026419915.1). NCBI lineage: Eukaryota > Metazoa > Chordata > Aves > Accipitriformes > Accipitridae > Harpia > Harpia harpyja. The sequence continues at coordinate 46,810,154 of NC_068943.1, read as the reverse complement.
AATTAGATTGCTGGAGTGCGGGAATCTTTAAAATCCTTTTAAATCAAAGGAAACCAAGAGTTTAAATCAGAGGTTAACAGCGTTTGGTACAGTGGCAAAACTCTGCAGCCTCACGATCTTGCAACATCTCCTTCATGCCCTGTGTGTGCTAGCAATTGTCAGAAGATGATTTTCCTGCTTTTCCCTGGATTTCCCCGTTTGTTCCAGAAGGCCTCCGAGAAGGTCTCCTTTCCTTATGCCATCTCCGTCCAGGGAGGGGGCTGCATCTTGCACCATGTTGATGAGATGGAGGGACGCTCTGCAGCGGGTGGGCTGGGGAATGGTGCACAGTGAACTAATATTTTTGGTAGGAAATGAACAATTTATACCTGCAAAGTGCACCATGAGTTTTCGTGCGTGGGGCATTAGGCTGGGCATGTCGGTGGGTGTGTTTGTCAGGGGGTTCTGCCCAGCGGTGGTATACAGCAGGCGGGATGCATGTTCAAGGTGATGTGTGCGCAGTTATGAAATACTTGCTGGATCGGATTTATTTGCCTCGTTTCTCTTTGCTGAGCTGGAGTTTGCCCACTGCCTTCTGAAAGTTGGCTACAAGAAAAGACAGTATATTTCCTCATGCCTGTAGTACGTATGCTATAAAATGTTTGTCACACTGATTTAAAAAGACATGTTGCATTACTTACAAAATATTTAGCCCTATATGAAAGGAGTCAAATTTTACTGCATTGGAAATCAAGGGCGTAGAGCAATATATTCTGCTGGATACGGAGTGACTTCCAATTACTTGTCTTTCCATAAATAACAGCTGCACCAACACACATGAACCCGACCAGGGACAACCTGCAGCTCTGCCCCAGCCCCTGCTCCAGCCCTGTGCTGCGCAGGAGCTGGGACGGCCCTCTGGGACCTCGCCAGCCCCACAGCAGCTCCAGAGCAGGGGGTGGGATGCTGCGCCCCGTGCCGCTCACCCCGGGAAGCCCGGCTGGGTTTGCCAAGGGCAGGAAAGCTGGGGCAGCCAGAGCATCCCCAGGGTGCCCTCAGAGACGTGCTCCTTGGGAGCAGCCTCTGAACTGGAGAGGGAAAAGCAGCTTTTATGCCAGCTCTGAGTTTTTTCCAGAAGTCTCGGCACAGACTCTGGCCTGTTTGCCTGTGCTATGAGCATCCTTAATATCATTATAGACCTGCCCTGGCAGGCACGGAGGCTGGAGAGCACAGCGATGAGGCATGCGACCAGGCTGCGAGCTGGAGCGGAGCCGGTGGGCAGCAGCCAGCACTGCAGACGGTGCAGCGCAAGCAGCGGGCTTGTAGATGCTGCAAGCGGATCTGCAGGCCGGCAGGAAATGCTAAATGATTTTTGGTTCCCCAGCTGTAAGAAGTGGGAAAGGGGAAGTCCTCCTTGATCGCGGGGGAATTAATTACTCCCACAACGACCAGGAGAACCTTTCCAAAACTTCTGAGCTGAAGCGTCTACTCCTCCAGCTCCGGTCCGCAGTCCAGCTGGGAACCCGTCCTTCGGTCCATTGTCCACCCGTGGCCACGGGGGGCTGGGTGGGGACCGCCCCCACCCCACTCCGGTCCCCAATGATTTACCGCTCGCTGTCTGGCGACAGCCCCAGTAATGCAATAATGTTTAGGAGCACGTCGCAGGCTCACAATAAAGGGCTTTCAGCTGTGCTAAACACTTTGCTGCTGCTCTGGTGTTTACCTGACCTGGCAGCCATTTATTGCTCTCGCAACTGCTCGCTTCTAAACATTATGGCTTAATTACATTTTAGGAAAGCAGCACTTCAGAAATATGGAGCTTGCTGTTTCAGTCAGGATGTGCGTTCACTTGGCCCTCATTTCTTTACTGGCTAAAGCAATTTTACCTCTACTCGACTTCACGGAGTTAAGTTATAAAGCGGAGATGTACAGCCACCGCGGAGGACGAGTAAAGCGTGGCTGCGATAAGGGAGAGGAGAAGGACCTTGCACTGGAGGCTGCCACAGAGCATCCGCAGACCTGGTGCTCCTGGTCCTGCCAGGCTGGGGGGACACACCTGCACCAAGCTTCTGCCAGTTCTCAGCCCTTTTACTGCACGTGCCCTAGAGGAGGGGAGCGCAGGCAGGGACAGAGACTGGTGACAAAGGGGATGACCGCTTTGTTCAGTCCCTGCTTGTTCACTTAAGTACGGCGTGGTCTTGGATAAAGCCAGGCCCTGCAAGCCAATGACCGCATGAGAGCGGCCAGCCCCAAATATAGTGCAGTAACTGGATTTCTCCCTGCGTTCCCCAGGGCAGGGCTCCCGTCCTGTAATTTACTCGGATGGTATGTGGAAATGAAAACAAAGAGAGCATGAAAACAACAGCTCGCTGCTCTGCAAGGCCAGTAATCGAAAACTCCTGACACTAAACAGAAATGAAAATGTTAATGGCAAACACCCAAAGCAAATGTATTCCATATGCAAAGGATCGCCATAGGCTGACAAATACAAATGTTGCCTTAGCTACAGAGGGAGGAAATGCAGAAATGCTGCAGCAAAGAAGAAAGCAGATATACTCCCTGCCGAGCACGGTGCAGATCCCCGGCACCCCTGGCTCCCTTTGCTCTCCCGCTCTCCCCGACCAGGAGTGGCACACAATGATTCCTGTGGCACCGTGCCGTATGTGCAGCTGCTATTCCTGTTTCCTACCTAGGTTCCCCAACATTTGGGAAGAGGCTGGCGCAAGGCGAGAGAGCCCAGACCCCTCAGCCACCTCCCGCACCGGGGGGACGAACGTTTCCCCTCCGACCAGCGCCTTCCACCACAGGAGGGGGGAAAAACCAGCTGAGAGCAATATCCATTAGAGCAGGCATTTGCCATCGCCGTGAATTACTGCGCTGTTTGGAGGAGGCATGCCATAAATTTATCCTGTAAAAGTTCTCAAGTCAGAATAGGAGGTAGAGGCTAACGACTTAAAAATAATACACAGAAATACGGCAAGAATACAGAACATCTTGTCGGCAAGCCCAAGGGAAATTAGCCTAATGCTCGGCAAATGTTGGACAGCAAGGGGATTACTCTTTCCCCAGCCCCGGCTGCTGCCGCCGGGAGAGTTTATAGCACTTTGTCTTTTATGGCTGGAGCTCTTTATGGCTCTGGGGGTTTTGATAGCGGTAGCGGTTCCTCCTTGCATGTGTCTTTGTTGTCACGGACAAGGAGAGCTGGTGATTAGGGTACTAACCTGGGACTCGAGAAACCTGGACTCTGTTCAAACCTCTGCTCCTGGGCAGCTTTGCTATAAAACCATGGCCGTATCGTCTGGCCAAGCCCCAGCTCATGGGGGCCAACCATGCTTGCAGCCACCAAACCCAACCTTTGTCCTGAGATGCAGGTGATGCTTTTTGAAACTCCTGAAGGTTTTCCTTTTTTCCCATTTTTTTCCCCAGACTTGCTGCATGCCTCCAAAAGCGGGCAATTTTCACACTTCTCGGGTTTCACCGCAAGCATTCCTTCCAGCTCCATCTGTGAGCCTTAATTAGCGAATTTACTGACAGAAACTTTATTAACGCAGCATTTAGCTCTGCTGGCAGCGTCTTGCGCCCTTCAGAGCATCCTGTTCAGCAAAACGCTGGCTCCCGGGGCAGCTGAGCTCCTGCGAAGGCAGCGGCGGTGCTCGCTGCAGCTGGCCTTGGGGTATTTTCCTGCTCAAGGCCCAGGAGCACCCACCCCTGCCCTGTTTTGGGGTGGGGGGTGGGGGGTGGCAGACGGTCAGGTGAGGACAGCACAGACCTGGGATGGGGACCGTGTCCCGCCCGGGGCGAGCCAGGAGGAGCAGATGGCAAGTCCTGCTCCCCTCCTTCCCCCGGCTGCTCCTGCTCTGTGGGGAACTGAAACGCCGTGGCCATTGCGAGCCATATCCACGGCAGGTCTGTGGTGAGGAGAGAGGAGGCTTTGCCATCGGGAAATGGGGGAGGCGGGTGCTGCGGAGCTGAGGAGCGGGCGCTGCTCCTCTCTTCTTGCTGCCTGTTTCCAGGCGAAGGCAGGGAGGAGGCGGGGATGCACAGCTGCCCAGGGAATACACCGGTGGGGGGGGGGCAAGCAGCGAAACAGAGCCAGGCAACCCGTTGGGACCCCCTCTATCCCCAGCTGGCCAAGGGGAGGGCAAACCATTGCTGCCTGGGATGCTCTGGAGAGCCTGGCGATGGGAGCTACCGCTCAACCCGCCAGCGCTCCTGGGTTCCCGGACACCACAACCTCTCTCACCCTCTCCATTCACTTCCAAACCTGCTGCTGCCTTGGTGGGAGCCAGAAATCGCCTGCGATGAGTGGGCACAGGGGCGAGGCCAAGGTCACCCACCGAAACCCAGCTCTGCGCTGTGACTGCACCCCCACACACGTTCCCGCATGCCAGCCAAAACTGGAGACCAGCTTGTGTGGGACAGGCCTCCCCAAAACAGCACTCACAAAAGGTATAAGCCAGGGCTTCCACCGGATCTTCCTTTTTCATTCTTTTTTTTTTCACCTTCTAGTGTTTTTTTTTTTAAAAGACATTAACCAGAAATAAAAGTTAAATGTGAAGTCGAAACAATAAGGCGTGGAAATAGCAGAAATAACTTAATTAAGTTTTTAAAGATTTCCATGCTTGAATAAATTAGCCTTCCTGCAAATGTCACAACAGTCAGAAAAAATGTGTAATCAATGGAGCACAATGTTCCTTTGCTCTTTATTTAAGTGAAAGCTCTGGTGGTGTGTTTCTCCTGCCGCTTCCCGAGCCTCCCTCTCTTCCTCCACTCTTCCCACCGCCTCTTTCCCCGCATGCTGAGCTGCTCTGGGGGAAAAGCTCCAGAAAGTCAAACATCAGCTTTTCTCAGTACAGGCAACGAGCTGGAGAGGTTTCATTTGCTCTCCTCCCCTGAAGCTGGCGAGGGGAGCGGCACCACAGGGAAAGCGCTATCAACCACTGCCATGTGCCGGTGACACAACCAGGAGGGAGACGACACTCCTGCTTTTTTGTCAATTAGGAAAAAAAAAAGGCAGAGTCAGCAGGAACAAAGGCTGTTTTCTTCTCAGGAAGATGCCAAAGCTTCCCAGTGCCGCTGGGGCCCCTGCCCAGCCTGCTGTCCAGAGAGGATGCTGCTCCCGATGATGGGAATCTACTGGGGATGGTTTGGGGGAGAGCAACCCGAACAGGCAGAGATACATGATACATGATAAAAGTGGAGAAAATTTCAGGTTGCTTATTCTAGAGAAGAAAGATGAGGGGAGATGCGCAAGCAGTCTTCAAACATTTAAGGGAAATCTCTGAAAAGGAAGAGAATAAACAGGTTTTCATGTTCACTATGAGGATGACAAGATAAACATAAACTGCAGCAAGGAGCATTCATGTTCGACATCAGAAATGCACTTCTCATGCCAAGGCGAGGCAAGGCTTTGAGAAGAGCGAGTGCCCGGTGAACGCTGCTAATGGCATGGCTGGCCAAGTCCTGGGACGGGCGGCCTGGGGAGAGCGCGGAAACTCTCTTTTCCGGGGACAGGCTGGACGAGCAGCTGTCGGGAGCAGTTTAGGTGGGATGATGGAGCCCTGGAGCCTGGGACAGATCCGGTGACCTCACAGGATGATTGCCCAACCCTGTCTTTTGCAAGATCGGTTTGAACGCAGCCAGCATGCAGCTGTGGGAGACACGGCAGCTTGGGACACTGGGAACAAGCTGGGAACGGATTAAAAACTTGGTGCAAAACTGACGGTTCTGGAGCCTGCCTTGGTTTTACTATTATTGCTGAGAAGAGATGTAGAGACTTGACAACAATGACATATCAGAAATAGACTCAGGGCGTCGCTATATTTTGCACAGGGCATCATATGGGCATTAAACAATAGACGCTCTCGGTTAGTTCAGCCAGGTCAGATCTGACACCTGAAATGCAGGAGAGCGCAAGGCTCGATGGTTCCTCCTTCCTCTGCTCCCTCGAGCGCTGGAACTGCGGTGGGGGCACCAAGCACCCCAGCACTGCCAGACCCCGGCTTGCCTGCACATTTCCCAGCCCAAATGCACACAGTGCCTGTGTACACAGAGAGCAGCAGGCAGCAGGGCGTGCAGACCCATGACAGCGAGAGCCGAGCTCAAACCCTGAGCGGGTGGCAGGGATGCGCATTTTCAATCTGCTTCCAATCCGCTTGGACAACAATAAGGGCGAGCTGTTGAACTGCTCTCCGCTCCGCCGGGAGTCGAATCCTGGGATGGGAGCACTGCTGTCTGTTAGCTGCAGTGTGACATACACTTTCTAATAAAGTGAGTCAGGCATGTAAGGTATTGGAAATTCTTCTAAGACCGTTCTGATTGTCCTCGAGGAATCAGTGGCCGATACTGGAATCCCACGAGGACGAAAGCAGCTGCCAGATTAAAGTAAAGAGAAAGGATTTTTCTTCTTTGAATCAGCAGCCAATTAAATTTTCAGCACAATAAAAGCGAAGGGCAAACTGTTCGCTTAATGGCTCTAGCCAGCTGATCCCATTACCAGCGATACCGCGCTGGGCTTACAGCACTGGGGCAGCCTCGCTGCCAGGGGTCCAAGGGGGGGACACCGGAGACATCCAGATGGCTGAGGGGCTGCAGAAAGGCCCAGCAAAGCCCAGGGAATCGGGCTGAAAGTCAGACAGAGAGCACGCACACCGGGTTATTGTTGCACATCCCTTCAGACCTAAAGCCTCCTTCAACCGGAGCCTGAACTTACCCCATCTTTGGGTCTTTATCATGGACAGGGTGCTTTAAAATGGTCACTTTGGTGCCGTTTGCAAAGGGCTTGCGCTTGCTCTTGCATTGTGGCGTGTGACCCTGGTAAAGCAGGGGAAAATCTGCCATGGGCAAACGGCTGGAAAAAGCCAATTCTGTTCCAAGATATCTCAGCCTCTGCCTAATTTTGAGCAGCTGCAGACGAGGAGCAAGGATGGACTAGCTGGGTTTTACTCATAGTTGCCTGACTAATGAGAGGTGGTTGTCAACCTTGGGGGGGATGGCTTTACAGAGATGTTGCTTTTTTTTTTTTTGCCAAAGCCCCAAATAGTGTTTGATTTGACTGGAAATACGAATGAGCTCACACTGGGTTGTAGGAATCTTTGTTTAACTCAAAAGAAGCAACCCTTGTTGGACTCGTTCCCATTTTTGATTGAGAAACCTATTTCAGGTTTAAAGACCCATCCCGTGTCCAGCTGATCATGCCGCTGGTGCCCAGCCTTGTGCGCTCTGGCAGCAGAGCCAGGGTGCAGGCGATGCTGGTGCTGCAGGCAGCACCCCATGGGCAGTGATGGGCAGGAGGGGAGGAAGAAACGCCAGCTTGGTGGGCAGCTGGGAATAGAGGATGAGGGCTGCGGCGCTCCCCCCAGCACGCTGCCTGCGGAGCCCAAAGGCTCCATCTGGATATAAACGAGCAGCCACCCTCAATGCAGCGTGTGGTAGGCAAGGCAAAAAGTCCTGTGGACTAAAGAGGTTTTAATTTATGGCTCTTGATTCTTTGCTGAGCTTAAAGCTTTGCAACGACAGAACATTTCTTTCCAACCCTGCCCTTCGCCCTCTTCAAGGCTACTGAAATATATATGACAGAAAGAGAGAAGATAGATCTCCCAAGTCCTCACAGATTGTTTACCAGAAAGACAAAAGCCTGGAAAGTTACGTGTGTTAATTGAAGATAAATCTTCCCTCCCCTTGCAAAATTTGGGACGATTGTTACTAATGACCTCTTTGGATCTGTGCCCAGGACGTAGAGATATCATCTCCCGGTGCCAGTAATGAGGTTGCAACTGATCCTGAACAAATGGCAAAGTTATTTAATAATTATTTCGGAAGGTCTGCTCATGACCTTTCAGCTCATCAGGATAAGTAGTGCCAATTTATCACCAGTGCCATGTGAAGGGGCTTGATTATTTGAGATGTTTTTCTTGGCAAGAACTTGTTTTACCCCCTGTTTTCTGGGCCTTTCAAGGGATCCACCCTCTGTGAACACAAATACGACTACTGCCCCACTGCACATGGCGATGGATTTTCACCTGGGGACAGGGCTATCGCAGAAAGGGCATCAAGCACAAAGTTCCACCGGAGACGGCACAGGTAAGAGAGAGGTGGGTTTATTTCAGCACGCATTAGCTGAGCTGCTGGGATCCCACTGGAGCATGAGCCAGCTGTACCTGTGTTCCGAGAGCCTCTTCGGTTCCTTGCAGAGCTCGAAACGTCAATTTTTATCATGATGAAGAGCGTGCACAATACCCACAAAAGCCGACAGGGGACTTGGCTCCGGCTGACAAGCAGCGTCTCTCCGGGTCAGAACACAGGTCCCTTTAGCCCAGCATCCCAATGCCTGCTCTGCCCGGGAATTGCTTCCCGAGGGGTGAGGACGGGACCACTGTGGGTGGGAGGTTTGATGGCGAGCGGGAGGTGCCCAGTGCCCGCTCCCGCCAGACCTCGGGCCAGCCGCTGCCAAGCCTCTGGCTTCTCCCTTCAGGGGAAAGCCGCCCAAAGCCTCTTACAAAACTGCCTTTAAGCGCCCCTCGGCTGTCCTGTTTATATAAGCGTTCGCAGGCAGCCTTGCCTTTCATTTCCTTAATCTTAAATTGCATCAAAAAGGCAGAGATTAGAGGTAAAACCTCAATAAAAGACGGAACAAAAGCCTCTGCCCACATTGGATTCTCATACCTAGCTTTGCCATGTTTTTTTTCTCCTCTTGTCTGACAGGCTGAGTAGCTGAACCTTAAAAAACTGAAAAAACCCCCTAAGATTAAAACACTATTTAGAAAAGGCCGTGCCAGTTTGAAATCACCTGTGGTTCATACATTAAACATCAAATGTACATTAACTCTGAATTATGGTCACGAAAAGCAAATCCTTTAATACCATTTTCTGTGTTCCACGGACTGGAGCTTAGCATTAATAGTCCTGTTTTTTCGCAAGCCAGTCAATGGAGTACGACTTTCCTGCCTGGTATTATTCCTCCGCCTTCAGAGGTGTTCAGACGTTCCTGCCCTGGGAAGCAACATGCATGCAGGAAAGCAGAAAGCAGAAACAAAAGCATTGGCCGGGTGCCTCTTCGCCGCTGCCAGCTCTCCCAAACATTTCCAAGTGGTGGTGGCAGCTGTCGGTGCTTTGCTGGCTGGTGAAGTGGATTTCCAAACGCCGAGGAGGTGATGCTCCTCAGTCCTCAGGAGTGAGCAAAATGATGCCAGAAGGAGAGGAGAGGGGATACTGGCAAAGTCCCGGAGCCTCCGCGTGCGAGACCCGGGAGACGATGCAGGAGCATCGATCCCCAGGGGCTTTCCAGGGTGCACTGCAGAAGCGATGGATGCTCTTCACCCATCCCTAAGAGCGAGCAGAGTGAGGGAATGTCTCCAATTTGATGGGGTGAGGGCTGGGGAGCAATTCAATTTTGACAGCGTATCAGCTTTATATTACGTTTGCAACATATCTCCTCAATAAAGAATTGGGTTTACGCTTAACAGCTTGAGAGAATTGCCTGATAGGCAACACAGCAATAAATAATAAATCCCCCAACTGCACTTCGGTCCTAAAATAACACAACAATTAAAGAAGAGCAGAGCAGCGGGGACAATGAACAGAAATAAATCAAAGCGTCGATACGGGTTGCTCAGCCAGACATCCTCTTGGGTGGCAGAGTTTTCCAGAAAGAAAATGGTGGCTTAAAACGGTACCCAGAAAGGAGAGAGACCGACCCCCTGTGCCGAGTGGATGGAATTATCATCTCAGGGCAGCGAGGAGCCGGTTCCTGCCTTTATTTCCAACCGCTACTGAAAGTTGTCAGAACTTGTCCTGCTTTTCTCCTCTTCTTCTTCCTATTATTATTAATGTGTAAATAAAGCTCCCCAGGAGTGTTACCAGCGCATGGAGTCTAATCCTGGGAGATTAATTTATGAGCATGGAATAGGGTGAACCGAACCGGTGGCTTCTGCAAATCGCTGCCAGTTACAGGCAAGCGCGCCCGCTGCCGCAGAACAGGCAGGGCTGCTCGGAGGCGGAGGGGACGGGGACCCACAGCCTGGGGAGATAACCAGACAACTGTCTTCCCAGAGGATCCCCAAGCGCTTTGCAAGCCAGGCTCCAGCTCCCTGGTTATCCCCAGAAAGGCGCAGCCAGCACCAGGCTCCTGGGGCTCTTTGAGCAGCGGGGCTCAGACCGCGCAGGGAGAAGGGGGTAGGCGAGACCTGCCAATTATTTTTCTCTAGCACAAGCGACCAGCAAGAGGGAATATGGCCCCTTTGTTTCAGCTCTAGTGAAAACAAGCAACAAAAAGACCTAGCTCAGTGCAGGGGTACAGCACGGACGCTTCCCCCAGCAGCAAGGCTCCCAAGCTCTCCTCCTCCTCTACTAAATCTCAGCTCCTGCAGCGGGACTTTAACCTGATTTCTTTTTTATCTTCTGAACATTTACTTTCTCGTGTATAAATATTGAGTTGTGTGGAGGCTGTGGCAAAGGCGCAATGACAGCGGCGGCACCCTGACAGGGTTATTTTTAAATACAAGTTTTAAGAATTACAGGGCTCCCAAGTTCTTTTATTTCTCAAAGTCTAATTCGTTTTTTCATTTGTAAGAGACATAACAAAAATGTTGCCTCCAAGTTCACTGATTATTTCCCCGTCTCTGCCTGTGGTTAGGCGAAGGGAAGGAATTATTGCTTATAAATGGGAGAAATCTTCATGCAATGCATTAAGCAAGTGGCCCCTCAGCTACACGAGTTCATGGTGAAGTATTACCTTAATAATGCACTTTGGGAGGCCAGCGTGGAAATCCTAGCAGCTGCTTTTGGTGTGACCACTAGAACAACGGTCGCAGCCTCAGTCATTAATGCTGCATCGGAGCAACAGCTTCGCCATTTGCAAGAGCTGCTGCAGTCTGCCCTTACCGTATGGCATTCCTTCCCTTTTGGAGGGAACAAGTACCCTTGGGGTTGTAGCAAGGGGGGCATGCAGGAGACGAAGGATTCCTGAAGAAGGACAGCACCCCATGTTTCCCCCTAATGAACGCCGCTATTTATTACCGCCCGCCTGCACTCCTCTGAGCGATGGGCTGAGAATTTCATCTCCGGCCTGTTGCTTTCTAGGATACCCAATGCTTTGTAATTGCTGTTCATAAAGGCAGTAGACAACACTGCCAAGGAAAAGAACTCCTAGCTGTAAATCTTAATACTAAAAATCAGCAGACCTTTGCTTTTCTACTTGGACATGATGCCCTAGAGAAAGCTGCGTGCTACTGGAGCCTCACCCGGCCTTGCAGGAGGAGAAGGAGCTGGTCAATCCTTCCTGTGAATTCCCACCTCCGAAGCATTCCCGCTCAGATGTCCAAAACCAGAGGTTCCCAAACTTGGTATTTGCTTTTCAAATGACAGGCTGGAACCTTTCGCTGCCATCTTGTGAGTTTGCATCTCTCCTAAGGCAGTCATGACCCAACACGTTAAACGCAAGATGCCTGTTTCCCAGCCTCTATGAAATAGAGGGCAGTTCTCCACAAAAACAGCTACTCGCACATTATCAGCAGTGTGTGTGTGTATTTTTTTTTAAACCGAACTACGTGGTTATTGGGTTTTGGAAAAAAAATACCCTAAGCTTTTTTAAGCAAAGTTTTCTTTCCAGACAGAAATTTTTCTTAGCCTCGGAAGTTTCTGGGGGCAGAAGGACGTATTTCCTGACTGATACAGCGAGCTCCGTCAGTGGCTAAAGGGCTCCTCACGTAGGGGAGCATCAAATCCCCCCTGGCAGCAGCACCCAGGAGCACTGCTCTCCCCGGCTCTGGGCGCCGGGGAATTCAGCCCACACTTTACATGTGAAACACCCTCGTACAAAAGTTGTCATTTCGCACAGCTCAGTCATTTGAAAGAGAGTTGGGGTTTTTTTTCCTTTTTTTTTACCCAACTGCATGCAGTTCCCTTCTCCTCAACACCCTTTTCAATCAGGAAAACTCTGCCGCTGTAGCAAGTTGGGCAAGACAGAGCTGTCAAACCCACATTGACAAAAGGGAAAGCAAACGTCCCTGCTCAAACAAGTCCTCCTGCCTGTAGTCGCAGCTCACCCGGCATGCAAGATACCTCTTTTGATAATATTTAATATGGCTTCGACATAGTGATGTCCTGTTATTTGCAATGACACTGGATCACTTCTGGAAAAAACCAAAACACAACCCCACATGCAGTGCCTGTTGCTTGGGGCTGGAAGGAGTCACGGCTCCCGACAATGGCCACCATCCTTCCCTGGCTGAGCTCCGCACGGACCTCCCCACAAGATTGCTGGGGGATGAGACTCTAATGGGAAGAACAGTCAGTAATTCAAGGGTTATTGACTGAAACCAGCTCTATTCTTTTTTAATTTATATTTTATCCAATTTTTTTTCCTACCTGTTTTATTTTTTTTTCCCCTTCATCTGAGGACTCCAGGGCTTCCTCTCCTGATGAAAGCCCCTGCTCACCAGGGCTGGCTCATATTCAACTTATTATTTTCTCCCATGCTTTAAATTGTCCGGGCAATTCATAGGGCGCTTAACAAAGCAGAGGACCGGTGGTGCCCCGGTGAGGTCACAATTCAGCCGGTCACCGGCTGTCCCCAGCCCCGCAGGCAGCACCGCTCCGTGGCTGGCAGGCAGCCGGCTGTTGGTCCCTGCCAGGGCTTGGGGGCTGGCAGGGTGTCCCTGGCACGGCATCCTCGGCATGGCCTGGGGAAGGCAAGAGCCGGGCATTGCCTGGCAGCATCTCTGCACCGGCTTCATCCCATTCCCTCCGCTCTCGCTACAATTCAGTTATCTCCTCCCCATCCATTTCACCTTGAAGGCAGCGCACAAGCTTTCCGTCACAAGCAGTTTAGGGCTGTGATGGCCACAACAGGACAATTTTAACCTTCGTTCTGCAAATCGCTCCTCGTACGTTACATTTCATAAGATCTAAATGACCCGTGGTTCTTCCCTTTATATTTTCCTGTCTCCCAGACATGGCGCTCGCTTTTTTAACCCACCGTTTGGAGTACACTTGTGTTTCCTTGCCAGGCAGGGGACGGGGTTCCTCTCTAGCTCAGCATTTCTGAATTTTTCGTTTGTCACACCGCTCTGTTCCTAATGAGCTGTTAATGATATAACCGTTACCTATGCAAATTGAGAGAGCAGATTTGGAGGGTATTTTTTACCTGGAGAGAGAGGCTGCTCCCTTAGCATTGGAGATAATAAATCATGCTAGTGTTTTTATTAAACTGCAACTCTTACGGGACCTGGTTCTCTGCAAATCTCCACTGTGAGCTGCAGTGGTACAATCAACATCTTCCACAAAACGGCAGTGGACAGTTGGGCAGGGAAGAGCCAGATCTATCTCTGTTTTAATTAGACAAACAAATAAAATGTGATGTCTAAACACCCTCGGCAGCCACAGCCAGCCTGCTCGGATGCGGCTGGCCTCTGCTCTGCCGGCAGTTAAATCCCCCCACCTTTGCGAAGGACCGCTTCGCACCGCGGGATGCTCGGACGGGCATCGGCGCGGGGATGGATGCCGTGGACCATCCTCTCGCCTTCACCCCTGACGCTGGCAGGGCTGCGTTCGGCACGGTGCAGCATCGCGAGCTCGAGGCTTCCTGCTCTTGGCCAGCCTGGCCTGCTCCCGAGTGAGCCCCCACCAGCTCCAAAGCACAGGCTAAAGCAGCTCCAAAACCACACAGAAAAGAACCTTTTCTGCCCCTTGCAGCTTTCACTTTTGCTTTGGAGACCCACGCTACTCCGGACAGCTGGGGTACCCTCGCCGCACCAGTTGGCACCGGGGCAGCCACGGTCAGGGACAGGGCTGCCTCCTCCCACGGCAGCTTCTGGCTGTATACTGTCCTCACGGCCCTTTCTCCAGTTACTAATATTGCCTCTGATGCCGATATTACGGTAATGTCCTTGCAAGACCGGAGGTCCCCTATGCTCACACAGGCAGGAGCTGCCTGCATCGTCTCTGAATCGAGCCTGCAGCTCTGGCTCAGGACAGCTCCACTTTCGCCCGTGGTACAAATAGCACACGCACGCGCTGCCCAGGAAACATCGGGTTTTCTCCTCATCCCCCCCAAACCTCGCAGCCCTGTCTTGGGGTGTCTCCGGGTCATACCAGCTGATGCCCAGGCACCCCGCCGAGCAGTTACGGGAAGATTAAATCTCAACTTGCACGTATCTTCAAGCCTGGCTAGGTTGTAGGAGTTTCTCTCTAAAGCACTTATCCTTCCTTTTCTTTGCATGGGCTTTAATTAAATATCTCTTTGTTTGAAGGCAGCTGCTGGTGGCTATGAGCTCTCCTGCGCTTTATCCGCGACGGCAAGGAGATAACTGTCCAGAATCTCGCCTGACCTTTCCTCAGCTCACAAGAAGTGGCATTCGGTGGCTTCGTTCTTCTGTTCTTTCGTATTATGTTCTTCTTTTTCTACTCTCTGCCACATGCTAAGGTTTCTGATAGTGACTGACGAGTTGCTGTCAGAAATATTAAGAAAAGCACCTCAAATATCCTTGGCAGTTTAACAGCCTTGAAAGCAGAAGGGCTTGTCTCTCGCTGGCCATCGTAAGCAGTTGCCAAGAGCATGGAAGGTCAGACTTTAATGAACTGGTGAGAATTAAACAGAAGAAATGAAACTGAAAGGTGCCCCAGTGGCTTGAACTGAGTTTAAAGCAACTGACCTTTGGAAAGAATGAAACAATTCCCTTCCTTAAATGTTCAGGGCTTGTTTTTTATTTCCTCCTTTGCAGCCTGATGCTTCTTGGATGAATGGATGTGCCGGCCGGACCAGCAGCGCCTCAGGAGCTGGCTTCAGGTGCTGGATGCAGACAGACACGAGAAGGACAAGGTGACCCTTTTCCTGCTCCCCAGGTCCTAGGGCAGCTGAGCCAACACGTCGCTCCAGCTGCCGAGCCAGCAAGGCGACGGCGAGATGCCGTTACAGCTCCTCCGCAGGACCCAGGCTGGCCAGAGGAAGGTGCCCACCACGTCCCAGAGCCTGAATCCCTCACCCGTTTCTTCCCGAGAGCTCACATGCACGTGCAAAGCCTGTACCCAGCACAGGTCCGGGGCGTCTGCTCCAGGTTGACTTCAGCAGCGGGGCTGGGAGGAGAGGGCCGGTGCCGTGCCAGGCGGGCAGGGGCAATGCCTTCCACATTAGGGTTTAAAACAGGATTTCCAGAGATTTTCTGAAGTTGTGGCTGGGCAGAAGGGGCTGGCACAGGGACAGCCGCGCTCTTGCGCACAAAGGCATCCCGAGCCGTTAGATTCCTCTGTACCTTTCACAGGCCAAACAACCACATAAATGAATAGGTAAAAATAATAGGGTTAGTTTCTTCCAGGGTAATTGTTTCAGGCACTTATTTATTAATGAGGAGAAACAACACGTCAACAGACAGCGGGTCTAGCTGTAGCACTAACGTTAGCGAAGGCACAGGTTAGAAGTGAGCCGGGGCTGCTGTCAGTCCGCATTTGCTTAACTCTGTGATCACCTATTAATTACCGCCATTTGGATGTGCTCATCTGCTGGGCGAGTGGTGTGGTCAGCGCCAGGTCCTTCTTCCACGCCGAGCCGGTGCGTCATCACAGCAGGCGTGAGGGGGATTGGGAAGGGGCTCTGGCACTTGCAAGGGTATAACCGTGGCACCACGGCGAGAGAAGGAACATCTCCCCAGCACTTTATAGCCTGAGCTCTGGGCTGTAGGGTAGAAACCCCACAGCAATCCAACAACGTGGTACAAAGATGGAGCGAGAGCTGCATTGCATCCCATTTACGGGTACCGTGTGTGAGACCGAGATTTGTCTCTTTGCGGCTCAAGGGCCAGCTTTTTACAGCTCCCCTCGTTACTGGGGGCCTTGAGCAATCGCGTGCATCTAGACAAACCAGCCCCGATGCCAGCTCCTGGACTCGCGCCTGCTGTATCGGGAACAGCCAAGCGCTGGCTCTCATCCCCAAGCCCCGGCCGCGCCAGGAAGCGCTGAGGCTCCCGGCTCAGGTGAGGGGAGGACAGCAGATCTGGCTCTGCCGTGCGTGCTGATGGCTTCTCCACTTTCCGCCGGCATTCAGGGACGATAAGGACAGGGAAGCAAAGTTGGTAAAATACAAACTTTCATTGAAAATATTCCTCAGCATGACGCGTATCAGCAGCAGCACAGTGAATAAATCCATTTTAATGGAATTATCCATTTCAGTTCCCAACTTAATTGAGCTTTGCCCTGTAACTTAGCACAAGGGTGCCTCTCTTAATTAACCCCATGCAGGCTGCAGAGTGTTTTACCACCGCTTACACACATATCCAAAGGTTAGTCTGAGAGCCGATACCTACGCGATGTGATTTATCAGGGTTTCAGAGCTCAGCTGTCACTGGGAGAAACGTCCCCGTTTGTGTTCAGCAGCGCTGGATATGAAATCGTGCAGTTGCAGAGCATGAGGAGGAGCTGCAGAGTCTGTCGGTGGGGGGTTGTGGGACGGAATTGTCAAGCATTGTTACTGGTGAGGTGTGTTATGAGCAGAGCCCTTGACAGCTGGAGCCTCACCCGGCAGAGGTGCGCTCCGGCTCCAACCGCCTCTGCTCCCCTCACACTAAAGGTAACATGTCAGGCTAAAAATCAGTGCTGCTCTTGGAAGCTCTCACCCTGCCTCGAGAGCTGGGAAGACCACACACGTGCTGGTCCTCGGGTGGAAAAGTTGCTCGAGCTGACAAGTTTCCTCCTCAAAGACAGTATCTCATGCTCCCGGGGCCCAGCTAAGCCCTAGGAAGCCTGTCCAGCTACTTCATAAGTCATTGAAGATGTGTAGTTTAATTAACTAACCCAAAATTCCTCCTTTCTCTTTCCCATTTCTGCTATTAATATTTTTCTCTATCTGATAATGCAGCATAGCTAATTCTTTCTGGCTTTATAATGAACGATGCCGGGATGAAAAAAGGTTAGCAGTGCTTCAGGCAGGTTTTAATTATCCAGCTGAGCAGGTAAAAGCACTTTATTCCCTGCTTTCTCCCCCTGCACACACCACCTTTGCTTGGCAATTAACTGGGGGGGGCTCCTTCTGCACCTTTTTGCTTTCCAGCAGAGGAAGCGTGGTGCTCACAGCCACCCGCCGTTCCTTGCTGCCACCGAGCAGGGGGACGGGCGCAGCCTGCGCCGCTGCGGCTCATTGCAGGGGAAGAGGAGGGACAGACTGCCCTTTTCCATAGCGCAGGCAAGAAGTCGGGATACAAAGGAAACTTCCCCCTCCCACAACAAGCGACAGCATGGCGGAGGACCTCTGGCCGTGGGAAAGCACGTGCTTGTGCCGCCAAGGCCAGTGCACGCAGGGCCTGGTGCAGCCAATAAATCGAATATTTACAAGGCTGCACATGCATAACAGCACATCCGTAAATCAGAATCGACTCGGAGCAAAACTTTTTTTGGGTGTAAATAAATCACTGTTTTTACAAAATAAATCAGGTGCCTGGAATACTCATCAATCAGCAGAGTGGGTGAATCAGCTCGTCACAAGCAGCCGTGAGAGGAGGGGAGGCACAGGGAAAACACGTATACACCCCGTGCCATTCACAGCCACGTTCCCCTGGGCACAAAGCCACCTCATGGGCCAGAGAGCATGCCTCGCCCTGACAAAGGCTATTTCGGTCCTCTTCACCACCGAGTGGGATTTGTAATCTCCTGCAATGACCCATGAAAGCAACCATATTACACGCTTTCCCGTCGAGCGTTTCTTTATCTTGGCTTCTGCCCAGCTATTTCTTTTCATTAGGAGCATGACCCTGACAGGGCTCTCTGCACCGTACCAGCCGGCGTCACGCAGGTGGGGAAACTGAGGCACGGGCAGCCGCCGAGCCCAGCCCTCCCAGATCTGCAGCCGTGGTGGGTCCAGCCCCCTCCTGCCACCCTTCCCCACCTCCCTCCCAGCTCCCATCCTGCTCCAGGCCGGCCCTCGCCCCAGCCAAGGGGATATACTTGTTTTCCTGCTGTAAGTCCTGAATGGAAATGTCACAAGGACAATCACCATGGTGACATTTCAGCAGCTCCATCTAGAGCTACACAGGAAATGAATTTTAAAAATCCCTATTAAAAAAGGAAGGGCAAAAACAATTTTCTGGTGGAAATTTGTTCCGAGAGGGTTTATAGACTTTTTTTAAAGAAAAATGTCTCCAGAAAAGAAAGTTTGAAGTGTCCTGGTTTTCAGGGTTTCATTTCCAAATGAAAGGAAGGACTTTGAGAGTTGGGTTGTGGGGTTTTTGTGTATTTTTTGGCAGAAATTAAATTTTGTTGAAACACCATTTATCCATTTTTTCTGCGAGAAGCATTTCATGTTTGGCTGCAATATAAGGTCATTGGATACAATGGAAATACTTCCAGCATGGAAGAAAAAACAAGGGTGGTATTTTCATACAACGGAGCCCCAAGACAGCAGGGAAAACATGAATGCACTGTAGCACAAAGACAGGTAATTTGAAGTATTGTATTCAATCTGCTAACATTAGAAAGCATTGATTAGTGCCAAGAGCCTGAAACGATGGGCAGGACTACATTAGTGTAAATGGCATTATTTATTTTGGAGGTTGCATATGCGAGAAAATTTATGATAAACCTTCTTTGCTCTAACTAACTCTTTTTTTCCATAACAATATAAATTGGAAGATATTGGCCAGCTGTAACAGAGCAGCGGCACATACACTTGCAATTGGGTTGCTTCTGTTTTGATATTGCCGATCATTTCTCCTTTACAGGCATATTAAAGCTCTTGCCTGAAGAATCAGCTCTGAGGGACACCCACGTGCCATCGCTGTCGGACAGTGCCAAGTGCTTGGGGACAGCCCAGGAGCTTCTCCAGGGATGGGATGGGCTTTAGGGGAACCTATGCTCGCTGTGCACTCATGGCTTTTACAGGGGGTTTGGGCGAGTTGTTGTTTTCATTAAAAAAAACAGTCAGGATGTCCACATCCCAGCCTGGTTCAGTGCTGCTCTGGAGAATGATCCCAGCCGAGGGTTTATTCTCCAAGCCGGTGCAGAGCTTGGCAAGGCCAAGAGAGAGGCGGGTGATTATTTTAGTCCCTTGTTCCTCCAACTGGCTTGTGCATCACAAAAGAATGCTAATGTTCATGTCTTTATGAAAGCACTTGAGTTCATCAGCTTTGCAAAGAAGAGAAATTAAATCAAGATTTAATTGGGATACGCATGTTTTATTCATGGTACTATCCACAGGAGAAGCCAGACAGCTGAAGGTAAAGAGGAGGAAAAAAAAAAATCTTTTGAAAAGTTGTTTCTCTCTGATTAAATAGAGATAGTTTCCCACTTCAAAAGGAGGGCTCCTTTAATGTATTTTAAATGCTCAAATGTGCTGTTCCAATGCCTCTGTGTGCCGAACTGGCAAGGGCAGCATGGGCCCCTTGCTCCCTTCCTCACCACAGCCTCCGAAGGGGACCTGCTGCCCCCGGAGCGGCACGCACAGCACAGCTGGGCACGCATCCCACCGAGGGCAGCCCGGTAGGCCGTGCACGTGGTTCAGCCAGGGAAAGGCACTTCCTCCGGCAGCAGATTTCATGGCATCCAGGATGACCTGATGATTTCAGCAACCAGGTTGGTTTTTCCTTCCCACTTGCCCGCTGACTCCAGTGCTGGGCGTGATGGCACCGGGTGCTGCCCATCGCCCGCATCCCTCCCACAGTCCTGTCGGTCACTCGAGGCGAGCCCGCGTCAGGCTGGGCTGTGTTGCACAGGCAATTGGAAAGTTTGGTGGCTGACAGGTTCTGGAAGGCACACGAGGAAGAAAAACCCGGCTTGAGTTTTCAGATCCACCTTTGCAAGTTTGGCAGCTGGGAAACGAAGCCTTTTCTGCCTTTTCTGTGGCCACAGCAGGAAGCGGGGAGAATGAATTTCATTTTCACTGCCTCACTGCTGAGAGAAAGCCTTCCTTTATTTTTACTTTGCATATTTTTGTGTGTCTTCATTTTCAGGGCAACGGCAGGTTCCAGTTCCAAAGCAGCCAATGCAAAAGGCCGTGTAGCTCCGATAAGAGTTTTCCAGCCAGCTTTTGAGCCAGCCATGTTTCGCCAGCGGTCTGAAAAGCAGTTTGCAGTGGTGCTCCTCCTGGGGCAAAGCCGCAGCCCCAGCAGTGGAGTGGGAGGGAGGACAAAGTCCAGCGTGGTGGTCCTCCTCCGGCCCCGGTTCTCCAGGAGGAGTGGTAGCAGAGCAGCTGGGCGATGGACACATCTGCTCAGGTTTGCCCCGCACCTTGCCCGGCACAGGGCCCTGGATGAAAGCCCCAAAGTCTTTCACAGTGAGTGAACGTCCCTGGTTTGTCTGTGATGCTTTTTTTGCCTCCAAAGCTTAATGCAGACGCTGCAAGAATGGCTTTATTGTTCTTTTTACGCTCCTTCTAGTTGGAGGACAGGAGAAGGCAAAGACAGCAGCAGGATGGGAAAGGGGTGAGAGGTGACGCCGCGCAGGGAAAGGACTAGAGGGACGAGACTGAGCTGGTGGGGAGGGAGGAGAAGGTAGAAGAGGATGTGCAGTGCATCTGGCTAAGACAGGACCTTGCACAAGCTGAACACCAAGCAGGTGCTCAAACAGAGCCCTGAAACGGATGGTCTCGAGCAAGCACTGAAGCACTTTCCCACACAACACCACTCCTGCCACCATGCTCAGTAGCTCCCAAGTTTGCCGTGTGTCCTGGAGTGGCTGATAACAGCCACCCTCCCAGCTGCTGCCCGCTCTGCTGTGGCTATAGATGGTTTTTCTCCTTACTAAGGCGCATCTGTGCTGGAAACCTTTCCCCCTTCTGCCTTTACTGGTGCCTGGGCATTGAGGCATGGGGTGGAGCGGGATGCTATGAGGGGATGCAGGAGGGAAGGCACCCAGCAGACTGGGGAGGACAAGGGCAGCAGGCAGGGATACCGACAGAGCAGGGAGAGGGAAGCAGGATGCAGGGGCCGTGCAGCTGGGGGATGCAAAAGAGGGGAGAGGCCGAGGGAGGGTGGGAAACATGACACATAAGAGCCACAAAAGGAAGGCTTTAAGGACACAGGGAACTTCTGGTTCACTCTTTAGATTGAAATGTGCATGCGAGGCACTGAAGGATAGTGGTTGTAAGGGAGGAGGGGGATCCGCGCAGTAGCATTTGTGTCACTCCTGGTGGGAATTTTTCTATAAAGGACCGATTGTTCAGCGCCGGTGCCTGACAAAAATACAATTGGAAAAGCAGAGGAGAAAAAAAAAGGGAAGAAAAGAAAATCTTCTCTGTAACTTGTGCCCTTCAGAAGCAGCCCCTGTCGTGTTCAGTGCCTGGCGGAGCTGCCGCTGCCTTGGGAGCCTCAGGTCTTTGTTAAGAAAAGGACACGAACAGAAACACGAGTTTTCCCGAAGGCTCATTATTCAAACTGCTCCAGACCCGGCGTCACAAGTGCCGGTGACTTTGGAAGATGAACAATCTTATCTCCTGGGTGAAAAGGACCATTTGTTGTTTGCTGTCCAGGAGAGAAAGCTCACAATAGGCACAAGAGGAAACTTGGAGAATATCTGAGCAAAACTTTCTGGGCGACGTGCGAAGCGGAGCAAGAAGGGAGTGATGCCACTGACTGGCATAGGGCTTCCCTGGAGAGGCACACCACCGCACCGGGGGTCGGCACACCACCCAAAACCTGCCTGGCCACAAACTAAATGATCAGGAGAAATGCTTACATTCTCACTGACCTTGCTTGGTCTGAAAACAGGCAACATCGTACATTGCAGGATGAGGGGTGCCTCCTGCGCCTGCTTTCTCTCCTGCTGCCCCAACTGCTGTGGGGGAAAGGGCCACTTGCCAGAAGGCTGTGCAGCAGAGATCCATGGGTTAATCTGAAATCGGCTCCTGCATTCATTCCTGCCACATCCCAAACTGTGGGCTCTGCTGGAGTCGCCTCCTAGAGCGAATCAGACCTCCAGAACTCCATTTAGCCTAAATATTTCCAGCTTTGTGCTTTTAATAAAGTCAAAACAAGAGTGCACTGTTAATTCCTTGTTTCATTGAGAATTGTGCACATCTATATGTGCACAGGGAGCTAAAAATACATCGCACATGGAGTGAAACATACAGTTTATTCTAGCAACTACAGAAACAGCTCCTCCAAGGAAATGGCTCCTGCTTCCAAATAACACATCCAGGATCCTCAGGGAAAACCTTGGGGCACGGGGGGAGGTGGGGGTGAGGGGTCTGAAGCACATGGAAGGTAAAAGACAAGATGGTTTTGTAGCTACAAGTGGGCAGATGCGCCCAACGCTTTTGACTTTGCCCTTTGCTCATAGCCAGGTTGCCCAGGCCCTTGCAGCAGGAGAACACAAAGCAGCCCCCTCCCTCCCTTGCTCTGCAGCACCCATCTGGGTCCCAGCCCTGTGGAGACCACTCGGCCATTCCCCCGTGGCTTGAGCCCAAGGGGACCAGCACACCGGGGAGCTCCAGGACCACACTCTGGGGCCACAAATTCCCCTTGTGGGCAAGCTCAGCTCTTTACCTGGGGACCAGAGCTGTAGCCTCTACTGCAAAAGATGCTGCTGATGATTCAACAGCAAGCTGTGCTGGCTTAGCCTATCTTCCAAGGACAAGGAAGGGATAATTTACATGAAAGAAGCTTTTCCATGCACAGGTTACTGCTCACTTCCTTGCCAGGGGAGGATGGGAGTGGGAAGCACACAGGAGAATCATGGACCACGGGGTCCTCCTCCATGGAAGATGGCCAGAGGAGGGAGGGAAAGCCAAAGGGAGGAAAGCTCAAGCTGAGCATCCTCACACACCCTCCGGAGCCAAAGCCCAGGCAGCGCCTGCAGCGTGCATGCTGGCAGCAGCCCTGCCTGGCTGTCCTGGGGCTGCCTGTGGATTTGCAGGCAAGTGTTCGCCTTTGTCGCTTGTTTATTTTGGAGACTGCAGTGCGAACTCCCTGCTCAGCCGGGGCACGGCGAAGATGGGCTTTGCGGTAGCTGGAGCAGTGCGATCCAGGTCCCAGGAAAGAAGGCGTAAGGTGAGACTCGTCACAGGCACAGATCTAATCAAGAGAGGCTTCGCACTCCCTCTGCCCCCTCCTGAATGGCATCTCTTAATGATAAAAGTCCCTGTAGTTTATAATTACCAGTTTGACAAGTTCATGAGTTCTCTGTTAATTGTTATAATTAGCTCTTGCTCGGCAAGAATGCAGGAGTTTAACAACAATATTAACAATGGGAGAACTATTATCGAGAATTAACTACAATGAGCAGACCAGGAAGGGTTCCTCCTGCCTGCCAGCGCGACCCATTAATGGAAAGCCCTGCTCCTCCGTCCTCCCTCTTGCTTAACTCAGTCCTGGCTCAAAACTTGCTTGCAGAGTTAAAAAGAGCGGTTCTGTCCACAGGACAGCTTTGGCAGTACTGGTACGGGGAGGGAAATACAAACTCGCCCTGGGCTGCCCAAAATAGGGTCGAGATGGGACCGTCAGAGGAAATCACCAGGTAAGGCTGCCAGGGGCCACAGAAAGACACACGGTGGCTGCGGAAAGACAGACAGACAGGGGTCCATGGCATGGCCTCTCACTCAGAGCAGCATCCCTGTGGGGGTAACGCCAGAATCGGGCCCCATGAATTTCTTTTAATGCCTGCTGTATTTCACATGCTCCACAGTGGCCACATCGAGGAAGTCATAAGAACTGGTGATTAAATTCCTGCAAAAACCTTTCCTCCCGGGAGTACACAGCATGAGACGCTAGCCTAAGCAAATATTAGAAAAATATCAGTTTTCGGCACCCCTAATTTGCTGAAGATGAACGGATTGACTTCTCAAACACAGCGAGATCCTGAACAGATCAACACAGCGTGGCTTTCTTCCTAATTTCCAAGTTCAAATGTATACAAAATGTTTATCTGAAGCGCAGAAGAGCTTAGAGAAGCAAGCTGTGCAAATAATTAGTTATCTTAAGCGCCTTCACACCTGAAACAGAAGGCTGAAGGTTTTTTTGCTTTGCTGTTTATTTTTTTAATTTATTTAATCACACCTTTGCAGAGCGGAAGCAACGACCGAGAAACTTCAGGGATCAGTATTACCATCAGAAAATGCCTTTTGACGCCCACGTAAACCTGTGTGCGACCAAGGACCCTTCTTGCAGAGGAGGCACACACAGTCCCAGCCTGGGAAACACCAATGGCCCTGAGGGCAGGAGCAGCCCCAGAGCTGTGCCCAGGCTCAGCCACCACTGCAAACCCCACAGGGCCCTGACAAAGCCTCTGTTAAACGAGGAAAGGACTGTGGCCCAGACCCGGCAAAATTCCTGCACAAGAAAACACGCCCAGGCTGGCAGCGGGGCTGCTTGCCTCCCCCCAGTCCTGCCTGGAGGCAGGGAAGCTCCGGGTTTCTTTCCTTTGCTGGAAAACTTCATTTGCTTTTCAGACAAGAAGAGTTTCTACATGCTTAGGCTGCTTGGGAGAAACACTCCATTTCAAATACATACACGCTTTTTAAATTTTTTTTTTTTAAACTGTAAACAGGTTTTGAAGAAAAGATCAAAATCTCAGTGAAATATTTTGAAGCTGTTGGGATGAAGCGCTTCGCTGTACATGATATGAATTTCCTTGGAGTAATTTCTATTGCAGGGATTTACATTGGCTTTTACATCCCAAAAGCAGAATGGGGGAAAAAAAATAAAAAAAGGTCGAAGCCACAAATTTTCTTAGGACAGCGCAGCCATTTCCCACCTACATCAGCTGGGGGAACCAGGACCGGCCCGGAAGACGTGGCAGCATGTAAAGGGTTGGGAGCTGCATCAGGTCCTGCAGCCTTCCCCAGGCCAATTACTCGGCATTCAGCCTTTTCTCCCTGCTTCACTGTGAGCATCGGTAATGTATTCATGAAGTTCCCCAGGGAATAAATTCTTGCGAACATCTCGACACCGCAGACAGAGGTAAGAAAAAGGCCCCAGACGAGTCAGAATATATTTCACAAGTGGAAACGCAGAGACGCAGAGGAGGAGACGGCGCGGGGCGGGTCGTGCTCCTGTGTGGAAAGGATCCATTCTCTTCCCAGGGAATTATTAAAGGTTTCGCACTGGGGGACAAATAATTGTAAGTGAAGGAATCCCTTTTGCTTTTCCCTTCCAGACAAATCATTGGGTAGCAGGAGCATCAGTGTGGAGACGCTGGGTTACTCCTCTCCCTAAGCCTTCTGGGAAGCTCCTTTGAACACTTACAACATCAGAGCATAGGACCTGATTTGTTAGACAAGCTAGACTTTATTATTTTTTTAAAAGGGGGATATTATCTCCTGCCTCCAAAGGAAAGGGGAAGAGGAGAAGCCACTGATACAGAGGGGGGTAGAAACAGACACAGAACCTCATTATTAAACAAAATAAATAAAATATACTAGCAGAAAACGTGTCTTGGCTTTATTACTATATTCTGTCCTCTAAATATTTCATTTCCAACTAATGCACAAGCCAAATGGAAAATTTCAAGCAAAACTGCACTACTTAGAATATGCTTAATTATTGATTCAGCCAGGAGGGAAAAAGAAAAAGAAACAGAGGGGAAGAAAAGGCACCGAGCCGGTGCCGAGTGCTCCATCCCAGAGCTGCTGTTTTAAACCCACACAGCTGCCCACCCGCTCTCCCAGGGGAAGGGAGCTGCCTGCAGCCCGAGCTCTTCTTCGGGCATCAGGGTGAGGGAGGGAGAGGAGGGAGGATGCAAAGGGGCAATGCCCGCGGCTGCAGCCAGACTCCAGCCATGCGCCAAGCCGGCTGCTGGCAGAGCTGGGCACGGCTTGGGCTCACGCAAGGTGTTTCACCAACCTCTCGCAGCATCGCCGCACTGAGCTGGCAGGATGCTTGCTCGGCCTCTCTCCTCTGCCCTACCTAGCTGGGGATTGCCGGAGCCCGTTTTAGGTTTTTGCTGAGATTTTAGCTCGTGTCTTTTTGCAACCAGAAACGCTTCCTCGGGGGCTAAAAGCTGAACAGCACATTGGGGTTAAGAGCCTTGGTGCCTACCAGCACCCGTCCTTGCAGAGGTCCGACACCAGCCACCTCTGAGGGTAAAACCCAGCCGACTCAACCACCTGGCTTTTGGCTAGCCCTCTCTAAAGGGCCACCAAGGCCCCCATCCCTGCTGGGGCTGCAGAGCCAGCCACACGCAGGGCAGACACACTGAAATGCCAGTGCCCAGTCCTCTGATGAGACAGCACAGAGGATAACAGCCCGCCACCATGGCCAGACACCAGCAATTAATCTTTTTATGCCAAAGGTTTGCCATCTGGGATACAACCCCTCACCGGGGGGTCCCACCTTAGACACCTCTGGCCAGCCCACCAGCACGCAACAGCCGACGCAGTGAGAGACACGGGATTGGGAGCGACTCACCCTGGCCATCTCCATTGCTGTCCCCGAGACCAGCAGCACCAAAGCAACCCCATCACCAGCCAAGCCGAAGGGAGCTGCTGCTCTGCACCAGGCATTTATGCCAGAGCAGGAGCAGCTGGGGCTGGGAGCTAGCAGCCCCGGTGACGGGGCTCACTGGGCACACCTGTGGTCCCAGCCCTAGCAGGGAAACCGCTTTGGAAAGCAGGGGAAGGGGATGGAAAATAGGAGATCAATGGCAAGTTAAGAACAGAGAGCGCAATTAGGCCTGGGAGCACTGCCGCTAACTGCGGGAGGAGTGAGTTTTTAAGTGTAGATGAACTGGATTTATACACTTACACGGGGCCAGAGATCTCCCAGAGAAGGCAGTGTAACGGTGCTGCCATTTATGGGGAGCAAAACTGAAGCCTGAGTGCTTTTGAAAATGGACTCCGGGGACCCAATTTTCTTCCCCTGCTAGGACAAGTCCCAACCAGGCATTTTGAAGTTATGGGAATTGCAATGGAAAAACAAAGGGGGAGAAATGACTGCGGCTGTGGATGAGCACAAAGCCGCCGGGGCGAGGACGGTCCCCCTGGGGTGGTCACAGTGGGCCACGGGCCCACCAGCCCCCCCAGCGCAGGGGTGGCCAGGCGTTTGGCCAGCCTGCCCAAAGGCGTGTGGCAAAACCCCAAAGTTTAGGCAGAAATTGCAGGTCTAATGCCAGCTCTGGCAAAGTGCTTGCTGTCCCTCCCAGCAGGCATTTGTTAAGAAAACATTTTGGCCATTGTTTTTTCCTGGGTTTCCCCCCTCTGTATTTATGTAAAAGTCCTTTTTAATTGGTCTAGGTAATTTTTTGTGAAAATCTTGTGGTCATGAACGAAATCTGAAAATGTGGTCTGGGAAACATGGCCAAAAGCCGTTTCTAATTCACACCAAAACATCCCCCCTCAGAAAACCAGTTCGAAGTCTAATTCCTTACGTGCTTGTCGATGCCATTGACTGTATCTGTCCTCCATCTCCTACTCCAGAAAATCACCCACCTTCCCATATTCAAATCCTTTCTAATAAGCTAATTTCTCCCATGAGACCTGGTTATATTATAGGTACAGCAGCCGGTTTAACCCTGAAATT
Source organism: Harpia harpyja (assembly GCF_026419915.1). NCBI lineage: Eukaryota > Metazoa > Chordata > Aves > Accipitriformes > Accipitridae > Harpia > Harpia harpyja. Next base: position 46,782,747 of record NC_068943.1, on the reverse strand, counting down.
AGCCTCAGCTGGAGTTTTGCTGCCATCCTCTCCCTCCAGGGTGTTTAGCCTCAAGCTTGTACCCACACTCTTGGGCATCCTCGAAAACACCCTTATCCCCACGCTGTCTGGAAGCTGAGCGCTGCAGAAGGGTTCCCAGCACCCAAAAGAGACTGAAGAAGGGGGAGCATCACCAGTGGGGTCCCGCTTGTGGGCCTGGGGGAGCATTGCAATGCACAGGGGAGAAACCGTCGGTGTCGGTATGCCAAACACGCACTGGCCTACAGCCGAGAGGTGGGGAACGGCCCGCTTGCGAAGCAAGCTGTGCAGTCAATTAGGAATTTCACTGAAATGTCAAATGATGGTCACTTTTTTTTTTTTAAAGCGACAGAATTATGCCGTGTTACAGAGAAAGTGACAGGTAATTTGGGACACTGAGGATTTCTCGGGCTCCATAGTTAATGGGGAGTTTAGCACCAATTCCTCTGTAATTTGCACTTCTGAGAAACCGCGTTATTATAAAGTCAGAAATCTCAAGCACTTTCAACTCCAGGATCTGCCAGACTGACGATGACCAGAAACTGAGGAGGCCTGAGTCCACAGGTCACCCATTTCAATATCTGAGGCTAGGTGGCTTCCAAAAACGGCCGCTCCAACGGCGGAGCCGAAAATTGGAGGTGACATTCAGAAGTCTCTGAAAATTATAACCCTGACTTCCTCCTTGAAAAGCTTATCTGAATCCTGGCTTATCCTTTGATGAGGTTACTGAAAAAGCATTCTGCTCTGAGTACTTGAAAGATAACAGGCAATATATGTGAGCTGGTGCGCTTCTCCCTGGGGGGAAAACACTATCGAATATGCCAAGCATGGGACACTAATTAAATGGCCTGAATCATGCTGGACATGAAGGTCCTGGGGTGGCTGGGCTTAACTCCTTCCCATCTTTGCGCACCCAGAGCAAACATGCACGCTCATCCAGCCAGGCTCCCGTGAGGACATGCTCCTGCAGTCCAGCGTGGTCCCAGGCATCCCGCTCCGGAGCCTGGCTTGCACACGTTTCCACGGCGCAAAGCCCTTTGTGGGAGAGAACCACATTCTCCGATCCCAGCTGATGGGCGAGCATCCTTAAGGAGTCCCTAAGACCTTCAGTAACTAAATGAAGCCCATCCAGAGAACAAGCCCACTTGACTTCTGGAAAGATGCTAAGCCAGGGCTGTGGCTAATCCTGCCCATTGGTAAAGACGTGGCAATGTTTAAACTTTTGCTGAAGTTTCAGCAAATGGTTGGGTTTCTCGGATACTAAACCCACGATTATGAGCAAGTGTCTTCCTGAGCTTTAGGAAGAAACGAAAAGCGAGCAGAGACAGAAATACTGCCGTATCAGTGAGAAGTGGTGAATTCAGTAATGCTTAATGGAGTGGCGAAGGGGCTATGAAAATTGACCCCGCTCTATTTGTGAGAGAAAATAATGGGGCTTCCTTTATAAAGTGGAGTAGCAATCACAGCTCAAAGGGTGGAAAAGAGGAAAGATAATGCACTAAAATACAAGCTGTTACGGCAAAATCAGTATTAATTATGGGGAGCCAAAGTTCTGCCCTCGGAACAGCAGCTGCAGCCACATTCCTGGGGAAGGGGCTCTGGTGACAGGCTGGCGTCTCAGTTCACGTCCCCCTTCGGAAGGGAAGGCGGCTGCCACCGCTCTTCCCCAAAGCACGGCATGTGGTACAGCACTCATCTGGGCACCAGCTCGGGCAGGGCCGGCAGCAGGAAAATTCTATTCTAGCAATTCAGCTTTTTCCTAACAGCAAATTACACTCTATGCAAAGCTTCTCTGTAAAGCTTTAAGGTGCCTTCCAGATGCGGGGCCCTACGTCACATACATTTTGTCACTCCTCTTCCTCCAGCAAAAGCCCCAAATCTTTGAATTGGTGGCAGGCAGAATTACAGTACCATTTTTCTTTGCTTTCAACTTCGAATAACTTAAGACAAATGCATGCCAAATGTGAGATGGAAGCAAGGTGTGGAGTGTGCAGGTTATTGATTACTAAAGAGGAAGTGTCTTGCGAGGGAGGTTTGCGTGACCGGCTTGAATGGGTCAATCCCTGTACAAGTATTTGGTACGGTTGGTGGGCAAGTGCATTCGCCCAGTGCAGGAGCTTGTTCCCAGACAAAGCTGCCCTCCTCTTCCTCCTGCCCGCAAACCCCCAGTGAGCTCCTCTGTAGCCAGCGTGGCCACTCTGCTGGGGTGCTCCAGCTTTGCCTCTTCTTTGGTGAGCCTGTAGCACAAAAAGCAGGGGAAAAAAAACCAAAAGTGGTTTAATGGTATAATTTATTTTAAAATTAGCTGTCTCTTAATGCTGCCCCAGCCCCCCAAACGCCAATAATTGTTGTCTGGTTCCCTGCCATATCCCCCGCCAGCGCCTTCAGCGTTTCAGGCACTGCTGCGTGAGATTAGTGAGGAAGTGTTTTGAGTCCCCTACATCAAAGGGATTGAAAAACTATAAATTTAACAGAACGTATTATGCAGGTGAGGAGGAAAAATGCAAGTTCTGTTAAAAAGGATGGCTCATTTCTCCTCGTCCTGGGGCAGGGCTTAAGGCAGCTAATATGTCTCCGGGGAAAAACCCCATTTAAGCAGACACCCACCCAAAAAAAAGCAAAATGCCAACAGGTGGGAGAAGCGCCCAGGTTCACTGCATGTGGGGAAAAGCGTTCAGTCCAGGAAGGAGGTGGGAAGGCGGTGGGAAGCCTTGGCTGGCTGGCACAGGGCCAGGGCAACAGCGAGGCTCCTGGTGCACCTCTAAGAGCAGCCACAAATCTCACATCGGGTCCCTTCCCCGCAAGACGCTGCGTAAAGATGGAAGGAAGAAGGGAAGATGAGAAACAAGGAGAAAAGGACGAAGCTAGTAGGATCAAAGGTTAGGGCAATGTTTTGCGAATTGCCTGTGACAAGCTCCCGCCGTTAATACATCCCTGCCCGCTCGTCCCAGCTGCACACCGCTGAGGGGTCCGCCGGCTGTGCCGCGCAGGCTGGCGGTGGGGCGATTGCCGGCAGCCCACGCTCGGTGCCTGCGGTGGCCGGGACAACAAAGCCCAGCAGCGCTGGGGGGAAATTCTTCAAAGGGCCCTTGCCTTGAAAACACCAAGCGTTATTTCCCTGGCCCCTTAAACAGAATAATTCATTAGTCAGCTCAGAACAATCAATATCGTGCGCCGACAATTTATACACCAACTCTGTTTACCCAGCAGACCCTCTTTGGTAATATTATTTATGATTCTAAATAACTCCATCGGTGTTCAATAGAGCTGGGAGGTACCTGGGGGACCGGGGCACAATCAAATTATGAAGACACATGGTTTACTCAGCGCTGGAAATGTTCAACTGCATTTCGTTGCTGTTAGTCCTGCTGCAGTACCTTCCCCAATCAGTTATACACCCTCCTTAATATCATTTGCTGGATGGGCAGCCTTCTTCAGGGAGAGGGCTCTTGCTCAGCCGATGGAGAGATGTGGCTGTAAATGGAGTTTTATTGTGGCTATTTCTGCATTCGCGGAGCTGAAGGACATGCCGAGCAGCTCAATGCGTCCCAGGCCACCGTGGCAATTAAACTCCTGCATTGCCGGGGATTCGCGGAGCAGGCAGGGAGAGGCAGAGGCAGAGGAAGGCAGGGCTGTGCCAGCGAGCGGCTCCAGCCCCGAGCTCTCCCGGCGAGGCTGCCCCAGCGTAGGCGCCGACTGATATGTATGCGGCACGGCACGCTCCGCATCTCTCGGCTGTATTTATGTTCGATGCATATACTGTGTACGTTTTAATAAAGCGCTTCTGATATACCCACGAACTGGCCAAATGCTGAGTCATTATTATCGACAGAACATCGCATAAGTACTCTGCTGAGCTTCCTCTGGGCTTTGAGGGTGTATAAAGCTAACACTAATGCTATATTGCTCTATAAACTCTCGTCCTCCCTGCAGAGAAGCAATAATTAATCAGACGATGCATGATATGTAACAAATTAAAAAGATAAAACTTCCCAACAAAAATTATGGGACTAGAGAGACACGGGCTGTGCTTTGCAGCGAGCTGTCCCTGGCATCCCATTTCCCTCGCTCTATTGCCATATAACTTACAAGGGCCAGATCCTGCAAGCGCTGCGAGGCAGCCAGCTCTGCAGCTCCCAGGCGCTGCCCTAGCACGGCATTCGGGCATGAAGCACGCCAGTTGCCTGGCCAACTTCAGTGCCTCCTCAGCGATCAGCCTTTGCAGGGGATGGCCGTAAGGTCGCGGGGAGCCAGGACTGGGATGCAAGCACTGGGGAAAATGTTGTGCTCCTTGTAAGCGGGGCAGATGAAAGCCAGCGCTTTCTGCTTTTCAACTTGTCCTGGAAACTCTGCTCGACACCAACGCTGCTCATTCCCAGCTTGCAAATAGCTGGGACTATAAAATAAAGTGATAACAGTTATCACTGTGGAAATATAATCTCTGAGAAAATCCCACCAGAGTAACAATTAAAAGAGATACTGAAGACTCTGACAACCCTGGATTTCTTTTTGGGTTTCAGGTACTTCTGCTGTGCAATTCCCTTTTGAAAAACCAGCATCTCCTTTCCGCAGGACACCCAGATATTTCAGGACCCATTTTTGCTCCCCTTGAAGTGGAATGGCGAAGTAAACAGCGAAGTTTCCTGCGGAACAGAAAGAAAAGACAATTTCAACTCAGAAACGCCAGGGGTTTTTCACTTCCATCTTCCCATGCAAACCTGCAGTGCTGATGAAACCCTGGGTTCTAGCAGCAACATGCTTTGGCGGGGAAGCTCCAGGCAGCCCCTGTACTTGGGCATGACATATGGGATGTGGCAGACCTCTCCCTACGGTTCCTGAGCCAGCAACGTATGTTTACCAGCAGAGGATGATCGGAGAAGGAGCCGGTAGGGGGGGCCGATGTTTTTTTCCCTCCTTTAAAACATTTGGAAAGAAGTTCAAATCATCTCTTTGGGCACACAGCTTGGCTCTCCCACTGCCGCTTCCCATCACAGCCGCTCTCAGGCTCCCTCCCCCAGCTGCCCAGACAGGCTGCTGCGAGCAATTCCTGAAACCTGCTTTCAGCCCGAGTCTGCGAGGAAAACCTGTCAGCAACATTCATTGATTTTGCTGGTGGTCAGCGGGGTCTAACTGTGCAGTCCTCTTTGGAAGAGCAGCCCTGCGAGACCCTTGGGACAGCGCTATTCGCGTCAGCCAGAGAAGCCCTTCCCCACGCCTGCGTGCTGCTGCTGGGACAAGGCGCATCGCAGCACACGCTGGAGAGGGGCAAGGACGGGTTTGGGGGTGCACAGCGGCCGCCTACCCACACAAAACGCCAGGGTCCCCAGTCACCAGACTGGCCTTAAATGCTTTGCCAAGCTCAAGTCCAAGGAGTCTTTTAGGCTGCGTATATCATGCTGCTTTTGTAGCCTTACAGGAGGTGTTTGGATATCTATATTTAGTTGTCCTCACTTCCTTTCCTCCTTGACATTTATGAATTTTAGATGTCTCTCGCTCTGGGCCTCTGAAGGGCATCTTGGAGAAACACGCCGTGACCCCTGCGCTGCACTTCGTCCCGGTGAAGTTGTGCAAGGGACACGCCACAGGGACGGGTCTTCAGCCTGTCTGACAGACTGTCGGTGCTTGCCCAGCCATGGGATGCTCGGGTACCGTGGGTGCTGCTGTGGTGCTCTCCAGCCTTTAACAGGCATGTGGGGCTGCTGCTGGGTCTGTGGCTGCTGAGAGAGGGAGAGAAGGAGAGGGAGAGATGACTGGGAGTGGTGGAAAAAAACAAGATTACAAGGGATCGGGGAGATGCTGTTAAAGCACATGGCAACTTACAGATGAAACGGGCAGTGGCTGCCTTGAGCTGAAGGCCATGTTGGCAGCGGGCCTGTGCAGGAGTGCTGTCAGAGAATAAGCCTTGCTGAAGTGTGGGCGGGATGGGAGACCCTGCAGACCCCTCCATCACTCCTTGTGCCAGCTCATCGGGAAGGGGTCCTGCTCCCATCCTCCTTACCAAGGTCCACTTCAGTAGCATGCCAGGTAATGTACTTCTCATTCTTCCCACTTAATACCCCGGACTCCTTCGATGGCGCTAAATCTGAGTGGTAGATAAACATTAGTTTCACAGCTCACAAAGCAGAACTGCTGGCTACTGCCAGTCTAGACGTAATGAGTTCCCCCCGGGACCCCTGGGAGCGTTTAGAGTGGGCTCTTCTTTACGCAGGCTGCCAGTCAAGCTGGTGCCAGGGGGGAAGCAGCGCCATTAATCTCTTTCCCACCATCCCAGCCATAGCTGAAATCCCTTCGAGCATGTAACAGTTTTATTTTAATGTGCCGTCCCGCCAGCATGTGGACAGGAGCAGCTTGGGCCGCCCGCACGCCAGCTTTCTGTTGTTTCACAACACCTCCCCATCGTGAGCCCTGGCCGGGAAATCTCTAATTTGGGGGGTGAGGGGCGAGGTGGGGATGAGCCGACAGGATGAAACAAACAACGAGGGAGAAGTGTTCACATGTTTTACTTTTCACCCAGGCTGGTGTTGTCACCTCCTTGGGTATCCTTTAATTAACAGCAGATCGCTGTTCTGCGGAGAGAGACTAATTTAGCACCCAGAAGAGGAGCAAGGAAAGTTTGCTTGGCAGCCAGGCGCCAGCAGCCAGGGACGTCTCCCACTGCATCACGCTTTCACTGGGATGCTAAATCACTTGTCAGGAGCTTTTCCCCAACAGCCAGAGCAGATCAGCTAATGAAAGTGATGTCATGTGGATATTCAGGAGTGCTCCAATGGACCGGCCACGGCTGCTGGTGCTGGTGCTGCTTCCCGGATACCTTGGGTCCTCCTCTGGGAAGTAAAACACCGCTCACGCCCATGTCTGCTCCCTTCTTCCAACCACAAAAGAAAAAATCAGTGCCTCGCTGTTCGGCAGTGCCTGGTGCAGGCAGCCAGCAGGCAGGGCCATACTGCCCCTGGCCCCCACCGCCGCCAGACAGCTGCGCAGTCCCAGGCACTGGAAATGGTGGGGACCACGGATGCAGCACATATGGATGTTGTCCACAAAAACCATGCCTGCTAATGAACACCCATCGACAGCAAGTGCGTAGCACGACATCCCCTTCCGAGAAACACTGGCTCCCAGAGGAGAGATGAAGAGAATCACGCACAGGATTCATTGATTTCTCCTCTCCCAGAACAGGCTGGACATACAATATGGAAAAAAGGGAAAGAGTCGCTGTCAGGTCCTTTCTAAAAGACCGACGGACTAATTGCCAAACTCTAAATATATCCCTGCTCCGCATGTCAGCCCAGGGCTTCTGCTCCCCTGTCCTCCACGTCAGCAGAGCAGCAAAAGCACAAGTGAGCCTCTAATCCGCAGAGACGGGCATGAAGCCAGCATGGACTTTTCCATCCCTAACCTCTGAGAAGATGGACACCTGTGTCTCTCCTCTCTGCTGGGCTGTATTTAGCAGCCATAATTATACCCTTTCAATCTATGTATAAATAACTGGAATTCCGGGTAAAATGTTGGGTTGCTTGATTTACATCTCCAGCAAGTCGATAAGGTTGCAACAAGGATAAATCACAGCAGAAGTGCATACTCAGAAGATCCAAGAGGAAGAGAGAGAAACTTCTGCCCCCCCCTGCTCTCCCATTACTCATGCTTGTTTATAAAGCGGCTGGGATAGTTTTGGCATTAAATAAACATTGCGTGATTGCCCGAGTATTTCATCATTGTCCTAAGTGCCCACAGAGAGTTGCGGGAAAGAAGTGCTTGTTTTTCCTGCCTACTACTGTTTTCAGGCCACCAAGGACAGAGCTGTAAAGGAGGCTGACAAATTGAGGCTGCTGCTGAGGGTCCCAGTCCCCTCCCTTGCCTCCACCAGCTCCCCAGCCTCTGTGCCTCGATTTGCTGGCTTGGGCTGGAGTTTTCGAAGGTGCCCGGGCAGGACCTGGCAAGGGCTGGGGAACGAGCTTCGATTCCCCTGAAAACCCCTTGCCACTGATGCGCAGAAGCATTGTTAGTCTGAAGCCAGACCGTACGTTGGTGCATACAGCAAGCGGCCAGCATCAGGGGAACATCAGCTGGTGAAACAGCAGCACTTTGCGGCAAGCACCAGATCGTCACTCGTCCCGCTCCCTCCCAAGCATAACGCTGTCCATTGCGTGGCCGGAATCACTGGGCTGGGGATGGAGAGGCCAGCATCCTCCACTTGCAGCTGGAGAGCCGCTCCAGGGATGCTGGAGACCAGCATCTCGGCAGCGGGCTGCAGAGCCGCCCCAGGGAGCCGGGCAGTGGGGATTAGGGGGCTGAGGGTACTTGCCAGCATCCTCTGTCCTCCCCTAAGGAGAGCGCTGCTGGGCTGCATCACGGGGAGGTCTTGAACTGGCACACGGTTTGGAAGGGGCTGGCCCATCCAGGCAGCGGCAGGGAAGAGCCACGGCATTAACTGCGGTGTCTGCATCTTTAGACAGCAGGCTGCGTGGTGGGGAGCGCAACGGTAGACGGACGAGTCTGTCCTGGACGTTTTTCAAGTGGAGATTAACCACTGAGTAGGTTCGTTTTATTTAAGATGCCATATGTCTCTTCTCTCTAAGTATCTCTTCCGTCAGATACCGCTGTGATTCCCAGTCTGCCTTCCAACCCTGCCTTTGAGATGTTATTGCAAACACTTCATAAAACCGTGTTAGATTGGAGACGGAAGACACTTTGAAGCCTCCTTCTGTCCGCTCCCCCCATGTACGTCATGCCCAAACGTATAGGCAGCTGCGTTGTCCACACTCACTCAGAGCCTCGGAGCTGCAGCGTGCCCGGGAGGTGGATGCCATTTCTGGGCTTGGGGCAGAGTGCTGGTTTGACTCCAGTGACTCATTTGATTACGCTGCAAATTCTGTTCTCCGCCTGCGAAATGGGGATAGCAATGCTATCCTTTTCCCCTGCTGTGAGCTTCAATATATCAAGGATTGTGAGGCACTTAATACTATGTAAATGGGAGACATATCAGCTGTGCCTCAGATAAATGAATTTCACTTAGATTGATGGGTGTGAAGCACTTCCAAAATTAGGCCTATTCTTCTTAAATCAAACAGTTTCCCCAAGCCAGTTCAGCTCCATTGATGTAGAGGAAGTCATCAAGTTGCGATTCATCATCGGGTTCAATCAAAGACCTTCGATACGCTGACCCACCGCATGCTTCCTCCTCTTCGCAGAGAGAGTCGGAGGTTGGCCAGATGCACAAGGAGCAGGAGCCTTCACCTCTGCATACGGAGCATCCAAGGCTTGGTCTGCAAACCCAGGGCACGCTCTTGATGGGACTAAAACCACGTCAGGTGTCTTATGCGGAGGCTGGAGGATTGCCTGGATATTCAGGGTCATCTTCACAGTGTTTATGTATCAGCAGATTTGAACTACAGAACACTGTTTTCCCCAAGTATTTGCCTGATCGTCCTTGCCCTCATCGCCAAACTGGAATCAAATAAACCAAATTTTAGTGTCTCTGAAATCCCTGCCTTGCTCCTGTGGTTCTCCACACCTCTCCTGCAACCTCCATTGCAGGACTGGGACTATTTCTAGGGATTAGGGCTGGAAAAGCAGTACAGAGCAACCCGAGTTCTTGCTCTGATGCTTACACTGAACTGTATTTATGCCATTAAATGCTCTATAACATACAGGTAATATCGTAAACCTCGTTTCATTCAGTTAGCAAACAGTAAATCCCCCTCACACATAAGAGCACCACCATCAAACGGCAGCTAGCTGAGTAATGCTGTAGTAAACCCTACCAAGCTGTTTGCTACAGCTCCGTATTTGCCTGTGTGACGGGGCTGCCACCCGACCTGACCTCAGGGGCTGCCAGAGGGGAGAGGGGGCCGTAGGCAGCCCGCTCCTCTCTGGGGCTGGAATTTCTCCTCTTCTCTCTGCCAAGCCCAAGTATCTCCTGACTACAAGCATCCGTCTGGTGTTTATGTGTGGAGGAGCTCAGCTCTCTCCAACTTTTTAACTGCAGATAATCAACAAAGCTGGGCAAATAATTTAGCGCGTATAATTTATTCTATGAATTTTGATTCTTTGCCCACAAGCAGCTTGTGCTTCTCACAAAGGTATTGGTCCTATGAAATTATGCAGGGGAGCTGCTGCCTTGGCCTAGAGCTCGTTCAGCCGGCTGGCAGTGAGCGTTCGACACCCTGAGCATTGCAATGCTGGCTGCTTCCTCACTTTCGATTAGGTGCCTTGCTCACGTGGTATTTCTTCTGCTGATAGCCTGGGAGAAATCTAACCTTAGAGGGCATCTCCTATGGGCAGAGCATTGTTAATAGAAACCTTACCCACGTGCTTAGGACAGCCGTTCCCAATCCCCGATGCGGAATCAGGCATCGTGAAGGGTAGGTGCAACAACCGGTTAGCTGATTAATCATCAAAATGCTGTCATGTCATCCATATGTTTGTATCAAACTGCCCTATACTGTCATTAAATGAGCCTAAATATACCTAGGAGCAGTAGCAAGCACAGCTCTGCTCTTTTTCCCCATCGGCAGAGGAGGGAGAGGATGCTGCAGCCTCACACGCAACCGCAGTGCCAGTTCCAAGCTTGCCTGGAATTCAGATGTTGAAGCTGTGAACTACATTGCCTCTGCTTTGGGCCATTTTTGCTGCGTGACTCATGTCCTTTCAGCCATCCTCTGTACCATGCTCCTCTCCAGTGCGCTCGTGCTCCTGTGATAAGGTGCTTATGCCTCTGCTGTTGAACGCGGGGCTCCCTGGTGCACGGCAACGATGGGTAAACATCTATCGTGGTCAGAGATGGCAGCGCAGCCCTGGTGCGGTTCCCAACCTTAGCTCTGACTACAACATCTAGCAGCGTTCAGCAGCGCCTTTCTGGGTGACAGGCATCAGAACAGCTGATGCAACTTTTCATTAACAGTTCTTCCAAGGTGGGAGGTGACATGTTTGTAAAAAGAATGCTGCATCAATGTGTGATTGTAAATCATCCTACTGGCTCTGCACTAATATCTTGATTTTTGCCATTGCCAGCGGCAGGGCGTTCAAATGGCTGTCACTCCATGGATGCCCTCCATCCCCTTTCTTTATCTTCTAAACGTTGTGATCTTGTCATCTGTAGGAAGAGCTATGGCCCTTCAAATTAAATGTGCCTGCCAAGAAAAACGTTGGTTTTTTTTCCTCCACCTACCTTCAGATATCTGATTAATTCAATGCAAGGAGCAAGGAATTAAGCTTGTTTTGGTTTGGTTTTTTTTTTTAAGCTGAATACAGAAACATTGATGTAGAAAAATACCGTGCCTGTTAGAGCTGACTTGTGACTAAGACAACCTTAAAATCTGTTTTAGCCTGACTTGGCATGCTAGCTTTTAGGAGCTAAATGGAGAAATGAACTAATCCCAGGTCTTAATGAATAATGTTCAAATCCAACTTTCATTTTCAAACGCATCCATACATTCAAGAATGAGTCACAAGGTGTTTGTTGTGCAGTGGAAGAATAGACAAGCTGGGAAGGGTATTTTTATGTGTTTGTGAATCATTGTATATGATATTTTCCTCTGCTGTGCTGCTCTGTCCTAGCAGTTTTCTGCAGTGAAATCCATTCAGCTGTACTGGAAATGTAGGCACTTTATAGAAAATCTTTAATAGCGCTAGCAGAAATGGATGGCTCTTATTTCCTCTCCGCAAAGTGGTGATTTGCAAAATCGCTGCTAACAAATATTTACCCCCCTCCCCCAAGTCATTAAATAAAGACCGATAGAGATGCCTCCCAGCGCAGGTGGGCAAGGCAGAGCTGCCTGCAGCAGCCATCCCGCACGGGCGCCGCGGCAGGCTTGGGAAGGCAAGCACCGCGGGTCTCTATGGCCAGATGCATACGTGAACGCGGACACAGAAGGCGTGGGGTGATGTGAGGGTGCACAACCCTACGGTCTCTGATCTGTACGGATCAATGTGGAAACACGCTCACTAAAGCACATAAACACGGGCGCAGGAACACATGGCTGCGCAGGTGCCAGCGTCTGTACAGACACATATGGGAGAGACAGGGAACCGCACAGATCCCTTCCAACTCTTCCCATCCTGGCTGTCGTGCCTGTTTGTTTTCTGGTATGCTCGTCTTGCTGGAATTTTTAACATTTAATTAGTTGAGCCAGCTGCTTCTGCTTTGCAAAGGGCCGTTCAGTTTTGTCTCGTTTCAAACGCAGGTTTCTTTTGTTAGCAGGATGAGTCCAGGCTCCGGCCGAGCCACAGAGCCCAGTCCCCAAGATCCCACCACTGTTCGTCCATTGCATTGTGCTCCTGACGCCGGGTTCAGGGACACGCTGGGAGCTGCGGGCTTTGCACGGGTGGTGCCAGCCAAGCTGCCCCAGGCTCCAGCCTGGGCTGGGATAACAGCAAAGCACAGAGCTGCCATACATCTCCTCTTCATCCCTCTCGACTATTTTGGAGCTGAGAGCGACCTTATGCCCTGCAGATTATCATCCCTTGGAAAAGGGATGAAAACCAGAGAACTCACCGAGTAGGAGAAAGAGAATTCTATTCAGTCGTGGCGGGGCACAGATCCCGCTTCCCTGGCAAGACAATTCTCACCGGCTGAAGTGCATTTGCAGCCTGTCTGGATGAAAGATGCTGAATTTTTACCAACGGTGCTCAAAATCCCCCCTAGGGAAGGGCCACGGGAGAGCTCTCCGGTGACAAGGGGCAGCTGCATCCCCGTAGGAACCCGCTGTCCCACACACAGGGACAGCCAGAGCCTGTCCCGGGAGAGGAACCTGTGGGTTGGCAGTGCTGGTTACGCTGGGATCCTCACCCGAGACCAGACCACCGGCAGCAGGCTGCACGCTGACTATCATTTTTCCACTTTGTTGGCCTGTGCAAAACCCTCTGAGAAAACCAGAGTGGGACCAAGAGGTCCCTTTTGTAGAGCTGCAAGGGATGGTTGGCACTGGTTATACTTTTGTTAGCGGAGAGGCCCAAATGGCAGAGCCCGGAGAGGAGGTGTCATGCCAGCACGGGGACAGGTTGACCAGCCCAGCATGAGCAAAAGGGTGCTGGGAGAGCCCTTCCCATCAGCTCTGCATGCACACACGCACAGACCCAGGCACATCTGAAAGCAACTGCTGCTCCGGGCTGAATCCAGGTGGGCAGAGACAGTCCCCAGCAGGCCAGTGAGGAGCCGGAGTCACGTTGAGTCCTGCCCCAGGGTCCCAACTCTCAGCACAGAGGGCAGGAGAAGGCTGAACACTCGCAGGCAACAGATGGAAGAGATCCCCTCATCCAGTGCAGGCTGCGGTGCCCGAGGTTTGCTCTAACTCATCTTAGCCCTGGAAGGAAGTCATGGCCTGTCCTTAAGTCTTTTGCTGAATTACATGCCAGGCACGCAGCTTTAACTGTTTCCTAGGTACTGAAAACAGCCAGAAGCTACATTTATTTTTAATGGGTGTAAAATAAGCGGCATGAAATTTGGGATGGCTGCCCAGGTGGTAGGTTGTTCGAAGGGTGATGTCGTGCCCTTTCATGGGGCTCTTGCCCCACGTGCAGCATCCTTCCTCACCGGGGAGGCTCTGCCCCTACCTCCTCAACAGCATCTCAGCATCAAGTCTGCTTTTTGCTCCACCTTTCCTTGATTTTTGATAAGGTCTGCCTTTCCTTTTGGTCTTTCAAGCCTGGACTTGGCCTTGCTTGCTTTGTCCTACTCCACATGCCCATGCTTTCTTGCTAGTCCTCTGTAGCACATGGAATTATTTTGTTTTAATCATTTTACCCATTTCCCTTCAGTATGTTCCTTTTTCTCCCTGGTCCCTCTCCCCGCTCCTTCCTTTACGTTTTCTGCCTGCAGATTCGGGAGGCTCCTTACCGAAGGCCTGAGGATGAGCAGCTCCAGGCATCGCCGCGGTCCCTTCCTCTGACAGCCCTGCCCCACGCTGGCACTACGAATTCATCCTGGGCAGAGATTAGGAGAGAGATGCTAGCCCCATTACAGTGGCTGCAAAGGAGCCCATTGATTTCAGGGGAGCTGGGATTTCAGCCTGATTATCGCTACTGCTCATGAAAATACTTCTAAGGCATTTGCCTTTGGAAAAGGGCAGATTGCCTCAAATGTCAGGTGTCAGCAAAGCCTTTCTGCATCCCTAGGCAGACTCCCCTCTCCAGCTTCAAATGACACAAAAGGGCCCTGTGCGATTCTATTCATACCAGATGCGATCTCCTACCTTTAAAGCCGAGAGAAGTTTGCCTGAAAATAGACACGTGAGCTTTTCCCCTATAGTTCTAATCTTTCCTTTTTCTCCTGGGAAATAAATTTTTAATTGTTTTTATTCTTCCATATCACCTTTGAAACACATTTGCTTTTTCATTGAAAGTCCAAGATAGAAGAACACTTAAAAGTTTTCAATTTCCAGGCCCCAGCAAACCTATCGCTTCTGACATAAACAAACAAAGCCCAAACATGTTTAATGAAACAGTTTTGGTTTTCAAAATGAACATTTTCTTTTTGATCAGAAAGTCATTTGTAGCTCCAATCCCGAAGATGTTTTCCCAAACCCCATTTAATCCAGCTCTAAAAATCTCTTCGCAGAGAGAGATGCAACGTACGCTGGTTTGCCAGCCTGGATTTGCTTCCCCCTCATTAGAGCTGCCAGACGTGAGACCTGGGCTTGCGGGGGGAACGAAGATGCTGCCCGGTGGCTCGAGAGAGCCAAGGGAGTGCAGTGCCTATCGCAGGTTAGTCCTCCAATAAAAGAACAAAAGTGGAGCCCAGCAAACGGTATCTAGCAAACAATAATGTGCATTTTCCCTCTGCTTCCCTTCCTGGGTTGTTGGGGACCAAAACTTTATCGTGTTCTCCCATGCCTGTCCTAGTCATTGTATGGCCGACCCCACACAGGGATTTCGGTCCTGGCTGCACCTCCCATGACTGGCACATCTAGCACCAGGCTTCGGTCGACAGCCCTTGTCTTTATGAGCTCAAAATTCATTTCTAGCAGGCACTGACTTCAAAACTGCTGTCCATGCAGTTGTTCCTGCCAGCAAACTCATTAGCAGAGATATTTGTTGAGAGCGTACAGGAGAAACAAACCCAGCCACCCAAGCACTACTGACTGCAGCTCCCGGTGTAAAGAAACAGCTTCGCATGCACACACACGCTCCTGCCTGCCCACCACACCAGGCGATGGCCACCTTTCGAGTCTGAGACACCAAAGCAAAGCAAAGCAAAGCAAAGCAAAGCAAAGCAAAGCAAAGCAAAGCAAGGGAGCCCACAGTGCCCTGCGACATGGTACCCGGCTTCAGGAGAGGCTTAGAGCGGGTTGCTCGCAGAGAAGCGGAGCAAAACCCAGGTGGTGTTTCTGTACTAGCAAAGCTGTGACCTTTTTGAAGGAGACAGATGTCTCTGCCAGGTAGCTCAGCAGCCCTGGCAGGAGCTGACCCCCTGCAAGGAGGCGCATCCACCCCTCTTGCTTCCCCAGCCCCGCATCCCTTCACATTATCCCCACATGAGCACCTGAGGGACACCCGCAACTCGCTGGTCCCCACAGCTACATTTCCCACTGCTGGAGAGCCCAGCCAAAGGGCAGGGAGTGTTTCCTTATCACCCAGCCCACTCCTCCGCTCGCCCCTCGTTCCTCAGCCTCGGACACAGCCCCAGTGATGGGTGGTACCCGGGGAGAGCAGCTGTGTGCTGTCCCCCAGTTCTCACCTGTAACGACAGGCAGTTGCTGCTGTGGCAGAGCGATGATCCTTATCCATCCCAGCTCCTCAAGGGCACCATGGGAAATGCAGCGTGGTCTCAGTCCGAGGTGGTGCCTGAGGCTGGTCGCTTCGTCGCAGCAGGGCTACACCCGGTAATAACTCCTCCAGCATGGTTACACTTCGAAGCATCTCACTAAAAGCAGGAAAAAAGAGCATTAAAGGCATGCAGAAACAAAGCTGAGAGGGTTCAGCAGGTCTGACTTATGAGAAGAGATGAAGGAACTTAACATATAGGCCTGTAAAAGAGGAAAGGGGCAGAGGGGAGATGCGGAGAACGTGAGAAAGCTAGATGAATAATAGTAATAATAAAAATAGTGTTATTTATAAATTGCTCATTCAAGGGCTCGGAGGGACCCAAGCAGACAATTAAAGCACCATAATAATAAACAATAATAATTAAAACCTCATAAAATATGTCATAGGAAAAGGAAGCAAAATATTCTAAAGCTCATGAAATCCTGCAGACAACATAAAATAAAGGCAAGAGGGAAAACTTATTCGAGGTTGACCGAAAATATATCACAGGCACTAATGGGTTTCTGCTGAGGAAAAAGAGACAGAGAGGAGAGGAGAAAAGCTTAGACTAGAGAGAGAGGAAGACACCCTTGTGGTGAGTAAGGCCCACCAGCAGCAACAGAGGCATCCGTGGAGGCACCGCAGCAGCAGCTCATGCCGAGATGTTAGACATGCGCTCGGCAGCCTGCGAAAGCATGATTGCATGGCCAGGGACTGCTCAGGGCCAGCAGCCGTAGCAGGGCGGCAGGGAGAGAGGAGCCCCAGGGCTCCCTCTGGACCTGACGTGCCCCTGGAAAGCACCGCTCCCGCCCTGTGAAATCATTTGCTTTCAGGTAGTCTCTAATCTGCTAGCTTTCCACCAGACATTGGATGGGGTTCCAGGAAACAGCGGGCATCAGGTACAACCCCAGCGGGATGCCTTTCAGCGACGTTGCATTGGTAGGCTATGTCATGTTGTCCCCAACTTCCACGCAGCTCGGGCTGAGGGGAGGATAATGCCTCCTGATTAGGAAGCGAAAGACAAGTGCGAGCTCTCGCTCTCTTGCTGCACGCTTGTGTACGTGAGCTCAGATCCTTCTTGTATGTTCTGTGGAGACAGGAGTCGGAGATCAGGGGAGTCTAAAACGCAGCATGACTGCAGCACACACAACCAGGAGCGTGCCAGAATGCCTCTGACAAGTTACACCAATTATATACCAGTTATTTGTCACATCTGTTAACTCATCAGTTTACATTTCAGGCAGGAGGCTATGTCTAAAGATATGACGGCAGCGGGAAAGCGGGCCAGATTGATGGTGTGGAAGGGTGCTGTCTGTGAGTCCTTGCCCAGCACCAGCTCTCCCCCGCCCTGGGATCACACTCCATAAATATGCATGCAGTGTGGCAACGGGGTCTCTCTGCGTTTTGACATGGATTATATGTTGGAATAACTCCGAGGGATTTCTGCACAGTATAATAATGAGCGTGCCTGGTAATAGCCAGCTCTAGGAAAGAAGACAAAGCCAGAGTTACCGCACCTGCGGTTTAATAGTTGGAGAATTGTGATCTTAGAAAACCAGTTTGCCCTAACGACATTATCCGTACAGCGAAAGCCTCTTGTCTCCTTTAAGCCGGCGGTGGGGGATGTTTGCAGCCTGCGGACTCTCAGAAAGGATACATTTTCTGACAGCGCGAAGGTCACCCAGACCGAGAGCGCTGCTGCGTGCTTCTGCAGCGTTGAAACCTCCCTGCCCTCCATTAGGCTTCGCGATATTGGCCGAGCATCGGGGATGGGGAGGCTGGCCGAGAAAACGCTTTTCAGAGGAGATTGAGTCTGAGCACAGAGACAACATCCCCCCCCTCCCCTCGCCTTCACCCATCACGGGACGCCGCAGGAGGAGCGGCGGGTGCATCCCCCCACCAGGCTGTTCGAGCAGGGAAGCCTGGGCTGGAAGAGTCCTGGGAGGGCTCTGCGCATATCCTTTCCCTCCAGTCACAGCCATCACCCTCCAGCTCTCCCAGGGTGGCTTCAAAGCACAGATGCCACGCACTGAATGTAATTACGTAGACATGGTTTGAGCAGCACGCTGGTCCATCCAGGCTGACACCTCGCCCCCGGCAGCAGCCGGTGTCCCCTGCTTCAGAGGGAGGTGAAACCGTGACCGGTCGCAGAGGCACCTGGGCAGCCGCGTGGGGGAAACCCTGACCTCTGCAGCCATTAGCTTGCCACCCTCAGCGCAAGAGCTGATTAGCCCTCTGTCTCCTAGGCATGCTTACAAATGTTATTATTGATCATAAAATTAGGCGGCTCCTCTTTAAATCCAGCAACATTTAGCTTCATGACCTCAGACGGGTGCCAATCCTGCACCTGCCAAAGTGCCGGGAGAGGACAGATGTACCTGTCCGCACTCTCCATCCCCGAGCGGTCCCATGCTTTCCTGCGCTGGCGCAACAGGGAACGTCTACCTCTCCTTTTATTCATCCCCTTCTCAAGTGTTGGGGGCAGGTGTCCTCTGCCTCCCTCCTTGCCCAAGCAGAGGTATGCCAGCTTTTCCCTGTGCAAACTGTGCATCCGCAGGGAGAGCTGGATGGAGAGCAGACCAGGCTCCAGGGAGAGTGGGACGAAGAGGCAGGCACAGGCATGGACATTTCCAGATGAACCTGTCTCTCCCAAGGTACACAAACAGGTTGCTGTTGAGGGTTTTTCATTTCCTCTGCCACGGAGCAGCCGTGTGCCTTTTATACAGAGGGCCTTTAAAGACTTTGGGAAGCAATTCCAACGTTTTCTACAGGCGCGGGGAGATAATTGAATGCTTTCAAAGAGCCCTCTATGGCAGGGAAAGTTCAATTTTTGCAGCGCAGCGCATCTTGCATTCACTGAGTTTTGTGCTTCAGCATCCCCTCCACTTTTTATTTCCTCGAAGCTGAATTACTCTCAGCATTTTCCTGTGGCTTCTCTCTGATGAAGCACTTGGGGTTGAGAAGCAAAAGTGGCCTAAAAGTCAACCAAAGCCCCTGCCATAAGACAGACAAACAAATAAATAACTGCAAGCAGGGACCGCTCTGCCTCCTGTGACAGGGAGGAGCGGGCACCTGCTCCATGCACAGCACCCACAGGCAGAAAGTCTCTGCTGAGCTATTTTTAGTCCTAACGTTGCAGAACAAGAAGCGGCTCCAGGTAATTTTCTTCTGCCCCCTGCTCTCTTTTCTCAAATGCATTTGTTCGGAGCCAGAACAGAAGCAGTGTTTCAGGAGGAGGGGGCTCTCCCTTTCCTCAGTGCTCGCCTGCAGCCCAGTTAGCTGTGCTTAGTAGGGGCAGGGCCAGTTTGCACGGGCACAGCTGCGTGCCCCTGGCTGTTGGCACCATCCCAGCCAGCACCATCCACGAGCTGTACCTGGTGCTATATGGAATCACAGCCTCAGAGGCGATAAATTGAGATATGTTTCTCTTTTCAGAATACAGCAAAGGAGGGCGGTGTTTCTCATGCAGTAAGGTAAATATGCCCTTGTTAATGCTAATCCCTTTGGACAAAGCAGCAGGTGGAAGCGTTTGGGTGAAGGTTGCCAGCGGACTGGAATTTAAAAGCAGCCAACACCGAAGCACATTTCCCTCGCCGAGATCCCCCTTGCTTGCTAGGGGCAGGGGGGACGCAGGAGCTTTGCAGGGGACTTCTGCAGCTTTTGCATTCACTTCTGGCAATGGTCCCGCACCAGCTAATTGCATCCAGCTTATCTCTGGTCCAAAGAAAAGACTGATTTAAGACTCGTTTCTAGTAGAAGTGGCATTGCTTATGCACAGCCACATACATACTTCCCAGGCTTTGTACTGGCCTCTGAAATGGCAGAGACACTTCGGCTTGAAACGAGCCTACACAAAAAATAAATTGTATTGTATTTAAATATTCCTTAAGTCATTTTAATGTATTTAAGTCTTAATTCATCTTCTCAAAGTTCCTTTTCACTACACTAATGTGACATATTTGACAGAAAGATGAATTATGTTATTAAAGACTCTCTCTGGCAAATTTCAGTAATAAAATCTCCCTTTCTCCCCCTTGTCTCCTTTTCCAGACACACAGACCTTTTGCTTCTTTCATCTTCACTGATTATTCCTGGGTTTCTGGAAGGGGGTCCAGGACACCTCCTGGATCCTTCCCGTGCAGATAATTTAACCTGGTGTGCCCATGTTGGGATGCCATGGGAGAGGACCTGGCTGAGCAATGCCGTGTGTCCTTGACAAGGGGAACCTCCGCACATGCGTGGGGTCCCAGCAGCGGAGCAGGACGTAGGTAACCGCATACCCTCTTCATCCTCGCCAGCAGCAGCCTCGGCCAGCTGGTAGGAAGGTGTCAGGGGCCGTCCAGGCTAAGCCTTGCCTTCCTCCACACCAGCCCCATGCAGACACCCTCTGAATTTATGCCCTGCTTCCCCATTCCGTCTTGATTTATCCTTTCCAGCATGCCAGCGAAGTCACATACATTAATCATCCTGACTTTTAAACCATCTCCCCTAAATCATTTTTCACGCTGGGAGCCATTTGCTGTGAGCGCTGGCCAGCCCCTCTCTCTGCTGGATGCAGCATCCCATCCAGGACGAGCGGGCTTTGTGCCCCATCCTCTCCGGTCCATCCCCGCCATCGCAACTGCTCCACCACGGACCCAGAGGTCCAGCCAGAATCGGGCTCCACGGCGCATCCAAGGACCGCGAGCTGTGCTGGGATGTGCAGCTTGGGAGCGGCATGCGCTGCTCCGTGGCCGACAGAGATGTAGCTTATAAATAGAAAAAGCCGGGTCAAAATCGCTAAGAGAAACCCCAGGCTTGGCATGCGCTTAATATGAAATATTGAAGATGTGGTTCAGAACAGAGCTGTCGGTGCTTTGGGAGTTGGAGCAAGAGTGGAGAGGATGGCTCAGCTCTGCTTCTCTATTTGTTCGGCTGTGCAGAGGGAGATAATACGGGGAGAGGCTGCCGGGGTCACGGGGAAGAAGGCGAATCCCTCTGCTAACATGCTCTCGAGGGCTGGAAGGGGAATCCTTCAACTCAGGGAAGCAAAAGGCACTGCGGGCCTTGAATAACTGTCAGGGGGAAGCAAGACGCGCAGGCAGCCTCCGCACCGGGGGGGTCTCACCTGCTTCCCTCCAGCCCAGCCCCAGCACGTCGCCCGGTGCCTCGTGTTCCGGGCACGTGAAGGATTCTATTTGTCAGGCTTTTGCCTTTGCAAGTTTTGCTCTTTGCCCTGAACGGGAGGAATTTTACTAACTTTATCTTCCGAATCCCAGCACACAGAGGAAAGGAGAAGAAAAACATGTCACGACCTCATCTGTCTGACCTCAAGCAGCAGAGGCAGGCTGCAGACTCAAACGCACCCAGAATTTTTGCCCAGAACGTGGAGCAGCAGCCAAGGCACCAGCAGAGTGCTGGACCTAGGTTTCCAGCTGAGCCAGAGGCTGGGAACAGCAGCACGTCCTCGGGGTCCTGTCCTGATCCCACAGCTTGGGGTGTCGGCGGGGACTTGCAGATGAGGCAAGGGAACTGCACAAGCACCTCGGTAAAAGCGAGGCATTGGGAGTGTCAGACTGTGGAGGGCATAGCCGCAAGCTGCCCCCCCGAGGGTCTCGGCGTCATGAAAATCCCTGTCAGAGGGCAGGCTCTGCCTGCGCTGCCGACACACCGGGGTCATGCCGGGCGAGATGAACGCGGAAGGTCGGCCTCCGCTGCAGAAGCATCTTGCTTGCAACAAAGAAGAGATCTGCTCTCTGGCTGTTTAGACTCTCTGAAGCTTCAGTGATCTACCTAGATTAGGCCCCAACAAGCTGAATTTCTGCTCCAGGTAGTGCAGCTGCTCCTCACTGAATAAAACATGCCATTCACGCTGCTGCACCCCGAAGACAAGCTCCAAGAATTCTTTTATTTCTTTTTCTATTCAGGCACGCGCTTATTTTTTTGGCAAACGCCTGCAAAGAGGGGCACCACTTGTTGCTCCTCCCAGGTTATTTCGTGCAGGGAATGATGTTGCTGTTTTCATAAGCCTCCCATTGCTTGCCCAGGAGATACGGGGTGCTGGATGCTGGCACCTGCACCGTGAATAACGCCGTAAGCCCCGAGCCACCAGTGGTTCCTCCTTCCTCTGCTCACCTGAGGCAGCCGGGGGGGATTTCCAAGGGATGCAAATCCAACAGCGCCCGTGGACAGGATTGCTGCTGTTCCCAGGTTGTCCCACTCAGAATGATTTCCAAGGCTTGGGGTGAGCCAACAGCAAAGCCGAGGCCAGACTCAAGGCTTGTTTTCTGCCTGCTGGGTGTAGCTCCCTGTATGCTTGAGCTGAGGTGCGGCAAACTACTCAGTGGGGACATTTGTATGGCTTCAGACCGTTTAAACCGCTCTTCATTTCCATGGCTGTTGTTACCGTTTAAAAATTATCTACCAGATAGCTAGAGGAATTTTCTGCCTGTTATATTTGGTCCAAGCTGTGTGCTCGGAGTCTCCTGACTTGCCATTTTCATTTACTTACAGGGAATATGGCCAGAATGGATTGTTTCTGCTTTGTGCTGAAGTATTTAAGCAATAGAAAAATGACAATCAAGTAATGACGGTGGCAGTGCAGTTGTAATTAAATGACCAGACAAGGCAACCCCTAGATGGGATAGGTATTTCAGCCTGGCAGAGCACTACCACCCGCAGCAGCCTGTGCCCATGCCTGCCTGCGCGTGCAAGGGGGAGCAGCTCCATATGCCGCTGCGTTCGCAGCTGTGTTTGCGCACGCAGACGCCCCTGGGCAAACATTATCCCCGTCCTCCGAACTTGCCAAGGAGCTCTGAAACCTCTCTGCAGCACTACAGCAAGCGAGAGCCTTTTTATAAACATGCAGAGATCTAAGTTTGGCATCTGCTCCCATAATGATATAGCAGATCATTACAACTTGTGACATCCCACTATAAACAGAACGCTGTAAAACCCTGCAATTTAGAAAGCTGGATCAGGTACTCATGTGTTTTGCATAATCCAAAAGATAGTGGGTTTCGGGCTGAGTTTTCCTTTTCTTTTTCCTTTTTTTGCTTGCTTTCCTTGTCTTCCCTTTCGGTTGACATGGTTACAGAATCCTGAGGATGGGGTAATAGGACACGACACATGCGTTGGGATAGACTCGGAAATCCACTGATGCCTCCTGGAAAAGTATGAAAAGCATGCTGTTTAGAGACAACTCAGCTGCTTTGTCTTCTTGCATGTCTCTCCCTCTCTTTCTTATTTCCAAAGAGGTATTTGCATGAAGATGCAGCTTTCTGTCCCGAAGCTTTCTGCCCTGTGCTGCCCTTTCCCTGTCCAAACCCTTAATTCTCCGCTTGGGCTCTCAAAGTCACTTCTGCTGCAACCCACTGCTGTGGCAGAGGAGATCTGGGCAGGGAAACAATTGGTGGTGGGAGCAAGCGCTTACAAAAAATAGCTAGATGGAGGCAAAATTGTTCCTAAATTGAATGTTTTTCACAGTTCTTCCAAGCAGTGTCTGCAGTACTTTAAGATTATTCTCTCCCGGGGGGCCTCATAAAAGCTGTAAATACTCCGAGTAGCTTTCAAGGCTAGCCTTATGACAGTTCAGTTCTCAAGAAAATATATGCTAATGTGCATCGCCGTCATTATCCGGGAGACCTCGCCACAGACACTTTTGTGTCTACGAAGAAAAGATTCCTGATTGCTGCTGTTTTGCTTAAAGTTAAATACGTCCAGGCTCTGAAACTGACTGGAAGCGTTTTGAAGCAGAATTGCCCACTAGCGCCTCCCATCCACCATATCCCAGCTCCAGCATTTGTTTTGAGACTACGGATCAAGTTTTCCAAGAGCTCTAACTCCTGCTGGGGGTTGATGGGAACGGGACGCCGTGCCGCACTGCATCCCTCTGGCAGTGGAGAGCCTGTGTGCCACACACTGCCATGACTTGTGCCCCACGTGCGCTGGGCAACAGCATGAACGCTTCCAGCCTGCTGAATTTCAGAGTTGGTAGTTACAATCTATTTTCATAGGCTTTCTCCTTCATATCTGTGGAGCTTGGGTGATATACCTCTGAGTCTTCCAGAAAGCACAAGCGACAAACGAGTGATTGAAAGCGGGTTTCTGCAGAAAGAGGAGCGGGTTCTGCAGCTGGTGCACACGCGGCCTCCTCGCTCCATCTCCCGGAGAGTTTTGTACGTTGTCATCAGCACTGACATGCAACAAAATGGAAACAAGGCTATTTAAAGGTTCCCGTACAGTAGGGTGCTTCAAAAAACCACGCTCAAGTGTAAATGTCAATGGGACTAGGACTGTAATGCAGGCACATACTAAGCTATTTTACTTAATTGAGGCTGAAGGCACTGAAAGGGAAAAAAGAAATAAATCAGGGAGATGCACAAATGGAAGCGGCAAAGCCCCAGCACATTTACCGTGCCTGCTCTGGCCCAAGGTTGTTTGAGGTGGCCTGGCGCAGGGTGATGTCAGAGGAGGCATCCACGGGTCATCTTTAAATCCGTGCCCATGGGTAAAGGAGTGAGCAATGCCGGATCCTAAGGGAGGGTCAGGCTGGTGCATGGGCCACTCCGGAGACAATGCAGCCGTGGCTGCAGGGACATCCTCGGGAGGAAAGGCGCTGTCGCCAGAACAGGAGCCCAAGCCCGAGCCCAATGCTTGAACCATCTTCCCTTCTGAGATGGGTTTGCAGCTCCCCTTGGTGGAGGGAAGCGGGGGGACAAGGGAGAGTCAGTCCAAGAGTCAGAGAAGGACTTTTAAGGTCCTGTGGAAAGCCAAGTCTTTGCTGTCCTGAAAGGCTCCCCAGAAGCGATTTTACCAACCCAGTTTACAGGGTTTGGGGGTGCTTGTAGCAGTCTTGAGTGTGGGCCATTTACGGCTGTCTCGGTACAATGGTTTCTGCAGTAATCAAATTCTTTCGTCCCGGGGGAGAACAAAGGTGCTGAGTTTGCACAGAAACCCAGTTCCTCCAGGAACCACTCTTGGGGGTTCACCTCTTCAGAATGTCCTGCTCCGGGGGGACCAGGTCTCTCACGAGGTCTGAATTAGCCCTTAAATTCCTCTTTGCCGTTCTTCTGAAGTGTCCTTTGCTTTCAAACTGTGTTTATCATGCATGATTGATATTTGACATTATGCTGTACCGGGAACACGCACAACATCACTCCGCTGGGATGCAACGCTCTTCCCGCAAACACATCCATCAGAGCTACGAGTGCCACCCCGGCAAGAGGGCAATGGAGGAGCCATCCCAGGGGAGAAATAAAGACTGGAGTCCCAGCAGGGATCTTGCTGTGCATCTGTGGGCTTGGGGAGCACAGGGAGAAGCAGGGAGTTAAAGGTTCCCGCTGTTACGGTGGAGCCCCCGCGGAAAGCCTTTCCCAGCACACCAGACCCGTGGCATCGCTGCCATCAGACAGGCTGAAGGATGCTGTCTGCGCTCCACCGCCCCTGGGCTGCGAGTGCCCTTGAAAGATGGCTGAGAAATCCTTGACAAGAGCGAGGGGAAAGGAGGGCTCCGGCATGCTTGGCTTTCATTGCCAAGGGGAAGGAGGGAGAGCAGCATACGCCGAGACCCAGAAACACTGCAGTCTTCAGCGGGCAGAGATATTGGGGGAAGCATTGATCCTGATTTCCCTTTGCTGTCATTCGAGAGGCGATTGCCGGAGGAGTGTATTATCTTTCTGACCCGTGCCTGTGTGCATGCGCAGTGGGAAGAGACAAAATGTGATTCATTAAGCAATTCTTCTAATAGTCCCCAGGTACAAGTAGTAAAATGACCTCAGCTAAATAAGTCGAGGGCCTGATGCTCATTGCCAAATGAGACTTCTCAGGCTGCGGCAGAGAAAAAGGCTCTTGCGAAGGCGTAGCTTCCCAGTGCTGGGGGAATAACGCCCCGTGCCATGGAGAGGATGCCTGTGCCCCAGGGGAAGGGGCTGGCCACCACATCCTGCCAGGGCTGAATTCAGCTCCAGAGAGGACTAGGGAGCTGGCTGGAATTAACAGGTCCGCATTGATTTTTGTTTAACTTCCCATTTATTACAATGCTGTGGATAGAGATTAACTTTCATTGCTTGGTATTTATTATTGTTTCACCTGCTTTCAAATAGAAAGCGAAGGCGCTTTGATAAATGAACCGAGAACTCTGCCTAGCTCCGCCGTACCTCCGAGGAAGGCATGCTCCTGCACATCCAGGATGTGGTTTGGATCCCCGAGGCTCTCCTCGAACCCAACCAAGCAGCAGGCGGTAGTCAGACCAAGCCAGCACCTCCTCCCTGGCAGTTCACGCTCCCAAAGCGAATCATTAATATGCATTCCTCTGACGTACCATAAGTCACTTGTGGTGAAGTGCTGCATCTAATTGATTTGAGATGCATCAGCCAAGCCTCACGACCAGCTCTGCTGGGCCCATATGTAATAAGTGCAACACGCTGGAAAGAGGGGAATTACTCTTCACACTGGGATTATATCTCTGCCAACAGCATCAATATTCTATTAAAGATATGTGATAATATAACACTAATTACCAATTGAGGGGCCATTAAAGGGAGCCTACAAACAGCAGTTCGATCTCACCTTTCAGATTAAAAACACCACAATGATTTCCTGTTCCTTGTACTTTATTTCTGTGTTTTCTGCCCATGCATAATGCAGTGATGCAAATTGCCAGCGAGTACCTACAAGATTGCTGCCTTCACCTGCCATCCAAGGGTAATGGCTTCCTAACCCTGGACGGAGCCAGGAAGGAGATAAGTCATGTCTACAAGCCAAGAACAGGATAGCGAAGAAGTCCTCTCCCCTTTCCATTTGGCCGTGTGCCTAAGGACTACGTCACCAATGGCCGTGACTTAGCAAGAGAGAAAAACACAAGTCAGGTGGGATGAACCAGGAGCAGACCAGCCCTGCAAAGCCTTCTGGTGACTCTGCATTCAGCCTGTAGAAGAAACACAGTTTTTCTTTCCACGCTCCTACTCTGTTCCCAACAGTCCTGCTGGCACCAGCAGCAATTTCAGAGAGCACAATTTAAAAGCTGATTGTAGTCACACTCGGGCTGAAAGCCGCACTGGAGGGCAGATGTCTGGCATGGCATCCAAGGCTGCCGAGCGCTGGTGTTTAAATGGCCTCTCTGTGCAGCACCTTAAAAAGGCGTTACAAATGCCATTAACCACGTGGGGGTCCAGAGACCCCCGGCCCACTGCCATGCTCCTCCCGCTGCAGCTCCGAGGCAGCGTTTTGCATTTGCTAGACCAGCGATTCCTTGTCCCCAGTGATTTACTGCTCCCTCTGCCAAAGGAACTGCAAGGCTCGAGTATTTTTGGAGCAAGAACAAGCCAGTTCAGGTCTTCCAAGGCTTCCGGGCTTAAAGCTGGTTGTGTGATTTTAAAGATGGGGTTTTGCCTTTATTTTTTCCTAAGGCTATGGAGGGCAGACAGCCTACAACAGTGGTCACAAGGTTAATGAAATTGGAACAAAGAGTATAAACTCCAAAAACCCCTCATCCCACAGGGGCAAACCTGATCCTGCCACCAAGCCTCAGTGCCCAAAGCTGCAGAACCTTTTGCAGGATGAGGGCTTGAGAGTCAAAACCAGACTCCTGGGGCATCCCCACCAGCACCAGTGCATAGCAGCGGACGTGGCCCCCTCTTGAAATTTAGTTACTGGCGAGAACAACGGGCACATTGTAGCTGAAGAGGGAATACCTTTCCTGTGGAGAAACAGAGGAATTAGAACCTGCCTCCTACTCCCAGCTGATGTAAATGGCACCATTGAGCTTGGAGCAATCCTTTGAGGGCAGCATCGAGGAGCATGCGTTGAATAAATACCTAATAAAGGACCAAGTGGATCACCGCAGGAGGCGACAGGAGGTGACACGGGAGCAGCAGCAAGGAGTCGCATTGCCCCTGCTGCTGTCGCCTCTCCAGGGCGGCCTCAGCAGAGGGAACTCCCCGAACATTTGTTTTCCTGCATGCAGCAGCGCCTGCCAGCCATGCATTATTTTAATGAGACACAATAATATTCTATCAGTTCTACAAGCTATAGATTGAAGCCGCAAAGAGAAATCGTCTGAACCTCCATATGATCAATCTTGTCAAAACATGTTCATTTAATCCCTTACAAACGAAAGGAAGATGTGTTTAAAATGTCATCCTTGGGGTCTGGGAGCCAGGTTTCTATAAATCAGTCAACCCAGGTAAACCATATTATTTAGGAGCTATTTGACAGCAGACGTGCCAAAAACACTTTCAAACCATGCACACAAGGTTTACATCATCTCAGATGTAAAAATTATATGCTTTTTTTTGTTTGTTTCACCTTTCTGTGACTAAGCACTCACCATGCAGAGGTATAGAGGGGAGAAGATGGATAGGCGGAGGTTACACAGGGACGCACACGACTCATGGTGAAGCAAATGCACAGATAAACCCAGGGACTAATAAGCTCACAGATCTGACAAGAAGGGACAACCACGTAAGAAATATCAGGCGATACCTTATTCTGCCGAGGGAACACAGCCCTCGCCCGATGGAGGCACTCGTGTGGCTGGGCCCCGGCACCCAGGTGCATCCCAAGAGCACCCCGATGTGCGGCGCTCCCCAGCCCCCAGTGAGCGACTGGCACTGCTGGGAGAGATGGCACGGCGGCAGCTGCAAACGCACTGCAGTAATACCGTCCCCAGGAGCAATGCCTGGGGAAAACGCAGACGCCCTTGCTTACAGTGAGTTCACTGCTCTCCGCCAACAAATGCATAAAAAAATAAGCAATCTGGGACCATTTTCTGTGACACCTACAGAAAGGTCTGACCTTGCAGCCCAGCTGTGGAGCTGGGGCAAGTCAGGAGCATCAATTTTCTTTGTACCACTGGGTGAAGCCCTTCACCTCCTGAATCTCGTTTAGCTTATGGGCTTACTAACCTTCACCCTTGCCAGAGGCAAGTTGGAAGGCATCCCCTGCCATCCAAGCCAGCTGCCCAAAGGAATTTACAGCACATCCAGCAACAAGTACCCCCAAATACACCCCTCAAGACCTTCTCCTGGGGGACCAAGGTGGCAGGCTGGCCTTTTTTGGGTGAACACCCACGCACCCATTTAACAGAAAAGATGTTTGACAGATATGACAATGGACAGGGATCAGCTGGGTTCTTTATTGGTTCTGAAGGTGCTTATATTTAAAACAATTTGTTAGGCTCCCCGTGATTTACTGCCGCACTGGAAAATGGGGCCGAGTATTGATTCTTTGCCTTTTCTATTGCAAATGGGTGTAATGTTTTATAGTATGTCAGAATAATAGCAGCGGGCACTTTATCAACGTCAAATGTTAAAAATGATCAGCTATTGTGATGTAGGAGATTAAATATGAAAGCTTGATGGGTATATAAAAGCAAAACGGCAATAATAAAGGGATTTTTACGTTCAACTCGTTGCTCTCCTGAATCTACCTGGGGAGCTATTAGAACCAATTGTGCTGATCAGTGACATATCACCATGGGTTAAAGGACAGGAAAGCGCTGGGTTTAACTCCCCAGGGGGTCTTTATGTGTTGCTTGGCTGATACGGGGGCTGCAAGTTGAGCCCTGCCCTTCCCTGCCAGGACTCTTTGCGGAGTTTTGCATCCCTCCGAGTTGCCCATAGCTGCTAAACCCAAGGCTTGGAGATGGGACATCCACCTGGCATTGCAGAGCCAAGCAGCCTCTTGGAGCCCTTCTCTCCCCAGAGGGGATGAGCCACCAGGACCAGTGTTCCTCCAAGGAGGAAGCCACAACCCGACAGCCCAGGATTTGGTGCAGAGCAAGCTTAAAGCCTCCTGGACTGTGAAGTCAGAGGGGTTTAGGGCTGCCTGCGCTGTGCAAATGGACCCCTCTCCACAATTAGCCCAAACCAGACCAGAAAAACCTGTGTTTCTCATTGTTCCTATGCTTCTGTAACCCAGGCAAGCAAATTAATTGCAGAGTCACTTAATGTATTGATTGGAAAGGCTGAGATGCAGTAACTAATGCAAAGCATTCTGCTAGGACATGGCCCTGGGACCTGCTGAGAGCCACAGCATTGGGTTTCAGCTCTCACTAAAAATGGTTTGCAAGATGCAAAGTACATCTATGTGGGTTTTTTAAACTCAGAAAGGGAAGACCTTTCCACGAGGATATCTTCAAGACTAACCGGCCTTGAAATTTTTAAAATCTGAAGCATAAGCCTCTGTCAAACACCTCCGTTCTCCACCAAGCAAAGCCCAGTGAGTTGAGCTGGTTTAAGCTGGCTGCTAAAATAGCTGCGGGAGAGCCAGAAGAAACTGTTTCAAGAGTAGAGAAGAGCTTCCCACAGCACAAGTGCAAGGTGGAAACCTTGAGACAAGCCTGGACCCAGCAAGCACTGAAGAACCTCACCTCCGTGCTCAATGCTGTACTCACCTCCTGCGCTCGCTCGCTGCCCTGCAGTCTCCGTCACCTTGTCCCGAGAAAGCAGAGCAGGTCTTCTAGCAGCTACCTTGCTGCAGCCCTGTTATCAAACGCTGCTAAAAATAAGCCTTCCTGTCTGTTCCTGTGCTCTCCCCAGCACACAAACCTCCCCCGCAGCAGTCAGGACCCTCCTGCCCCCAGCACCAGCCCTTTTATAGCCATGGCAGGCCCTAATTCCTGACAGCCCTTCTGCAAATCCCTGCTCACAGCAAACAGCTGTGGTCCTTCACCAGCCAAGGCTGCCCTTAACTCCTTCCCCACCACCCCTGCTCCCACAGTCCCACCCGGAGCTGGTGAGCAAAATGAAAGAGCAGTTACATTAGAGAAGGGGGAAATCTGGCTGCTGAGTGTCGCAATTGTCCCAACAGAGGAAAAGGAAAAATTCTACCCAGTGGAAAAGCACCATGCCAGAGTTGTTTGCTCCGGAGCCAGGCGATGGGCACGGGCAGCCGTTTGAAGCTAACACAAGATGCGAGCGTGAAATGGCTGCTGTGGTGCACACCATGGACCATCGCCACTCACGGCAGCTGTCAGCGGCAGCGTGAGGGTGCGGGGGGACGGTGAGGCTTTAAATGCCAATTTCTGGCAGAGTGACAGGCTTCTGGGCTGGAAGCGAAGCGAGGCTCCTGCCTCCTTGGCCCAGGAGGAGCACCAGAAAGACGCATCGCTGGCACCACTGTGTTTGCCGCAGACAAGAGATGCTCCCTGAGCGCATCCTTCCTGGCACCCCGCAGGGAACCAGCTGCTGCGGCTGCTTTTGATCCGTCCCCCGAGAGCGAGCACGCTCCCGCTCCCCGTGCTCCCCACGCCGGAAAAAACAGCCAGCAAGAAGAGGAAAAGCTTTCCGAACTCGATCAGTAGAGATGACTTCCACTAGTAATCATTAATAGTCTCACCACTACTTTATTACAAAGGAAGAGTAAAAAAAAAAATAAATAAATAAAGTCCAATAACTCTTGAAGCCTGGACTCCAATTAATTTTTTTGAGTTGTCATAAGCAAGAGGAAAAAAAACCCGCACAGGCAGGACAAATGTTCTCCTAATTACCTAAACACTTTATTAACCAACGCTAATTAAAGCATTTCTTGGAGTCTGACAAATGTCTGGAATTACTCAATTTAGAAGTTAGTTTTGACTCCAGTAATTTATACAGCATTGGAAAGTTACGGGGGGGGGGGGGGAGAAATATCTTTCAACTAATGTTTTTTTATTAAAGCTGACAGCAATAATTAGTTATTTGCTACTAATGGGGCGGCCCCTGGAGGGAAATTTGCCGAGATGGATGGCTTGGGCTCATGCCAGCAGTAATTGGTCTGAGCCTTGGTCAGATGCTGGCAGCTTGTCCCGAACACAGCAGCTCCGTGCCGGCATCCACCTTTGGTCCCTGCCTCCGGGCACCCCGGCCGGCTCCACACCGGTGTGCCAGGAAAGGGCCGTTGGGCTTCAGCCGATAAAAGTCACACTCTGGAGATAGAGCTGCCGAACCCCCAGTTCAGCAGGAACGCCAGCGACTTGGTTTCTCAGCAAATGAAGCTGAAAGTCAGGAATTGCGGCCGCAGAGTTGCTGGGAGCGCCTGTTTTGCTGGCAGTAAGTGTTTCGTGAGGTGCTGCCCTGGCAGAAGTCGTTGCCCAATTAGGGATGAGCCACTCTCTCCAAGTAGAAGTAAAAACGCCGTTTATTTTCTTCCAGATAATAACAGATCATCCTTTTAAAGGGCCCATGTGAAAAGCGTTAGGCCTGATGTAAAGCTTTGCCCAATGAAGAGAAGAGGGCTTTAATGCTGAACAGTTACCCCGGGCTTTTACATCACCGTTTCTTATCATTCCCCAGCCGCTGGAGTCAACCGACTACAGCTCTTCTTAAAAGTAAGCTTCTAGTTTCCACAGACACAGAAAAAGCCCTGAACATGGGGAACTAATGAGCTCTGCGGATTCAAAAATCAGAATGCAAAGAAAGAGGATCCAGATTTTCTTTTCATCTTTTTTTTGAGCTTGACACATAATTTTGGATGCTTGGGTCGTCAATACCTTTTGTTTCTCATCCTTCCTATAAACTGCAAATGATCCAATTATAGAGAAAAAGGAACAGGAAAGGGGGAAAGCAAGAGAAATGGAATAATCTAGGGGGGAAAGAAAGTAGCTGAGATGAAAAGCTAATGAAACGACAGATACAAAATGGTACAAACGAATTAAAGGGTATTTGGAGGTAGACAGAGAGGGGAGGGCAAGTCAAGGGTGAAGCCAAGGATTCAGGTCTCGGCCTCCCGCACCTCCACCTGCTCCACGCTCCTTCCCTCAGGCTGAGGCCCGAGCCCACACGGGATTACAGGCGTCACGAAGGTGGGCCACCCTGAGCTCCCTCTGCGAAACGGCACCGGCCACGCTGGCTCCGTGGTACAGGGATGCAGTTCCGTGGGGTTAAGCAGATGTGCCGTGTTGTAAAACCACCCCATGTGCAACCGGAGAGACTCTCTGCAGCCTGACGTGGAAAGATCTATTTTCCTTCTCTTTTGTTTCGCAAAAGAGAGAGGAGAAATGTGCCATAGGCTGAGAAAGGCGCTTAAGCTGCACTCGTAGGAGAGGTGAACTGGGAAGCCTTGACGGGCATGCTAATGTTCTGCCGTTTCGGCTGTAGGAACTGACATTAAAAGGCCTTGGTTAAAGACAGGGCTCGACATCTGAGCAGTGTAATGAGGTGTTTCACACCGCCCGACCTTGTAGGAAAGACCATGGCTTTCCAAATGTTTCACGTTGCGTTGGCCATTTGCTCTGACGTCTGGACGTGCTGCCAGCCCCGGCGCCCTGAGCGCCTTTCACCTGCACGGGCAGCGCAGGCAGCGCGGCCGTGCCCACGCAAGCTACGTGGCAGCGATGGGGTCGCTCATCTCGCAAAGTGTCTCAACACCCTGAAACCTCTCATGCCAGACTTGAGCTCCAGAACGTCAGCGTGGACCCAAACGGCCCCATCCCACCCCATCGCATCCCTGCCCGCACACCCTGGGAAAGGCACCATCACCCATTCTGCTCTTTGCCGCCTTTAATCCCATTCCTCCAGAAACAAATTAGCGTGGCACATTTTAGCAACAGGCTCCAGGGACTCACACTGCTTTGGACAAATAGATATATGAGCGACTGTGCATTTAATATTGTAAAGTCCTGGGGAACGGCACAGCGTGCAGTGCTTTGCTCAACTTGCACGCCGTGTTATTTACCGGTTGCTGCGTTCCCAGCTGGGAAAGCCTCGGGGTCTCCATTTCTTTTTCTCTCCTGGAAGCTGCTCGCGGAGGCACTGCCGGCCTCGGTGGCATCGAGGAACAGGCAGCTGGAAATGTCAGCTTCGGTGGAAATAGGTGCAAAGGCTGCTTTCGAGCTGTCTCAGGGTTCAGAAGCTCAGCGCCCACACGTGTCATCCTGGCTTGGCCATCCACGTCATGCGGGAAGCCTGAACAACATCTTAATAATTAAACTTCAGCAGAGTGGCAAGAGCACAACCCAGGGCAACCTTTGGCAAATCCCTCGCGAGACCCGTGGGGTTTTCTCCGGGCTGCGGCCCCTCCGCCGGCCCCCACAGCCCCCACGCATCCCTGCAGCCCCCAGGCTCCCCACGAGAGTCCCTCATGCCTGCAGACCCCTGGAAACACCAGGAAAGCAACTTAGGAGCAGAAAAATCCACTTTATTTGAAAGTTTTTAAGGGAATATTGAGAAGAATGGGAAGGGGTTTTGATCTTTCTTTTTTCCCAAACTCCAAAAAAAAAGCTTTTAAAATAAATAGCTGACAATGTCTCTTATTTGAGTAATTCTTTGCCAGCAATAAATGTGTCACTCTAAAGTGCTTTATTTAGAAATAAAAAAATGTTGTTCTTTGTAGAGCGCTCCGCATTACATCAAGTTAAAGGCTGGAAGCTAAATTCTCCTCCTCTCGCCGCATACCCCTCCCTGTTTGATACATTCATATATTCTTCTATAATCTGATCTAGGTTATAAAAATATAAAAAAAGAGAAAAAACAGAGAGACATCTGGCTCTCCCACACATCTGACATTTCCCTTTATGCCTGGTTTAACTTTTTTATGACTGCCTGGGTTCGCTTCATTGGAGAATTTCTCCCTTCAAATGAGTTTCCTGTTTTATGTTAGAAATTTTCCTTTAGACAAACCTGGTAATTTTTCAAGTTAAAATGTGTACGTCTTAAGTACTTAGGAATTTTAAGGATCCGACCGATGGGGACATAAATCTGCATTTATTCACGCTGGAGTCCCTTTGTCTAACTGATCCTATTTAAAAAAAGACAGAGAGGCAAGAAAGAGCCTGGCGTATTTTTTACTTGTTTTACAGGGGGAAAAAAACCCCAAACTGTCAATTCATAAGTAATTTATTAGTGTCTGCTCACACTTCCAAGCCTTTATGTGCTAATGCCAGGGGAAGGCAGTACTTGTGCTTTCTCGAGCATGCACTCATTTAATAGATAGTGAAGAGGGGGCTGATGTGGTCTCCTCGCTATTGACTGTCCTGGGGCCACGTTTTAATCAGGGGCGGTTGGCAGGGATGCCCAGGGGGCCGGAGCCCCATCTCAGCTGACTGACGGGTGCTGCTGCATCCCTCCCATAGCTGTCTCATCCGCTCCCTGCTGACATCAAGCTCTTATAATGCAAGATCACGTAATGAATAAAGGCAGGGCAAGTCCTATTGTTCGGTAATAAGGAGGAGGAAAAAAAAAACGATCAAAAAAGGCAGGGACTTAAAAGACCAAAATTATTTCTCAAATAGAGTAGGGAAGAAAAAAACCCCAACATGCCTTATCACAGCGGAGAACAAGCACTGTGCAAATGCGTGGGCCCGCGAGTGGCATGCAGGTTGTTTTGAACAGCCGGGTGACATTGTCAGGGAACCTTCCATTGTGCCTCTGAAAGGCACTCGCAACGGCGCATGAGAATCACTCATTTGTGTCACAGCAGACTGGGGAAAGATGCTGCCCGGGTTGCGGGGTTTTTTTTTCAAAGGCAGCTGTCCCCATAAGAAGACCTTCAAAGCCAGATAAAGCTCATTTCTGAAAGGCATTGAAAAAAAAGGCAGGAAAGCAAAACTTTAGGGAAGAGCAACAACCCAGGTTTGGAGAGATCTCCTCCTCCTCTCCCCCTGGGCCTGCTTCGCTGGCTTTGGGCATTTCCCCCCTCTCCTTTCTGCCGTTGGAAATTGAAGAGCTATCCATTGCTTTTTGCTGGTTAGCTGATTGCCAGCAATTCAGCAAGGAAATCGCTAGCCCCTACCCTCTAGCTAATTCTGCGGATTGTTCTGGGGGAAAAGCAGCTGGGGAGAGGCTTTTTCTGATACATGCTCTTCCATTTTCATCCCAGTTCCTCCTCCGGGAACAAAAGCTATTTTCCGGCGGTGGTGGAGGTGGCTGCATGCCCCCCAGGACCCGGGCCATGCCACCAGGGCCCTGGGGGGGCTCCCATGTCCCCCTGCCCACTGCAAAGTGCCCTTAGGAGAGAGCGGCTGAGGGGGCCCTTGCAGACTCAATTCCGGCAGAGGCTCAGCTTTCGGGTTTCATCCAAGTGCCTAATTAAATTTTCAGAGCACTAACTGCTCGGGATCCAACACAAATAGCTGCAGAAGCCAGAGGGGAGACAGGGAAAGGATGGAGGGTGGGGGAAAGGGGGGAGAAACCTAAAACAAATAAATTAATTAAACAAATAAATAGGGAGTGAAATAACAGAGGGAAAAGAAACTAAAACCACCGGCAGCCCTGGCCACTCGAGCACTCATTAGCAGCGGGAGAGGCGGGAAGTGTCTCGTTGTCTGGGGCTGTCATCCTTCATCCTGACGAGCACTTAGAGAGTCACGACCCCTTTCAGCATCGCCATACAGTCAATCAGCCCCTCGCATCGGTCACTGCCGTTCACTCGCTGCATCCCGGCCTTATTACAGGCATATGCGGAAAGAAGGATATTATATCATCGGGAAGCAGGGAGGTAGGGGAAGGCTGCTGCCCACACCACCCCTCCTGCCCACAGCTCACATGCCAAAGGCGGGCAGGGAAGAGCAAGCAGCAAAGGCAAGAGCTGCCGAGGCGTGTCCCCCGATTGATGCCCGCAGCCCTTGGGGGATGCTGGGCTCTGCTTGCCCTGGGAGGAGGCGTGCGGAGTAGCACATCTATTTTTACACGTGCCTACATGGCGCGCTCGGCCGTCTCTGGGAGGCCGAGCTGTCAGCAAACAATGATTTCAACTGGGTTTACAGGGGAAAAAAAAATCCTGTGTCATCTGCTGAGAAGGAGCCCGGGAGCAGTTTGTGGAGAGGCCAACAGAAGCAGGGCTGGGGAGATGGCTGCGACGGAAGAGCAGCAGAGAAGGGAGAATTTGCAGCCTGCCGTGTTTTTGGCGCTCCGCAGACTGAAGCTTTCAGCTGAGGCTGCTCCCCAGCAGCACAGCTTGTTACCTTTCTGCCTGAGCTCCCTTTGTGCTTTATTATAATTTGAAAGCGTGGTTAGCGCCGGCGAGAGAGGCTGAATTGACAGCCCCAGAGCGATGCCTCCAGCGTGTTGCCCTCCCGTGTGGGTTGCTGCTGCTGTTCGTGTGTTTGCCGAGCGCTGACAATAGGCAGATCGCTGCCTGGATAATGGGAGCAACCCCTGGCTCGGCGGGTTCATCGCCGAGAGGGAGGAGGGCACGGCAATCCCGGGCTTGTTCCAGCCAGGGAAATCCACAGGCACAGGGGCGAGTGGCTGAAAGCCTCTCTTTTCTACTTAACTCGGCCACTTGATGACTCAGCAGCGCAAGGAACACGCTTGCCAAAGGAGGGGATGCTCTCCAGTAACTTCGGTCTCACCTGCATCGCCTCATAAAGCAAAATAGTTCAGCCTGTGCAGCGTGCTCACTATGGGAATAGCTCGTTCCCTCCCAACAGACCCTCCCACTCAACCTGTTGTGGTTCTCACCAGAGACGGCTCGTCTCATGCCAAAACTGGCATCGTGTGCTGCTCAGCATCAGCTCGCCTAGCAGCCTACAGCCCTCCTCTAGTTATCCCAGGATGCTGCAGCTCTCTTGCGGGGGTTTATCATGAGACAGAACAAGCAGTGTCAGTGTTCCCTCTCGATGAAGCAACAGCTCTGAACATGCCGAAACGCCTCTGGATTTTCTCTGCAAACACTGCTTGTTGCCTGGAACTCGTGTTCCGCTGGACTGTTTGCTCCTCGTCAACACAGAGGAAATTTGGCCAGGTGCTCCAACACCTCTACAGCAAACAGCGTGTGGTTAGTTAAGCAAAAAAAGCAAACACATCTTCCACTGAAATGTGGAGTTCAAAAAACCAAGAAAAGAAAGGGACATGCCTGTATCCTGCAGGAAGATGCAGAGCATCAGGACCACCCTGGCAGTGCTGGGACAGTCTGCTCCTCCCTCCAGGGAGCCGGGGTGCTGGGCAGCACGCAGGCCCCCAGAGAGCTATGCTGCACTCGCCAGGTTCGTGCCCCATTTTGGGGGGCCTCCGCTCGGGCCTGGGCCCTGCGTGGGGTGTCACAGCCTGTGGGCAGTGCCACCCGAGGGCACCTCAGCTTTGGAACCACTGCCCCTATGGGTCAGGCTTCTAATTTTTATTTATTTCTTTCTCTAATTTTACATAGCAGAAATTGAATCTCTGTTCCAGTTTCTTCTGATTCCATAAAGGGATATCAGTTACACTGTAAATCCGATTTATTCTTTTCTATGTATTCATTAAATTCCAGTTAGTTACTGCACTATTTAATGGAATTGATGGTGTAATTAAGCTACAGGCAGACATTAACAACCAGAACCGTCAGGGAGGTTTAGGATCCTTTACTACTCTCTTCCCGGTGTTATACAGCTTCTAATTTCATAACAATTACTCTGACCAGTTGGTTCAAACCACACACTTCATGCGTGCTGACTACCTAGAGCCCAGCTCCAGAGCAGCCCTGGGTGCAACATTGCGTTGCCCTTCACTTTGGCCTCGCTGCAACACCCCCACACACGTGATGCATCCTGATGACATTCTGCAAAATGGCATTGATGATTTTTTGCTTTGCTCAATGTCCTCTACCCATCTAATTCAGAATATACATTCCTTGAGAGTATTTTCTTAATACAAAAATCCCCACGTGGGCCTCTTCCAAATTAATCCCAATTTACACCAACAGAAACTAGAAGAGCTGTAGCCCCCTCACACATCTGTAAGTGAGATGCACAAGCCTCAGTTTCAGGTTTAATAACATGGGAATAATTATCTCATTTTATTGCTGGGGGCTGGAATAAGAGGAGGAATTTGGGACAGTTTGTAAATTACTCCGAGATTCACAGATGGGGCGATGTGTTATCATTCTCAAAAGTGCATCACCTCCAAAGACATGAACACCTCTAAAGCGCATGCCTAACCCAATTTTCACTTGCATTCAGGTAAACTAATCCAGTGCAGCAGGGAGGCTTGAAATGGCCGATAGTCCTGCCTGGGCACTCTTCCCTCTACAGAAATCCTCTTTTTCCCCCAACAATCAAATCTGCTCTGGACCCTCTGCTCCTTATCCCCAGGTAGACGGAAGCATAAACCAAAGATGTCAGCTGGAGCACTCACACCCTACCCCACAGCTAAAATAAAGGCAATGCCGGGGGGTTTCCAGCCTTCTTGTCACCAGGGTACGTCCCTCCTCCTGGGGCTTGCAGAAATCCCCCATGCCCCTCCCCAGCAACTTTGGTTCCCACCAGGCACAGTACAAACACCCCGGCAGATAAATACTTGCCTGCTGCAGTTTGCCCACCACCAGGAGGGCTGAGAGTGGGCTTTGCGAGCCAAGGAGATGTCCATGCCTGTGCAGAGGCTGAAGCACAGAGAAGCTGTCTTGGGGCAACACCCACGCTCTGCACGGGCAGCTGCAGCTCCTTCCCTGCTCCTGGAGCCACCGTGGCACCAGTACAGTGCCCGACAGCAAACTTCCCAAAGGCTTTGCAGGATGGAGGTGAAGCTGTAACAATCACTGCTATTGCATTAAGAGATTGCTTCCTGGTGCCTTATCTGCCCAGAGATATCAGCAGCCAGGATCTTATCATGCTGTAATTACCAGGCCTAGATTTGTCCTAATTAGCTCTCTGGAGTAAAGTTACCCCCAATCTGTGTGTTATGGGTGCTCAGCAGGAAGTGATTTAGAGTCCAACAGGTTAGGTGGGCTGATCTAAGGAAGATTAGCTGCAGCTACCATCAAGGGAGGGAGGGACACGGGGCTCCTCTCCTGACCCTCTCCAGAGGTGTGTTTGCCAGCTCCTGAGGAGGACAGATCTGTCGGGACAAACCATGGCTACGGACTCTGCTACCTTCTGTGTGCAGCCTGGATGCAGAGGACAGAGCAGGCCAGCTCATAACTCTTGCAGCAGCTCCTCTTCACGGCCAGATCCTGCTGGGAGGACAGGGAGCTGCGCTGCAGCCTCCTATTCCCAAGCTCCCACCGTTTTGTAGGACAGCTAGTGCCAAGGCCCCTGCGCTTGTTCTGCCAGTTCACCTGCTTCACCTCCCAAAGCCTGGTGTGCCTCCTCAGTGGGCTTAGCGGAGGTCCCTGGGAAACCGCAGAGCTGGTCCTGCGTGCCTGTGGAGGAATGATGCTCCTGAGCCAGGCTCTGCCTTTGCTCTGTAATTAGTGCATGTTTGTCTCTTTGACTTCAAGTGATATTTAGCGGTTAGAGGTTGGGACCCTGGTTACTCTAGCAGGGTGATAAAGAAATAGATAGGTAACTGAGATGCCGCTCTGCATCTGGGAACCAAGCCACCCTGATCAGAGCAGCTAAGGAGTCCAGCTGATGGGGGGGGTCCCGCCGGCGATCTGGCTTTTGGCAATGTTTGGTTTGCATGATGTGATCATATAATAATGTGATGGCTTTTAAGACGGGATTGGAGCCAAACTATGGGCCGGTGTGCTGCAGGAAAGGACAATTCCCATGCCCACCCACCTGCAGGACCAGGGGGGCTGGGCGGGATCTCAGAGAGCACAAGCCCGTGCCCCAGCACCCAGACAGCCCCTGGGAAAAGGGTCTTCAACTGCTCCTAGAGACCCTCAGCCTTGGAGACTCTTTGCCTTCCCTCGGGGGCCAGTTCCAGCATCGCTCCTATAGCAATCTAGCAGCTGACCAGCAGACCTTATTTCCACTAAGTTCAACGGATTTCTTCTCCTCCTCCCCCAGTGTCCTCAGAGTGGCCAAAAGCCATCATTTCATGTCTTTTTTTTTTCCTTCTTAAACACTGTATGTGGTGGAAGGCAGGTGTCTTAAGAACAAGCCTGCTCCCTTCCCTTGCAGGTCACCTTTTCCTGCGTGCTCTACCAGGGACGCAGCTGTGTCCTCTTAGCACGTACAAGGTCATATTCTCAACACCGTCTGCTAAAATAGTGTAATAAAATTACCTCACGTGAGCAGGACACTCCTGCTAATCA
The DNA here is from genome assembly GCF_026419915.1 of Harpia harpyja. NCBI lineage: Eukaryota > Metazoa > Chordata > Aves > Accipitriformes > Accipitridae > Harpia > Harpia harpyja. Next base: position 46,742,136 of record NC_068943.1, on the reverse strand, counting down.
CAGCTTTGCTGGGTTAAGTGCTGCTACATGAAACATTTTGCTGGCCCGGTTTCACCGCTCTGCTTCCCACCTCTGCCAGTGCAGCAATGTCAGCAGAAGAGTGCAGAGTAGATGCAGTTCCTACAAATGCATTCCCAGCAGCCGGATTTCGGGCTCAAACCCTGCCTGACACAGCTGCTAAGAGATGTGCAGGCAGCTGCATCCTCCCCACTGACTGAACGGTCTCACCCAAGACTCTTCCCCTCATGCCTCACTCTGCCAAAAACACCGCTTTATGCCTTGCAGGAGCCACAGGCTGCGCCAAAGGCTGGCTGCAGGTTGGCAGTACGTGGACGTACACGTCTGCAAGGCACCCCAAAATGAAACGCACTGGTTCAGCACAGGAAATTACTATTCTATTTTATTGCAGTTGCAGCTAAAAAAATAGAGACTAAGAAAATCATGCAGAGAAACTAAGTTGGGGATGTTTTTGTTTAAAAAAAAATCTGTTTTCTTTACTGAAATGAAAACGCCTCAGAAAATCTCAGAATCATCATCTGGGAGATGGGAGCTGGTAATGCGGAGAGGGGGCCCTTCCCTGGGGCAAGATTTTTAATAACTTCCTAGCTATGGGAGGCTGTTAGCAAATCTCAGCTGGAAGATTTTTTTCACCCAGCTGGATCTTGCAGTCTTCTTACATCATTAACTCACTGAGATCGTTTTTGAAGAGGGGGATGTTTGGGGTTTCTTTGATTTCCTTCCTGACAAACCTTTCAGGTAAATCTCTGTTCTTCTGTGTTTCCCAAGGGAGAATGAAGTCTCTGATGTGACAATCATTTTGTCCTGCCAGACCAGCACATGGCCCAGCACACTTTTCCCAGGTTAGGGGAACATCGATGCCAAGTTTCATGGCTCCTTTCCCAGCCTCTGCAGATGAGCAGCAGAAAGGGTTCCTGCTTGCTGGTTTCTGGCTGCTCTGCTCATCGCTGTCCTCGAAACGCCAGGGCTTGGTCTCGACAGGATGCAATGCAAGCCGAGGAGCACTGATGCTGGTGCGGCACCAGTGGCTCAGAGCCACCCAGTTGCCGTGTCCCGCTCCTTAGCTTATGCTTAAATTGACAGATTTGGGGTTGAGAAGAAATTTTTCTTTCAGACCACATTAACAAGCAATCATGGTAGTCTTTCTTTTTTCTTTATATCTGAAGAAATTCCTTGCTATTGCCAGGGCCTAAGGTCAACGCTTTCCTTTCTCCTGCTCTCACTGCCATACATCTGTTATGCTTCGCTTTTTCTATAGTTCTGAAGTTTGTAGCAGGCACCGTGAGATGTTTCGTGGCCTCTGGTAAATGAAGGTTTTCTGTAAACTCTTCTGAGCTGTTGTGTGAATGTCTGAGATAATGGAGGACTTTATCCTGCCGCCACACTCCCTCCTAGACACGGGAAGATGCGGTCTTTGCCGCACGTATAACAGATTGGGATTTTTTTTACCTTCAGCTGAGGACTTGGGATTTGATGCTTTTTTTCTGTAATATTTAGTTTCAAGAGCCAAGCACGCAGAAATCCATCCTGCAAGCGAGACCCCAGATTTCAGGACCATTTGGGCATGCATCCACCTCTTGAACACTGTAAGTCTGGCCAGCTTCTGGTCTAGTAGACCACTTGCAAAAGTAACACCAGTCACATTTGCAGTCCTTACCAAATTATTACTGGAAAACGACCCTACAGCCATGAGTTTCCCAGATAATCTAACTGCTGCTCTTGCATCAGTGTTAAATGAGTTGCCTTTTAATTCTGTCAAGCATTCACTTGGTCTTGCTGCACAGGGAAGGATAAATATTGCTTCTACTACAGGAAACAAAGTGGCTTTGGCTAAGAAAATATGCCTGCGGGGAAAATTGGCCTGGACCAGCTGTTATGGATGACACTGGTACAGAGGGAACAACGTTGCTTTCCACGGCTGCTCCCCCACATGCCCTGTCCTGTCTACGTGACTCATCCTTGGCTTAGAGGGATTACTTAAGAGTGACAGGGGAATCCGATCTCCATTAAAACCAAATCATTTGTCACTCTGCAAGGAGCAGTGACAAGGAGGACAATTAGTGCAAACTGGGAGGCAATGTTTATGATGTAGAGCCTCGTCCCTTAGTCAGTCGAGTGTTTATCAGCGTGGGTGTTTGCCCATCCCTGACGGGTAATGAGAGAGTTTGGTGGGGTCACTGAAAGGCCTCCCCATCCTTCTCCAGAGCCTCAGCTTTCATTAAAAAGATCATAAAAATAAAATAATGAAGTAGTTCTCCAGCTGTCACTGCAGCAAAGCACTCCTCAACAGCAGAAGCAGAGGTAGCTGGTGCCACCTTCTCACCTGCATTTGCAGAGAGCCTGAACCAGGATTTCCCAGGTGAGATGAGCAGCAGACCAGGGTGGGCAGCAGGATGCCCCATGTTCAGCATTTGCGGGCAGGTTCGGCGCATCGCCATTCAGGAGTGGGGGAAAGCAAGATCATGCAGATGTGCCTACTGAAGAGCCATTGGACTGTTAATGCTTTTAATCCTCTAGCAGTACAGGGCCATGGGAGGAGTTTAATTTCTTTAAGTGTAGACTCAGTTTACAGATTTGGCTCAGGAAGTGGATTTCTTCAAAGCTGAACAAAACCACAGGCTCACCACAAGAAAGCACCATAAGAGCAAATAGCATGCCCTTCCTTCCCAGGTAGCCTTGGACCCACTTATGTTCTGCAAATCTCCACTGCTGAGCTTTTTCACTTCATTCAGTTCTTTCTTTCAAGGGACAGAGGAGTTTCCCATGTTTAGCATATGCAGTCATCCTGCTCAGCTTGAATTTCCCAGGGAAGCCCAGGTCTCAGCCTCGGCCTCGCAGGGACATGTCCCATTTTCTGCTTTCTGCTCTAGCAGAACTAGCAAGCCTTTGGTGCTTCAGAGGGGGATGTGCTGTACCATTCTCTGCCCAGAGCATCTCTTCCATCAGCCTCGCTCCAGGCTCCTGGTTGTTTTTGTTATACCTGTGGGTGGATATGGGAGTCTTTGATCATCCGGGATTACTGCAGCATTATGAGCTTTCAAACAGAAGCGGATGCTCTGGATACAAAAGTGGGTCACGTACAGTGGTGTGCTGGAGATGCTTTGACGCGTGGGGAAAGGGGGGAGGCCGGGATGGAGGAACTGACTGGTGCATGGTTTGCATGGCACAGACTCCGGCGAGCCTGTATCTGCCTGCACTGGCTGTGCCTGAAATTCAGTTACGGGGAGTTTTCCTTGGTGCACTTGCAGAGCTGCACAGGGACAAAAGGCTTTCATTGGAAATGGAAGATTGCCTGTTTCCAAAGATAAGGGGGAGATGTGGGAGATCAAGGCATGAACCAGCTTCTCCCTGCCCAGTGCTGAGCTTCTTCCTTTCCCCTGCACACAGGCACCAGCCCTGCAGTGCTCTGCACCGGTGTACGCAATGGCAGGAGTTGCTGGGAGGTGGGAAGCATGCCCGTCCACGTCGCCATTGCGTATTCCCTCAGATGTGTTCTGCTGCTAATGAAATAATGTAAGAGACATCATTCTCCATCACTTCCAGTTACCCCCCCACCTCCCCGCACAGGAGCCTGCCAGTGTTCCCCTTCTTTGCGAGGGTAACAAACCTCTGCTAAAAAGAAAGGCCATTAATAGTAATTACCCACAAAGACAACAAACACCACCACCCCCCTTTCTCTTTTAACGAGCCCTAAAAAAATAACTTCCTTAATTGAAAAGCTTTCTACTTTGGAGACAGCACCAACACTTCAGAGAAGTCCAGGCAGCTCCGGCAAGTGAAGATGAAATGAAGGAACGTGTCAGACAGTGCCTTCCAGGGGTGTGTGAGGCAGACCTCAAAGTCAGGGGGCACACGAACGCCATCGCTGAAATTCAAGGAACTATCAATAAGGCACTAATTGGATTGAAAGGAGGTGGCAGATGGAAAGAAACAAAACAGGAAAACAGCTTTGGAACAAACATCATTAGAAAGAGAAGTTTAGGCAAGCAAGTGGAGCACATCCTGAGCCCAGGAGATGAGCAGAGCATGACTGTCAGAGATGCCCCCGGTACCACCTGTGCCCATGGCAAGGAGCCATCAGGTTAGGGTTTCTCCTCCTGCCTCTGCAGGGGAGTGTGGTGGCTCAGTGGGGTGATCTACCCACCAGAGCAGAGGAGAAGCCGGTGCGTGGCGTGGGAGGATGCTCGTGGCTCCGTGAGCAGGACCTCTCCCTTCTGGATCTTAGGCAAAGGCCGTAATTCCATTCCGAGCAGAACTTATCGAGGGCCAGGAGTAATCTTTTCTCATCTGGAAGGGGCTGGAGGATTTATGAACCCACCTGTCAGGTGGTGAAGTGCCCCCTTGGTAAATGGTTTGCTAAGCATTCATTCATCTTCCTCCCTCACAGCAGCTGCATGAGGATGGGCAGCGCCCTGCCAGGACTGCGAAGCAGGGGAGGGAGGAAGGAAGAGGTAAGAAGACTACGGATGACAGCAGGGACATTAGTGGGGACACTGAGCCTGGTCCGATGCTTGCTCTCAGTTCCAGGGGCTGGGGCTGGGTCTTGAACCACAAGGATGACAAGGGGCCCCAGGAGAATTAATTTAAACCATTGCTCTAGAGCAGGAAGGCTAAAACCCATGAGCCATCAGCATGACACGCGTTGCACCTGACTGTTTCCCATCTCCAGTTCATAACTATTAAGCTAAAGCCTTATCAGCCGGCAAGACAGACCCCGCTGCTTGAGCATCTATCGCTCTGAGTGCTTTTCCGACTGGCTCATTGAGAATTGCCACGGACACATAACCTCTGTAAGTTATTATAACTCGTTTCCCCCACCGCACACGTGCCCGTGCAGAGCGGCCTTTCTTCCTACGGTGTTCACCGCCTGGCAGCGGCCCAGCCTCAGGCAGAAAATGCTTCCACTGAGGCTTGATCGATCGCCTCTTGCATTTGGCTACTCACCAGCTGGATTAATGACACATGGGATCCAGGACATGGCAACGCGCTCTTTCTAATGGCATCGACATGGCCTCTCTCCCCATGGGCAACCGAGACCCAAGGCTACAGCCCTGCGCACCCAGAGCACCAGCACACATGGCAGCCTGCCCTGCTTCCTACGCACCATGTTGGAGAGCTATGAATGGCTAGAACCACTCAGAACATTTTCAGAAAGCCCAATAGTTTGAAGAAGATGGGAAGAGCCAGAGCGGGCTCAGCACCCAGACACTTTGATGCTCCCCTCCCACCCCTTTCCGCATTTCCAGTTTAAACTATTTTGTGCCATTGCTCAGATGCAAGACGTCACCCAAGACATCTCAAAATCCTGTGGAGACATTGCTCACATGCCCAGTGCATAGAAATAGCCAAACTTGACCTTAGTCTTTACATGGGTGTCAGGACAGCCTTCTGCTACAGGCTGGAGCATGCTCATCCGTTTCCATGCAGGCATTTTGCCTCCTGCTCCTCAATGCGCTCTCGGGACTCTGCTCTGGCTCCCTTCATGTTTCTCCCATAATTGTAGCTCTACCCACTCCTTTCAGAGGCAGTGCAGGCTTTTCCCAGGGTATGGAGAAAGGCCGTAGTGCTTCCCCAGCAGCAGATCCTCACCGCTTTTCAACTCCTTTCGGATGGCAAGGATTCGCTCTGCAGCATCTGCTCCCGAAGCCCATGAAGGCGAGTTGCTTTTCCTGGTCGCCTGCTCCAGCTGTAGCCGAGGTGGGTCACCACACCCATGCTGGGTGCTGTGGCTGCTGATGCTATTGCTATATTGCATAATTATGGCATAGCACATATATAATTACAAGAGGCCCCAAGTATCCCTTTCATTACTTTTATGCAAGAAAATGCTTTTCTCATCGGATGCCCCAGCTTGGCTGATACGCCCTCTCTGCACTGCTCCTTAAAGCAGCTATGCAAATTGGACCTTAATATTGTTCAGATAAATGGCGTGAGGAAGAAAATGGATACAACAATCTGTTGCAAAGTTAACGTTGGGCTCTACCTCCCAAATTGGCTCAGGGAAATTAGCAGGAAGGATCAGGTTACATAATAAACCTGCTTACCTGCTCATTAAATTAATCTTTCCTTTCTTCTTCCCCTCTTCTAGTCTTGTGGTTTCTATAACTGTAGAATAACTAGAAAACAGCAAAGTCCTAGATGAAAGGGAGACTAGGTCTGGAAGCACAAAGATTAAAGGAGAGTTTTTAGGATTACTCTTCGAGTATTTTTTTTTTTTTATCTTGGGTCTGCAGTGATTATTCCCGCTCCTCTCCAAGCCATCCTTCTGGATGTATCTGGGGGAGCATGCAGGCTCTCGAGCAAGTTCCAAGCATTTTTCCAAGGATACAACAGAAATGTGCATTAGCAGTGGCGTGGGCAGCCAGAGCCCCGCAAGCCTCCAAGACCGATTGTCTTTTATCTGTGGCTCGGCAGGGACGCAGCCTCCTCCTGGGTCACGCCCCAGACTTGGAAGCCCCTCTGTCTCACACCACTTCTCACAGCCCTATAGAAATGAGAAAGAAATGAGACGCAGAAGATTTTTTTTTTTTAATTGCAGGTGAACCAGAAGCACTGCAATCTGTTTAGTGCAGGGTTTGCTGCTGGTCGCAAGCTGAGCTCCAGCCAGCACAGGGTGTCCCAGAGAAGCATCCCACAGACCGCAGCCACCTCAGCTCTGCTTTGTGTTTTTCAGAGGAGCACAGCCGGCGAGGCTCACTCCCAGCTTATCTTTGCCCGGATTTTTTTCCCCAGTGGTTTTGCATTTTCAACCATTTTGCACACCAGCCCCTTTCCCAACCCTGCTCTCCTCGTGCTGCAGCTGGAAGCGTTCCTTCCCTTCAGGCAGGTGATTTAGTGGATGGGAGTTTGCAGGCTGTTAGGCAAGCAGGGAAGGCAAAGCAGTGTAGCAGTGTCTAAATCACTCGGGCTCAGATTTATGAAAGTGGGACCCGTCTGGGAATGGCAGGAGAGCAGAGCCCCACGAGGCAGCAGCGGCATCTCCGAACCAAGAGATGCTCCTCCGGCACAGGGAGAAGCGGGGAGGTGGGCACAGGGCTGACCAGCATTACGGGCACTTCTCCCAGCAGCGCTCCCCACTATTAAGGGCAGTTCTCCCAGCGGCGTTCCCCAGTATTACGGGCACTTCTCCCAGCGGCACTCCTTACCTGCTCCGCTGGCACAGTCTCCGGTGGGCAGGTCCAGCCCAGTGCAAGAGGAACAGATCCCAGCTCTGCTCGTCTAGGGGAGGATGAGAAGAGGCTGCTTTAGAGAAATTCCTGCAAGGGATGTGCACCATGGCTATGCATATACATATGGAATTTTATTGGGAAGAGCTGTTTCCTGTGGAATTGGGCTTTTGAGTCCAGTCTGGAAACCAGGCTGAGCACAAAAAGGAGGGCTCAGGTTCTGGAGATGAAGGGCCAAAGTGAGTTGTGGGGTGCAAGCGGCTGCAGGTGGCTGCGGCCCCAGCAGGGCGCGGAGCAGGATGGGGAGGAAAGGTTCCTACCCCAGCCTGTGCAGATGGGGCAGTGGCTGAGCAAAGCCAAACACCACCAATTAATTAGATTTTATTTAGCCAACATCCTTGGAGTGTTTCCAAAGACAACACTAAAACAAATAAATAAAGCAGCAAACACAAGTGAATTTCCTTGCTGAAAAAATAAACGATTTCTTTGCTAAGTAAAACAACCAAAGGACATCCCTGGGAGCCTGGAGCAACGCCTGCCCCGGAGGAGGTAGGGCAGCCCGGCTTGGCACAGCCCGGCAGCCACATCCTCCTTGGCCGCCTGCTCTCTCATGCAGGGGAGAGCCGCAGCGTCAGATCGATGAAGCATCGAGACGGAGAGAAGGCTGAGCCAGGCTCGGAATATGATTTATGATCTCGCAGACAGTCTGAAGTGGTGTGGTTGGGTTTCTTATTGTAACAGCCTCTCGGTGAGCAGTATCCAATTAGGTGACCCCCTAGGTCTCCCTATTGATTTGGGGGGGGGGGGGGGGGGAGTACTTTTCTCACTACTCCTTCGGCAGCAGCGCCGGCTGGGCTGGGGCGAGAGGCCCTGGCAGACGAGCAGCCTCCAGGGGTGCAGCCAGGCCATGCTGGGCTCGGGGGGTCACCTGCAGCCTGGCAGGGCCGGGGGGGACTGCCAGCACCACTCTGGGCATCACCCCCTCCCGGGGCCGACGCTGCTCTCTTACCTGGTCTGGCCGGGTACCGGGTGGGTACCAGTCCCTGCTCCAACCGCACGGAGCTGCCTGGCCGGCTGCCTTCACTGCGGCTCAGCGATGTGCCCCGGCTGCTTCGGGCCAGGCCAGGTGGTGGTGTCACCTCTTCTCTCCACGAGAAGTCCTCCACCGCGAGCCTGGGACTAAAAAGCATCAGTTCTCAAGCAATTCTACCTCCCCCTCGCTCGTTAAACAAAGGAGGGGGAAGAGCCCGAGAAGACAGAGTTCTTAAATTAATCAGCACAGTTTTCTAACTAATGCCCTTTGTGTTTTACATAATAATATAAAGCTTTAATCAGAGACAACAGCCTCCTACATCAAAGATCCCTCTCTCCCACTCTGAACTTTGGAGCCCTTCTCCTTGCAATTAACACAGAAAGATCTAAATAAAGTTACAGAGAGCAGCTTGCAGATAATATCTCAAGCGAGGAATCAGGGCTGGCTCGGCTCGGCAGGCAGAATCACAAAAGCCGCTTTGCTCGCTGTTCCCTGCTCACAGGGACCCATTCTGCTTTTGTTAGGCTGTGTGTGCACGTGTATAAAGGCGAAATTGCTGGAGCAGGCACAGTGACCGGGGGTTGCGGTGCTCTTTATCCCACCGAGCTGGCATCGCCACCTAGGAGGCGGCTCAGAGGAGGAAGTAGTTTAATTTGATTCTCCAATCTCAAAGCCCATGCCTGGAAAGCTTTGCATTGTGCACTGTGCAAATACACCAGGCCAGGCTCCGGTGCCCTTATTTACACTGCTCCCTGACCAGGCCTGTTCACGCTTTGGAAGCTCGTTGCAGCCTTAATGCCCAAGGGCGTACGATCAAGGGCACCCACCCCAGCCATTCGTTAATGTAGTTACACAGCTTTGCCATGAAGTTCAACATTTCACTTTGGAGGAGCACATGTATGACTTGTGGTTGCTGCTGAGGGCTGAGAAAGCGAAGGCAGCAGCAGGCACGGCTGCCCTGCACCCAGCGCGCAACGGCCTGCCGTCTCTCCAACCAAGATAAAGACTCCTGCTCCCTCCCCTTCATCCTCCTCACACATCATCCTTTCGGAGGGCCCGGCTGGCGGCTGGGGCCCGTGGCTTTGGTGAGCTCCTAAGCGCCCTGTGCCCCACGCTGGGAGCTCTCCCCCCACCTTCCTGCAGGCTGAGCTCTCCCATCACTATTCTTGGATCTCTGTAAAATGCTAATTGCTGTGCCTGACCTCCCCAGGATAACAAGGGAAAACCTCCCCTAATTAGCACTGCAGTCTGGGGGTGAGAGAAACCAAATGTTGACTGTAGAGCGGCTGCACTTACAGTAAATTCCAACATATGCTGTGGAAAAATGCCGCCTAAATAAGGCTTCGGAAGCACGGGGTGTTTAAATAATAATGAATCCCCACTGCTGTTTATTACAGAACAGAAATGTAGTAAAAGGCAAAGCTGCGGCTGCGTTGCCTCCTCCCTACCAGGATGCCTTGCAGAGGGCTGGCAGCGGAGGAGCCGGAATCCCGGGGACACAGAACCTGCGGCAGCGGGAATTCCAGGCGTGTGCACAACATTTACAGGCATTAGCAACGAGGCCTTCCAGTGTCCCTGCGAGCTGGGCGGTTCTTCCTGCCCTCATTTTGCCAACACAGAGAAGGTACCAAAGGGCCCAGGGGAAAACTACCTGCCCAGGGCCACGCTATATGGCACGATGGGGAGTTCAAGCACCCCGGGCTCCCACAGATGGATGACCTCTTTAGCTGGGGGGTGGGGGCTGAAAACTGGGGGAGACCAAGGGTGCTGCAATTCAGGAATTGGAGATACATGGAGCAAAAGGGAGTTGTGGGAAAATGTGGCGGACCGAGCCTGCCAGCTTCAGCTAGGGCTAAACTCCTTTTTGATGGAGCGCCATTGACTTGCATGAAATCCCAGCACAGAAATTCAGCCACCACCATCTTTACAGGTGTGCAAAATCCCTCCCGGTTTCTCATAGACTTACGCACATCCTTCCACCTCTAGTGTGCCAGGACGCCGGAGGTACCAGCACTTCCTCAATGGAGCAGTCCCACCCAACGAGTGACCTTCAGGCAAGACCATCGCCTGCTTCAGCACGACGCTGCTGCCCACCCCAGGCCTCCCATGCTGCTTTCCATGCCCCATGCAGGGACAAGGCAGTGGCAGCAGCGAAAGCCAAAGTGGCTGCAGCATCTCTTGAGGGGACCCTGCGGGGCAGCTGCAGCGAGGACTTGCAGTCGGCGAGGAGACCTTCTCCAGCACTTTTGAGTTTCCACTGGTCACTTGCAGTAGTCCAAAGCATATAAAATATTTATTTGCTCCTAATTAGGAGTAATTACCACTTAACCTAGAGGAGGGATGTACCCAGCATGCCCAGCAGCTCCATACATCTACTGCTGAATAGCCTCTGCTACAGCTGATTAAAAGAGAAGGGCTCCTGGCTGCCTGGCCTCTTGCAGACTTGCAGGGAAATGGCCGAGCATGTTTGTTTTAGCAAGGACAACCTCGTGTAACCAAGCTGCTGACACTCACATCCAAGGTCTGCAGGCTCTACTCAAAGGCGCCCGAAAGCAAAGCCGGCCTCACCTCACCTGTAATTTCAGTGTGATTATTCCCTCACCTCTGCAATTCAGCTGCAGCTCAAGATGTCCTTCCCTCACTGATTGTCTGCCTCCGAGGAGGCTTTCCTGCCTGGCTCCATCCCACTGGGAGCCAGCTCATTGCCACTCCTCACTCTCTCCTGGCCACCGGCTGCATGTTCAGGTGTGCTGCTACAGCTGCCCCTTCCCTCTGCTGCTCCCCAGAGAGCTGAAAGGATGAAAACAAATTGTTAATAAGATGCCCAATTAACATTTCTTCAGTCAGAATTATTTAAGAAAGAAAAAAACACCAAACAGGCTCATTTACACAGTTATTGCTTTCCTGCTCAGAAATCCTTCAGAGTAAAGAAATCATCTGGTAGGTCAGGCCCAGCTTTGCTATTCCTGCTCCAAGCTGCTCATCCCATGCAAAAAGCCTCAAGACGCAACCGAGTCGGTTTTCCCAACCCCACCTTTCCAGCCCGTGGCTCTCCCCACAGGGCTTCACACTTCCCCAGGCTCTGGACGCCGGATGGGACAGAGCACACCCCGTACAGACTGGCCAGACCCTTCCCTGCAGCTGTTGAACAAACAGCTTTATCCCAACAGCGTCCTTTTGGGAAGGGGACATTACCCATCATTCCCACCACACCCAGCAATTAACTTTTACATGCGCAAACAGAGCGAGCTGCGCAGAGCCCTGCTTTGCTGGGGACAGACAGAGGGATGCTTGGCACCAGACTGACTGCAGGAGTAAACCACGGCAGTGCCTCCTCTGCTTTGGTCTTTCTGAGGGTCTCCAATAACAAAACCAGCTTAACAGGCTTTCTGCCCAACTCCCCGGGGAAAATCCTGACCTCCCGGTCAATCCACAGCCTCTGACATAGCCTGAAAGAGCAAACATTCCTTGAAAGATGCCCTGCAGGTCAGCAGCCCTGGACTTTTTTGATCCGAATGAATTCCACAGTGGGGGGATTCGCCTGAAAACTCAAACTGGGAGGGAAATAATTCTTGTACCCGCCAAGAACTTCAAAGATTAAAAGTAATAAAGTCCATCTGAAACTGAACCAAAAAGTCAGAAAAATGGCAGTGAATGAGGAAGCCAAACAAGGGAGCCAGCAAACATCCCCCAAATCCAGATAATACCAACTGAATTACTTTGTCTCTGCAATTTAAAAGATGGTGCATAGCTGCTTTCCAAGTCTTTTGCTTCCTTGCAATAAATTAACTTCCTTTCCAGAACATATATTATTGGGACCACAGTTTTTAGCCCATACTATAACCCCTCAGATTTTCAGACATGTCACTTAGCTCAATCACCTTCTAACAAAGCATTTCAGTTGGGATGGACTAGCATCAGCTCAAAAGGAAAACGTAACTGCAGGACGCTTAAATAGCTCTTCTTCAAAGGCTATCACCCTGTCCCGCACAGATCTACCGGGGGTCATTTGTCCCGTCCGTGCCAAGCTTTGCCCAAGCCCCAGCTCCAAAGGCACGGGAGCGATCCCCCCCGCAGCTCCCTTTTCTATCCCCCACTTCTTTAGGAGAACAGTGTTGGGTGCCTAACTGAGTTTCAAGGACTTAAACATGTTTGGGCAGAGCCGTGTGAAAAAATACTCATTTAGAGTGGCAGGTGTGCACGGCAGCTCAGGGAAAATACTATTTTCTCACTGCAGCAATGAGGTTAGAGCAGCCTGCATAGAGACAGGCTTTGCACCACCAAGAAACCAGCTCCTTGGCACGTGGGAGGGATACTGCCATGCTGCTGCCTGCATTCCAGCCCCATGCGACTGCATCCAGACATCCAGCCCTCCTTTCTGCTCCCCTCCAAAGGCAGTGGGCAAAGCCATGCAGGGCAGAGGGTACGGCATCTGCGTCGGTCCCTCTGCCTGCAGCACAGGCCACATGGCCCGAAGATGCTCCTGCTGCCATTTGGCCACGGAGCATCGTGTCCACCTCGGGCCCTCGGCTGGGAGCACCCGGGCAGCCCCAGCGCTGCTAATTCAGCCCTTCAAGACAAACCCTCACATCAACTCATTGCAGGACCAGCTGCTGCTGACAGACAAAGCTTTTCAGACCTTGCTGGACCCAATAAACAGCTGTTCTTCCCCGCTCCCAGCCATCAATCACAGCTGACAGCCTCACCCCCATGGTCAAGAGTGTGCTTTTCACCTTAATTCTTAGAAGGGCTTTTTCACCAGTTGGAAACTCATAAATACCACTTTGCAAGCCCAGGTAGGGCTAATGATGGATGGCTGCTTCACAGATATGCCAGAGGCTTTGACCTAATTGTCACCAAAATACTTCCTGATTAACTAATAGATAAAACCCAATTAAAACTTCTGCGCTTCCCAACATCCCTGCTGCCTACTTTTTCCCCCGTTTCCAAACTCTGGTTTAAATTAGATCCAGGCTAGCTGGACCTGCTCTGGACAGAGAGGACACACTGCCCACCACCCTTTGTGCAGCCCCAGGGGCTTCTCGTGGCATTTGAGGCAAGGGGTGCCAGGAAGAGGCTCTAGGGAGGTCCCAGTGGACCTGAACAGGGTTTTGCAGCCAGCCCACAGGTGTAAAAGCCCTCTGGAGAGACACTTTAAACTAGAGGGTACTAACAGCAGGGAGAGCACACTGTATTCCCCCTATTTTTTCCATTTTCTTCCTCTGCTAAATAGCACCGCTGCACAGAAAAGCTTCTTTAGCACATTTGCTTTGATGTGCAATAAGTTAATTACTGTAATAGGTTCATCCTTCTCCCCCAGTATTGAATCATGTAGAACATCCATATAAATTGTCATGGAGTTGCTCATTTTGACTCAATTTATTCTTTAAGCAGCCCTAGGAAGAGTATTTCTGCAGAAGGCTTTTTCCTAAATCCCATTTAACAGGTGTATCCGTTATTATTTGTTCTCACTATATTCATCTCGGTCCACCTTCCTAAGGAAGGGGGCTCACCGATGCCCCGATCTTGCAGCCCCTTGGCCGGGGGAGCAACCCCAGGGAGCGCCAGAATCCACAACCCACCTTGCTCCTGGTGCACTGTAAGGACAATACAGAAAACATCACCTGGAGCAGGATTTGGGCTGTGTTCTCCAAGGGCTTCAGCTTGGGCTCTGCAGCCGCCTTCTCAAAGGGCTTGCAGCAGCTCACACCTGGCAAGGGACTCAGTGCTGCACTGAGTGTGTACAGCGAGCAAGATGGAGGGAAGCCTACAGTCTTTGCCATCTCATCCTCCACAACTTCCCAGACAGGTGCTGGACTCATTTTTCGCCTTAAATGTTAGTGCGAGGAGGGCTTGGCAAGTCCCAGGCGTTTCACAAGGTGACACGAATGCACAGGGAAATCAGTACCTGGGTTTTACTTCCATTTTCCCCTGGTTCTTCCCCCCCCCAGCTTCTCTTAAAATAATCTCTAGGTAATGCATTCAGTCCCGCTGGGCTGCTTTATATCACTCACGGTGTTTGCCAGTTGACTCTCTCCTGCTGAGATCAAGTCTCTTATCAGGGATTAAGCCTGTAGTTCAGGAGCGCAGCTATGAAGTGTGCCGTTGGAGCAGGCAGCTGGGATGAGCAAGCCCAGCAGAAGTCACCAGCGCCCACGGGACCAACAGCAGCCCAGCAGAAGCAGAGCTGCACCGGGAATATCATGGCCACGGCTGAGCTCCGCATGACACGAGTGCACAATGGTGGGGCCCTAACGTAGCTCCTTCTGAAGATGAGCAAGTGGAGAGGAAGCAAGCTGAACAAGTCTGGGGAAGCAAAGCAGAGCCTTTTCTGATCTCCCCGCTCCTGCGAGAGAGGATTCCCACTGCAGCTCTGCGCCTGGAAGGGGGCCGCAGCAGAAGGCAAGAGCAGAAAATGGATTTCTCTCCCCTCTGCACCGAGCTGCCACGTCTCCCGCAGTGCCAAGAGGAGGCACGCTGCTGCCTGCCCTGCCTGTCCCGGCCGCACCCGGCTTCAGCCAGCAGCCTGCCCTCAACACTCACGCAAAGCCTTGTTACAAAATACAGTTCGATAGCCATTTTGTTCTGGAAACCACTCTGAAAATCTCAGGAGAAAAGATTTGTCAGGTGTACTCTGACCCAGAGGAAATATTCTGGGGATACAGGTGGGAGGCCGGCTTTCTGGCTGGAAGACATTTGCTCCGTGTTTAACACCAGGGAAAGCCTCCCAGCAACTGCCCCTGATTTCGAGGCGCATCTGCATGCGGAGCTGGGGAAACAACCAGGAGGAGCAGGGCTGAGCTCAAGCGCGAGGCCGACGTTATTTCCAAGGGAAACACGCCCACTGATAAACACAGGGACATGGGGGCATCCGCCCCAGGCAGCCCACAGGCACAGAGGGAGAGGTGACCAGGGCTGCCACCAGCAGCATCAGGGTACGGAGAGGTCGTTCCCAGGGGAGGTACGCTCATGCTGGGGTTTGCTCAGCCTCCCGCTGAGGTTTCCAAGGCAAAGGCCCATCGGCACTTTCCGCGATGGCAGCCATCGTAACACCACCCCTCCTTAGAAGCCCCGGTTAGTTCAGCTTCAGCACGGTCCCAAGCAGTTATTTTAAAAACCTTGCATGGAAGGAGAAAAAGCCTGAAAACATCAAGATGAGTCAGTTAGTGAGGAAGAGCATTCCTTGGGAGGATGGTCTGGTTCAGCAGCTGGAGCAGAGCTGCATCCCTGCACCCAGCCAGCTCCCGGCTCACACCGCCGCTGTCCCACAGCCATTGAGGCATCCACCACCCTCCGGCCCCATCCCGGGGTCCCTCCAACACCACTCCCAAGCATGGAGCGGGAAGCCCTCCAGCACATTTCTGAAGGCAGGACACTAAGCTATCCCATTTGTCCCAATTTCCTGCTCTTGATCCAGCTCCACAGGCAGGATCAGCTTGAATGGGCTCATCGCAGCTGTCGTAAGCTCCGTGGAGCTGCACCAACGGCAGCACAACAGTGGGAAATTGGAAGGGAAACGCTGGTGCAGAGAAGGTCTGCAGCTCGCAGGTGGTAACTGCACATCAGCTCCATGGGAGCCAGTGCGGCTGCCCCAATGACCTTCCTGCTAACACAGTGGGGATGCGGGAGGTTCAAGCCTTGGCCTTGCACTGCTCTCAGCGTGAAATGAGCTGCTGGCTCCCCGGCAGGCCCCCTCGCCAGAGGCTCTGTCCCCCTCACCGCCGAGGAGCCGGCTTACCCCACCAGCACCGAGCTGCTGCACGAGCCCGGCTCTGCAGACGGGCCCATCAAGGCTGTTTGCTGCTTTACACAGGCTATCATGTGCTGTGTCGCAGCAGGGGACTGTAAATGACTTTATAGTTATTGTTCCTCAAATTGGACACCCCCTTGGAGCTTAGATAATATGAGATGAAACAGCCTGCGGGAGGTTGCAGTCAAGTGGAACAGTGATGGAGGCTTTTTTTCCCCTTCCTGAGAAGAAACGCTCCACCTATTTACTTCTCCTCCACACCTCCTCCTCCTCCTGTCACCATGTTGAGCAGAGCCACACCTGGCAGTGAAAAGGGTGAGCCGGGGTATAATCGCCAAGCAAACCGAGCTGCCCAAACCCTGCGTGGATGAATGAATTTTGCGTGCTAGGCTTCAGAAATACAGCTTTGACAGTGAGCCCTGAAGAGGAACGGGAAGGGAGAGAGAGGATGCTGCGGTTCCTTCCTCCATTTCCTACTGAAGCGGGGTTTGCGAGGAAACATTACTGGCAAAGCAGAAATATCACCTCACGTCATTTGGCTTCACAGACCCAGTGTAACCACACAAGTGCTGAAGCAGAGAGGCTGCTGGAGGGAGTGGGAGTGGAAAGGAGGCTTTGAGGTGAGAGAGCACAGGGAAGAAATAGAAATAATGAGGGATTTGGGGCAGGAGGACATCAGGGCTTACAGCTGTGCAAAGGGAAGGCAGCTTGTTACGGAGGAAGGGTGAAGCGGGGGCCTGGAAAAGCAGGGAAAGATCATCCAAGAGCAAAGAAGTTCATGCAACAGCCTGCAGGCCTCTGGCGGGGAGGGAGTGGACTGACAGAGAAGACAGAAGGGACCTGGATGGGGGTGCTCAGCCTGGAAAAGGGAGATCCAGACTTGAGGAGCCCAGCTGGGGACAGGCAGGAGTGGGGGAAGCAGTGCGATGGGAAGCACTGGGAATTTGCAGGCATCCCAAGCCTCCAGGCACATGCCCTAATATCACAGAGTGGAATCAAAAAAATTAAAAAAAATTAAAAAAAAAAATCATTCTAACAGTGGCATTTCATACTTTTCCCAAAATGCTGGGAGGCCAGGCTGGGCATTTGAGGCTGATGGCCCTGCATGGTGGGGGAGAGTTTCTGGGGAGCACGTGGGACTTCCCTGAACACTTTTCGCATGCACATGAGCACAAGTATCACCTTCCTTTCGGGGCATATGGATTTTTTGGGTATTTTACAGGTGCATTGGAGGTCAGCAACAGCTACGAGCTGCCAGCAGGCACCTGCACATTAGCATGCCCCCCAGGCAGAGGGACCAGCTTGCTTTCTGTGCTTCTGCAGCCCTTCGAAGGGAGCAGAGCGGCCATGAGGCCAGCGAGAGGTTTTGCAGCAGGGCTGCCAGCTCCAGAGCCTCACGGGAAGCCGAGCGGAGGGAAAGCTCCCAACCGCGGGCGAGCACAGTCATTCTGTTTGCCTTTTTCCACAGCAGAGCTGATGATTTAAATTAGGTCTCGATTCTTGTTTAAATTATAGTTTACTGTTCTGCGCCCCGCTCAGAAGTGAATTACCTTAAGCAGCAGTATTAATAACACGGTTATAATTAAGCTTCATTACTGTAGGCAGTTTGCTGAAACAAATTGCTTCTTCATTATTATTATGGCACCTTTGGTAAAAAGACATTTCCCCAGAATGCGACCTTGATGCTTTATATAGCAAAAGCTGGGAGATGATAGAGATGTAAGGATGAATTAGCATCTTTTACCTTCTATATCAAGCTCATTAAAAGGAAAGCAACTCAAGTCAAAACCAAGCAGCCTTGATGGAAATTTTAATCTGAGCGAAATGGATAATGAATAGGTTTGAACTTTTCCTGACATTTTTATGGCAGTGCTTTATTTATATTATGCTCCTGCTAAAACACAAATAAATAAAGCCAGGGCGGGGTCGAGGACGGACAGGAGATCCACTGCCTACCCTGGGGTGGCCGCAGAGCCTGCTGGCCAAGCCATAGCACGGGCAGGGCTGGGGGGGGGGGCGGGCACTTAGCTGCTCCCCCTGCCACCAGCATTGCATCCCTGCATGGAGCAAGGTGGAAGCCCGCTTTAAAGCCTGCTGTGTCTTAGGACAGCAAAGCTCCCAGGTTACCCCTTTCAGCCCCGTATGCTTCACCTGAAGTCCCCGAAGTGCTCAAGCCTCTCCCCATAGCAGCTGTTTCCCAAGGTGCCCCAGGCTTCACGGGAGACACTGCTCCCTCCAGCAACCGGCATCACCCTCGGGTGAATTTCCTGTTCCATTTGGCACCACTGTAACGGTGCTGGATGCAACTGTATCCCCTTTAGCAGAAGACCCCGACGATTATTAATGAGGCCTCCTAATGCCTGTAGGAAGCGGTGCCATGAACAGCTAGCAGCTGCTGGCTACCACAGCACAGAGCAGTGGCAGTGCAGGTTTTCATGAGCTCTCCATCTGTCCATGCCCGGCCTCAACCACGGACAACAGGCTTCTCTGAAACATTCAGTTCCAAAACTTCATCCAAAGCCTAAGCTCCCCCAAGCTTACAGGGTCTAAGGGCGCTCAGTACCCTTAAAAATAGACTAAAGGCTCTGCTCTTGTTCAGCTTCACCACCCCAAATGGAGATCCTGCAGCAACAGGCAGGAACCCGATCCTGCTCTCCTTCCACCGCCCTGTTTTTGATTGCCATAATACAAGAACTCTCCTGCCTGTGCTTCTTACCAGCAATGCCCATTTTGAAAAAACTTGCCCATCCCTACTGACCATCTACTGAGCAGAGCACAAATCACCTGAGAGCAAACAGCTCTCGGGAAGAGAAGGACTTGTTTTGCAGTGGGTGCAGAGCTCCCAGCACCCTGAAGCACCCAGGGGCCTCCAGCCAAAACTCACACCCAGGTAGCCCTGAGATAACTGCTGCAGCAGACCTCACACCTCGCTTTCCCTGCAGCTATTCAAACTAAGCGAGACATTAATTTCTGCATTGTAAGTGCTCAACAACTGAAACAGGACATTATGGAGGGGATACAAATAGATATTTAGAGTCTGGAAAGATAAAGGCAAAGCAGTTTTGGAAAAGATGAGATTAAGAGCGTACAGAGAGAGGAAACAACCTGTTTAAGTACTACATCAGTGGGATCATTACAGGTTGGAGAGGGGGGCACCCTCTGAGCAGAAACACTTGCAAAGCGCATTCAGACCTGGGTGATTTTCTCAGTTCAGCAAAACCAACAGAGCTGAGAGAAAACAAGCTGAACTGAAAGAAATAACCTTTCTTTTTCTTCCTGCACCCAAAAGAGGTCCCAAGCCCCATCCCCCTCCCTGGCCTAGGGCACCTCTGGCAGGTCGCGCTGCTGAGCAAGCCTGGAAGAAAACCTTACAGACAGACAGACTCACTCCCCGGAGCATTGCTAACCACAGCCGCTCTCCTCAGCCAGCCCTCAGAGGGAGAAACCAGGCAGACACGTGGATGCTCGGGGATGGGGACCAGTGGCTACACGTCCTCCCTCGCAGGGGCCTTCAGCATTTTCCCAAACAGCAGAAACAGCACCAGAAGAGTAAGTTGCAATGACTCTTGCACACACCACCAGGTGAAAAAGAGAGAAAATACTGCACATACCTTACAGTAGCCTCCTAGTTTCCAAACAGGCCTGGAGATACCCCCAGACTCATCACTGCTGGCGAGGGCTGAGGGGGCAGCAGGGGAGGGTGGCCCCCACCCCATGCTCTCTGCCTGCAGGACCCAGGTGAGCCCTGCAAGAAGGCACTCCTGCTCCCCTCAACTTGCACATCTCCTGCCAAAAGCAGGCTGCCCTAGGCAGCACCATCTTAAAGGCTCCCCTCTAACGCATGGCAGCTGCTCCTCCCCTGCAGGTGCTCTGCTTTCCTCCCTGAATAACCAGAGCACCCGTTCTTCACCTGCCACCCACCAGCACCCCTGGGATGATGCCCATGAAGTATTGGCTCTACCCTGTACACTGCAGCTCTTGCATGCAAAAAGGCTGCTGCACTGACAAGAAGAGCTCCCTAATCCCCCAAATCAGCAGCTGCCCCTGAAAACCTTTCCATGCCACCGCCCTTCCTACAGCTGCCCTCACAGCGCTGCCTGACCGGTGGCACACATCTGCATCAGCTTTGGCTTCTGCCTTGGTCGCAGCAGCAGCAGCTCTGGGGACGCACTGGCACTGACCGTGTGGGGCAATGCGCTGCGTCTAACCAAGCAAAGCAGAGAGTCCAACTTTGAAGACACTTCAAGCTCTCATCGTTTGCTTCCACACGGCTCCCAGCAGCCCTCTGCGAATGACTGTTAGCCTGCAATTAAACTACCTTCTCAAAAGGTTACCGATAAAAATACTTCTCCCCATTGTTAAAAGGGGCATTTATTGGGTCTCACCGTGACCTTTAGCATGACAGGATTTAACACTGTCTCTGCTGAGGCTCTGAGCTCGCTCAAACCGTGCAGGGGTGCACAGGGGCTCAGGGCCATCCTCCCAGGGCAGAAGCAAAGGCAGCGTTGCCCCCAGAGGGGAGCCAGCCCCCCCGGCCCCCCCCCCCGGGTTCAGTGCCGTGCTCTAAGTGCTTCAACATACTTTGAGTTGCCCCTTTAAACGCCTGGAGCAGCTTGTTGAACGCAGCCCTAACACAGGTGGGATTCCCTCCCAGCCCTGCTTCAGGGCAGCTCTCGTACCAGCGTGCCCAGTCCGGGAGCCGTAGCAGTGTGGGATGCACCAGCACGGGTGCCAGGTGCTCCTTAAAAATGAATTTTTTTCACCATGATTTCCCGGGATGTTCAGCCCCGCAAGCTGACAGTTACGTCAGAACTTCCCTTCCCAAATTCGCATTCGAAAGCTCTCCCCCCTCTCCGCACATGCGTTCCTCTGCATGTCTATGTACACACACTCATTAAACAAATGCTAGCTATCAATTTCACTGAGTGCTTATTCTGATAATAGCTATATTTATCATTTAGCATCTCTGGATGCAGTTCAAGTTTAAAATCTATTATGGGTATTATGATATTTAATAACTGTGTTTTATTTTTAAATGCAATAAAAAATAAAGATAAGGAGATTTTTTTTAAGCCCCCTCCTGGGCTCTGAATCCATCTCTGTCACTGACACGCTGAGTGACCTTGGAGAGGTCGCTTTTTCTCTCCCTGCCGGAGCTTCTGGCTCCTAAGATGGGGATAATCATATGATCTGCTGCCTGGGGGTGTTGTGAAGCCTCCTTCTTAAGTCATGTTTATAGAGTGATTTCATCGCCCTAGACGGAAGGGGCGAGCTCTTGTTGGTGTTTCATTTGAACGCAGCTGGACCCCTCCGACACAGTGCCGCAGCCGCCCCGGCTGCATGTTGCAGAGCCACAGCCGAGCAGTACAGGATGGGTCGCCATCCCCTGGGTCGCACTGGGAGAAGGGACGAGGTAGCGATGGGGCCCAGGATGGGACACGGTTGCGCTGCGCTGCACAGCCCCGCGTTCTCACCCAGCCTTCGCTCGCTCTTCTTATACATGCCCGTTCATGAGAGCATCATCGCTAAATCACCTCTTACACCAGCCAGAAATTCCCCTGGACGGCATCTCAGCGGAGTGGTTTATGGTGAGGCAGTGGCTGGGTGATGGGAACGGAGGCTGGGAGGAAGGATCAGGGCTGCGGCGATAAACAATGGCCTCTGATCACCAGCCAGCACCCAGGAAGCAGCGGCCGTGACATCCATCATCCCTGCGGGGCTGTCGTCCCAAGGACGGGGATGCAGAAGCTAACATCACTGTTGCCATCACGCATCCTCGCCCAGGGAGAAAAAAGAGCCAGCCGGCAACCGTGTGCCAGCAGCGCTCACCAGAAACCCACTGTGTGTCCAAATAACCTTTGGTGCTTACATGGCAATTTACCTCCCTCGAGCATTAGGCAGCTGTACATCTTCTCCACGCTCTCTGAGACAGGAATTATTGCCAGTATCAATATACAGCCCCGTCCTCAGGTGCTGGCAAGAGCTTACAGCGGCCAAACCCCCACGAAGCACCTCCGAGGCTGCCCGGTGCTTCAGAGGCGCCGGGCACCTGCCTGCAGGCAGTGAGGAGAGCCCAGCCCTGGGACATCCACAGCACCGGTGGATGGTGATGCCCTGTGGTGATGCCCCCAGACTGGGAAGACCCCGAAGCCGGGTTTCAGCAGTGCGGAGGGTGCTGAGCATTGCTCTCCCACGCCGTTTATCCAGCTGCAGCTGATCGGCGGTCAGCACGGAGAGGCGGCAAAAGGAGGAGACAATGCAGGAGAAAGGGCTGGAGCGATCTTTTCCACCCGGCTGACAGCCTCATCTCAGCAAGCACTCCTGAATAGCAAAGAGCAGCTAGCGTCGCTTTGTCTGCCTTATCGGGGTGAGCAGCCACCATGCCATGGTAACTGCAGCCTCAGGAGCGGGGCGTGCCGGGGCAGCTCGCTGACCTTGGGAAGGAGCCACGGGCTGCACCCACCTGGCTTGCCTGCCACCACGAGATAAGGTCACCTTCTGCTCAGGCTCCCATCCCAATCGCCAGCCTCAGTGGCATCTCGCTGGGGAGGAGGAGAGCCGCCCGCAAAGGCAGTGGTGGAGCAGGATGCTCGGCGGGGAGGGATGCTTGTGGCCACGCAGGTGAAGGGTGCGGGGCTCCGAACCAGCCCGATGGTACCGCTCGCAATCTGCAAGGGGTACCAGGGGCTGCCCGGGGCTCGCACCACGCCCCTCCTGGCATCCCCTGCCTGCAGGACTAGCACCCGGGCTGCTCTCTGGGCACCCTCCCCACTATTGCTCACTACGCTGGCCCACGGGGGAACGGATCCTCTACCCTCTGTTTCGAGCACATGGCACAGGAGGGAAGCTGTTACCTCCCCCTGCTCCTGTGCCCCTGTTGTACACATAAAGTTCCATACAGTAACAGCAGGCGCTGCCTCTGGCTGCCTTGGCACAGCCAAGGTACCACCTTGGAAAATGGGCACCTTCCGTAATGACGCGAGGCGATGCCAGCCTCACCAGGGATGCGGGGTGCCTGGTATGCATTCGGTGAAAAGCACGAGAACCAGCCTCAGGAGAAGGTGCGACATACAGGTTCATAAGTCGGTCACTATGATTATTTTATTATTAATAGTAATCCACTTCCTCCAGAGGCGTCAGGCTTACTGCCCCCATTTCCTGCCCTTAGACTGCGCGGTCCAGTGGCCTTACACCTTTCCACCACAGAGTGGACAAACAATTTGCATAACTTAATTAAATTTACAGTAATCTCCACCGAAGTCAGCCTGTAAGGGATGGTGTATACACGGTCTTAAAGCAAATCACCGCTAGTGATGAAAGAGCCTATTTCAGTTAAGCAAATTATGAGGAGGCGGGTGATGTCCTCGGTATAATAATTCCATGTGAATTATTTATATGGAATCTGCAATTACACTGAGCAAAACAGCGTTGTGTGCATAAAGCACACTTAATTATCCAACCACCTGTTAGGAGTGCCGGCGCAGCCCATGGCAGCATCCCCCATGAATTACCCTGCTGCCGGTGGCGGAGCAGGGGAGCGGCATCCTGTGGGAAGAGCTGAGGACCCCGCAGCAAGCGCCAGGGCTGGGAGGAGCGGGGGCTTGTGCCCCAGTGAGCCCTGGTCCCAAGCAGCCTGTGCAGAAGGGAAGGGGCAGCAGCGTGAGCAGGCAGAGGTTTTTCCAGCGGTCCAGGGAATGCTCCCTTCCAGCTCAACTCGAGATGTGTATTTTCACCCTGAGAAAGGTCCCATTTAGTTTTTTAAGGTGGGTGGTTGGTTTTTTTTTAAGCTACTGCCTAATAGATAGTTCTAAATAAAAAGGATTGCCTGCTTGCATCAGTCCCTGGAGAATTTCACAGGGCAAAGAAACTCACTTCAGCAGAGATCCAAGGCAGGAGTCAATCCAGTCCCCAAAAAAGTTAAAATGCCCTCTCCTCCTGCCCCCAGTTCCCCACTTCACGCTCTGACGGAGGTTTTCTCTGTGATAACGCGCCTTTTTTGGTTGAGTCACTGACCCGGCGGAGCATGTGCTTTCAGCCCATCAAAGGGTGGACATGTTTAATGGCAAAGAAATTAGTGCTTTTTCTTTAAAGATTTACCATGTATAAATGTATGAGAGTATTAAAGGCAACAATTAACTTTATTGGAAACTTTATATTCTCCAGCCTCATTAGAACTGCCAACAAGATCTATTATTAGTATTACTATGCAGATAATGTAATAAAAAGGGTATTTAAAGTGGATACTTTTGCACTGAAATAAAATGGGTTTTCTTCGCATTCTTTCTGCCTCTCACCCTTTTGCCCTGCATTGCATTGCATCGGAGCCCTGGACCAAGACCCAAGCCTTTAAATCTCTGATCCCATGCTCCCCACTCGGCTAGCCATCCCCCCGCAGGGAAAGGCACTGCAGCAGGGAGCCTGCAGTCTCGCTCCGATCCTGGCTTTGCTGCTCGATGATCAATTGGTGTGGCCGTCTCTGGCAAGTGCCACGGAGCTGGGGACTGGTGAGCGGTGAGGGAGGGCCAGCCTGCCCTGGGGGAGGAGGAGGAGGATGCTGAGGCTGCTGGCCTTGGCAGAAAGCATGTTGCACAGAATGCCTCCTTCCCGCTCATGGGACAGGTTCAGGTCTTGAAACTAGTCAGGTTCCTTTCAATCATCCCAAGTAGCCATTAAAACAGCAGGGAAAGAACAAAGGACTGGCATGTTTTCACCAAAGACAACCCTGATAACCCAAAAAATATTGTCCCCTGGCTGCTGGAACTGGAATGATGTAGATGAAGAAAGTGTTCAGTGGTGTTTGCCTTTCTGTGGCAAAACTGTGAACTTCTGAGGGAAAAATACATGTTTCATCCACCTATTTATTTAATTAAAGCCCCCATCTTCCATAGGGAAAAAGGTCAATGGAAAAATTCCTCCAGTTCCACCGTGGCTTCAGAGCAGCAGCGAGGCTCAGCTTCCCCCAGCTGCCTGGAGGGAACACTAATCTGCCCAGGCTGCTTTGCAGTGTTACATGGCAGAGAGGAAAGCTCACCTCTCTTAATGATGCCTAATTTTTTTCCTGTCTCGTAAGACGCTTACAGTTCTCACCCATGACGTCTGCTGTTCTTGCAGGGCTTCCGATTTCAGTGTTGTCATACCAAAGCTTCCTTTCACCGGATCCCTTCAGAGCAACAGGTAGCAGCAGGAGAAAAGGCAGCCTTTAAAGACTAAAGAAACGAAAAGGTTTCTTTTTGTGACACAAATGTCAGGACTCCTTCTCCTCTGGCTACAGTTGCGCTTTGAGCGATAATTTAAAAAATGAAGTCAAAACTCAAAGCAGGAGTCGGCTGCGACTCCAGCTCGCCCTCGCCCCGCAGTGGCATGGTGGGAAGGCGAGGGGAGGCTGGCCGCTTTGCCTCTCCTGTGCCTCCGGGAGAAACCCGGCGGAAGCAGAAAGTGCCCGTCTCAGCGCCCGGCCAGGGCACCCAAAGAGGCCGGCGGGGCTGGCTGGGAATGAGAGCGCTGCTGCCGAAACCCGTAAGCCACTGGCGAACAGCGATATTTCAGCTGGCGTCAGTCCCCAAGGCGCCGCTGCACGGAGTGAGAGGTGTTTGGGGACCCGGGACATGGACTCTGTCATCATAAAAAAGAATCTATTTAATTTGTGGATTTAAATTTTAAATAACTGTTGGAGCAGAGCTGCTCTCAGCTCTCGACCCAGCGCTCAGCCGCACTATTCACATTCTGCTTCTGCAAGAGTCCCCAGGGGGGATTCAAATGCCATTTAAATGAGCTCATTTCTCCTTCCTTTCTTAATGTTTCTTCAGTGCAGGGCAGGGGCAGGACAGCTCTGCCTCGGGCTGGCTTCCACTCATCCCTGCGATGCCCCCGGGATGTGCGCGGCATCATTCATCCCTGTGGGGACTGACCCCAGGGTCCCTGGGGTGCTGGGCCAGCGTAAGGCCGGGCAGCGGCTTCTGCTCCGGCTGACCCAGGATCAGCATTTCGGTTCAGAGGGTCCCTCTCTGCCCTCTTGCTCAGAGCTGAGGCTGGATGCGGCGGTGGTGGTCGCGATTCGCGGCGTGGCTGCTCCTCCGTGCTTTCCCCAGAGCGGCCCCAGCTCCCTGCCTCCCACGCCTGGGCGCTTTCCATCACGTTTATCACACCCTGCAGTCTAATTAACGGAGAGGAGTCAAAGGACCCAAAAGTGCCGATTGTAATAAATAATCACTTGGCGACCACGGAGTTAATATTCCACCAGGGTCTCCTCCTGGCCTCCAGAAGAAATGGCAGGGAGAGAAGGGAAGAGAGGAATCCTTGCAGTGGGACATGTGGAGGACTGCCTGGAGAAGAGTAGCCCTCCTCCAAAGGCTTCCTGGCTTTTCCCGCTTCACCTCCTCCCCAAAAACTTTAGAGCAACAGCAACAACTTTTTCGGTAGTTCTTTGATGCACTGTCCAGGGCCTGGGATTTAGGGACGTGCAGGAAACTGTGAAATGCTGTAAAAATCAACATGTGCCAACTCATCTCTTCTGAAGGGATCGTCCCAGAGGGAACGGGAGCACCCCACCTCGGACCGGCACAGCTCTCCACTTCTCGTGCCAGCCTGGAGCTCCCAGCATGCCAGGGTCCTGATCCCACACCCATGGAAACATCCACAGCTCGGAGAAGGAGTGTACGGAGGCACTGGAATCGCTGCCCTGCTGAGGCCCAGGTCTTCGTCCTGCCTCCTCCTCTGAGGGAGGGTGGCAGAGGATGCTCCAGGTGCTTCGCTACATCCCCGCGCATCCGGCTTTACTGCAAGCTCCGGCTGATCTCCCACACGGCGCCACAGTGCTGGGAGCGCCCCGCGCCCCCCCCCCGAGGTTCAGAGGCTGCAGTGGGACGCTGTGCACAGCCCCGTGCAATTATCAGTGGAGAGCTCGGCTGTGCTGATAATTTGTTAGCTCCACACATATCTCTAGTAATTATAAGTCTCAGCTGAGATTTGCATTTTTATGAAATGCTTGTGCTGGAAATCTTTATAAAAAAACTGTACATATTAATTCAATCTAATCTCGGTCATTTCAGGTTCCATAAGAAAGCTTTTTTATAAAGCTACAAAGCTAACATCTATAACTTTTCAGTTTTACCAGAGAGCATACCTCTGCGTTAAGCTGCACATTTATCTTCCGCGACGGCGCTTATAATGAGAGCTAATGAAGTGAGAGCCCTCCACAGCCCAATGTGGGATGCAGCAGGCCAACCTGCACCCCGGGGATGCTCGGCCACAGCCATGCCCACCGAGCTTTGCAGCGGGGAAGGTGAGGGGAGCTATTTCTAACATTGTCTTCGTTACTGAGGTGTGAGACGGAGGCAGGAAAGCACACTGGGGCTCAGGAGTCTCCCCAGCCCAGGCTCCAAGCAGCAGTCACTGCTCCTTACCCAGGCAGGGCACCTCCATCAGCTTCACCCAGCTGCACGAGTCACATTCGACGCTTTGCTCTTGGGCTATTTTCTGTTTAATCCACGCCAGCGCCCCGGAGAAGACAAAGAAACGTGGTGCGTGAGGCCCGGGCGTCTCGTGCAAATGACTTTCTTCCCTTTGGTGGGGACTCTTTCAAGTGGGCCTTT
The DNA here is from genome assembly GCF_026419915.1 of Harpia harpyja. Classification (NCBI taxonomy): domain Eukaryota; kingdom Metazoa; phylum Chordata; class Aves; order Accipitriformes; family Accipitridae; genus Harpia; species Harpia harpyja. The sequence continues at coordinate 46,714,578 of NC_068943.1, read as the reverse complement.
CCCAGCTGAGGCTCAAAGCCAGTAATTTCATCAGCAATTTGTATCTCATTCGAAATGCCTTTGTCTGGAGTCAGGGGAAAAAAAGATTAACTTTTCCTCCCTGAAATATGGCTGCCCGATGTGAGGGAATAGAGAAGGCAAATAAGCAAAGCAAAGTTAAGCTTTCTGTATAGAGCTGGAGGCTTAACGGTGCAGATTACAACAGCGGGTGATGAGCAGCTCTAGCCTCTGCTGTGTAGGCTGTGAAAAATCCTGTTAAACCGCAAAGGCGGTTTAGCTACAGCTCCCCATTTCAGAAATGATTGAGCTGCAATCCCAGGGACTGACAGCCCCCAGGGAGCAGGAATGATCATGCTGAAGGCCAGGAGGAGTCCCGGGAGGGCTGAGCCATGCCGAGGGACACACGTGGGCTAGGAGCCCATCCTCTTCCCCCAGCAGCAGCAGGGAGCCGCTCCTGCACCTCGCACCTCTTCGGCGGCGATTAACGAAGAGCAAATCTGGCAGGATGAAAGCACGATGGGAAACAGAGCAGGCTAAGGAATGACGCAGGCGAGCAACCAAAACGCAGGAGGAGAAGAGTGTCCTGGAGCAAGCTCAAGGAAAGGTCAAGAGCTTTATTTATTGCCTTAAATAATTTATTAAGGGCCCATCTTCAAAGAGGCTGGTACCAGGTAAAAAAAAAAAAAAACAGAGAGGTATCACAAACAGGGCAGAGGGAGCAAGAGGGTGGCGGGCAGAGTGGCGCGGATGCTGGGAGAGCCTTCGTTTGAAGCCCTCCTGTGCATCCAGCTTCCTCAGCATCCACCCAATCTGCCAGCGAAGGTGACAGATGCTGGTGAAGTTTCTGGCCATTAGCTGCTAATAAGAAACTAATTAGCTAATTCGGCAGTACTTGATCCTTTGGACTGCATTCTGTGGGTTTCTGCAGATCTGGGCTGATTTCAGCCCGCCTGGGTCCAGCTGAAGGCAGTGCCGCAACCGCCACCGACTTTCAGCAAGGGAGACTGCTTTTGCTCCATCCCGCGGGCAAACTCCTCGGCACCGCGTGGCCCCTGTACCCAGGACACAGACCTCAGGGGTGGGAAGTCTCGGCGCAGCACCCACCGCCGTGGCCACGTGATGGCTGCCAGCATGACAGCTGACACCATTTGACGAGAAAACTCTTGCCATCACCTCCTTGGACTCATCTTCTCCTTCCCGTGAAGCGGTGGGCTGTGGGGCTCTGAGCCCCCCTGCCCACCCAGGTGAGCCAGGGGATGTCCCGGCTTTGTTCTTCTCTGGGAAGGCAAGGAGCCTCCCGGGGCTTGCAAACACCTACTGCTGTTCCGTGAGGGTTCAAATGCCAAGGCTTCCAGTACCACATGGAAGGTAAAACGCTCCCAGGAGGCACATCCCAGGAGGTTGGCACAGGCTACGTTTAAGCTCACTGGCCCCTTTGCTGCAGAAGCAAGACAAACATTTACTTTTTCTTGAAGAAAAACACACCGGAGGCCCCCCTTGGTTGCCCCCCTGTGCCGCATGGGGCTGGGAGTGAATGCAGGGGCTTCCCAACACCGGCTGCTGCCTGGCTCCCATCCGGACCAGCAGCCCCCACGCTGCCAGAGCCGGGGGATCGGGGAGCTGCCGGGGCCGGGCTGCAGCCCATACGGCTCCGGCCGCGCGGGATTGCCGGATAAGCTTTAGAAAAGCGGCCAAAGTTTTCCGGCTTATCCAAAGCGAATCTCTGGTCCCCATGAGGTTTGTCCTTCACTAGGAATTAGAGACAAGTTTCCAGTGCTTTCCTCCGCCATCTGCCCCTGCTTTAGTTGAAATGCAACGTTTTACTCCGGCAATCAGTAGGTAATCTTGTCAGCGTTACTTAGAGAACCTGGGTCTGTCCTGCCCATCTGATGCTCTGTGCAGCAGAGGGAAAATCACGGCTCCCTCCTGAAAGGAGGGGAGAAATTAAGGTTGACTTTGGCACAGGAAAACAAGCAATCCAGAGATGACAATGTGCCACAGGAGCTTAAAATAAGCATCAACTAATTCAAACAAAAACAAATCTGCATTGAAAACAGACTCTTCCCCAGACCACATCCCCACTTTAAAGTGCCTTTGAATTCTCCCCCGCGCATTTAGAACATGCTTTCCCTTCACAGCCTCTCACTGGCTTTGTTTTGCCGTTTGGTAGCAGGCAAATGAGGGCTGAAGTTTGAAATGATGTTAGCACGCATGCAAATACTAATAAAGAGCTCTGCATGCTGTACTGGCTCCCAGTGCTTTGTGTTCTGCCCCAGCACCCCTCCTGCAGGCAGGTGGGCGGGTGAGCAGGGGAAGGGCAAACGGGCATCAAAAAAACATGTTGCCGCATTTTTTTAAATAACAGCAAAAACCCCAGCTTTGCTCTTCAAGAGGCAGGACCCGGGCTGTGAGCTTCAAGCAGCTTCAGCTCCATCCCTGCCCCATCCCACCTCTCCCAAGGTGAGGGGCTGCTGGCAGCCCTTGGAAAAGCGGCTTCCCCAGCACCAGCAGCAAACAAAAAAATGCAGAAAATCAGAAGGTCGTCCTCAGGCGGCAGCTGCCATACTTGAAAACCACCGCGCCTCATCTGGATATGGATATATTTGGGCTTACTGGCGGTTGGGTCCTTAAGGACTGCAGCTTCCGAGCTGGCGCCGCCGTTTGCCGGGCTCTGAAGGGAGCCGAGATTGGCGCAAGCTGCCTGGTTCCCAGAGCTGTGGCTTGAGAGAAGGACCAGATTTCAGCGTGTGCGAAAGGGCCCGCACCAGCACCGCCCCGGCACCGCAAGCATCCTCCCTCCGGCCCCACATGCTGCCATGTGCACCGGCTGGCCCGCTCCTCTTCGCTCTCCACACAGAGAGGCTGATTTTGCTAAGGAAAAGAAGAGCGGGAGAAAGGGAGGAGAAAAGCTCCCCACCATCTCACCGAGAGGCTGGCTGGCCTCTCCCGCAGCACGCCCGCTGAAAGCCGGTGTCGATAATTAATAAATCTTGCAGAAGGGAGTGGAAGAGGCTGTCGGATGTGCAGGCATCACAGGCGCTGCCAAAATTGATGAGGGTGGAGGCTGAATCGCCGCTTCTGATGAACGTGTTGTTCTTTACATGCTGCTCTCCTGCAGGGTGATGGAAGAGACTCACGGATCAGCGCTGGGTGCTCAGGTCCTGATCTGTAACCTTGCGTGCCAGCACCGGTGCCTGAGCTGCCCCATCCCTGGGTACGGGGGCACGCAGCAGTGGGAAAGCTGGCAGAGGTGTCTTCAGCCAAAGCTCCACACTGCACCGGGTGCCCCGGCACCGAGGTGGCCATGGCCCCTGCCCACTTGTTGCAAGGGAGGCTGGGGGCTTCTCCTTGCTAGCTGCCAGTTTGGGGCAGATTATGAATTGTTTGATATGGAATTTCAAATGATCACTTAAGTAGCTAATTAGCTCGTAGCAACTTCGAGCAACCTGGGTGTCGCGTGTATTTAAGTGTTTAATGCCTTTTTTTCTCTGTCTTCCTTTCTAATTGGCATTTAATTAAAAGAATAAATAAAAAAAGAAAAGCAGCTTTGCCTGGCTTGCTTGGGTTTAAATATTAAACAGTTTGCTTCTCCTTGAGAAGTGCTGCAGTTTGGGCTCCCGTGGAAGAGGCAAGGCAGAGGGGGACGGGTGCGGGTCATGTCTGGATGCAGGAGCAGAAGACATGCTGGCAGACCACGCGGGGACCCCAGGGAAGGAGGGAGGGTGCCAGCACCACGGCCGCAGCACAGCCTACGGCACGTAGCAGGGCTGCCTTCTGCCGGGGGGTTGTTGCCACTGGGAGGACGAGCTGGAACCCCCGTTCCGGCACTTTGCAGCTCCTGCCGCTGACTGGCCAGGGACAGTGCCTCCCTCTCACCTTGGATTCACCTTCCTCAGCACATTTTCCAGTGGAGATCAGGACTTGGCAAGGCTCCCCTTGGCTTCCCCCTGCAAAAGCAGCCTCCGTGCCCCTGGGGAGCCCGAGAGGGGATGCTTGGGAAGGAACTGTCCATTAGTGAAGCGCTCGATAACTTCTGCTTTCTGATTTATTGCGTTCCCTAATGTCTGAAAATCGCTAGCACTCTGGCTTCCTCTCTTGGCGAGGGTGGAGGCACTGGCTGGCCGGCCAGATGAAGTTATAACAGCTTCGGGAGTGCTGTGATGTCTCTACTGCTGCTCCAGCAAGGATGAGGCAGTCTGGAGGAGCTCTGGAACAAAGTGGCGATTTCAAAGCCCTTCTCTCCACAGGCGTAATTACAAAGGGGGAAGGAGGAGCACGGCTCCCCACCTGCCGCATCCCCTGGGAGAGGTCCGGGCTGTGTCCGGGGCCGTTCCTGTTCCCCCAGCATCTCCCTGCCCCGTGGGTAGGACCACGGCCCCTGTCCTTGGGGTGGCCGGGCAGCACCACTTGAAACATTGATGCGTGAGGAGAGGAAAAATCCCTGCTGTATCTGCCACAGTGGATGACCAACCACTCTGAAAAGTTGATGTCCAGAAGTCTAACTTTCCCTGTCTTCATTAGAATTTGGGTAGATTTGATGCAAAACATAGCAAAAGTGCATGCCTGTGAATACCAAGCGTGTTAATAGGTTAAAGTAAACCTAAAGTAACATTTGAAAGCTGAAAGATGAAAGTAGATCGCAGGGCAAAGATCAAACAATCTAGAACCCCTTCTAAGCCTTTTAGTGCTGCAGATTATTAGCATTTGAAAGTGAAGAGCATTAGCGAAAGAAGAGCACGGGGGGCGCGGGAAGGAATTTCTGTTGTGCAGATAAAAGTGAAGTAAGTGACAGTGGAAGAGGAAGAACGAAAATTATCTGGCTTATTAAGCACCACACAGAAAGGCTGTGTACACGCAAGCGCGTCCACGCCAACAGGGAACCACCGGCTTATTTTTAGATGGCAGGCACACATCTCAGGCTGCGTCTCCACTGGGATGCTTCCCGGGAGCCTTCCAAGCGTGCAGCGGGTCCTTCTGCACCGGCACGGGGAGGAAAAGCTCCCAAAGGGAGCAGCAGAGCCAAGGACTGCGACAGCTGGTACCAACCACTCGAAGCTGCCCGGCATAGAGGCAGGTCTTTAAAAAGACATTTAACCGTAAAATTAGCTAATGCACTTTATTTCCTATGGAAAGCTCTGGGAGGAGCCTCCTGTTTGCATCCCTGTGCAAAACCGGTGCGTTGTTCAGCAAAGCCATGATGGGCAGCAGCCGGGAAAGTCCAGCTCTTGGTGCTTCCAGCAGTCCCTGACGCGGCGGGGGAGAGGGGAGCCCAGCAAAGCCAGGGAGAAAACAAACAGCCAGAAGGCAGTGGCTGTGCTAAGGCAGTATTGACATCTGCTAACAAAGACATTGAATATTGGAATATATACATTTACAGCCTTTCATCTGCAGCAAGAGCTTCCCCAGCTGGCCAGTTACCCTCCCTGGAGCCACAGCCAGGGCGGGAAGCACGTCGGGGTCAGGGATGCACAGCATTGAGCTAGCTGCGCGTCCTGGGGGGAAGAGGGCTCAGCACCCCCGGGAACCCGGAGGGATGCGTCTCTTCCAAAGTGCTGTGTCTTGTAAAACAGGGCCCTTGGGAAGAGCCCACAGCTGGCTGCCATTCCCCTCTTCCCTCGCCCACCTCTGAGAGTCGCTGCCCAGGGTGGAAGGGCTCCACAGTGGGATGCTCACAGAGGTGCTCTCGCACACCGCAGGCACTGACAATGCTTCCCAGCACCGGGAGTGGCTGGGATCTCTGTACCCCCATGTCCACACACTGCATTTCAGGTGCTGAACCGCCTTCTCCCTGGTGATAACCCATGACACTGAGATGCACATGGTGAGGAAAGCTTACGGCACCGGCAATTAGCAAAGACAACTCATTTTGCACTCGCAGCCTGAACCAGGCAGCTCCAGAGCTGGTAATGAAGGAGTTTTTGTGTCGTGGTCTCTTTATGCAGCGCAATTGCCTTTAGCCTCTTTCGGCTGAATGCAGTATGTCTCCGGAGTGGAAGAAGGCTCAAGTTAGTTCATGCTGGTTTAACTTACACCAGCCAGCATATATTCCACTGAAATATTTACACTTACATCTGTACATGGCCACGCAGTGCCTGTGCTCAGCCCAGCAGCTCTGCAGGTGTGTGGAGCACGGGAAGGGAGAGGGGCACAGGGAGACAGGAGGTCCCGCTGCTCAGGCACAAGGAAGGGGCGACCAGGGTGCAGAGGCTGCCAGCCTTCCCCAAGGCAGGTTCATCTCTGCACTCGGGTGCTGGCACACCAACGGCCAGGAGGAAGAAGAAGCTGCGAGGCAAGGGGCCTTGCCCCCTGCCCTGACTTACAGCTTCTTGGCATGTAACCTGCACTGTCTTTGTTCCCCTTCTGCTGATTTACGTGTAGCAGTAATTGCATGCAATTAGACCTAACGGAGCGCATGGGTATCTAGCTCGCAGCCCTTCCAAATGTGGCCTTTTTTTCTCTGTTTAAGGGTTGCCAAAAACTCTCTTAATGTAAGCGTTGTGGGACCCCGTTAATTAATGTTTGCAAAAGCTTCCTGTGATATCGTCCTATGTGTATTAGTTTTGTTACCTGGGTACCAGGATGAAAGCTTCACAGTGAATAAGATATTAGCTGCTCCCCGACAAAAAGGTATTGGGCTCCCCTAGGCAGAGTTTTGCCCGGGGAAGAGGGCAGCAGGGCATCCTGCCCTTCAGCACCCTTCGGCATCGCCAAGGCAGCGCCTGGGGAGGGGAGTGTGGGGACCGGGGCAGGGGACTCCGCGGGTACCAGACAGCCCCAGCACCTCCGCTTGTCTCGGGTGCTCATCTGGGCGGCTGCGATTTCAAGTAGCAAGTTACGAGACAGGAGAGAGGGAGAAAGCGAATGCCGTATCTATTATATGCAGCCTTGGCTGTAATAAACAGTGAAGCTGACTGTTCCCAGAGGGACTTGCTAATATAGGAGATTGATTCACTGCAGTGTAACCCCCCAAGGGCTTTACACAGAACTCTGACTAAACTTCCGATAAAATCAATCCAGCCTTTTCACCACTTTTGACAGGGTGTTCTAATATTAATCTACTCCCCTTGTCAGTCAGCTCCACTAACAAAGGCTCTAATGATCTTTAACCAGGCACGAGAAATACTACACAGGTAGGTGGAGGATTCCTGGATCCCTCCAGAAGAAAAAAATTCCATCCTTCGCACAGGTGAAGGACTTGCCTTGCTGCTGAAAATAACATCGCAGTTATTATTAACAATAATAGTGACAAAGATGCAAACAGCTTGCAAAGCAAGGCAAGACTGGGCCTGGGCGATGAACGCATTTTGCCCCTCGCCTGCCCCAGGAAGGCGCGTGCAAAGCAAGGACTTGCCTCCATAAGATGTGGGGAGGAAAAGGCGCGGGGCATAGCAGTGCCAGCACCCGGCGGTGAGAGACGGTGCCTGGGAGGCAAGGCAGCCTGATGAGCACCCTCCTCACCATCCAGGCTGCAGTTAGCCTCGGGCGCCCACAGGAAACCCAGTCGTGTTGGAAAAAATGGAAAGCACCTGGGCCCTCTGATCAAGCAGACTATTCCCTTTCCACTTCTCTGCCTCTGACTCACAGCGAACTCATCCTCCCTGACAGTTACACAGACAGGAGCCCACCTCGCTTCCTTCATGCGGTAATTAGGCAAGCCCGTAGGCGTGTGGGGCAGGCTGCGAACACCCAACGGGATGGAGACACTCCTGCTGCAAGAGGGGCTCAGCACAAGCCTTGGGACACAGCCCTGAACGTGCCTCTCCATCGCCTCCACAACACCTCCCTGCGCGGCTTTGGGTACTGCTGATTTTCTGCCCCACGAATCGATTCTTCCCACCTGCCTTGGACGTGGCCCAGCGAGGTGCGACCCCGCGGGGAGGAGGCTGGCAGACCTCATTTGGAGGTGTTGAACAGGCTTCTTTTGGTGCTAGATGTGTCTTAAAGACAAATTAGAGACTGGAGCAAGATTATTTTAGGTGGAAATAGGTGTTTTCATGCGTGCTTGCTCTTCCCTCACACAGTCACAGGCAGCAGTGCTGCGTGGCAGCCCCTGTGTCCCCCCAGCTCCCACAAAGCATCCCTAGCTTTAAACAAAAGCATCGCTTTGGACGCGGGCCAAAGCTGGGCTGATTTCAGCCCCGGTCAGTATTTCTTTGTTGGCTTTGGAAGAAGCGGTTCGACGAGAGAGGAGCCGCGTGTGGCGGCGTGCTTGGGCGCTGCGGTAACTATGCATTTTTTATTGAGCAAGCAAGCTAACGGGGCAGGTACAACGCATGCGACTTGTCAGCACGCTCGCCACTGCCACTGCCACCTCGGATGATGAGGCAGCTGCCTGGGGCTGGAGTCAATTACTCATCCTCTCCCGCCCCACTTCATGGTTTTGCTAATACTTTGACAACTGCGCTCCTGCGAGGGCTTGGCTGCCGGGTGCCTCCAGCTCTGCTGACTCAGCCCCAATGCTGGGGACATCAGGGGACATCAGAGGTGCCAGCTGTTTCCCTGCACGCTCCAGCGAGACGGATGTTCGGCCTCGCAGGGCTTGTGCCACCGGCCGGTCCCTGGGACAGGAGGCAGGGGAAGGAAGCCAGCTCACCGTGCCAGTCTCGCCATCTAAAAGCCATCTGCAAAGCTTGGGAGGGATAGGCTGCTCAGAGCCGGGTTCCCACGAGCATCCTCCCTCGCTCAGCCCGATGAACTGTTTCAAATGGGCACCAGCAGCCCTTGGCTTTGTGCCTCAAGCCCTACCGCTCCCGTTACGACATTGGGCAGGGTTAGGGCAGATTTTCCGGCAGCGTAAGCCGGCAAAGCACTGCTGAGCTCCGCGGGGCTGAACAGGCACGCCTTGGCTTTGCTTCATTTGAACAGAGCAGATTATTCAAGAGAGATGCTGGAAATCAGAGGAGGGAACTCGAAAGGGGTCATCATCTGAATTGATCTCATGGTTAACAAACCCTCCAAAATCTGCAGGATCCCTTCACTGTGCTTAATTATATGGCAAACAGAATAGCAAATATTTACTTGAAATTAATGCCATGCAGGCATCATCGGGAAATCCCAGGGATGTTGCCTAAGGATCACCTTAATGCCTTTTGCCAGAAAAAGGAGGTCCTGAGCAGCTATTACACTAGCCAGAATGTGATATACAGGTCTAATAGTTTGCTTTGCTTCCCCCCTCGACAGAACTCTTAATTATGTATCTTGCAAATGTGCTTGGAAAATGGATTAGCCGCACCAGCTGCTCACTACCGCGGCAGAGCCTTTTCCGAAGCGTTTGTAGCAGCTCCAAAGTGTTATCCCCCTTCCCTGCTCTGGCAGCACAGGTGTGTGACGGAGAAGGACACGCTCTGGGTCGGCGGGGAGATTAGCTGGGCTTTGTAGCCCAGGCACGAGGTATTTCACTGGAATCAGTCACAGCTGTCTCTGCTCACAAGTCGGGAATCGGGACGATATGCGCAAGGTTGGTTTGCTTTGTTGCGCGCCTTGTTTTGCAGAAGGATGGCAGGAGAGAATACAGGAGAACTGCAAAACCAAACAAACAGCACATTAAAGGGATTTATCTCACCAGCCTGGTGGGACAAGAGTCTGCTCCTGCAAACCCCAGGCGACTCAGGCCCCCCATGGGAGATGGCACCCTTCCACACAGCACAGCCCCTTCCGAGTCTCGGCTTCGCAAGAGGCTGGAGAGCCCTGGCCAGCACCAGCAATCAAAGAGGATCGTTTATTACTTCCGATTAGAGGAGCCAACGTTTTTGTCCTGCATTTATTCAGCACTCAGCATAACAACGTCCTTGCACGACGCTACCGCTGATCAGGACCCAGGGACCAAGGAGTCCCCGGGCAGGAGAGGTGCCATGCACTCATCGCCACAAGCGCATCGTGGCCAGCTGCCTGCCCTGGGACGTTGGACACGCACCTACCGGCATCCCTCACTGCCTCGGCTCCTCTCCCACGTTCATCTCCAATGCAGACGAGGAGCCATCCTTTCAATAAGCTCCCGAGGACACCCATTAATAAAATGCTACTTAGCTCTCCGTGCTCTGAAATCGCTAGGTGGGCAGTGCACCGTAATGGAACTTTTAGCTCAAGTAGCAATGACTTTGACCGTGCAAAATTACACTCTATTCTGGCCAAATTAACTAGGTAATGCCTTGCATTAGTGTAAAATCCTCAGTCAAACCATGAAGGCTGCTGTTAAAAACACTCAAGGCCAAAAATGTATGGTGGCAGGGGGAAGGAGGTCTGCTCGGTTAGCAGACCAAGAGGCTGATTTTCTGCCGCCTTACACCTCATGCCAGCCTGCACACGTGGGCAAAGTGAGGACAAAAACGCCAACATCCTTGCTTGGGGGTCATGGGCGCTGCCTGGACCCACCCAGCCCGGGGGATGCCAAGAGCGACCCCACGGCTCCCGGCTCCCCTGCCCAGCCCCACTGTGGACTCACTCCTCCTACGGTGCGCCCGCCGCTCCCACCGACCAACAAAGGTTCCTCCCCATGCGCGAACAGGCTTCACGGGAGCAGGCTGGCAGACCAGCCCTCTCGGCTAATACTAACTCGGCGCCGGCTGATCGGTGCAGGGTTCAGCCTCGCTGCCACAGAGGAGGCGTTTTCGGTGGTCCCTGCCCACCCAGCCGCACAGCACCCAGGCCGTCACCCGTGTGGCACTTCCCTTCCTGCTCACAGCACTGCCTTCCCCTTTTTCCCCCTCCTAATTCAGCTGACGGATACCAGGAGCTGGCTCTTCCTGGGTGATCTGGGAAGCCTCAGCAGCTTAAGCAGAAGACACCTGGAAGAAACTAAGGTGCCTCTGATGGAAGGATGCAGAGACATCAAATGCGGCTTAATTAGGAGAACACGACTTTCCGATTAACGTTCCCCATCCATGTGACACCAGCAAAGGGAAAGGGAAGAAACTGCCAAAGAGCTTATGTGTTTTGCAATTAGGGGTGAAATAAAAAATTACTTGGTCTAATTAGACCTCTTTTAGGAAGAGAACCATGCAAAATAAACTCCGTTTCATTATCAATGCCAGCGCAAGTCTCTCTTGCACTTTATATGTTTAAGTGAAAATGTGGAAGGTCAATTTGCTATGTAAATTTTCGCAAATTTGGCTAAACTGAAACGATTACCCTAATGTGGATGCAAATGAGCTTAATTGATAATGACTTCTCTCAGTAACTTTAAAGAAGGGGAGGGGGGGGAATTATTCCAATTGCGGCAGTCCTCTAAAGTATTTCTTTGCCCAATAAAGAAGCGATATCTTGACAAATTAAAGAGACTATAATGAAATCAGATTAATTAATGCTAAGACCAATTAGCACATGCAAAGAGAGAGGGAGAGAGTTACAGAAGCAAAAGTCACTAGAGAAGGCTACGGGAATTCATCATCTTTCATAAAGACATGTATATACCTTCATTTTCTTTGGAGTAACGAGGAATGCTTTGCTGATACAAGTGGTTTGCTTTGCAAATAGAGAGTTTGGCCAACCGCTGGGAAAAGAAACAAGTCTGGAAGCAACGGCATTGAGGGATGAGCCCCTTGGTCTTCGTATCGTCGTAGCTGCACCCAGGGGCTGGGGTGCGGGCACTGCCTTTGGGCTGGTCCCCTACCTCCCCGGCTGCCTGCTCAACAGGCAGCACGGCGCAGGCAGCACGGCACAGGCAGCAGGCTGGCTGGACCAGACCGCAGACAGTCTTTTCCTGGCGCCAGCCCAGCATGGACCAAAACGCCTGACCCCGGCGCATCTCTGCTCAGCCGCCCATGGCACAGGGGGAACATTAATTACACCAAAACGGGAAGCGGCAACTCAAAACTCACCCTGCTACCACTATAAAACTCACATGAAGTAATAAAAATAATTACCAGCAACACCATACGTAATATCCTTCTGTGTCATCTCTCTCCTGTTCGTAATAAAGCTACCTAACAAATTAGCTGGAAGGGAGGGCCTGTTTATTTACCTTCCAATTAGACCATACCAGAAAACGCTTCATATGAAACGTGGCGTGGAGGGGTATAAACCAGGGAGCGCCAGCGTGCGGTGGGGTCCCTGTGCAGACGCCGGCAAAGCTCTGCAGAACTGAAGGTGGTTGGGAAGCAGTGCCCGGGGGGCCCTGCAGCGGGACCCCCCCGGGATCCTCGCAGAGGGCTGTGTTCCCCAGCCCAGTGCCAGCCCGGCCTGCCGCCAGCCCCATCCCACCTCAGGCATGCACGGAGCTTCGCTCACACCCCCGAGGTTAATGCTGTGCCACCAGAGCGGCGAAACTCCTCCGTTTCTAGAGATTCCTCAGACGCCACCTTTGGATGTACATTAGGCTGCAGTATTTATAAAAGTAAATCAATTGTACTATTAAATTCAGCTCGCGGCCCTCATTTGCTTGCAGCCCCGCTCATCCCCTGCCACAAGCAAGTGCTTGCTGTGCGCCAAGGGACTGAGCAGGGGGCTGGCTTGGCACTGCCACCCGTCCACGTCCACCTGGGTCCGGGGACTTCCCTGTTGGCTGGTGTATTCGCCCCCTCCTTTGGACCCTAGCAGAGCTGAGCACTGAGCAAGGAAGCCTTTTGCTCCATTTATTTCACTGCAGGCAGTTCTGTACCGTGTCTGCCGGTTTGTTCATTCCTTTAGAGCATCGCATTGGCATCACGCGTCAGCTAGGCTAGGAAAAGAGCAAGAACACTGGTCAGATAAACACCTCAAAGAGGGTCTGGTCTGTCTTTCTACCCTCTTTTTTTTTTGCCACCCTCTTTTCTGTCTTTTGGGGGGGGGCATTTTGTCCTCTACAAAGACAAGCAGCAAGAAGGAGAGAAAAGCTGCACCTCTAGATCATCAGCAGAAATCTCTCCTCACTCCATTTTCCTGGGCGATTTGTTAAACTGTAAACATTAAAGGAAGGACGAGGGGGGAGATGTGTTTTTTCGACGTTGTCTGTCATTTGTTAATTGTGCTCATCAGCGAAAATCATTCGTGGCAGAGATGGGGGAGCGAAAAAACCCAAGGAAAGAGCTGATTGTATACTGGGGAAATAACTCAGATGTGCAAATACTTCAGACTGGGAGATTGCACTATTTATTCACACAAGTGTCCTGCTGTGTTTCAGAAATGCAGTGATTTAATGAGCTGCTGCAAAGGTGTTTGTTATTAAGGAATCCTGTCTCTGGTTATTCTCCCCCACATGATGAGGACAGAGCCCGGCAGAAGTTCTGACTCGGCGCCTTATAAAAGATTTAGAGGCTCTTCCCTCCCGCTCCCGGCTCCGAAGCGCCTTTTGAATCTGTTCCAGAATTAAACACTGTACAAGCCGAGTGGGGGCTTGTTCGACGCAGATGCCGAGTGAGAGTTAAGAAGAAATTAGAAAGGCATTTGTGTTAACAGATGTTCCTCCTCTCTGCCTTGGATCGGCGGCGAGCGGGGCCGGTGGCGCAGAGCCTGGCAACAGGGCAGAGGGGTGCGGGGGCAGCCAGGGGGCTGGCGGCCCCTGCCCAAACACCACACGGTGCCTGCAGAGGGGACGGGGGGCCGAGGAGCCCCTTGGGTTGCCCTGAATATCCCCTACATGCCGCGGAGCCCGGCACAAGGATGTGCATCCCCACCGACAGCTCACCTGGATGGGGAGTGACAGTAGAGCCCTGCATGTCTTACAGAAACTAAAAACACTTAGAGACCAAAGTTGCACTGGCAAAGCCTTGGAGAAGGACAGACGTCCTCCGCCCAGTCAGTGCCCACGCACCATGCCGCCCACCCCAGCCCGATCCCCGGGACCTGCCAGGGTGCGGTGCTGGGGACCGGTGGGACCACCCCACCGTCCCCAGCTCTGCCAGTGAGCCTCCCGGCCGGCCAGCCAAGCTTTGTCCATCTCGCTATACCTGGGCAAGCAGAAGCACCATCTACAGCAGGTAGGCTCAGCCTCCAGCACCCACGCCCACCTGGCTGCTGCAGAGCATCAGGGCCCCAGCTCTGCCACCCACCCCCGGGGCCGGCTGAGTGGGTCACCGAAGCCACCTCGGCATCACGAACACAAACACGAAGGACGATGGAGAGGTCTCTGCCATGCCCCAGATCGCTGGCGATTTTGAACCCACTCCACACAGTGTGTCTGCTCTGGCTGCTTGGCTGGAGCGGAGCGTTCCTCCTTTCAAGTCGCTGGAGCACCGCTATTAGTCCGAGGCTAAGCAGCGCTAATGGAGAACGCCTTCCAAGTTTCATTTTCCTCTGTAATGGAAAATGCAAGAGCAAGATTTCAGTCTGTGAGCCCTTCTCTGGAAAAACAAATATCTTTATTGGCACTGGACAGCCTGCCAATCAGGCACAAAATTGCTGGCTTCTCTTTCTCCCCTGAAGGAATGCCTCTGCATACAAAGATACCAGAAAAACTTCAGGGCCAGGAGGATAAAAGGGCCTTCTCTGCCTTTCAGCGGGTGATTTGCAATGCATTGCTTCAGCATAATTTCCCATCTCCACCACTCACAAAGGAAGCTCTGTTGCTATCTATGAGTTTAATAATTTCTCTTCCCTACACCTTGCATTCGGAATGCATCTTTCAACACCTCGGCTCCTGCTCTCCAACTGGGCTGCGGCCCTGCCTGAGCTCTCCCTCTCAGTCAGAGCTAAAGGGGTAATAAAAACAGAGCCTTAACATTCAAAAGACATCTTGAGCCAGGGAGCGGGCGGGATGCTCGTCTGGAGGAGGGAAGTGGCAGGCAGCATGGATGGCCCCAGGCCCCCGACGCTGCAATGTGAGCGCCCACGAGCTCTCCATCCTTCGGTCCCACCCGCTGGTCCCTCCGCAGGGACATTCTCTGAATGAGCATCCCTCAGCCCAAGGCAGCCGTAGGGCTGCAGGGCGTGGTGGTCCCCTGGCTCCAGCTCTCTTAGGGATGGGGATGGGCGACGAGTGGCAGCTCTCGTGAAGTGCATCATTCTTTATCCGCGTGGCCTCTGGTACCTCCCAAGTGCTTGGTGCACCCACCCAGGGCCAAGCTGGTTGCACGGTTTTGTCTTTCTCGGGCTCTTTGGGCCACACCAAGCAGGTCTGCACTGTCCCAAGAGGGAAACTGCTGAAAACTCGTCACCACCTGCTTTCAGACTGGAGGATTTGCATAAGTTATTCCCCAAAGCTTTCAGTCCCCGCAGGACGTATTCTTTATCCATTTAGCCAGGAACACAACTATTAAGAGCCTGCAGACATACGGCATTTGCAAAATTAGTACAAGAGGCTCCAAATAATCCATAAATCCATCTGCTACATGAGCCACATCTGATCAACAATTCTCCCTTTAGCTTTCCAAGGGGAAACACTACGACTCCTCTAGCAACGGGCAGCAGCCATTTCTCGCACAGCCCCGGCACAAAGCTCCCTGTTCCCCAGCCTGGGAAAGGTGAATTGAAGAGACGTCCACTCCGAAACTCATGAGCGATTGCTGCTCTTCCACCAGTGCCCGCGCAGGGACCTTTGCATTTGCAGCATGAAATAAATGTCTTTTGGCTTTCACTCACCAGCGCCTGACCCTTTTATATCAAAACACATCCAAAGGCTTCTCCCACACCAGGCAGGAGCTCTTTCATAGCTGTGAGGAGAAGCAGCTGCTCTGTTATTTATCAGCACAGTCCTTACAGAGCTTGGGCCGAGTCCCCAGGGAAGCGAGGCGACCGGGCCACCTTACCCACGAGCATCCCCGGCAGTGCCATCCAAGCACTCGCCCCAGCCAGGCGATTTCACATGAGATTTGGGTTTTCCCCTTCAAGCAAGCGGAGCGGCAGTCGAGCGGGTCTGAGGCAGGGGAGAAGCTGGGTGGAGGAGAGCAGCAGCCCCCGGCTTCCAGGGCAAGCTCCCACCCGCGGCTGGTGGAGCGTGCATGCACCAGCATCTCTGGCAAAACCGTGGTCCCCACCAGCACCTGGCACCGCAGCCACCTCGCAGAGCCAGACTGATCCTCAGCTACACATGGAAACCCCCAAAAAGCTGCCCCCGCCCCGGCCTGCAGCTCTGCAGCACCAACAGCCCCCCCCAAAGGTGCGTGGAGCTGTGGCAGCTCGTGAGGAAGCGCGCGCAGGCTGCTCCGCACAGGTACAAAGTTCTGCAAAAACATTAAATTATTCATCTGCTGGAGTGCTCTCACCCTCCACTTGCTGTGCGGGCGGATCGTTAATTATCTCCAGTATACAAGAGAGGAAGCTGAAGAGATGGCTGAAAAGAGAAGGAGGAACTGCTGGTGCCCCCCACCCAGTCCCCCGCTTCGCTGCCCACCCGCCTGCAAGCGGGATGAGAGACCTGTCCTGAGGAGACCCAGAGCGCAGACCACAGTGACTTTGTTTATTTTTGGTACAGTTTGGCACGTAGCACAACTGTACACACATAAATAATTCAGACCACTAAAGAGTGCTGCAGAGGCGACTTTCCTGGGGGTTTAATGTTCGCATCCCTCACATTCCTGCCACAGCAAAAAAGAAAAATTACAAATTGATCTACAAGACCGGACTCCCCTCTCCTACTCCTCTGTGGCTGCTTTATAAATAACGGCCAAGCCCTTGCCAGGCTGCGCTTACCCTGCAGGGCTGTGGGCAGGGGATGGACAGCTGCAAGGCTGCCCGGGATGGTTGGTGCTGGGGTCCGTGCGGCTCCTCGGAGGCCTTTGGCTCCAAAAAGAGCCCAGGTGTGCTGGGGACCTGGGGACCCAGCACCACCTCCCCGCCTGCTTGAGCATCCCGCCGGGCTCCTTGCTGCCCAGGCAGAGCAGCCAGTCACGCCAGAGCCTGCTCCTCACTCCCTCCTGCTCCTGGGGCCTCTCTGCAGCCCTTGACATTTTCTTTCTCAAGGGGTGAGTCCCTGATGCATCCTCACAGAGTAATTGTGAAATTATGACAGTTGGTGGTTTAATTTTAATTGGATGGAGAAACATTGTACTGAGGCTGACTCATTTGCTATGGATTTTCACTTAACCAAATTGATTAGTCAACCAACTAGACTTAACTTGAAAGTTGTAATCGTTCCTTATTAGATCTAATTTTCACGTCGCTCCCAGACTACGTTCAGCAATTGAACCACAAAGACTTTAACGACGTTAGGGCGGAGCACCTGAAGAACTTTGGGCTGCGGCAGCTGGTGCCACCGTGCTGCCAGCTGCCTGGTCAGGGCACGGCTGCCGGTGCCAGTGCTGGCATCCCCTTCCCAGGCTGCCAGGGAACTACCATGAAATACAGCACCAAACAGGTCCTTCCCGCGGCTTATAATGCAAATTAAACAGTGTGAGGCAGGGAACCTATGAGAAATCATCTCTTTCAATGAAAGGGTGTTGCCTGACAATAAAATTCTCCTGCTTGCATCAGGACTCGCTTGCCACCCACACGCACCCTGGGTGTTTTCAGCACTGGCTTGGTGCAGAGAGGAGCCAGGAGGAGATCGTGGGGACAGTAGGGCCTGATCCAGCCCCAGCTACGTGTCCACTCCAGTGTCGCCACCTCTTTGCGTGGCTCAAGGCACCAGCATCCGTCCTCTCCGGGGACGGGGACAGAAGTCCCTTGCATGAACGTGATGCTCTGCTCCCCTCTCCCCACCTGTGCCTGGATTTGAGAACAGCTCCCTGTAGCTCTAATTACCGCCAGGCACCACAGAGGCCACCGCCTCTTTAAATAAGCAGGCTGCATGCCAATTAATACCTTTAATTAACAGTAAGGACTCACTGGAGGGACTAGGACTTGCTCTCCCAGATGGACTCTCTGCCCGTTGGTCTAAACGGTGAGGCTCTGCTAGGTCAGGCTGGCCGGGACCCGCTGCCAAATTACTTGCTGTTCCCTGCCGATTAAAATGACCACAAGGAAGGAGATACCTCGGGCGGGACAGACGGACAGACAGCGAGGGGCAGCCGGCACAGCCCGGCCTCCTGCAGCGCGTGGGAGTGCCAGCGGGCTCGCGGCAGCCCTGGCACCGGCACCAGGATGGGCACCGGCAGCAGCAGCCTGCCTCCCACCCTGCGGGCAGCCCTGTGCCACCCCAGGGAAAAGCTGCACCTGGCCGAGTGCGCCACACCAACCCCAGCAGGGGCTCTTAGCGAAAGCCCTCTCGAAGCAGCTCCTTGTGCTGAGGAGCGGCAGAGAGCATCCCCCGTCCGGGAGTGGAGCACCAGGGGCAGGGCTGTCCCGGCCAGGCAGGAACAACGGTGAAGCCACCACGTCCACGAGGTCGGTAGCCCATCGAGTGCAGCTCCCCACCTCCCTATGGCAGTAATTGCCACGGTAGCAGGTGCCGGAGGAGCGGACCGGAGGGAGATCTTTATTCTGAGCAATGTATGTTAACATCTCCAAAAGCTTTTAACGGAGGCCATTATTCCCACCCTGAGAATCGATGCATTTTAATTCCCTTCAAGCTATTTGTTTGGCTTTGCTCTTGTTTTCCAAACGCACGAGCCGCGTGTAACAAAACACGGAGCCCTGCAAGAGAGACCGCGCATTTCATTTTCCCTTGAAACTACTGGAAGTTCATTTTCAAAGCAGGGCAGTTTTCTTGGAATCAATGCATATCAACCAAAATCAATAGTTACTTTACGCAGATGGGCTGAGACACCTAAGTGATAGCACTCTATGCCGTTGGCACCCAAATCTATATGTTTTTCAACAAGTCACTGCATGTAAGCAGCTGCTACTGTCTTTTCACTTCAAAATAATCTGTTTGCAGATCAGACGGTCCCTGTCCGTGGAGCCCAGTAATACCCCCGACGCTTTGGGGAGTGCCGCTGCCCACAGCCCCCCGCTGCAGGCAGCCCTGCCCGCAGGGGCTGGTGGCAGCACCGTGCCGAGCCCCCAGCAGAGATGGAGAGCTTTGCAAATCCCATGGGTTTAGCAACCCAATGCAAAACCCTGGGTTTAGCAATGAGCGCTGATAGTTTCACTCCCCCTCTCAGCCTGGGATGAAAACCTCCACTGAAGAGGCATGCCAGCTCCTGACCACTTCCATTTCCACTGACATTTCAGAAGCTTTTTCATCTGGCTTTGCTGTTCAGTAGCGCAATCACCAGCGCGTCCAGGTGCGCTGGCATGAAAGGCGGAACATAAGCATATTTTTGCAGGACAGAGACATTCAATTTAGTTGAAAGGCTCTGCCAAGTGCGGTGCCTTGAAGGAGAGAGAACTGTGAGTCCCACTCGTCCCAGATACTGGGGAGAACTCCAGGCAGGGAGACCGGCCAGGGCTGGCGACTGCCATCAAATGCCTCTGTGATGTTCAGAGGCGGGCATCTTCCTCGGCTTTCTTTTCCCTTCCTTTTGCTGCATGCAAATCGCCGCTCTCGGTGAGTTATTAGATAACAAAGGACTGTTTTCTCTGCAGAGGCTTACTTGTCTCTGAACCTCGTGAGAAGGATAATTAAGGAATGCTGAAGGAAGCTGCACGGAGGATCGTTTTCACTCCTTTCCTAGCAGTCTCCAGGACGAAACCACAACAGGTTTCCTCCATCTGAAACATGGCAGCATTTGGGGGGGAGCAGAGGACAGCGTGGGCCCCGGGGTCAGCTGTTCTCACGCATCCCCTCCATCAGCAGGACCTCGGGTGCTCACCCCAAACACTTTCTTTAGACCAAAGCGAGGCGCCCGACCCCGACCTGCGTCCCGGCAGAGGACACTGCGAGCTAGCCGCGCCACGAGCTGCTGCAGCTGTGCAGCCCCTTCCCTTCCTCCGGCCCCCGAGCAGCTCCCACCGAAGCCCCCCTTGCCAGTGCTGCCCACCACCGGGCCGCCGGTGCCCCTCTGGCAGAGCATCCTGGCGGGCCGCATCCTGCCCGCAGCCGGCTGCGTTGCCATGGAGAAGATTTCTGTGCCACCGGTGACACAAAGGAAATGGCATTTTCCCGAGCTCGCCTGGGATGCAGCACTAATGAGGAGGAGGAGAGCGGGAAGAGGGCTTGCTTCCTGCCTTCCTTTCTTGCAGGAATCACAGGAGAAAACAACGAAAAAAACATACGGCACGGGCAGGGAGGGGCTCAGTCCTCGCCTGGGCAGAGGAGGGAGCATCTGCAGCTGAGCAGCATTGGTTCTTGCTCACTGCAGGGCAACGTGGCCCCGTCGAGAACCGTCAGCGACGTGGCGCAGGCAGCACCGAAGCAACAGATCAGGGGAACTGCAGGAGCCGCAGCAGCTCCCCCACGAGAGCCCCCAGCCCTCCCTGCCCTAGCCTCACCCCATTTTTGC
This sequence comes from Harpia harpyja, assembly GCF_026419915.1. Taxonomy (NCBI): domain Eukaryota; kingdom Metazoa; phylum Chordata; class Aves; order Accipitriformes; family Accipitridae; genus Harpia; species Harpia harpyja. Next base: position 46,694,404 of record NC_068943.1, on the reverse strand, counting down.
AGCCTGTTTGTGCGCCCTCTGTGCAAACAGAGGGAGAGAGGGGCTACGTCTTCACCCCCTCGCCATCAGCATCTGCCTCAACAGCGTGGTTCAGGTGGGCTTGCAGAGGACGGGCACTGTGCCCGTGCCCTCTCTGCCGGGAGCCAGCCGGTTCCCAGGGCACAGCCAACCTCTTCAATCATGCCAGGGCTTGCCAGCATCGCTGAGCAAACACTGTGCTGCTGGTTTCCAGGATGTGAGGACTTCCCCCAGGGAAGGCTGCCTGGAGGAGGAGAGCGGCTCACACGTTGCTAGTGCTTCTCCTCCCTGGAGGGGCAGGCTGAGAGAGGCGGGCATGGGAGGCAGCTACAGAGAGGTGAGAAAACGCACAGCTCTGGACCTGCCCAACAAAGCGCCTTCTCTGCTGTGCTACCATCCGTCATCGCACATTCAGTAGGCTGAACCAGGAGGAGAGGAAGCGGGGAGGCCTTGCTTTTGAGCTAATTAGCCAAACGCAGCCTGAGCCGTACACACGGGTAGCAAGGGAGGGTGGGGGTAAGGTGACGGCGAGACAGCCTGGAAACAGATAAATAGACAGTCAGCTGGTGGCACCCCTGGGGCAGGTGGCACGGCAGCGAAGCAAAGGCTGCGTGGCCCCACAGACCGCTCTTCCCTGTCCTCTCCCCAGCAAGCCACTGCAGCCCTGAAGCACAGTAGCACGGCTGCTCTTCTGCCTCCTCATTTCCGTCTCTGCTGATGCGTGTGAAAACCAAGCCCAAAGGAACCCCATCTGACGGATTGCACAAGCGCAGGCAGATCCCACACCTTGTCCTTTTTCCCTTCTCCCACTCTCTGCACCCACCGCGTCTTCGTGCCAGCCCAGGGATGTGCAGGCAGGGGACTGAGCCAGCAGCACGGGGGCGAGCGGCATCCCGGGCACCGCATCGCTGCCCCCGCCATTGCTGCAGCCCGTTCAGGTTCATAAATTCTCATTTGCTTTATACCGTTTGATTTTTGAGCATCTCCCAGACGCTTCCTCACTTTACTACAATTGATGGGATCATGTGTAATTTGTAAATGATATTAAGTGAGGTAATAACACTCTGGGAACCGAGTGAAAAATCATAAATTATTAAAAATTACTGCACTGAAATGTTACTACTTTGCTTTTGTACCTGACTGATGGCTCACATGCTGTCTTCTCTGCCCCCGAGACCTTCAAACCCACTCTTCTCCATCCATTACGCCTACACGGAAACCCGATGGGTGAAGCATGGGGTGAGCCAGAGGAGCAGCTTAGCCAGCACTTTCCTCTCCGCCTGAACTTAGGAAACGGCGCTAGAAAACTCTCACATCTTTCACGAGACCTGCATGGGAGACAGCACAGCCATGCTACTGCTGTGTTACGAAATCCTCCCTCTGCAGTGTTCCCCTGATCTTTCCCCAGTGCTAGAGCTCTACTTGTGTTTCCAGTAAGCGCATTGCACCAGCTGCCCTGTCCCCCAGTCCCTCTCACACCCACCGGTCTGAGAGGGGAGGGGCGGCAGCCTCCTGCCCTCCTGCTCAACACCCATCGCGGTCAAGCAGCAGAGACCCCCAGGTCAGCTGCCACAATTTGCAGTCCCCTCCCTGCAGCAGCCTGTTGGCTGAACGGCAATGGCAATGCCACAGCAGTCACATCCCGGTGGCCAGGCGGAGCAGTGTCCCTCTGCCCCACCGCTCGGGGACCGCGGCACTAGGCTGGCAAGCTGCACTCCTCGACACCCTAGGTGGGCTGGATGTCCCCAGCAGCGCCGGGGCATCAGGGGATGATTGGATTTTTCTGGATGAAATAGCAGTAAGAAACTGCTACCAACTACAGCAAGCATAACGAAGTGCGAGCACAGCATGGCTGCTGCAGGGCAGCAGCAGGCACGTTTGCTCTCCGCACCTCGCTGCGTCACCCGTGCAGGCAGAGCACAGCTCCGCAGCCGTTGCTCAGGACTGTGGCAGGATGCTTGAAGCCCGAGCCTGCGACATGCTCGGCGAGGGAGCGCACTCATGCATTTTTCAGGCCTATCAATGCAGCCAGGCACCCCGTGGACGTAATGACTGCATTGTCCTGAATGCAGAGGCAGGCTGGGGAAACGGCTCCAAGCCTGGTGTAACAGACAGAGCCCTGGGAGAGCTGGGCATTATTTATAATTTAACTTATAATTTGCTGCTCAAACCCAGTGGTTTAAAGTGGTTGGATGTCAGCACGCCTTTGGAGAAAGGAGTGGGACGGGAGAGGAGAAGAGCGTGGCACTTCCCTACCTCCCAACCTGGGGCGTTTGAAAAGCTCTTCGCTCAGGTTCTGACCTACTTTGCATGGCAGAAGCAGTCTCCACCACTGACAAAAGAAGTCAAAATTGCAAAACACAACCCAGCAGGCTGCAAGAACACAGAGCCAGTCGCTCCACGCAGCAGTCGGAGGCAATTTGGGAACAGCACCGCGGGTGATGATCACAGGCCCTCCGCAATGCAAGGGGAAGCCAGGTGGGGGGCACGGGGAGAGCAGAAACCTGCACTGGGGCAGCTTCTCCCTCAGCCTCCAGCACCCAGGCAGTGCTGCCCCATCCCCACCACTCTGCCTGGCTGCAAAAGCATCCTCAAAATGAAATCGTCAGGGCCACGCAGCATGAGGGCCATTGAGGTGTGCTAAGGGAAGCACTCTGACGACAGGAGGACAGGCGACTGCCGGTGCTGGTAGTAAGACAGAAGCAAGGTTACTATAAAAATGTTTTGTCAAAACTTTTTTTCTCCTACAGAAAACAAGGTTTTCAATCAAACTGTTTCTGGTTGAAAGCAATCTGCTTCCTTTGAACAGCTTTCCAGCAGTTTGGGCCAAAAACTTGTCGCTTTTAAGCCAGCTCTTTTCTCCTCTTTCAGCAGATTATTTTTTACTTTTGACAAAGTCATAAACCATCCCCTGCCTGGCATTAGACAGGATATAAGTGCGTAGCGATCCCAAACATTATTTTATGTGAATAAGGTATTTGAGGTACCCCTTCTGCGTTTGCTTCGCAGCCCCACGATGTCTCCTTCCAAGGCTGGGTGAAGAGCATCCTGCACTGCAACACCGTGCACAGGAGACCGGCTCCCTGCCGTGGGCTCGGAGCTGGGGAAAGTGCCCTGGCCAGCAACCAGCCGAGCAGTGGGGCTGGCCTGGGAGAATGAGAGGATCGGCCCAGCTTGGATCAGCTAAAACCACGTCCGGCGGTGAGGGTCGTGGCGCGAGGGAGCGCAGGGCTTGGCACTGACCTGCAGCCAGCACAGAGCAGCGTGGGTGCCCGTGCCCAGCTGGGGAACCATGGCCCATCACAAATCGCTAAGCATGCTCCCCGAGGCGTGAACCGAGCTGGATACTAGAAAGATCATTTTAGCTCCTCTCGCAACCTCTCCTCTATTAAATGAAAAGCAGAAAAGTCAAATTTTCACTTCCTTTCCTCCACGTGTCTCACCCAAAAAAACCCAAACCTTCCAAATCAACAAAAGCTCAACTGCCTTTAAGGGGAAAGCAAAGATGGGAAAGGCAGGACGGAGCTCCGTTTCTGTGCCCAAAACACATCATGCCACGCGTGACAAATTAGGCAAAGGCCCAGGGGTGGGAGTTTGTGTGTGGAGAGCTTTGCTTGGGCTCATCAGCACCATGTCCCTTGTCCCCACTCCCAGCGAGTCGCAGGAGCAAGAGGGAGCGGGTCTGGGAAGGCAGAGGATGTGCACGTGTTGCGGCCAGGCTGCCGTGGTAAAGCGGCTCACGCATGAACCCAGCTGACACCGTGTCCCTGCCGTAGCTGACTGTGCCCCAGCGTGAGCCCTGCATGGGGGTGCTGGCTCCCCGGGGAGGTCGGGCAGGGCAGCAGGGATCCCTGGGGACATCCTTCAGGGTGTCTGTCCCCAGCAGGCTCCCCAGTTGTCTCTTCCAAACGTTTCTCTTCTTTTTATCTTCTTCTGGATGGGGTGCCTGCGCTGCAAGTGGGGAGATGGGGAGGGTTCCCCCACGCAGGAGCGGAGGCATGAAAATCCAGGGCGATGAGATTGCACCAGTAGCTCGAGGTGCTGTGAAGCCGAGTCCTAGTGAGCCTGGGCAACACGTGGCGTGCTGAGCTGCGAGACCCGCAGCAGCTGCTCACACCGTCGCAGGGGTCGGGCTGGGGGCTTGCATCCTGCCTGGTTTAAGTCGAGGCTGTCGGATCAGTGCAATAGTTTGTAGGCTGTCAAATCACATTTTCAGAAGCACATTGCTTTTATAATTAGTTATTATTACAGTGCTGAGTTTTTGCATTGGCTTAATAAACAAAATCAGGTTTTGCCCTCAGTCTTCTTCCCTACTCCTTCTACTTCCTTTCACAAGTTGGACAATTTGGGGAGGGGAAAAAAAACAGGCGCAGGCTGAGCAATTAAGGTTTCGATTGTTGTCATTCGTTAAACGGTACAGGTTTTAATTACCCTGCGAGTCTGGCCAAGCATTTGTGTCACCCGCGGCTGGCGGAGGAGAGCCCCAGGCCCAGCCCCAGCCCACACCGACCCACAGAAGCAGAAAGGCTCCTGCGCCAGGGCTGCTCCCTCCTCCCCAAAGCCAGGAATTCTGTGTTGCCGTGGAAACCGGCGGATGGGGCAGCCCACCATCTTGTTGCTGCGGCTGGTGTCGGAAGAGCCGTAAACTGCCCCAGCCGGGCGGCCCCCCAGTTCAGAGGGGCCCCAGGGGTGCCCAGGCACTCCCGAACCACCGGCGAGCCCTACACCGGGGCAGGCTCCGTCCCTGGTGACACCAGGGACCCGCCCGCCGCCACAGGGAAGATGCACGCTCCCGTCGCAGGCTTGCGCCTGTGCCGGCGGCTGAGGGATCGCGGGGACCCTGTGCCACGAACCCCTGCTACCAGGTGGGCTCTGGGACTCCCCGGGCCGAGTCAGGGTGAACAGCAGCAGATCTTGCAGGGAAAGGTCCAGCCTTGAGCTGACAACTCCCTCTGAGGAGGAGGACCCAGCCGCTGTCCGTGGAGAGCGGCTCCGCTGTTTAACTACCCTCATGGCACCCGCTTTCTAACCTGGAAAGGGGGATGCTGGCAGGGGCACTCCACCTGCGAAGATGCCACATTTCGGGCTGCAGAGTGAGACCTATCACTCAGCCCGCTTCTAATCCCATTAGCACCTGCCGTGCTGCCCTCGCTGCGTTTTCGCTTCTCGATCCAAAAGCTTTGGAGCACCAACTCAACCGCCTCCTGAAGCCAAAGAGCGCTACATCAGCGTCGTTACCTTTATCAAGCAAACTTTAATCAAAAAGATATCAGCTTAGTTTGACAAGATCTATTTTCTATGCACCTGTGTTGACTGGCATTTATTATATTACCTCCTTTAATTTTTTATTAATGAGGTCCCGTATCAGCTCTTCCATTATATTGTCCAGGATTGATGTCAGCCTGACAGGCCTGTAATTACCCACATTATCCCATGGACTCGTTGGAAATGCTGGCACGCCACTAGGTCTCGTACAGCCCCCTGGAGCCTTCCCGGCTGGGCACCCAGCGAGCAGCGCACCCGCTCCCAAGGCCACAGGGGAACTGCCGTGCCAGCGCCGTGCCGGTGCAGCCCGTCCCCCGCCAGCAGCTCTCTGCCAGACGCAGCTAGTGGGGCTCTCTGCCCTGTCGTCTTATTAATTCCTAATTTCCAATTTGCAGGAGGAGAGAACCTTAGCCCTCCATCACGCTAGCCCAACAATCACAGCGATGAGCCAAGTATCTCTGGACAGTCTTTAATTTATTTCCCGGCGCACACGGACACTGCTGAGAGACTTGATGGCACCAGCTTAAACATAATAAATTACTCAAGTACCAGAGATTAGTTAATAAAGTGTCAAGCGCCCGTAAAGTGCTGCTTTGTCAAAGATACAAAATATTCCTCTGTTTCTCCCAAGATAAATAGCTCCCGCAGAGGAAGGAGTGCCCCATCTCCCACGGCACTGCTGCCTTGCGAGCGGGTGCTCCCTGCACGCAGCATCCCCGTCCTGGGACCACAGTGCCGGACGCATCCCGTGCACAGGGCCTCTGTGCCAGGGACTCAGCTCTCCCGGCATCTCCCCATCCTCCTCGCCGTCTCTGGCGCCTGCCCGCTCACCAGCATGGCCGGCTGCCTCGCAGACGCCATCGATCGTAAAGGACATGCCATGCGATCGCTGCCCGAACTGCTGGAGTCCCCCTGCGTCGCGGGAAACCTTCTGCTACCTCCAGGATGAAGCCAAATCACCGTTCAGGCTGAAAATTCCCTCTGACTGGACGACGTTTGGAGGACGTCCCAGGCAAACAGAGCATAACCCAGGCCAGCCGCTCGCGGCACAGGCTGGTCAGAGCTGCCAGCCTGTGTGCCGCGACCCATCGGCCACCCGGCACGGGGGCTGCAGGTCGAGGCGAGGGGCACAGCGCCGAGACCCCAGTCCTGCCCTTTGGCTTCACGCTCGGGTGCTCCCACTAGTACCAGAGATGCTGCTAGAATCCCTGAGCAGAGCCGGCACCCCACTCCCGGGGTCGGCATCCCCTCCACCTCCTCCTCGAGCCCTGTGTCCTGGGCAGAGGCTCCCGGCAGCCCTGAGAGATTGGAAACCAGAAATTAAACAGTCTGTTCCCAATGAGCGGTGTTTGAGGCTGTGCGTGAGAACAGTGATTGGCAGCTCCGAGGTGTTGATGTAATGCCAGAGCAGATCTCGCTAGGTGTTCCTGCACTTGTGCTGCTTGATTTAATTACCAGACAATGAAAAATGCAGCTAGGGAAGGGTAATTACAGAGTGAGGTAGGATTATTTGGGGGTAAAAATATAAAATATTCTGCAGGGAGTTACCGGGAGCCCTGTGCAATCCCAGCCACTGCCCAGGGCTGCTCTTGTGGTGCCATGGGTGGGCTGGGCTGGGGGTGCTGTCATGGGCATGGAGCTCTCCCTTGTTTCATTGCACAGCAACAGCAGTACAAAGAGGAGATAAAATATTCAACGAGGCTTTCAGATGTCCCGTGTCGCAGCCAAGTGTCTGCAAGTTGTTTTTTGGCTTTTTCATTACTGAGGAGCTCCGCGTTTAATCAAAATGTAAGAGTGATTTCAGACCGCCTGAAATGTGAACCTGCACCCGTCTGCCTCCCTTCTCCCCACCACCAATCACCCTGGCTTTTGGCCACGCTGCACGCCCAGACAGCTCTTTCTCTCCGATCTCCTTTTGAGAGCGACAGTGCTGAATTTCCCTTATCAAAACAGCTGTATTTATCCCGTTGGTGCCTATCGTAACGTCGCCGGCTGACTCACACACCCAGAGATTCATTCTGCTCCTATAAAATAACAATTGAGGCGAAGGGTTTCGAGGAAAGTTTCCTTGATAGGCCAGGCTCAGCTCCTGAAATCGCATTGCTCCGCGGCTCGCAGGCAGGCGGAGGTTTTCTCGTGGGTCTGGCGGAAGGCGCCATGCGCCCAGTACAGGAACAGAGTCCAATCCCTCTGGGTTTCCACAGGGCACTACTCCCACTGGCTTGGGAACGATCCTAGACACCTCGTACGGTATATATACACCAGTTGAGTGGGGACTCTCCCAAACTGGGAGAGACATTTTAAGTGTGAGCACTCTGCACCTAACCAAGCAGACAACTCAAGATGTCCCACCCCACTTCTAGAGGTACCCACACGCCACGGCAGAGCCCGAGCTGCCGCATGAACCACCTGTTTGATAAAGATCAAAACAAGTGCAGGAATAAACATGGCCTGAGACTCCCACAGAGCGCTGCAGCATCCCCCCGTTCTGCTCCATCACCTCCCCACACCGGGACCCCGCAGCAGGCAGGGAGGGCAGCAATGGAGAGGTTTCCAAAGGCTGCTCAGATAGAGCACAGTCAAAGCTGAATTTAACCATGTGTGGTTTTCCTCTTCCCCCTCCAGCTGCTGCTGGCCCTGCGGTGTTGCTAAGCAATGGGGAGAGCAAGCCCAGCCTAGCCTGCCTTGCAGACGCAGCTAAATCCTGCTGCACTGGAAAGCAGTGCCTCAGCCCACAGTTTGCGGGGTCTCCGGATCTCCCCATGCCCCTCAGAGCTCGCAGCGGGTGTCCCCCCTCACCGTCAGGAAAGGGACCCGCTGCCGAGCCAGCCTGCACAGATGTGGCTCCCTCTCAGGCAGCGCTGCTCCTGCACGCTGAGCCTGATTTCCTTCTGGGCTTTAAACTCCCTCCGTTTGGATCAATTCGAGTATTGACACGGACGCGCTGTAGATCAAAACTGCCACCCCTGTTTACATGGTGTGTGACTCCCAGTCAATAATCCTTGTCGGAAATATCTAGTGTATTTGCTCAATACAACCTTTGGGGCTGGGGAAACCACCAGGGCTTGAAAAAAACCATTTTAAACAGGATTTCCTTATTTAAGCATTGGCACAATAACAAAGTCATTTTCCTGCCAATGTTTCCTCCCTCACACAGAGGGAAAGCGGTACCGGCTTGCAGGGAGAGTGCCACTCTTCGTCAGCATTAATAACCTGTTAAGGTGTGATGCCTAGGAAAAAGGGATATGCAGGGAGCCAGGCACGTTGTCACCCCACATGTAAAAGCAAAGGGCAGCGAGTGCAAAAATGCTACTCCTACCTTCTTTATGCAACGTTACAACCGTGAGCAGAGGATGCGGGCGCAGCTGGGATCCCGATACCTGCAGGAGGCTGCACGCAGTCGAATTGCCAGGAATTGCCCCCAGGGCTGCTCTGCCGATGGAGCAGCACTCGGTGGTGCAAGATGAGATGAGAAGGAGGCTGGGTCCAGCAAGGATCAGGTACTCCTGGGCTTCTGTCCCACCTCTAGCACCGGGTCAGACCTTTCTCACCCAGACAAGAGACGCTTGCCCCCTCGTCTCCTCCGCCTTTGCCAAGCGGATGGAGAGCTGTGCCAGGGGATCCCCGCCACACCCCACGTGGGAAGACAGCTGCCAAGAGGCCGGGGAGCTCGGGGATGCAGCATCCCGCGGGAGGGGATGGGGCACTCCCACCGAGGGCGCGATGATTCCCGCGGGAGCAGGGAGCGCTGGCCCACAGCACCCCAGGAAGAGAGCCTCACCAGGGAGCCCTGGGGGCCGCCAGTCCCAGGGGAATTTAGGACCCAACTTTTTGTGTGCACAGCATCTGTACAGATAGACAGATTATTCAGGAGCCTGAGAAACATTCCCTTGCTGCTCGGATGCTCTTGGGAAAATCTGGTCCAACATATGCAGGCAGTGAATATGACATCGGAATAAAAACAGACAACCTCCCCCAAAAACAAACCAAAACAAGCCCAAAGACAAAACACAGCCCCAGCTGACACCAGTAGCGCTAGGCTCCGGGAAGCACAAGTGCTGCCGAAGGAAGTCCCATTGTTAATTTGAGTTTTCAGTCCTAACGCTGAAACAAGCGTGGTATGGGAGCCTCCCAGCGAGGCGGGTACCTGGCAGGCTGACGTCCCCTGGCAAGGCCGCATGCACCAGCGGCAGTGCGGACTCACACAGGATAAAGTACACGGTCAGCCCCAAGGAGAGTTGAGTGGCAATAACTCATAGAGCGATTTTGAGTGGGAATCTCTCTCTTTCCAAGCACTCCTGAGCAGGGGCAGGCCCCTGGGGAAGTGCTAGATGAGGATTGCTTCTTAAAGCAATAATCCCCATCAGATTAACAAACCCCAAATCAGATGAGCGCCGAAACAGCCTACCATGAAATCTGGAGAATTCCAATCACATTTTTGAGTAAACTCCAACCAGTTACGCAAGAATCTGTAATTCCCTTGTGTACAACTTTCCATGCTTCAGTAGAGTTTGTGGAGTCTATTTACCACATCTAAGACCAATTTCCTTCCCTTCAGTTGCTTTGAAGATAATTGAAGGTCCTTGCATCGTCTGCTTTCGAATGTAAAAGCTGGCTAATGTTGAAATCAATGCTTCCCAGTTAATGCTGCCTCTCCAGCGGCATTGAGCGGTGTGTAACAGCCCTGGGTGCCTGGATCAGCAGATCTTTGCCGGCCAGGTACTTTGTTAATCAGAGCAGGCTGGAAGCGAGCCCCGGACCCTCAGATAGCACCAGCCCTATTGAGTTGTTAAGTCCGAATTAAATATTTCACAGCAAACTTCGCAACGCCGTACAGCAGGGGCAATCTCTCTCGGAGACGTGTCGCTGAGCATCAGCTGTCCCTGCCTGCCCGTGGTGCAAACTGCCAGCCCTGCAGCATCTCGCCCCACATCCCGCCCCGGGGATGCTGCGGGTAGCAGCGCTGCAGCACGCCACAGCCACCCACCGTCCCTGGTCCCGCGAGAATGAGAAGTCAGATTTTCCCAGGCCTGGGATGAATTTCACGTGAAGGATTGGTTTTCCACGTCGAGCCACAAGCACCAGCCTTTTTTCATTTCCAGACAACAAAGATATATATCAAACTTACTTACTGTTGTTATCATTAGCATTAGAGCCTAAAGGCTCTTACTGACATCTGTGCTGGGCATCACGCAGCGATGGAGAAAGAAACAGAGAACGTCCTGGAGAGCTCATGATGAAACCAGGCAGGGAAAGGCAGACAGGCGTCGCAGGGCAGCTGGCAGCAGGGAGCCAGTACTGGGCAGGGGATGCCAGCCCCGCTCCTGGGCTGCGCCCAGCATCGCTGCGATGACGTGTGTCCCTGGCTGTCCTGTTCCCTGGGGACGCCGCTCCTCCAGCAGCGCCCTCCTGTCCCTCCAGCGTCACCCCATTGCCCCATCATCCGTGCTCCCCCCGCACACCAGAAATGGTTGTCATCATCAAAAGCAGGACACGTGACATTTATAACTTGGCTTTGTTACCTGCAAAATGCAAACGAAAAGTGAAATTATCTGAGGCTCTTTGTGAGAGGCACACGCAGAGCGTGACTGTGGGACGTGGATGGGGCAAAAGTCCCCCTGGGACAGCGGCCACCCCACACTGGCCTCTCCCAGCCACTTTGGGGAGGCCAGCAGCCCCCCGGCAGTGCACACCGGCCAGCGGAGAGCTTAGATCTAGAGAAAACGTAAATCCTCTGGAGGTTTTGAATGGCAGCGGAAGGAAAAAAAACCACCTTTGGGGAAGCTGAGCTGCCGTAAAAGAAAAGCTTTGAGAGGGAGGAAGGACCAGAAATGTCAGGCTGGAAATGGATGGAATTGTGCCACAGTCAATAAAACAAGCGACCCTCATGTGAAGCTGTAATGGGGTGGTGGTTTTGCTATTTCATTCTCAGACTGTCTGTCTCCACACGTGTCCATCTCCTCTGCTCCCAGTACCCACACATGAAGCCAGATCGCACCGCACCCTCCCACCTCGCTGCCGCACCTCCCCAGCTGGGCTGGAAATGCTGCTCAATGCCAGTTACCACCATTCTCATAATTATTCACTCGCTGGGTGCCCGGAACGGCCCCCGAGCCCCACGCCCCCCTGCCACGCTTTTCCAGGTGCCTGCCTGTATCGGCACGGAGATTCATTTTTTTATAACTTCCATAAAGTTTATTGCGCGGCAATGAAAACTCATTATTTCACCTGAGCCTGCTGGATCATAATGATCCATCGGGCACTTTTACGAGGGTGCTCGGCCGGCCGGGCAGGCCTGTAATGAGTGGCCCCGTGCCTCAGCGGTGAGCGGCTCCCTTTTATTGAGTTACCAGCCGAAGGAACGCACGCATCACCCAGAACTGCCGCACAGGGACCCGTGCCGTAGCAAATTGCCAGCACCCTCTCTTTGGATGGGCTGACCCCTTCTGCATCTTCCCTGAGGGGATTATCCACACGTGCAGCTCGCCCAGGGAGGTGGGAGCTGCGAGCTTTCCTGCTGCTCCCCTCTCACAGCAGCATCCCACAGCACCCTGCAGAGCCAAGATAGATGCACAGGGGATTGTTAAGGCAGCCTTGCTCTCGTGACCCGCACACTGCTGCAAAGCTGGCGCGAGACATGGCTGTGTGAGCTTTGGGGAGGAACTTCTGAAGTTAAGTCGTCGCTTGGGAGGCGTCCTAGAGAGCGGATATCTGGATCCCTTTTCTTGCACTTATCACCAGGCCAGCAGCAGGCTTCCCAGCATCCCCCCTCGCTCCAAGGCAAAGCAGCATGGTTGTTCCTTGTCTTCTCTGTCTTTCTCTCCAGAGAACAAGGATCATTGCCCAGGGAGCTCTTTAGTGGCACATTAGCTGCTCAAAGGGGAAAATGTGCATCTATGGTGCCACATACGAGGAGGCCATTAATGACGCGGAGGAGGGTGCAGGGTCTGGGAAACGCTCAGAGTCGCCCCTAGACATGATGAGCGCCCACATTTAAGGCCTTTCCCATCCAGCTGGCTTCCCTCCACCTGCGCTGGGTAACAGGGGGCTCGTGAGGGCGCAGCGTGGCTTCTGCTGGTCCAGGGCACCAGTTTGCCCTTGTATGGTCCACGTCTCTAAAAACCTGATGCTTTTCCAGGAGCCTCTTGGAGGGCATTAGAAATGCCACCTACCTTTTCCTATTTCTGCTTAGTGACCTGTTGGCCGATGCAGGGGTCTGGCAGGCGGACGCTCCTGCCTCGCCCACGATACAGAAGCACAGAGGTGTCCCCAGCCCAGCGCAGAAAGGTCTTCACGGCTGAACAAGTGGCCCTTTCCCCTCTCCCTGCGATGGCATTTGCAATCGCACATGAAGGCAGACGTAATATGCAGAAAAGCACTTAAACACAGGGCATACAATTTTAATTATGACCAAGTCTGACCCAGATCCTTTCGCATTTGTACATACCTGTTCCCAGCAGTAACACCCTTGTCCTTATATGACTAAATTAAAAGGTTTAGAAAGTACAAAAGCGGTGCGGAAGCTAATTGTATTCCTAAAAGACACTTAGAATAAGAAGATAAGTTCAGCTTCCTTTTAATTATGCAGAGAACCTGCTGGAGCTGCTGGAGCTCCCTGGAAGCCGTTAATGTTTTAACAGCAGCCAGGCGGAGGGACGGAGGGCGGAAAGCCGGGCTTGACTGCCTAACGACCTCGGACAGGCTGCCGGAGCCCTGCTGCGGGGCTCTGCCCGCTGCAACTCATCCACGAGCGCGATGCCAGGGAGCGCTGCCCATCTTTGCTATTTATAAACCCAGGACACAGCCTATGTAAATACCTCACAACTCAATACTTATGAAGTGCTGCCTGGAGCCTGCTACAAACACAGCAGAGCACCAGGCCGGGGAAGCCGGCTGTGCCGCCCACCGCGGCTGCCTACCATAGCCCCGGCGGCGGGCAGACCCTGGGCAGCGCACCAGGCACGTCGTGGAGGGGTCAGCGTGCTGGGAGCATGCCGCAGAGATCATCCCTCACACCAGCTCTCGGCGTTGTGACTGTCATTTTCCCCATGCCTCTCGGATGCTCCCTGCCCATGCCTCCCTGAGAGCGGGCACCAGGAAGCAGTGAAGGAGGATGAGGCGAAGGAAGGGAACCTACACCACGGAAAACCAATGCTAATGATGGCGGCGAGGAAACAAAATGTAAAAGACGCCCCTTCTGCTGCTCTGTCCCCTGCAGAGGTGATCACAGCAGCGCTGCCCGTGGGCCCTTTGCTGTGCGCCGGCTGCCGGGGAGCGTGCAGCAGAGCTGGGGAGAGAAAACGGGGAAGAAAGGGGCATTGCGAGAGGCTCATGGCTGGTGGCAGTGCAGGGGGACAGCCTAGCTTTAGGGCTGGTTTTTCTCCCCTTCTGGAGCCTGAGCGTCCCTTGGGAAGGGGAAGCTCATGCCATCTCCCTTGCCTGCCTCGGTGCTGGCTGCGCTCGGGGTGCCCATGGGATCGGGTGCCTCGTGGCTTTTGTGTGTCTGTGGCTCCGGGACCATAAAGGTATTTTTAACCTCCATCTTCTCCTCCTTGGGCCGGCACACAGCTGTTTAACAAAATGGATCTGCACAGAGCAATAATTTTGCTGCGTTACCTAATATAGCTCTCGGCTAAAGATATAATTGAGTTGGTTAACTAATCAATCTCTCCATAAGCACAGATTTCATTTTGGTACCCATTTACAAGAAAAAATAATAAATATAGAAAGCAGCCAAGCTAAAAAGCGGTAGTGACAGGGCCTGGGGATGCTGGAGTCAACAAGGTCTAAGCCTCTACTGGAAAGGCACTCTGACAAATTAAGTGGGTGGGATGCAGCTCTGGGAAGCAAGCTGCAGTGGTTGCCACCGGGACCCCCGATGAGTTTTCCAGGGCAGGGGGAAGTGGGAAGCACGAGAGGGATGTTTCTTGGCAAGGATGGCACAGGGAGTTGCAGTTGTCTGGCTTTATCTGGGCAACAGCCCTTTCCCGGGATGTACGGCTCCCAGGCTGGGGCAGGTCTGAGGGACCGGCAGAGCTGGACACACTCCCGCCCAGTGCCAGGGAAAGGCTGCCTGGCTCCAATGCCTCTGGTTGGTGATGACAGTCTCCGGGAGCAAACCTGCTGTCGGCCAGGTGCCAGGTGGCAGCCCAGCCTCCTTTCTGCAGCTACATACATCCGCCTGTTTCCCTTCCAGCAGCACACACCACTCCCCCAGCGATGCTCCGAGGGAGAGCAAAGCGTGCGGAGCCAAGACAGCCCTTGCCGCAACCTCCTGGATGGTCCGAAACATGAGTGCTGGGTGCTCCAGACCTCGCCTGTCGCACGCAGCCCCGGCAAATCTGTTAGCAAAAGCCCTGCCAGAGCTGTTGTTAAAAGCTTCCAGAAATAACCCCCTGAAGCATCTCTGACTCAAGCTATCTAATTCAGGCGAAGGATTGATCCTCCTCCAACTGTTGTTTCACGGTGTTAAAAGCAAGATTGATTGTAAATTTATGTTGTAAAAGTGCATCATTATTTCAGCCCATTAATGCAGCGCCTTTCTGTGCAAATTGATGTTATTTTTATGATGTTGTTTATGGGCTTGAATAATCGGATTGATTCTTAATTTCTAAGGCACTGTTGGGAACACAAGAGGAGACTCCAAAGCCAGACTCCATCCCGGCATCTCCACGCAGGTCTGTGGAGCGTGAGGAAGGACCACAACCCGGGACAGCGGCACCTCTCAGCCGCAGTCCCCCCACTGCGGGGACTGAGCTAGCACCCAAAACCAAGCACTGATGGACCCCCGGACTGCCCCTGCCACACTCCAGGCAGTGCAGAGCTGGGAGAGATTGATATAAGCACGGCGTACCCATAGAAGTTCACAGCTCCCCAAACAAAGCCACGGCGGGAAGTCGTTTCGCCTGGGGCCAGATGACAATATTATGGCCGGGCAGTTGGTCAGCATTTTGCTGCCATGGCCATCGCCAGCACGTGGGGCTGGAC
This sequence comes from Harpia harpyja, assembly GCF_026419915.1. Classification (NCBI taxonomy): domain Eukaryota; kingdom Metazoa; phylum Chordata; class Aves; order Accipitriformes; family Accipitridae; genus Harpia; species Harpia harpyja. The sequence goes on along the minus strand of NC_068943.1, from coordinate 46,679,134 downwards.
ACAGCTCGGACTCCAGCCCATCTCGGCAGCACATCCCTCCCCACTCCCAGCCACCCTCCCTGCCCACCGGCAGCGGGGCCAGGGCTCGCGTTGCTCCCCGAAACACGCGGCCATGGCTGCTCCTTCGGTCAGCATCAGGGATGCTGGACCGCAGGACCGCGGGAGCGGTTGCCATGGTGAGCCCATCGCCTGGGGCCAAAATACAGATGTGCAACAGGTGGGAGCTGCAGAGCATCCGCCAGGACGGGCTCCTCCTCGCGCGGATTTGGGCGGCCTGGGCTCGCTTTGGCCACGGCAGGTTCGGGATCACTCCCGGGGGATTCAGCAGCTGCAGGAGAGCGGGAGCAGCAAACAGCTGGAGGCAGCAACGCCTTCAAAAGGCGCAGCTGTCTGCAGAGCCAGCATCTGCCTGCGGCCAAAAATCCCAGCCTGCAAATATTCCTGAATATTCCAGCGCTGGCGAGGCTCATCCTGCCCGCAGACCCCCCCTGGCCAGCTCTGGAGAGAGGGAGCACACCCTGTGCTCCCCTGCCTGTGCCCGGTCCTGCCTCAAGCCACGCCGAGAGCTCCAGAGGAAGGGATGGAGGGGTCACCGCAGCACGCCCCTGCAAGAGCCATCCCCTCGTTTTAATGGATTTCCAGATGTACAAGCAAATCCTGCCAAACTGCCGGCCATGAATAATTAATTCCCACATACCCGTGCCCAGATCTCCTCGCTGGGGGGCTGTTCCCCTCCATTTCCTATCACGTTTTTCCTCCGCTGCTGCTTGTAGCCAAGATATGACAGATACTGAGGGTGAGAAGCGGCTGCTTCTGCAGAAGAACTTTGTTACGAGGCCGTTTAAATCATTCTAATTACTCCAGAAACACACCATTAACTTTTCCAATGAGGTCTGCAGAGGGGAGAAAGGGAAAAAAACATATATACATCTAATGTATTTTATGCAGCTTACAGGAATAACGCAGAGGAATAAGACAAGGGCAAAGAGAAAATAAACAGGCAATGTAATGTCCTGACATTAGGAATTCAGAATTCATTAGAAAAGCATTGATTGCCAGGGACTGATTTAGCACGGAGCGTGATTCTCGGGAATACAGTAGAGCCCGCAGAACCGCACTGTAATACAGAATGACTTTTAAAAAATAACAAGAAATAGCAGTACTATAAGGAGTTATCCAAAGCACTGCTCCTGCTCCCTTCTCCGTCCTGGCAGGATTTTGCCCCGCTCGGAGGCATGAGCTCAGCCAGAGGAGAGCACTGCTGCTCGACAGACATCAGACGGGGCTGCCCCAGCTTAGAAAAAATCAGCTTCGCCTTCCTAGGATCAGCGCAGATCCCACATCATCAGAGAGAGAGGTCCCTCTGGGGCCCTGCAGGTCCCCACACCAGCCAGCACCCATCCCTCCAGAAAGGATGCAGCGCCCGGAAGGGCAACATTAGCAGAAAGGCGCTGGCTTCGGTACTGCTGGTGCTTGCAGGCAGCTTTGCAGGCTGAGTGCCACACTTCACTGCATAACTTCGGTTCCCCAGCTCGAAATGGGATTTCAACCGCTCTTCGTTTCTCATTTGTGCGATGTTTGTGCAAAATTAAAATAAAAATACAACGTCCCGCTTGTCAGTCATTTTCTGGGGATTTTGATTTGGGCTGGCCCCTGTGTGGGTCATTATTTCCCTGGAATACCCCCAGCATTCAGGAGGCAGCTCCAGGCTGTTGCCACAGCACAGGACAGTGAGATGAGACTGTCAGGACGGAGCGGGGGGACACTCGCTTCACGACTGCTCTTACAGATATAATTCATCAATTGCCAGGCAATCATCGGGCACTCTAACTGGGCTTTTCAAAAGGTTTAGATGCAAGTTTCCCTATCAAAATCCCCCAGTCGGTGCTGCCTGCTTCCAGGATGCCGGTAAGGCTGGGGCAAGCGGGGAGCCGCTTCCCCATACCCCCATAACCCGCCAAGCCACCTCCCGGCACAGCACTATCTGTCAACTGACTCCAGTGGTGCCAAACCATACCTCGCTTCTTCGCATCCCGTTTTCAGAGTGGAATTGTGGGGTGTGCTAATGAGCATCATTTTTCTATAAGTTCCCTAACTGTTAATTACTCCTCTCCTGCGTTCGGTGCCCCGCCATTAATTAACGTGGGTTTTTTGCATCAGCACATCCCAGCGGCTACGGCTGGCAGACCTGACCCTCCCGGCAAACTCATGAGCCGCATCCCACCTTGCTTTTCAGGTCAGAGAGGGACGATCAGCCAGCACTGATACTGAATCCGGCCATCCCCCAGTATTCAGGGCTCCAGCAAGGATTAGCGCCTGACCCAGCTTGGGAAGAGGCACCACAAGTGCAAAATGAGATCTTTACAGAATAATTATGGGCTTTTGCAAGGGCAATAAACCCCCCGATCGTGAACAGAAGTTGGGGAGAGGCCCAGCACAAACCCGAGAAGATGCTGCGTACGCCCCAGAGTGCGGAGAGCACTGGAGAAGGCTTTGATCTGCCTCCATGGGGGTGAGGCTGGAGCTGCCGTGCTTCTGACCAGGGAAGTCACAGGCAGGACGTGTCTGCTGGGGCAGGAGAGGGTCGGGCAGTGCCTCCGCTCACCGCCCCAGCAGCCCCGTGCTTTGATTTCTCAGGCTGAGGCCTCCAGCTCTACCACAAAGGGCTTTGTTGGCGTTCAACAACCAGTTTTTTATGAGTGGAAACATGCCTGGGTTATTTCTGTTTTACCCTTGAGCTGCCTTTATGTATTTGGGGTTGTGTTTTCTCTGTTGGGAAACAAGGCAGAAATGCCCTCCCGGCCAGGGGGATGCTCATGACCCTCGGGGAGCTCCAGCACTGGGTCTCTGAGCTGGCGCTTCTGGCAATTTTGCCCTGAAAGTCCCCAATCTGCAGGTGTGCCAGGCATGCAGACACGGAGAGGGAGAGGCTCTGGCTCTCTGGGCAGAAACCCTGGGGGAAAACCCCGAGCAAACGACAGCAAGTTGACATCTCCTCTGCCTATCCCCCCACGGTTTCACACCACCCACCTCTCCATCCGCCCGGCAGAGCAGTCAAGGTCAAATGGCCAGGTTTGGAGACATCGTGCACAAAAGTAATTATGTAGTTAGTATTAAATGTGTCGCTCCTACAATTAATTATGTGACTTTAATCAAGAGGAAGAGAAATCACCAGGGGTCTTAAAAAGTGATATAAAAATGGAGTTGTTAAAATAATATTTTTTGGTTCCACAAAATCTATTCCTTTTTAACGAGGGCCCCCTGGGACAGCTTTAGGAGCAGCCCCAGGGGTGGGCAGGGCCCCCGCCTGGGGGGTCCTGCAGTGCGGGCCGGGCTGCGGGACAACGACGCCAAGATTTAACAGACCGGGGAAAATTCACAGGACAAAATGCTGGGGGGATTCACTCCTCACACCTTCTAATGGCACAGCGGACCCTGGCCGGACAGCCCAGCTGCAGGACTACCCGCTCCCGCCTGTCGCCTCCCATCTCAGGGACCCCATCAGCCACTCGGCATCAGGCTGAATAAGCCAATCTTTTGCTAAATGGAAAACCGGGAGATCTTGGATGTAAAGAGACACTTATTTATCCCTTTACCAGACGGTCTAATGAATAATTTCATGTTTGCAAAAGCTCATTTTGAAATTTGAAGACAAGAGATATATTGCCAAGGCGGCTGGGAGACTGCGACATTAATTTTGTGCTGAAAGATTTACTTAAAAATTAGATTTTACAATTTTAATGCCTCCATTCTTTTCTTTAAATAAGCTGTGAAATGCAGTTAATTAGACTTAAACCCTAGAAGCTTAGACATTTGGGCTGCAGCGTCAGCTACAAAAGAAACCGATCTTTTTCACTTGCAAATTAAATCTAAATTCATTAAGTGGCTAAACCTCCCTTTGCCCGTACAGAAGCCCAAGAGCTGCGGGGCTGGGGGTCCCCGCCCCAGTGAGTCCCCCCATATGTGTGGAGGGAAGGGGAAAAAGAGACCAAGAGAGGCCAAAGCAAGTGTGGGACTCGTCAGCTGGGTGCCGAACTCAGAGGTTGGGAGCTGAGGGAAGGGCGACTGGCTTTATGATAACGTGTTCATTGCAGAGAGAAAGCAGATTTCTGCCCCAGCAAGGACAGAGGGCTCCCGGCGGCCCCGCAGCGGCCGAGCCAAGGAGCGAGGGTCTCCTGGAGCATCCCCGCGCCTCTGAAGGAGTAAATGCACCGGCAACCCAAAATTGAGTAATGACGTGTTCAGCCCAAGAGCGATGGCTCCGTTTGCTGCTGCAATAGCTCCCCTGGGACGTGCCTTTTGTCTGCCTGTAGCTGCTTTCCATTCCAGGGACGCTAATTAATTTTCTTGGAAATCAGGTAATGGCAAAGACCGCAATAAATTTAGTTCAAAAACAAGCGGTAAGGGAGAGGCACCCGCTCCCAGGAGGAAGGGCTGGTGCAAGAGCAGGCTGCTACGATCAGAGGAGGCAGCAGCCCCAGTTGAGACGTGCCCCTGGGTGCTTGCGGGTCCCACCCCGTGGTGGGATGCTAAACCCCATTCCCACCCGTGGTAGGCAAAGGCACGTCCGGAGTCAGAGCCAACGCGTTAGTCCTAACGCAGGAGAGCTTCAGCTTTATTCTCCACTGGACTGCATCAGCTCAAGCTTTTCATTTTAATCCTTTGGAAACACTTCATCATCCTGATATTTCCCACTCTTTGGTGTGACAAGACTCGTATTTTTACATGAAAAAAATCCTCGCGAACTGAAAAAAAAGACTACCTTCATCAAAAACGTCTCATTTCAAAACTCTTACAGGGAAGAACGTCAAAGCAGAAGCCTCCTCCCTTAGTGCACGCATCCGGGGGAATGCCCAGCCAGCTGCTCGCACCCACTCCCCATCCCAGTGCGAGGGGAGCCACGTTCCCAGCCAAGCAGTGATGCAATCCACTTGCTCCCATTTTTAACGTGTTTTCTTGCCTGCAACCGCATCTGCTTTTGCATCCTATCTCATCAAGACTCCAGAAAGCACGTTTTCCAGCAGCGGCACCCATGAGGACAGCAAATTAGAGGCATGGCACAGGGCAGACCATTTATGGAGTGTGGAGGGTGGCTGCAGGATCAGCCCTTTAGACAGAGCGAGGCTCATTCCCAGGCTTAGATTCACCCTGTATGGAGCAACACAGGGCCACACGCCCTGCGGGGACTAAACGGCAGCAACTGCCCAATACGATAATTTGATTATTCCTGGCTAAATTCATTTTCCACAAAGGTTTGGGAGGGGTAGCAAGTAATTGCAAGCGGTGCAATTATTTGCCCCCTTCTTGCGCACAGGCAAAACCCCACGTACGTGAGAGCGACGCCATCCAAGCCTCCAGCGTGCTGAGTGCTCCCTGCCCGCGCACATCCCTCCTCGCCACGGGTCCACTGGCAGCGAGCTGCTTTCCCTGGGGACCAGGACAGCCCCGAGTTGAGAGAAGAGGGGACAGCGAGCATGCCGCTTTGCCGAGCCCCTCAAAGGAGAAGAGAGGCTCTGCAGCAGCTGTGATGAATTATACATATATATATACACAGGAGAGCCCGGTGCAGGGGCCCAAGAGGCAAGCACCAGTGAACTCCCGCCGGTGTGGGGGTGCAAGGGTCTTGTTAAGGAAACGGGAGGACGGGGCCAGGGAGCCAATGCAGCATGTCTTAGCATCTTTTGTTGTTTCAGACAAGTCAGTCCCATGTGTGTTTAACCAGGAACCAGCCCTTGATAGGCACAGTGGGTAATTGGGAATAGCCTCAAATAAAAAAGGCATCTCAGAGCCCCAGGGGAAATCTGTTAAAACATAAAATTATGAATGGTGTTAAACTGGAGAAGACAAAATGATGTCTCTGTTTAGATGCTGAATTTACAGTAAATACTGAGCTCTCCCTGTGGTTGCTGTTGTATTCATTAATATTATTTGAACGCATCACAGTGCCTGCATTCAAAGGGGCTTCCAACAGCAGCAATAAATCTTGTCCAGGTGCCTCCGAGAAGAGGCTGCTGAAGCCCCGTGGGCTTCCACCCCTGGCCCATCAGCTGAGGGGCAGCTCTTCTTCAAACCCTGCCTCAGACAGGAGACCCTTTGGTCCCATCACCTCCCACCCACGCAACAACCATTGCTCTCCCCCGGTTCCGCCGTCTTGCCAGAGATGACAAAATACGTATTGTCAAAAGCGCGTCGCTCTAAGCATGCCCAGGCCGTGTGTCAGCATCGGTTTGTGATACCAGTGGCAGAAGGATCTCAAGATAATAGGAGCCTCTTCATCTTCAATGGAGCTGGATAGGAGCAATTGAATGTCTGCAGAAGATTACAAGCAGTTATGGATATTGCTTGTCATGCTGCCATCAGCAGCCGCCTTGTTCAATTGACTGGGCGCGTGCATTTCCAGAATGGGTAATGCCAGAAATATTTACCATGGCCAGCACAAGGTGGCCACGGCCCCAGGAAACGGCAGGGCAGGTCAGCGCAGGGTGGATGTGCCCGCACGTGGCACCCACCAGCCGAGGCACTCAAAGCACCTCCCCGAAACCACCCAGACAGCCCGCCACAAGGATGAGGCCGTATAAATTACCCGCAAAGCCGCTTGTGTACGCGCAGGGACGGTTAACCAATTAATGCCTTTGGCTACGAGCCAGATAGCAACTGGTTAATTACTGCGCTGTCGTTGCTGCGATGTTCAGAGGTAAACATGGGGTTACATGCCATCTGTCTCCCAAACCCAAACGGTTAACCAGGAATATTCATTTTGTTCCTATTAAGTATAATTACCCCCTAATCTGTAGGAGCCTTTTATTTCTATATAATTACAGGATATTTAACAAATAAGACAGAGAAGGGTGGAATCAGCAGGGGGACAGGGCTGGGTGCTGCCTTGCTGATGGGAGAGCTGGGACAGGGAGGGGATGCCGGTGGCACAGGGACCCCCATCCCTGCAGCAGGGCTGGGGCCAGGCGTAACCGCACGAGGGAGACCGTGTCGATAGGCACAGCATAAGGTCCTGGAGAGAGACAGGGTGGATATATCCCAGTATTCCTATTAGCTGTGCTGCAAATGAGCGTGGCACGGCCGTCTTGGCGCTGCACCCTGGGGTAGGCAGGGATGATGGGAACAGATACTGGCTCTGGACCTGCCCTGCGGCTCAGCCAGCTGAGGCACACGGGTATGGTGAGCGGGAGCAAGGGGAGGGGGAAGTAAGACCATGCAGGAGCTGTTTAGAAAGTTGCAGAAAATTGTTTGGTTTTCCTGTATGAAAACAGATCTGTTAGAGGAGAGATGGGAGCAGAGAGTGTGAAAGGCTGGGGAATACTCAGCAGACCAGAAAGCCGATATGTATGTATTAGCCACTCTTTATCACAGCTTCCTCGCACCGTATCTGGTGCAAACACAAACCTGAGGCTCAAAACCCGTACCCGCTCCCCGCAGGGCCGGCACCACGAGGCTGCCGGGACTCAGACCCGCATGGGAGGAGAAGAAGAAGGTACAGGTGAGACCAAGTGCTCGCCGTTTGCTGTTCCTCAGGCTGGCTGAGACCCTGCAGAGGGACGGCTTCTCATGTGGGGGCCACCTCCCGGGTGAGTTACACCCAGCCTGGGTGGAAACACCCCTGCCTGGGACAAATCCCACACTTGGCCGTCAGCATCTTCTGCAGAGCTGCTCCCTCGCCCTGGGGCATGTTAGCCTGTTAATATTTATGAAGCTCAGTTCCCGGGATCACAAGATAATCATTGCCCAATTTACAGCCCTAATTTCCCCCTTGAAGAGCCCGGCTATTTATTTAGCTTATTTATTTATCACCTCTCTCTCTCCTTCCCTCCCTCCCTTGCTTGCATCAGCTGCCTGCACCGCTGTGGGAAGCAGCTCCACTGGCTTACGCTTCGGCACAAGCCGTCAGCAAGGACCACAGCCGTGGAGCGGGGGCCTGGGATGGACACCGTGTCCTGCATCCTGCACCCCATCTCTGCCATGCAAGCTCTTGTAACAGTGACAAGTCTTGAATTACCCAAAGGAGAAGAGAAGGTGTTTTCCACACATCCTCAGCCTCACAGCCTCACACACGGCTCCCAGCAAACCCAGCCTTGATTTGGAGCAACATCTCCACTGTCGGCAGAGCCCCTGCCCTGCCTGCACCGTGGCCGGCACAGGGAGCTGCACTGCTCGCTATACCCACACAGCAGTTATCAAACACACAACTGAAGCACCTTTAGCCAATTGGTGTTTTACAGAAAAAAAATCAAAGGGGTAAATGCTTAATTTAAAGTGATTTATTCCATTAAGTAACTCTTTACCATAGGTCCTTTTGAGATTTTTCTATTGGGTTTGCATGGCAAGGTTTTGGTAGCAGGGGGGCTACAGGGGGGGCTTCTATGAGAAGCTGCTAGAAGCTTCCCCCATGTCCAATAAAGCCAGTGCCAGCCAGCTCCAAGACAGACCCCACTGCTGGCCAAGGCCAAGGCCAAGCCCATTGGCGATGGTGGTAGCACCTCTGGGATAACGTATTTAAGAAGGGGGGGGGGGGGGGGGGGAACGGCGCAACTGCAGCCAGAGAGAGAGGAGTGAGAATATGTGAGAGGAACAGCCCTGCAGACCCCAAGGTCAGTGAAGAAGGAGGGGGAGGAGGTGATCCAGGTGCTGGAGCAGAGGTTCCCCTGCAGCCTGTGGGGAAGACCATGGTGAGGCAGGCTGTCCCCCTGCAGCCCATGGAGGTCCACAGTGGAGCAGATATCCACCTGTAACCCGGGGAGGACCCCACGCCGGAGCAGGGGGATGCCCAAAGAAGGCTGTGACCCCATGGGAAGCCTACACTGGAGCAGGTTTGCTGGCAGGACTTGTCACCCCATGGGGCACCCACACTGGAGCAGTCTGTGCCTGAAGGACTGCAGCCCATGGGAAGGACCCACATTGGAGAAGTTCATGGAGAACTGTCTCCTGTGGGAGGGACGCCATGCTGGAGCAGGGGAAGACTGAGGAGTCCTCCCACTGAGGAGGAAGCAGCAGCAGAGACAAGGTGGGATGAACTGACCCCAACCCCCATTCCCAGTCCCCCTGTGCTGCTGGGGGGGAAGAGGGAGAGAAAACTGGGAGTAAAGTTAAGCCTGGGAAGAAGGGAGGAGTGGGGCAAAGGTGTTTTAAGATTTAGGTTTTATTTCTCATTACCCTACTCTGATTTGATTGGTAATAGATTAAACTAATTTCCCCAAGTCAAGTCGGTTTTGCCCGTGACGGTAATTAGTTGAGTGATCTCTCCCTGTCCTTATCTTGACCCACGAGCCTTTCGTTATATTTCCTCTCCCCTGTCCAGCTGAGGGGGGGAGTAATAGAGCAGCTTTGGTGGACACCTGGCATCCAGCCAGGGTCAACCCACCACAATGTTCTACTGTATTTTTCATTAGTGCTGCATAATAAAATAATTGCAGCCATAGGATGGAATTTGTCTTTTGTCCAGAAAATTGTACTACAGAAAAGCGCGCATATTTTCTGCCCTTTCTGCTCTCTTTCTGCCACAAGCCAGAGGCCAGCCAGGAGCAACAAGGGAGAAGTTTCAGACTCCCTGCAAGACAGGGCCCTTCCTTTCCCACTGGGGTGAGGCCCCAAGCGGCTCCTTCGCCCCCAGCAGTGCCCCCGCTCAGGTCCTGCCTCACAGGCGCACACATCAGTGACATGGGTGCCCACTGCAGAGCGCCCACAAGCACTGGGAAACAGGAGACGCGATGCGCGTGGGAGAACTTGGCAGAGGCGAGGATGAGAATGCTGCATCCAGCCCACCGGCCCCGTGCTGGGCAGGCGGCACAGCTGCAGGAACAGCCCTGGCTTGCCCAAGCTCCTGCCATCATACTGAGCACACGCACAGCAATGCTGCAGGTGCTTTAGCTGTCAAAGACAAACCTGGTGGCCCCAACATGGACGGGAATGTCTCCGAGAGGCAGACCAAGGAGGACTCTCCCGGTGTCACCGCTACGCCGCCTTCCCTCGCCGGCAAACGGAACCCCAGCCACTGGCTCCGCAGAGCCGAGGAGAAGGCAATGGGCTGAGCTCCCCCACACGGCTCCGCAGCAGCAGTGCCTCGAGCAGCACAGAAATACAATCGATATTCTCCAGGTTCTCCGGGCAATGGGCACACAACGGGGAGCAAGAGGCGAGTAAGAAACTATAAACAATAGCGACTTTTCCGGGCGCTTCCAAGGATGCGGGAGCTGGAGCCTGGCAGCTCCCTCCCAGGGGGAGCAGGGCAGAGATGCGCCTGCAGGGTGGTTTGGCTAGGGCTCGGCAGCACGGCACTGCCACGGCAAGCCAGGGCAGAAGTGGTGCCTGCCCTTCCCTCACACGCGGTTTCCCTGCGACCACTTGGTGATCCCAGTCCATCCCACACCACAAGCATCCTTGTCTGTCCCTCCCTCCCGCAGGACCACCCTGGAGTGGTGTCAGAACTGAAAGGCAACCAGGTTTATTTTGGAAATGCTGAAGCATTTGGTGGTTTTGCTAATTTGTTCCTCCACATCACCTCGGTCAAAGCTAGCTGCCAAATTCAGTCTCAACTGCTTAGCGGTGCTGGTCCTTCCCCATGTCAGCGGGAAGCTAATTTGCCAGGTGTTGGGAAAAACACCCAGTCTCCCACCTTTAGTCACCAGCTGCTTTCAAGAGTACACCTCGTCCCTGTCCCTGGTTTCTTGTAATTTATTCTGGGAAAAGCTGCCCAGTTTCACCTCTGTGGGATTTTTGCAGAAGGACAGTAAGCGGGAGTTGGTCATCCCACAGAAAAAAAACCTGTGGCTCTGATTTTTCTGGTAAAGACAAAGAGGAGGAGCAGGCAGGTGCTCCATGGAGACAGCCTCTCCAGAGCCGTTCACGCATGCATTGAATTTAACAGAGCTGTTTGTTTTCCCGGTACAGCCTGTGCCAGTGTCAGGCGGCATTTGAGGGACTGGTGTTGAACCTGACCCAGCAAATCTCTCCTTTATTGTCAACCCCGTATTTGTTTCCATGAACTAATTAAGGGAAATGAGCGATCCTGTCGGAAGGGCGGGAGCAGGGAGGGAATGAAATCCCAGGGGAGCACAGCCGCCAGCGACCCGAGACACTGCGTTCCTGCTCCGGCAAACGGCAGTGCCAGGCGGGCGGCGAGCATCCCAGGCAGCGGCGCCGAGGGGAAAGCCAAGATGTTCGCTGGCGTCTCAAGAAAGGAACAACTTCCTCGCGTACCCTTCACCTCCCTCATTCATCACCATCATATCTGGAGAACGATTTTTATTTTAAACCACCAATTTATTTCCATTTTGACTAATCTCAGGCTGGAACATCTCGCACAAACTCGCCAAAGATGCCAGGGCTGTGAATAGACTGAGAAGCCACACTGGTTAATAGAAACTCCCATCAAAGTACATTGGGTGAGAGAGCTCCTGGAGAGAGACTGCAGGCCATGGTAAACATCCTTCCTCTTCCTCCCCATGGCCACCGCTGGGGCCTTTGAGTGGTTTAGATGTATATATTTACCTTCCGGCTTGCCCCGTCTCACCTTGGGAAGGCAACAAAAGCTTTCAGAAACAATTTGTAGGGAGATAATGCGGAGGGGCTGGCAGGGAGCGGTCAGGCATGGGGAGCTGTGTTTCTCGGGGAGCAGCTTCCAGCGCCGTCTTAGCATACCCTTGCCAGTAAGGTCATGTTGCAGCCGTAGGTGTACTCTGGAACAACAATTACTCTAGATAAGAAAAATCTACCTGGATAAAGGGACAGCTAATCAGGAGACTACAAGCCCCCGAATTGCTCAAGGAATCCATATTGATCTGAGCAAGATATCAAATGTAAAATAAAGGATTTTGCTAACTCCACAGGCTGCTTCAGCCCCTGCAACCTGGCACTGGATCAGGAAGCAGAGGAGCTGGCAGTCTGCAGCTCCTCTCCCAGCAGATAAAGCCTTGTCTGCTCCTTCAAAGGCAGAAGCTGCTTTTTCAGCTTTTGTGCATGAAAAGCACCTCGTGATTCTGGTCTTTCCGTAAGCCCCTACGTGAGGCAAGAGGAACGGCTCCTGCAGAGGGTCTCTCCTCCCTGTGGTGCTCTCTGCGGAGGGGGACCCCAGCCCAGGGCTGCTCTGGCCTGAGCAGGGGCAGCCCCCAGGCTCGGGCTCTGTCAGGCCAGCCCCGAGCCAGCACCCTTTTGGGGACACAAGGGGGGAATGGGCCCCCCACGCTCCCCAGCATCTCCCAGCAGACGCACCCTCGAAATCCCAGCCCAGCCCACCACAACAGAGGCAATGCTCTCCCATCTTTGCACAGCTGCGATTCCTTGCAGCGGACACATCCTGCAGAGATGGTGTTTTTAAACTTTCCAGCTGGAAAGCAGAGCACCGGCACCCGAGGCGTGCACCATACCCCACAGAAGATGGCATCCCTCACCCTCCGGCTCCGTGAATCACGAGAATGATTCTCCTTCTGTCTTTCTAGCCCCTTCCCCATCTCCTTACTTATTTAAAGAGCTTTGGTGACCGATCACCTCCCTGCTGTTTTCACGCTCGGTCTCTACCTTGAACTGTGAGCGCTTTGATAGATGGATGGAGAGCTCGGCCTGCTTTCAACGACTGTCCCGTACACACAGACGAAATATGAGGCTGTAATTCCTCCCACCGCCGAGCCACGGCACATATACTCCCCCCAGCAAGAGCATCTGTCCCCGCACCCCAAACTGGAATACAGATGTGTGAAGCGCTGGGCTGGCTTTGTGCCCCACGCCAGCATAGATCAAGAGTCGGCGCGCTGACATCGATGCACAAACACCAACACAAGCGAGAGGAAACTCAAGCCTTAATAGCCACTATTAATGCACTGTCAGAGACCACCAGGCTCCGCGGAGCAGAGCTGCTCTCACCAGGGAGCCCCACAGGAGGCTGAGACCCCCCCACCTCGCCCCCGCTGGGTCCGGGAGCTGTGTGGTGAGACATCTCCCGGCAAGATAAGCACACAAAGGGCCCTGACTGTTTGCCAGGGGACAATCCACCGGCCCAGCCGATGCTCTGCACCCTACATGAGGCGTGAGATTTTCCATTTGTGCCTGGGTCAGCATCCCCAGTTGTCCCTGCTGGTTTTGGTGGGGGGTCGGTCACCACCTTCATGCCACCAGCAGGGACCTGTTCACGGCACGCATCCCACTCCCAGTGCATCCCCTGGGGCAGCCCCTTGGTGGGAGCACAGCCCCGGGGAGCTTCTCCCAGCCCTACGCCGTAGCCACCCTGTAGCCAAGCCCGAAGGGAGCAGCTGGGACCGAGCCAGCCCTGCCCTGGGGCTCCGGAGGATGGATGCCCTCCCCAGCTTGGCAGGCAGAGACCGCACCAGGCAGCCCCCGAGTTATGTCTCCGAGCCATGCACCGCGCTCTGCTTCCGCATCGATTTAGTAGGGGAGTTAGTTTATGCTAAACAAACACTGTTTGATTTTTAAAAGCATATTTATGGAGGCTTAGCAGCTCTGGTAGAAGAGACATGGCTGGAGCTAGCACCAGCAAAGCAAGTGCTCCTCATTTCAGAGCTGCCCAGCAGCAGCAGGGAAGTGCCACTGCTGGGGAGGAGCCTGCGTCCCTCGAGCAACACAAGGAGCCACCAATGCCAGCGACCCACGGCTTTAGCCAGTGCAGAAAATGTGGCTTTTTCTTCTTTCCATGCACTGTTTGCACCCAGCCATTGGCTGGCAGCCAGAAAGGAGGTGACAAGGGACAGCCGTGTCCCAAGGAGCAGCTGAGCTGAGCAGCCAGCACCCTCCAATGGGGATGGGAGTGAGCGTCACAGATCCAGCCGTGTGGGGAGTCACCTTTATCTCCAATATTTCTGCAGTGAGACAGTGCTCAGTGGAGGCTGGAAGAGCTCCTTCCTTCGCCATTTAAACCCAGCTTTCCTTCCCACCAGGCGCTGCCTTCTCCTGGTTTGGGTTGAGCGGCTGCAGGGAGGAGACACGGGAAGCCCCCCAGGCAGGTGGGCAGCCGCCCTCCTGGCTCGATAGGAAAGCATCTCTCTCCCACTTGTGTTTTGACGTTGCTATGGTGATTGCGGAGCAATAACTCTTGATTATTATTGCCCAGCACTTTCAGCCACAAGCAAAGGCAACATTTCCCAAGCCGCTGGGGTGCTTCCGCTGTCCACCCGCTCCTGGCTTCTCTGCGCAAAGCCCTCCCTCGCCTAGGCATGCACCCCTGGGCAGGTCTCCGGCCCTGCAGCACGCAGGAACCAAGCGCAGGCAGCGCTGCCCTGCTCTCCTGCCTCCATCCTCAGCCGGGGAGCATCGCCTGCCCCTGCACAGCGCATGCCCCTCACAGCCGGGCGCCAGGCACCCACTCCAGGGAGAGTTCGCTTCACCGTCACCACGTCATTTCCCAGCCAGCCCTAGATCAGCAAATCCTCCTGCACCCACGGATTCACATGAGCAGGCCCAGATCATTTTTGCGCTGTTTGCCCAGGTCTAATCGATACCACTCAATCAGAGCACCGAGAGAAGCTTGGGGTCTAACAGGCAGTTATCGGCTCTCCCGTGCAGGTGACGCCCAGCCAGTCCCCCTGCACCTCCAGCCAAGAAACCAGCCGTGGAAATCTGGGCTTTGGACCCCCAGACAGCATACGGCCCTGTTTCGGAGCGAGCTCTGCTGTCCCTCCCGGACAGATGTCATTTGCAATGTATATTCTGGGCTGTGCTTTCATCTTGGTCCCTTTTGTATTTTGCCAGAATATTTCTCTGTGTAATTTCACCCGGGGGAAACAGGCGTCTGAAATTCTGCTTTTAAAATTCCCTTTCCTCTCCATCCCCAGCTCTCTCCCATGCTGGCGCTCTGCTCTGTGCCGGCACAGCCGCAACTGGCGGTAAATCTATAAGCCAGCTCCCTTCCCCTTTGAAGTGCAGCCGGCACTGCTTGGATTCCCTGACTTTTTGCTCCTTTTATCTTCCCTCCTATTTCACCTGTGGGTATTCAGATCAGCAGATTACATTTGTCTTCCAAAATTGCTTGCTCGGTCAGTAGCTCCTTCCCCAGCTCGTTCTTATGGGGCTTGTACAGCCACTTCTGCAAAGCTTCCCGTTCCTGCTGGCTCCATGCTACTGTGACACCAAACCGCCGGCCGAGCCCAGACGCACCCCGGGGACAAGGTCCCCCACCACCAAGCCGGGCGAGAGGAGAGGAGAGCCCGGGGGTGCCCCAGGACCGCTCACCATCCTTTTGGCTTCCAGTAGCGCCCATCAGACAACTTTCAGAGGGGCAGGGCGCTAATGGGGAGATCCAGCCAGGGGAACCTGGACGGATCCAGCCCTGGCCGCCAGCATCAAAGGAAGGCAATTTGGGCTCCATGCCGCTTCCAGGGAAGCAGATGCTGCAGCGGATGCTTTCTGCTACCCGTGTCCACCCCCTCGCTCCCCCAGCTCCCTTTCATCTGCAAAATCGGTAATTGAATTAAGTCTCCAGCGGGGACACCGGGATGGACTCCGCATGCCGTCCCGGTCAGCACTCGCCTCGCCTGCCGGGTGCCGTGCCACGGTGGCTGGAGCCCAGGATGAGCCCCAGGCAGGAAAGCCATGCTCAGCTGTCGGGTGGTGATGGGTCAGTCCTGCGGAGGGGCTGGGCAGGGACCGGCCACCTCCCAACCCTGCTCCACGGACACCCAGGGACCCCATCCCGCATCCCTCCTGCACAGGGACTGGCTCTCCTTGGTCAGACCGCCCAGGGAAGCCGCAGTGACAACCAGCCCAACGTTTCCATCCATTTATCAAAGCGCCAGCAGTTCCTCTCTCAGGGTGAGCAAAACAATAAAACACATTGAGCATAGAAAGCGGCATCCAGAACACTGTATTAAAAGCAAGGAAAAAAATAAAGGAGAGACCTGTTGGCTCATGCCATCTCTCGTTCTATATCAAATGCCTCGGTCCCAGACTAATGGTGTTATGTAGACTGTTATATTGGTTCTTTGCTTTACGGCACTGTACATCCACCCCTAACGCTGGAGATTTATTCTCCTCTGTTCAGTGATTACTTGCCATATCATCCTCAAACGCCACTCACTGCATCGCGCCGCCGTGCCCACTGCCAGCCCTGCTGGAGCTCGCCGCGCCACTGCCCAGGCACCGACCGTGCAAGAGCCTCCAGGAGAGGCAGAAACAGCTCCTGCTGCCGCTGGCTCCCTGAGTCACCTTGGGCCAGTTGCTCCCCACCTTGTCCCTTGGTCTCCTCACGTGTAAAATCCTCCTTTGCAAAGCAAGCGCAGCTCTGCAGGGAGAAGCACCATGCAAAAGCCAGGTGCTCGCCTGCCCGGGGCTGCCAGCCTGCACCCCAGGGGGAAAGACGGGAGACAGGCAACCTGCATTTGAGAACCCACCAAAAACGAGTCCCTGAAAGCATTTGCTTGTTGTCCTGAAACGGGAATTGAAGTCAGACACTGGCACATCTACTCCTTTGTCCCCTCCGGTGCCCCTGGAGCGGAGCAGAGTGATGCTCGCTGGGAAACTGGGGTTTATCATCTGCAGGATTATCAGCAGGTGTGCTGGGATGTTTTGCCACAGAAGGATAAATCAGTTCCTTCCTCAACATCTGACTCGTCTGAACACCTCATTTAAACATTTATCATAGGGCACAGCACGCGATCTTCCTTACAAATTGAGGTGTTACACGGCGCTGGGTGAGCTGACACACCAGATAGCGCTGGGAGTATTTTGTCACCCTGATATTACACAGTGCGCTTGTGTCGCACTTGTGACTGCTGTTTGTTCAGGAGGCGTAATGATCCTTTCTAACGATCTTTCTAAACAGTGCTACTATAATTAAAGTTTCATATAAACCTTCCTAAAGAAGGGGAAGGGGGAGCGCCGTCTTTAGAACCCGCTTGCACAAAGGGACGTCACAGAGGAAGAAGGAGAAACCTTGACAAGTGCAGCAATCACCGCCACACTACCAGCCTTCCCCGTGGCGCGGGAGGCTTCACCTGCCACTGCATGAGCGGCAGCATCACCCACCTGCCCAGTGCCCCGCTCCAGCAGCACTGCCTGCACCCTGCCTCCCCACCCGGTGCTGCTCCAGCCAGTGCCCCCTCCTCCTTTTGCCATTTTCCTGCCCCAAGCTCCACGCAGCTGCCGAGCGGGTTTTTCTGAGCATCCTCACGAAGAGCTGTTCTTTCAGCACGTGTTTTGCTGAGGCTGGAACCATCAGAAGCATGCAGATTAAATTGCAGATCTGCAGCATGGTGCTAGCTGGCGCCTCGGGCAATATGTTTGGATGCTTTGCTGGATTAGCTGAAGCTCTTGACATTGCAGAGCCTGAGCCAGAAGCTCCTCTCTGCGTGCGGCACGCTCCGGCGCCGTGCGGTGCTGCACACCGGGCTCAGCGGGGGCCCATGGGGAAGGCTCAGGCTGTGTGAGCTGCCAGGCAAAAGCAGGTGGGACTGAACCTCTCTTTGTGCAGGGAAAGGCTGAAAACCTCAGGGGAGCAGATCTGGGCATTTTGATAGTCAGGTGCGGGCAGGCTCTGTAAGCCCCTGCACTGCAGCCATGCCTGCTGGCAGCTGGCAGGATCCCGTTGGAGATGCACAGTTTGGAAGGTGCCCATGCCACGGTGGGTGTCCTTGTCCTCCTTTGCTGAACGCAGAGAGGGAGAGACAGCACGGAGCCGCAGTTTTCCCAGCCATGGGGAGCTCCAGCTGGAAAGGGCTGTTGGCAGGTCCGTATCCCCAGGCCAGGCAGCACCTCACCTCTGCCTGCACGGTTGGTACTGACAAATATCCCCAGGACAGCACATGCTGCTGCCCAGGAGGGAACAGAAATTACTGGCTTTTAAGTGCAGGAGGAGGGATTTACGGTCCAGCGCTATTAACATTTGGCAGAGTTTCCCCACAGCACATCGCTCAGGCACCAAAGCTCAAGAGATTTATGGGAGATCAGGGTTGGGGGTGGGGGTGGGGGGACCATAATCCCTAATAGCGTGGCACTAATTCACCGTAGGCAGAAAGGGCTGTGACAGTGCGATGGCCTCAAAGATAAGCAGATTATCTTGTCCTGCCTTGCAGAGGAGCGCCGACCTCTGACTCACTGAGCCCAAGATTAAGGTTGAATTAACCTCTAGGAAGGGGTTTTCACAGCAGAGGACGGAGGGTGCTACATGATGGAGCTTCCCTGGCCCCTTCTCACCCAGCAGGACTCACATGGGTCCTGCAAGGCAGACAGAGCTTCTCCTGCAGGACTCTTTTGGGGAGATACATCGTGTCCACCAGCCTGAGAGAGGACAGAGACCAATGATGCAGGCAGATACTCATCGCAAGCATTCACCTTCCCTGGGAGAGAGCGAATTACAAAAATCTAGACGGACAGACACAAAAAGACAGACAGAGAAGTTAAAAGAACTCCAAGACCTGTCCTAGAACAAAGAAAGTCAACCCCCTTGGTCAGAAACTGCTGAACTACATGCGATAACACCCACTCCCCTCCAGGCAGACTCGGACTACTCGGGAGCGGTACATTCTTATCAACCCAGGGAGACCAAACCACACAAAGCGGTCAGATGGAAGAGACCATGAAAAAGTGGCGCGAGTTGCTGTCGCCCCTGCTGCGGCTGTGGGAGCCGACCAGCCCCTCAGCACCCACCTGCATTGGCTGCACCCCCTGGGACACCCAGCTGCAGCCGCCTGCAGCAGCAATGGAGGGAAGAGGTGCAGCAGCAAAAAAGCCTGAAATAGCAATGCAAAGTATCCGAGGGCTGCGGAAACAGCCCTGGGGATAACCAATATAGTGGGCCAAAAATGCATCGTTCTGCCTGCCGAGTAGCATGCCTACATTTCGGAATCAAAGCTGTGAGAGCTTGTGCAGTTTGGGTATTTGCTTGGCACTGAATTGTGAGTAGATTCAGCCACTCAGCTTGTAAAGCCTGCAACAATGAAATTGTCCTCAAAGGGTGACTTTCAACACCCTCCAATTTTTCTTTTTTTCTTTTCCCTTTGCTTTCTATCATTCACAAAAGATTGCAGATAAAAATCTACGCAGGAAGACGACTGTGAGTGCCGCAGTGAGGGGAAGCGGAGCTCTGACTCTGCACCCCCCGGTCCCGCAATAGGTTCCCCCCAGCCCATTGCCCCTCAGAGACTCCAGGGTATTTAACTTGATAATCCAGGTAAATCCATTGCCTTTCTGACCCATCCATCACTGCCAAGAGCTCCCCTATCCGTTTCCCAAGCCCCCGACTCACCAAGGGGCTTTACTGGATTTCACTCTTACCTCTGCCCACCTGGGGCTGAGCTGGAGAAGGAAAAAGAACTCAGGAGCTTTCTCAATGCTGCTGAGCACGTTTGTTACGGAGAGACAGATATTTATTTATTTAAGCCCGTGACAATCCAAGTCAGCCTTATCTGACCAAAACACTTTGTTGATCAGACTGCAAAATGCATCCCGGGCAGCAAAGCCATCTCGGCATGGTGTGGAGAAACACCGACGGACCCGCCGTGGTGTTCAGAGACAAGAAATCACCTTGGAGTTCAAAGGCTGGGGAAGGAGATAGTCACCTTGGAAACCAGAGCCATGCCAAGACATCGCCGAGACTGGGCTGGTGCCGGCCGCCCCCCACGCAGCGGGCTGCCCAGTCCCAGGAGGATGCCAGCCACTCACCCGGTGCAGTGACACCCAAGTGTCCCACCGGAACAGCAAGCGAGGAGATGGAAGCATCTCCAGCAGAAGCAGCAACCTCAGGCTTCTGAGCCTAGTTTGATCTTTATGAAGTCACTTCGTATTCACAGTTGCAGGGCAGAAGGAGTTCCCGCAGCCGGGCCACGGTCCCTGGGTGCCTTCCTATTGCCCCCTCCTTTTCCCTGAAGCACATGGATTGCAGGTCCATCATCCAGTTCCACGAAGCAAATGTCTTTTACAGGTATTTTGCTTCGGTGCTATGGGCTGACACGTCCATGATGGGCACATGCCTGGAGCTCTGAGAAACGTTGCAAACAGGGTTTTGCAGCCCCATCTACGTGCAATTGTAGACCAGAGGGATGGTAAACACCCTGAGCCAAGCAAATGCCGAGCACAACCGCGCTGTCGAAGCGACCTGGACTGGGCGAAAAATCAGCATATTGCTAATGAAAGCTCAGAGCCATTTCCCTCAGCTGCCCAATGACATTATGCTGGGGCAACTTTGAGCCATAACATTAAAAGTTATCTTTCTTTCCTGCAGTAACAGAAAGCACAACACAGAGATGAAAGTATTTACAAGCCCAGAAAAACTCGCCTGCGGTGCATTTGCAAAGCGTTGCTGGCGGCCGAGGAGGTAATAACACGTCCCTTAAACCCGTCAGCCCTGCCACTGCTAAGAGGATCACAGCGGTCCCTGCCTGAAAGAGCCTGCCCTGGAGCTGGGCCAGCCCAACACCCTTCAAAGCCGCCGTGCCCCCCTGCCAGCACGCCCGCCAAGCCGGGAACGCCGCAGCACCACACGGCACCCGGCATCGCCACCCCGGGGGAGACCAAGATTAAAGTTGTCCCTTCCTTAAAGTTTGTTGGCTTGTTTTTTCCCTGGTGAGCCGATAGAAATCATCTGCTGGCACAGAGCATCGCTGCTGCTGCTGCCTTTTCTATATATACACACACACATATATATATATATAAAACCCCCAACTTCAAATTGAGGATGCCTGGTATGAAGCAGTTTGTCACCTGGGCTTTTATGATTACAGCAACTAAGGGGAAAAAAGATGTCCTTTCAGATAAGCATTGAAAGTGGGGGGGAACGGAGCTTTCAAAGGGTCTTTGTTCTCTTGAAGTGCTCCCAACGCTGGCAGATTTCTCAGAGGAGGGGGAGGAGGTAGGATTTAAAAACAAAATGCATCCTCATTTTCAAACTGTTTCATATTAGTAGTCATTAATTATGGAATTTGCCTTGACTAATGTTTCAGGCCATTATATCACCCTCCACGTTTATAATTGGATCCTAAATTAGGATTAATTCTCAAGGAAAAGGTTCTGAGCTAAACAGGTGATTTCTCTCTCTGGAGCTCCGACGACATCCTCATTACTGAAATAATCATTTGCTTTTTAAAACTGATACAGAGAGATTGAAGACTCTGAAGCACCTTTCACAGGTCGCCCCAGGCTGCGTTTTAAGGACAGGAGGGAGGCCAAGGGCAGGTGGGGATGTGCGAGCCAGGTCTGCAAGGATATTTGGAGGCTCTTACACCCCCCCCAGCTCAAAACACCCCAGCAGCACTTGAAGGGGCACAGGACAGCACAAGGACAGGACTGGGGATGCTCTTGGGGCACACTGCTCCCTGCAGCCCCTGCTCCCAGCTCCCTCCCTGCCAGGTGCCCCAACCACACCAGGGCCCTTCCGATGCCTAGACAGTGAGGTATTGTTATTATTTATTAAGCAGTCGCTGTGTTTCTTAACTGAAATTTCATTAGGAGCATTAGGTATAGATAGTCACCGGCCCAGAACCTACAAGTAATGATGTTTAATTATTATGCCGGTATGTTTGGAATAACGATAGCTCCCGAGCACCAGGATTAAGGAGCGGAGTCAATTGGAACGGGAGCTATTTATTTTTTTGCCTTAACTGTTCCCCTCTGTTCTTAATTGGTTTTCGCATTTCTCAGCCATCAGTAAGAGCCGACAAGGGATGTCGCACCACGCCCAGCCCCAGCAAAAGCCCTTCCCCGTGCGATTCGCTCTCCCAAGCAGGGGACCGCTGCCAGAAGGGGAATGGGAGCGCTTCCCTGGCGCAGGAGGATGCTCACCCCTGGGGCAGGGGAGCAGGGGCGGGTGGGAGCCCAGAGGGAAGCCCGGTTGGGGCAGCATGCCGGGGGCATCACACCTTGGCGCTTCGCAGACCCCAACGCCGCCCTTTCATGCACCTTTCCTGAAAACACCAAGTATTTTACTCCCCAAAGTGGCCTTGCAGATGGTTTGCTTTATCTTCAGAGAGCCCCCAGCCTAGGAGCAGGCACCCAGAGTGGGCAGGTCTCTGCATTTTGGCTCGCAGCTGAGGAAGCTGCCCCCACACGCTGCCTTTGCACTAGCGAAGGGGGTGCTGAGCAGGAGCACGCAGGCAGCACCATCCCTGCGCAGCCCCCCCGGGCCCTGCCAAGGGCAACCGCCTCCCTCCTGCGCCTCCCCAGCTGCAACAGCTGGGAGCCTGGAGGAATTAGAGCGTTTGGGAAGGAAAACAGAGCTACAGAGAGACAATGTTGAATGTAAATATCAGTTAAATATGCATTACCATATGCCTGCGCCTTCGCGGTCTGTTAGGAGGCAACACAAGCCAGTGAGAAGATGCAGGAGCAAAGAGCTGGAGGCTCCGAAGAGTGCCCTTCTTCCCTGCCAGCCCCGCACCCCCAGCCCTTGCCAGAGCCATCACTCATGGAAATAAGCAGCTGTGGATCCATTCCCACTCTCCTCCCCGACAAGGGCAGCCCGCTGCCTGCCCATCACCCCGCCGAGGCTGCGGCCACGGTGCCGGGACAGAAACCTCTCCCCCGGGTGTGAAGCAGAAGAGAGGGACGGCAGGAGCATTGCTGCACCCACCCAAAGCCACGGGTGCTGTTAGCCCAGGCAGAGGACCTGCTGCGCAGAGCAGGGACCTGCAGCATCCCCAGCGAGGAAACCCCTTCCAGCGGGAAGGAGATGAAGCAGTTCCCCACCGCCAACACGCAAGAGGTTGCGACAGCGACCCCCCCCAAACAAGGGATGTGAGCCCCGCACCCCTCCCGGCTCCGACAGCGATGCCCCTGCCTGGGCAAAGGTCTGCGTGAATGCACAGAGCCCAGATGGCAATTGTGGCTGTCTGATTACACGTGCAGATGATATTAGCCAAAAACGTTTGCTTCTCGCTGGAGTTTCAGAGGAGATCAGACTGCGAGGCTGCTCAGGGTGCAGGGATTACGCAAATGGGATAATTTGTTAGCAGGCGGTGCTGCATAATTCCATCTTCTGCTGCGCACTGCGTCCCGCTGCCTCTGTCTCATCCCCATGCCTTGCCCCTGCTGCTTGCAGGTTGCAGCGCTTTCCATCTGCATCCAGCCCCCAGGGTACAGCCTGACCCCGCTTTGTGCGGGGTACAGTGGGAGGTGGCTCTCTGAAGGGAGAATCCCTTGAATCCCACCATTACCAACTGCCCCACACGTACAAAAACAAGCACCCACAGAAACGTTACCGCTATCGGCATCCTCACGGCATGTCACAGCCGTCTGAGCAGCAATAAAAGTCTTTCCCTGCAAAGGTTTCTGCGGCAGAAGTGGCCCTCTCCATTCAGGCTGTGCGGGCAGCTAATGAAGCCCGCACGATTCATGGCGCGGGGAAGGACAGCCACTCTCCCAAATCCTCCCAGCACCATTAGCTATGGACCCAGACCTGACTGCGCCGCCAGTCCCGGAACGCAATTATCCGCTTGCTTAAATTCCGGCGCATTTTTGAGTACTTTGGTTAATTGGAAATATATTAAACATGGGTTTATAAAAGTTAAACATGTATTTAAATCTTCACTGAATTGCAGTGTGCCAGTGGGCAGCATTCGCCTGCACAGGAGGGGTGCAGCCCTACCAAGCTGTACCCCTCGGTGATGGCAAAGCCCTGGCCAGAGGCAGGGGTCTGAGCTTTGGCCCTCCATTTAGCACCCATCGGCGAGGCCCTCTGAGCAAAGGGATGAGGAACAGCCGTTTAACTTTATTTCGCTATCAGTGTGCTGTCATCAGATTTAATGGGTGTTTTACCAGGTGTTGCAGTGCAGCGGAGCAGCAGCCTCTGCTGGAACAGCCTCCTGCGGGATGCAGGAGGGGAGCCCCATGGCACTCGCTCACGCCAGCCAAGGCTGTAACAGAGGTACCTGTGCTGTGGTTTTGTCATTAGTCATGCATTTTCTTTAGAGAATTCCTTTTCCAGGCTGATTCTGTTTAATCCTGCTGCTTGACAAGCGAGAGCAAAGAAATTCAGCAAAGAGGAGAAAAAAAGGGAAAACATTGTCCCAGCATGGCATTACAGGGGTTGCCAAGCTGCCATGTTTCAGGAGGTTTTCCCACTAGCTTCTGGTCTAGGATTCTCCAGAGGCTAGTTTCTCAGCTTTTCTGCCACAAAGGCTCCCTTCCAATTTATTTAATATTAGATCTGAAGCGTTAAGAACACACTGAATACCACAAGATCCACAATGAAATCGCCTGACTCGACTGCAGCAGTACAGCACAACTGGGAACAGGGGTTCCCCTTCCCCGCAGCAGTACCGCTGGTACTCAGCCGCTTTGCAGCACCCTGCCGTTCACCCTATCACACTGGCACGGAGGCTCGTTAGGCAGGAGCACCCAGCAGTGCAGAACCCCTCCTTTCATCTAGGTGATGCGTAACAAATGAAGCATGGCACACGAGGAGACACATCTGATATTAGGGCTGCCACGGGCTCTGCTGCACAGGGCGGCACTGCTCCTCGGACCAGCCGAGGGTCCGGATCCATCCCTCTGGCTCCATTGCACCCCTCTGGCAACGCCCAGTTGCTCTTAGATGTGAGCAATGGGTTTAAGAGAGCCCAGTATGGGCTCCGAAAGCCTATTAAGGGGTTGCATTGGTGGCTGCTTTATAACAACGTACCCTCAGGTACCCCACCGAGGCTCCATGTGCAGGACCCACATCTCTTCCCCCAGGTGCCCTCTGACACTGCACAGCCAGGCCAAAGAGACTGTGCTGCCACCAGCCTCAGCGGCTCATGTCTTTGCAGTGTGAAAATACTTTATCAGGTTATACAAACAAACCTTTCCTGACTCAATCTTGAGTGAAGGGCTTTTAAGAGATGATGGTGAGCAGGGAGAAAAAAAACAAAACAAAAGATAGACTGCAGCAGCAGCTTTATGCCTGCCTCTCTCTCCCCAGGGAGGGTCATCCTTAGAGAAGCTGTTCCAGGAAAGTGAATTGACACAGGCGGTTACCAGGATGTCCAAAGAAGCCGGGTCCACTGAGCCCCTGCAGCTCAGTAGCCATGAGCAGACACCACTATGATACAGACACGTCTTCACACAGCCCACATCTCGCTCTCTGAAAGCTCACAGCCCTGGCTCTCGCCGACACGACAGGCCAGTCCCCCCTCAGCCCTCACCAGGGCTTGACGAGTTTCTTCAGATCAATACATGCCTCGAGATGAGCGCCGGCATGCTAGCTGGGTTTTTCTTGAGCCACAGGAGAGGTACTGAAGGGCGCTGGCAGGATCGATGCGCGGGAACCCCTGCCGCACACCCAGCGGGGACAGACGATGTACCCCAGCGCACCTGGCTCTGCTCCTTCCTCTGAAACCAGTGCCAAGCATGGGGAAGCTGTACTTGCATCTGTCAGGTGGCGGGCACAGCCCCTACATCCTTTAACAGCCACCCAAAGCCCTGCGCAGGAGGGACACAAATGGCCAAGTCCCTAGTCCGTGCCGGCACAGGGTACCGGTCACACCAGCAAGGGAAGGGCTGGCCCAGATAGCATTTATAGGCGAGAAACAAGGCTTTTGTGGCTGGAGAGAGCTGCAGTGTTTGACCTCGCTTTGTTCTGCTTCTCTTTACAACTCTCTGCAGTTTTTGGCCACTCTCCAGTTTCTCCAGCCATTTTTCAACTCTCCTTTTCAAAAGCGGGCTGGGGACAGCCCAGCAGCAGCTCTGCAGTAATAAACCTTGCACTGCGCACAGGGGGAGCGCCCAGCCTGGGACGCTGCTCAGGGCTGTGAGGGGGGACTGACAGCAGCCCCCTGCAGCAGCGCTCCCAGCAGGCAAGGGGTGCCTGTCCCACCCCAGCGCGTTCTCCTCTCAATTCCTTTGGCAGGGATGCAGCCAACTCTAATTGCAATTTCCATTCTGGTGGCTGCGCTCTGCAGGCAAAATAGGTTCTGTCTATATAATGAGTCACTCCTGAATATCAATCTGTGCAGGATAAAATGGAGACAATAGCTGCTTACATGCGTAGTGAGTTAATTATGAGCATCTGCTATTAATCTTGCTATCAGACTGCTAATTGCTCCTTCTCCTCCACAAAGGCATGCTGGAGGTGAATCGGCTCAGCCACCCTTCCCCAAGCCCCCACTCCTTCCCCACAGCAGGTCTGGGCTCCTGGCCCTGCAGCGCGCAGCAGCTGGGAAAGCATTCCCAGGGTCAGGGCTGCACCCACGTGTGCCGGTACATGCTCAGAGCTGCTCATCACCCGCAGGAGCGTCCAAAGAGGTGCAGACCCCGGAAAGCCCAGCCTCGGAGGAGGACAAGCAAGCAGACAACCCAGTTTCTGGCCAAAGGGACCTCCCCATTGAGGCCAGGGGGGCAGCGGGCAGGGGCGCATGGCACAGGATGGAAACGGCCCCGAAGGGTGCCAGGCCAGGAGGCAGAGCCACTGGGAAGGCAGGGAAGGCTCCCCCGAGGCAGCCACCCCTGCAAGGACCCTGTCAGCCAGCTGCTGCGGGAGATTGAAGCCTTTCAGGGGGAGGCTGGCATGTAGGAAAGCTGTCGAGTTGCACTCTCGCAGGCGAGGACTTGACATCTCACACGTAATGAGGAAAGAAAATGCATCAGGAGCATTTGGGGAAGATGACAGCAGATCAGAACCGCCTCCTTCTCCCACAGATTTATTTTGTCAACCAGTCACTCAGGGAAGCAGGAGGAAGGCACTGTCAGCAGTGAGGGCACTGGCAGGCTGAAGAGCCCAGGCCCTTTGATCCAGCAGGTGCTCAGCAATTGCTTTAGACAAACTCCTAGTGATTGCCTAACAGGAGAGCAGCTAGCACACCTCAATTAGCTGCCTAGCAAGGCAAGAGCCAGTGGTTGTCTCTCATTAAGCAGCAGGCTTGCTTCTCCAAAGCGCAGAAATGCACTGCTCACGGAAG
Source organism: Harpia harpyja (assembly GCF_026419915.1). Lineage (NCBI taxonomy): Eukaryota > Metazoa > Chordata > Aves > Accipitriformes > Accipitridae > Harpia > Harpia harpyja. The sequence continues at coordinate 46,652,318 of NC_068943.1, read as the reverse complement.
ACGCGCAAGTCTGAAGCGATGGGGATCAGCAGACGGGGGGCACTGACCCCCTGCTCTCGGTCCCAAGGATTTGGTGGTTGGGCAGGGAGGCGGCCAAGGCCACTTGTAGCCTTTACAAGGCTCTTCTCGGCTGAGGAAGGGGTTGGGGAAGCTCCACCAGCAGCTCCTGGAAAGGACTGCTGAGGACCTCATCAGCATGTGAATAAAAGGGAGATTAAATCTCAGCCCTGAATATCCACCATCGGATGTGTAGGAAATGTTTGCTCCCAAGTTCTGAAAAGCCTGAGAGGCAAACAAACCCAAAACACTTTCCTCCTCCTTGTCGCCATCCCTGCTGCCGCTGGACGGGCTGGTCCCCAGCACAGGGGTTTGGGCAGCAGCAGGATGGGCAGCATGCAACGGTCACATCACTGCAGGCAGAGCTGGCCAGCCCCCCAGGATAAGCAGATTCCACACTTCAGGCTGCAAGCTGATCCCCCCGAAAGGTCAGGGAGACTTTCCAACCACCGTCCCCCTGGGACATCACTGTCCCAGTGCTCCCACACCTGCGATGGATGGCAGCAGTGGGAGGCCAGGGCTGAGCACAGCTTGTGCTCCTCACAGCAAACCAGCCCTGCTCTTTTTTGCCCCAAACCCCCAAGTCCCCTGCCTGAAGCTGGCAGGCGTCATTTGCAGAATACATATAACCTTTAAAAAAAAAAAAAAAAGGACAAACTTGCACTTGTTTATTTTTAATTAGTTCCCTCTTTCCATCTGCCTGAAATCCAAGTTTCTCGGTGCCTTTGAAAAACCATGGTTCCCCTTCCCAGCACACGTGCGAGATCTGTGTCCAGGACTCCTGCAGCAGCTCCCGCACATCCACATTGCGCCTTCCCGGTTAGCAAGCACCGACGGGCTCAGCTGTGCGGGTGGGCTCCCCCAGCCCATGCCCTCTTTAGGCAAGAGCCTCGTGACCCCCGCCAAAGGACCCAGGGCACTAAGCTGAAAGTTTCTTCACAGGAAAGCAGAGGTCCAGATGCCCCCTGGCCCGAGTTAACCAGGCCACGGTGCCTGCTCCATCCCTCCCTTGCTATCGGTGCTGCCTGTGGCTCAGAGGCAGCCAAAGAGCCCTTCGTTCCTCCTCCCGCATCCTGCTCTCCCCCGCCAGTCAAGCCCCTGAAGCCTGATCTCCCTTACACTGCAGAGCTCCACTGAAGCTAGCAAGCAGCACCGTGAAAGGGAGGGAATTTAGGATATGTTAAGACACTTAGAAATCCTCCGTATCGATTTCCCCTTCTCAGTAATTAGATGTAGCGATTAGACTCTCCTTTCCACCACGTCGCAGCGCTGCTTTGGACGGAGCTTACCGGCAGTGTTTACATCAGGGATGCTAACGCAACCTCATCCACATGCACAGCAAACAGCCCAGCTGTGTGACCGGAGAAACCTCCCTAAGAATCTGGCATCAGGATGCGATATACATAATATATAACAAGCATGTTTATCAGACGATAACACATCGCAGCTGCTGTTAAACGAGCACGCAAGCCTTGAACTGCACGGAAACTTCATGTATTATTTAAAATACTTTCCCATGAAGCCTGTCAAATCAAAACCAGCTACCATGCCCATGAGGATCGTGGTCGGGGTACTGCGGTAATGCCTCTCAATGACAACGCCTGCTGTGCCGCCGGTGGCAGGCAGCACACTGCCTGCAGCGCCGAGCCCCGCTGCCCACCTTGGCCGGGGGAGCCAGCAGCCCAGGAACACACCATGTGCCCCATGTCTCACAAGCACACGGGGTTTTACGGAGGACCGCAAGTACGTGACATGGAGCCATCCCCAAAGAGAGGGCTGCAAAACTGAGCACCCAACAGCACCAGCACTGAACCGCAGTATCTTTTTTTAGAAGGGAAGTAAACCAAACTTCCCCAAAACCCCTGAAATCAATGCGCTGCCAGGTAAGGGACTGAAGAAGGAGGTCCCTCCATTTCCCATTCATTTCTGAAGCCCATACCTTTTGACAGAGGCTTAGGGACATACTTGGGTACGAGCCCAGCCATGTCCACTGCTGTTAACGGGAGCATTCCCAGGAGTCAGCCAAGCCCCGCACGTTGGAGAAGACAGGCATTAACTCACTACGGAGCCTGGCAACCAGCCAGGCTACCCGAAATACCGAGCTCTGTTGCTGGCAAACACAGCACGCATTAACGTGTCCGCTACGGTACGGGCTCTGCTCTGGTTCCCAGTGGGAAAGGAGCCTCCGTGGTCCTGAGGAACACTGCTCCTGAACCATGGGTCACTCTGTCCATCAGAAACCTCAACTGGTTGGTTTGCTTGGGGCAAGTTTTTAATTTTTCTTCCATTTTGTTTTTACTCATGACTTGAAAGATTATTTCCCACTGATTCAATTCCTTCCTCCAGGGACGTTTGCCAGGCATCTGCATTCATCCATCCAATAACCCTCCAGCATCAAGTGACACACAGGTGCTCTACAGATGTCCAGTACCAGGCAAAACAGCCCCATCTCAAGGTGCTTCTGCCTCATTCACCGACTGAAAATCCAGCACTCCCGGTGCTACCCCCTCCCCCAGGCAGGGCATCCCTCAGCCTGCCTTGAAGAAATGAGGCTTTAGCACCAGCTCCTCCCAAATAGCTGCAGCGGGCCCAGCGCGGTATTGATCCCTGCTAATGCGAGCAGCTAGCGTAACCTTGTTTGCTCAGAGCCAGTATAATTTGGAGATTATGCTTTAATGAACAGATGATGTATGTTCCAATATACGGAACAAGAAAAGCAATGGAGATTTCAGGCAGGTAAATAGGAAGCATAACTCTCAATGGACATTCACCAGCCCCAGCATCCCCAGCAGAAGGGCAGGCCACTGCAGACATGAAGTCCTGACACCCGATCCCAGGAGAGGCTCAGCAGAGCAACAGGACAGGGTGCGTGGCCATGCTTTCCCTTGAGACCCGATGGCCAGACAGACCACGGGGCAGAGACGCCAAGCAAGGGACCTCCGAGAGCAGCATCCCTGCCAGCCACGGTTAGGAAAGCCAATTTGCCCTGAAAATCACACCAGGTTGGGAAGACTCTGCCACAGGGGGAAGCAGCTGGAAGGAAGCATCTGTCCACTGCCTGGCAGCCCCTTCCCGTTGGACTTTGCCTGCCTGCACTGGGTTTCTCCCCACATTTTGGGGCTGGAGCATCCCTGTATGCTCAAGCTCAGCAGGGGAGCAAAAGACAAATGGTTTAATATGTACTAAATCCAGGGTCTGGCTTCAACACTTTTTTCTGCTTTCTTCTCAATATTTCATACTGCTTCAGATAAGAATGAATGCAATGCTATTATCAAAGTCTTCCTCTATATTATACACAGAGGTCAACGCAGTTTGCCCTGCTACCTGCATTTTTAAAGGCATTTCAAACACAGGCTTTCTTTTTCATGGGGAAAATAAAATCAACCTGTGTGCCAAGCAGGAATAATCCAACTGCAACTGAGACGGAGGCTGCTGCCGGGGACGGGCAGGAGGGAAGGATCTCTCTTCCAGCCGCAGCTCTGCTCCCCGCCTTTGCTTTCCCACACGCCAACAGGAGCGGTCGATGCTCAAGCGCTTCCCCAAGAGCGGTGAGCCTCCATCCCTCCCTGCCTGCCCATTCCCATTATTCCTGCATTCACTGCAGCAGCATCCACAGGGTGCTGCCGCCCTGCCTGGCTCAGCCCCCACAGGGGTTGCATTTATCGGAGGGCTCAGCGAGCCTTTGGCGATACATCCCGCCACGCACAGTGTCTGTGGCAGTGCCGGGAACCCACCTCGAAGGCATTTCCCACAAAACCCTCCTCCCTGCCGCACACTGCATAAGAGGCCATGAGCATCGTGGCTCATCATCCCACTGCCCTCCGGGATGCTGCTGGGGTGGGATGCAAGTGCCTGCTTCCTTGCCCCAGCACCCAAGCAGGGCTCCTGCCCAGCCTGGCTGCTTATTTCTTTATTTCCCATTCAGCTGCCTGCAGACAGCCTGGGAGAGGCAGCCGAGGGACTTTTTTTTTTTTTTTTTTGTTCGGGCAAAGAAAAACTGCCATAAATTTATTTACTTAAAGGATTTCTCACCAGAAAACAGCCCCTTGAGACTCCCATTTTCTGAGAGTGAATCTCTCACCTAATCACAAAGTGCTGCTATTTACTGTATCTGCTATCAAGGCAGGCAGTCTCTGTCCCGCCTTTCCTAACATCTATTTACCAAACCCATTTGCAAGTCTAAAATTTAATCAGCCAGGTTTCATCTTAGAGGCATTAACATTCAAATGGGACTCACTCCCAGCGCAGGAGCCAGAGTAAACTGCCGCATTAATAACGGGCGCCTGCGAGCTGGGCAGCTCTCTAGCTCCCGAGTTCGGTATTCAGGGAGTTATTCCCAGATTAGTGACAAGCAAACCCTCCACGGCGAGCCGGGAGCCAGGCTATGGGGGGGTGACAAGGGGCAGGACTGCCACATCCTGGTGGGCAACACAGGGGGGGTGACACAGGATCATCCCGAGGCTCCTGCACAAGGGAGCCCAGCAAGATGTAGATGGTAAGTAAAGCAGCGGTCCACACATCGCCTTAGTCCCTCTTCTGAAAGATCTCACAGCTTTGCAACAACGCCCCCCAAAAGACCAAGGAAATAAACTCAAGGGGGCTAAAAAGGAACTATTCCCAACCACCTCACTGCATAGTGCACGCCTCACGGGAGGGATTTGTTAGCTAATGCTCATAAAGCATGTTTTATGGCCTGCCCTTCTCATTGAAATGGATGAGAGGTCTGCACTTGACCTCAGTGGGAGTAGGAGACAGTTGATGACAGGAGCCAACAGTATTTTATACAAACCAGATTAACAGGCCCTGGAAAGCAACCAGACTGCCCGCAGGATGGACGAGGCCGTCTTAACTCAGAGGGACATACAGCTAATGTGAAGCAAGATTTACCAGCTGCATCAAAACCAGGAAGATCGTGTCTTTTGCAGAATGTCAAGGGATTTTGGCATGCAGGCAGCTGCCCCGCAGTCAGCCTCAGCAGGTGCACCGGCCTGGCCGGGCATGGAGCGATGCTCTGCACAGCCCTCATCCCCATGCCGCCTGCCGTGGCTCCGCACTGCCTTCCCAGTGGTGGGCATCCCTCCCCAGGGACCGCAAGGACAAACAGCAAGTTCAGGCCAGCCAAACTTCAGAAAGAAGTTTCTCTTTCACCAATCCTCATTTTGTGAATCCCCCGACTCCCTCCAGGAGAGGAGGGACTTGGCCAGGCTGCTGCCATGTGCCAGGAGGAATGAGAGATCATTAACCGTCATTTCCCCTTCCCTACGCCTGGCCAGGGCCCGCAGCACTGTAATGAAGCGCCTGCTCCAGCTGATATATCTAGGACGTCAGGCATCATCAGGGCTTCTTTCATCATCCTCACCTCTCCCTGTCTCCAGCACTGACAGATTTAAATTATTTGCACCACTTTCTTGCCTATCTCATTAGATTTGCTCCAGTGCCTCTCGGTGGCACCTGCGGCAGGAGCCGGCAGCGCTCAGGACCTGCCAGAGCTGGGGCTGCCGAGCGGCGCCTCCTGCTCCACCGCGTGCCGGGGCCGGTGCCGGCCAGGATGCGCTGAGCCGGCAGCCGGGCTGGGGACCCAGTGCAGTGCGGGGCAGCTGCACACAGGCAACAAAATACGAGGCTCTCGGAGATGGCAAGCGTGAGCAGAGGTGACACGGTAGTTCATCTGTGCCCCGGCTCAGACAGGGCGAGCATGCGCCTGGGTCTGCGAGCAGGGGTGCTCCATCCAACACAGCTGGGTAGCGGCCCAGCAACAGCCTCTCTCCTCCTGGAGATGACCTTTGCTGTGCTTTATTACAAACCATAAAAAGAAAGAGAGTGAGTGTGAGTGTAGAAAGAAGACATTATGTGTCTCACCACGATAGCCTGCGATGTCTTTGACTCCGATAAATAAATAAAGGAAGAAATATTCCCCTGGGTCCCTCTGACATATCTAATTGATATCACTAGGGATCTTCCATGAAGCAAACAGGAATCTAATCTATTGCCTCGTACAGCCAAATGGAAGCAGCGGGGTGGCTGCCACCGAGCCTCCAGCTCCTGACAGGGATGCGCCTAATGGAAGTGGAAACCGATTACGGGCAGCCTGATATCCAAATAACAAATAGGGGGCCTGGAGAGACAGTTGCTGCACTGGCCTTGGAGGGGAACTCTGCTGATTTCCCCCCCTGCCCTGCTAATTGAACAAGGTGCCCATTGAAATCCCCCTTGCCAGCAAGAGCGCTTGGCTGCTAGGGAGCAAACATGCCGGTGCCTGTGCCAGCGTGCGTCCGAATGATCCGGCACACCCAGGAGGACATCAGCTCTGAGCCCAATTGCCACTTCGTTTGCGCTGGGGCAATTCTGGGAGCAATTGCACTGACAGGCAGGGAGGAGCAACCGGAGCCCCGGGGCTGGCAGCTCTGCCCCAGCTGAGCACCACTCACTGGCTTCGACAGCACAAATGGGGGCCAGGGACAGAGCAAGGAGCACCCAGGAAAAATGTCATTTTCCAGAGATTCCCCAGGAGAGAGGAAGGAAAAGCGGGGGCTGGAGAGAAGGCGGCGAGAATTCCACACTGGAATTTTCCAGCTGCCCCCCGCCCCAGAAAGCACCAGCACCGACGTGAGCAGCTGGGCTTTGCTGAAGACTCGCTCTTGCCTGGCACGCTGTCCGGAGGAACAATGTGCGAGCGGCGGCTGGTGCCGCGCAGGAGCCGTGCCTCTGTGGACATGCCCTCAGCCACATTGGCTGCCACCTCCCACCTTCCTTGTTTAATTAACTCCCTCCTGATGTAGGTAATGGAGCTCTGGAGCTCTTAAACAAAGATTTAATCAGCCCAGGCTCTGCACTCACATTAACTAGCTCCCTTTGTTAGATTGGTGTGAAATCCAGGGCATGGCTAGCCTGTGACAACATCCTCACTGTTAATAGCTTCCAGCATCCTGCATGTCCCTGGATAGTCTGACACTGAGTCCTCTGGACTCTCTTCTCCGCGCATCAAAGAGTCGCCTGGGTCATTGATTTTTAGCGTCATGCAAATCGAGTCAGCAGGGAGCTGCCAGCTCCAGTGCATTATTATTTAGGATGGATAAACTCTTATCCCGAGTTCTCAGCACCTCACCGAGACCAAGGGAGGTTTTCTGATTTATCGTGATTGGTTTTAGTCCTGTGGAGGAACCACAGCAGAAAGCGGAGGGGAGGGGAAGCGGGCAAAAGTGCTTCCATCACGAGGCCCTCGCAGAATAAGGGCGCTGCACAGAAGCACTATCCCCGCCGCGTCCCCTGCTCCCCTCCAAAGGGCAGAATTTGTGACCTCCATCATTGCCTTTGCAGTGAACGAAGAAACCATCAGAGATGGGCACCAAGGGAACGCCTGACAAATTGCCACTGCAGCGCATACAGTAGCCACACATCCTTGCAATCCCCCCCAATCCTTGCTCCCAGACACCCCTCACCAAGCACCAGCTGGCCCCGATACACACAGACTGCACCGCGCCACCTGCCAGACAGCACAAACCACACCGAGAGTATCTGCCAGGTTAGCAAGCAATCTCCTTCGGTGACGGACGATGAACAAGACAGTGATCTATTGGCAGAAAGTAGACATCCAAAGCCGCCCCAGACCCCTCTCCCACCCCAGCCCACTCTGCCCCCGCCAGCGGCTCCTTCCCGACCCGAAGCGAATTGCAGATAGATTGGCTCCCAGTAAATGGCAATAGCTTTGCAGAATGCCATCTTAATAAGTGCATCTCCCAGCCAGGGGTGAGAAGCAGCAGCTGAAGCACTGGCGTGGATGTCAAGTTACAAATGAGACATCCAACTGCTTCATTTATTAGAGGGAATCAATTCGACTTTTCATATTCACCAGGAGTTTCAGGCAGGAAGGACCCCATCAGCAGCCTGCACTCAACCCCTCACACTTCAGCTCGATGCGACACACGGGGGGCACAAAGGGAATGAAAAATCTCTTGCTGCAGAGCATCGCTGGAAAACACCAGTGCTGTTCTCCAAGCCCAGGAAGGGGAACAAGGAGAACACGCTGAACACACTGGCCCCGTCCTCCCCATCACCCCGGCTCTGCTGGGGGCAACTCCAGCAGCCTCCAGGGAATCACAGCCAGAAGATGGGCTGTTTTCGTGGAGCACAGTTAGACTACATGTCCTAGACCAGCAAATGGCACACTGGTCCCTGAAAACACGGAACTGAATATTTAAAAATAGAAAATCACAGAAGTGTCCCCAATTCCTTCTCTGGCAAACACAACTGACAGGCCGGCGGCCGAGACAGCACCAGTGTGGCACCCAACTATTGGGAGGGCACCCCCCAGCCTGCCCTGAGCCCAGGTTTGCCCCTCTGCATGCCAGCATCTCTTCCCTGCTATCAAAGCCGGCTAACACCCATCCTGTTTTTACAGCGCACGGGAGCCTCATTAGACTAAATAAGGTGGGGGGAGAGACGCACCAGCTCCCTTCGCACTGGGGAGCTTCGGCTCTGCCCTTTAGACGAAGTTAACGGGTTGTGCGTGTGCATGCAGTGTAATCCTCCAAGAGCTGTAATTGCCATGGTACAAAAATATTACAGGTCACTGGAAGCAATTTAATGATAATAAAAATTTAAAAAAAAAAAACAGGAAATGAAGCAGCTGCCATCCTTGATTTCCAGGCTTCTTTATCACACAAAAAACTCCTGTTCATTTCCCCCCAGACACTTAACGTATCTGCAACAGCAACAAAAAGCCCTCCTCATCCTCCCCTGCACCCCACACTTGCAGGCGTGGGGACAAGGAGCACTGCTGAGCCGGAGGGAGCGAGATGCGACCCCAGCAGCCCTGAGGCAACGGTGCCGGGGCACCACGCCATCGCTGCCATCTGCACCGCGGCACCCGTCCATGCCCATGCTCTGCCCAAGAGGGCAAGGCAGGGCCCTGGAGGCCGTCCCGCTGCCTGTGCCTCTTCATGGTCCAAATCGGAGCTCCCTGCCTGCCCCATGCCCCGATGCTGCCGAGCTCCTTACCAGCACTGCAGGCTCAATTGTGTGCCTATGTAACGTCTGCAGTCCCCCTGCCTGAGCTGACCTCACAGCCACTCCCCAAGATGATTCAAGCGGGCAGCTGCCTTTTCTCTGCCACTTTAACCTCTCATCTGCTCCAAGCATAAGGCCACGGGGACACCAAGCCTTTCCAAGGCACACAGAAAATTGCATCACTCGACTAAGTGCACTGATGTTCATAAAGGTGCCCCGGAAAGGGGTGCACCTCTCCCAGCTCCCTGGTTTCCTGTGTCTGTTGTTAGGTGGCAAGAGGGGGGACAGCTTTTCTCTCCATCACACTGCCCAGGGAGGACCAGGGGGATGCTTACAGCCAAACTTCTCCCTCTCCGTCCAGCTCCTGACTCCCCACACCACCACTTCCCACGCAGATGCCCGACTGCCCCCCAGCCCTCTGCCTTTTCCCTGGGCTCCCCGCGGGGCACCATCACTTCAAAGCATACCTGCAACAAAATGCATAATCACACACGTGTCTGTCTGTTAATTAACAAATAAATCAAGCCTGTCTTGCCAATTAAGAAAAGGTAGCAAGCATTAGGCTCCTTGCAGGATGCCTTTCCCCCACTCCAGCAGATTGATGGTGTTTGTCACCAGACGCGCTGCCTGTGCAGGGGAAGGGCTCCAGCAGCAGCAGCCGCCACCATCCCCTCTGCCTCGGTACGTAGAGCCGGGCACCGGGCACCCCAGAGCTGCTCGAGAGAGACATCTGTAGGCAAAACACCGGGAGAGCCCCACAGACCCCCAAAACTCAGCCAGCTCAGCCCCATCGCTTGCTGCCACCACTGAGGCCATGCTGAGTGGCACCGGGAAAGGTCACGCTGCTGGGGAGCACTGCCACGTCTCGCCCAACACGATGGCCGTTAGGATGCTGTCATACGCTCTCCCAGACACTTGTAACGCGAAAGGGGAAGGAAAAACACAGAGCTAAACGAACCCTGATGACAAAGAGAATAACAAGATCAGAAAATGGTGCAAAATGAATCCACTGTAATTACAGCGGTAGCACCGTGGGCCCCAAGGTCTTCCTCCGGGGCAGCGGGAGGCCGAGCGACCACGGTGCTCATGTGATGGGTGCTGGACACACAGGCAGATTGGCTCTGCAGCACAAAACACTGTCAGGACAAACGTTGTCAGCTGGTAGAAGAGCCCTCCTCTGCCAGCCAGGGATTTGTTGACTCTTATGCATCGAGAGGGCTTTAAAGCACCCAGCAAACTGGTAGCACACAACCTGCTTTGCCATTGCCTTTACGTGCCAGACCCCATTCCTCAAACCCTCCTCTGAGAGCTGACGAGGCACATCCCATACCCAAACCCTGCTGAATCCAGGGTACGGCCTGGCCCAAACAAAAGCAGTGCAGACTTTCGGGGTCACTGTTGGATTTTCTGACTCTAGCTCCCTGCAAGCTCAGTGGCACCGGAGGATGCGCTTGCGGTGATTTGCAGAGCTGGGTGTAACGCACACGCCTGCCTCGCTGGTGCTACTTTCCACATGACTAATGGATAGCATTGGGCAATCTTTCACCTCTTTTCAATCTCTCCAAACACTAACTAATTAATCTTCACAACCAGAGCTTGGCCGACTCTTTGTCGCAAATGATTTACCCGATGCGCTTGGCCCTTCACTTTGCTCAGCTAACTGCAATCGGATAGATCTTAGCGAATTGCTTTGTTACTCACAATTGCTCAATGAACCTCTAAGTGAACTTATTGCGGTCTCCGGGCTGTTCAGAAGTATTTGCTTCATTTCTGTCGTCCTTTGTTATGCCTCACTAACAGCCCTGGGGTTGGGTCCTCCAGACAAGCAGCTGCACTTTGCCTTGCCACTTGGACAGCGAAATACGGCAGCCTCCGGACAGAAGGGTGGCTGGAAACCCCTCCGTGCGACACACATGGGAGCCAAGGCTTCACCCGTTGACTTCTTACGGGCAGGAATAAACTTACACAAACCCCCAGAGCACAAAAACCAGTAGTCACCACTGCTACTAAAGAGAAATGTGGCTTGGCTATTTATCTGCCTGCAAACACCAGTGTTCCTGTGAAGGAGGGCAAGGTCATTGACCAGACAGCAGCACAGTCCAGCCACAGAGGGAGGCAGCACACGAAACAGGAGGGCTTGCATCGCCACCTCTGCGATGGCAAAGCGGCAGAGCCACACGAGGAGCAAACCCTCCAGCACAGACCGTGGCTTTGTGGCCTCCTGGTCTGGCTGCAGCAGCCTGAGCAACCACAATGGGAAAGACGACTTTCTGCTAGCGCTGCTCCCTGTCCCCAGCACCCCTCTGATCCCTCGTGGGCCTCCTGCATCTCCCTTTGCCCTGCAAACCACACCACCGCAGCTGACTCCCTTGGTGGGCAGGGCTGGTGCTGGGGGTCCGGCAGCTCTAGGCACTGCTGGAGCCCTCCAGGACAGGACCCCAGGGATGTAAGGAACACAGCCCAGCTGTGCATGAGCAGCCCTGACTTTCCAGGGCTGGAAGCATCTCTCCCTGGCTGTGCCATGGGAGCGGAGAGGTGCTGCCTGTCCCTACCTGCAGTCCCTCTCCGCCAGCCTGCTTCATAGCTCCTGGCAGCGGGCTGCCTCCTTTGATGTTCCATCCAGGGCCACAGAGGAGAGTGAGCGGGGTCTCGGGGCCCTTTCTCCTGGTGCCACGCAGGCACTTGTCAGAGCTAGGCAATGGCAACACTGTTATTATACATGGCCTCAAAGCCCATTCAAGGCACTGGAAGATGAATTATGTTTCATTTATATCAAAGAAGCAATCTCAGAGCCCATTTGTGATCAAATTTGCTGTCAGAGAAACTTTGCTTTATCTCATTACATCTGATATCTCTTGGCTTCTTGTCCTTGAGACTATTAAAGTTTAATGTCAAATTCAAGATGAAATGGAATCGTTGCTGTATCATCTCATCAGGACCCAGTGCGCCCCGTCCATCCTCACGGTCCTGACAACTCATTACACTGGGGCAGCTGGGGGAGAGGAGGACGCCTTCGTCCCCACGCACTGGAACCAGGGGCTGTGAAGGTGGGTGAGCCCGGCTCTGCAGGGGTTCTCGGCGCTCACTCCTTGCCAGGCTGACCAGCCCGGCCAGCCCCGCGCGGGACAGAGTGCCAGCCAGCACCCCCGAGGAGGTTTGCCCTTGCAGTACCTTTACAAAGTAAGGGGGATTTGGGGGGCGAGGGGAATTAGCAATGGAAAGAGCTGGCACAGGCCACCAGCCTGCCGTGCTGCTGCTCCTCGTGCCCAGCCGCACTGGGGGTATCCGTGCTACGCACCCAGCTAATCGTGGTCCTGAAAACCATCAAACATGTTGCACTTTGGTCCTTCAGAGACTGAGCTGGGCCCATAGCACAGCGAGGAGTTTGAAATTCAGAGCCAGGCTGGAAAACAGACCCCTTTGAGGTGAAACATCCTTTCCGGATCATTTAGTCTTTCCACAATCCTGTTTCCTGCAAAGACTAAATAACTTTGATGATAGGATTTAGTGGGGTCCCAAGAGGCTTTCCTGGAGCTAGCTCATGCAACCTCCCAAATATGTTGTGCAGAAGGGTCTGCCGGGTCTAGATTAAAGTTAGTCCTCCTTGACTGATCCACGAAAGCATTCAAAGCCGAATGCGTTGTGAGTTTTCAGCTCTCCAGGAAAATAACTCACAGACGCCGCTCTTCCCACCTCCCCAAACACAGATAATGGGGACAGCAGCAGGGAAGACAGTGGGAGAAGCAAGCAGCAATTCCCCATCTCCCCCGGACAGGTGCCCTGCAGCTCCCCGGCACGGGGATGCCGGCTTGGGGCAGAGTGCGGTCAGGGAGGAGTACTTGGAGAAGAGGCAGCATTTCCCTGGGAAATCTGCTTCTGAGAAGGAGTTATTATCCATCGCAGGAGAAGAAAGGAAAAAACACGAAGAGAAACTTTCCGACAGAGTCACTAGCACAATCCCTCTGCAATGTCAAAGCCCTCTGCAAAAGCGGGGGAGAAGCACAGAGATGTAATGGGGCGAGTTCTCCAGATACCCTCTCGTTTTCAGGTGCCCAACCTTCGACTCTCTGGCTGGGATTTTCAAAGCAGCCAAGGGACACAGAGACACAATTCCTGCCTCATTGCAAAAGTCTCAAGGAGTTCAGTCTCTCCAGATTAACAAAGAGAAGGTGATGAGGTGACTTGATCAAAGTCTTTAAATACCTACACAGAGCACACAAAAAAAAGGATAATAGAGGGCTCTTCAGTCTAACAACAAAGGTGGAAAAAACCCAGTGACTGGAAGCAAGAGCCAGACAAACGCAGACCAGACATCAGGTGCAGGCTTTACAGCGAGCACAATTAAACATGGGGAACTTAGCAAAAGGAGTCTTGGCACCCAGAAAGTTGTAAACCCAAGGGGGTGTTTGGGTAAGAAGTCTCCTTGCTAAAGGAAAAGCAGGTCAGGGATCTTCTCCAGTCCTTGTTACACGGGACGGACAACCAGAACGGTCATTCCCTGGCTGTATAATCTATGGGAAAAGGTCTTCCTTTTAAACTAAGGGAAGCTGGCTGACTAGATCCCCTGGGTAAATAAATCTGGACACCTCTGTCCACTTAGCTTCAAACAATGACGGAAACCACACTAAAAGCCCAGCTAGCCAGGCCAGACCGAGGGGCCACGTGCCCCAGGTCCTGGGGCAATGAATCAGCCTGGGCAGCCCCCCCCACCCCGGGGTTCTCCAGCCTTTGCGCAGAGCTTCCTGCAGAGCTCAGTTCCTGTGATCTGTCATCTTGGGAGCCAAACTGGTCAACACGCAGTCTGCGGGCGATGCCAGAAGTTAAGTGAGGTGGAGGAGCAGTCTGAGGTGGGAAGCCACTGCAGTCCGGCTTCAGCCAGCATCTCGCCAACCCACGTTTCTCAGGAGCAGCTCTGGCAGCACATTTGCAGATGTACGTTTAACCATCGCAAGCGGTAAGCGAATACACGTCGAACGTGGCCGTGCTCCTAAGCAAGGCTTTGCCTTTCGAGAGGCAGCTTGGGAGAAGAGCGAGCGTAGCCTGACTCCATTTGCATCAGTAATTTAACAGAGAGATGATAAGTGAGGCAATTCCCCGGAGGGAACCGTCATAGCAGCAGCATTATACACCTCCATCGCACCGTATTTGAAGAGCCGGATCCTATAGGCAGCCACCGCATAGCCCACCAGTAAGGCCAGTCCCACCAGGGCCACACACAGACCCAGCCCTTGATCCACTGGGGCCCGCCACCGCCCCATCTCCCCCCCCCCCCCCCCTCCGGGATTACCGCAGGGGCCAGCACCCAAGGCAAAAGCTGCCAGGGATAAACATAAACTCCTTTCTTCAAAGCATTGAGCTCAAGCGGCTTTTCCAGCCTGGGCTAAACCTCTGGCATCAATAGCCACTAAACACATCATCATCCACACTTAAAAGAATCAACAGCAGCCTTCATTAGGGCACCCAGGAAGGGGCCAGGGCTTTGCTTTTGTGCTTTTCTGCTTTTAATGGGTTAGTTATGGCACTTTCCAAATGAATGAACTCCGAGCCCAAAAACCCCAGCTCAATTGTCAGTTATTGCTGGCAGTTTATCAGCATTAACTGATTAGGCTCAGGATGATGGATTCCCCTGCCTGCGACTGGTGCGCAGCAGAGGAAAAACCTCCTTTCCCTCGCTTTTCTCTGTCACCAAGCAGTAATTGCCGTCTCTAATTCTCCCCAGCCGCTCCCCCCACCACAACCTCCAGCAGCAGCTTTTGTTTTCATCCTCTCGCAATCAGAGAAGTAATAATAATAAAATAAAATTCAAATGAGAGGGAAGCTCAGCCCCAGCAGAATTTAATTGATGATCATTACACTTTGGAATCTAAACTCTTTTAATTTCATTGTGTTTCACAGAGATGAATTATGAAATTATGGCTGGCCAATTATAGATCATGCCTTTGCTTTGTGTGCCTTTCAATTCCTCCCTCCCCTCCAAACACCCGGCTCTTTCCTTTGAGTGAAGGATTGGTAGAAAAGGGGAAACACTGCCCTTTATTATCCCTGGAACATCTTCCGCCCACTGGAGAAAGGCACCACAGGGGAAAAAAGGAGGTCTGGGGAGTTTAATCTATTGGTTCCCAGCAGTAATCGGGGATCATGGCTCCCTACAGCAGCCTCCCCTCCCAGGGCGCCTGTGCTGGGGTTCACCTCAGTGCCAGCCCGGGCGAGGAGCAGCCCAAGGATGCCTGGGGGACACCAGCTCCGGCCTCTGCATCCCAGAGGCAGCTCTGGAGCAGGAATGGCAGACACCTGGGTCCAGTCTCACAGGACACCTTGCAAATGGCCTTTCAAGGGGCCATCACAGGCAGAGATTTGGAGAATTGAAGCCACCATCCGAGTGCAACACCGCAAGAGCACCGCGCACCCAGACCGCAGGGCCACAGCCCTCCCCGAGGGCCGAAGACGTCAGGGTCCAGGCATCCTCACGCGGCTCGCCCACCGCCAGCCTCCTCTGCAGTGTCTGCAGCCAGCTGCCTCCAAACAGGCTTGAAACCCGTTTGATACAGCCCAACAGATGTAAGGTACCTCATTCCTGTAATCTCATTAAGGGAAACTTAAAGGGAGCCGGTTCCTCAGGGCTCTAATAAAGGTTTCATGCATTAAATTCCTCCTTGTTTTGTTTCATTTGCTGCGAGGATTTTACTATAAGCGGAGCTTCGCCTGCTAGGAAGGGGAGAGATTTAAAGACGCTCACGATGCTACGCACAGACTCGCAAGTCTCTCCCACGCTGTCTGGTCCACTTAGGAGTATACATCTCCTTCTCCAGCGCTGCCTTGCTGCGGCTGTGCTGCTGGGCAGCCCACAAGAGAGAGTGGGACCAGGCGAGCCCCAGCCCCCTGCACCCTAAGCCCAGGAAGGGTGTGGGCAGCCCAGCTTCGCCACCTCCCAGCACAGAGCAGCATCCACTGGGAAGCCCATCAAGCAGGGCAAACTCATCCCACACATGAGCTCTGCCCCCCTGCTGGAAGCAAAACACTTCCCCCACCCCCACCCCAGCCTGCACCAGGAAAAGCTTGGTGCAGCTTAAGAGCTAATTTAGAAAATAAAAATAAAGAGAGGTTGACAACTGCTGCAGCACGACCAGCATTTGAGGGGCCTGGTAGCAAATGCACCACTGGAGCCAAAGTTATCTGTACCTTCCAGTGGGGTTCATTACAGAGCTGCCTTCCTCTTTGGGGTTTTTGGTTTTTTTTTTTTCCCCTAGGGCTGAATGGAAAATAAAGCCTTTTGCAAAACGTCACTTGAAGAAAAATACATGCCACCACCAGAGCTTTGCAAAATAAATAAATAAGTGAAAAGTGATAAATTTTGGCTGTCTTAAAAAGACAGACCAGCATTGCTTATCAGCCACGATTTGACCAGATAGCTGCTTCAGAAAACAGACACTGCTCTTTTTGTAATAAATGAAAGCAATAAAGCCAAAGTGCCTCCTCTGAGCTATAATTAAGCACCACAAGTGGAGCTGGTGGGAGCCGTTCCCCCGCTGAAGAGCCTGCAGCCTGGGGAGCCTCCAAGGAGGGGGTGCAGGGGGGCCGGTGCCTCGCAGACCCTGCCCCACCTCACCACAGAGGATGCTGCTGCACAAATGCTAACCCACGAAGCCATTGCCGCCTGCGAAGGCTGCTCCCGCCACCACCCGCAATCTGGGCGAAGAGCAGAAGGGAGCCCAGGGCTGCACGCCTCCTCGATACACATCCCCAGAGCAGCTTTTCCTCAAAGAGGTGTCTATTTAACACAATTTCCATCACAAGCGCCTGCTTTGCATTTCTTCTGGCTTTATTAAAACTGATTTTCTATTTGCACTATACAAGTTGATCTGATTACATTTCCATTTTCCCCCTGAAGAGAAGGGTCTCACTCTCCTAAGACAAAATGGAGATCAGGCTCACCCCCCCCTCCTGCTCAAGAGCCCTTCTGCTAGGGGACCAGGGATGAGGACCAGCTTCCAGAGCTTGAGCTGCAAGGAGCTCTGCTCTGCAGCATCCCGCATCGGTTTCCATGGGGACAGGGAAGCAGCAATTCAGCAGGCCTGATCCTGCTCTCGCCTGTATAAATATCAGCCAGGAGCCATTTCGGCAGAGGCAGTGGATTTGCCTTGCAGAGAGACAGAAACAGGTGAATCTGGGAAGGAGCCTGCTGGGAGCCCTGCCATAAGCTATGGGATGCCCACCCCAGCACAGTCCCCTTCGGGCCAGCAGCAGCAGCATCTCCACACCCACAGGCTCGCCCGCCCCAGGGCACGGACCCTGGAAAGCAGCTGGGCCGCCACCAGCCTTCCTGCACAGCAGCTTCTCCTCCCTATTTCTTCCTCCTGTCCGTATTGCATCCCCACAGGACACCTTCTAAACTCGCCTCCTGCATGTCCCAAGGGGGTACTCCAGTCTGGCTTCAGAGGGGAAAAATGCCCGTAAAGCAGGTGCTGATAAATAGGTCAGCAATTCATCCATCAGCATGGCTTGCCGAGGCTTGGCAAGGCTGTCGAGCAGCACTGTAAATTAAACAAAGAGACCTAGCCAAACACATCGGTCCTGCCGGCTGCTGGCAAGAGGATGGGCCAGCAGCAAGGGCTGGGACAGGCATTCCCGCAGCCAGGGCCAGCCATCACTTCCCCGTGATTTCCAAACACCCTTACAGGGGTTCTGTGATTAAAAAGCAATGAGAAGTTTCATTTTGGGTAAAGATTGTTTTAATTTTTTTTTTTTTTAATTAGGAAGCATCCGTTAATGTCCCTGCCCTCTACAAGGCTTGATAACTTCTCCCCATCTTCGCCTCTCGCTCCATCACCAACCTTGTGGGAAACCATTACCAGGAAGAGGCTTTGAAATACCAACTTTATTAAGATTGATTCTGCCCGCCTCCAGTTTTGACAAGTCCAAAGCAAACATACAGGGCCACGGGGAGATTTGGTAATTATTACCATCTTTAATTACTACTAAAACATCAATTGCTCTTGTTCAATTAGTATCAGAGATCCAGGCATGGCAAATTTTGCAGCACAAAATAAGCTGAAAATTGATTTCTGAACACTTAATGCAGATCCAAAATTGCTAACCTGATAAGGGGCAATAGCAGAACAAGCTCACCGTCAGGGAGGGATCGCGTGCTGATGTAATTGCTTCAGCGGAAGATTAATAATTTGTATACTTACATCTTGTACATCAAGTAGGAGTTACTCATTAGGGGGAGCGCAAAGAAGGGGGGAACATGCTAACAAGGGCAGAGACAATTAGAGAAGAAATCGCAGCGGAAATACCAGCGGCCCAGCAGCTCATGAGCGATGCCACTGCTGGAGAAGGAGGCATGACATCTCCCCTGCCCACCAATGTGATGCCACCCACAATGGTAATACACACTCCAGACCTCCCACCCAGCTCCAGCACAGCTCCTGACCCCCATGCTGCTCCCCAAGCACCTGCTTCTGAGAAAAGTGCCGAAAAGCCTTGCAGGATCCACAGTCAGAGCCCCCAATCCCATCAGAGATTTCTCTTTCTCCATGAAAGAAAGAGGGAAGAGGGTTCGCCCACTTTCTTGCTGCGGCTTGCTGCCTCCCATGGACACTTGCTACCTGAAGCCGGGCCAGGCACTGCTCTGGAGCACACCATGGCACTCCCTGTAATTAAAGATGAACATTTACACCAGAACATTTCAGGACTTGACTCAAACTTTGTGGATTCGCAAATAGCTAATGTTTTCTTCCCAGCTGCACTGTGGGACCTGGGGACAACGAGAAGGCATCTCCTCTTACCCCAGCAGCACTGAAGGTGCCTGACTCTGACATGCATTGCAGCTGCATGTCCCCACATCTGTCCTTGCCCACAGCACAGCACAGGCTTAGCCGATCTTTAGTTCCTAGTGAGGAAGAGGAGGAGGAAGGGCCGGTTTCCTCACCTCATCCCACACTGCACAGCCACCACATGCCTGGAGGAAGGCAGCTAATTGCCACAGCAATGGGCAGAGGCATTTGCATAATGAAGTGTAGAAGGCATGTTTAGCTCATGTATTTTTTAGAAGGTTTATCCTTAATTTTATTTAGCTTAAGAAGGGCATGTCACTCAAACCCGGCTGGTCATTTATAAAAACATTTCAATTGTGTCTGTGCAAAGCTGTCTCCAGGCCTAAGTGGCTTCTCCAACCAGCCCCGAATACTAATGGTAATGGCACTGACATGTGAGCGAGCAAGGGATAGAGCCCGCTGTCACACAGCAGGCCAGCAAGGTTCCTTTCTGCTATTCTCACGCGTGATTTTTTGCGGAAAAATATCTACCTCTCTACTATGTGAGCAGCAGTTTTCTTTCTTTAACCTCCTGAGCACCATCTCTGCTAGGGAAATACAAAGATTAAGACTGCCTGTAGAAACCCACGGGCAGCTGGTTTCTAAAGAAAGCTTTAAGCAAAGGCTGCTTTCAGACTCTTTATGCAATTTAGAGATAGACTGCCTTTGTTTTAAACAAAGAGAAAATGAATTGAGTTAGCTTGACCCCCTCCAGCCTGTCCTGGGGTGCCCAAAGCCCCAGTGCATGGCTGGGAAAGGTGCCAAAACCCTGCGGTGCCCCCAGGATCACCCTGTCCCACCAGGCACCCTCACCCTTCACTGAGGGCCACCAGGCTGCCAAGCAGGAGCCACCTGGCACCAGCTGTGACCCAGCACAGCATCTCTAACCAGCTGGTTTTCTTTAGCAACAGAGCCCTGCAGCAACCCATTTCCGTGTAGAATTGGCCAGTGTCTTCCCAAAAGCTGCTTGTGACCCAGCACCTCCCAGCACCCCAAAGACAAGGGTTTTGCTCTCCAAACCCTTGAGAGAAATGACAGGCAGATGACTGGAAAGACACACAGAGGGAGCACTTATCTATTTGCTTGGCATATTTTCTCTTCTCTTTTATCTGCTCTTCCTTCCATCTTCCCTCCCATACTGCTTCACCTCCCACATCTACCCACAGCTTAAAAGGAGAAGCTCAAGTAAAGTGTTGAAAGCCAGAAATTCAGTGTGTGCCTTTATCTGTGCCACAGGTGGCTGGAGAGACCTTTCCTGCATCATCCTTGGTCCCACACAACACAGCCCTTCTTTTTCCTCCCATGCTCTCTGGAAACCTCTCACAGCATCCATCCACTGTCATTGCTAAAGTCTTAGGAAGTTTCTCAGCACCATACTACTCACCGGCATCCCGAAGCGGTCTCCACCGCAGGAGAGCAGCATGTGCCCATGAGACAGTAGAGACCTGTGCACAGCTCCCCACTGCTCCAGCCCCTGACACACCGAGGCAGGCAGTAGCTGGTGCAGCCTCTTCACATCCAGGGCTGTTTAAATGCATGGATATGGCGCAGGGTATTTCTCAAATTGGAACTCACAGGGACACTTTGCAGCAAAGATAAGAGCTGCCCATGCTTGGGGCTCCACTACCCCCACTGCCAAAATACACATTTCTCTTTTTCTACAAAAGCCCCGAGTGCTGGGACGCAACTTGCCTGAGGTTGCCACAGCCGGAAAGCATCTCCTCCCATCGCCTCGAGCCAGTCCTGCTTGGCCTCGATCCTGCAGCCCTGAGCTAGGAGGCCGGGGCTGCCTCTATTTGAAGGCTCTTGATTTGCCCAATTATCCCTGCAGCAGCTCTGGGTGCTAATGAGCAGAACCCACCTCAGGTGGGCAGCAGAGTTTGCTCTCACCTGAGAGCTTCTCCGCACCGCGCGGCTGGTGGGCGAGCTGATTAAACTGGCACGCACAGGCACACCGAAGTTGGAGAGAGGGCTCCAAACTAATTAGCACATGCACAGCCACTCATTACTATTATTACTATGACATTATTAATTTCCCCTCCTCTCATCTGTAGCTTTTCAGTCGCTTCATTTCAATCTGCTTTAGCATCGGGAGATGGAAATTAAACCCAAGCATTTATCCCGGAGTCACGCAGCCCTTTCCCTCCTCCTCCCACTCCATTGCGCCCGGTCCCCGTGAGCCGCAGGCTCCCGGCATTCCCAGGCCAGGTCGCAGCTGGTGGCCATGGCTCTGGTTCACCCCCATAAATGGGGGCTTTGCTAACACCACCTACAGCATCAGGCAGGGTTTTGCTAATGTCAGCAGCACCGGGCAGGGAGGCATCCCTGTCCTCCTTATGGGAGCCGGCACACGCACGGGCGTGCACAGGGCAGCAGCCAAGCAGGGAAAAAGGATACAGCAGCTGAGATATATTTGTTGGGAGTCATTAGCTACTCTCTGCAATCAATCTATTACCATAAACTTAAGCTTCCATATTCTTTCATTTTAAATGAATTTTCACGTCGTATTTCCAAATGAGCTCTGCCTCCAGTCAGCTCCCATTTATCTAATAATGCTATGCAAATATTTTGTTATATTTCAATGAAATATGTCGAAAACTATTACCCAGTGCATTATCTCAGCATCAGCAGGGAGGCTCTGGTCCCTGCCACCGGCAGGCTGTCACTCATCACACCCCGAGGCGAAAGAGGCTGAGCGGCCCCCCACCGCACCGCCACCCAGCGTGAAGGTCACCCGAGGCAGGCAGCGCTTGCCCCGGGTGGCAGGGGGTTCTCCGAGGGGGGCAAAGGGCACGCAGGGTCATTAAGCACGTGCTCAACTGCTCTCCCGGGATGAGACGCGGGCGGGAGGTGGACGTCCTCCCGGCGCCCAGCCGTGCCCGAGCTCCCGTGGCTCTGTGGGGCGGCAGCAGCCCCTTCGGACCTGACCCGCAGCTTATTGCGGGAGGATGGTTTTGCTGGGCAAGGAGGACCGTCGAAACGACCCCTTGGGGTACGCAGCCACTCAATGGGAAAGGCCTTGCAAGCCCCCCTCGCCTTGGCAGGGGACGCTCCTTCGGCCGGGCGCTCACATGCTGCAGCTCTCCCCTTCGCTTTGCCTGCAGCGGGAAAACCGGACGTTTAGAAGACAGCTTCGTGGGCACTGATTGATTTATTGATTATATACCCCACGGGTGCTTGCTAAGGTCCACCATCCTCCCTTCTCCCCGGCCACCAAACCCTCCAGTCCCACCGCAGCGTCAGCGCTGTGGAAGGCGCAACTCCAACGAGCATTTGCAGAAATGGCTTTTTACACCACAAACGCCTGCAGAATTGTGAAGATGGTGTCATTAGAGCCAAGTAACCGGCACAGGTGGCAGATGTGGCTCGTCAGCGGGTACGCACTGCCGCTGCCCCCCGGCCCCCGCCACCCCGTGCCTGGGATGGGAGCTGCCGCGTGCCCCACGCCGGGTCAGCACTGCTCACAGGGGCTGCCTCGGTCTCCGTCCATGGGAAAGGAGGAATCCTGCCCAGCTTGGTGCCTTCTCCTCATTCCTTAGACAGAGCCCCTCTCCACAGGGGCCGCAATGCTCCAGCTGTCAGGCTCTCAGTGAGGGTGGATGACGTTTTATTCAGCAACGGCCTCGCTGCTCTGTAATTGCAAGTTGCTCTTTCCCTTCCCACTCCAAGAACTGATTTCTGGGAGTGGGGCAGCTTTCCAGTCCGGAAGAAACACACCTGTCTCTTGCAAGCTAAAGGGCCAAGGCATCTGTATAAATAACCTGCCTTTGATTTCCAGCAGGCACTGCTGCGGTACCGGTGTTATATTGCTTCAGTTCTCCTCCTCCCTCCCCTCGACTTGTTATTGCCAAAGGACACGATGTGCCATCTCCCCCCCTTCCCCGCCCCCAGTCCCCTCTCCTGATCTCAGAACCTGGCTGTATAGATTTTTTCTAAAAGCACTTTTATATTTTTAATTGGTATTCTGCAAACTCAGAGCCCTCCCTAAGGAGCTAGGATGTTTGTCTTCAAAAAGCCTTTTTTTTCCCAGCAAATTTTTTAAAGTACAAATTTTCCTGGCACGGATGAATGAGCTGCCATGTGCGCCACACGACCTGCCCACAGACAAGGCTGCGTCTCCCGGTTTCAAGCACTAGCTTGAGGGGGGAGGAAAAGCAGCGCGGCGATGCGGCGTCTCTCCCGGCAGCGATACCTCTGCCCCGGACCCTCCCCGGGCCCCAGGCAGCCTTTGCTGGGGACCGGAGGCCTGGACCCCAGCCCCACTGCTGCCCAGTGAGCAGCCGCAGCCTCCCGCTGCTCATGCTTTCCTGCACCGGCACCAAATTAAATAACTGCAACTCCCTTTTTATTTTCCATTTGACAGTAACGTATTGCAAATGCAGCCGGTTTTGACATCCTAATATTCAGGCTTGTATCCCTTGGGATAAACACGTCATCTGTTATCTGAGCAAATGATGTGTACCAGGACAGTAGGGAGCAGGAAAACAGAGCGGACAGGCAGAGCTGGGCAGGAGCAGAGCTGGGCAAGAGCAGAGCAGGGCAGAGCGTGCCACCCAGCCCGCGCTGCACCAGCCCGGCATCTGCCTGCGCCTGCGGTCCTGCCCGGGGCAGGCAGAGCACCTCGGCTGGCCCTGCCGAGGGCCAGGGAGGAACACGTCCTCACCCCGCCAGGGAAGGACATCCCTGTGCCCTGAGCATGGGGTTAACCGGCTTTTATCACCGATGCCACAGGTCACATCCTTGCCAGGGTGAATAGGGAAAATGCTGACAGCCTGGTGAAGAGGGCAAGGCTGAGAGCCTGGCGGGCACAGCCCTGGTGATTAGCAGGGTGATGGCATGTCTCTGGCTTTGGTCTTTCCTTGAGCTCTGCCTGGCTGCCTTTTATCCACTCAGGGAAGTGGACGGCACGTTTGTGGTGCCCATGCAGAGCCCCACGACAGCGAGCCCGTGCCGCACGCCCGAGCATCGCCCCGGCCGGCCACGCGAGGGGCCGCGCTAGCCTTGCACCAAGGTCATCCCCCGGGGCAGGGGCTGCCTTCAGGCGCCGGCAGCATGGCTGTCTCATCGACACGGCAATGAAGCGCTTGTCACCAGGCTGATTTTATTAGGCGGGATCTCAAATGGCTGATTTCCTTTAAGGAATGAGTAAATTAGAGGAACCTCGGATCTGTTTTTAAGGCACTTATCCTAATAAAAGGCAGCGTGGCGGCCAAGTTTGCTGGGAAGTGTTGTGACGCACAGTGTTAGAGTTGTGACAAAACAATGGGCATGGGAGCTGGGAAAGTGAAGGTATCCATTTGCTGGCTCCGCCAGAGCCTGCTCGGGGCTGGGAGCCTGGAGGAGAGGATGACTCATAATCGGTCCCGCCTGCACCACCCCGGGGCTGCATGGCAGGGACAGGCAGCGGCACGTCCTTGCTTTCATCTGTAAGGACGCATTGCAGCCAGCATGCATGGCAGGCAGCGATCCCCGCGCTGGCCGGTGCCGCTCACGGAGGCTCAGCCCGCCTCTCCCACTCACCATACCCGGGGAAAGGATGGAGACGTCGAGTTTTAAGTCCCCCATCTTCACGGGCAGGAAAGTTTAGGCTGCAACCACCAAACAACGAGTGGCATCCCAGGGTGCTGCAGCCACACGGCTCTCGGTGGCCATGGTTGAGCACAAGGTGTTTCCCTCGGAAACGCACCAAGCTGCCCACTCAGTCCCTGGTCACTGGGAATTTTAGCTGTGGCTTTTTCTGTGCATGTTTCTTTTTAGACCTTAATGCCAGCTCTATCCACTCACCATTGCTTCCCATGAAAAGGTTCCCACGGCTTAGGCTGTATCAAAAAATCCATTGATTATTTTGCTATATATTTAAGGAATAAAAGTGGTGGAGCTTTAACAGAAATCCTTTGAGCCAGCAAGACGCAGCTGTGGCTCGTGGCTGAGAGCAGAGCAAATGTAGGCTTTTTTATTTCTCTTCCCAACACTGTTCTCCTGTACTTACTCCGCAGAGGAAATTGATTGGTGGATGTTATTTAATCAAAGGCCGGAGCCGATTCCCGACTATCTGACCTCCCGTTGCATCTGATAGCTGACCTCCCACCGGCTCTAATTCAGGTACCCAGGCAGTGCCCCCACCGCCCCGCCAGACCCTCCCTGCTCCGGCTCCCACGCTCACCGCACTTCCTGCACCCCCTGGCCACACTCCTCCGCCAGCGCCGTGCCGAGGGCTGCAGGACCAGCTACCCGCCAGGACTCGTCACCCACCAGAGTCTCAGTGCTGTGGCACCAGCTGCCCTTGCCGGCGCTGGCCCCCGTGCTCCCGTGCAGCCTGCTGCCAGCTCGGCAATTGCTGGGCAATCCCGGGAACAATAAGGCCTGACTCCGTTAGCTCTGGACAAAATGGCTTTTTGACAAAAGGGGCCGCCTGCCCGGGATGACGGATGGACCTGCGGCGGCCGGGAAGGGCAGGAGCTGCCTGACAGCAGCATGCAGCGGGGAGCCCGCTGGACTCGGCTGACGATGGGGGACCTACACAGGGACCTGGAAGAAGAGGGTGGGTGGGTAAAGGGGTCCGGGGATGCTCTCAAGCCACATCTCCCAGCCAGGCAAGGCTGAGGCGGCCGGACGAGGGCTCACCCCAGCCCTGCCGCCAGGACGTGGTGCCCCACGCAAGGCATCCTCAGCCCGGGCTCCTCACAGGGGATGTCAGGACTCAGACAGTAACCTCAGTGTTTAACCCAAACTACAGATCCTGCCACCCGGCGCTGCCGCCTCTCGCCTTTCCCTCCCTGCCAGCCACTAATTTTAGACGGAGGGAAGTTTGCAAGCTGCTTGGAGTTTTTACGTTCAAGCCTGCAGGGTAAGAAGAAAGAGGCTTGCTGCCCATGAATATTCTGTAGGAGGAGATGGATTAGTGTCTGAGATGTATCTGAAGGGATTTGCGAGGGAATTATTTATGGTGGTAACAAGTAAGCACTTATTTAGCTTATATTATACATTATACAAACAAGGCGTCAAGCTCTGGAAGTTAAGGCAGTAACGCCACTCTAAATTAAATTCATCAGTGCCTTAATTAAGATCTATATTTAGTTCTTAATTAAGGGGAGCAGAGCTGAGGGTTAGATGCTGCGTGGGGAGCAATCCTGCGCAGCAAGGAGTTTGTGGTGGGCACTCAGCAGGTCGAGGCACCCGCTTCGCATGATGCCCCTGGGAACTTTGGGAGGAAAAAGTTAACTTGGCACCAATGGGAATACAAAAGCAGCCAAGGATGGGGCTTTTCTCCTGCCTCCCCTGCCCCCGCTGAATCAGTGGCTCCAGCGTGCCACTTTGATCCCAGAAATCAAACCCCCGGTCTGATGGGTGACTTGACGTTATGCTAATCTGGGTTGATTGAGCTGAGATAATTACCCTTCATCCAGGTTTCCTGGGAGTTTCGAATAAATATTGATGCACAGCTGTCCCCCCACTCAGGTACGTAGGGTGGAGAGCTCTTGCTGGCTCTGGGCTTGCCTCGTGCCGGCGGCCGGGCTGCGACTGGGACTGGTGGCGGGGCGGGGGACACTGGTACCCGCTGGTGGCCCTCCTGGCACCAGGAATCAAGTCCAAGCAGCTCCCTTTCGAGCACCAGGCCAGGGGCTGTGTGCTCATTGTGCTGCTTCCTTCTCCAAAGCAGCATGGCACTCTGACATGGGACCCCGCTTGTCCTGCCC
Organism: Harpia harpyja; assembly: GCF_026419915.1. Classification (NCBI taxonomy): domain Eukaryota; kingdom Metazoa; phylum Chordata; class Aves; order Accipitriformes; family Accipitridae; genus Harpia; species Harpia harpyja. Next base: position 46,625,743 of record NC_068943.1, on the reverse strand, counting down.
GCTGTGCCATTCCTCGGGAGGCTTTGCAGGGCCACTTCTGCCCGGGACACTGCAGGAGAGGTGGCGGGCACCAGGACCCTCCATCCAGTCTGCGTCCCTAGGGCTGGCCGCGGGGTGAGGGGAGGCTGCGGCCAGGAGCCCCCAGCAAGGGGCCGTCTGAGCCAACTCGGGAGCGACGGAGATGCAAGAAAACAAGCTAATCAAATTATACATTCCTAAGAAGCATTTATAAGCTGTGTGCATTCTTTAATCTTAATTAGAAATCTTAGCAGCTCCTGCCGACTCTGTAATCAACGTTTGAATGCGGCTGACCCCCATCGCGCTAACCTTGAGAGTCTTGAGCAGGTATTTGATGAGGGAGCTGGGGAGAGAGCCGGCTTCACCACGCTCCTTGTGGCAGGGAAGCCTGGGGGTACGGAGCCCGAGATCAGAGTGGAGCGACGGGGTAATGATGAGTGTTACGGCTGAGCTCTAATTAAACAGACTGTGCTGCCAATTCCAGGAGCCCCTAATAATCTCGCTCATTTGGCTCAATAACATCCCTATTTGCAAATAAACGTGATTTCCTTGCGCTCCCCATGAGGGCAGGCGGCCAGTTTTGGGGAAATCAGCCTGGCCACAGGTTTCTGGTGGTGGCAGGGCAGGGCACAAGGCAGCAGTGCAACCCGGCGTAGGAGAAGCCCTCCCCGGTGCTGGGATGAAACAGCAAGTGGGATTCCCCCAAGCTGTCCCATCCCTGTGGTGTGTGGTGGCCTCCCGGCCTCGCTCGTTGGGAAATCAATGGCTGGGCGGGCACTGCCCGGTAAACACGACATGCTGTACACAGGCCCTCTGCAAACACCGTCATCTTCGAAGTTATTAATGGGCAGCGTTCACTGCCTCTTCATTAGCACCGAGTATAAACAGAAAGTCGTTTGCTTACTGCAGATTCCAGCTTGAGCTAAGCAAATTTGGAGAGGGATAGTCAAACAGGGAGCAGGCTGCCTGGCTAGCCGGGCTCACGGTGGCAAGTGCAGATGCAGCAAAGCGCCGCAGATGCTGGGTCTGACTGGACCCAGGCGGTGTGGGACACCGGGCTTGGCGGCATCCCCCCTCAGCGAAGCAGAACACCACTCTATGCCCTGCTAATTCAGCGCTATAGGGTGCTTTATTTTTCCCACCGATGCAAAGGACACATTTGGGGGGGGGCAGGAGGAGCTGGCAGAGCCCCAGGGATGGCACCTGCCGCAGCGGGGCTGCCGCGGCTGCCGGGCCGGTGGCACTGGAGGAGAAATGCAAGCAGTCCTGCCTCCCACCATCAGCCTGGGGGGCTTGTTTTTACTCTCACTCGTCTATTTTGGATGCCTTCCAGGGTTTCGTGCTCTGCCAGCCCCTCCCCACTGAGAGCTGCGCACTTCCCAGCCCATCCCCTGTGCAGCGTGTGTGTGTGTGCGTGCGCGTATATACACGTATATATGTATATGCAACAGGCATACTTTATACTAAACATAAACAAACACAAAGCTGCTCTATATTTTGTACACAGAGGAAGCGCTTTCTGCTTGTCTGTGCCTTGCCAGGAGCCTTGCTCAGGCAGGAGTGTTAGCCAGGGGGGAGAGGGAGCTGGGGGCAGCCGAGGTCTGCTGGCCACCGCCGGAGGGGACCGGTTTTGCCAGGAGATGCCACTGGGAAGGGCTGGTCTGACATGCTCCCCACCCGATGCTGAGGTTGGGGGTGACCCCGTGCCGTGGCAGCTCTGCCATGGCAGCGCCGGGCCCTGGCTGCCACCTAAATTTCCACCATTTCTTTCAAGCCTGGGAGTAAACAAAGCAGTGGTAATAAATAAAAGAGCCACCATCCCAGGCGTTACTCGTGTAATTTGCAGTTATTTAATAACCTCATTGTGACTTTAAGCGAGGCAGCCAAAAATCCTTCCCTCCAAGGGGAAAACTACGGGGCACTGCATCCTGGGTACCGCCACGCGTAACTGCTAATAAGCAAGGAAGACAGAGTTTTAGCAATAATTAAAGCTACTGACGGCGGACTCCCACGTCCTCAGTGTGAACGATTGCAGCCGCCCTGCGCAGCAAACGAGAGGAGTGCCGCCTGTGCAGCGCCTCCCGGCTCCCGGCACACCGTGCCGGCATGCTGGCTGCTGCCTGAAGCATCACCCCCCACGGCACCGCACCCTGCCCTGCTGAAGCCCCCCCGCTCACCGTGGGCAGTGGCTCCCCTTTTATTGTATTCTATTAAGCGCCTTGAAACCAACGAGACCTCACAGTTGTAATCGGTTCCATCGATCGGATCCGTTAGAAACTCTGGGGCTAATTAAGTCCCGTCCCTCCCTGCCCACGGCCGAGGAGCAGGGCTCAGCCACGGCCGAAGCGCCGCTGGGGAGGGCGACCGAGTCGGCGGTGGGCGAGCGGTACCCGGCGTGGCAGCCTCCTCCCTGGTCTCTGTGGAGTGCCCCAATGCATGGGGTGCCAATGAGAGACTCCTCGCGGGCATGCCACAGCAGTCCCTGAACCCACCACCCCTCCAAAGGGAGGAGGGAGAGGCAGGGTGATTTGCTAGCATCTTTGCTTCTGGTCACGATAAAAATAAATAAATAAGGGGGGAGAAAAATCCCTGTGAACATGAGTAATGGCCCAGGAATGAGCAACCCAAGATAAAACTGAATAATAACATGTCAAAAACTACACGATGTGGGTTTTTATTCCCCAGCGGAGTTTCCTTCCTGCTAATCCATCACTGTAGAAGATGCAAGATTACTGCTTTCAGAAAAAACTCCAGGAGATAAATGTGAGTAAATTAGGGTTTATTATATTATTTAGGACGATATAATTTCAAACCTTCCTTTATTAAATTATTTGTGCCCTTGGCGGCAGCTCAGCTGGGCAGCGGCCCTCCCCGGTAGCATCCCCCTGTGCCGGGTGGCCGAGGCGGTGGGTGAGGGGGGGACGGCAGCAGCGACAGCCCCCCCACCTGAGCCACGGCATCCCGTCAGCAGGGACGGCAGCCTGGATGGATCCGCGGGGTCCGCATCGTCCCGCCCGGCTCCTGCTCTGCAGCCCCCCGAGGGGCAGCATCCCCTGGGGCGCCAGCAAGGTGTGGCAGCCCCCCCGGGAGCTTGACGCACCATGCAAACGAACCCCATCCCGCTCCCCTCCCTGCTGGCGCTTAAACAAGGCATTGGGCACTTTTCTGTAAATTGCAGCAAAATTACAGTCACATCAATAATGAAAGGCTTGTCCTCCTGAGGGGAGGCTGGCAGGAACCAGCCGTCCTGCTGAAAGACAAATGTACCCTGTATTTAAATCCAGCGGCAGAGATGCTCACTGGTGTATGGCCTTTCTATTAGCGCGCAGCAAAGCCTGGCGGATAGGTCAGCGCTGTCAGAAAATGAAAGGAGACGCTCAGCCAGGACAAGCAAAGCAGGTAGGGAAAGGTGAACTTTGTCATGGCAGGGCAAAGAGGCTGCTGACAGAAATTTAGCGTGCTTAATGAGCAGCCCCACTCCTCCATGTCATGCCTGACATCTCTGTTTTCCCAAGCAAGCGGCATGGCTGCACCACCTGGGCCCCCATGCCGCCGGCCGGGACCACGGCGCATCCCACGGGTGCCAGGCAGGGCGGCAGCGCCCGGGCAGCCCGCGGCAGGCCAGCCGGGCTCAGTCTCGCCCCAGGCATCCATCACCCGCCCAAGTGCCAGCTGGCTTCCAGAGCCAGGCACCGGCGCCGCCAGCGATAATGTGCAAAGCTCGGCTTGCCGCTGGGAGCGGCAGGCAGCGAGCAAGGCTGAGCGGAGCTGGCAGGAAGGGAGGGAGAAATCCTGCCCTGGCAAGGAGATGGAGCCAAGTGCATCTGCAAGCCCCCATGAGATCGCTGCTCCGTCCGCGCAGCTGTTCCCCTGGCAGGGCAGCGGCCACGATGACCTCGTCGGCCGGCATCAGCCCTGCCGCCTCCGAGGACGGCACCCGCTTGCTCCCAGCCCTCGCCCGCAGCCCGCTGCCAGCATCGGCACCGGAGCCGAGGTCCCCCGCCAAGAGCAGCCACGTCACACTTGCCATCAGGCTCCGTAGTGAAGGTAGCAGCCACAGCATCCCTTCTTGTTATCTTTCCCCGGCCCCGCGCGGGTGGCTAACTAGACCGGAGCTGACAGAGGAGGATTACCCACTCCCAGGAAGCCGGCGTGATTGCGTTTACTCCAAAACCTGGGCCGATTCAGTTGTCGGTGCGCATCATTAATCTTCTTCTACAATCCCTTCCCCATCTGCTCCCACTTTTTAATGAACTGCCACTTGCCACACTCAATAAAATCAGCGCTTCGCAAGGATCGCAGCAAGAGTGGGAAGCGAGAGGCAACGCAGGGAGGGAGGGGACGGCGATAAAGACATGTACTTTGCTTTGGGAAGATGCTCTCTCATCTACATGGGCAAATGAGTTGCAACGTCCCTCCCCGAGACACTTCTGGCTGTCTTGCCCCCAAGCAAGTTACTAATAACCACATCAGACCGTGCCGAACGCAAGCCTTACAACGCAAAATGTCAGCCCAAGTTTGATCCCAGCTATGCTGTTTTACACAATTATTTTCAGCGCATGAATACTGCAGGCGGCACTGAGGTTGTAGTTTTCCAGCTTGCTGGCAGCTCTGGGGATTCCTCCGATATCAGGCTATTACCTTCTGATTACTTTCCTTGGCAGCCAACCCGTTCGGAGCTGGCAAATAAACAATAGGGAAGAGTGTGATGGGGAGCTTAGCTTTCAAATTACACTTTTCAATCATTTGTCACACCAAAGGTGTAATGAGTGTTTAATACAAAACTCAAAAGGCTGTGGGGCTGAGGCGGGGGTGGGGGGCTTTACTCACATGGAGGACGCTGACTTTGGGTGGAGCTCAGAAACTTTGTCTCTGGTTCTCCGGTTTTCCATCTGTGGACGCGGCCAGCCCAGCTGGGCGGGACCTGCCGGAAAAGCCCCACGCCCATGAACCGTGCTGGGATGGCTGATGGGGGCAAAGAGCCAGAAACCTGCCCAGGCATCACCTGTGCGGGAGCGTCCATGGCGGGTGCCGTCCTGACACGCCTATGGGGACGTCCCCATCCCTGGCGATGGTGAGGGCTGGTGCAGGATGCAGAGCCACCCGCCCACGTCTGCCCGCGCTAACCCTTAAGCATTTGTTGCCTTAACATCACTCGTGATCAGACTATCTCACGTTAATGTGGATCTCATGTAGAAATCCGTATGAGCTCCAGAGTCATTCGGTATTAATTAAATGCTGCCATTGTATTACTCGCATTGCTTTGTGTTCATTGCTCTCTGCGATTAGCAGATGAGACCTGCTCTGCAGCTGTGCTGCCTGCCCGCGCAGAGCATCCAAGCTGGGTGCCCGGTGAGGGCGATGGGTACAAGCAGCTCCCCCAGTCCTGCCCCTTCCCGGCAGCCACCTCTTGCCCTGAACAAAGTTTCCTACCCCTGTCTTGGAGAAGATGCTTTCGGAGGCAGGAGGATGCTGCCTCGGTCCCAGCATCCTCCCCCAAGGTGTTGCAGTCCTGTCTCGTTACCGAGGCTCGCAGTCCCTCCGCCTGCATGTCAGACGAGAGAGAAGAATAGAAATCGCTCCCTAAAGTTCACAACCTGTCACTCCGGCTTTCAGAAATACAAGCAAAAATGGCAAAGCAGTAGGGGGAAAATCCATTTCTTTCGAGCTGATCTTTCCCTGGAACATGTCCTGTTGATTTGCAGTCAGGAAAAGGCAAGCGTGGTTGTCTGAGATAGGGGAATCAGCTCTGTCTAAACTCTCCTCTACTCCAAACTCCCCCCTTCAAAAGAGCTTTTAGAAAAAGAAAAGCCTTGAGAGAGAAATCTCTCCTGTTCGAAGATCTTTCTTTCACGAGCATGGCCCCTGAGGACCAGCGCTTCTGCCCTTCTCCTGTGCCAGCAGCCCCGGGGGGACGGAGCCGGCGTTACCCCCAGGAGCGGAGCTGGGACCGGGCTCTTCCTGGCTGGGGGTGTTTTGGGCTGGATGCTGTGATCCCCAAAGGCACTCGGACTGTGCTCAGGACCACAGCGACCTGCCGCAACCTGCTGCGGGGCTGGGTTGAACACCCAGGAGGATGCAGAAAGAGCCTTTATTTCTCAAGGGATAAAAGGACTTTGCAGGGACATCTCTTGCTCCTGCAGCTCCTAGGGGACCAACAGAGCTGCGGGCCGTGCAGGGAGCCCTGCCCATGGGGTCAATGCTTCCAGCATCCTCACTGCAGGCAGAGGGGGGCCGGAGCACCCACCGGGGCCTCCCCACCCTGCCTTGGGCAGCTCTCAGACCCGTGTCTTGCTCCTCGGCTGCAGCTGTGCCACCAGCTGGGTGCAGGAGACGCTGTCGGTCCCGACGCGGTGGGAACCGGGGTGCCATCCCAGGGGCCTGCTGCTACCGCGGGCCATCAAGTAGCCATGGACTTCTTCTTAGAAACAATTAATAATTACAGCAACCTGTCAGCTCGCCACCACCGCTGGCACAGGGCGAGCTGCAGCTGGGGATGCGGGGCCCTGCGCCGGTGCAGCACTGCCATCTCCCGTCCACGCCACCGCGGGGACAGCCCGGGGCTCGCCCACCCGTGGCAGCCCTCCGTGGCTCCCCTTTTGCAACGGGGTCCCCACCGGGGCGTCACGTCCCGGCACTGCCTGGGGTTTGCTGCTTCTGCATTTACGCTGTCCCCCTGTCCCGGGAGCAGCCCCATGTCTGGCTCCCACGCAGGACCCCTCCAGCACAGGGGTCTGCCGGCACCCCGGCACCAGTGAGGGTTTGTGTGGCCGGCACTGCTTCCCGCAGCAAGCCGCTGCTCTCACCTGGCACGGAATGGGGAAATCGCGACACAGCTCCCAATTAGCAAAATAAACCAGAGAAAAATAAACCCTTTGTCAAGAAGAAAGTTAAAAAAAAGGCAGAGTGTGACCTATAAACATCTGCTCACATTCCCCTCCAGTTACTGCAGAGAGAGAAGCCAAAGACATTTCAAGCTTCTCATACATCTGGGAAGGGTTTTCAGGTTTGTTTTGCTTTCCCCCCCACCGCTCCCCAGCTGCTTTTCAGGCTGTAACGACTGAAAGCCCAAGGTGTCCCCAAGAACTGCCAGCCCGGCCAGGACGCCCCAGGGTGGTCCCGGCTGCTGTGCCATGAGTTACCGGGGGTTTGTCCAGAGAGAGGCCGAGGCCAAGTCCTGCCTTCCCTTTGACCAGGCACAAGGGATGCTCTCTAAGGGAAGGCTGCAGCAGGCAGCCCTCCACCCGAAAGGCACGGGAAAGGCAAGGAAGAACAAAACCCGAAAGGTGAGCAGTGCCGGGAAATCCCACCGGGAGCTGGGGAGAGGAGTGGGAAGCAGTTTGTGTAACCTTGGAGACGGAGGAAAGGAGCCCGAAGCGGAGGGAGCGCAGTGCCAGGAGCACCGGGGCCGGGCGGCAGCACAGAGGGGCTCGGCAAAGAGGGGTGAGAGCCCCTTTCCCAAGCCGCCCCTCGACAAGGGAGAGCCGGACAGAGGGCCCAGGAACAGAGCCCACGGAGGGTCCAGAGGAGCATGAAGCAGTTCTGCGGAGAACCCGTTTGGTGGCGAGGGAGCAGGAGGGCTGGGCAGGTGAGATGGCAAAAGAAAAAAGCAGCAAGGTGGGAGAATAAAGGGAGAAAAGTGGAGAGGGGACGTTGATGCGGGAGAGAAGGAAAAAGATCAGGTATGAAATACAGGAGAGCAAGGATAAAAGCTGTAAAGAGGCTGCACTGGCAGTCCAGCCGCCATGACACAGCCAGAATTGTCCGTCTTGTTAAGCGCTATATCTGTTTTGATAAATCCTAACCATCATCGCACACCATTTCTCCAGAACGAGCAACTTCTGCAGTTCTCTTGGAACTTGGGCTCACTTCTTCTTGTCTTACTTTCCACCCATGCAAGCCCACTAACTTTTTGTTCATTCCATTTGGCACAAACCTCCAAATTGTCTTCTGCCTGGCCACAAACTCAGCAAGGGAGCCTTTCATGGAGAAATTCCTGGGGGCCCCAGCCACGATGCACCAGCTTCTGATGCACACTGCTCCCCCATCACCACCGGTGAGATGCTGAGGACAGAGGGGGCTAGGAAACAGCAGACGCCTGGTCAGATACCTCCATCACTTCTAGGAGAGGTCCACGTTCCTCTGTGCTCACTTGGGGTAGACATTTTTAAAAAGAACATTGGAAAAAAATAAAATCAGTGAGGTCCAGAACATCTTGAGTGCAAGTGGTGGCCTTGCCCGTCTGGGCTATTGAAGGCTGCACACAGAGGCAGAGCCGTTTCTACCTTCACAAGCGGCAACAGCGAGGCAGAGCAGGGAGAAGACACCGTGTCATGGGCAGGCGACAGCGCTGGGAACCGGCTCCAGGTGCGGCGTCACCTCCCACCCAGCACCCAGGAGCAGCTTTGGGGACAGCCACGCATCCCCTCCTCAGCTCTGGACAGAGCAGGAGCCCGGCCACTGCCCCAGCAGCCCAACCACACCACGCTCTGCAAGGGACAACTCGGTTAATGTAGGGCATCAAACAGCCCGCAATTAGCTCTTGATCTTAATTACACTCATTACTGATGAGCTCATCAACTTAATCTAATTAGTCTGCAGAGCTCAATTGCCTGTCCCTTTTTCTTAAATAATGTGCTATGTAAGCCTGTTATCCCTTTTGATAAAACCTGTTCACTTACACGATTTGTCAGCCAGGTGCAGCACCGTCCGCCTGCCACGGCCGGCCCTGCCACGTGCCCCCATGGCACACATCCCCGTCACCCCCGCACCCCTCTTGTCCCCAGGGATGGGGGACGGTGCTCGCCCAAGGGGCTGCTGCGCTGCAGCAAAAGCACGGCCAAGCTCGGGGGGGCCGGGCACCTGTTAGCAAAGCGCCGGGGAGCAACTCTGCTTTTACAGGGGCCGCCTGGGCTGGACAGGGCTGCGACACAAGCTACCTTCCCAGCCTTCCGCAGGGCAGAGTGTGGGCTCCACAAATATTGGGGGCAGCAGCTGTCACACCCGAGTGTCCTGGGGAGCCCCCGGTGCCGCAGCCATCGCCTCCCGTGCCGAGTCGGCGCTTCCAGGAACCTGCCCTCTCCCTCTCCCTCCCTGAGCAGGAATCAATGAAATCCCCTAAAAGCTCGTAACTCGGAGGTAATTATAAGAAGCATCAATTACCCAGCGATGTGGGTTTCATGAATTCAATTAATTTGCATAGTGATCGATTCAGGCGGGTCCTCTCCGGGTCCCTGGAGGAAGTTAGGACATTGTTCTGCACGCTATTGATTTTACAATGTAAAACCAAAGCGCGCTCTCCTCTTATTCAGAGCTGCTCATTCAGCCATATTAACTTTCAGATCATTTATTTTTGTATGTCTTTCAACTCTGTTTGTTGCTATCACACAAATGCAGAGTATTACATTGTAGAGAATAATTGAATCAATACAGTCATGGTACTCTGGGTCTCCCAGGCTCGCAGGAGCGTGAGCTGGCAGGAGCCCGCGCGCAGCCTGAGAGGGGTTTTTTTAACCTTTCCAGTTATTAAAACGCTCATCTGGCTCCATATTAACTTTCTGCACCGCGCGGCTGTTATTGTTTCGCCTGCATCGGATGGGGAGACGCTGGCGCTGCCACAAATACGTGGAGAGGCTGGTCGGCTTTTGCCAAGCATCCCTGCATCCTTGGTGGAGATGCTGTTGCCTGGACCCAGCCAGCCCTCCACACCCCGCCAGCCCTCCTTCCCCTCTCTGTCCTTCTCAGCTGCAGGCGGCCACACGCAAATAAGGGACTGGGAGAGAGGAATAAGCCCCTTCAAATGAAAAGCCACCGCATAAAGGGAGAATCCTCCTTCAGATTCAAATGGCTCTGAAAAGAGACGGGTTTTAATTCTGCTTCCCCTCCCACTGGGATATTAGACAGCTAAATAGCAGCGTGCCTGTTTCCCTCAGATAACCGGTTCCCAATGAGCACCCTAATTGTCCCCGGCCCCTCTCCAGCACCGTACAGAGCAGGTCATTTACTGCCCGGCACACGCAGCTGAACACAAATCCATTTTCCAAGGGAAATTTCTATTCTTATCTGGGCTCTGCAAGAGGGTCGCAAGCAGCCCCTGTTAATTGAAGCTTTGATGTTTGTTGGAGGAGGCCTCTAACCAGCTCCGCTGAGGGCTGAGACGCTGCACCGCGCCTGCACCGAGACGCGCCGGGCACTGCCGAGTTCAGCGGGCCATGCCAGGATGGCCGCGCTGGGAAGGGCATCCAAATAAAGAAGCGAAGGCACCCAGAAACGCTGCCTTGGCAATGAAGGGCGATGAGCCGAGGTGCCCCGGGGCACCCTGCCCTCGGCGCCCGGGCTGGTGGCCAGGGCACATGCCGACCTGCAGCACCGAGCGCCCGCCCGCGGGCGCTTCCCAATGCTCAAGCGTCTTTTAAGCGCTTTGGCTCATCTGCTGCAATATCCTCCAGCAAATCAAGCATCCTCTTCTTGGGATGTTTTCAATCTGTTTTATGTTGATTTTAATTAAAGAATTTGAAACTGAACAAACAGTTCGTAGCAGGCGGCCATACAAGTGTGAAATAAGCAAACTGTTCTATCTGCCACAAACTCCACCAGTAAATTCCTTCAAATTAATCCCAGCCTCCGAAAGGCTGCTGACTCTGACTGAAACGCTGCGCAAGTCGGGCTCTGCCATTCTCCAAATATTTGCCTTCATCCCGGCACCAGGCGCAGGTGTGGCAGGGAGCAGGGATGTACGCCAGCCCCGGCCCCGGCCGGGCTGCCTGTCCACCTGCCCTGGCTCACACCACCTCCTGCCCCTTGAGGGCAGGATGGTGGATCTCCTGCTGGGAAAAACTGCACCCTGGATTGGGGAGCAGCTCCTGGAGCATGGCTGCACCCTGTAATGCCGCCAGCATCAACCCTAGCCAAAGAGGAACCCATCCTCATCCTCATCTTCTTCCAGGGCAGCGCATTCCGCCCAAGCATCCCTGCTGCTGCCTGCTCTGCTCGAGGACCGTCCTCTGCAGAAAGGAGCTCCTGCTGTAACCTTGACGGTACGGAGGCAGTGACGGGCCTTTACCCAGGTAACAGGCCCTGCATATTGATGGCCCCCTGGGGAAGGCAGAAGAGAAGCACAGATGCCCACAAGCTTTTCTTCTTGCAAGGCTGCGCCGGAGATAGCTAGGGGAGAGAAAAAAAGAAGGGAGAAGAAACGCACGCACATGTTCCTCTTCATCTCGCACTCCTAGCCTCTGTCAGAAATCTTATCAGCATCTTTAAGAGATCACGTTTTCCCATCTGGAAATGCCGCCTCCCTCGCCGACTGAAGGTGGAGAGGAGCCGCCAGCTCGGGCAGTGTCTCAGGTCCCATCCCAGGTCACCCAGGGCGCAGGGGGACCTCGTGCCCTCACACCATGCCCACATGCTCCCCGGTGCTCGGGACCCTGTTGCGCCGGGGCCCACCATTGCCTGCGAGTGTCATTGCCGGTTGGCAAAGAGCCCCGCCAACGGAAAGCGGCCACTTGCATCTCCCTCCTTGTGCCTGCCTTGCCCGCTCTTCCCTGCCGCTCCGGGCGCTGCCGGGTCTGGCTTTTTAACAGTATTCTCTTCCACTCCCTGTCTCACCCCAGCTTTTTGTCCCGCCACCAGTGTGGGGAGGGAGGCCACAGCGGCGGGTCTTGCCGCAGGGCATGGCGGCATCGTTCCCACGGCTTGGCAGGACTGTGCTCCTGCCTGCCGTCCCCACGCCTGTTTCCACGGTAGTGGCAAGCGCTGCCTGCTGCTGCCTGCTGCTGCTGCCGCCCGCCCGGGCAGCACGAGGCCCTCGGCTCCCCTGCGCCTTCCCAGGGAGGCTTTGGGGTGTGCATCACTTCATTTCCCCTGCTCTGCTCTCCCGCCAGCCTCGGGGCGAGGGGAGCGGGCAGAGGCGGGGACCGCTTGCCCGGGCGCCGCGGGAAGCAGGCAGCTCTCACCCCGTCCCAGCCACGGAGCAGCCGAGCAGGAGGCGATCAGCTCGCTGCTCGGCTTCTTTCAGCAGGAGAGACAACTGTCCATCAGCTCCATTTCTCCCTGCAGTGTTCAGAGCGTGTTTAACATCGGATCTCTCCTGTCTGCCCTCCCCAATGACCCAGAGCTGGGAAATCAGAGCAGTGCTCCTGGTCAGCCTGCACTCTCAGGAGCCTGTGCACGCCCGCGCCAGCCAAGCTATCCGGATAATTACAAGATGTTCCGCTTTCCTGGGATTACCGTCCATTTTTCTTCTCTTCCCCTCAATAAATATGGATGCACAGCTGTTGCTAAAAAGAATCAACAAAAATAAAAAGGGGCAGGCTGTGAGCCCCACGCACTTCCCTCCCAGTACAGGGTCCCAATGCTGCCTCTGTCCTGGATTTGGGCAGGTTGGAGGCGGGGAGGGTGGATCGGGATTTTTCTCCCAGAATACCAGGCTCAGGTGTCTGCGAAAACAAAACAATGCCAACGAATGCACTGGGAAGGATACGGTATGCGATGGAAAATCAGGCAGCGCACTAAAAAACCCTCTCCTGCAGCCTCGCCCCAAAGTCTGGAAGGAGGCGTCGAGACAAAACACCTTTAACAGCTTCCGTGAAAGCATCACCGGCGTGCCTCATCCCAATAGTTCCTCACAGCCTTTAAAGGCAAGGATATGCTCGACTCCATGTATTAATCTCCTAATCACTAAATTAATTTCCATCTCAGTTACAGCACATTCAGAGTCTATTAGTAAATCATGTCCTAGCTGCTTAGCAACTTTTGTTATAAGATTCCTATTAGATCATGTTTCAAACCGACGGAGATGGAACAGCTATTATCTTAATAAGTTAAACATTAAAAGCACTACAGCAGAGACAGGGAGCGCTCCCGCTGCTTACAGCCGCGCCTGCACACGTGCATAGCCTGCACGCGCACATTCCGGCATGGCCGCCGCGTGGCGGGGACCCCCGCACCTCCCACCTTCGGGGCAGCCCACCCCACGCCCTGAGCATCCCCGGGGCTGGTTCCATGCTGCGGCGCACGTCTCTTCTCGCTCCTAAAGCCCAGGCAGAGCCTGTCACCTGCCTCGCTTCATTTCAGAATCCGGGGCTGTCATTACAGGCAGAAAAAAACCAGAAGTGTTTGCTCACTCATCTGTGCACCGATTTTCATCCAACCCCACAGCGCATCCCCCCTGCATGGGGCAGGATGGGGGCACGGGGCAGAGGGGCCCAGCAGCACCCATGCCGCGCTGCAGAGGAACTCAGGACCAGTGCAGGTGGATGGAGCCCAGCTCAGGGTGCCCAGGAAGCACACGGGCACGGCCAGGCACCGTATGTGCCCACCAAGCCGGGGCGGGGAGGCTGCGCCAGCAATCGCTCACTGCAGATTGCCTCCACCATCCGGCCCTCTTCCCCCCCTTGCCGCGCCGCACGCCGACTCCTCCAGCTCATTGGCATGAAATTTAATTTGCGACAATCAGCTGGGGGTGAGGCAGGTGCCAAATTAGCTCGACGTGATGCTCTCGCCTCCTCCCAGACCCCCTTCCCAGCTGGCAGGCGGCGGAGGCACGCGGCCCCCCCGGCCGGCCGCTGCCCATCACCCCAGCCCCATTGGACCCCGGCCAGGGCATCACCCCCAGCCAGGGCTGTGCTGGGGACGCAGGAGTGGAAAGAAGCCGCAGCGCTCCTCCTGTCTGGTTACAGGAGCGACGCAAAGGGTGAGTTATGGCGTGGCTGGATGCACACATATTCTGATAAGGAAGAATAATAACTTGTCAAAGATATATATGATATGTGTTTTCTTTCCAGACAGAATATATATTGGAATAATTCATCAACTCGCCTGGCACTGGCCAGAAGAGAGAAAGAAGAGAAAAAGAATCACAATAAAAAGAAGCCAATGCAGGAAAACCCCTTGGCATCAAGTGCCGCCTCCCCACCGGACCCCTCTGCTCCAAGCTGTGCCTGGCCGGGACCCCTTGGCTGCTCCGCTGGATTTAGGGCTGCAGCTGGCACAGGGTGGGTGCTCCCTTTGCCCAGCACTGGAGCCTGTGGCCGGCTGCAAGCAGAGCCCCAGGAAGAATAAAGTTGTGGGAGCAGTGGGGCACAGCTGCGCGGAGCGGCGTTTGCTGCAGCAGCAGGGCTGCTGAGCAGGCAGAGGCTTTAGCAGCAAGCCCCCGTGTTTATCCAAACGGGCCACCCGAGATAACAGCAGCTTTGCCGTGCCAAGCCCTAAACCCAGCTGAAATGCTGTGGCAGAGCAAAGCGGCGTTCCCTCCACTAAGAGAGGAGGAAAAGTGAGCTCCTGCCAAGCTGCTGTCACCCCCCCACAATGCCCACCCACCCCGGCCTCCCGCAGCCCCCAAAGCCACTCTTTGCTGTGTTATTTCCCGACCGTAAACCACGCGGCCCCTGCCAGCATCTACTAGGACGGGCCGCTGCTTCAGCAAACATAGGCGGGAGGATAGGGCTGCATCCATCAGCAATTCCCTGCTCCCCATACCGGGCACCTGCTCGCTGTTTGCAGGCAGCTGGATGGTCCAACCACAAAGTGCTCGCCCCAGATGCGCGTGAGCCCACAAAAACAGCCAGATTTCCCTCCCGTGAGCTGAGGGATTAGAAAGCAAGTTCCTCACCAATTAATTAGTAATTACTTTGTTTGAAAGATAAACATGCCGGTAAATAAAAGTTATTGCAAGGGAGGGCGGTGCTGAGCAGGCACAGGGTGACAGCAGAGGCTGCGTCCCCGGCGGGGGGAGAAGGGCTGTCACCCATCGGGTGCTCGAGTGAGTCCCATCCCCGTGGTGTCCCCTCCCTCGGTGGCTCTTTGTCAATGGAGGGTCCCCGGTTGCACCGCGGCCCCTCTTACAGTCTCAGCGAGTCGGCACGTGTGGCTGCCACCACTCCACAGGGATAGCGTGCCATGACCACTGCGGTGTGCTGGAGACAGCCATGCCCCTGGCCCTGCTATCGCTGCAAAGAGGAATAAAATGCGAGCGACAGAAAGAAACACTCGATTGGGCCAGGGAGAAAAATATAAATAACCAACGGCCCCAACACCCCGCTGCCCAACCCTGCTCCGAGCGAGCACAAGGGGTGCAGTGGGGAAAGCACGCTCCCAACGCACCTTCCCCAAGGAGAAGCATGGCACAAGCCGCCAAGACACGGGGGGACTGAAAGTTGGCGCATCCCAAATCAGCAAACCCAGGGGCCACAGGAAGGTGCAGAAGGGGTTTGTAAAATGATTTGTCAACTGACAAGCGAAAATACATTACCACTTTAGGACCATGATTTGCCTGCAACTTTTTAATCCTTGAGATGCTGTTGAATAGATTAATGCGTCGACTTTGATCTGTGCATTTAGATGGAAACATAAATATTGGCAGCGCTTATCCTCCCGGTGCTCCAGTCAGTACCTGCTGTGGGGCCGGCATGCCGAGGGGTGCTTCCCGGCCGTGCCCGCCCCACCACGCAGAGCCCCCACCGGTTCTGCAGGGACCTTTTGTCACCCGCTCTCCTTCGGCAGCCCCTTTTGGGCTACTCCTCATCCCCCAGATTGACCGCTGCTCGCAGGATTGTGCTTGTGTGGGAGGAGGCGGCCGCCGCCACGGAGCATGTGAAGGAGCAGGATCTGGGCGGTAATCCTGTCTATCCTCCCTGCACGCTCGGCTGATCGCGTCAGCCTTCCCCGCTGCCTCTCAGCCCGGCTTTCGCAGCAAATCCCGTTCGCATTGAGCTGTCAAGCAGAGCTACGAGCATGCATGGCAGAGGCTTCCCTCCGCTCTGCAGTCTGGGGCTGCATCCCTGCTCCTAGGGACTGGGACCTGTCACCACCCACTTCGGTCCCTCCATCCTGCAGCCGTGGCACGGGCAGAGCAGGCAGCTGCCCTGTACCATGAGCACAGGCTGAGCATCGCCGACGCAGCCCCGGGAAAAGCGTCGGGAAGGGACTGGCTGTGACAGGGAAGATCAGCTCTGCCATGAGCTGCTCCTGATCCCCACCGCTGCACCCCATGAACCACTGCTTTTAAAATATGTCTGCTTCCTCCGTGACCTCCCTTCCCTCCACCTGCCCCACCGCCTGCACCACAGCAGCCCAAGGACCACGGGGGTACCAGCGGTCATCAGCCCTGGGCGATTTTTCCACTTGCAGGTCCTTCTCCACATCTTTGCCCTTTTGCTGGGCCAACATCTCACTCTGGCTCCAGCCACTGCAATAGAAAGCCTCCTGTGAGGAGCACTAGCATGTGCCAGGCCCTATTTTTATTTGTTGCAAGCCCCTGGGAGCAGGCAGGGGTGAGCAGTGGGCTGAAGGTCCCAGGCAGCGCCAAGGCAAGGGCAGAGGCAGAGAAGGTCCATGGCAAACAGCTTCCAGCAGCAGGCGATCGGTGCTCAGACAATATCCCCAGAAATGTCAGGCTAGCAGGGCGAGACGGGGAATGACCCTGACATTTTATTTAGCGGAAATTAGGATGGACCTGCCAACATTTTAATTCTGGTCTAAAAGCACGGGCTCGGCTGGAGAGTGCTGGGGGGCTTTTATTTGCACCGTGCAGGTGGAGATGCCATCAGCAAATGGACGCGCCTGAGATGTGGGACGCACGTCCCGGGGGGCAGGATGTGCCGCCAGGACCATTCCCACGTGTGGCACTGCCACCCGCAGCCACACAGGACATGGCCCGCTGCGGTCCTGCGGTGGTGCAAGCCAAGCACCTGCTCCTGAAACAGCAGAAATCAACGTTCTGGGTAATTTTATGATGCAGAAACATGCAGCATAATTCCATTTTCAGCAAGGGAAACAAATGAATCTCCGCTTGCTCCCCTCTCCTTTTTTCCCCTCCTTCCCACCCTCATTTGATACCGCTCCATGTGGCAACATCAAATGATCTTTGAATATCTGAGCTCCCGTAAAATATTTATTTTATGACGCAAGGAAGGAAATTGGTCGCTTCCAAGCCATGTAAACATATGCCTTCTAACAGCTGGATCCCTGGCAGCGCTTGCCAAGTGAGGAAGCGGCTGCGCAGCTGTCACATTCCCAGGTATTGGAAACACTTGGCGGCCCAGCAGCACTGGGACAGGGGAGGACCAGGGGCTCTAGCCCCACACAACAGAGATGCTCCGGCCCCGTGCCGCCCCGGTGCCTCGGCCGGGCAGCATCGGCAGGGCAGCCCTGCCCCAACGGCTGCTGGCGGAGCGCCGCTCGCCCCGGCAATGGCAGCTGCCTTTGCCCTGCCCTCCCCTGCTCCGCAGAAGGGTGAGCAATGGGGGTGGGCTGAAGCCCCCAGAAGAGCAAGGGAAGCACGAGGGCCTGCCCTCCCCCCGGCCAAGGCAGCGCGGCCTCTGGCCAACTGGAGATTAATTGAGGACTGCCATTAAAATGTCACCGAGAAAATTATTAAGTTAAGGTAAACCACTTCCACGCGTCAAAAGCAAAGGCAATCAGTCCCAGGCATGTCCCCCTAGGAAATTATATGGAGTAATTAATCAAAAAGCTAATGAGAAATGTGTTTTCTTTCCCAGCCTAACACCACATCATATTCTTATTTAGCCAAGGTTATTACAATAGTAATCATGCATGCTCCGAGTTCAGATTGGGTTTTTTTGCTCCACTGCCACCAATTTAGAAAGCCATTAATGGAAAAGATAAACCCCGATACACAAACCAGCCCTTTGTGTTTATTCACCTGGCATGTGATAATCGCCACACGCGACCTGCACCCCGCCGACATATTTTCACCGTCACCCAATTATGGGCCACCCCTGCCCACCGCCACGGGCACCGCCGGCCCCGGCAGACCCATGGGTTCGCTCCCCCAGAGGCACAAACCAGGGAGCTGCTGGGGCGAGGCTGCCAGCTCACCGGATCTCTCCCGCTCTGCTCTTCCAGCCCTTTCACAGGACGGAAATAAATACCCAAACTTCAGCAGACAGGCTCGGTGCGCACAGAGACAGGGAACTGCGCGGTTTGCGAGTGCTCGATGGTCCTGGCGGCAGCTGGGTGGAGGTGCTGGGTTCTCACCCCTAGACAAATCTGGCCCGTTTATTTAGACGCCTGGAAGCAGGACTCGAGTTCTTCCATAAATCTGGCTCTAAGTGGGTAATTTGCTCTGTGTGATGGGTTCCCCCTCCACCCACCTCAGAGAGCAGCCATCTGCCAATCTTTCCAGCCCTAAAGTGCACAGTCAGCAGCCCGGCAAAGGGAAAACATCTCTGCTTGATATTCAGCATTAAATAATTCAGCCCCCTACAGAGAGACCGGGGAGAAGAATGAGTCTGACAAAAAATATAAAGATTTCCTATGCCATGTTAAAAATGCATTGACCTGATTAGCTCACTGGAGGGATGCTGAGCCACGGTGGAGCAGAGCAGGGAAACCCGGTCTCACAGTGACAGCAGAGCAGAGAGGACCGCAGCGGGGCAAGTCAAACTCTCCAGCATGCAGGAACACCTTCTCTTCTTTTTTTTGTGTTTTCTTGCAAAATCTGTTTTTCTCGCTTGCACGTAGGCAGTGCATGGGAGGTCGCACTGCAGAAGGGCATTCCCTTGTCCGGGAGACATCTCGCACCCTCCCTTCACAGCTCCGCTGGCCGCCTTCCTCAGGGCTTCGTGTGCAAGAGCTGAAGGGCCGGAGCCCCGCTCCCGCCCACCCCGGGGGACCACGCTGCCGATGACAGCAGGTGCTCTGCCCCGAGCAGCACAGCTCTGAGCATCCCTGCACAGCTTCCCCTCCGCCTCCCCCGCCTGCGACACCGCTTAGGAAGCCGGCGTGATCTCTCCAGGATGTTTGGCAGCTCCGGCTTTGATGCGTGGATTAATGAGAACTGACACTGCTGGAGCAAAGCCTTCAGAAGCCCAAAGGCAGGGCCCGGGGCAAGACTGGAGGGGACAACACTCTCTGCTCGCTCCCTTTGATCGCTCCGTGCTCAGTTTCGCCTCCCGGCAGCGGGGTGAGATGGCGGCGTGGGGCTGGAACCTGCGGCTTTGCAGGGTGTTAGCGGAGGAAGTCAGGTTGCCCAGGGCTGGCTGGCTGGCTTCAGTGCCGTGGCCTCCCCATCACTGGGGCTGGCTTTGCGAAGGCACCCTGGCACGTCAGCCCAGGCAAACGGCACTGTCCTAGTGAGAGGCAGGACTTGGGGTGCTGCGGAGCCCAGGCTGGAGCCACCCAACGCCGCTTCCACGCTCGTGGCTAGCTCCCACCTCCTTGCTGCCTAACCATGGCACTGGTGAAGGTCGCTGCTGCTCACCTGCAGCGCTGGAGCAGCACCGGCTGAGAAAGGGCTGCAGTGTCCCCTTGTCCTCTGCCCGGGACGGGGCTCTTCTCCTCTGGGCGGGAGCCCTCGTGGTATAGCACTTGAGCAAGGCTGGATTTGGCCAACATCCCAGCGCAGCACGCTTGCTCGCTCTGCACAGTGCTGGCCCGGCTCTGCTCGCAGCGGAGCCGGGGCTGCAGCGCACCTGGAGAGAAAACAACAACCACCACCACCCAGCAAAACACGCCAAAGGGGAGCCAACGCCATATAATAAAGTCCCTCCTAATCTGCGAACTGAATAACCTCCAGGCATAATGCTCCCTGCCATCTCAACAGGAGCACGGCCAGGGGCGAAGAGCTCTGCTTTATTTATGCTGAGCAGGACGAGGAAGGTTGCAGCGTGAGAAGCAGCAGAGAGCCTCTAATCCCCCCCTGCAGCAGGAGTCCCTTCTGCCAGCACCCACTCCCTGGGGCTCTCCGCAGCCCCCAGTCGACATCCTCGTCAGAAAGCGGTCCCCCGGGGCCGCGGCAGGGACTGCAGCAGGGTGGGAGCCCCTGCGCCCCTGCACCCACCACCCAAAGCGCTGGCACCACAGCAGCAGTGGGTCGGCACAGCCCCGGGGTGCCCGCAGTGCTCAGCAACCGGGGCCCCTCTCTGCATTAAGCCCTTTAAGAAGAAATCTATTAGCCTGTAATTACATGCAGGCTAGAACACTACAATTTTATTACAGCTATAAAGCACTCCGCAATTATAATCTGTAATTTCTGCTGTAGGGTGTTTACTGTTAGAGCAACACCTGATTTACAGCACTGCACCAGCCTGGTCCCCAAGCAGGCAGAGGGTCCTGGCCACACACTGCTCTCGGCCCCCGCTGCCGGCATCTCCCAGAGCAGCCAAGGCTGCCAGGGATGGGGCTGTGGGCTTTGCACCACCCCGAGATTACAGCCTGCGAGACAAGGCGGGGGCCTGAAGCGTGCGGACGCGCACACAAGCACGCACACAGCGGGGAGGTGGTAAAGCAGACCTTGGCAGGGGCTGGAGCAGCTCTCGCTCCCCCCAGGCGACACTCGAAGGTCAGCCTTGCTCCTCTCAGTCCTGCAATCCTCGGCCCCAAAGCCCCGGCCCTGCCGCCGAGGAGACCAGGTTGCGGGCGTCCGTGGAGGACAAGTCCTCGTCGCCATCCTTGCCTCCTCCGCTTGAATGGGAGCCCAGGCTGGAGGGCTGTGGCATTGGGCTGTCTTGGCTGAAGTTGTAACTTCTGAAGTTTCTCCAAAATGAATATGGATGCACATCTGCCCCCACTTAGGTGTAACAAATTGTTAGAGATTGTGTTAAATTATCCCAAAACCGTGTCCACTGCTGACATCCCAACTACCCTGGGCATGGACGGGTGGTGGCCCAGAGCTGCCAGGGGATCTTTCATTGCCTGGAAGAAAGAAATGCTGCAGACTTAATTTTTCATCAGTATTGTGCTGATAAAGTCCTCTGCAGCCTGCTTCTCTTGGAGAGGACGAGCGGCCATTCTCCAGCAGGCAGGGGCCGCCCCCGCAATCCCTCTCTGCACGGGGACACAGCGCTGTCTCCAGAGGGTAGCAGCAGGGCTTGGGGGACTGCGGGGAAACTGAGGCACAGGAAACTTCCCATGCCCCATGTGTGCAGCGGAGCAGCGCCCAAGCCATGAGCCCGATTACTCGGTGCCTTGCTCTAACCACCAGATAACACATCTAAAACGTGTTTATTTCCATACAGGCTGCTTTTTAATTTGATTATTTATCTCCCGTTTAGCCTTTGACAGATCAAAGGCTCAGCGGAGGGGAAGCGGAGCTGGGCTGTGCATGAAAATGAGCCTTGATACATAATTAATTAACATAAAACAGTTTCATTAGGAGATGGTGTTACACGGCTGTTTGTCTTAAAAATTTAAGCTGTGTAAAGAGCAGAGGGGAAACATCTCCCCACCGGGGCGGCTAGGGAGCCCCGACCCTGGCATTGCCCGTGCCAGCCCTGGTGCTGCTGGTGGCCAGGGTGGCTGTCCCAGCCCGGCACCGGCTCCTGGATCTTCCCTGGGGATGGGCCAGAGTGCAGCCCCCTCTTCCTTAATTGCATACAATGTCTCCTACCTTTGATTATTAATCTGTTTTTAATTCTATTAAGAGATGGCCAGGAGAAAGAGTATCAATTTTAGATTAACAAGGTTATTAGCACTTAATTATGTGAGGTGTCTTTGTAATTGAAAAGGAAAAGAGGAAGCGCCATAAATATCCCCAGCCCCTGAGCTCCTGGGGGTTTGCGGGTGGCTCTTTATTCACGAGGCTGTGGAACCATAAATATTAAATATCTTCTGAAAAAAATTACAAGGCAGAGAGAGGATGCCCTCTGGATATTCCGGCGCCGAATGTTCTTGCATTTACAAATATTCATTAACTGGGATCTGCAAAGTTATTTCCACCCAGACTCGGCGAATGAGCAAGAGAGAGAGAGAGGTTATTTAAAAAAATAAGAGTCTAGAGTAAATATTATTAGTAATTTTTATCTCTGCATGTCCCTAATTATTCCATAATTAGGGAAAGTGCACATATGCATATACAATCACTAACCTGTCAGTCTCGGGGATTTTCGTTCCCGGCCCCGCTGCGGGACAGAGGCACCGGGGAAAGAGCTTTTCCCCCCAAACCAAAACAGGAGTGCCAGCACCCCGGGGGAACCCGCCACAGCACCATCCCCCCCACGCTCCCCGCTGAAAGCCCAGGACAATTTACGCAGCCATCGGGCTCTGCCAAGCACCCGCGACTTGGAGCCGCTGCCAGTTAGAGAAAAATTAAAATGACAAATCTCGGGCTCTTTTTAATTAAAAAATAATAGGAGAGCTCAGCAGGAAACTGGTACAATAACATGTCACTTGCCAGAACCCACTTTGCTGGAGCTATTAAAAAATAAACCAGCCGAGAGCCAGGTAGCTGGGAGAAGCCACATTCATCCCCACCAGGACAGCGGTAGCAGGACAGCCGCAGGACAGCCATTCGCCATCCCCCTCCAAGGGTCGTCGGCCCGCCAGCACCCACCACCACGGGCAAAGCCTCCCACCAGTGGGCAGGGGTCCTGGGGGGCAGACAGTGTCACACACCAGGAACTGAGCTCTTAAATCGTAACTAAACACATTACTGATGAGCTCATCAACAAAAATCTAATTATTATGTGTGAGGCCAAGCTTAATTGCTTGTCCTTGACACGAATAATGCACAACGTAAGCCTATTAGCCAGTGTAAGCCTATTATTATTATTATCGTGCTCACTGTCAAAAGTATAAAAGTAAAACAGTCGGACAGGGGAAAAAAATAATGTTGTGCAATTAGCAGCAAAATGCCAGACAAATAAGCTCATTAATTGTTCGAGGGAGCAAGCTCCGCCACTCGTTAGCAAGTGCCCATCTGGGGGGCTGGTCAGGGGTGACAGGCACCAGGAGGGACAGGCAGACAGCGGCAGGACCACGTGGCAGCCCCACAGCATCCCCGGCTCACAGCCACCCCAGCAGCACGGTTTCTCCAAAAAGGAGGAAACTGGCTCCAAAACCAGTTTCTCTACAAAGTAACACAGTTTAAAGCCAGGAGCCGGACTCAAAGTTCAAGCTCGGTGCTGGCAGCTGTAGCATGCAGGTGGCATCTCTCTCCCATCGTCCTAAACCAGGCACCAGCCCACACCGACCCTCAACCTCCCCCCAAACACCACTCAGCTCCTTCGCATCGTTTGCTAATTAAATCCTACTAATGAGAAAATCAGGATGCAGGAGCTGACTGAGCAACACTGCCTCCTGCGTATGCACTCCTCCCGGACTTATCACTAGTCACAGGATGTTTACAATAATTTTTAATTTGCGCAATTATTAATCATTTTTCTATCTGCCTAATTTGCATAATAATTACTCTGCTCAGTGTTTGCCATGACTGTGAATGACAGTGTTTTAAATTAAATTAAGATTTTCATATTCTTTTTTTTGGGGGGGGGGGGGGGTAAAGCTAATCAAAGCTGCCGCTCGATGCCAAGACCGGGGCTGCTGCCCTTTCAGAAACACTAATAAAGACATCCGCTTCCCGGCGTCACTCGCTTTATCTCCCTCGCCCCTCTCATCCCAGAGGATCCGGCAGCATTTTCCAATTGCTCTGCTGCCAGAACCACTCGGACGCGGCCACGTCTGAGAGAGGAGAGCCGCAGCAATGGGGGACGCAGACCAAGTGTACTGGGACAAACCCACCTGCCTGCTCCCCAGCCAGCACACGTGCATGGGGACGGGACTGGGGAGGGTGCGAGGAACAGGTGCTTGCTCAGACCCCAGGCTATACTCTGACCTTGTCTGTGCCCAGGGGGGACAGAGCGCAGCCCTGAGATGCCCTGCGCTGGGCACCCCTGCCATGCGTGCTCAGGCCTGGGCAGAGTGGGGGCACCCCTCTGTTCCTCAGGCACCACACGGCCTCCTAACACCTGTATGGCTACCGAGGCCAGGCAAAGGGAGACAGCTTTGCCTCAGGCCTTCAAAAGGCTGATTAACAAATAAGGAGGTGGTGATAGCTTAAAGGAAAAAAAAACCTAAAACATGAGAAGTGTGGTAGGCTTGCTATTCAAGGACTGTTTAGATTATGTGTACTCAAGGTAAAGCTTATCTACTTTAAGATTCTGCTTACAATAGAGGATGCTTAAGGAGTGTTTGGATAATAGTCAAGGCACCAGATAACAGACATTTCAGAGTCACAGACTTGTTAATTAAGGACATACATCCTCCTTCCGCAACAAGGGGTTGGCAAGAGAAACAAAAGGAGTAGGGGTATTCTTCCCCAAACGACCACCCAAGATCCCCGAAGACCACCAGAGACCCCCGCGCAGGCGTAGAAGACTCTAGGATGACTGCTCAAGAGAACAACAGGTCATGCTTGCTCAACATAATGAATATGCAATAGTTAGGCAGAACATATGTATTAGATAGGCGTGGTGTTTTAACTGCAGTGTATAAGTATCAACTGAAAACCTCAGGAGGCGTGCCTGATTTGTGGCAATCTTCCACCTTGCACCCTGTGCAGAATAAAGCAATGTCTCCTCTCTAAACGTACTTCGTGTGTTTTGGGAGTTACTTTCTGATCAGGCAACAACAGCGCCCATCCTTACCACCCTCTTGCTCTCTCCCCTGATGTGCGAGCCTTCAGCAAGTTGCAGGCAGCTTCACACCTCTCACCGCCAAACTTGGATGTGCTTTGCAGAATAGTAGCCAAGGAGTCGCACTTGAAGTGAACATCCTACAAGCCAGGTCCCGGCCTCTTTCACAAGAGACACAAGCAGCACTGCTCTGTATTTACAAATGGTGCATGCTGGCTGCTCCGTTGTAGCCACTGAGAGCTACAGGGGAAAAGCATTCGCACTTCTGTACTGTCCCATCTTAATGTTCCCTTAGAGCCACGTCCTACTGTCCTCTCTTCCTCCAAACCAAGCTGCCACCACTGCCAGACTGCCTGCTCCAGGGCAGGACCAGGCTCTCTGGCTCACAGGCAGCTGGCACTTAAACCACTCATCAAGTGCTTGTGCTCCCTCAAACAGCTTGGTTTGCAAGCCAAGCTGGGGAGCCTGCACCCCCTGCAGCATGTACCAACCCCAGCGAGACCCTGGTTTCCCCAGCAGCCGCAGCCAGAGCTCTGCGGGGAGCTGCAGTGGCAGCACCTCGAGCATGGTGGCATCACCAGGCTCTAGGCAAGGCACCAACACATCTGCAGGTCCTTCTCGGGCTAATGCTGCTCCCAGCGTCTTGGCAGACAGGCTTGATCCATCAGCAGAGGGAAAGAGGCAGCTCTCCTGTGCCCTCTAAAGCTTAAGTGCCTTTTTAGATCCCACATTTTATTAGTCCAATTACATCTAGATCAGCCATCCTAATATTTGCTGATTTGCACCAAGGCAACAATATAGAAAGATGCATGTTAAAACTGCATCATCTAAGCTCTCCCGTACTCCTACTGTGCACAGATATACATACCTTAAGAAGAAAATATCTGGTAACAAACAAGTAATAGATGCATTGTATAAATTCAGCATTGTAATGAGCACTGATATGAGGTCCCTATGGTAGTACCTCTACCTAAAATCTTAAACTGCAGCCTTCAAAGTAAGTTGCAAGAGCAGAAGTTTATGCTGTTTTCAGGTACTAAAATAATTTTGTATTAGTACCAGCATTAAAATGGCTTTGCCTTCCTAAGTAGCAGCTTATAGTCCCAACTGTCACATGAGCTAGCCAGCTGCCATCTTCTGTTGCTCTGTAAGGGAAGCACACTCTCACCCAAGCAGGGTGGGCAGGAAGGCACAAGCATCTAACCAGGGCAACAATCCTTCACACTAAGGTGAATTCAGTAATTCCACAGTTGTCTTTTTATGTCTCCAGAAGCACTCCGATAAGCGAGAGCAAAAATGAGTGTCTGTCAAATGTAACTCCAAAGGCTGCGGCTGCCTCAAGTTACAGTAAAAAAAAAAAAAAAGAAAAAAAATAGGA
Source organism: Harpia harpyja (assembly GCF_026419915.1). Classification (NCBI taxonomy): domain Eukaryota; kingdom Metazoa; phylum Chordata; class Aves; order Accipitriformes; family Accipitridae; genus Harpia; species Harpia harpyja. The sequence continues at coordinate 46,599,976 of NC_068943.1, read as the reverse complement.
CCTTAGTGATAGAAGGGGAAAGTACAACTGGAAAATATGCAGGACTGAAGAGCAGGTTTTCAGTATGCTGCAGCAAGCAGCTCTGAACTCTCACTGCTGCCTTACACAATTGCCTCGCACTCCCAAACCATCTCCTGCCCGACCCACTGCAACAGGGCCCATGCAAGCAAAGCCTTCCTGACACTGCCTCTGTGCCCACAAAAGAAGTGAGCCCTGCTCAAGGGTGGTTTTCCTCAATTTGGCTGTTACAGTAAAAAAAACCACAGCTCTCTCCCACAAGATCTACAAGCGGTGCCTCGTTCTCCATTCCTCTCCTGGCCTCAGTCACTGGCTGTGAGCAGCAGTCCACGGTTTATGCACTTGCAAGCAGCAACAGGAGGGTATCTGTCCCCAAAGGATGCGGTGAAGGTGAAGCTTAACCGACTACCCCTAAATGCAGGCGGGACTGTCAGCGCAGCTAGGGTCCAGTAAGTTCCCACTTTCAGCCTGGATAGTTCCCAGCAGACTTTGATAAAGACGTTAGCAAAGCACAATTTGTTTGGCAGAGGTAGCCGCAGACAGCGGTGGCCGCAGCAGACATTATATTCAGTTCTTTCACCGGCAGGCTGACAATTATTTACCCTCCTTTTCCCTGCCTTGGACAAAACACCACCACACAAAATCAAGTAAAAAAAGAAAGCTGTTATTTACAAGTGTACACACAGATTACAGGACTGCTAGAAACGTAACACAGTGAATAAAAAAACAGGGAAGTCCCGAGACTCTCCCACTCTAGAGAAGACTTCGTCCCTGCGCTTCGCACCCACAGCCCTCCTAGTGCTCGAGAATCACCGCACAGAGCAGTTCTGATGTCTGGCCCCCTGACCACTACTGAAGACAAGGCATCTCCATGGAAACTGCTGGCTGCATTTAAGACACACTCCCTGGGATGTAGACAGGAACAACTGTATTTATTTCCAGAAGTGCTTTCTCACAAGCAGGGATTAAGGAAGCTCTCTGCCTGGCCTCCGCCTCCAAGCCTGACAAATCTGACCACAAGAGAGGGGTTACGCTTCACACTGAAGCTAGCCCCCAGGCAGCAGCACGAGGGAAGCACCAAGCTATCAGCACTACTGTCTGGTGTGAAGTCTGGGGAGGTCTGAAATAACAGTCAGAGGAAGCAATTTGAACACCCTCCATATGTTTATTTCCATAAGAAATTGACCCCCAAAGAGTTGCAGGGGCTCCTGAAGATTTTGCTGCTGAATGCAGCATTGCGGGTTTGTCTCTGAACCTCTCGTAGGAGCCAGAGGGCTACACAGCAAGCAGCTTCCTACTCAGACAGGGCTAGGAGAAGCTGAGCTTTACTGACTTCACTGCAAGTCAGTGACTCCGTGAACTCTAGAGGGCCTGATAACTACACTAACTTAACAGAAGCCTTTTGGGTGCACTGGGAAGGACGTGGGGCAGATCTGACGTCAGCCCAGACGTGAACCAGCTCACAGTACTAAGTAGTTTTAGAGTATAGTTGCTCCCTGGCACAACTCGAGCACAACTGAAACTGCAACGGAGTTCTGGAACAGACTGACCTACTGGATGAGTAGGGACCAAGCGTTCAGTATACTTTCACCATGAAGAAAAACCTGAGATTTAGGACAGCTGAAGACTTATGAACCGCCCTCAGAGGACAAAGCATTTGTCATAAAAACAATCAAGCGTATCATTTCTACAGTTTGTTAGAAGACAAATAAAGGGACCAGAAACCAATGTCTGCAGCACCTTATGGGAGAGCGCCAGAGAGCTGAGGTAGTCTGGCAGGCAGCAGCCACCGCACCTGTCCGCCACACTCAGCCACTGCCCTGCTCCGAATAACACCGCTGCAGTTCTCTGCACTCGTCCTCTCTGGCTGCCGGAAAAATCCTCTTTTGGCAGCTCTCCTCTAAATTCAGCCTTGCCTCTCAGAGGATGGTCCGCTGGGATACTGAACGCTGAGGATAGGGCTTGGCCCAGGCAGAGTGAGCCATTCCGCACAGCTCTGGCAGTAGCTGAACCTCTGGAGCACTGCTTTGCACGGTTCTTCATCTTGCCTACATGTCCTCAACGCTCCACTTGTATGCGAGCTCCTGAACTGCCTTCTTGTTGGCGATCCTGGCAAAGCGCTGCTGCTCGAATCCATTGGACCTACAGAGCAATACCAAGAAGACCATGGGCTGCTGCGCAGAAGTTTTTCTGAAGCAATGAAACTTTCTAGACACATTACGAGTTTTCCACTACTTTTGCTCTAGCTCAGTTTCTGCCTCGATCTGTGGTTAGCAACAGTTAGCATCTCTGCAGCTATTCAAACCCTTGCTGACAGCATCAGCCTTGCTCCCTTCTGTCCCAAACAAGCACATATTCATCACCCACTGGTAACTTAACACTTTCAACCTTACTAATGCTAACAATCTCATTCATCTGATAACTGGAAATCTTTACACTGTGAACTCTTTGAAGCAAAAGCTCATGCATTTTTACTGTTATTCAAACACAGCATTGTATCAGGAACATGTACCTGTCCACACCATCCCAGCGATGCCCGGGCCATATATTAAATCGGTTGAGTGGAGGTGCTGGTCCATTGTACCTAGGTTTTTCTAGAAAGAGAAAGAGCGATACAGCCATTTACTCCTTCGATGTAATCATGCAGTCACATCATTATCAACCCAAGAGCTCTATACAGGCATAGCGCACAGGCTGCTTAACAGCCAACTACAGCTCGCAGAGGAAACTTCCAAAGAGAGACTTAATCAAACTGGAGTCTGCTGACATTTAAGTCGCTGGATACTGCTCTCTAAGCTAACAAACAATAGTCACCATTGCTAGTAACAAGCCAGTAATAGCAAATACTGCTACTACACAAACTCCAGACAAGGAGCCCTTTAGGACTAAGCTGCTCTGGCAGTTCTTAGGCTTTAACAGCACCTCCATTTCTACGCTGCTAGAGCCCTAAACTGTACACCAGTGTAACTGAACATCCAAACCTTTCTTTTCTTTGTTCTCTTTGGCCTTCCTTTTTTTGATGAAGTCAGCCATGGGGTCTCCTTCTCTCTCTTGTTCCCGCAGCATTCGATCCAGATCCTGGTCATCAATATAACGAGCCAATGGCTTCTGCATCTCTTTTATAGCATCTTCCACGTTCTGCTGCTGTTGCCTCCCCTGTGCTAGCCTGAAAAACCCCACAAAGTTTCACTCCAAACCCATGCAATCATTTACCACAACTTGCACAATTTGCAGGACCGATCACAGTCCTGAACTTCCACTGCACGCACAAGCATTCCCAACGCACATCCAGCAACAGAGGGAATAACGGAGGGGGTCTCCAAGACATGTGGGACATGCTGTCCTGGTCCCAGGCTCAAACTCAGAACGAAGTGACATGCCACCAACACCACCACTGGAAGCGGTATCAAAGGTGGGCTAAAAAGCAGGGAGTGGTGAGTCCTAAGCTGTAGCGTGAGGCCCAAAGACCATGCTAGGGAGCTCTAGAGAACCTTACCCTTTTCCCCATTTGGCATATTGCTCGTCTCTCTCAGACTTTGCTTCAGCTTTCTGCCTCTGCTCCAGCCGCTCCTGCACAAGGTCCCTCTTGCGGCCTGACTTGTCTCGGAAGACGGTCTCGGAGTGTCGGGATTCCTCTGGAGGGGACAGATGCCTCAAGTCACGCATTTGGGAATGTTCTGCGGTCTCCAGACAATTCAATGACTAACTGTGACTCATTTCAATGTTTTTTTCCTTTTACTTGTTCTAGCCTCTGAAAGAACTTATCATCCAAAATCAGGCAGGATCACAGCTCTTGCTTTTAGCTGCTGCCCCACACAGCCACACTTGTGCCCTGAGCTCTTTGAGTATCAGACTGCTCCTTCAGACTTGCAGATGGGGCAGACAGAAAAGACGACACTCGCTCTCCCTATGGTCTCACTGGCATTGCTTTGAAATCACCATTTATAAATCTCTTCTTTCAGAGGCTCAGCGACCCTACGCAAGGAATCCATCAGCATGTCTAGATGCTGCTCCACAGGTATGCTTTCCCTCAGCACCCCAACACCAGGGCCTGATACAGCATCAGCAGACAGCTGAACGCAGAGAAACAGAAAGCAAGCTGGTGCTCATGCAGTGTTTTTACACCCCTACCTTCCAAGTGCTTGTTATTTCTCTCATGCCTCCTGAGCTCCTGCTGTTCCCTCCGCAGCACATCAGCTGACACCAAGCCAGCTTTGACCCCAGATAACATCACGTTTGCCTACCAATCAAACAAAAACCACATTACTGCTAGCCAAGAGCTGTCCAGTGATCCAGAGACATAACGAGGGCAAGACCCAAAATCAAGAGAGACGCGTCAGCAGAGACAGTCACGTTACAAAGCCACTTTGCTGGCACCCTCGAGAACAACTTCCCCAGACCTCCAGAAACAGAGAGGACTGAGGCAGAGCTCCTCTCTCACACCTACCTCATGCCTCTTACTGCATGCAGAGGGCCTGGCACAGCTGCGTATGTGAGGTATATGAAACTTCTGCTCCACAATTTGTAAGTCATTGCATTTTTACAGTTTTCTATCAACAGGAAGTAATGTACACCTTAAATGGAAAGATAAACCACTTACCTTCTTGGGAGATCCCTTAGCATCACGGTGGCGACGAGGTGAGAGGTCAGGGGGACTCCTCGAACTGCGCTGATCCTTGCTGGCTAGCAGAGTCCGTCGTGGAGGAGATAAATCAGAGTCTGAAGATTTGCTCTGATTCTGTTTGAGAGGACCACGCTTAGGGGAATCACTGCGTACATGGCCTAGCCTGTGGTCTGCATCGGAGGCGTTCTGGGTAGCCCTCCGCGGAGATGGAGACTCAGAGTCATGCCTTGGGCACCTCTGAGGCGAGGGCTCCTGCCTAAGCTTTTTTGTGGCTGGAGAAGCACCTGCAGTAAAGACATATACTAACTAAAAATCATAGATTTAGACAGAATTAGTCCCACGAAAGGACTAAACATGGTGGTGCATAAGGTCGTCTTCTAGAAAAATCAAGACCTAAGAGACGACAAACTGTAAGGAAAGACAAGGATATGACAAGAGTCTGTGAATTTTCCTTCTGAACGCGTACTGCGCAGAGACAGGGTTTAACCTCCGTTTTCCGTTCAGACGTGTTTAAGCCTTAGCCAGCTAACTCCTAGGTTAATTCTAGTCCAGCCGACGTAAAAATTGCATTACAAGAACTAGCTCTACCAACAGAAATGAGAACCTATCCGCTACCCTTCCATGCTCGCAGACTACTAACTCCACTCCACTCACCTCTCAGGAGCGTGCAAACAGGATGACAGAGTGGGCAGCCAGCAAAGCACAGGACAGACAGAACAAACTCTTAGCATACTCACGTTTTGTTCGGCTCTGCTTCTTCAGACTAGGTGACCCAGTCCTCTTTCTCCGAGGCGGTGGCAAATCTGGGTCAGAATTGTACCTCTTCTTCCGTGGAGGGGATAGATCTGGAGTAGCCAGACGCTTCTGACGTGACGAGGACTTGTCAGAGACACCATGCCTGAGCTGAGATTGCCCTCCTTGGACTCCCACTGACTGTGACTTGTCTGTGGTTTTGCAGCCCTTGTTCCCCATTGCTGAACTGACTCTCTTTGGAGAAAGGTCCGGGGAGTCGTGACGCTGTCGCCTGGGAGGTGACAGGTCCGGGGAGTCGTGACGCTGTCGCCTGGGAGGTGACAGGTCCGGGGAGTCGTGACGCTGTCGCCTGGGAGGTGACAGGTCCGGGGAGTCGTGACGCTGTCGCCTGGGAGGTGACAGGTCCGGGGAGTCGTGACGCTTCCGTCTTGGGGGAGATTTGTCCGGGGAGCCGTGACGCTGTCGCCTGGGAGGTGACAGGTCCGGGGAGCCGTGACGCTGTCGCCTGGGAGGTGACAGGTCCGGGGAGCCGTGACGCTGTCGCCTGGGAGGTGACAGGTCCGGGGAGCCGTGACGCTGTCGCCTGGGAGGTGACAGGTCCGGGGAGCCGTGACGCTGTCGCCTGGGAGGTGACAGGTCCGGGGAGCCGTGACGCTTCCGTCTTGGGGGAGATTTGTCCGGGGAGTCGTGACGCTGTCGCCTGGGAGGTGACAGGTCCGGGGAGTCGTGACGCTGTCGCCTGGGAGGTGACAGGTCTGGGGAGTCGTGACGCTTCCGTCTTGGGGGGAGATTTGTCCGGGGAGCTGTGACGCTGTCGCCTGGGAGGTGACAGGTCTGGGGAGTCGTGACGCTTCCGTCTTGGGGGAGATTTGTCCAGGGAGCTGTGACGCTGTCGCCTGGGAGGTGACAGGTCCGGGGAGTCGTGACGCTTCCGTCTTGGGGGAGATTTGTCCGGGGAGCCATTGTGCTTCCTTCTCGGGGGTGACAGGTCTGGGGAGTCATGGCGCTTCCTTCTTGGTGGCGAGAGGTCTGGGGACTCGTGGCGCTGTCGCCTGGGAGGCAAGAGGTTGGCGGAATTGTTTCTCTCTCGCCTGGGAGGGGACAGATCTGGGGAGTCGTGGCGCTGTTGCCCTGGAGGCGATTTGTCCGGGGAGTCATGCCGCAGTCTCCTTGGTGGCAAGCTGTCTGGGGAGTCGTGGCACTGTCGCCTGGGAGGAAAGGAGAAAGGAAAAATGAGAGTTAAGATTTTTGTTTTGTTTTGCTGTCTCCAGACTGGAAACAAAAAACAAGTAGGACCTGTAAAGCTAGCAGTAGGGGTCAAGGATGAAAACAGCTTTCTGAACGCAAATTCATACTTGGTTCTGCACCTCCATGTAGTGACCTGCATCACTGAGCTGCAGACTTCCCAAAGGAGATCCCAGAAACCCTCCGAGGCAACCTGGATCACAGAAAAGCTGTAATTTTAAAGTCTCTTTAAAGACTCTTTAAAAGTCTCTTTTAAAGTCTCTAGGGACCCTTGCAACACTCGGGCTACGAAACTCATTTTGTGCCCTTGTATAATCACCTTCTCACAAGGAAACGCCCCATCACGCTCTCTGAGAGCCTGGACGCTGTGCAACCATGGAACACCCCACAGATGCTTTCAGAAAAGAGGCATGTCGTAACACCACCATCCTCACCGAGTTCCAGATCTATAGCGAGTCATCACCCAGATTTCTCTGACACTGTCAAAGCACTGCAGGACAGCTGTTCCACGTACTGTGCAGAAACCTAGACAGCATGCTGTCTGCCAGTTCTGCCCCCCCACCCCCAGCAGAAGTTATTCAACAGTGGAAAAGGAATCCCCGCGTATGCCGCTTCTCACATTTCACAGCAAAGAAATTAAACTGCAGAATAAGACGGGCGATAGCAGAAAACAAGAGTTAACCGACAGAAGAATTTCTAGTTGGAGCCCCATACCTCGCGGTAGATTTGGCAGGTACTGAAATATCTGAACTTTGTGAGTCTTCGTTCTGGTCTAAAGAAAAAACAATCAGAAAGTCACCACCGTTAGGGTTCTCCACAGTTCATGATCTCTTCACCATTTCGAAGATTTTTTTTTTTTTTTTTTTTTTTTAAGCTAGTAATCTTTTTAACTTGCAGCGTCACTATTTAGAGCAGTTAAACATTCAGGGAGAGAAGGTGGGAAGGTCTGGCCTCACCGCCTAAAAGTTTCCATTTCGTATTTGTTCGGAATTCCTCCATGAGCTTCACTTCATCTGGACGCTCATCAATAAATTCTGCCACCTGAAGATAAAACACCAGAGTAAACAACATGGTTTTAAAAAAAAAAGAAAAGGGAGGGACGAACGAAAGAACGGAGGGAGGGAGGGACGAACGAAAGAACGGAGGGAGGGAGGGACGAACGAAAGAACGGAGGGAGGGAGGGACGAACGAAAGAACGGAGGGAGGGAGGGACGAACGAAAGAACGGAGGGAGGGAGGGACGAACGAAAGAACGGAGGGAGGGAGGGACGAACGAAAGAACGGAGGGAGGGAGGGACGAACGAAAGAACGGAGGGAGGGAGGGACGAACGAAAGAACGGAGGGAGGGAGGGACGAACGAAAGAACGGAGGGAGGGAGGGACGAACGAAAGAACGGAGGGAGGGAGGGACGAACGAAAGAACGGAGGGAGGGAGGGACGAACGAAAGAACGGAGGGAGGGAGGGACGAACGAAAGAACGGAGGGAGGGAGGGACGAACGAAAGAACGGAGGGAGGGAGGGACGAACGAAAGAACGGAGGGAGGGAGGGACGAACGAAAGAACGGAGGGAGGGAGGGACGAACGAAAGAACGGAGGGAGGGAGGGACGAACGAAAGAACGGAGGGAGGGAGGGACGAACGAAAGAACGGAGGGAGGGAGGGACGAACGAAAGAACGGAGGGAGGGAGGGACGAACGAAAGAACGGAGGGAGGGAGGGACGAACGAAAGAACGGAGGGAGGGAGGGACGAACGAAAGAACGGAGGGAGGGAGGGACGAACGAAAGAACACAAAAGAACGGAGGGAGGGAGGAACGAAAGAACACAAAAGAACGGAGGGAGGGAGGAACGAACAAAAGAACGGAGGGAGGGAGGGAAGAAAGGAAGGATTTCTACTCTCTAACACAAATGATTAAGCATAATTGCACTGATCAGCAGCTGATATGTGACCATCACTTAGCTGCCTTCCTACAGGCAGATCTCAAAACAACTTTCTAGAGCCATCACCTTCACTGTTCATCTCTTCGCTGCCAAGATTTCCAGCCCATGCCACAAGCCACACTGCAGCAGTCAGCAGGCTCCGACAATTGCACAGGTACCTTCTGCCTTGCCTCCAGCGGCTGCTTGAAAGCCATGACAACCACTGCGCTGGGCCTACCACGTGGCTTTGGCACTTGCAAAAATGCAAACACGTAAAGAAGAGGCTACTTTTATCTGCAGGGAGCTAATTCAACCCCCTTGTGCCTAGACCGGGGAAAATTCACCCCTCCCTCCCGCACGACCTACCCAAAGAGGAGGCAGTGAGAAAGGGCTTGGCAAGTACTTCCCAAAGAGACACATGAGGTGGACTGCAAGGAGAACGGATTTAGTTTGTGAAACTGTATTTGACCTAATTCCCCGCTCACCACGGGCATGTCCCCTTCGTCCTCCTCCTCCTCCTCCTGGACAGCGGCGATGCTATTCCAGCTGACATCGTCGTCCACGATCCGCATCCTGGGAGCGGGGAGAGGGGAGAGGGGCCCTGCCGTCAGGCCACCGCCAAGGAAGGGACCGCCCGACTGCTGCCAGCCGGCCCGCAGCTGGGGACGGGAATGGGGGGGGATTTCTGGCCGGGAGCGGGGGGCCTGGCGAGCATCCCGGCCCCACGGGACGAGGGTAAGGGGCTCGGGGCCGCGAGGAGCTCCCCGCCCGAGGCCACCACAGACGGGCAGCGGGGAGGGCCGGGCCGGGGCTGGCCTGGCCGGGCCTGCCGCCGAAGGCCGCGGCTGGCGCAGACCACGGCCTCCCCTTTTTCCCCGCAACTCACCCGCCTCTGCCGGCGCCGCCCGGCGGCTTCTTCTTGCGGCGGCGGCGGGGCTGGGCGGCTTCTGCGGCGGCCGGCCCGCTCAAGTAGCGCCGCAGGTACTCGGCCTTGGAAAGCCCCGGCGCCGCCATCTTACCGCCAGCCGGAAGGGATGGCGCGCGCGGAGGGACACGCGGCGGCGGCGGCAGGCGAGAGGGGCGGAGCCGGGCTGGGCGGGGGACGAGACGGGCCGGGGGCGGAGTCAGCAGCAGCAGCAGCAGCCTCACACCGTGCCTCCAGAACACCTTTTATTTGGGGGTCGCACCCCCAGGGCACCCCAACGCGACCCCCCTCCCAGCCCACACATCAGCAGTCGGCCTCCGGGGAAGGCGACAGGGGACTCCAGCCCCGAACAAGTCCTGGTCGTCGCCGGAGCCGTTGGGGGAAAAAGGCTGAAGGGGGTCCGGCTGCACCCAGCTACCGGCCCGGCGCTCCCTCCGCCTCGTAGCCCTCCGTCTTCATGTCGTTCAAGCCCAGGTCTTCGTTCTGCTCAAACGTACGCTCGTAGCGCTCCACTTTCAGCTCCGGGTCCTCTTCCGGGGCGTAGACGTTCTGTGGAGTGAAACGAAGGCCTCCTTCGCACCCCTCTTCTCCAAGTCTCGGTCACTGGCACTCTTCAGCAGCACCCCAGCAATGGCAAGGGGCTTGGGACAAGATTCACCCCCCCACCGAGAGCAAGACTTGTCCGTCACCCCACGGAGAACATGACTCAGCCCAGCCCCTCACCCCAGGGAGCAGACACTGCTCCCATCTCCCTCCCCACCAGAGCCCCAAAGGGAACCCTGCCCACCGACACACACCAGGGAAATAAAGAAGAAAATCCACCCAAAGCGCCCAGGAGACTTCAAGGTGTTCATCTTTCGAGTGCACAACACCGTACCTGAAGATAGCTGTTGCCTGCAGGGTCATCCATGATGAAGTGAGCCTTTGCCTTCCCCTCTACGATCTGCAAAAAGAGAGCACAGCCAGGCATGAAGGCTCTTTCTGATCCCTCAGCACTTCTGGCACAAAGACATTCGCAGCACACTTTAGACAGTTCGAACGTTCTCCTTGTTTAAAAAACAGCAATGGCTTGCGGAAAGAAGCGAGGCAAGCGTGGAACAGCTAGAAATGGTAAGGCAACACTCGCCAAGGAGTTCAGTTAAACATACGTCGTTGCTGCAGTGACAGTGGCAAAAACCACATTGTGGAGCACTGAAGACTAAGAGCGCACTCACCTCATGCAGTTTCCCCAGGAACTCTTGCAGCTTTTCCGTTTTGCTGGGCGCAGAGCTGTCCCCCAGGGTGAAGGGGTTTCTCTCAACCTGGAAGAGCAGACTGCCCCTCACTCAGCCAGCTGTGAGACACCCAGCCCCACAGCCAGGCCAAATATTCACGCAGAGGGGTCTGAGCTCCACCAGGCCGCAGCGCAGGACCACTCACCAGCTCTCTGATGTCCTTCAGCAGCCCTTCCAGCGTGGTGAATTTCCCCCCCAGCGCTCCCATCCCCAGCTCAAACTCCAGCTCTGGGATCTCCACACTGCACGTCTCCGACTGCAAGAGCGAGCACCCCCTGAGTCCCCGCGGAGGGACAGCCAGGCCCACACGCACCCACCGCAGGAGGACAGGGCAGGTATCCAAAGGCACCATACCTTTAGGACATCCCTCGTCATGTCGGAAGGGTCTGTAATCCGAAAGGTAATCCTCGTGCCTTGCGGTTCGATTGCTCCGCCAGACTTCACCTAGGAACACCCAGCAGTCAGCTTCAGGGCCTTTTGTATTTAAGTCACGCCACAACGCTTTAAGAGGGTTTACCCTGGCAGCTCCAAGGACATGCCAAACCCAGGGACATTGCCTTAACCCAGGGGACTTGGGCAGGTGTGGAGTTGGCTGACTTGCACCAAATGAAGCTCTTCAAGACCAAATTCTCCCGCTTCACTTGTTTAGGAAGGCAAGTCAGACCCAGGCTGACCTTGCTGCACGAGCCAGCCTCCGCACAGCTCACATAGGGTCTGGCCCCCACCCAGAAGCAACCAAGGGAGTTCTACCACACGCAGCGCTACATGCCTCATGATGCTGCCCGTAAATCCAGCACCACTCCCAGCCTGGCTTCCCAAACAGCTGCATCATGAAGCAGCGGCCAGGGACTCTGAGAAACACCTACCCACAAGCACAGAACACCGCTCCCCCTCCCTGCTGCCCGCCCCCGCCCCCCTCCCTGCCCTGCAAAAGGGTCAGTACTTTTCCAGCTCACCTCATTTGTCCTGTGCCCACAGGAGTCGCAGTTTGTGGCCATGATAATCACCTCCTTGAAGTGTGGGATTTCTGGAGCAGACAGTCAAGGAAAAGTCAGTGAAAGGAAAGCCTCAAAGCAGCAGCCTGCACCCGCTTCACAGCCTCAGCCCTCCCCAACGTACTGCGGGAGCTTGCTGGCAAGCTGTGAGCAGCACCCAGACAAATTTGCACCCTGACAGGCTCTAGGAGAAATGATTTCTGCATGCCTGGTGGGTGCAGCAGGAAGAGACCCTGGTCAGCACACAGAGCAGCTCTCACCCCTGCAAAGGGCACCAGCCTGTGCCCATGCTCAAAGGATACGCACTAACTTCATATTTGTGTTAGCTGGAGCGTTGCACTCGGGGCAGTTGGTGTTGAACTGCAATACCTGGGTCACAGGAACGGAAAGGAGACTCAGAAAGTCCCGGTCAGCCCAGAAAGCCTGCCCTGGGTGCCAGTCACCCAGGCACAGCCACCACCACGCTGCAAAGTCACCCACCTCATTCCTCAGATCCCCTGCAGAATTGGCTGCCTTCTCATCCACCTCCTCTCCCTGCACAAGAGGACACCAGAAGCAGCATTAACTTCTGTTCCTTAATTCAGGGTCTCCCAGAGAGCAAGGGGGCTGACCAGCACTGCTCCCCCAGGCCGAGAGCGTGCACAGGCCCGCTGGCAGCAGTGGCAGCTCCCCGCTACCTCCAGTCCCAGCATGGCAGCCTGCTGGGGAGTCCTCCTGTAGTGGGTGACCACAAGAGCGTCATCCTTCTGCGGTGCGCGAGGGTTCTCCACAAAGCTGTTCCCTGAAGGATCGTCTACGATCTACAGGAGAACAAGGCCTTAGAAAGCCACCCCGCGCTTCCCCCATGCCGAAAGGGGCTGCACTCCTGCGCATACTCACAAAGGTGAAGGATGAATGTACTTCTTTCAGCTGCTTTAGTTTACCAATGAACTCATCTATTTTACTCGCCACCTCTGCGTCCGTTGCCTGCCAAAGAGGACATGTTGGAGACGGACGCCAGGGGCAGCCTGGAGCTGAAGACAACGCTGATAACAGCGCAAACCAGAGAGCCCCTAAGGCTCTTATCAGCAGCGTGCAACGCCCAGAGGCAGGGGACGAACAAAACAAGCATTTGCCAAGCAGGCATTCCTGAGGCGCTTCCCCTTTTGCAGCACCTTACCCTGCGGACAGGCTGGTCCTGCTCCAGGCCCGCGACAGCTCTGTCAATTATCCCCTCAACGGTGGTAAGGACTTGAAAGAGAACAAAAGCTCACAGTGGTGCTACCCACCCCGCCGATCCCCAGCAGCAGCCTCCACACACAGGCTCCATCAAGCTCATTTGACCCAATGGCCAGGAGGCCAGGTCCCTAACCAGCGCCTGCTACACACCCGCCGGCAGGCGGAGGAGTGCAGGCCGCGTACCCACCTCCCTTCTGGGTGAAGGCAGGGATCTCGAAGTCCAGCTCTGGAATGCGAGCCGTGGCACAGTCGGTCTTCACCACCTCCCTGTTCATGTCCTGCAGGCGACAGTCAGGGAGCGGCGTTAGGATCCCCAACAGGGCCGGGAGCTCCCGCGCGCTACAGGATCACCCTGGGGTAGGCAGTGCCTGCCAAAGTGGCAGCATTAGCTCCAGGTCAGCTTTTGCAGCTTCTCCACTGGCGCAGGGGCGCACCAGGAACACGCGCATTTGGGGCTTTAAACGGTAGCTTCCAAACAAAAAACGCTGTTTCTCAAACGGCACAGAAGACACTTTATTGCTCAAGCAAGACCAGCTTGTGAGGGGCCAAAGATGCAAGGCAGCTCCCCGCCGCTCCGGCGCAGGGGTGGGCCCAGCCCCACTGCTGGGGACAGATGAGGGGGTCCCTCCGCTCACCTGACGGGAGGTGACAGCCAGGGTGTAGCGCACACCCTGCTCCTGGATCCTGCCGGCAGACTGGATCTCCGTGTTGGACCAGGAGCAGCTGTCGCAGGCAAAGGAGCTGACGATGATCTCTTTGAAGAAGGGGATCCTAGTGAGCAGGAGCCGCGTCACCCCCTGCGGCAACCAGGGGCCTCATGGGAACCCAAGTCCTCAGGGCGCCGTTTCTCCCCCAGCCCCGTGTTCCTGCCAAGAACCCCCCCGGCCGGGTCCCCGTCCCTGAGCCCTGCACGCCCCCCCCCCCCCCCAAAACACCCAACCTCCTCTCACCTGCCAGCAGGCCCTGCCTACCCCCTCCTGCCCCCCAGCTCCCACCACCGCTCCCCCCACCCACCCCCGCCATGGCCCCCCGCCCGTTCCTTCCCCTTACTCGCCCCGCAGGCCCCAGGGCTGGGCCAGGGCCAGGGCCAGGGCCAGGGCCGGCCCGCTCCGCTCCCCCCCCCCCCCGCCCCTCACGTTGCGGAAGCAGTTCATGCACAGGGACTCAATCTCAGCCGGCCGCTGCTCGCCGTCCTCGGCGCTGAGGGGCCGGAACAGGGGCGCCGCCGCCGCATCCACCTCCACAGCCCCCAGCGCCGACATGTTACCGCCGCCGCGCCGCTCCCCACCGCGCCTGCGCGCCGCGCGGTCACGTGAAGGGGGCGCGGTCACGCGAAGGGGGTGACAGCGAAACCCGGCCAGGTCGGCCATGGCGGCATCTTTTATTGCGGTTCAGCTTGACCCGCCCGGCCCCACCCCGCCACGCCCGGCCACGCCCGGCCCCGTCAGCGGGCCTCGCCGCCCTTCTCGGCCAGGCTACGGGCCAGGTCTCTCCACAGGGCGTCGAGGCGGGCATGCAGGTCCTCCACGGGGGGCGGCCCCTCCTGGGGATCCCCCGGGTAGGGGGGCCGGGGGGAGAGCTTCCGCCTCATCTCCTCCGTCTCCTGGTCCAGGGCGCGGGTGAAGTCCTGGATCTGGAGGTGGGTGTCCCTGCGGAACTCCTCCACCCGCCGCTGCACCTCCCGGGCCAGCTCCCCCGGGGCTGGCGGCTGCTGGAGGCTGCCAGAGCGGAGGCTCAGCTTTGCCTTCAGCTGCTCCAGGTTCCTCTGGATCTTCTGGTGGAGGTCCCTCGCGTTCCGGGTCAGCTTGGCGGAGAGCTCGTGGATGTACTGGTTAAGCTGCTCCGGGCTGGCCTGGCTGTGAGGGACGACGCTTCTGTGCAGCTCCTCCACATTGCGGTGGATCTCTGTCACCAGCCTGTCCGCGTAGGGACGGAAGATGTCCTTCACCTGGTCGGTGTGGAAGGCAATCTTGTCGGCGTAATGAGCCATGAACCTCTGGACCTCGTCTGCGCCCTCCAGGAGCTGTGCCGCCGCCTCCCGGCTGGGTGTCAGGTGCCGCCGGAGCTCCCGGGCTTTCAGGGCCACCTGGTCCAGGAGCTCCTCCGTGAACGGCTGCAGCCGGTAGCGGAGGTCTTCCAGGTGCTTGCCGACTGTCTGATGGACATCATCCACGTATGGTGACAGTTTCACCCTCAGGCTCTCCAGCTCTTTCCTGATGACTTTCCGCAGGCTGTCTGAGTCATGGTAGAGCCGGGGCTGGAGGCCGCTGTTTAACGGTGCCAGCTTCTCCAGGAAGTTGCCCATGTAGCTGACCCCATCCTGAACGCTTTCCTTCAGGTTTCTGCGCGAGACAGCAGGTGTAGTTACCGAGCACCCCTGGCATAGCACAGCACCGCACCTCCACTATGCCCTAATGCACCCGTAATAAAAGCTGTTGACAGCCACGAGGGCCATGCCCATGAGCTTTTCTGTCCCCGGGGAAAGAGGAACGGGGTCCAATGTGTGCTGCTGGGTCCTGGGGGGAGCTTGCAGAGGGACCACAGGCGGTTGCCCAGGACAGGCACTGCGAGGCAAGCCCCCAGAGCAGCGTACTCACGTGATGTCGCTGCCCAGCTTGCTGCTCTGGCCATGCTCTGGGCTGTCCTTCTCACTCGTCAGCTGGCTGAGGTACTCCCAGAAGCCACTCCGTGCCAGCTCGGCCAGTGACACTGCGGGCAGGAGGGCAGTGGTTAGTGGGGCGGCCAGGGCACTGCCCACCCCCAGCCCTGCCCTCCCACCCAGCCCACGTCCCAGCTCTGCCCCATCCTGCCACCGTCAGCCATCCCCACGCGAGCTCCTCTGCTCGGCACCCACCTGGTAAGGTGGCCAGGAAGGCGAGGAGAAGCACTGCCTTCAGAGGCATGGTCTGCCAGGCCGGCGTGCCACTGTGCTGCGGGGAGAGAGAGAAGAGTGCGTTAGCTCACGCCGCAGTACAGGTCTCCTCTCAGAGCGCTCATGGGTCAGTGGTCCCTGTGCTTCACCCCCCCCCCGGCTGCTTTCCACAAGGACCTCGCTCCTGGGGTTCCCTGCCACACAACTGGCACGCACGTGGAATGACACCTGGCTCCTCCAGCTGGGCAAAGCTAAACCAGGCGTGAGGTGTCCCTGCTGGTGCTGGCTCGGCGGGGGTGCTCCCCACCCCTCACCTGGCTCCGGGTCACCTCCCGCGTCCCTCCTGCTGGGACCGGGCCCGTGGCTCCCTTTATATACGCCTGGCGGGAGGCAGAGGCGCGTGGGTGATAAGGCGCATCCGCAGGGGTAAGCTTTTTGGACCTCACTCCCTGTAAACACAACGTGGAGGTCCGCGGACGTTCCTGAGAGGTGACGTGGGGGGCCAGTCATCTGACTGCCGGCTGCCCCTTCGCCTGCCCCACACTGCTCCCATCCCACCACCCGGGTGGCCTGACCTCACTGTGGCCGCAGGCAGCCTTAACCCCCTCGGGGCTGTGAGGCTGTGCGGCCCTGCCCTGCCCCGAGCATCTCCCAGGCAGAGATCTCACGCCTGGAGCTGCTTGAATGCTGGCCTGGTGCTGGCCCGCTGGCTCAGCCCTTGTTTTCCCAGTGATAAGGGAGCCCTCGCTGCTTGCTCTGCAGGTTTCTGGGGTCGAGGCTGACCCTGCCCTCGCAGCCAACCTTTGCATCGCGGAGCAAACAGTGGCTGGGAGCTGCCGGGGTGGCGAGGGGGTGCAGAGCAGCGGGACAGGGACAGGGATGTGGGCTGCAGCTTGCCAGCTGGCAGCTCCTGTCGCAGGGGCTCACAGCCCAAACAGGGGGGAAAGGGAGCCAGGACCCCTGGGATGGGGCCAGGGTGGGCGCGGGAGGATGAGCCCGGCTCCGGCTGTGCCAGGGAAGGGTGAAGTGAGTGCAGTGGCCGTGTCTGCAGCCTGGGCAAGAGAGCACGCCTTCTGCGTGGGCTGCCTGCTTGCAAACTGCCAGCTGCACGGCCCCAGTTCCTGCCGGCATACCAAACCTGCCGTGTTTTGGAGTGGTTCCTTTGCAAGTTGCCTTTCCCCCAGGAAAGAAAAAAAAACATTTTCAGCTCGGGTCTCGTCCCCGTGAGGGGTGCCGGCTGCTGACACCAGGCTTTTAAATCAGGAGAGTGCTGCAATGTTTGCACTGAAGCAACCCAGCAACCAGGGACCCACTGGGACTAATGTCTCCCCAGCGGGGCTGGGGTGTGGGCACCTGGCCGTGGAGGGCAAAGTCCGGCGCACCGCCGGGGTGAAACTCCGAGCCAACGCTCCTCTGGCACCGAAGTCCACTCCGCTCCCTCACCTGTGCGGACACGCGGGGTCGCCCTGAGCAGCCCCGGCCACACTCCCATCCCGCAGCCACTGCAGCCCACGTGGGAAATCCCTCTGGCCGTGGGACACCCACCAGTGGAGCAGCTCAGGGCCCTTGCTGTGGCCATAGCTCCAGTCCCCTTTTCTTCTCCCTGAGCTGGGAAGCTCCTGGGGACAAGGGCCCGCTCCCTACCTGTCCGAGCCCCACTGCGTCTGGCCACAGCCCCCGTGGGGCTGTGGGATGGGGGAGCGAGGTGTCCATCGCCCACCCTGCGCAGTCCGCAGAGACCCGTCCCCCGTGGCAGCAGCCAGTCCCGCTGCAGTGGGGATGCTCGGCCGTATGCTGGGGCTCTGGCCCCTCTGGAGCTGCCTGGGTGCCACTGAGTTGCTGCGGCACCCCAGTGTGGTGAAGTCCTGGGGCCCCAGCCCACTCTGGCTGACGGGCTTGCCTGGCTTCAACCGCCTCCAGCCCCCAGGCAGCACCTGCAGCCCTGTGCTGGGGACGGAGACCCCCCACCCGCCTGGCCCCACCTCTGTTCCCTCTCCTGGGTGCCCCGGGACCCAAATCCAGGGGTGATGCTCTCCCCTCGGAGCAGCTGGGCCGGGCCCCCAGGTTGCCCGCCCCAGGGCAGGACGGTGGGATGCTGCAGAGAACGAAGGACACAGACCAGCACATGCATGGCAAGGCGGCAGTTTATTTCTGCTGCGGGCAGCGGCCGTGAACACTTGCGGTGTGGGGGGACAGCCGGATGGCCACCCCGCGCCCCCTCCCTGTGGCACCGGTGGGGGGTTCTCAGTTCTCAGCTGGCTGGGCGGTGCTGAGGAAGGTGGCCACCTTCTCCCTCACCTCCTTCTCCAGCAGCTCCAGGTGGTCCTCCACGCCAGCGGCGCCTGAGTCCAGCTTCCCCCGCATCGCCTCCAGCCGCTCCACTAGCTGCTGCCCGAAGGTCTCGCCGAAGGGGGCTGCCTGCTGCTGGAAAGCCTCCAGCGTCTGCCCCACACGCTCGTCCAGCTGCTGGGCCAGGGGGGCCAGCCGCTGCTGCAGGCTCTCGACATCACCGCCCGCCGCCTGCCGCAGCTCCTGGGCCAGCGGGCTGAGCTGGGTGCGCAGCTCCTCCAAGCTGGCAGCCAGGCGGGCACGCAGCTCCTCCACCGCCCGCTCCATCTGCGCTGTCAGGCTCTCCAGCTGCCGGTTGAGGCTGTCCTGAACCTCCTGGGTGTAAGGGCTGAGCCCCTGCCGCAGCTCCTCCACGCTCTGCCCCACTTGCGCCTTCAGCTCATCGGCCAGGGGAGCCAGCCGCTCCTTCAGGCTCTCCACCCCGCCGTCGATCTGCTGCTGCAGCCGGTCAGCATAGGGGCTGAGGGAGGCCTGGATGTTCTCGGCGTTGTCCTGCAGCCGGTCCCGCAGCTCAGTGGCGTAGGGCTCCAGCGCCCGCCGCAGCTCCCCAGCCCCGCGGTCCACCTGGGAGCGCAGCTCCTCGGCGTAGGGGCTCATCTTGGCTTGCAGCTGGCGGATGTTGGTGCCGATCTGCTGGTGCACCTCGTCAGCGTAAGGCGCCAGCTTGGCCTGCAGCTCCGCCAGCTCCCGCCGGATCTGCTCCTTCAGCCGCTGCGAGTCCTGCGCCAGCCGCGCCTGCAGCTCCGTGGCGAAGGGCACCAGCCGCCGCCGCAGGTCCTCGGCGTACGAGTTGACGCTCTGCAAGTTGCTCTCCAGCAGGATGCTGAGGAGATGGGGAGGGATGTCAGCACCCCGGCGTCCCTGCGGCCCCCTCCCCTGCCTGGCATCTCCCGGCCACCACCGTGTCCCCCACCCAGCGCCACAGCCCACGGCTCTGCTCACTTCAGCTGCTTGGTGATCTCGGCTTGCTGCAGCTGGTCCACCGTCTCCTTGGCATTGCTGCCCAGCTCGGTGAAGTACTTCCAGAGCACGCTGGCCACCTCGTCCGGCTTGACGTCAGCCCGTGCCCCTGCAAAGCGGATGCCAGGGTCAGCGCCGGCACAATCCCTCTCAACATCTCCCCTGGGTGCATCGGGTCCCCATCCCCACCCCGGGCTGGGACCACCCTCCCAGCACCAGGGACCCGCACACCGCCTCACCCGAGACCACGAGGAGCACCAGGACGAGGGCGGCCGCCTTCAGAGACATCCTGACTGCTGGGGGATGCCTGCCGGAGCACAGAGTGGAGATGAAGGGAGCCCCCCAGCCCCCGGGCGCCCCTGCCCACCACTGCAGGCGATGCAGCCGACAGCTCTCCCCACACCTCGATGCTGCCGCTCACCTGTGCTGCCGCCGGCTGCGGGTACCTGCTGTGCCGGCGAGCGCCCGGCCGCTATTTATGCAGCCTGAGCGCTCTCGGCGGCTTCCACGCAGGCCTGTGACACAGGCCCCGGGCTTGGACTTTAGCAAGGTCGCAACGTGGAAGCGCCTGACGTGAGCGCAGCCCTGACATCACCTGCAGCCCTGCCAGCTCCCAGCGGGGCGCCAGGGGCCAGGGCAGAGAGAGAGTGGGGGTATGCACGGGCACCCCAAGGCTGAGCCCCTCCTGGGGGGGCAGGGACCCTGGGGCAGAGAGGACAGCGCACCGCAGGGGGCAGCCCCTGGCTCCACAGCTCTGTGGGATGCAGCGACGGCCCCACCGGTGCCGGCTGTGCAGTACCTGGGATGCGCGGTGTGGTGGGGCGCGGGGTCTGGGGGATGCTGCGGGGACCCCTCAGCCCTGCTGCCGGCTGTGCTGTGCCCAGGATGCACAGTGGGGCAGGACACGGGCTCGGGGGAGGGGATGCTGCGATGGATGCGTATGAGACTGCAGGGTAGCATCGCTCCCTCCGAGCGCAGGCTCCCGGAGGAAGCCCTGCCACAGGGAAAGGCCAGGACCCCGCAGCTGTGGGATGTTGCACCCACGTGGCGCCGGTGTGCCCTTGACTGGAGCTGGGACCCGTGCATTTCCCCAGCTGTGGGCACCGGGCTCTCAGCACACGCCCCGGGGATGCAGCCCCCGGCTCAGCCCACCCACGGCCTGGTGGACCCGCTGCCGGCTGCAGACTGGCGGTGACGTGTCACGGCTGGGGCAAAGGGCATGGCTGGCAGGGGCAGGGATCAGCCGGGCACCGGCGATGTCAAGGTCCAAAGAGCCCTCGCGGTGCCCCACGGCCGGAGGGCACGGCCGAGGCACCCTGGCCGAGGTAGCCGCACGGTACCCCTGGGCAGAGCCAGCCCGGTGGCATCTCACCCGTTGCCGGTGCCGCTGGATGTCAGCCTCGTGCTGTGTGTGCCCATGCCAGCCCCGGGCCTGTCCTCATGGTGCTGCGCCCTGCAGCGGGCACCAGGCGGGCTGCAGGCACGCCGGCGCGCACAGCCATGCGCCTGTGCAAGCGCACGCACATGCATGCGTGGGCCTGTGCACGCGTGCAGATGCACGCACACGCGAGCTGAGCGCCGGGCCAGCCCCCGGCAGCCTTGGTCCCCGGGAGATTTCCCAACTCCTGGCTGGGAGGCAGGCCCCTCTGCAGCGGGAACGGTCTCAGCAAACGTGCCCCCTCCCCGGCCAGCCCCACCGCCCCCGACCTTTGCACAAACACTCCCGGAGGCGGCTGTGGGGAGGGTATAAAGTGGGAGCTCGGGGCTTCCCCCACGTAGCAGAGCCCGGTGTAGGTGAGTGGGGAAGCCCCCAGCGAGGGTTGCGCTGGGAAGGGGACGGGGTCGGGACCCCCGTGGGCGCGCGGGCCCCCGCCTGCCGCCCCGCGCCATACGCTCTGCTCTCTCCCCAGCCATGAAGGCGTCGCTCCTGCTCGCGCTCGTCTGCACAGCTGTCCTGGTGGCAGGAGCAAGTAAGGGGCGGGCGAGGGCTGCGGCAGGAGGAAGGGGATGGGGCTCAGGGTGCTGGGGTGCATGCACGGGGTGGGGGGCACGGACCCATGGCCCCTGTCCCCCCGCTCCCACGAGGCTCGTGCTTGCAGGGGCCGACGCACCCGGGGAGCCAGAGACACTGGTGAGGAAGGTGCAGGAGTACACCCAGAAAGCCACGGCCATGGCCAAGACCGCCCTCAGCATGGTGCAGGAGTCGGATGCAGCTCAGCAAGCCAGGTGCCCCCCTGCCCTGCCCCTGCCCTCCACCGCCCCGCCAGCCCGGGCACCTGGCCCTGCCGTCCCGCTGCCCACTGGGGGAGCCCGGCCGGTGCCCCGCTCTGAGCCCCCTCCCCTTGCAGGCAATGGCTGGCAGACAACGCCGACCTGGCGAAGCAGCGGCTGGTCTGGCTGAAGGAGCAGCTGCTGGAGTTCTGGAAGCCGATGCCGGCTGCGTAGCCCCACCGGGGGCTGGCCGAGGGCCAGCCAGGCTGGGGTGCCCCCAGGTCCCCACCCACTGTCACGGTTCTTGCAATAAAGCGGCGCTGAAGTAGACGGCTGTGGCGGCGTCACTGGGGGGGGGACGGGGGGACGGCGGGACAGCGAGGAGGAACATACACTGCGGGGCGAGGAAGGGCTGGGACAGACGCCTGTGCCGGCGTGCTGCTCACCCCCGCCGGGGCTGCACGCGGCCGTGGCAGGGTGCCGGGACCCCTCGCCACGGGGCGAGCACCGTGTGCCACTGCCCCACACACACATGCCTAGGGCGGCAGGAGCTGGGTGCCACTCCCGCAAGCTGGGGGGGATCCGGCTTCTGCAAAACCGGCCCCTGCCGCTCTCTGCTGCCCCGGCAGAGCCCTTTGCCCAGCGGGGAGAGTCTCGTGTGGGGCCAAGCCGAGGCAGAGCTGGGCTCAGCGGCAGGGAGAGCCCAGGGCACCCACCCTGCTAGCTTCACCCTCCTGACCCCGGGTCCCCCCAGCACCCCCTGCCTGGAGCAGCCCTCGCCCCCAGCACTGCGTGCAGGCTGCCTCCCTCCAGCATCCACTGCAAAGACTGAGTGAGCTCCAATAACTTAAGTCACGTTTATTTGACAAAAGGAAGGCAAAGCTGAGACCGACGCCGGTTCGGGGAGGGGAGGCGGCGGGAAGGGAGGAGGGGGGTCCCCAGGGAGGACACCCCAGGGCTGGCCTGGCCCAGGGCTCCTGCAGCCCGTCCCCAGAGCCCCCCCGGGGGGGAGGCACCCCGGTCAGGGCAGGGAACAGCCCTGGGGTGGCTGCAGGAGCGGGGCCGGGGTCAGTCCCTGGCCGTGCCGGCCGGCGGCTCAGGCCACACTCTTCTGGAGGTCGTCCAGGAGGGTGATGAAGCGGGTCTTGAGGCTCTCGGCATAGGGGGTGAGGCGTTCCTTGAATTCCTGCAGCAGGGGCGTCATCTTCTCGCGCAGGTTGCTGAGGTGCTCCACCACCTTGGCCTGGTACTCGGTGGCCTGGGGGATGCCCTTCTCCCGGATCTCCTCCAGCTTCTGGCTCAGCTTCTGCCGCAGCTCATTGCTGTAGGGCGCCAGGTTCTTGCGCAGCTCCTCCACGTGCTCGCGCAGGCGGTCCCGCACATCCTCGGCCACCGGGGTCAGCTTCTCCTGCATCAGCTCCACCTTCTGCTTGGTAAGCTCCTTCAGCTCCTGGGCCACGGGTGCCAGGCGCTGGCGGTACTGCTCCAGCTCCTCCGTCCACTTGGCGGAGAACTGGTCGAGGAAGGGCCGGATCTTCTCCTTCACCTCCTCCAGGTCCTTGGTCAGCTCCTGGCGCAGAGCCTCCGTGTCCTTCAGCCACATCTCCCGCACCTCCTTGTAGTAGGGGGTCATGTCCTCCCGCAGCTTGGCGGCAGCTGCGCCCAGCATGTCCAGGTTTTCGGCCAGCTTCAGGCTACGGGGAGTGGAGGGAGGTCACGCATGGCGCCCGGGGCCCCCCTGCCAACACCCTCCTCCGCTGCCACACGCCCCCCCAACTTACTCCAGCTGTTTGCCCACGGCGGAGGACTCGAACTGGGCGATGGCATCCTTGCCGCTGCCCTTCACCGTCTCCAGGTACACCTCCACCATGTCCCTGAGGCGATCCAGGGGCGTCTGGGCTTCATCACGCTGCCAGAAGTAGCGGGCCTGGGTGCCTGTGGAGAGAGCCCGGCACGCTCAGGACAGACCGCCCGGCGGGACGGCGGCAGGGATGGCTCCGTCCCCGCCGCCCTGCCCGTCGCTGCCCCCGGGACCTGCCCAGCTCAGGAGGCGACCAGGGAGCCGCTTGGCTGCAGCCTGACTTGCAAAGCACGTTGGAAGCCAGGCGCTTCCAGCAGCACTCGCGTCGGGCTCGGCTGCCCTGTCCTGCTCTGTCCTGCCCCAGCCCGGCACCGACCCCGTTTGGACCTACCCGTCAGGCAGAGCAGGGCGAGGGTCACCACCACGGCTCTCATCTTGGCGCTGAACCTGGGGGGCAGAGCAAGAGTTGAGTGCAGGGAGCCCCGGGGCAAAGCCAGCCCCGGTGGGAACTGAGCCCCCCACCCCGGCACACGGGGTCCCCAGGAGCAGCGGGACTCTGGCCCCTGTGGTGCCACGAGGGCTCGGGAGCCCCTGGAGCAGCCCAGGCTCTTACCAGCTCTCGTCCTGCTGCTGCCGTGCTGCCGGTCGTCCCGTCTGAGCCGGCCGCTTCCCCACCGCTGCTATTTATACAGGAGGGGGCAGTTCCCGCCGGAGATAAGCCAGTGCTGCAGCCCAAGAAATCGCTCCCCGGCGCGGGCGTTGTGGCGTGTAGAGTTCAAGGATCGCGCGCGTGGGCCAGCGCCGCGGAGCGCCGGCTTGGCAGGGGCGGCGAGCAAACAGGAGATCCCTGCGGGACGCGCCTCGCCGGCCAAGGAGCCTGTTTATGCTCCCGGTGACCCAGATTCCCGCTCGCCGCTGCGGCCTCGCTGGGGCCTCTCGGCAGCCCCCAGGGGTTGGCCAGCAGCCCGGGGACTGGGCTTATACCCACAAAGATTTGGACGGCTGTATCCAGACCCCTCGTCCTCCCCTCGCCACCGCTGTGGGTCTCTGCCCCATCCTTCCCCAGGCCGGTGAGACCCACGCTGCTCACAGCACCCTCCTTTCCCGGTGCGTCCCCCATGCAGAGGTCCCAGGAGCTGCACCCCCATGCATGCTCCCACCAGCCCTCCCCGGGGACCTGGGCAGCAAAGCGAAGGCTCAGCCTGGAGCAGACACCAGCCTGGCCACAGCCAGCACCCCGGCACGGCCACCCCAACCCCCCCGCTTGGCCCGAAGCCGCTCTGCAGCCAAACCAAGGTGCTGCCCCATCCCGCTGCCACCAGCCTGGCAAGAAGGGACAGGGGAGAAAGGGGCCATGTCCCCCAGACGGCGCTGCAGGAGGGGCTGGTTAATGCCACAGGGAAGCTGCCCGCTGCTCCAGAAGAGCAACGCTCCCCGCTTCAGAGTGGCACTGGCTCTTTGTGGCCCCAAGCCCAGGCTGGCTCGCTGGGCGCCGCATCAGCAACCCCATCCCCTGCAGTGCTGCAGCATGCAGGAGGTATGGCTCCCCTTCCCTCCCCAGAGCTGCCCTGCTCCTGGGAAAGCTCGGCCTTGGAAAGACACACTTGACAACATGGGTTTGATCTGCAACACCACATTTCCCTGCCCGCGGAGGGACAGGGAAGGATGCAGCTGACACAGCTGGTTCAAAGCTGCATCCTCCTGAAGGGATAGAGCCAGGCAGGCAGGGAGCTCCGCAGCACCCGCAGCCAGCCCAGGCAGGCTCCCAGGGCCCCTCGGGGCTCAGGCTGGGCGCTCGGAGGCAAGAAACTGGGCAGGGAAGAAAGCAGCGGTGATCCCAGCCTTGCAACGGGTAAGAAGGAGCTGGGTGAACAACACCCAGTGGTGTCAAACGTGGGTGGGCAGAGCTGGCGAAGGGCTCCAGCTCCCCAGGCAAGCGCAGCCAGGAGCTCGGGAACGTGGTGGAGGCTGACGTGAGTGAATCCCACCGCAGCTGCCCACGCGTCCCCCGCACCACGAGTCAGACTTGGCCGAGTTGCAGAGCTGGAGACCTTACCACTGCGTGGGGGCCAGGCAGACCAGCCGGGGGCTTCAGGAAACCCTATCAAAGCAGGCTGCTGGAGCCGGTGGCCATGCCTCCAAGGAGGCGAGGGGTCTGGGGACGGATCAAGGACACGGTGGCTCCGGAGCGAGCGCGGCCACCCTGCCGCACCTTGAGCTTTTGCCCCCGGCCACTGAGGCGCGAGGCTGTTCCACCTCCGCGGTGGGCGTTGACCAAAAGGCAAACAGGAGACCAGGGAAGATCATCGTCATGGTTTTATTTGTCATGATCCCACTGTCCAACTAATTGACTAGTTGCAAGTGACCCACAAAAAAATGGACTGAAGATTTACTGAAACTTCTTTGTTTTAGTCCAACATAAATGAGGAAGAAAAAATACTTCTGACATTTCCAAAAAACAGAAATAATAGCAAAGTATATTAATATACATTCAACATATACTGCGCGTATTGATTACTACAATACAAAGCAATGATAAAAAAAGTGTGATACTGCGAAATGGCACGGTTAAGCGAGTCCCTGCTGTTTTGGATGCTTGCTGTAGGGTGGCTGTCGACTCTCCCAGAAATACAGTGTCATGTAAACAAAAGGAAAACAAACCAAAGGTACAGAGCAAAAGGCTTTCAGTGTTTCCCACTACCTTCCCGCTCGGCCCGGCGTGGCCCCCTGAGCCTGCCGGCACCAGCTGAGGAAACGTGCCCGGCCAGCAAAGCCACGCAGCACTGGGACGCCAGCAGAAGTGCCGGCCTGGGCGATGCCACTCGGCAGCCACTGAGTTTCTCTCCTCTCTGGGTTTCAGTATGGCAGAGCTGGACAGCGTTACTTTCCTGGGGCAGGGGAGAAGGGGGAGGCCGGGAAGAGGCACGGGTAAGGATAGCAAAGTCACCTCCACCGTGCTGGTTTCACACTTCCTTCTGTGCAAATTCAGGAGGGCTGGGTCGGTTTTTTCCTTTTTTAAAAAACTATTCCCAAAAAGTGTCAGTAAGAAGAATTTGAGCTGTAGCTTGTAACGTCCCGAAGGCAATGATGACACCAAGTGCTGCTGAGCCCCGGCTGGGGGGGGGGGGGGGGAGCTTCGCACTCTATCCGTCAAGGAAAGGATGGAAAGAAGGACAAAGAAGAGATCTAAGCACGTCTGAACTGTATAAAGGAGAATACCACTGTCGCCACTGGCACGAGAGAAAAAACCAGTCACAAGTACAATGTCATTAAAAGAAATAAAATACTTTGAACAAAAGGTGCAAGTCACAATTCATATAGAACAGAATCTAGTTAAAAATTTCTCTCAAACAGAAATTCCTTTTGCCTTTTATTAATAACAATAATAATAAAACAACATTTACCAAAAAAACAATTCCTACAGGATCAGGAGGAGAAGCTAAGAAAACAAAGAAAAACCTGTCTTCCCTACATTAAGCCAGGAAAAAGAAAGAAAAACCCAAGTCGTATGCGGATTTGAAAAGAAAAGGTGAGGAGGGGGTGGGGAAGAGGTGATCCTTTCAGCACGCTGACAAACGGAGAGAAGGGACAAAAGCAGACGAAGATGAGACAAGCAGCGTATTGCACCAGGGGTGGGTGTCCCTGCCGGAGCAGGACGCCCGATCTGCTGCCGGGACATGGGCAGGGCCACGGCCGGGCAGGCACCGTCCTCACCCGCCCCTGCCAGTGCTGCCGGGCTCAGGTCAGGCTGGGCCCCTCCCCAGTGCAAAGGGTTCAAAAGAGTGGAAGAATAGCAGGGCCTCCAGGGATCGGACCGCCGCTCCACACCCGCCTGCTCCCTGCCTCACCAGGGAGGCCTCAGTCCCGGCCGCGCACTGTGCTGAGCGCGGCGGTGGCGGGCCGGAGCAGCCCCCCAGGGCCCACCTGGCCCTGGGTCAGAAGCAGCCCTCCAAACCAGACTCAGTGCTCAGGCTCCGTGAATCCTCTGCCGACGTGTAGGACTCGGGTTCTCTGGTTATTTCTGTGATAGCTGGAGTTACAGGCAAATAGGGCAAAAATTAAAGAAACCGAAAGGAACAACACACTGGATGAACTGATTATGAGGAAAGGGGCCATGGTATTCCAGTTAGTCAGAAATACTACGGCAATTTGGCGCAATGCTGCTAGATACTGTTGGTTTAAAATGGACCTTTTCGTTTCAAAGCTGTACATAAAACCTGCAAGAGAGAGAAGCAGCAGATATGTCAGGAGACACCAGAGGATGGCAGTTTGGCTTCCACAGCCCTCCACCGCCTTCCCAGTCCAGACCCGCGAGCTTTGCCCCAGGAGGGAGACCCTGCCGATGCTGCCGTGGTCTGGAAAAGCAGCCTGGAAGGAGGGGTGTTGTCCCTGAACAAACGTGGGACAGCAGACAGCCACCAGCCCGGAAGCTCAGAGCTGCCCGTTGCTCCCCGCGGAGCAAGGGGACAAGGAGGGAGCCACAGACGCAAGCCAGGCCGACAGGGCTCTGGGTCTGCCATCGAGGTGGCCCTACGCTTGCTGTTGGAAGGAGAAGGACACTTGAATACTCACTCCCTTCCTGGTTACACCCCTGCCTGCTCCATCCCAAAGGGCACCTCCGGGTGCTTGTAGCTCAGGAGGACATCTGTAATACACGTCGAGGGGTAACAGGAGGTGTTTAGATGCTGGTTGCCGTCACCTAGGTTGGGATGCTCTTGACCTTCCAAACTCTCCCCGCATTCTGTAAGGTCAAAGAACAACATCAGAGTTTGCACAAGGAGCACTAAGGACTTACAGCTCCAGTGCAGGGATCAGCCCAGCAGGCCACCAGGGCCTGAAGGGGCAGGCCACAGGTGGAGCTGCCCTGTGTTTCTCCGGGAAGCCTAGATCACTGCTCCCACCAGCCCAGGCTCCGACCGAGAGCAGCACCCAAGGAGCTGCCCTCCGTCAGCGTGCACTCCCCCACAGCCCACGCACCCCCCCACTCCCTGCAGGCACTGCTCGCTTGGAGGAGAGGTGGCTCTGCCATGCAGATTGCAAGCTGGTCCCCTCGGTTCCTGACCCAGACCCCCAGCAGCACCCCTCACCCTCCATGCCATGGCTCGGCCAGGTCCTTACCCTCATTCTCCCTGTCACGCAGCTGCTGACTGGCCATCAGCGATGACTGGCTGAGGACGGCATCAGACATCCGAGCAGAGCTTAGTGCTTTTCCCGCCATTAAACTCATTCCAGGCAAGTTATCTAACTGCACCTGCGGAGACAGCAGGACACAAGTCAAAGGGGGCTCGGGACGAGGCACCCCACTGCTCCCACAGCCCTCTGACAGGCTGCCCGGGGAGCTTCTGCAAGCCTTCAGCAAGGGCTTCTAAGTAAAAACTGCACACCAGGTACAGCTCAGGGGCAGCAGATGTCCCCTCAAACCAAGAACGGACTGGACAGCCCAAGTGCCTTCCAGACCTACACTGAACTATCTAGGGACAAGCCCTTCTCATTTATACCAGAAGGGAGCTGCAGCAAAGAGCACATCAAGATTTGGGCAGGACAGTTCCCAGTGGCCCGAAACACAGGGGAAGCAGAGCAGCCGCTCTGTGCTCTCGGTCAAGGTCTGGGCTGCCAGGGCCAGCTCGTTCAGCAGCGCTGCAGAACCGAAAGCCGGGCTTGGCGTGTCTGCAAAGCCCTCTGTGGCCAGAGCCAGGCCTGGGGCATCCCAGCCTGTTTCATCAGAAGGACCTTGGAGGAAAAAGAAGAGATGCCACGGCTACAGCAGCCAGCCCTGGGGCAAACCATGAGCGAAGGAGGAGCACATCCATACTGATCTCTGCTAAGCTGTTTTCCATGTTAAGCGAACAGGACATACTAACTGAAGCACCCTCACGGCTTTTCATTCCCAGCAACGCCACAGAGCAGGGCACTGCCTTGCCTATACGACACGTCATACATAACCCACACACGTCAACGAAGCTCTACACTGCTTTAAGCCCCGCCGGGCACAGGCCTCTTCAAACCTACGTAGGCATCATCACTGTTCTGAATGGTGTGATGTCTCTGCAGAGTCCTGGGCCGCGGGTGCTCACTGGAGGCGGGTCGCGCAGGGTAGCCCAGTCCGTTGTGGTCAGGCACCTGCATCGCTTGGCCGGGGGAACTCCTGTCCATACAGTTCCCTACGATGGACTCTTGAAAGTCAGAGAAGACAGAAAAACGACAGATTAGTACAAGAAACCTGCAGCTCTCAGCAACGCGCGCCACCGCAAAACTGCGGGTCTGAGCTCTGACGGCATGAGCAAACACTCATTGCTGGCAGACCAGCGTGCTGCTGGCTGGGTGGAAAGGGACCCCTGGCTGCTCATGTTGAAGTGATGCAGCACCAGGGCCCCCCCCCAGGATGGCACTTGGGCAGGCTTCTCGCCCACCAGCATCAAGATCCTGAAAGATCCCAATCCTAGCTGCCTCTGATGGGGTCTACAAAAGCAGCCTGAAATTGGAGGGACGGGGCAGGAGCACCACAGCACAGGGACCAGACTCTTTCTGACTGCCTCCCAGCACTGCCGCCTGCCCCTCAAGCCCGAGCTCGCCCTCCGCCCTCCTCCCTGTGTTGCCCACATCATTACACAAAAGCGGAGGGAGAAGCATCTCCCCAGCCTCCAACATGGGATGTTCTAGCAGGGCCCCTCGGCAATCGCGAGCAACATAATCTTGCTGGAAGAGCTGACCGGGATATTTGCTTTTATCAGATGACTTCTCCCTGCCCTCCTACAATCCGGCCGTAGGAGTACAGGAGTGTTCTGCCTGGCAAAGTCCATCTGCACTGCAAACTCTTATGACCGGGGGTAAAGGCTACATTCCTATCAAGCAAAACTTCTCATCATCAAGTACACGATGTTTTGAATAAAGTCCTGAGGTATGGAGAAGCCTATCATTGGGTCTCATGCACGTAAACAGCTTGCTCTCAGCAAGCACTCCCGCAGAGCACAAACATGCGGACGTGGCCACGAGCGCTAGGGAGCTGCCCTGAAATGACACAGCTGCAGGTAGATTCCCCAGCCAAAGCTATTGGCTTTCGCGGGGCTTTGGCCAGCAGGAAGCCGTCTCCCGCTGTGCTGGGACACCTCCTGGCCGGGCCTACAACCACGAGATGCCAGAAAGATGCTCCCCAACAAGATCTGGCTGTAAAGTTACCAGGACCCAAACGAGACCCTGTCCCAGGCGCAGTCTCCCACCTGAGCTCTCAACGCCGCTCCCGGGCACGTGAGCGTGGCTAGCATCCCACTCCCCCAAGGCCTTTCCTCCCTCCCTCAGAGACACGGCAGTCCCACAGGAACCCTGTCCTGGGGCAGGCGGAGATGCAGCCGGCCTCCCCCTTCCTTTGCACAACCGTGGGGTTACGTGCGGTTAACAGTCAGCTTTCCCGGAAAAGCGAGAAGGAAAACATGAGGTAACAGATGTTGGCGGAGCAGTGCCACCCACACACTGCTCGGGATGCTGCTCCAACTGTGGGAACGGTTGTTCGGGCCGGCAGCCCGCTTCTCCAGCTCCACAAACAGCCCCGGTGCCGAAGTGCTCCTGCAGCCAGGCCCAGCGGCGAGCCCTGGCACCAGCCTCTGCGCTGCAGGTGACGAGGCATGGCGGGACGAGTCCTCTCAGCCTGGAATAGCCTGGACCCAAAAGACAACCGCACACTTCCCATTGCCAGCACAGCACCTCCGGGGATGCGGCTCAGGCTGAGGGACAGGACGGCCTGCATTCACGCTCCTTTCCTTGCTCCAACCCTGCTCCAGCAGCCTGAACCCACAGCAGGAGAGCTTTTCATCCCTGCATCCATAGGGGACGGGGCTCCTGCGCCAGGCAGCCTTTGTGTCAGTGCGGCATGTGACGCTGGCACCACGGGCAGTGCCACAGCCGCCAGCTCAGCTCCTTCAGTGCCGAGGCGAGGCAGGTTTCCCATGGGCAGCATTCCCAGCTCTGTGACAGCTAGGTTGGAGCAAAACTGGAGCAGAGCCGTTCAAAGGCAGTTTAGTCACATCCTAAACGCAGATTTGGTCAACGCTCTCACAGTCTCTGGCTGCCATCTCCTGCAGATGCTCAACATACAAGCCAGAGCCTTTTGATCAGGGTCAACACGCTCCCTCAGAAGGCACAAATACTCCCGAACCACTGCAAAGGTACGCTCCGCTCTAGGGAAAATACGTTTGGCGAGCCGGGCAGAAGAGAAGATACCACCCCCCGCCCCTGTGCCAAGAGAGGCTGCGGCCTCGTAACACAGTATAGGGAAAATAATGGGAAAACCCAGGGATGTGGCTGAGAAAGCCCAGCCGTCAGCACCAACGCTCAGGGAGAGGAGCCATGCTCGGCTGGGGCAAGTCTCCCTGGTCAGCCCTCCGTGCCTTGCACAGCGCAATTGGGAACTCTGGGGCTGCGCTACACGTGAGCGAGTGAAGCGCCAGCGTGCTACTGGCACGTCCACTGGAGTTTCGTAGGATTTAATTGTAGGAAAGGGTACCTAGGCTGCTTAGATGTCAACTCTGCCTGGAACCAAAGCAGCACAGGCCTGATTCCAAGTGGGTTATCGAAGCCAGGAGGAAAGCGGTGTGAACGGTTATATCTCAGGACATAGTTTACTACGTGAGCATCCAAACAGCACTGCCAGAAGGGCTTACACAATTCTATTTGTAAACATTTACTTGCTTTTACTCATTTACAAAGTCTTGTAGTCTAAAGTCCTTTTCCCTTGTGTAACCGGTTCTAGCACCATCAGTACGGGGCAGAAATATAGCTTCCGACTTCATGAAATTTTGTTGTTCATCTAACGGTCTACGATATTAAGATGTAAACTCTTGATTTGGTACAAAACGCACCTCCAGAGTTTCCAAACTTTGCCTAACCTGGGGTGATTCTTCCCTTTTGTTCTTCAAGCACGGCAGGGGAATTGAGGTCTGAGACAAATGCATCAGTAATCCACAATTTAAGAAAACTTTGGAAAAGCCATGCCTTGTCCCTACCCCCCGCCCTCGCTCTGGGGGGCCAGGGCTTGGCGTGCCCGCTCTGCCCTCCGAGCCAGTCTGTTCCAACCCAGTACTTTCCCAACAAACCCATGCTGTGTCCCCAAACAAAGCTGTGCCTCCTGTGCCCGGGACACTGCTCCTCCACAGTAGGATCCTCTGTGCCAAGGGCAAGCCGATGGCTTCGGACCAGCACAACTCAGTCCTGCACTGAATACTGATCCACCCAGCTCAGCCTGGAAAGCCTCTCTTCAAAGCCCTCTTAGCAAGGGAGTAAGATGGTGTGTTTTTCATACAGAGAAGGCCTGTAATTACAGCTCAGGCAGGAATTTCTCTTACAGCACACCGCTGCCAACACAGCCACCAAGGAGCAAAGGCGTAACTGCTTCCAACCAGCAGAAAAGGTCTTCGGACTCAAGTTTAAACTCACTTTCTTCAGAATCAAGCCCTTCTGGTTCAAGCAGGGCTAGAGTCTTGCTGCTGCTTCCCAAAGCGCCAGAGGAGCTCCTGCAAGGCGGCCCTAGCCGCAAGACGTTTACCACCACTCTTACTGTGCGCGTTTGTGGAAGCTTTAGCAATGCCAGGACTCAAGGGTCTGTTCTGAAGAGAAGGGACACACCGCTGCAGTTGGGGCTGCGCTAGTAACGTAACTGTTTCTAGCCCATTGTTTACACAGGATGGGGAACATCACCAACAAGAATAAAAACGTCAACAGTACACAGCATCCCTGAAAACATGGCAGTACTCTGGGACCTGGTCTTCACCTGCCTGCGGAAGTAGGTCAAATTCCAAAGAGAAGCAGCCGATTGGGTCCCCTTCTTATTTAATGCTGTTGATGAGAGAGACTATGCCTGCAATTTACTTAAGGCCCCCAAAGCCAAAAAGAATCTAGGTAATTCTGTGCTATGCAAAATATGTCACGAAACCCCTGCCGTGCCGGGTAGAGACGGTGTCCTCCGGCAGGAAGGCAAGTGGCACGCAGCCAGCACGGAAGAGCGTTTTGTCCACGCGAGCAGCAGGAAGCCTTACCTCTGCTGGGCACCTTATTCCTACTGAATCCAGCAGCGGGCTGATGTCTGTATTGATGCGTCCCCAACTCCTGCGCGTGATTAGCAGTTCCTAGCAAAGATTCTGGGTCCCCGTGCCCTCCTGCATTTACAAGCAGAGGGGTCTCATGGCAACCTTTGGTCAATGTGTTTGAACTCTTACTGTCTGGAAAGCTGTCCCTGGCACCCTCGCACGTGCAGTCCTCCTCCATGCTCTCCGAATGGAACAGGGCTGGCTGGTGTACATATCCGTGCGGTGGCACTGACGCGGGTACCTGCTGGATACATTCTTGCGCCCTGATTTTTAAGAGGTGCTGGGGGCTGTTCTGTGGGTGGTACGTGTCAGCACTCTGATAAGGCAAAGACAACGACTGGCGCTCCGAGAGGTTCTGTCCCATGCTGGTGCCCATGCTCCCAGCATCCCCTTGGCTCATATGCCTGAACAAATCTTGAAATTCTTGCTGCTGCTGCTGTTGTTGCCGCCGTTTGATGAGCTGTGCAAATTCTGCCTGGGGCAGCCGCATGTCCGTGTGCCCCGTGAGCGAGTGCCGGGGAGAAAGCAGTCCCTGGAGGATGTGCGGTACCTGCTGGTGTCGGCTGTAGTCGGGAGGCGTTGGAGACAACAGTGCTTGCTGTAGTGCCGATGCAGTGTAGTGCTGCTGTTGCTGATGTGCGTTTTGAGGGAAACTGGGATACTGGTCAAGCTGTGGGACTTTCAGAGCTTGGTGAGCTGGAGGAAACCCAACTCCTCCCGATGGGCTGTAGTTGCTGGGGGAAACGCGAGGCTGCTCTGGGAACAGGTGGGGGTGTAAGTGCACCTGGTCATAGTTGGCGGGGGGATACCTGTTCACGTTCAGACTGCAAAGAACAGAAAAGAACAAGTGACTGCACTGCAGCAGGTCCGGCTCAGCCAGGCGTGCTGGGCTGCCCTCTTGGGTCAGGAGGCAGACAGAGCTGCTCCTGGGCAGGAGATGCTCCCTAAGCCACGTGATACAGCAGCCCTGCAGACTCTCAGAGCTCTGACCTGGCCCAGGAGCTGCTGCCCAGGGGCAGGGAGACACAGCTTGCTCCCCGAAACCACTGCAGCACAGCCCCGGGCCGGCGAGGAAACCACGTCTTGGCCTGAGAGATACCCGCCCCCTCTTCTCCCTGCTCCCAGCTCAGGGAAGCAGTGCAGAGAAGGCTGGCAGCCTTACCTGTGCGACTCGGCGCTGTCGGCACTGAGCTGCTTGGACAGCTGCCTGTGGCCGTAGGTGAGGGAGGCCATCAGGTTAGCACGGTGCTGCATCTGGATCTGGTTGGCGCTGGGGCTGATGGGCAAGCCCCGTGCGTGGGAGGACATGCCCTGCCCAGCCACAGAGGCCCCTTGCAGGAGGTTGTTGCTGACCAGGTTGGCGGGCTCCTGCACTTGGATAGTGACCTGCTGAGGCTGTGACTGCTGCTGCAGGCCCAGGCACGTCAGCCCCATGTTTGGGGGAGGGGAACAGTTACCAGACTGCGGGAAGATTGCGTTGTGGGACGGCATGCCTTGGAACTGAGACTGGGAGGCGGCACCTACAAGGAACAAAGACCCTCAGCACCCGCGCCAGCCTGCGGCAAGGCTTGGGAGTGAGATCTGCCCCACACAGGAGCTGCTGCTCCTCTGGGCCACACTGGGAGTCCCAGTACGTGTCTGTGGGTGGCAAGAGGAGCGCTACTCCCAACCGCTCTGTCACACTGCGCCAGCGTGCAAAGGTCACAGCTAGAGCCCCTTGCACAGAAAGAGAAACAAAGCGGAGTTGACAGTGCTTTGCATAAACCCGAGAATATCAGCCCTTTCTCCCCACCCCCGGGAGCGATAAGTAAGGATCTTATGACAAGAAACCCAACAGCACATTCCAGCTGGCAGCTCCTCGCAAGCTCTCGATAACACCAGCCCTTGCTGCCAGATGGAGAATCTTTTACATCATCAGCAAACGGCGCAAGGATGAGGCAGCAGGGGGGAACCAAAGCCCCCAGCACCCCCACACATTCTTTTCCCCGGAGGTTTGATAGGACCATACGGTTCTGCCAAGCGGCCTGCCCAGAGGAGCGCAGATGGCTCAGTAAACTGTCAGCACTTACCGTGGGGCTGGAGCACACTGCTGCTCACAGGAGGTGGGCTGCTGTTTGGTTGCCTGAAGAGATGGTTATTAGGGTGGTTCGGGGGCGGGCTGGATGGCTGAATCCGTAACCTACGCAGGGAAACAAGCACCTTTTCGTCATGCCTGCTCCTCATTAAGATGCCTTTTCAACTGTGAGAGCTAATGCCAAATGCTGCGCTTCTCTTGTTTTCCATAAACACCATAAAGCCCTTGTTTGGGATCCCAAGCTCTTTAGAGCTTGGCTTCTCTTCTGAGAGCCACCTGACTTGCCTCAGTCACACACATAGTGAGCATAACCCGGTGGCTGCAACAGAAACCCGGGGACGAGGACACTGCAGGCTCGCCTCCTGACTTGCTGGGGCCGGTGAGAAACCTTCCTTTCTCCTTGCCCATCATTCAGCCTGCCTCATCTACAACTCAGGGTGCTGAAGCCAAGGACGGCTATCTAACCAAAAGCCTGAAAAGGTGTGAGACGTCCAGGAGGAGCTCTAAGTAGAAAGCAGGAGAGAAACCAGCTACTGAAGGTAATGCATTTTCAAGCCGGTGAAAAGGCAGAACTGTCAATCATCTGCTCAAAGCAGATTTGTGCCTTTGAATCATGTTTCTCTGCTTCTAAAAGTCCTTCCAACAGAATCCAGCTAAAAGGACTGGGCACGTTCACGCGGGAACTGGCTCTGCCATTCTCACTTTATACACTTCCAACCTGGCCCTGGACTCTAACTGCGTTAGCTCATCCCCAAGGTTGAGTAACAGTAAAACCCATTCCCCAGAGCATTACTTGAGCCATTTCTTTACCTCTGAAGCTGGTGAGTGAGCAGAGCTGGCTGGTTTTCACATGGAGCTTGCAAGGGGGGAGATGGCTGGGGTGGCCGGATACAGTCCTGAACCAGGCACCGGAAGAAAACAAGAAGTGTTTGCAATCAATAATGTCTCAACTAGTAAATTTAGAAAACACTGACTGGTGAAGTAGGACATATCCAGATTCACCAAATACTCAGTCCCTGACTGCAGCTCTGGCTGTCGCAGCAGCTGTGCAAACATCACTGCTGAAGTCCTTCAGGCTTACAGCAAGCCGAGCAATCTACCCTCCTCAATCCCACCAGGACCTGCTCGGTAGTTGTATCTGCAGCAATGCAGGAAAACACAGGGAAGACTTCAGAAGGTCTGGCTCAGGCTCCAGTACCTGAATCTGCTGATGAAGAATCTGATGGTGCTGCTCCTGCTGGTACAACACGTGCTGCTGCTGCGTCTTCTCCAGCGTCCTCTCGTCCATGTGCCCACCATACATCTTCTGAAGCTGCTCGCACTCCTGTAACGAATCCAACGCACCCTGTAAGTGACCTTTTTGGGCATGGCACACTTGCTGTACAAAAAAACACTCTGAAGCCTACCCATCTGAAAAAGCCAGTAAAGAAAGCCTAATCCATTTAATTTGACATAATCAGGTGTGTAATAACATGGCTACCTCAAACCTCAGACAACAGAAAAGAAATGGGTGCACGTGACACCAAGCTGGTACCATTGCCTTCCCTTAAAAACGCAAGCACAAAGCTCTAGTAATAACAACTTCAAGGTGAAAAGAGCATCTCATATTTCTACCGTGTTGCAAGGTGAAAGTCCTGTCCTGGGGCCAAATCCCACTCAAGCCATTGATAAGACGTGCACTGGCTGCGTAGGGAATAACTGTATACAATACACTCCAAACTCTGGCCTTTTCTCAGGACACCCTGGAACAGCCCCAAAACTTTGCTGCTGCAGGAAATGCGGGAGAGCAGCAGCCGCAGCCTGACAGTGCTGGTGGGACCCGCAAGGGCAGGCATAACAGCCCAGGTGTGGGCACAGCATGTAGTTTGCTGCCCAGAAAAAGGGGGGTGGAAGCCCCCAAGGTTCCCAGCCTACAGGTGAACAGCATGTACGTTTAGAGGATACCCAGCACGGTTGCTGCAGATGGACAGAGGGGGAACAGCTCCTCGGCTGGAAAGCCACCACTGCATGCGCACAGCCATTAGCGATACACATTTCACCTTTTGCTTCCTGAAGCAGCAAGGCTGAGACAATAAAAAGCCCTTGCAGAGGCTCTTTTGAGGACTCCCACCCCTCTCTTTTACCTGCTGAAGCTGTTTGATGCTACTGTTATTGCCCATCTTCTCCAGGTGGGCTTTGAAAGCCTGGATGCTGGCAGCACCATCTGAGAAGCGCCGAACCGGGGAGAAGCGTTCAGTGGGGAGGTGCAGAGTATTTGAGTCCTTGTAAATAGAACTGAACACATGGGGAAGTGGGTTAGTGATGCCACCTAAAAAACAAACTCCAGTACAGAGACATTTAATTTACACCAGCCATGCCAAGTTCTACCTGCCCACTCACCCAAAGCACTCACCATGCTTTAGATCAAGAAATAAAGTGCCATCATCACCATGAACAGGAAGCAGGATTACCAAGTATCCTTGGTGCCTGGGCAGATAAATGTGTTTTAAGGTTGGAGACTACTCAGCCACAAACCAGATTCCAGGTGGGCAGCAACTCATTGTCCATCCATACAGATGCATCTATCCCTTGGAGGGAAAAGGTTTACAGAAACCATTCAGCATCCTAAAAATCTAAAATTCACCTCTTCAGTAGCCACTTCCTGAGCCTTCCAGCTCCCCAGGGCTCCTGACTACATCTGATGCCTGTGGAAAACAGGAGGGGCACATGGAGAAAGGAGCCTGATATGTTCTGCAGCCTCTGAGGAGGAAGGGGGGCTGGCACCCGTGCTTAGAGATGCACTGAATTAAAAAGAGAGGGCAGGAACGTAACTCTGCACAGTAGGGGATATCTTTCTAATGCATTAACCAAGCTGTCGCTTCATATACAGAGTCTCCCAGTTGCCTGGATGCTCGGCACTGGGCAATCAGAACTGGTGCGTTTGAAAAGCAGACATAGCCAGTATCAAGGCAACTGTGTCCAAGGCACTACAAGCACTTTCCCTTCACAATGAGGTTTCTTCTTCACCATCAGAGGGAGCCAGATTTTTTTCAGGAGCTTTTTTCTCCCCAAGTTGGGGCTCCCCATTATCAAAGTAAAGTGCTAAGCTCCTGCCCTGCCATTTGGTGCAACCTGCATCATCATGAGCAAAGCTAACCTTCCATACACATGTTGCAAGGTGTCTTACAACAAATAGGATCAGGTTTCTCTGCCTGCCCTAACAGTTTCTGTGCAAATGCAATCTATAAAACCCAATAAACAATACTTAACGGTACAGGCTCCAAGAGCAGCCTTTGTCTGTGAGAAGGTCATGGAGACATGGTCTTTACAGCATCTCTGACATCCTGGCACTAAACCCAACAGGAGCCCGTCTAGCTGCACACTGGTGTGGGCCTGAACCACATTACTGCAGGCAAGTTACTGCCATGGCGACTCTGAATGCAGGTCTTTACTGAAGCCTGTTCCACAAAGTGATACGATTTCTCCCGGAGAGGCTCCCCCTTGTCAGAAGGTGACTGATGCTGGACCATCTCCAGCATGCTGGGTTCAGTTCGTGTCACTTGGTCTGCCTTAGCGGGATGTACTTCAGTTTCTATAGCTTACACACAACTTTCTTCCAAGGACAGAGCTGTGCCCCTGCCTTTTGATGCCATCCCATGCATTATCCTTATCCTGATCTCCTGTTGTATTGATGGAAAGCAGAAGCCCCAGATAAAATCACACTGAGGTTCCCAAACCCATGGGGCCAGGGCCGAACAACTGTACTGCCTTGTACAATCGCTGTACTTCAATTCTGCTTTCAGATACTACGTTATCGTGACTAAAACCGGGTGCTACATAAGAAGATGGCTTAAAATACGTTAGGTGCTAAAATAAAACCCATCTGCCACTCAATAACTGAGGTCTAGTTAGGTGATGACACAAGACAGCTAATGGTTTCTGTACCATACGTGTCTTGGACACAACACGGGGCAATCTGTTTAGGCCATGGTCTGATGAAGTGTCCGTGATTTCCCAGGTAAAACATGAGGCAGGCTTACAGCACGTTACGACACTGAGGGTGGAATGAGCAGATACCACCCTGTCCGTGATGCAACAAAACAGCCTCAGGACTCCAAAGCAAGAGGCAGAGGTGACACCAACATATTTACAGGGCAAGTGTGTTTTAACAATCTTGTAAAAAATCAATTCCTGCAGTGCGTGAGTGACCCAGCTTACCTTTCCAATTTGAAGCAATCGTTAAAGCAGGACACAGCACATTCTGGTTGTTTTGCAAGCTGCACTCCTCCTCCTATCAAGCTTTTCTGTGACCCTAGAAATCTTTCCCCTCCTGCTCTTCCCATCCCCCAAGCACCTTTGTGAGGGAGTAACTTCAGGGGAGAGAGGTGCTTATCTTGGTTTTCCGGAGTTCCAGCGTGGCACTAGCACTGTCTCAGTCTGCTCAGAGTTCACCTGTCTCTGCTGATTACATCAGTGCTCAGCTCAGCAGGTATCTGGCTACAATAAAAAGCACTTTGTCAAGCTTGCCAGCGTGAGCTGGCTGAAAGATTGAACACGAGCACCAACCTAGCCTGGTAGGTGACTGCTTTCTCAACAGTCAAGACCAACAGGCAGCAAACTCTGCAGTTTGCAGCTGCTTTGCGCTCTCAGCACTGAGAGGTT
Organism: Harpia harpyja; assembly: GCF_026419915.1. Lineage (NCBI taxonomy): Eukaryota > Metazoa > Chordata > Aves > Accipitriformes > Accipitridae > Harpia > Harpia harpyja. Next base: position 46,560,025 of record NC_068943.1, on the reverse strand, counting down.
CAGAGCACAGGTTTTAAGCTCCCTCTGTGGCATTAGCATCTCCAGTTTGCTGCTGCTAACCAAGGACTGTGTGTCAAATTAACACCTCTCTCCATCCGGAGTGCCCCACCCACACATTTTGAGTGTGTTTAGATCCAAATCTGCATTGGTTCCCTCCTTCCCAGACATTATGATTTTCTTCCCACCCCAGCTTCCTCTCCCCACATCATTCCCAGCAGGGGTTTGGATCAGAAATAAAATGACTCTTGAGGAGCTTTGCAAAGAGACTTTGCAGTCAAAACACACAACTCTGGTGCAGAACAGTGAGGTTTTTAAGCTCTGGTTGTAGATGACTCTTGGTGCAGCTTTTGCCTGCATCTGCCTCCAAAAATGTTCTGTAGAAAATCTACTATCTACTGCTAGCTTGACACCTACCATTACAACAGCGAAAAGCTTTCCTCTAAAATGAATAGCTTATTCCCAACCCTTATGTGACGGCAGCCATTCTGGCAAATCACGTCCAGCCCCAAAAACGGGACTGGAGGGGAAGAGCCAGCTGGTTCCTGCCCCTATGTTGCCTGTATTTGCAGGCACGGAGCCTGTGCCAGCGCAGAACTCCAGTGTCCCCAGTGAGGTCAAGACACCCTCCGCTCTGTGGGTCTGCTCTTTGGAGTTGTTCCTCCTCCTCACCCCTCCCTGCCAAGCGGGATGTCCTCAGTGCTCCATTCCAGATGACATCTGAGCAGGTTTCCTGGCGCAAAGCTGCCCGAACGGCCGGTGCCATTACTCACCGGTGCTGATCGGGTACCAGGTGTGGAGCCCAAGCCCGGGGTCGGAAGGACTGCTGTCCTAGCTGCCTCTGCAAGTCTGGAGGGATTTCAGCTGTAGGGTTGGTCATTGCCAGAGTGTGCCTTTTTGACCTATTTGCCAAGTATCTGCAACAAGCAGGAGCACATTTTATAAGAGACTGATGGGAGTACTCCAAAAACAGGGAGTGTTAGATAATCCAGAGTAAATGGGAAGGAAGAATGCTTGCTGCAGTGCTCAGAACCAACTGGGGAGAAGCACGCCAGGGACACGCTGCCTATGCCCGTCACGTCACTGGGTCTTCAGTGCTTAGGGGACAAGTGTAGTTTCAGCTGCTTGTGTGCTACTGCAGGCCTCAGAAGGAACGAGTAGCCGTTTGCTCTTCCCAGCAGGAAAGCCACATTTCATCTCAAGGGGAAGGCCGGTATATCCCTTTGGGAATACCCGGGTGACTACCTGCCCTCAATGTGGAGTCACTCCGCTACAGCAGGTCTGCCTTCCTCTCCCAAAGGCCCCACTGAGCCACGGGGAAGCCTGCTGCATGCACAGAGCCAAGAGACGAGTCACAGATAATTCTAGCGAGAGCTGGCCAGAGAACGGGCACAGAGCAGAGCTGCTGCTCAGCTGCACTCTTGCAGGATGGCCTTTGCACTTCAGTCCTGCCCCGGGCCGAGCCTTGAGCAGTGGCCGGCTTGTCACAGCAGGGGAAGGGTGCACGAGGGTCACCCTGCCAGAGATTACGGGTGGATAGAGCCTCCGGCTGCCGGAGGAGCATGAGGAGAATGGGCTCAGCTGAGGAAGGGCTGGTGCCCAGCCCAGGCCGTGTGCGCCATCTAGTCCCTGCTCCACGCTCCAGGGAGTCAGGAATCGCCCGGCGACGCACAGGGCAAAACCACCGAAGGAAACTGAGAAGCCAGAGGGTCCCTTCCAATGGAGCCAGAGCCACCAGCGCTAAGGCTGGGTTCACCCTTCACATCAGAGCCTGGGGGGCAGCAGGTTAAACTAAAGCACCCTCTGAACTGGAAATGAGAGACTGCAGTTCTTTTGCAAACCTGCTGAAGACTGGGGGAGCGCACAGGGCAAAACTAGGAGCCTCTGCTTCGGCAAGGATGTGACAAAGGGCTGCGCAGCTCTGAACTGCTAGTTTCTGGCTGCAGTGATGCTCAGAGCGGCTGGGGGCACCGGGCCAGAAGAGATAACAAACGAAGCGCCTACCCAGGACACCCTAGCTTGTGATGAGCACAGGGCCTAGCACTTTACCCACTCAAGGCCAGGTGGGATGGATGCCCGCTTATGAACTCAACTATTTCTGCTCTTGTGAACCAGCAGCAACGAGGCAGCTATGGTAACTGTGACAAAGATCATTTGGCCAGCGACACCGCGGATACTAACAGGGAATTCTCACCTTCACTCTTTTCCCCTGCTAAGGCTCCCTGCAACTTCAACTGGTGAAGCACAGGAGCAGCAGGCAATAAAGTTGTTGCCTTCTCCAAAGCCAGCCTTTCTTTGCTAGCCACTGAAGCCACTTAAGCAGAAGACAGCAAGTTAACAGAATGAAGAGTGCTTAGCATTGTGGTAACTTGCCAAAGTCTGTGCCATTAGCTGTTTAAGAATCATTTGATGCAGACGGGGAAAGTTTCCCAAAAGCTTTACAGTTGTGGTTTGCTAAGATCATTTTATTTCAGACCTCCAGGGAACAATCCAATCATGAGCTGTAACAGTGTTTCGGGTAGAAGAAAGTTTCCCAAAGCTCAAAGGAGATGTGACTGTTCTCTGGAACAGAGAAAAGACTACGCTCTGTTTTCAAGGTCAGATTAAGGAGGGCAAAAACTGGTCGCTGGTGGCTGCATACTGAGTGTTCAGAGCAGTGTTCTGAGAAGCTAAATATTTGCATCTGTCCCTGATGTTAATGCTATTTACCCTTCTCCTCTGATGACTACTGACATGTTGCAACATAAGGGGGTGGAGAGCGAGTTAACACACAACCTGGATGGGGCTTCTTCTGGGCCATCTGGTGGAAGAAGAACATGTGGTATGAAAGGACTAAGGGCAGCACTGTTGAGAGCAGCAAAGTGACCTATGGGTCCAAGGAGACTTGCCTTTCAGTGGGATCTGAAGATTTCAGTGGCTTGCAACCTACAAAATACTGCATGTGGGTTTCAAAATGTTTCCAGCTGAGCTACTGCTTTAATTTAGAGACTCAGCTAAAACCTTAGGTTTTAGAATAGGAGAGGTGAAAATCTGCCCTGGTAAGATGTCCAGGCATCCCCTTGCCAAGAGTCAGATTTATCTAATTTGCACAGTCAGAAAGACTGTCTACCACCTGAGGCATTGTCAGTGGACATTATGGGACCTTCATTACAACTTTTAATAGCTATCTAGGCAGCACATCTGTGTACAGCTGCCTATAGAGCCTGTGGTCCTGAGCCCTGCTAGGGAGGACAGCGCGCAGTTAGGGTACAGCAGCTTAACAGGGGCTGAACGCAGCCTACAGTGCCTGGAGGTGCAGGCTCTTCATCTGCTCAGTACTATGACTTGGCATCCGTTCTTTCATTGTGCTGCCTTGCAGCTGGGGCAGGTCATGAGCATGTACCTTCCCAGTATCGTGGCTCAGTGGATGAACAGCAGCTCATGAAGCTGGAAAATACTGTGAGAGTGAGCACAAAGATGAGGGTGGTGAAGAACTAGAGTCTAAGGCTACACAGAAAACAAGATGTGCTCTGTGTTAACTCTAAGGTAGGGCTGGAAGCGAGTTCTTTCACGTGTACCAGCTTTGACTTTCTTCTAAGCTCAGGTAGGCAAAAGGAGTCTCAGCGCACACTCTGCACAATCTGTCACTGCACACACCCACCGTTCAAATCCCCCCTTCGCTCTGGAGCACTGAGAGGAGAAGAGCTGGCAGAGGCTCTGGGGTATGACCTCCACCCACCCCCCCGGTGTTTCTCTGCCTGCAACCAACCCCCAATTTGAATCCTTCTCCAGAGCGCAGCCCCTGAGGAAATGCTGCCTTACTCAAGGTGGTGGCCTGTACAAACTGGGGGGGGGCAGGGTATCCAGAAAACTTTTCAAGTTTGAGGTAAGAATAGGAGCACTCCGTAACCACATCCACCACATGTAGTGCACCAGCTGGTTAGCAGAGAAGAAACTATGCAAAAGCTACTAAGAAAATGTTAGCAAGGACATGGTTAGTGTTTTCATGGATTTAGAAAATTACAAGCATCTTCTACCCGCTTCCTAGTATGTGTTTGGAGCAGACAAAAAGAACAGAAGTTTCCAGCCTGGTATCTAACAATCCTTTCCTTATTGGAGTAGACGATTTTAAGGCCTAGTGTTAAAATTAGAAGCTAGAGGTACCCGCATTTCCAGCAAGCTCACTTTTTTTAAGGCATCAGAGTTGGATGTTTACTGCATGTCTTGATACAAAAGCTGCATTGACACCCAAGGCCACAGATGAGATCTTCATACCTCCATCACTCAGCAGGGAGGGGTGAATCACTTAGCACTCATTTTGCAGGTTAGTGTGGATTGCATGCTGGTGCACACTAAGCAAAGGAATTTAGCAGTTTCAGAGTCTCTACTGCTCAATTAGCTAATCATTTCAGGGGGAATCCAGCTTTGTAAGCACCTAGTAGTGTCAGAGGAGTAATTGCCTACAGTAATCAACACCCACAAGAACAAGAGAAACATTGAGCCTTCGCTGTAATCAACATTGTTGCCTGTGATGAGGTTGCTCGTGTTTTAATTCAGCTGTGGAACCCCACAGGGTGAGCCTCTTGGAGGTAGTAAGGGCAAATGTTAACAGACTGGGAGTTACCTCTGCACAGCTTCCTGATCTGGCTCCCCATCGGAGCTCTCCTCATCCACCGGGGTGACAGCTGGGACAGCCTGCAGAGAGAAGAGAAGCCATGGGTTCCAGAAAGCAGTCAGCGTGGTCCCATCCGCACAGCGGACACCTGACCTTCCCAAACAAGCTTTCACAAGGATGCAGCACCAAGGCCACCCAGCCAAGAACCCCTTCCAACATTCCTTCCCCAATCAAAACTGCTTGTACAAGGTTGCTGCTTCTTTTGGTGCTACCAGGTGCTACAGATGCATCAAGAAAGAATGTGCATTAATGCCCAAGATGGACATTTTAGTTTTCTCTATTAGATCAGCAAAGGAGAAGAAAAGCAACCATTAAAAAAAGTTCACAAATACTTTGTCAATTCCAGAGAGGAATACCATCTCAGCTGCTACCTACAGGAGAGAACAGCAACTCTCCCACAAGGGGACAGAGCACCCCGCCGCTCCAGAGCAGGGCAACCTTTGGAAGCATGCAGGCACACTCCCTGCAGTGCTTCCAGAGCGCTACAGACTGAGCTATTACTCTGTCTGCCGTGATCTGGAGGCAGTCACCTCTGCCTGTGGGAGGAGATATTTATAAGCATGCCACCAATTCTCTTCTTTCCTTTTGCTACTTACTGGCGTCATAGTGACGAGCGGAGATGGACCTCGAGGACGTTTCAGCAGTTGCTGTGCGTGTAACTGGATGTTAGCTCCGCCATCTGATGCCCTCCGCCCCAGAGGGCCCATGCCATTCAGCAGCTGCAGGGTGGGGGGCTGCAGCAGGGACTGCTCCTGGGAAGCACAGACAGTGCAGTTATTGACCCCATACCGGATCCTTCTGGTACCTGAGCCCCAAGGTCACAAACCCAGACACTGGCATGAGAGAAAACAAACCTTCTGGGCTTCAGGAGAGATGAAGGAGTATCACCAACATCTCAGAGCTGACGTGGGGCAGAGAGAGGCAGTGTCAGTGGAAAAGTGGTGTTTAACTCTCCATTTCCCTGCACTCTGCTTTAGTTGCCAGGCAGGCTGCAACCTGCAGCTCCAAAGCCAGGCAGCGCAGTCCTATTTCTCCTCAGCCCATTAATTAATTTCATATTGCAGTGTTCTTTCATTCTTTGGCTTTTTAAGTAACCAACTAGAATGATACCTAAAGAGACAGCAAGAGGATAAACCTTGAAGCTTATGGAGTCCAAGGAACTGGCAGATAGAGAGAGCAAGTGCGAGCACAAACACACCCCCACGTGCTGGTGGGGCACAGACTGCAGCAGGGAGCTTACGCATCAGTCAGTACCTTGTACTCCAGCTGACCCGTGGGCTGCAGGTTCTGCCTAGGCAGCACATTGTGCATGAAGTTCACATTTGGGGTCACCTGCAGGAACGGAGCCTGAGGAGTGACACGGGGGAAGCCAGGCAGGAGCTTCTGCAGATCTTCCATGACTTCCGTCCTGTGCAATCACATTTACAGACAGGCGAATTAGCAATGATGTGGAGAGCACCACCCATAGGCCCAGCACACTCTGCTTCTCTTCACAAAAAGGCTTCTTACTGCTCCAGAAAATGGTCACAGAGAGTAGCCAAGCCACCCTTTGGTTTTCACTTGTTCCTTCTTCCCCTCCAAGTTGAGATTTGCCAGAACTAGCTCTTTGCATTACCCTCAAGTCACATTTATCACAAAAACTTTACCTAGGACATGAGAGCAGTGCACCTTAGGTGAGAAACCGGCTTGCACACCAGTGAACACCACTAGAGCTTACATAGAGCCGATGAGGAAGAAGAGGAAAGCATCTCATCCTCAGCTGAAATACTAACCAAGCTGTGCAACAGGACTAGGACGTTTAAAAGAACACTTTTGCTAAAGAGACACCTTGAACTTCTTTCTCCATCTAGCAAAAATCAAGTTTGCAGAAATAACTCCAAGCCACTCACAGCAGGAGCGGGAAACCAAAGGTTTGATACCAGCTATGATACAGATACACGCACTCATCGCCACCTGGTCTGCCTAGAGTGAAGCAGAGACCTGGGACTGAGGGGCACACTGTGAAGCATATTTGCCAGCCCAGAAACTGGAGACCATTGCCAGTCCAAAATGTATCAAGTCTTATATACCACAGAGCCCAGAAGTCCCCTTCAGGCATTAGCCTCTCATCTGCCAATGTAGCACATGAATAAATCTGTGACATCTCAGAAGGACCAAAGTCACGTGCTAGGAGTAAATCTTCAGGTTCCCTTAATCCTCCCTCAGGGAGTTAGGGTCCAATACTAACCGTGGGTCAGCTACTCCAACCGTGTGCCTTCTCATGGAGAGGTAACGGACCAGAGCTTCAGGTGATGGCTCTTCCCCTTCATCACTGTCCAAGTTCATTGTTCCGTCAGTCTGGGCAGGCAAAACATCGGAGATGTTGAAACACAATGTGAGGGTCAAGCAAAAGGCTTCGGTGCAAGCCTGGGAAAAGAACTTGCAGGGGCCATCAAGGGGTGTACCTCACCTCCACAATTTGGTTTTCGGGGTTGATGAGCTGGACTTGTGGCACATTGATGCTCATGGTATTGCCTGTCTGTTCTGTCTGCAAGAGCAGTAAGATCAAAATCAGAAGGCATGAAGCTAGCATCTCGTACAAGCCCTTTACAAACACCACTGGATTAACACCAGTGCACAGACCTAAGCACTTGGGAATAGAGAGGTTACCCTGGAGCCAGTGAAGATCAGTTTATTCCTAATTCTCGAGGGGTTGCCTCATTTCCCCTCCTCCCTTCTGTTCAGGCAGGGTCAGCATCTCTTCTGCTTCCCTTATGACCTGGCCTCTCTTAAAGTAAATATTCATTTCTTGGACAGCAGCACAAATTGAGGAAGAAGCATCGCACCGGAGTCCTGGTCTGTAAACTCTGCCTCCCAAACAGTAACCCTCACATTGCCTTCTCCTCTGTCGCTAAGCTAACACAAGACTTTGTCTGAAAGGTATTCGCTAAACCCACAGCCAATGAACAAACTGTTCCTAATCTCAGGATTATGGCACCCTAAATACACACAAAGTTCTTGGACGAGGAACATTTTGACACTCCTGCCAGGATGAGGACACCCACAAGCAAGTCTGAGTTTAGCAGCTAAGGGACTGGCTGGCCTTCCAGGGCTGGAAGAACATTACACAAGCAGGATCTACCTGGATGTTAGCAGAGGTGGGGAAGGTCATGGTCCGTGGTATACTTGGAGATGCTGCAATGCGCAGATTCTTGTGTCTCTTCAGTCGGTCGCAGAGCAGGCTGTAGATTGCACTGTAGTGATCATAAGCATCGGCTCTTAATGACTAAAAGAGGAAAAGGAAAAAGCGGTCAGTGCCTTTTGTCAAACAACAAAATATGCTCCATACCGTGCTGAGGGTGCTCAGTTACCAGAGGCGATAAGCAACAAATGTGGCCATTTGATCTCCAATGGGAACAGGCAGGACACGAGTGTCAGCTGTGGTGTCTCACCTGAATTGTGCGCTCCTTGTCCAGCCCCATGTCCGCCATTGCTAGCAGCACGTCCTCGTTCAGCGGCTCCATCTGCCTCTCGGTCTTCAGGTGCTGACACTCCGCTATCAGCTGTAAGAGCACAGACACAGACTTGAGTGCTGACATTCCCAAAGACACACCGATGAGTCATAGCGCTCTGAGGAACCAATGCACCAGGCTCTGGCTGCAAGCTTTGAAGGCTGATGGCACACCAAATCGAAATCTAGTCCTTTCGGCTCTCAGTGCCAAAGGCAAAGATACAAAAATATATGCAGATGAGGAGCGATGTGGAAAGCAAGACCAGGAGACAGAAAGCGGAAAGGCAGCGCACCAGCACTCCCAATGAGAGGTCTCAAACAGCTGAAACGAACATTGCAGCACTATGTGCCCGGAGCCCATTTGCAGCCCGGCAGGCAGTGAGCGGACCCCACTCGCACACCAGCTCGCTTCTGCTTCTCACCCTGTCAAACTCTGCATCGGCCTCCCCAAGCTTCATCCACTTGTGTTTGCAGATCTGCTCCATGGAGAGCCGCTTGCTTGGGTCCAAGACCAGCATGTGGCGGATCAGATGTTCACATTCTGCAGGGGAAGAGAGAGGCTGGGTAACCCGCAGGGAGGGACACGACTTCTGCAGGAGGCAGCCTCACACTGCAAGGGCGAAAGTGCTTTTTTCTTTCAAAGCGACGCACTTCTCCGCAGGAAGTCATACACAGCAAAAATACTGCTTCTCCTTTTGCACTTCGCACACGTGCCGCTTTGCTGCAGACATTTGATTTCCCCAGGCTAGGAAGGAAGTAAGACACCCAGGCCACCGGGCCCCTGTGCTATTTGCCAGAGCCCCTAGGTGGCATGCTGTCACCCCGTCCCTCCTCGCCTTGCCGGCACTGGCCAGGGGACACGACTGGCTTTGGGGGGTTGAAGGGCAAAGTATCCCCTGACCATTCCCCACTCGGGAACAGCTCACTGTGAATGATTTCTCCACTGTATTGCGCATGTGCTGTCACCGTGGGGGACTGCTGAGGCTCTCCTCCATTTGGGGTGGGATCTAAGCTTGCTTTAAAAGCACCACATTTTAGCAAGCATTTTCTGTGTGAAGAGAACCTCTTCCACAAGTAAGGCAGCAGGCAAGGAAGCTTTCAGCTGGGAAACTCCACGCAGCCCATGCAAAATTACTCCTTAATCTGACAGCAGGCAACCAAGAACCTACATGTGACTCGTTCTGAAATGAAGTTGGTTTTATCTGAGAATTAATCATACTTTTCCAAAACAAGATTTATTACTAAAGCATTCAGAAGCATTTTTGCAGAAACAGGACACAGACATTAATCTCTGATGGGGGTATTGCTGGAAACTCACGTGCCATAATGCTGTGAAAAGCTTCTTGTCTAAAACAGGTACAGTGAGAGTCTCTATATTCCTAAATCACTCTTCCATATTTAGCTTTCACATTTCCCAAAATTTAGAAGGAGTGTATCTTTGCTGACATTTTGCTATAGTTTGCACAGTTACATACATGAAAGCTGAGATGTTAAATAAGAGTATTTTGGTTTCTAAATTCTAGACTCGGAACTCATTTTAGCTTACGTTACAAACCACCATCCAGTGGATAAGCTTCCTGGCATACCACTTGACTGGCACATTAATCAACTGGTATACTATAATGTAAGTGCTCCAAAGAATCTGTAAGCAGAGATGCAACCAGCGCCTGCTCAGCGCTGCAGGCACGCTGGGGTGTGTGCACCCCTTACCTGTGGACATGAAAAATGGAATGCGAAATTTCCCACTGAGCACCCTCGCCCGCAGGTTCTGCAGCGTGCTCCCGTCGAAGGGCAGAGCGCCGCAGACCAGCACGTACAGCACCACACCGAGACTCTGCGTCCAAAACAAAGGTTGTGTCAGCAACGGTAGAGGGAGAGACCAGGAGACTGCAGTTAATTGCAGTAAATGTTGTTTAAATAAAATAAAATAATAATAAAGAAGAAAAAGCAAATCTAATTGGAATGGACCTTGCTGACATCCCAGGCCAGCTTAATTCCTCCTGCAAACTTCAAGCCTAATTTAGACTTTCTTTGGAGCCTCAGAAGCCAATGGTTAAAGAAGCCTACAGCCCCAGCCTGCCTGAGGCAGCCCCACACCACTGCGGCAGGAGGCTCTGGCCAACCTGCATGCCCAGACCAAACAGCTTCAGCCGACCTAACACTGCTGGGACAGCGCGGCTGTTTCAAACCCAGCTATGCCACCCTTCCCTCGCACTCATCCGGCTTGGCTGGCAGAGCTTGGGGAGCCCCACGAGGAGAAGAGGCAGGACAGCAGGCAACTGAGCCGGTGTTGAAAGGCAGGGCTGCAGGGCAAAGCAGGGTTTGTGTTGCACAGCTAGTGCCACAGAGGAGACCATCCCAAGTCTCTGTGCTAATGTGCTCTCTGCAAAAACCTCGTAGAGCAAAACTTGACCTTTCTTCTTTCAACTCTGCCAGATCAAGCCCTACTGCAGCAAGTACTCTGCCATTCAACAGTGGTGAAGCAAACCGTATTTTTGGGAAACTAAATTACAAACGCTTTTCTGGGCAACTAATATTTTTGGCACCATACCTCCCAATAAAGAAAACATGTGACATAGTAGCCAGAACAAAATTTTGTAAGCGTTTCTTTGAAAAACATTGTTTCCCATATCAGGGGCTTTTCTCCGAGCCACATACCAAGTATTCAGGAAGCAAAGCCAAACAAACAGAGCAAAAATCAGATCAAAGAGAGAAGGAGGTTCGTCGCATACCCAAATGTCAACCTTTGGCCCATCGTATTCCTTTCCTTCAAAGAGCTCTGGAGCAGCATAGGGAGGACTCCCACACCAGGTTTTAAGCAGTTGACCAGGTGTGAAGATGTTACTGAACCCAAAATCTGAAAGAACAAAGAGAACTGATTAGAGGAATACGATCCACTCCAACTGTCCTAAGCAAATGGGATTTAAGTAATTTGCCGAGTCTAGTAAAGTCACATACAATCCCAGAACGGATAACTGATACGCAGACATCAGAGAAACAAGAGTGCAAAAGAGGCAAGAAGAGTAAGAGCAATGCTGAATCCACCTGGACAATGTGCAACTTCTCTCCGTACTGAGACATAAGAAGACCAAGTATTAACAGCGGCATGTCCACTTCATGCAGTGTAAACCACAACCCATTTAAACAACCTGCTGCAATACCAAGACTTAGGCCTGCTTCACATACTATAACCATAAGGCTTTTGCTTAGCAGAACACAAAGATCTTTACAAAAGTTTCCTCTTTGCTTTTTGCCCATGTGATTTCCATGCTGGAGTCAATACACCAGCCATCAGATCAACTAGGGTTGCTGCAAATCAGGTATGGAATGAGGCTTCCACCTTATATTCAAGAAATCCCAGATAAATCTTGTGTGTTAATTTCCAACTCCAATGTCAAGTTTCTCAACTTCATTAGGGCCAGGGCAGCCAGCAGCAAGGACAAAAGGCAGACAAAGGGAAGAAGAACGGGAAACTTTGATTTTCCAGAAAGTGCTATGTGAGCTGGAAACTTTAGTTATGGTGGGCAGCTCTACAAACCAAGTCAAATCATCCACCAACAGCAAATAATAAATCCTGAAAGAGAAATTAAAAGAAAGGTCTTAACCTTACGGGCAGTCAACCATCAGCTTACGTGGGCACTAATGGCATTCTCTGCTAATTAACCTGCCACCCTCTGGCACACAGCTGGGACTCGCACTGGAAGAAGTAAAGAAACCAACGGATTCAAGAGAAGTGAGCTTTTTCTTACAAAAAGAAAGAAGCTTCACTAACAATTTCCTTCTTTTTTGTGTCCATTGAATAAAAGCAAATATACAGTCAGAAAGAGGCGTCTCCATGTCCCGTGAACGAGGTGCCCTTAGAAGCAAGCTCCATCAGAAGGAGCGGTGCCACAAAGGTTATCTGCAAACTGCTCTGCCTCTGTTTCTGCTAAAAGTGTGCCAGCAGGAAGGTGAGTGACATTAATGCACACGGACGGGGACCCACAGCAACAAGGACATTTTTCATGGCATTTGCACCAGCAGCAGATCCTCACGGCAGGCTTGTTGAGAAACACTGGAAAAAACAAGGAGGGCCAGAGCTCAGTTTGCAAATTCTAACTGATTAAACCAAAAAAGCATCGTGGCAAAAATACGCAGTACAGCTGCAGAAAGTGAAAATCTCTTATAAAGAGCTTAAGATTAATTTTGACTCCATCAGTGGTCAGAACTGCAGCGTATCTGGAATAATGCACAGCTGACTGCCTACCTGTCAGTGAAACACAAGATCCCCATGTCGTGCCAGGAGAATTGGACCGAAAACGCATACTTCACTACATGTATACAAATGGTAAAGAATACTTGAAATGCAAAAGCACAAAAGCTTTTTTCCCATTTCTTGAAATAAATACACATTCATCTTGAAAACTCATCTTCGTTTTTATCTGCTTATTTCTCCTTACAGTCTTTTACCCATGCTTTAAAAGGTAAGGACTTTGGCATGCCATCTTCTTTAGGCATCAAGAAATATTTGTTTTCCTAAATCATGTAAAACTACAGGTTTTCCCCAACACATTCGATATTACCCTGCAAAAAGGAAAACAGTTGTCATCTTCTAAACAAAAGCCCCTTAACACCAGCGCCCAGAGTTTCACACCAACTTCTAAGAACAAGCCATCAGCGAGGCCAGTGATGGCCAACACCTCTGTGCAGGAGGCACAGAAAACACCACAAGCACTCCACAGACAATGTACTGACTGGTGAGTCTGTGCTCCCGCTCGCCATCACTGCTTTCCTTACAGGATATTCCATGACCTAATTTCAGGTGACTTTCCTCTCCTCCTTCAAACAGCTTCTGCAAAGCTCAGCAGACCACCTAGCACAGCTCGGCACAGCAGGCGCAGTCGGCACGACTCCTGCTAGCTCAGCGCCAGGAGGGTACAGCCAACTTCCCCTCCTCCCATCCCTTCGCGGGGGCAAAATTCTCTGTGAGATGGTTTATGCTTGTGAAGAATACCTAGCGTGGCATGTTCCTGTGGAAATACCTGGAGTACAGACAACGCTGCTCAAACCCTACGTCAAAACAGAGCACAGAGATGGTAAATGTTCTTTAAAAGCATCACAGTATCAAAACGAGGCAGTTAAACACCCTTTGGGTTTTTACTGTTGGAAATGAACTCATCTAAACTTCCAAAACACAGGAGCAGTCAGCCTTTGGAGGACTATTTCAGGGAAATAGTACACAGCCACACAATTGTCTTTTCCACCTCTGCAACTTTTGAGCTGTTCTGTCTCATGTTTAAAGCAGGATGTGTAACAAGTGCCTGAATTACAGCTATCAGAGCAAGCAATAAAAACTAGAGCACTAAATGTATTTCCATCTCCTCACAACAAAGCATCTGTAGTCAAGTTTAGATGTAAACTCTTTCCGACTGTGCAAGAACACACTGGAATTTTGGTACTTCACATATATTGAGCAAATTATTCTGGTTTAGTTACTTTTATTTATCCTTGTATGTACTCGAATGGGCTTTGCAGCACTGTGGGACCCAACCGTATTTTCAAAGCAGCGAACGCCGCCCCGTGCAGCCCGGCACCAGCTCCAGCTCTGCACAGGACAGAGGACCGAGGTGTTCCCCGTACTGCTGCACTGGCCCGCTAACCGGTCATGCCGACAAGCCCCATTCAATAGCGGCACGGCGAGCAAGCAGCAGCACATTCTGCAGAGAGGGCAGAGCTGTGCCTTGCCATGCCAGCTGGCAGCCACCGCTGCCCCTGAACAGACATGCAACAGCTGCCTCTCGCAACCTTCTCTGCTTTGTAAGAGCTGCAGGAGATTGGCCATCTTTGAAACTTTACCCCTCTTCCACATCAGGTTGAAATTAGCCCATGGGTTCACAGCTCTTTTTGACAGCGGAGAGGAGGTGGGCAGAGAGAGCAGCCCCACAGAGCCTCTCCTTAGAGGACCAGGCTAGAAGGGCAGAGATGCTGCCGCCAGCATGTTGGTGTTCACCCAGCAGGTCCTGGAGCTCCTGCGCTCACCCCCTGGCTGCCCAAGATTTCAGGATGAAAAACCTCTCCCTGTGGAGAGCTGCTGCTCTACCCAGCACTTTCCGGGCTCCGGGCGAGTCACGCTGCTCGTCTCTGCGGGGAGCTGGAGCCAGACGGCTCCATCTTACATGAAGCACTGCTCAAAGGCTGGAAACAGCTTCCAGAACCCACCTGTGCTGCATCAACTGAGGTCAAGGCTGGTGAAAACAGCGGGCTTTTTAAAAGCCCCCCTGAAAGTTCAGCGGGGGATTTGAAAACCCCAAAGCAACAAAAAACAACAAAACAAAATCTAAACCAAACCAAAAAACCTAAACTGCAACTTAAATAAACTTTCTTAAAACTATGACAAGTCACCCCAGTTCACCCCAGACATACAAATCCAAATCCCCAGGGAGCAACCAGGTCTCATTCCACAAACAGATGCAGAGGGAAGAGGAGCATTTTTAAAGAGCAAGGTAAAAGTCACAATGATGTGATATAGGCAAAATATTTAAAAGAAACATCTCTGTGCTATAAAAAGGTGGGCCCAGTCCCTCACGTTTCCTCAGAGCAAGAGCCTTTAGTATCTGCACAACAGGAACTTTTATCCTCAGAAGGTGAAAGAGCAAGCAGGCTCTTGCAAACGAATGCAAAGCAATGCATAGACCAGATTCCTCTCTGAAACCATACCCCAGGAAGGCCTGGGTATTTAGCAATAATCTCAACTCCTGGCTGAACCCTCTGACTGGGAGCACAAGTGAACATAGTGCCAGAATCTACTGACTCAGACTTTGGGAAGGTATGCTGGAGAAAAAGCATCCATGGGAAAAATGAGCACGAGGGTAAGAGCGTTTGTATCTATCTTACTGTTTACGGAAAAATAGTATAGTTGCAATCAATCAAAAAAAACCAAAAACCCTGAAACCAAACCCCAAAAGCACACTTGTAGTCACCATTGAGTGAGAATAGCAGCATTAACCGACTTTGAGACTGCTACACTATCTTGCTGTGTCAATTACTTAACTAATGCCAAGTAAGGGATGCAAAGCTGCAAATGGGGGTCAGTAGTAATGTGCTAGAAAATCTGCACCGGTGAGAGTCTGCAAAACTCCAAAAGCTGATGGAATTATGCACATTACTAAAGGCTGCGCATATTGGTACCAGAAGAACCACAAAGCTCTAGTCCCAGTCTCAGCTCTGAGTGTCAGAGATGACACACTGGCTTACTGCATCCATCATTCAGGCTGTCTGTGTTGCTGCTACTTGGCAGATAAAAAGCAACCAGACCTACCGAGCAGAGCCTTCAGAAGACACTTGAGATATATGTCTAGCTTCGATCAGCTGAACATTAAATGGATTATTTAAGAGGTTTGAGTTAGACACAGTTAACGGGTTTGGCAGTGAAGGTTTAGCTGATCCTCCACCCTGCGTAACAGGGCTTTGCGCATTTCTGTAGTGTTTATTCTGGGAGGTCTGGGGTGAAAGAGATCGGTTGCTATCGCTTCTTTTTTTGCTCTTGAAACAATGGAAGAACTGGTGTCAAGTTGTAATTGATGAGTTATAGGGAGAAAACTTAATACTTGTAAAATCCTATACCATAAATCAGCTTTTCCAGGCTACTTTTCAAATCACTACCACATCTTCCTGCCAAGTAAAACACTACCACCACCAGGGTGGGAACTATCTTCTAGAGTCCATTCTGGGAGCAGAGATTTGGAAGGAAAATAGTTTCCAACTCCCTTAGATTAAAAAAAAAAGTTTCCACAATTTTCAGACATTCACAGAGCTTGTCAGCATGCTCATGTGGACATTTCTGTAGGAAATGCAGCCGTATTCCAGTTTCTACCCGGGTTAGTTTTTAACTTCTTTATTTCTTTTTATTTGCTAGGCACCCTCCCCCCCTACACACAGATTAGATTTTACCCCATGAACACAAGATGGCCTCAAATCATTAGTGCATCTGTTTGCATAAAACAGATACCAGAAAGTGCTGCTCATAAAGACCTCCTGAACAGCCTTTCTTGTCGGAGCTCCGTTACCTGCCACCAACTCCTTCCACTGCCCACTGCAGCAGCTACCAACAGGCGCTTGCTGCTGCCCTCCTTCAGCAGGAAATGAGTCTGACTGGCAAAACCAAGTCATTTTCCCCCACATTGTCAGTAGGTTTCTCTCGGTGACTGCACACAGCGCAGTCCTGGGAAGCGTGAGGCCTTCAGTTGGCCACAAAACACTGCACAGCGTAAGGCAGCACAGATTAGCTTAACACATAGGAAACACTACGAACCACTTATACTTCATCAGCAACATGTCTCTTGCTCATCTTCTGCTCCCAGAACAGCAAAGAGCAGGTTATCATCCTTGTGCTAAGGAGGACAGGGTTCATACCATTAAGTGTCCAGAGGAAGTTTCATGAAGTCCTTCACTCCTTTCTATTCCTTCCCCATTCCCTCCTCACAAAGTGAGGATGAGAGAAACCAAAGAAATTACTAATCATTTTACTACAAATCAAATATTAAACTGTAATCTAACACCTACGGATGGTACATAAGAGAACAGTAACACGAGGAACAAGACTGGTTCCTCTCTCCAAGATGGTATCAAGCTAGAAGAGTATTCCTCAACTCCCAGTATTAAAATTGCTCACAGACTGAAAAGTTTTGTAGCCCTGAGCACTTGTTTTTGTTTTTTTTTTTTTTTAAATCAAGTTACAAACCCTTGTAAAAGCCAACAAGCTCTCCAAGGAAGCCTATTAAGAGAGGGGGCAACAAAGTGCTTTCCAAAATGCTCTGCTATGCATTAGGCTCTAGTAGAATTAAACAGTAAGTATGAGCTCTTCCAATTCAAAAGCCCATGAAATGAGATGAGCAGGGCGGTATTAAATCCTCTTGTTTCAATCGGTTGCTACATAATCCCACAAAGCTAAAGTAAAGTCTAGTCAGTGCATTACGGAGCTCAGCAGCCAAGGCTCAATCTCATATACAAGAGGATCACAGACATGCAGGCCTATGTTAGATCAGTCTAGAAACCATCTGAGGTGCAAGCTCTCTGGAAGGGCAGTTATTAGCGAAAAACCCCACTGCCCAGCAAAACACTGGGAACAGACCATAAGGGCCTGTTTTTTAGTAACTTCAGCTTCTCACCCTGCAATGAATAAAATACCCAAAGCACTGGGGCTACTTCTCTTGCTCTGTCAGACAGCATAGTGAAATGATTCCAAGAGTGCAGTTTCCCCTTCACTGCTCTACCATAAATGTTGTCATCCCTCCTTTTCCATTCTTTCTCTCTCACCCAGTCTGACCTGCTTCGAAGAAGTCCTAAACTGGCAGCAGGACTCAAAGCAAGGTCAATTTTTTAATATTAGTCTCACCCACTATCCAGCATATTGGAACACCGCAGTATCTACAGCCGCATATCTGCCTACAAAGCCAAACCTGCTTTTTTTTCGTCGTCTTTTATTTTGTGCTACTTGAAGGGAGATATAAATCTCCCGGCTACAACCTGGCAGTTTCAGCTCTGGGCAGCAGGCCACACCGAAATCCAAAGCTTCCTTTAGCTGCACTGCGTTTCCTTCTTTCTGAATACCTGGAAGCAGCCAATGCCTACATTTATTAACTTCTGAAAGCAGCTGCCTTCCTCCCAAACTGCTAGTCTTAGCTCACCTGCTATTTTGATGTTAAGGTTAGCATCCAGAAGTAGATTTTCTGCCTTCAGATCTCTGTGGACTATATTACGACAGTGACAAAAGTTGACAGCAGCCACTATTTGCTTGAACTTTCTCCGGGCTTCCTTCTCGGCCATACGTCCGTGGGCCACCAAGTGATCTGTAAGGGACGAAGCGAAGAACAAAGTGGTTATTCACACAGGGAGCGCAACCCAGACAGGGGCTTCTTGCGCACTTGCCGCAAGCGATGCAGAGGATGGAGATGGGGAACGACGTGGGCACCAGCGTGTTTTACAGATTCAAACACCAGACGGGGTCACTGCTGAAGCTACATGGGAAGGAACTCCAGCACGCCACTGACACACCAGCCCTTACCTGGGCTGTCTCCAAGTGAAAGGCTTTAAAGTTACAAACTTTCCTCTATTTAGAAGACAGCTGACAGGGCTGGCTGGAAAATCAGAACTGTTTTGTGAAAAGTGTAAAGGTTTTTAAATCTTTTTCAAAATCAAAATAAAACTTTTTCAACCTTTTCCTTCAGTCAAATACCAAGCCTCTCTCATACCATATTACCTCGACAGTGAGAGGTGCAGGTTCATGGCCACATGCCATCCCTCCTTCCCTCTGGTTTTTCACAGCAAGTTTGTCTTTGGTCTAACAAGCCTCACCAGAGATAACTCTTGCCGAAACCAGTGAAGTCCCGACTAGTTACAGAGACACTTCAGCTTTCTAGCCAACACACCTACCAGCTGCAGAAAGTATTTAACATCAACCCTCTTCAGAGGGAAAGCCACCTGTGACCAGATCCGAGCAAAACCCCGCTGTGCTCTGCAGTTTATGCCAGCTCCGCTCCAGCCAGCTGTACATCTGCCTCTGACCCACACTCTCCTTGCTCAGGCTGGACACAGGGCACTCCTCAAGGTACACCTTGGCTGAGACGCAATCTGAACACTCCTGAAGCACACAGGCTCCCCTTACAAATGCTACAAGTCAGTACTAAAGTACAACTTCAGGAACAGTTTTACTTCTGCAATGCAACAAAAGAAAGTCATCGCACACACTTCAAAACACGTGCAGGGGTTCCTGACACTCATAACCAGCCTCTGCGTACTTGCTACTGTTTTGCTGGAAAAACAGACTTGCAATATTCAACAACGCATTTCATTGTAAAAATGGAGCTTGCCTCTAGTACAGAAACCTGAGTACTCTAAAATATTTTGTTGAAAATCTACACTCTCACTCAAAGGTAGTATTTGTTGCCAGCTCAGCTTTCCTTGGAAGCTAGCATTGCACGCGTGGGCAGGGACAGTCTCTCTAAGAGATCACAAAGGCAGACATACAGCAGCAACCCAACTTAAATGAATCCACTTAAAACCAGACTTACAGAAGCCACTCATCACGCCATCCTGCAAGTGGGCATGGACAGGCAGGAGACCAGCAGTAGAAATGGCAGAGAAAGGAGAAAAAGCATCCCCCTCCCCCGAAGCATCAGCAGAACTGGCAACAAAACTCTGCCAGGAAAAGTGTAAAAGTCAAAGTAAGTGGCAGTTGAATAATGAAATACAATTATTACCCTTCCCTAATATCTCTCTACCCTATAAGCAAATCTAGCTAAAACTGATGTGGCACAGTAAGAGATACGGGTAGGAATAGTAGTTGGCAAGATCATGGAATTGAGGACAGTGCTACAAAAAGGCAGGAGAAACCTGAGAAGCATCCTGGAGAGCCCCCAGTAACCAACCACACTCCCTGACTACATGCAGGACCAGGAGGGTTCCCGAGTTTCCCCAGCTCACGGGAGAGGCTTTGGAGAGGTTTGCACAAGCCCTCTCCCCTCGAGTGCGGGCCACAGAGCGGGTGAACAGAGGCACTAGCAAGCCAAACCCCAGGGGCTTATTATCTCCTTGTCCGTTTCAAGAGGCTATTACTTCTCAGCTGGTCCATCGAGTTGGCCTCAAAAGACTTCTGGCCAAAAATAGGCTGAAATGATTAATTTCACTCCATAAACTCCATTAAACTGGAAGGCTCGACTGAGCTATCTGTTCTTGAAAATAATAAAAATAAATCACTTCTGAAGGTTTCTCATCAGGTGGTTGTATTTTTCCCAGTCACCCATTAATTAAAATACCTGTGACATAATTGACTTGCAGTAAATACTAATTACCAAGATCCATCAAAGCAGTTCTGCTGGCTTCTGACTGCACAGCAACCTACTTCTCTACATTTGACTACTCGTGTTGTGCAACAGAGTGAAGTTGTTTTTCAGAGAACTTGTCAATTAAGTTTTATTCATCGGATGAACTTATTCCATGAGCAAATCTGAGCCAGGGCTGGGGAAGGGAATCCATACCAATTCCAATGTGACCTTCAAGTCACTTGCTAGGAAAAGCAAAATTTACTATCTCAAATAGCCCCATCATATTTCATTAAGTCATTTGCATGGTCATAAATTCTTTAAAGAGTTGGGAGACTGGCAAGCAGAGTTAAGCAAGGGCCTGCTCCAATTTAAGCATTACCACTGATCAACAGATAGTAGCTCAGCTCCTAAACAAGTCAAGGTCATTCACATCTTTTATGCTGCTTGCGTTTGGGAGCAGAGCCTGCCAATATAGCAAGTGCTCTTAAAACAAAGTGCAAGGCTCCAATCTCTCAACATTCAAAAAAATATTTTAGAGATTCTCCTGCAGGCAAGAAATCAAATCCACCTACTGCAGCAGGCATCTTCTTACAGGGCTCTCCTAAGTATATTTTTGCCCAGACCAGGGTCACCTGTCCCCCCGCACAGACAGTGACACATGCCGTTGGGTCCTGCACACTTCACAGAGTCTTGCTCTCAGGGGCTGCCCTGCCAGACGTCTGCTCACGCAGAAAACTCTGCTGCCCCTTTTATTAGTCAGTCCTGCTTAGGCTGTGAAAAAAGTCTTCTTAGGTTAGGCATGAAATTTCACTTTTCATGAAGAAATGTGAGCAGAGGCCAGTCCCCAAGCTCTGCACGTAGGCACAGTACTTGGAGACCGCTGACATTTCTGCACAAGCTCCAGAGGAAGGACAGAAACAATGAAGCTACAGAATACTTCACATACCACCAAGGGCAACTGTATGCCAAAATTAACCATTGCAGGCTTAGTCTGCATAAACCTCTCGTGTAACGGAGGTTACAGAGATGACCTGAATGTTCAGCTGGGAGCCAGCACACTGATCTCGAGTGCACCAAGTCCAGAAGCACAGACTCGCCGCTGGGTCATACACACATCAGTGTGCTCTGCAGGAGCTGAAGATGCATACGGCGTTGCTCCTTTGAGTGTTTTCCAGAGAGGAAGGAATGCACGATTTCATTTCGCAACCCTTAAAAACATCAGTCACTGTTGTCTGTACTTATATGAAGCACCTGATGCTGCTCTCTGCATTAAAAAACCCAGTAAAATCCTACACTGAAGAAAAGGCATCTTCTGGTTAAGAGACAGGACTGATACACAAGTTTCCACTTTTCACCTCTGGACAGACTCCTCACGCTTTTAAGTTGCTTTCTGTCTGGAAAGCAAATGCTGCTTAAGCTTTACATCTCCTCTGTGTGGTGGATTAAGTCACATTTCCAGCGTATTTGGTGACCTTGTGATCTCAGAAGCAGCCTGACCTTCTTAGAGACTGGTACCATGTTGTTTAACGCCTCTGTCCAGTTCACGCTCAGAAAGCTCAGGACAAACAGGCAGGAGATGGGGAGACAGGGCAGAGACAGCAGATGTGCTAACCACATTAACCAGACGAGAATTTTGTCAAGCTTTCTGAGAATTTTTGTTAATCAACCAAGTACTCATATTCTTGTCAATGAGGGCTGCAGATTATTTACAGTATTCATAGTAAACAGCTGAAATCAAAACAGACTTCTAGACTGTATTCTGTTTGACCTCAAAAAAGAACACTCGAGGGACCTGGAACAAAGAGCACCGTATGTTTAAAAGGAGACATTAATTTGTTCATGATGTCAAACCAGCAACCCAACCACACGCAAAACATGCATAGGGACAAAAACAACAATTTACATTTTGCTGCTTAAGCCCACAGCGAAAGCAAGTCTTCCCCAGATCCCCATGCAGCGCTATGCAAACAAAGCGAATTATCAAAACGTTTCCAGTAACAGATGAATCAAAGACACTTACGGCATGGCTTGGCCACTGAAGGAGCTATCAGCCCTTTTACTGGAAATTCAGATAAACAGGTTGTAAAGCTCTCCCAGGTGCCTACCCAGGACAGCCTGCAGAGCTCAGACCAACCAGGGACAAGACAGACAAGCGTCCAACACTGACTGACTTAAACCGTGGCCATTTAGAGAAACTACCATTCTTTCAGCTAAAAATTCCAACCTATATTGCTGCCCATGTAATATTTACAGTTGTATGGTACAGTTTAAGCCTGTGAAAGTCTTTTTAAAGCACCAAGGGAAACAACTTAGATTTGCTTCTAACAAAAACTTGCCGTTCACAAAAACCTGACACTGTAACTCGGATTATATGAGGCACTCAACCTCACACCGAGCGTTTAGCATCCAGAAAACCATGGCTGCCAGCACCCCCCACTTCTGCAGCTCAGCACTACACTTCAAAACCTAGGTCATGCAGATGTTAGGAGACAATCAAGAAAAAGAGATAAAGACTCAGCACAGGCACGTTTAATAGAGGATTCCCCAGTGCGCAGTAATGGACACAGTGACTGCACTGTCCATACGCACCTAACACGGCTATCCCAGCAGCATGTCCAGCGATCCCTAACAAGCCTACCATAAAAGGGACAGGCATTGAGTTGAAGCAATGTGTAGGCAACGTTTTATCCTTAATAATAGGTAAGCCCCAGCTTCCGCCCACTGCACGACAGTACAGAAGAGTCAGAGCGGGTGCAAAGCCAGCCTGCGCTGCGATAGACTTTCTCTCAACAACATGAGGACGTGAGATTCTTTAGTACTGGAGATGCTAACGACTGCAAGGAAGCCTTCCCAAAACGGGTTGCTGTTTCCTCCCTGTAAATTGCTTCCGCTGTTAGAACAAAGTCTTCGTTGCTCCTCAGGAAACTCCGATTACAAAAAGCTGAGACTTTAGTTTCCCCCTCTCTGCTCTAACACCGAGGGCGCACAGGGCCTCGCGCAGCGCCTGAAAACGCTCAAAACCGGCTAGCGCGGGCACAACCTCTGGCTTCGGTCTGGAAAAACGTCATGGCTGTTACATAACTGGCTGCTCCCAGCTATCCATGAGGATAAAATGCTGGGCAGTGTAATGGAAATTAGCCATGCTAATGAGCTGAATTTACTACAGCATAAAATATTTCAGAAAGCAATGAGATTTTTCACTTCAACTCATGTAGAAGGCTAAGAGAATTCATTCCAAGTTCATATATGAGCTTGCACATAGTTCTGGATTTAGAAAAAGACGAGCCCATCTCTGCCAAATTCACCAGAAGAGGGAGAAAAAGCAAAAAGTCATTTATACTTTTCTGCAGTGATCCACACACAGGCGAACTCTAATACACATTCAAGTGATTTTGCTGCAATTACAGCTTGCCGCACAAGGTAAGATGAATTTCACAAGCTTCCAGAACCGCTGGGTGCCTAGCGCCGTGATTCATGTTTGAGGAAACAACTGGAAGACTCAGCTGGAGGAAGTCGCATTTTTCACCAGACAATCCACACTTTCCAAACATCAGCTACTACTTGCTTCTTCCTTCAGCTGTCACCTTCTCAGAGAAGAAATCCAAAGGACAAGGACAATGTTGAGAAGAAGACATGACGGCCATCTACGAAGGTACTGAGGAACTGGTATTAGATTATATTCACTGGAAACCAGCATTTTTCAGCTCAAGTTGTCTTCCTTTTCCTTAATTTGGAACTTGTCTTGCTTCTCTAAGAGCTTCATCTTTTATTACAACTCGGCTGCAGTTCCAGCAGAGTGAGAGGCTCTGACATCAAAAGTGAATCTGCTGCAATGACTTAACAGGACAAAAAGGAGAGTATTTCCATTTAGCTGACAGGCTGTATGTGACTGTCCTCACAAGGACACTGCCTGGAAGCAGATTTAAGCCAGCTCACTTCAAGCATGAAGGATTTGCCCCCTTTTCTGAGGCTCACGTTGGCTAAGTTAGTAAACACCAATCTTGCAAAATTCTGACTCTGCCACCCGGTGCAAAATTCCAGTGTGTAAGTAAATCTCTATTTCTACAAGTTTCTTACTGGTCATGGCAATAAAACAAATTAATAAATCAGTCAACAGGTCTTGCAATTGTGCTGCACAGATACCTTTTTGCCTTTAAAGAATAGCTTCAGTGGTCAAGAAAGCTCAGCCAAAACATTCTTAGCAGACAATGGAGTTTAAAATGGATGTAACTAATACATGCTAAGATAACATCAGATATGAAGAAGATAAGAAAATACACGGTTTTGAGAACAAAATACTACAGAACCGCAGGACTGCCTGTTTCTTTGAAAGCTACCAACAAACAACAACATTTCCGCTATCGTCAACAAGTTTCAAATAACTTGCTGGGAAGCAAAGTATTCAGCAACACTTTAAAATCCAACTGGATTACTATTTCCAACGTCTTTAATCCCAAAGTCAGCATAAAAAAAGTAGCAGCACCACCTGTCAATGAAACCCAAAGAAGAAACAGAGGTTATGGAAGTTATTTTTCCATTAAGTTGGTAGCATTTATTTCTTTACCCCTTTTGTCAATGGAAAGTTTTCAGGCTGAAGGGCATCTCTCAACTGAAACAAGAGAGTGTGGCAGCTATTTTCAGTTTACTGTAGTCGACCAAGTGCATTATCTGATTAAAGAATGCAATAAATGTACTTACCAAATATTTCCCCTCCACTAGCATACTCTGTCACTAGATAAATCATCCTCTCCGTCTCCATAACCTGGACACAAGGACAGAAAAGTGACAGATAAGGAGACTGCCGTGTGCAAAAAGAAACGTAACTAAAAAAAATTTATTCTTTCTATAACACGCGTAACTGCTTTCATCAAATCAAAAATATTACTTTCCCATGCTTTACAGAGCTATGCAAAGGAATGGACAGGAACTGGGGAAAGTAAGAATCAAACAGCAAGTTTTAAACACTAAATCTGTAACTAAACACAACACTTCCTCTTCTTCCCCTCCCTTTAGCGTTTGCTCCCCAGTTTTGTCTCATTCCAGCAGCCTGGGAGACTTTTCAGGGCTCCTGCAACCAAACTTAGTTCACCCTTTCAACTAATCAGTCCATCGCAGGCACTAAAATAACCAACGCAATTTTGCCACAGGGAGGAATATTCGCTGAATCAATAAGCAACTTTCAAATGAGTCAAGACCTATTAGACATAAACCACAGCGTGGGCTTTGCTTTATGGAGGCTGCACGGTTCAGCCAGGTAATGCCACATTTTTCACAGTTTTTAACACACATTTTTTAAGAGTCAGTTAGGATTTTGGGACCATAGCAGTCCAACACGCAAGGCTGGCAATATATTAGATGGGATTTCTGTAAAGGGCAGACAAAGGGCAGCAAGGGGCTGATGGAGAGCAATGCCACGCTCTGCACCACAGCAGGGCTGCTGCACAGGACTCTTGGAAGTGTACGACTGATTTCTGAGCACAGTTCTATCACCCTTAGCGAAACCTATACTCCAAAATGACCTCAGAGTCCTGAACAACTTCTAGGAAAGGCTCTATCAGGATGCAGAAGAGAAGAAAAGCATAGGGCAAGGCACTATATGCTAAAGACAGGCCTCAACTACATTTTTAACGCTTAATAGACAGTGGGTGAGGGCACGCAATTGCACTGAGCATACGAAAAGCAGCAAATAATGCCCTCCTGCCTGCAGACTTGGTAACGGTGGTTCCGAGGGCTGTTTTGAGACTGGATTAGGTTTTGTGACCTGCCTTCAGGAAAGTATGCACTTGGGGTGTTTTCCAAAATTTGATGCCATTTATTTAGCAGGCTTTGCAGCTTTGTCAATGGAAAAAAACACCGTGTTTCATTTCCAGGACTGCAGGGCTGAACCGCCAGTGCCAGGTTTAAGAGGTCCATTTGCATACTCCAGGGTGTTTAGAAAAGGCCTGGAAACATTTTGGTTTTGTTTTGGCTTTTCTCTGTTTCAAAGACAAGTGAAAGTTCACTTTTTGACACAAAATGGACTATTATCCCAACAGAGAAGCTTGGTACCTGGAGCCCCACACTGCTTGCTCCTACTAAGAATTAGGACTCGAACTCGCAGACTTTGTATTTTAAAAAATACAAGCCTGATCCAGACAACGGCAGCTGCTTTAACAGCTGGATCACTATTATGCTGAATGTTAAGAGTATAACGAAGATGAACCTCAGTTCTGCTCAAGTGTCACAGGGCATGATGTACAGCTCCCACTCAGTGGCGATACTACATGTCCAGAGAAGCCTTCAGTAGATATTTTTAAGCATGTTTCTGTTTCCAGACAGAATCTCTGATATTATAGACACTTTCTCCTTTTTAACTTACACCTTTTAAGTTCTATAAGCTCAAGGAAACGTGATTTTTAAAGTCAGATTCCTGATGAAAAGCTGTGAAAGGCTCTGAATTCCCAACTCCAGGTTTTAGTAGTTTTTACCTAAAAATAAATGCCACTGAAAGTACCCAGAAAGAACAGCCAGATGAAACATGCTCCACAGCGGGTACTCTTTTCTCACCTTAGCAAAGCCGAGCCACAAGTGTCACCTGTTCAGTATCATATCAAAAGCTTTAGATGGAATAAAACAGGTTGAAAAAGGAGTTTTTGGCTCAGAAAAAAAAAAAGGTTTAAGGAGTCAGTTTGCAAACGAACATTCCCTAAGTACCTTAAAAGTGCTGCAATTCTGCACTGTTTGCTGTAAGCATCTCACACTTGACAGTTTGGCCAAAACAGCTAAACATTAACCTCTGACACTTCTCAGTTTTAACTCTTTGGAGTCCCAGTAAATACTCCTATCTATCAGGCACAGATGAGAAGCAGCCTGGGCTTGAACAGACAAAAGCTGGTTGTAGGGAACGGCAACTTCTATTGCGGGTTACCACAACTTCTCCCTTAAAATGCGCACATGAACATTACATTACAAAAGGAAATAACCCCAGCTTATTTCCCCCAGGATTCCAAGTTTTTCACATTCCAATGCCTGCCATCCGAGCCAGGCAGCCACAAACAGGAGATCACCCATCTTTAATTAGTCTCTTGCACCTGAACACTGTCCCCAGGAAGGGCCCTGGACAGCCCTTTCTCCACTTTCCATACCAGCCCAAAGAAGAGCTAACCTTCCA
This sequence comes from Harpia harpyja, assembly GCF_026419915.1. Classification (NCBI taxonomy): domain Eukaryota; kingdom Metazoa; phylum Chordata; class Aves; order Accipitriformes; family Accipitridae; genus Harpia; species Harpia harpyja. The sequence goes on along the minus strand of NC_068943.1, from coordinate 46,532,933 downwards.
TCCACAGCTTGGATGGAAGTCCCCTCCATTCCCAAAACAGCCTGTGACTGAGCGCCCTCTGGCAAGTGTACCGCTCCATCAAAGGTGCAGGTAGTTCTGTATGAACCTGGCAGTCAGTGGTCAGCTCTGGCACGATCCTGGGAAGGAGCCTCTGTCCCACAGCTCCCCAGAACTGGCACTGGAAGCAACAGAGAGGAGACTTTCACAGAGCTTTTTAGCACTCTTTGGTTGTAAGTCACTGCTTGAGCCCTTGTATCAGAAAGGCCCAGGGCAGGAGTCTTTCATCTGTCCAACAGCTTCTGAAACAGCTTTTAACATTTCACCAAGGTGTTGGTCCCCTTTGATCCTCCGCTCCCATCACTCTGCTGCCTGCTTGTCTCCAGCCAGTTGCAACTTCCTTGCTGTTCTATTTGATCGTGCAGTCAGAGGGGCACCACCAAATACGTGTGTAAAAGGCAACACACATGGATTCTGTCTCTGGTGGTTTTGTTTGCAGAGTAAAGATGCCAAACAAGCTGGAGGAAGTCTGCAAACAATATTCAAAAGCAGGTCTGCTGCTGCTGTTGATCACCTTCCAGGGATCTTCCTGGGAAGGACTTTCAGCAAGTCCTTGGGGCCACAGGGCAACTCGGCAGAGAGAGGAGAGCCAAGGAGTCGCATGCTTTCAGTCCTGCTAGCGGGTAAGACTTACTCTCTCCCTTAAATTGAGAAGGGGAGCCCGCATCCGGTTTCAACTGGGAAACTGAAAAGCACACAATAGCCATAAACAAATGGCAAGAGGCCAGCCCACAGCAGAAGTGTGATCTCCCAGAAAATAGAAGGATTAGCCACACTTTCCCCCTGCCCCTCTAATCAAAGTTCCCTGAGACCCTGAAAACATGAAAGACTTTCCCAGTATTTCACGTAGGAGAAATGGAGGGATAATCCTAGAGAAAGCATTACTATACAGTCAGCGTAAAGCTATCGTGCAGAGGGATGGAAAACCCACTGCAGAGTGCTCCTACCTGGTATAACCTGATGATATGTGGGTGGCAAAGCATCTTCATGATCTGAACTTCTCTAAATATCTTCTTCAGGTTCTCTTCATCCAGCTGTGTCTTATCAATTATCTTTATAGCAACCTAGCGGAAGGAGAAAACAAAAGAGAGATTATTGACCCAATTGCATATTAGGAAAAGCATTTTTAAAAACAAATACTGCATGTAAGACCCTGCCATGCTGAACACTGTACGAAAACAGAAGAGGTTGTCCCTGCCTCAGAGGGCCTGGGATCTGAGCAGCCTCCCAGAATCCAGCCAGCTTGCCACAAATTGGGCAGGAAGAAGCTTTGCTTCCTAATCCTCAGTGTATTTTCCCTACAGAGGGTACCTCCTTAAGAGCAGCATTGCAGAAGGCAGTGGGATTTTTAGGCTGTTGCCCATTACGGCACTACAGCATGTTCACAGAGGCACCCAACACTGTGCCGAAAAGCAAGTTACTTCTGAACTCCTGCATATATTTCAAGAGAGTCCAAACATTTGTTGTTTGCTCAAAGGAACCAGTTTCCTAGATCTCACCACCCAGCTTCGCCCTTCAGCCTCGCAACTGTCACGTTAACTTACCACTGGAGGTTGTGCCCAAACACCAGCCCGAGAGCTGCACTGCTTTGGCATAAAAGCAGCGAGACAGATGGAGAAGTTGCCAGCTAGCCACACAGCGGGGGAACAGCTTTCAGGCACTGAAATCCGGACGCAAGTGGAACAGACCCTGTTGCGTTATCCACACAACACCTCACTGTAACAGGGCTGATAAATACGAGCAGGGATGGAAATGGGGGCATTCAGGCTTCTAACAATTGAGATATTTATTTACCTATTTTAAGGCAGAAGTGCTCTATAACGCTACACTAACATAGTTTAAACAAGTCTAAGTGCTTCCAGTCAGCTGCTCTCCAGCCTTGAAGACTCTCTTGCTTCTTTTCCCTCCACCTTCTCCAAGCATCCTTCCCCAGCACCGACGACTCCCAGCTTTTTTGGGCATGGACAGTAAAGCCATCAGACTCCAAATGGGGAGACACTTCTGTGCTAAAAAGTACCTCCCCTCAAGTCCACTCTGTCATTTGTTTCATCCACACACAGAGTAAGGAAAGGAGTCTTTTCCGGAAGGCCACGTTTAGCAGGGGAGAAAAGGCAACTGCCAGTGTGATAACTTGCCAGAGCAAACAGATGAGAGAAAAGGCTGCTCTCACTGGCAGAGGAACATTTGCTCTGCTGCTCCTACATCAGATTTCAGCCTTGAGTTAATAAGTACCTTCCTCCCCACCAAGAAACATCAGTGCGAGCGAGCAGCTATAGTGTGCCAGTCTCGTTCAAGATTTGTGGGCTGAATTAACATCCACCAGCAGGTTTTCTCGCTTAGAGATGGCACTCTCCCTGAGAACCGCTTTTAGAAATCTTCTCCTGGTTGCTTTGCTAAAGCATAATTTACAAAACTTCTGTCAAGGAAGACTGCAGAATCATGCAAAGACATGGGGAAGGGCATGCAAAGCAGCACTGCGGTAAAAAACGCTGATGATGCACAACCAGAAAGATTTGACACAGGAGCCCAAACCCCAATTACATAAATGCTTAGCTTGTAACAGGCTCCAGCATTTGCTAGGGACAAGGACAAGTGCTCCACACACAAAGGCGTGCCATGTCCATGGACGAAAAACCACAGTGGCACACGATCCAAAACACATGTACTTCTCTCATGCCAAACCCCAAGTGCAATGCTAAACGATGCTCTAACAGGCATGGTGCTGTTTGGAGAAAAACAAACAAACAAAAAAGGATCTTTACGATCTTTAAGGGAACAATCTGAAGCACATGAAAATTAAGCTTCATCTTTTATGATAAAATCCCTGCCAGGGGAATAAGTGCCCTGCATGTAAGCAGAACGCAGCAGAACCCCGAAAAGGCACCAAGTACAATAAGCTGTTTCTTTCATTTGAAACCTTTAATTCAGAGTACAGGAACGATTCCAGACTTCTAAGTCACTGAGCATGCTTCCTACAGCAAGAACAGAAGCTGAAAGGCAGCCAGGTCTGGCACTCGGCACTAGAAGCTGCTGGCAGGAACGGGGCTAGAGCCAAGACACAAGGTGAAACGGCAGAACGGGACCCCGCTCCGTAAGGCTGCCAAGCACTAACCGGCAGTAATTAACAGGGTGACGAGCCGCTGCTGTCCTGTTCTGGGCTGGCAGCACTCTGCACTGCAGCTCATCCTCTGCTGAGCAGCAGACAGGCGGCAAGCGCATGTTTCATTAGCTAGGGTTTTGGTAGATCTGCACCACATAGTTTCAAGGACAATGCTCAGGAGCAGACTGGAAAAGTTAAGAGAGCCAGAGCGGGATTGGAAACCACTCAGTACATGCTTTTCACCAAGCATTTTCCCTGCAAGAATGAGTTTTTATAAAATTTAAACATACATACATATATATATAAAGCTAAGGGAAGCTTCCTCAAAGAGTGAAGCCAAGATGTCTACCAAGAGACATGAGTCATTTTCAGGCACAAATATGTAAATGACAATCCACAGATCTGGAGTATTCCTAAACTCCTTACTCATTTCCCAGCTCTATATTTGCTCTAAGGAAAGCTCATTTCCCAGCTTAATTATATGGCTTGAGTTGACACTCTTGTCCAAGTTGAAGGTATGTAGAGCAGCTGATTAAATACGCCATGGTCAGTAGGGCCAGACAAAACAGAACTGAATTACTCTGTTTTTCTCTCTGATAACACGGGGCAGGGAGAACCAGGCTGCCATCTCACATGCTTGCCTGCCCCACGCTTGTCACCTCGCTACGCTGCGGGCTTTACATGTGGTGCCCTGAAACTCCACACCCACAAGACACAAAATACCTGAATCGGTAGCAAAGGAACACAAACTCCAGCCAGAAAATGTCTTCTTGTGAAGATCTTACTGTGAGTTTGGCCAAATGGGTGGCTCTTGAACAAACCTAAACCCATCCTCAAAAGTTATGAGGAGGTTTCTTCAAAATCTTTTCATTCCATTCAAATGCCTCCAGCAACTGATGTAACATAAAAGGTAAAACCTCCTGAAAAAGCCTGGGGAAACCACCTTGTGCTCCGGTTTTGGGAAATTCAGAGCTTCCTCATGAACATGCGAGGGTGGAAGTAGGAAAACCCCTCTGTACTCACCACAGCAGGGAAAGCACAGAGAATTTGAGGGGTGAGGGGCTTGCATTTCACCTGGGGCTTTGCAGAGGTACTTTACTTGGTTTGTTTCAGAGGCTTCCTCTTTGGTTTGTTTCAGAGGATTGCTTTTTTTCCAGAAGGAAGGAGTGGTTTCAAGGCTTTCCAGAACAGACCGAGTTGGTTTCTCCATTCCTGCATTTCCCAGCTGGCTAATATTCTCCCTTCCCTTGAAAGATGATTCAGGATTTCAACAGAAAAAAGACTGGCTGAAGTCCTCTGGTCACATCAGCCAGACTGACTTCATCTAAAACTTGGTCGCAGGGAAACAACCACAATGGATTCTGCTCTGCTAAGTGCATGCTTTCCTTCCGCTGGGAAAGTCTGCCCTGCCTAAGGCTCCTGACCAGGAAAGAGCCCCTGCAACTGCACACCCTCCTCCTCCTTCTCCTTCTCCTCCTGGGTTTTGCTCCATCCTCCAAGCTCTCAATGCAGGTTATGCACACAAGGTTGCAGTTTTTGGTTGCAGTTCTTCCTGCTAGCAGTAACTTGCTGCTGCCATCACAAAACCATCTCACCCCAGGAGAAAGCATCAAGAAAGTACAGGCAAATAGGCTTCCCGCTCCAATTGAAGGGAACACTAACATTTATGGCACCACTAGAACTAGCACTCTGTAGTATTACTTATGCAAAAAGAATCAGTTTCAGGTAGTCTCATGAAACACTAAAATCCCAAACCCAAAATCAAGTGCATTCCCTCATGCTTGCAAATACCACATAAAATAGAGAGGAGCAAGCAAGACTAAACGTCATTAAATAAAGCACAAATTTGCCTACAAGCAGAAGTGGAAGAAAACCATGATCTAATTTCTTAAACAATGAAATACCCATAAAAAAGGAGTCTGAAAAATTAACTGTTCTTTTATCAAAAGTTAATGAAGCTTACAGGCAGTAGGATACATGCCAACTCTGGAGCATACATGCTGCTACCAATTAACAAAGTGTTCCCTCCATTTCTAAACATTTCATTTTTTCTTTCTTGAATCCAAGTAAAACTTACACCAGTAATTTGAGGAAGAAATCGTTATTTGGAAAAAATGGTAAGTTGCTAAAAACAACAGTTGGTAGAGAGAAGGTAAGGTGTTCGAACTGATGCCTGCAGGATGCTGCGGAGGTCTTGCTCTTCAGGGCCAGAAGGCTCATCCATTGTATTTCCAGATTTTTCTTCTGGTGCACTTCAGCTGAACATTGCTCTGTATTTTTTTTTTTTATTCTAAAGCCGTGCTGAGTATGTGTGCATGCCAGGCAAAAGCCTTGTGAGAAGTAGTGGAAATTTCAACCACAGATTAGCATGCATCCTCGTTTTGGCTGGGATAGAGTTCATTTTCTTCCTAGTAGCTGGTATAATGTTGTGTTTTGGATTTAGTATGAGAAGGATGTTGATAACACACTGATGGTTTCAGTTGTTGCTAAGTAGTGTTTAGACTAAGTCAAGGATTTTTCAGCCTTTCATGCCCAGCCAGCAAGAAGGCTGGAGGGGCACAAGAAGTTGGGAGGGGACACAGCCAGGACACCTGACCCAAACTGGCCAAAGGGATATTCCATACCATGGGATGTCATGTCCCGTATATAAACTGGGGGGAGTTGGCCTAGGGGAAGGATCGCCGCTCAGGAACTAACTGGGCATCAGTCGGCGAGTGGTGAGCAACTGCATCGTGCATCACTTGTCCTTCTTGGATTATATTTCACTCTCTTTTTGTTATCTTCCTTTTCATTACTATTATTATTTTCATTTTATTTCAATTATTAAACTGTTCTTACCTCAACCCACGAGTTTTACTTGTTTTCGATTCTCCTCCCCAGCCCACTGCCGGGGAGGAGTGAGTGGGCGGCCACGTGGTGCTTAGTTGCTGGCTGGGGCTAAACCACGACAGCATGAAAGCAAAAGGGGTGGTTAGGGAACTAAAGGAGAGGAACTGAAACTCTGGAAGGCCAAAAGGGCACAAGCAGTTATCCCCAATATCAACATGTCCCCCTGCATCAAATGGGAAGTCAAGAGGGCCAGAAACTATATTTCAGGCCAAAACAGCAAGTTGCTTTCACTGCACCCCAAAATTATACGTTCCTATTTTGCATTGAGAGACCAGATTTTAAAATCTGGTGGCCACCAGAACTAGAAGACAATGCCAAGGGTGAGAGTCTCCTAAACGAGGCAGAAGTCTCGGTGTAGGAGAGAATACCTAATTGCAGGAATTAAAATTATATAGACATCCTGTTTATCAGCTAAGCGTGGCTAATATTCATACAGACTTCCTTGAATCAATACTGCCCTGCCAACAAGAAGGGAAATAAATTGCTGGGTGTCCAGGTGGATGGGCAGGAGGAGGACGGGGGTGGCACAGGGGCAGGGAGAGGACAGCCACCATGCTCTTAACTGTTACAACTTCTTGGAAAGTATATGAGAGGGGGAAAAAAGGTAGGAGCAAAACATCTGTTTTGAGTGGAAAGAAGCCATGAAACAGCGAATGTTTCCTTTTTCTTCTGCACAGTGAACAAAGGAAAAAGCCAAAGACCCTGTACTGGGCTAACACCTATTACTTCATGCCACACATTTGCTTAGATCTAATTATAACTATAATTAAACTATAATTAAAGTTTCCTGCATGGATGATCATTCAATAAAGAAACCACCTTTTCCATTTCAGATCAGTTGTTTCTATAGCAGCCTACGTTAAAAATCAGGAAAAACCCCACTTCTTTCGGAATGTGACCATGTGATCAGTCTAATCAGTAATCGTTATAAAAGTATAATTATGCCAGTAAGTGTTTCCATAAGTCAGCAATTGATCTCCTCAATGTAACAAGAGCCAACAGATGGCACCGACAAATTGACTGCATTGAAAAAAAATCAACATGTTTATTTAGGAGAACCACATTTCCTAGAATTGTTCCAAGGAGTCCTCCTGCTCCAAATTCCTCCTGGAAAACCCTCAATAAACATTCACTGCGTGTATTCTGCTGTAGATGAACCTGTCCATGCAACTTGGTTCCCGTGTTGTTCTCTCTGTGAGGGCACATGGCAGAATACAAATGAATGAAAAGCTGCCACCAGTGCAGGTCTTTAGACTAATGAATGAATAAACCTGGAGAAGGCCAATCTAAATGCAAAGGCAGGCACCTGGGTTCCCTCTATGTTAGCAAGTTATGTCAGCTAAGAAGCCCTCTCCTTTCCATTGGCTAGAGCTACAGTCTTACTAGGCTGACAAGATGAGCTGTCAGAGGGATGGACAGAGAAGAACTTCTTCCAGCTGCTCCTGCCTGCCAGAAACGCTTGGGAAGCTTGGGAACATGGCCTGTTCGGATTAAGCAGCTGCTGGAGGGGTAGAAATCACTCCTGTAAGCAGATACTGAAGCTGCACAGGACCTTCAGAACTCCAGTAGCAGAGACCAGAATTAAGACAGAGGGAAAAAAAGAAAAAACAAAACAAAACAAACCCTCAAAAGTGAAAAACCTGACATTGGCAGCAGATGCAAACTGCAAAGCATGGCCGTCCCGTCCCAGCACTGACAGCACAAGGAAACCTCTAGGGTACGGTCATATTTAGATGTTAAATACAGCATCCTCCATACCTTCTCTTTGCTGCAAGCGGAATGGTGAGCACTGAGTGGCTGCAATGCACCTACCACGGGGCTGAAGCTCGGCTGTTTACTCTCTCCAGCTGACCTGCACCACACTACACACTCCACTGTCATCATGTATCCCATGCTGTAGATCAGGCTCCGCCACTGCCTTTTTCCCCGCATTAGAGCTGTATAGTCAGAAGAGCTCTGCAGACCAGATAAGCGAGCAAGTACATACAGAAGATGATATGCATATTAGCTACATGTGGAGGCACTTAACTGGCATATGGACACACAGCTGTGATAAAAACAAAACTTGAACTCCAGGCTACTGCCGGTCATGTCCCTTTTCGGGAGCTCAGTTTGATAGATGTCACTCTACAGCAACGCCGCGTTTCCGTATGGACAGTTGGATGGCAGAGGCAGATGTTTTTCAGGCAAGCTGTCATCACAAGTCTGCTTGTGTGTTTAGGGTCACTAAAAGTGATCCCCCTAGATGCAAATAGGCAATTTGTACAGTTTATAGTCATAAGAAAACACTTGACAAAAAAAGATGCACTCTAACTGACATTCTAGATACCCAGACAATAGCTTGTTGCTGAACCAGTGAGACTTCTCTTGACAAGCTCATGGGCAAAACAGAGGCATCTCCTCCTCAGAATTAACTAACTAGCAGAAACCACCTAACTAAAGTGACATAGCAGATAAAATGAGGCCATTCTGCAGCAAAATCAGTGGCTTTTGGGGGCGGCACAAACACAAATATTGGCAGCAACTGAAAGCAGGAAACTGTGGACCAAGATGCGTACAGAAAAGTTGCATTTGCTCAGGAAGGAAGTTATCACCTTGTCCACATCCCTCTTCAGAATCAATGCAGTGACTTGTGTCTTGCACAAGGTGAAGAAAATACTGATGGCGTTTTGAGAAAAGTCAATACGTCCAAATCCTCTTGGCCTGTTGCAATGTTAATACCCTGCTTGTGTGAACGCTGTACTCTGCTATAACCTTTCCTTGGCCCCAGGGGAACAGAACCGGGATTTCAATGACAGAAGCACAAACCCCACATTCACATCTACAGCTCAGCATACCAGCTAAACCCAGTTAAGAAAATCTCATCATTTCAGCGCATGCACAACAACCTACAAATGTGGTTGGAACCGTTGCAGCCAGGGGAAACTCATCTACAGCATCCCCTAGGAGCCCAGCCTTTACCTGTGCTGACTACCAAAATACCAATTCCTCATTTTCCAGTCTTGTGTTAACACTACGCTAGCAGCTGCAGCTTCTCTTTTCAAAAAGAAACTATCAAACACATACAAGAGCTGAATGCCCCCCGCCCAAAACACACCACTTCACAGCATGAACTTAAGTGTCAAATGGTGACTTAATCCCAAATGCAAATTCTTTCCTTTCCTATCCTGAAAGGTGCAAGGGATGACAGGTATACTCTTGCATATTCAGCCACAGCAATAACGTTCTGCAAGCAACGAGCAAGCTTGATCGCATTGCTAAAACTGGCTTCCAGGAACTGTATTCTCCTCCACTTGTCACAGTTACCTTGCATCACAGGTCAGCAACAGTGTGGTTCTGTAGAGCTTCTCCTAATTATTTCATCACCTGGGGTAACAGCAGGAAACAACAGAGAGATTCTAAGTTACCTTCACCAGCTGCCGAACATGCTAACACGAACTACATCACAGGCTTGCTGAACAGCATTAAGGGCATTAAGATTGCAGGGAAAGGCAAGGGAATCGTAACCGGAGATGCCAATTAGATACACAAACTGTTTCAGTGCATGAAGAAGCTCCTTCTGCAAGTCGGAGGTGCTGCAAGCCCAAGTTCTTTGGCTTGCAGCAGGGACACACCATGAAGCGTCACCTCAGACTGCAAACATAAGACTTGAGAAGAGGCAGTGCAGAGGGGCAGGCTGCAGTACTTCGCACAGAACTGCCCCAGTCATCTGCTGCTGGTTTGTTGCAAAGAGCACGTCTAGGTTGTACAGTATTACTACTACAAAATCTGATGGCAGCTCAGTTAGTTACCTGGTCTTCAGGCTGATCAGAACTTCGGAAGACCAAACTGTGAGCAAGGAGGTCAGCCTTCCTCAGCTTAGGCACAGGAATCCCTTAAGCTACACCACATCTACCTCCAGCCTTTATCCTCCTTAAAGGCAAGATTTCCAGAATCTTTTCTAACTTCTGGTCAGATGTTGAATCTCCTGGTCCTGGCCACTACTGCCTTTTCTTCCTCAGCTACAGCAAGAGACTACACTGGATTGAGCCAAAGGCAGAGCAAGCCTTAGGAAACCAGATTACAGGTAGCCACACCTAACCAATTCAAACAGAAGTATGGTATATGCACACAATTCCTGTCTCTCCTAAATTCCGTCAGGTTCCCATTGTACTGTGTTTATATTACAACTGACCTATCCATCTTTTCATTTAGCACTGTTACAAGAGCAGAAAAACTCTCCCGTTCCACAACTTCAGCTGACATCTGTGCGAGTAATTTGTTTTTAGTTCAGAAGCCTTATAAAATTACTATAATGCTTAACAGATGCAAGTCTAAGAACTTCACAGGAGTCAGAACCATGAATTAGAGGTGGTATGGAAAATTATTTATTTATCCTAGTCAAGGGAAAAAAGCAAACCACACCCACAAATGGCAGCCTACAGTGATGGCCTGCACTACTACGCTTAAATAGGTCCACATGCCCATCCACAGATAGCAGGCACAAAGAACTGAATGCCTGGTTATGTGATTTAATTGAACTCCTTCATACCTTGACTATAAATGCAGAATGTCTAAGAACTGGTATTAATAGTTAGCCTAAGCCTAAGGAAAAGCAGCTCAGGTAAAAGCCAAGTAAAGACCCCTCTCCCCACCGGTGTTGGACCCCCCAGCACAGCTCTTCCTTGACTTCTTTACATCTTGTTTTCACCTCAGGATCTTTGATCTAACGAGAGTCTTTCTACAGCAGAGATTGAGATCTCCCAAACCAGTGCAGGCTGTAATCGGTTCACAAAACTCAAGTTGCAAATTAGGCCACTATCTGGTCACATCTTACCTGAGTTGCGGGTGTAAAACACATCATACAGACATTTAATGGGAAAGCAGCTTTTGCTTGTAGCATTCGCAGTGGCCCTACAGTAATTACAGGGGGATCTGCCAAGGCAATGCAAGTACTGTGTGGGTTTGCTGGAGTGAAAGGAATGAAAATTCAGCAATGAACAGTGCTGTGGTTCAGCCGTACGATCTGCTGACAGTCTGCAGCGCTACCTCCTTGGGTTCTATGCAAATTAAAAGCAATCTTGGCACTTACTACACAAAGACTGCACTTGCTAATTAAAACCGGTTTTTGAATGAGCTTAGTTAAACTAGTGCAGAACTTTATGGAGGTACATTTAAATTGATGTAAACCAGTTAACTAGTCAAATGCGATGTGAAAAAGCAGATCCCAGTCACGTAAGCTTGACTATTCTGTAGAAGAGGCTCAGATCCAGTCACTCTGGCCAGCAGATGGGAACGCAGCATTTCTGCTTAGGCCTGACCGGGCTCTTGCTTATGCTACAGCTTGGCCTCCCAGCAACCTGCACACAAGCAAAGCCAAGAGGTGAATCAAAATCCGGGAGGACACTTGTGCACCTTGGTCCCCTTTCAATACAGGTTACCCTCCACCTCAGGACACTGCGTTCAAACTGGTTTCTTAATCGCTCTCCACCCATGAAGTAGTTAAGCAGCTGAACTTTTGTCCAAAAGCACAGAATCGGCAAGGTCGGGTCATGTCTATGCAACGCTGGCCATCAGGACGTGGCACCGACCTCATTTTAAATCAAGGGGAACGGAGGAAAAGTCCAGGAAAAGGAGATGACAACGTTCTTACCTTTATCAGCCATATTTCCCACACACGCAGAGCGGCACAGATCGCGCTGCATGTAGGAGGGGAAGCACAAAGAAGCTTGTATGTCCTCCGCTCCACACCTCGGCAGAGATGGCAAGAGCTGAGCGTCCAAGGGGGAGATTGGGAAAGGAGGCGGAGAGGCAGCAGGATGCCATGGGGCAGGATCCCACGGGAGGCTGGGCTGCCTGGGAGACAGAACCAGCAAGAAGAGGAGGCAAAGCCACTGCTGAGAAGAAAGTCGAAACGCCTTTCCCAAGCAGAGTTCAATCCCATGCCCCAGCACATGGTCACCGAGGGGAACTTAATCAGAAAGGACACTGCCATCACCCAACACTGCTGCAGTTGTTCCAGGTTTCTTCCAGAAAATGCATGCGTGACTCTGCCAAAGTGTTCAATGTTGTCATTTGTATTTAATGTAAAGTTTTTAGCAAGTTCAAATGTACATTAGGTTTCCCCTCCCCCATATTTCACAGCTTCTAACAACTAAAAGAAATCCCGGTGCTGCATTACAGCTCAGCAGACAGCACAGTCCCCCAGACCACTACAAAATGCCTGACTGTAACCAGGTGAGACCAAAGACATGTCAGTTAACCTCAGAGGGCATTTATGCTCTGGGTTTACCATAGTTCTTTTGTTTGCAAAGACAGGAGAGGGGAGGAGACTACAGTGAATTCATTTACAGTATCAGTCTGATACGTGTCAGACACCCGCAGTGATATCCAACATAATGCAGTAGGCTGTAACAGTATCAGGAAAATTAGACCACTTCTGAGAAAAGCTTGCTGTTATTAAGTGCTGGGCTCTCCCTGACTTGCAGGAATTACACCCAGAATGATACTGACTGGCACTAGGTTGAAGACATAACTTCTACACTTCCACTCAATGCCGGTACGGTCTTTTTTCAAACACGGAGTTGTGTACCTCACAGCCTCTCTGAAAAGCCCAGTGAAGGAATAAGCAAATAAAATCCATATGGAGAAGTGCATTGGATCATCTACGGCTAACACCATCAACTGTTTCTTTTGGGCACTTCCACATGTGAACGCCTTCCATGGTTACTCCTTCCCTTCCCTCCGTCCCCTCCACTCCCACCCCTCTCACAGCCACCTCCAGCTGGCAGATGAGGATGGAGCACAGCCCCCAGCCCAGCGGGTCAGCTTCAAGGTTGCACTGCAGGCTAAGCATTCAATAAAAACAAGATTCAGCTTACGAACGCCTTTAATACCCATTTGTCAGTATTGGGACAGGAGTTGTTAGTTGTACATCGTAACTGACCACCATTCAGACACACGACTCCTAACCTCTCTTGAGATTGCCAGTTTAAGATTTAGAGGGCCTGTGAAAGGGCCTGTGTTGCTAAAACTAAAAAGCCCATCAGTGTCCAATCACCAAAGCTTCATTACCATGTACCACAGCAAAGTAAGAGCACCTTGCAGGAGCACAGGTGCAAACTCTTAAGCTGCAACTGATTTACTGTTGCTTCGCCCAGAACCAAGCGACAGTTGAAGCAGCAAGCACACCAACCAATATATCCAGCTCATTTCAGGGGCCAGAGTCAAGACCTGCTTGCAAGATTACCTATACTCCAACGAGACCACTTCTTACATTGCTAATGCTCTTGCCTGCAGCCAGCAGAGCTAGAGGAAATCATACGAGACTGTTACTCACTGGCACTGTGTTAGAGCAACACTAGACTCTTGGACCGAGTTGCTTAGCAGCAGAGTTTTGGAAATGTAGTCGCATGCAGGAAGAAATCTGTCACAGCAGGCTACGCACCAAGAATGCTGTACGGCAGCAGCCACGGGTCCGCCTGCTGTGAAACTAAGCTGTACTTGCTGCAACACAGAGAACTCGTTTGAGGGCAGATGAGGAATGAGACTCACAGTCTACCTTCCAGGTTTTTAGGGAAAGACCTGTCTCAAATATCAATAGGAAGTCTTCACAAAACTGCTAGGATATTAGAACAAGCAGGTTTTAAAAGTGTTATTGAAAGTTCCCCTGGACTGATATTTTGCTCTCATTCAGTCATGACCTAAAAACGCAAGGGACAAGGAAAAGCAGTACATTCCAGGTACGCAGCTTAAAATTAGACTCAGGTTTGAATGCAAGTGGATTGGATTATTAAAAAACAAAAGCTCAGAAGCAAGAAAAGTTAGTAGACGGTGTGCATGAAGTGGTGTCAAGAAACATACTGTACTTTGGGGTTTGAATATTGTTAAGCAATACTTATAATGCAAAGATCACTACTCAGATTGACAGGTCTCCAATGAGAAGAGGGAAAACCTTAACCTCGCTCATGTCAAACACGTACTGAGCAGCGCACTGGTGCACTGCAACAGGTCTCTCTCTCAACAAGTCAAGAGTAGATGGCTATTTTTTAACAAGAGCAACATGCACGCAGCAAGAACATCTCTGGTTTGGCTCACCAGTCTTCCATACAACGCAAGAAATCCTATTGCCATAAGTTGCAATCAGGAAAAATAACTGCACCAGGATGTGCAGCAGAGCCACAGGGAGCCTTTGCACTGGCTTCCAATTTATTTCTTGAGGCTCCTTAAGGGTTAAAGCAGAGGACTTCTGGAAGATATTAAGCACTGATGTTTTGGCTTCCCTTCTGCAAACAGCAACAACCTCCAGAGGAATCTGTCATCCCATATAACAATCCCTTTCACTCAACCTCAGCGGCCCGTTCCCTTTGCCTCGCCACAGCCTAAGCGGCGGTGGCTCCGTGCTGAGCTATTACACCGAATTATGCCCACATTCCAGGGAGGAGGCCAGGTTCTGCAGCAACGCCAGCATTCACAATATTTTTAATATGGAATTACATTATGTGCAGTTATATTCAGAAGCATAATAGCTCCTGGTTAAAGAAGAAGGCTATAAGAACATTAAATATCACATTGGGATCACAGTATCAGAGAAAATCGAAAGCGACAGATAAAACGGAATGAATCACTATTCCACTTCATATGCCATCAAGTCCGTTTGGGAATATGGTATTCTGGGCTCTGAAATGCAAACTTGCACAGATATTTTCCTAAGCCTGTAAGCATTAGGTCTTTTCTATACCGAAGTGAATCTACTTGGATATTCAAAATAAATCAAAAGCAATAGCCAATGCTACAGCACACACTTGCAGATAAGGGAGTTACGCTGTAATGTTGCTACAACTCAGTGACTGCCAAACACTGAAGTCTTGTGCCAGGGTACCCCCCAGTGAATCACGAGCACTTCTCAAAGGGTCTGCAGCTAGCTCTGCTCCCATGACGCCAGCAAGAACGCCGAACGCTCTGCACTGAGGAACTGGCACCTAGCAATTGTCAACTTCTTCCACAACTACAAATATCCACATGTCACCATTTGTAAAGGCTGCGAAATGACCAGAAAGACAATGAAATCAGAGCTATGAAAAAAATCTCATCTGATAGGCAAAGTCCTAAGGCAGCCGTTAGCTATCAGCATGTCAAGGTTTTGCATACAACCCATCGAAGTTAAAGATTTCAGATGCAGAAAATGTTCCTGTGTGCACCCACAGTATGCTGTTTGCAGGGACTGCACCTTCAATACAGCTGCGACTGGAGGCACACTGGAGAGCACAGCGGCCCTGCAGCCTGGCTGCATGGAGACAGACAGACTGCCCAGCTGCAGAGCGTGCTGACACTGCACGTGCTCTTCATTACTCTACAGGGGTATGGGTAGGGTGAGAGACTCTTCCAGGGCACGAGCTTGTTCCCCATTCAGTTTCTGTATGTAAGTAAACACTGCTCCCTCACCCAGTACCTCCAAGATCAAAACTAGAAGGTGATAGTAAACCCTTTATTTCTGCCATTATTTTTAAAGGTGCCAAATGCATTAATGCTACAGGATCTGGAGTATATCGAGCGGGAAGAGACCAAGATTTCGACTGGAAAGTGAAGGATGAAGCAAAATGCCAGATCTAGATGATGTATTCAGAAATTTTTAGACACTGCGTTTCCAGCAACAGCCTTTATACAGTTTGCCATGATTAGATGGCAGTTTCTATGGGAACAAATAAGCAGCATCCCCGTCACAAGATGTCTTGTAAATGGCACTTTCTTACGGCTTAGCATGAAACACACCATCCACTTGGTACATCTGGAGATGTAGGCTCCCAGGCTCCTCAGCATGACGGTGTTTTAAATGCTGAGGGCAGTGTACGTGTGCATTTATGATGAATATCCACTGCTTTGCAAGACTGTACTAGCCGTCAGGATTAATGTATTCTCAGCGGCAGCCAACCCATTCAACATCTGCTTTAATTTGGGCAACTTCTGCCCGTATAAACGTTCCTTCTGGGAGCAGTCATTTTCTTTGTGAAAAATGCAGGCAGTGGTGGAGTGCCAGTGCCACAACCGAACTAGCATAGACCACCCAAGAGAAGATGCCCACCTCTGGGAAAGGTACAGCAATTTGAAGATAAAAAGCACCATGAAGGCTAAGCATTTCTTACCTTCTATGCCAGACGTTAGATCTCATTTTTTCTCCAGACGACTCATCCTCTTCACCCCCCTCCAAAACCATCCCCAAACACCTACAGGCTGAACTTTAAGAACTGATGAAGCATCTGAGCCAATTAAAGCTTGAATCTCAGAAAAATTTCTCATGTCGCAGCATAGCCTGACAAAGACACTCCAGATCAGGTTATCAGCTCGTGAGGCAGAATTGTAATAGATAGGCCTGAAGTGCTTTCAGTATAAAGCCAATGTAGTCATTATGCTCAAAAGAGTCCAGTATTTGTGCGCACGTAAGGCACCAATACACACAGTATCAACTAATGAACGCTGGTTTCAAATGTCAGGGCAGCGCCAGATCTGCACACCTCCAGAGGGGAGACCCAAGCAACAGCAAACGTTCTCTCATGCAAAGTGGGTCTGTGAATCGGGCCCAGAGCCAGCAGCGAGGGGTAGACAACCACAGCATCTCTGCTGCGGATTCACTTAGCACACAGTTCAACTACTGCCTGCTCAGAACAGTTCTTGAAAGGCTGTAGTTCACCTCTCAGAGAGGTCTCCGTCAATAATATGTTTACTACGTGCCTGCAAAACCCAGTAACTTTAGTCTGCATTTGGTTCAAAAGAGAATAGAAATGATCAAACCAATGCAACACAAATTTGTAGCCCTAAAATGACAGAATTTTCCTTGCAGTTAGAAGAATACAGAAGAAAGCAATTTTCTTCTCAAAAACATTGCCTCTACCTACTATCTCCACTCCTTCAGTTAATTAAAAATCCCTCAGTTAGCCGATCTAGGGCGGGTTAATGTTACTGTCAGGAAGATCTTTTCCACGCTCCCCTGGGCCTGAAAACAACCGTGGCTGCTTCCATCCCCCTGATTACACAAAAGAACATTTTCAGACTCAGCAAAGGTTCCAGAGTATCACCACCCCTCACTCCAAAACTGTTATGAAATGAAGTGGAAATTTTTAGGAAGAGAAGCCAAAAGTGAAACTGTAAGGAATGTAGCCTTCAACACATTAACCCTCAACAACCAAGATAAAAAAAAATCCAAGCACTGGGTAGCCCCTTCCTCGCGCTAGTCTTGCACGTGCTTTGCAGTAGTAGCAAACCACATTGTGCCAGCGTTAGCACCACAAATTTCAGGAAAGCTGCCTCCCCCGTGCCCCCACCCCATCTATTTCCCGTTATTTGCACTGACTCAGAAAGACATTTACTAGAGACATTAAAACTAGCGACCTTAAAACCTCAATCCGGTCACAGCAGCATCTCTGCCAGAAAGGGAACGGGCAGCGTGGTGGTACAGATGTCCATAAACCAGCACACCCAGGGAACCGCCTAGCTGGGATCTCACTCCACTGTTACCATCGGTCACCCTGCCCTGCAAGGGACTTTTGCGAGGACACTGCTGAAAAGGAGAGCCTCTCTGGGCACAACAGGAATGGCAAAGTTGAAGCTCAACTTGTTTGACGTTTCCAACCTATTGATCTTCCCCAAACACCCTGTAAGGTGGGAAAACCACTGGCTGCCTCTACCCTTCTGCTTTCAGCAGAGTTTATAAAAGTACAAAGGAAGACGCAAGGTTGGCAACTTATGTTCCATCATAAAGCTTGGCTTAAAATAAACCCATGTTCTGCAGTGGTATTTCCACCAAAGGGTGAGGGGGGAATACCTAAGTCAAGTCAGAAATTTCCTTGCTCTTAGCAAGTGAGAAGCTCACAGCTCGCTGAGGACAAAAACACCCTTGCAGTTATTTCCACGAAGGGTTGCCAGTGATGTCAGAACACAGTACCTGCCTCTCGTAACTTTAGGAAGCTTGCTTCTCCCCTCAAAACCAGAAAGATTAGCTTAAAATTTAAATTTGTTTCATAACAAAGACAGAAGCTCCTTCCACAGCAGTAACTGCACAGACCAACTTTTTACAGAATCACCTTTCACTTCAGTGTAGAACTGAATTACAACACTCGACAAGCCTACAAGCCACTTCCAACAATAGTACCTGATTTCTCTTATCAGTAGAAATGACTTAAACCCACAAATAACATACTCGGGAGTTGAAAGCGTACTTCAAAGCCAAAACACGATGCAGCAACGGTCTCTCAGGGAAGCATGGTACGGCGTGGTCTGAGCAAAAGGGCACCCAGACGGACAACTGCTGTGCAATGAGAAAAGACTGCCGAAGCCACCCATGCAAACTGGCTCCCATGTGGGTTGGCGTGCTTCCACCTGTGCCGGATGTTGATTACTACTTCATCGCAGAGGAAAGAGCCTTGGAGACAAAGGGCACTTCTGCAAATCTCCTGTCCTCAAGGACCTCACAGTCCTACAACACGCAATACCTCCTCACACCGCTCAAGCAGCCAGCGAGAGCCCTTAAGATGCACGTTTTCCCTTTCTGAAGGTGGATAAGCTGAGTCGTCCTCCCAACAGCTCAGGAAGCAAAGGAGGTAAGCCTTCGTCTGCAAAGAGGAAAGAGCCCTGATCAAGGGGTATCATAAGGGACAGAGTGGAGATTTTATTTCCAGCTTTACTGGCAACCAGAGGCAACATCACCACCTGTACTCTTGTAAGAGAGGACCAAACCGTCACAGCAACCGGGAAGTCAGATCTCGTGTTCATGATTCACCTTTCTGTGCAAGCTGAAGCACAACACAGCTCCTCAGAGGAGTTGATTCAGATAAGGACAGGACAGTTCCAGAGCTTCATGCTAAACACCCAAGCAACCCACTGCTTTCCAAATATCACACACAGCCATTAAGCCCGGTGACAGTTCGTGGCAAAGGGCCAAAAGTCACAAGCAGCAATGGGTGTCACAGTCTTATCACTGCTGCTCCATCTATGCAAATTAAAGACATTACTCTATTCCAACAAGCTAGCAGCTTTGGCTGGCAAAGCAGGAGACTGGCAGCAACCAAGGACTCAGGTATCCGGAGAGTCTTGAGGTTTCTGCCCTCAGCACCAATGCAGTCCTCACGTGCGTGCCAAATAACCATCGCTGCACCCCAGCTCTAAAACTTAAAGCAAGGGACAATGGAGTATTTCTGGAGCACAGAGACACTGCTATTTTGAAAGCAGACTTCAGCACTGTAGTACCAAAATTCTAATTGTGGCTGCTGCTTTGCTTTGCCACCATAAATTCTGTTCTGAGGGAGGAAGACAGCAGCCAATACATGAGTGTAGGCATTGCACAACTGGGCTTCTACAAGCACTTGGTGTAAAGAATAATGTTCTTAAAAGATTTAATTTCTAGGGAATGTTTAAACACTGAAGAGTAAACACTGAGTCAGAGACATGCACTAAATACAGGTAAATGCAGCAGGGGCACGTGGAAGCAAAGCCGCAGCCTGGAATTCACTCAATGCCTCTCCTTGTACATGTGAAATTCGGGGCCCGACAGAGGACAAAGCCTCTTTTATATGTGCAGAAACTGCAAGAAAACAAAACCCAAACAAAGTCAATCTACAGATTTGTTCGGGGGTCTTAATACAAGTCTGCAATACACAACTTCGCGTGTCTGACTTTTCAGTATTTGCACTTCTCCTTATGTATAAAGCACAGTGGTCAGACAGGAGGAACTTACAACTCGAGGAATCATTGAGCAGAACAGCAATACAGAAGAAAAGATGAGATCATTGCAATTGTCTAGGAAAGTACAGTGCCTCTTTGGGGAGGCAACTCAGCGCACCAGTTTCTCTGTTAAGTATTGCCCCCTTCCACACACACATACGTGTGGCAATCTCCAAATACAGCGGTTTTCCATTTCACAGTATTTCCTATTTCTTACAACAAACAGTTCAGGAGTAATTGCACCAGGAAGCTGACAACACATTTTGATTTTTTTCTTGCAGTAGACTCACAATATTTACTTTCACAAGAACTGTATATTAAGGTAACTCTCCAGTTCAAACAGCCACAAAACACAGAGGCCTGTGTATCTCCTACAAATTCTTGCTGGCCATACACCACGTCAATAACAAGCATTCTCTGTTAGCGAACATTTTCTGTTACAAACTACCCTTCCTGAAGTGCACCACCAGGAAATAATACCCTGTTTGACAACGTCCAGTGCTAAGGAGAAGCACCAAGCTTCCCCCTGCAGAACACATCCTAGTACGTAATGGCATTTGTTAACACCCTTACACAGCTGAACTACTATTTCAGAACAAACTCAACAAGCCATGACAAAAGCAGAAGGCACAGCTAGAAGCTCTCACAATCTCTGTGACTTCAGAAACACGGACAAAGCAGGTTAGCTCAGCACCCTCCCTCCCCCCCCCCCCCCCAGACAGAGCTGTCCCTATCTACTCACAGGCTGGCTCCCTCGGGCTGCCCAGAGGCGCAATGCCTGCACGCCCCTGCCCTTGCTCCATGGCCAAACAAAGCTCAAGCCACTCTCGGCCAAGGGATTTTTGCCTCCTCAGAAGGGGAACGGGACCACAGATAGTTCTCCACAAACTTGGCAGACCATGTGGGAACCAATACAGCCAGGGTGGGCAAGCTGGAGCCAAGAGAACACTTTTGGCTCCTAAACTAGAAGCCTGAAAAATTGGAAGTGGCACTCCATTTGTTTAAATTACCTTCTGAAACCATGCTCCATATGTGGGAATAAACAGTCACTCTGGTAGCCCTAAACACAACCAGGAGTAAATTGTTCCAAGATGCACATCTGCATTTACCAAAGATTAGACAGATAGGCTGCCAAGTCAGGATCTGATTTTCCTCACAAGGCTTTTTTTTTTTTTTTTTTAAAGAACTCTTAACTGAAAATGGCGGTACAGAAAGGTACTATATATGGAACAGGAACAGATCACCATCACCCCTACCTTGTTCAAATAAAGGTCTCGGTCTGTCCGGCTGCCTTGTGCAAGCAAAGACCACCGCACGGAGCACGCCCTGTTTGTCCCTCTCACAATGCACTTGCACAGCCCATGTCACCCTGGAATCCAAGAGAAAAAGAACATCTCTCCCTCACCAACCTGCAAAAAGAGCAGTTTCAGGAATTCAGTGTCACGTTTTATGCATCGTGCCCACGTGGGCATTATTCTGAGGGCAAGGGAAAGCAAATAAACAGCTTTCACATTTAATCTGTGAAGCAGCAGAGTCTCTGTATCCCTCATATATGCCAGCTCCCAGGAAAGATGTCTAACCTTTCTGTGGTGACTTCTAGTGCTGCAGTGTAACAGAGGTACCGAAGGCCCGGCCACAGCCAGGAAGGCAGATGACCTCAGGTACGTAAAGTCTGTCTTTCGGGGAATTTCAAAAAGCACAGCACACCAAGGGAAGCAAAGCCTTGGTCTAAGGCAGCACAGCTACTCCTACGTTTTGGACCGGACTTTGCCTAATAAAGAACCAACACAGAAAGCAGATTAGAGATTAGCTCGCGTTGATCCATTTTAGAAGTGCAGCAACTGTTGATGCTGAGTGCACCGGAGGGGCTTTTAGGCATACGAATTCTCTTCTGCATGTACGATGCTATCGATTGAGACTGGAGGTCAGCTACATGGATTCTGGGACAGTGATGGGATTGGGTAATAGTACTCCAACAGCAAGGAGCAATTATCTTTTACTTTGCACACATACTGAGAGATCTAGAAAGGACAAATTCTCAGCATCACACCCAAAAACTTTGGTGTGAGCAATGTAAACTGCAGGACAAACACCTCCCAGAGCTGGGAATGTTATAGAAGATTTGGGCACGCCTACGCGGCTACAGCTCAGTCAGCTACCTTCCAGGGGAGAAAACTTTGCCCACATAGGCCAGTTCTACCCAAGTTCTTTATCCATCACTATGTCACTTAGAAAGCAGTTTTCTCCTAGTCCTGCACATCCATAAAGCACAACAAAATTAAGAGTACAGATGCAACTCTGAAGTGATTCTTTCTTATCATAAGGACTACCAGAGTCCCGACCTGAGGAAAAGATCCCCATTCTGGAGCAAACCCACTCCATCCTTACTAGAAACAATGCCAGCGTACTGGCAGGTTTTTTACAGGCTACCTAGCCCTTGAGCTCTAACGCTTTGAGGTACTCGTCCCCTTTGCACTGTACAGTCAGAGGGGATTTTAGTGAGGAGCTCGTACTGTATGGATATTGAATGACACGTCCAGTAAAACAAGCTGCTTGCCTTCTAAACCTGGAATATCACAAGACCACTACATAAATGTCAAGAACAGCAGTGCCCGCTGAACAGTCGCAAGCTCAGTTGTTGCTCACTGGCTAACATTAGGACACAATCACCAAACAACTGCATTTGCAGCAAAGCATGCACAGTACCCTGCTTACTTAAGACTAAGCACCACTCAGTTGCTCAGGTAACCTAAACACAGCGTATGCCGTAAGGCCTGCAAGTAATTAAGCACGGACTGCCAGCGCTACCTGGTCTGAGCAGCAATCGGCATCATTGTGAGGCATCTCCTTCCGAAAAGAATTTCTGAAATTCTCTTTTTCCACCGCTCTAACCAACTTGGAAAGCTTTAACTCAATCACAAAAAAAACGGAGCAGATACCAGGTCTAGTTTTAAGAAACTTTTGACTTCACACAATTAGAGTCAGATCTGGTTTTATTTACAAGGCCATATTGTATAGCTAAGCAATGTTCTTCTGCATCGAGTCTCTTGGGTTTGTAATTCTGCTTATTTGGTGATACGAACACTGGTCAAGGCATTTCCAAAATGCATCACTGTTTCTGACGTGCATGATCAAAAAAGGTAGGAAGTTGATTTAACAAGCAATTTACCAGTCTTGGGCAAGATATTTACGGCAGCCATACAAGAAAGCGTGGAAAAAGTGTAGCGATCCAAACACAGTATCTTGCTTATTCACACTTGACATCAACATTTTACCCAAATATGGACTGCTTGGCCTTAGGTAGCTAATTCACAAGTTAACTGTGTTCTTCCCCTCTTTAGCATTTTTAACCTAGTACGCATTAAAAGTCCAAGATGCCTGAAACAGCTGTAACGCCAGAGAAAATGGTGATATTAAAGGAAAAATAAAAGAAATCTAGAGCTGCATAAAGGTTCCATAATAGAAAATCTTTCCATGCGGCTGCAGAGCCGTACATAAGTGCTATATAGCTCTCTGCTGAGCACATACTGAACCAATTACACAGGAGCCTCATAAGACCCACACAACCTCAGGAGCTATCACATTATAGATCCTTACGTAAGGCACAATGACGTAAATACAGTCTCCCTTGACACATGGAGGGTGCAAGATGAGCGAGCCTGCAGGACTTTCAGATCACATTTCCCATCTCCCCTATTCAGTCATTTGTATCGTTTGTGATGACCTTGCTCTCCAGGGACATATATTACCAGAAGGAGATAAATGAGATTTCTATTAACTTAAACTACACCAGCAAGAAAATAAAGGCACTGTCTCACAAGGCCGATTATTATTTTTTCCTTTCTTTAAATGAAGATGAAAAAAAGCTTATTTACCAACTGCAAGACTGGTAACACTAACAATCTTTGCTGGCCTCAATGCTGGAAAGCAGATAACCCAGAGCATTTGCATTTCAGCTGCAATACCTCTTCTTGGGAAGAAAGAGAACACCCTGAGAAACATCCAGGATAGTGAAGAAGCCTCCAAGGCAAGATACTATTCCTCCCTCCACCCCCACTCCCCCAGCCCCCCACCTCCACAAATCCCAACAAATTTATTTCCATGCGGACTAGTTAATCTCTTATCCTCTAGACGTGTCCAAGGAAATTTAAAACCACACATCAAAATCCTAACCAGCTAAGATCAAAAGATAGTGCTAAAATAGACCTTGGGCTTATTTCAATTCAACCCCAGCACCATTCAGCCCAGCAGCAGGATGCAGGAAGATGTCAGCCACTGGAAGAAAGCGGAGAACACTGTGCGTGCCTAAATATCACTTTTTACCTTGTTTCAGAGTATGCAACAGGAACACACAGGCCAGGAAGCCAACCTGCTCTCAAGCAGCCTCATTTGTGCACGCTTGTATCAGACATGCAGAGTCTTGTTCTGCTCAGGCCAAGCGGGAGTGAGGGGATGCTGCTCCTGTAACCACAGCATATGCCATCGTCTTTCCAGGAAAATCTCTTTCCACGCAGGCATTCTTCCTGAGTGTCTGCCTCGTGGATGGAAGAGCATGTAAAGTTTAAGGGTATTTCAAACTGTGATGTTCAGCAGAAATACAACTTCCCCTTCATCACCAAGTCAACCGTGCTTTGTTTTCTTCCAAAGGCCCAACGTTTAGAAACATCACCTTCAAGAGTTATTTGCACTCTAAAAAGAGCTAAGAGTATGAAAAGTGACATCTACTTGCCTCAGCAAAAATCATTCTGTCTCCACCAAGGCCAATGGGACTCAGAAGCAGCAGTGAAAAACTCATGAAACCTTTTCCCAAGCAAAGCCACCCAACCCTACTGCTACTGAACCAAAGTGCAGCCAGGCAGTATGCAGCTAGCCATCCACTTAGCTTCTAGTTCAGAGCATGTAAACCAGAGCCATTAGCATAGGCTAACCACTTTCAAATCAGTCAGCAAAAACACCCATGCCACTGTCCTGCGTGAAAGGCACCTTACAGCATTTCCCGTGAGCAGGCAGAAAGCCTCAGACTTCCCCCCTGCAACCAGCGAGGAGAAAGCCAAGCCACACAGAATCGCACCTTGATCAAAGGGGCTTTCCCTGTTTGCCAGTTACAATTTTGCGAGAGTTGGGGTAGTGAAGACAGGAAAGAGTCGAGCAGAGCTGACACAGCCACAGAGATTCGTGTGGTGCAGGAGAACTTTGTCTGTCTCCAGAAATGAGCTTCAGTCCCATTAGCTTGCCTTTCTACGATTCAGGTACAAAATGAAAATGAGTTTCTATTCTAGCACGTACCAAAAATGCAACAGCTGCCTCAGGGAAAACAAGAACTTTTCCCTGGTTATGGAATGTGGTAGAGTCTTAGAGAATAAATAACAGTGACATCGGAGATAACTATAATGGGCTAGGGCCAGTACAAGCACCTTCCAAAGAAACCACAAGCCTACTAGGGAGTAAGTCACTCCCATCAGCAAGGCTCTACAAAAACGTGTTTCTCCCAAGCTACAGCTTCCACTCGTTATGCATCACATTCCTCTTCTCATACCTAGACACAGCCGTCAGGCTCAGAGGGCAAACTATAAAACCTGACTATAAAGTAATTACCTGCACCATCGTATCACACAAATGGCCCGTGTATCCTGAGGAGCTGCAAAAGAAAGATCTATCATTCCAGCAGGGTTAACAACTTGGAAATGCTTAAAATTTTAAAAATCACACTAAGAGTAGTTGAAGTTTAAATAATACAGTTTCACACCCTAACACAGGTGAATACAGACAGCTTCAGGGTGAGCTGTCTGGAGTGATGTAGCCAAAGAGTGTTCAACTGCTGCAGCCACGGCAGTGACTGGAGCCAGGGGATATAAAGGTATTAAATGTCATCAGAAGAGCAGAATACGAGCTATGCTCATCACTGCATACACAACACCTGCCACAGGTGGGCAAGTTCAAAACTACCAATGGGCACAGAATATTTAAACACTGCCAAGCCGAAATCGTTTTCCAGCTTACTGTTCAGGAACAACTAGTCCATGGACCACAGCTTTGCAGTGCACAGATCACGATGGCAAGAGACAAGGGGTGCGCGTAGAAACAACTGCAAGCCAGACGGTGAGCTAGCATAGTGCTCCATGAGTAGGAAGGCACAGCTGCTAACAAGCAAGACTGGCAAGCAACTCTTTAAGAAGATACGGTGTACATCGAGTGCTGTTTCACAACAACCAAGAAACCCACCCCCGCCATTAGCAAGACTTGAGGAACAGCCTGGAATTGTCTTCCAGCAAACCTTCCAGGATACAATCATCTCTCACAATCATGCAGCTGCCACCCGGGCTCTGACACGGGCAGCTGTAAGACTGAGTTGTGCCTGCTAGTACAGAACATGCCTCATTTCTGGGCAGCACATTTTGCAAGCTGCAACACTGTCCAAAGAACAGCTATCAAGGGACAAAACCGAACTGCAGTAAATGTACTCGATCACAAATTCGCACAAGCAGTTACACACAGTCTCAAGCACAGTCCCACAGGTAAATGCAAAACCGGCCTGTGCGCTTAGCATAGCCCATGGAAACCCAAACAGAGAGCTGCCAAAGCAAAACGTACGGCAGCGCAGCACCTCGTAAGGTGAGGACCAACATCACAGCTTCCACTGAGTCTCTCTGGTCACACTCCCTTCTCCTTCCCCCTCTCATGTTCATCTCATTGTACTCGAGAAGTCTTGCTTTCATCTGTCTGAGGGGAAGCTGGCTAGCTGAGGGTAAACAGTTCTGCTCAGTCCCTCTGGGGAAAAAGAAAGAAAAAAAGCTTTCCAACGTCACTGAAATGGAATGTGAGGGAACTAAGTGCACTTGGTAGGGGGAGAAAAAGGACAGCCTTACACTGCAGTCTGTTTGTACACAGCACTCAGCTGCGGAAAACACAAACAGAGTGTTCAACAATGCATCTGGGCTTGTGCTTAAGATCCCTTTTGCTCTGAGGGTCTGAAGAGATATTTTGGTTTGTAGAAAAGTTATGTTAATCAAATGAATCATTTGATAGGAATGTACAGTCATCCCAATGCAATGGAAAATCTAGAGATTAAAATGTTCAATCTACGCATCCAGCATAAAAGGTTAGAGTAACACTTCTGTAAAAAGCATTACTCATCCCTGCTTCAGCTGTACATCACTGCAGAGGTGTAGAGAAACGAGGATGAACAGCATCAATAACTTATCAGCTGCGGTACAGAACAACTGGTTAAGAGTCATAAAAAGCATAAAGCAAGACCTAAACCACTCCGAACGTAAAAAGTCTTTGTGCAGTAGGGCCACCTCCTAGTCACTTAATCTTGAAGTTGATGATATCTGAGGCAGGTTTTCAGCGCTACCCCACTCTTACTGTATCCAAAGACATGCATCTAATGGTGGTATTCGCACACTTTTGCAAGCATTAGAAGAAATTCCCTGTCTCTAAGAGCTGACAGAGGGTCTACTGCAGTGCTGTAGCTACTTACCTAAAGAGACAAAAAGAAAACAATGCAAGTCTTGGTTGAAAATAGCATGAATTCTGCATTACATGCATGCTTTCCTAGGCTTCTAAAGCTACACTTGAAAAGTGCAGATATACAGTTACAGCTCAGGGTTTTTGCAGTGGCTGTTTAAGGAAATTAATTTACAAAGATCAAGCACCACAGCAATCCTACATATGGCCCATTCTTTACTGGGGGTTACATAATGAGTTTTTGAGTTACCCGTTCCAACTTGATTTTACGAAGCCATGGCATTTTATGATCTGAAAGGTAACAGCACACAAGCAGGTCACTTCCTTACAAAGGCCAAGCTCTCTGCGTCACCATTCTGCAGGAAGTCTGGAAGACAGGCAGCGAGTTCACCCTGACAGGAGGTAAGCTGGAATCTCTCCCGTGCCACACGCCCTCCTAAAACCCCTCCTCAATTGCATTTGGTTCTGTTGAAAAGCAATGCAATGAGGAGAGCATATGGATAGATGCAAAGATATTCCGATTCATTACTGAATGCCAGCAGACATATTGCTGTCATTAGCCTCTAGCTCCATCGCAACATTTGTTTCTGAGAAGTCTCTGGTTATATAAAGCTCAGACCTTTCCTCTTTCACATGAGCTGATAGTCTTCTCGATGGGTGACTGGTTGTTTGCTAGTAAAACATTCATCCCTCCACAGACGAAGATGATGCATCTAATCAAAACAACTTCCCAGTCCAACAGTCTGCTGGTGGTCTAGCTAAAGCTGGCATTGCCAGCTCATGCCCAATTATAGAGTATCTGCCAAAGATCAGAGTCTCCATCAGAAGAGGTCTAGCTGTGAAAAGCAAGGACCAACCAGCCTGGCGAGCAGCCAGCACCAGGGACTGATGGTTCTGCACAAGAAAGTCTGCTGCACCCTCGCTTCCACAAAGAGCGTGCGTCTCGAAGCCAGCCAGCAAAACAACATTTCAGAAACAAAGCTCATTTCCCATAAACCCATAGATATGTTCCTTTACTGTGATATATCCTACTGCTATCAGGGTAACGCATCATTCTTTCCCTTAGCATACCTTACCAACCGAACTGGCTGACCAGGCAGCTGAACAGAAAAGGTTCAGTAAGTTACTGAGCACTTTTAAATAACTGCAGGTTACTGCTGAATGTTCTTTATATCTTTTATCTAAACAAAATGTTACAGGACTAGGCTTGTTTTATGCAACAACGCCCTTGTAGCTTCTACTCCTGATAGCAAGCAAGCAGTTAGTTCTGTACACCTCATTGAGGGATCAGCTGGCTTACCTTTTACCACCTTTTACAAACTGATGCCCGAAAAAATTAAAAGACGTTCTGCCTTCTGAGCTGTGCCTCCCCTTTTCAGTTTCTTTACTAATAAATACATAGCAGGATCTGCCCCCCGTCCTCCCCCCCTTCCAGATTCTGATAAACTCCTTGTGGTTTAAGCTTTACTGGAAACAATGCTTCCTACCTCACTAGTTTTTCATATTACTCTCTCTCTCTCATTCAGCAATTTAGATACCCAAGTAGGAAGTTAGAAGTGAAAGGAAAGTTCTTAATCATGAGATCTAAACAAAACCGGTCCTTCATCAGCTCATAGCTCCTGGTAACTACATCATCTTCTGGTAAAAGTTGTCTAACACACTACGTTATCTTTACACTGTTGGTTGTCTGAAGGAGGTCAAACAAACATGTTGTACTTTCCTTGCAGAAGACCAGTAGTACTCCTGTGGTTGGTTAATACTTGCAGTGGAGATGTATTAATTCACTAAGCTATAGTAACTCAGCAGCTTGCAGTCAGCTATAAATAACCAAGGTCCCTGTCCTAAAAATGATAGTTTGAAGGCACGAGTCAAGTGCAGCAAGCCGCAATGGCAGTGAAATACAGTTAGTTAGCCACCCCAGCACACCCTCCAATTATTCCTCAGAAACTCGCTGGTTTCTTAGTGAGACTGCAGCTCTAGATGTGCTTTATCCAGCAATTCTCAACACAAAATACATAAACAGTCCCTGGAGCACAGATGGAAGCTGATGCCCATCCCCTCCCAGGGGAGTTCCCTCATCACTAGGCTACAAAATCATGTTCCCTCTTGCTTTCAGTCTTTGATGATACAAATCTTACGTTCCTTCCTACACAGTACCCCAGTTTCCACATGAGAGGCAGAGCATCCCCTCCCTTATTAGCCTGTAGCTTAGTGATTAGGGCACTCTCAGAAGCCAGAGTCATGGTTGCCCCAAGGCTCAAGGAGATGGCTCATCTCTGGTATCGCAGCAAATACAATTTCCCATCTCCCTTTCACTCACCTACGGGGTACCAGTGTTCACCCGCGACAGATGACCTCAGGTGCAGCTAATGAACCACATGCAAGCTCCGAGCTGGAAGACACTCCGAAGGCACACTCATCTGCCCTGTGTATAGATTTGCTCTTCCCATGAGAGCGGGACGCTGAAGAAAAGGGCCAAGCTGTTTAAGAGCAGAAGTAATTCAGTTTTTCTCCTCATAGCAAATCAAAGCCACACAACAGCACTTTGCTTAAGGAGACTTGAGAAAGGAGAGGAAACCCTTAAAAGCCAGCTTCTAAATAAACGAACGAGAAAAGACAGGTACATTGAGAAGTAGTCTTATGTATGAAGTTTTAAGATTTAAGCCAAAATATTTGGAGCAAGATGAAACTCCATCTGCCTAGCACCGCCATTTAATCTCTCTCCAATACAAGCATCTCAACATGAACCAGAGATCTGGGTCCAACAAGCACACAGGTATTGCTCAAGTTTCTGCCGTCAAACGCCTACTTCCTCCACACGTCCTGCAGCTCAATCATTTGGCAAAAAGTCAGCTATTTCTCTACTTAAGGCAAGCGTCTAATCTTCAGAGTTCCAAATAATTTCTGAAATACTAACTTTGCTCTCTAAAAATCTGGAAGTCAAAGATACCCTTCACTTTTTCCACCCTTGCAGTTAACAACACTCCTACACTTGGAGACCCTACACAGCTGCTTTGCTGTTTCCCCCAGTGTCAAAAGCATGGCAGGAGGTTTCACCAGTTACTTTTTCAATCCAAGCGCAATGAACCCAGAGGTGCTGCCTCCACAGCTTCAGCCCAGGCAGTAGTAACCCGGGTTTTTAGAGCATCTCACCGACAATCACCCAAACCGAGGTAATGACACTGCAGCTTTACAAGCTACAGGAGACCATTTCAGTGGCTGACAAAATTTGGAACTCAGGTCTCCATTCACTTTGGAGAAAGCCACCAATCTTAGAGTTAACTGTGCAGCGTGCTGTCAGCACTCAAAGCTACCGCTAAGCAAAATGCCCCATGGCTACGACTTTAATGAAATTATCTGCCGAGCTGGCCAGCAGATTTGTTCATTCTATCAGGATGAGATATTTTTTCAGCACATTTCCTTCAGTCTAGCTTAAAAGGGAGGAAATTAAGATAACACAAAATTGGCAAGATGAATACAACAAAAAGCTTGGGGATTTAGGAGCTTATTAAACAGTAAGTAGTTTTCCCTCTCAATGTTTTCAAGCCTATGGTTCCACTACCTACAGAAAATTTTATACATTAGAGACCAAAGAAACCTAACTGAAAATAAGTCATTACCTAGCCACAAAGAGAAGTGGCAGATCAACAGCAACTCAACATGCCCTCATATTCAGGTGGGATCAGCAGAAAACCAGCAGACGCACAGACTGTCTCCGTGCAGGCTCTGTTCCGCCCCCCTACTCCCACTGTCAGGGCAACACTGCCATCCAAAGCATTAGGGCAAAACAGAGCCATCTCACTAACTGAATCTTTTTTCCTGGCCAGCCATGACAGCTGGGCTCCTCAGACACAGCAGCTATACAGGCACATCATTTCCCACACAACAGTAGGTTCTTTGGATAATCTGAGGCTCTCTGGAAAAATCGAGCACAAGGCTCATCAGCTTGGACACCTACCACTATGAGCCACTGCCTTTACACAGTATTCATCACTGCAATAAGCATCTTCCCAGCCATCCTGTTGAATTGTCTCCCTCGCAGCCACTGCACACCCTGGTATCGGATGTAGCATTGCTACCTTACAGGTATCACCAGCAAGTCACCCATTAACACCTTCATCAAAACAGTACAGGCCATAGGGAGGGAGCGTGCATACAGAGAGAGTGGTACAGATACAAGCAAGGTTGCCTGCTGTTGGAAATCATCAGTTTCAACTAAGAGCTTATGAAATTTCATTTACAGAAGTTAACATCAGTTCCGAAACCTGAACACCAACCAGCTTTGACAACACTGCCCTAGAGCTCTCCTTACCTACACATTCTATCCATATGAAAAAAAAATCATAAACTTTAGACAGAAGTCAAACTGTTAGACTGAACTCATCTCACTCCAAGTATACTTAGAAGCTACACACTCAAAATTGTTTCCACTTGCAACACACATTCTTGACACCAGGTCTCTGCAAAACATAACCCTCGTTGTTCAAGTCCTTTGAAACAGAAGCGAGTTTGACACCACACAAGGAATCTTGACTCTTGCAAAGGAAGATGAAAATGAAGCAGTGCTGTAAGGATAGGTTAGCTTTAAGCCCCCAAATACCCAAGTTTGGGAGGTTTGGAATAAATTCAGGTTTTAGTGTTTTTACTACCATTTCTTACTACCAAATGCAGGGAAGGAAAGAAAGGTGATCAAAAAGGAAATTGGTATTTTTTGAATGAATTTCACCTTGAAGTAGTAATGCAACACTTCTACACAATTACTGGACCTTGTCGGTTGGCAATTTGAAGAGATACAGACAACCAAAACCCACTGCAGAGATCCAAACTGCCCCCAAACCAGCAATCCTCTACAACTGCTCCCAGAGCTACAGCAGAGCACACTGCCATGGCTGAGCCCAGCTCATAGCTGCTACGTGTGTAAAAACAAGTTTCCTGTGATCTCAGGTACTGACCCATCCTTTGTACTGCATACAATAACGATTCACTGGAGAAAGCCTGTTCCACAGACATGTGAAATGAAGGACAAGTTTTCCAAATCTATATTAGTGGTTTCAGAATGTTTCCCCAATGACTTCTAATTAGACTTCTGACTTCTAATTTGCTTTTTATCAAATGTGGATCTCAAGTGCATCACAGGTGCACAAGGCAGCTTGCCGAAAGACAAAATTCCAACCTAGATGAATGTATATGCACACAGATCACAGCTGCAGAGTGAGTAAGGACTTACAGAAACTTTGGCTGTAATTCTTACTAAATCAAAATCTCAGGCCGAGACTCTCAACATGTCTTGTGGTCACACACGCAGCCCTGGACAACCAAAACCTTCCAAGGCTGAGAAGGAATGGACACATGGGGCAGTCTGACTCCAAAGGTCCTAGAAAGCATCCATCGTGGAGTCAGTGGATAAAAGGCTGACTTGTGTCCACGCCAACAAACGAGTTCACTCTCACATTAGGCACCTTCTTCTAAGGAGTTACTCAAAAGCTGGCAGCTAACTGCCTCCTAGAAAACAAACTGCTGATGTCTGGATTATCTTGTTGGTCGTTTGTACTCACACTAACGTCGTGAGAACCTATGACCTCCTGCACTGCTCCAAATTTCTTCTGCTCCATCAGCCAGTAGTGACCACACAGCTGAAGATTTGCATGTATAGCTACTGTCTTTCTGATCGTGTTTCCTGGGGCTGAGCTGTCCTCAGCAGTTTGTTTTTCTTCATCTTCACACATCTCAGAAACTCCAGAAAGGAAAACTGGAAAAGTCAGGCTGATCTTGCAATTCCTAGGTCACTTCCACTGTTCCCACACCTTTATTGCCATGGTCTCTATTAACAAGCTCTTCCTCCCGTCTTGCTTGTACTGCATTAATCAGAAGCTTGGGCTGACAGGCCTGCAGCCTGTGAAGGGACCGAAGCACATATCTTCCTGCAGGCTGGGCCAAGTCAGAGAATACGGGGGATGATCCCACTGAACCCTCTGCGGTCCACTAAAAATCATAAGTGAAGAGGAAACACAAATGGCCCTGGCACATGGATGGGGGAGCCTTCTACGCTCTTGGGAAGACAGTGGCTTTTGCTTGCCATAGCTAGTTTGCTTTTCAGGACTCCCACTCCACCTACTCGTGACTCTTGTGCACGGCTGGTACATGCACACCACCTCGTCCGCCTCTCCCCAGTCACACCCCAGGGTATGCTGAAGGGGAAAGATGTGCTGTCCAGAAGCAGCAGGGAAATGAACGTTACCCTTGCAGCTGGCAAAGGCCCCAGAGCCAAGTCAGTGGCCCTTGGGAAAGGCAGAGGAAGAGCTAACAAGGAGTGGAGGGCAAGGGTGCCCACAGAATTAAAAATAGCTATCCTGATCCTCCCTCGCCCTGCTGTGCAGCTTGGTCCAGTGTCCCGTGAATGAGGACAGGAATCCCCACTCCAGGTACGAGTGAAGTGCATGCAGTTC
Source organism: Harpia harpyja (assembly GCF_026419915.1). Lineage (NCBI taxonomy): Eukaryota > Metazoa > Chordata > Aves > Accipitriformes > Accipitridae > Harpia > Harpia harpyja. Next base: position 46,499,282 of record NC_068943.1, on the reverse strand, counting down.
ACGTGCTTCAGGTTACAGAATGAGTGGATCCAGTCGCTTGAATTATATTTAAAAAAAAAATCCAACTGAAATTCAAGCTCTATCACAGCCTTGTGCTGCAACTTCACACAGTCCTTCAGCCGGTTGTTCTGTCCAGGGAAGACAGATAGGTTGCCAACCAAGAACTGCACTGTGGGATTAGCCAATGTTTATCAAGTGCCTTAAAGATTAGAAGTGTCACCTATGTGCTAAATATTTCTCTGGCACTATCAGCTTGAACAGCAACCGAGCATCTTGTATCTCCTCCTGCCGATCTTGAGCTGGTTGCCGAAGGCGTCAGTCAACCTGACTTCCAACCACTGCGTTTGGCATTAATTCTAGGGGCGTTTTTAGACACATCACAGGAGAGGACAGAATTAGGGAACTACTTAAACTGTAACTCCTAAAAACTACTAGCAGAGTAATGACAGTAGTATCACCAGAAGAGGCTCAGGGATTTATTTTTTTAAATCAGTCTCATATGTGTGCACGAGACCGGAATACTTTGGAATGAAGCCCAACCGTGTGAAGAGAGGCCCTCACCATCATTGACCCACACAGAACTGGCTTGGCAGTGTTATGAAAAGGTACTTTGTACACATCAGCTTGATAGGAGCTAAATGGATCCCAAAGTCCTTCATTCCCCAAAAAGCTTTTTGCAATGCTCTCACAGCATCTGAACTAAGAAACCGAAACATGAGCCTGAGCACACAGGACAGCAGTACGGCATTGCTCACGCCGTTTGTGCCGTACAGTCTGCAGTACAACATGCACAGACCAAACAGCAAGGATATACTTATTTTTGTTCCTTTCTTCCTCTTGTTCCCATATCCCACCTACATTTCTCTTCCAGCTAGAATACAAGCAGAGCCTGTGTCAAGACCTTCCCACTATCGCCAGTATCACACGCAGAGCCAAGCTGTAAGTGTTTAGCCTGAGATCCCAGTGTTTCCCATTCACTCACCTTTTGTCACCCATATTCCATCCATCCTCAGAGGACTTACACCCCACAGAGGTTTAGAAACATTTAAAATACACAGAGCTCAGTCTTCCCTTCAGCCCGTGGGTCTGAACCAACAGCAACAGAATTAAACCACTATTATCAAGCAGTCGGAAAATCAGAAATTCAGTTGCAAGAGTTTACGCTGCACTGGAGAAGAAAAACAAAGCTGGAAATCCCTCACTTTATAAACAACAGCTACTCTGAAAGCGTTGTCAACAGGAAGTTGTCACACTAAGCTGTGTGCACCTTTGGCTCACAATTTGCCAGCAACGAGGAAAATTAACTCCACGGAAGGATTCCAGTAACACAAGCTCAGTATCAAAAACTGCAGAGGTCACACCACAAATTCAAAGGGGAACGTCACCCGAAATGGACACTGCATTGCAGAGGGATAGTTTTTACCGCGGTGGCCCAGCCTGCATCCAGACGCGCTTGCTCTGACTTTCAAGCAGCACGGTTCTCAGTTAAACACAGCACAGGCCCTTGCACATCTGGACCCGACGGCACCGAGGGCCAGGCGGTCACCAACACCCAGGCTCTACTGCCAGGGCCAGAGCAACAGGACCTTGCCAGCAAGAGTTTATTCGCACCTTGGTGTAAAAGCAGGGCAGAATTCTCTTCCTGGCCTCTCACGAGCTGTTTGACCTTCCATCAGCCACACAACCACGTAGCCCCCGCTGCCTGGGGGTCCCACGTGTCACTGTGCCAGCGACACAGCTGCAGTCCACTCAACCTTGAGTTTTTGGAGCAGCTCTAGGCAGACCCAACAAGGTATGGCAGCCCCGTGCTTGGGCTGGACCTGCCCTAATGCTGTGTCTGCCCTCCGACTGCCAAGGTGAACGCTCCAAAAGCCAGAGACACAAACACAGGAAGCCCAAGGACAGAGGAGCCCATGACAGAGAAAAACATCATCCAAAGCCAAAACAGTGTCACCACAACACTTTCTACTCAGCAGTGGAACCAGAGGACAGGCAGGTTGTTAAGGCTTACTCACTCAACAGAGAAACAACAGCAAGAGAACCAGAAAAGCGGTGGTCGTCAGTCAGTTCCTCCGCAGCCCGGAAGGGCGTTTTGGGGAGGAATCCCATAAAAGACAACAGGGTAAGACCATGGCAGGAGGCAGACCACAGCCGAGATGTGAGTGCTTTTCCCGCACAGGTGTCACGGTTTCCTGTGCGACAGAAAGACTGCTCACAGACTGGAGCCCTTGCCAGGCGCTTGACGGAGGTGCCCTTGCTCGGGATAACCTCGGCCAGGTGTATTGCACGCTGGTGTGAGCAGGGCCTTGGAACGTCTGCAGGTTGGCGTGGCTGACGCTGCCTCCGACTTCTTATCAGGTGACTCACTGAAGTCACACATCATAAACTGTTCTTACCCAAGCCATGAATTAGCAGTGCAGGAGAGTCTGAAAACGCCGAGCTGAAGACACAGCTCAGTACAAACAAGCCTCCTAAAAACACACGCCATTCTTGCAGAGCTACTTGCGCCCTTTTCTGTGCAAAGGAGACTGAAACCAAAGGGTAAAAACAGAAAATTGGAATTGCTGTTCAAGATCTTGAAACGCATTTAACAGAAGGAAAACAAAGCCTAGCAAAAAATAAAGAGCAATCTTAATCAAGAGTTGATCTTCCTAGTCTAATTAACAACTGGAGCATCCCAGGCACTGAATTTCGCCATAAACAACTCAGGTGGCACAGCTGAGGCTTCTGCCTGTGCGAAGGAAGCAGCACCATGGGAGAGTCTCCGCAGAGCAGCCTTTGTTCTGGGACCCAGCAAAGAAAATACATCTGCTCAGGCCAAATCACTTTTCCCTCCAGCTTGATAGGACCTGAATTCGGATGACAGGAAGCAAGCTTTGTTTCAAGCAGCAAGAAAGGCGGTCTTATCACCCAGACTAACGCGTCAGGTTTTCGAGTTTGGAGACCTACATGTGGTAAAACAAAAAGCGTTCTGCTGTTTACCTGAGTGAGACACACATAGCTGGCTTTAAAAGAGACTGCTTGGGTGCCTCTGTGGAGCTCCTCTTGTTTGGACAAGCACATTTGCTCTGGTGACTATTTGAATGATGACTCACTCAAACAAGCCAGGGCACCCTACCACACAAAACTGTGAACTGCTGACTTAGGGCTTGGGATGCAAATCCACCAGGAAGCGGCGTTTCCCCGCCGAGGGCCGAGACACCCAGACCTGGTCACTGCTGCACGTCGCAGCAGGACGCGCCATTACAGCCAGTCTGCTCCGGGCATGGCGCAAGACAGCGCTCCTCGCACGGCTCCAAGCCGTCGCTGAAAGAGAAGCTTTCGGCCAAGTACAGGCGTATATATTTATTAAATGTGACCGTAAACGATGTTCGGGGAAAGACTACATCTTTCGTCTACAATGAGACAGTTAAGTCAATTCTAATGCTATGAGGCCAAAGAGTAGAAAATGTAAAGCAGACTGGTAAAATGCGGCACTATAGAGAGACAAACCCTACTTCAGCCACAGTTCTTGCCTTGAGGACAAATTCAAAGAGAAGACAACAGGGATAAGCAAATTTTATAAAACATTCATGTTCTCGTTGCACTTCTTAAGTTGCTTTTCTTCCTTTTAACATTTGCGCTCTGCAAAACTGACAGCCCAACTGCAATTTCTTTGTTCGCCCTCTGAAGGGCTCGCGACAGGCGGGTGCAGGACTGCCTGCCTGGCATCTCATCCCCTGCTCCTCCAGAGCTGCAGCAGCACCTGGCTCAGATGGAAGCCCGCGCCCGCCCCGCTCGCCTCACTGGTGGCACTCCTCCAGCGACTTCCACTTTTATCTCACGAAGCATGTGAGAGTCACAACCCCTGATGAGCCCAGCAGTAACTGCCATATCAATTTCGACGCTCCTCCGGCCAGAGCAACGCCTGTAACTGTAAACCATAAACCTTTTAATATCCCACTCAATTATGCGGAAAATAACCTCTGAGCAGCAGCACCACAGCAGCATCGTTTGGAGCCAGCTGCCATTTATTCCACCGCAACCTGGGGCCTGGCTAGGGATGGCCAAACCATGTGGGGAGAAGTTGTGTCAAGAGACACTGTCAGGGAGGACAGAAGCAGAGACATCTCTTCCATGTGTCACTGATGACATCAGAGCCGCTCAACCCTCTTCTTTCTGCCCTCACTGAAGAGCTCAAAATGCTGCAACGCAGGGAATGAGAAGACAGATGAACAAACTGATGGCGTGCCATCAGAACGTGACGGGGTGCTAGTGCAACCCGTGGACTGTTTACAAATCCAAGAGAAAGAGCCCAAGAATTAAGCAACTAAATTGGGCGCTGCCGTACAAAGTAGTCTTACAACCACTCTCTGTTATTTACAAACAATTATCAAGGAAAGGTAAACAATCTGAATGACTGTTTGGAGTTTATAAAACATTCCCATCCTCTGCAGCCTGTAAAAAGCAAGTCAGACACTTTGCTGAAGCAAGAATGAGATCAGCAGAACTCACTTCCAATCTCCGATGCCAAATCCTGAAGTTCATCATCACCTTACCAGCCCTTTACAGCAAAGGCAGCTTTTCTTGCCCAGGAATTAAGGGGCAGGTTTTGGAGACGCACAGGCATACAGCCTCGAGAAGGCTCCCACCTTGCTCCACGCAGACCTGACCTGCTTTTGTCTCCCTGTGCTGCGAGCTGGGCTTTGTTGCCATGGTGAAAGCTCTGACACATTTAGTTTTCCCACTAATTTCCTGCTGCACTGCAAACTACTGATGCTTTGCATCTCGCTGCTCGTCAGTACGGCAACAAGGAACCCCACCACCACCAGCCACACAAATGAAGAATGGATTCAGCTACGTGCTGTCCTTGCCCGGTCACTCTGCCAACAGAGTTTTTCAAGGCAACTTTAGTTATACCTCTATTAACTAAAATCTCTCCTGCCTCATCCGTATCAGGATGGCTTAGGTACTCCATTCGTGTTTTCTTAGGACATGCAAGATTTGATATACTTTTGCAGAGTTTATCTTGCATCCTACAAGTTTATCTTGCATCATCAAGCCCTACAACAATTCAAGAAATTTGATCATCCAAAAGTGCTGCTCTAGAAGAGAAATATGCATGTCTGTCCCGATTTTGATTGCAACAACGGATAATCCCAGTCTTAGGACAACCTGACGGCCAACCTTGGAGCGCCGAGTCCCTGCTGTCACACATGCTCTCACATCAGCTTCCGCTCCTGCACCAACTGGCAAGATGCAAGGGCTCTGATCACTGAAACAATGCGGGATTTTTCTAAACCTTGATCTGCAACGCAGAATATGCAATTCTGCTCACAGAGCAAAGCATGTTGACATCCTCAAACCAAACATGAATTTTAGGCCTGCCATTTCCCACAACATGTTTTAGAAAGAAATACTAACAGCTGCTTCCCTATCCTCCTGGAGACATCGAAGCACAGCCAGTAAATCCCTTACGTTTCCACAGTCTCTTGCAAGAGTCACCCACCAACCTCATGTCCCGAGAAAAAAAACAAACAGTATTTGCATACAAAGGACGATTAGTTTCCCTATGTTCTCGGGCAGCTCTAAGATTCTCAGCTGAAGTTTTCCCAAAGGCAATACTTGGTACAAACCTGAGGTTGTTCCATGAGCAATACCAGCACATCTTCCGAACATTTTTTCAGAACTGCTTGTCTTGCTGTCATCGGATGCGGAGCAGAGCATGCAAGAGTGACCACTGCCACCAAAGAAGATGGACTAAGGGGTGTGTTTCTCCAGGAAACTCACCAGTACAGGACAACACATGGGTTTTCCAGGTATCTGAAAATTTATCAAAAGGAACTAGACAATTGAATGACCCTCATAATTAGGGGCTGCATCCCACCCTTGTCCTAAAAAGAGGTGGTACAGTCTCAAATCCCATACTGCAATTCCTGAACCACCATATTTTCCTTTGAGCTCACATGAAGGAACTAACTTCATACCCGACTGTCTCCATGGTAAGTGAAAACGATGATCCAGTTCTGTCTGTGGTACCAAACTGGGACCAACAGCGCGCACACACACAAACAACGGAAAGTAGCGATTAAGGCCCACATTGTCTAGCAGATGACTCAAAGTGCAGAAGCGCCTACTGAGTGGGAAAATACCTATAGTCAGTCTTCACTTGTCTTTTTACTGTGTAATGGGAGTCTCAACTTGGCTGAAAAAATATTAGTATTTTGTTCTGACTAAGCATAGGTTTCCCCATGCACCTCAGCTGCTGTGGGAAACGCACATCCCCAGCAACTCTGCCAGGGCAGCGGGCACACACCACCCACACTGCAGCAAACTTGTGGATGTAGCTACCGTGATTCCCTTCTCCTCCACCAACTCTGTATTTTGTTTCCAATATAAAACAGCTGAACCAACCAGCAGAAAGGAAAAGTCTTTGGTTTTTTTTATCTTGCACTACTCAAAGCAGCTCAGATGAAAAACTATCTCCGCGGAAGCCAAATAGTAAAACGCTTGCAGACAGAATGAAACAGAATTATTTTTATTGGTTTCCAATGAGATTGCACTTGAAAACAAACAGTGGCTGTAGAACTGACAACCATCTCACTGCATCAAAATGCTTGAGATGCAAGAACATAGATGGGCTTTGTACAGCTAAGAACATATTCCTTAATGGCTACTGGGTAACGATCCTATTTGTTTAATGGTACGTTTGCACATGCAAAAAAAAAAAAAATAGTAGTACAAGCTAAGCTATATAATAATCAGTCTTACTGGGGGGAGCAGGGGGGAAGCCCTACGACCTCGAAAACTGCTGAAACCAGCTACAGCTGTTACCAGCCTCAGGGATGCAGAGGATACCAGATACAACAGAAGCTTCCCACAAAAGAAACCTATTGTCTTCTGGCCACCTGGTAACAAGAAGACCTACCGTAAATCAAGCGGCACATTATCCTTTCCGTGTTCCGAGGCAGCGGAGAGGCCCGAACAATTCCCTGCAGCAGCCTGCAGGGCTCTGGTGAGCGGCAGGGCCAGCATAAGCAGGCAGAATTCACTTTAGCTGCAGTCAGGAGCAGCCTCGGCTGGGATATGCCGTGCATACTGCCAGGAGCCCTATCTGTCAGCGGCACTCCACTCTAGCTGATAACCTTGACAGAGCCACTTGCAAGATTATAGCCCAAGGATTTCCTACAAGCACATCTAGAGAGGAAAGACTAAGTACAACGACAAATACTTTTCATCTTCAGTTGCTGCCAGTGCTACTGAGCTTGAACTAAAATCTCAGAAGCACAGATACATGGTCACACTGTCACAGTAACTGACCAAAAGACAAACACCTTTCTATGGCAGTGATTATTTCAGTGCAAAGGTAAATATGGACCAGGTTGGACATCAGGTAGTGCACAAACTCAGAGCGGAGATTTCAAGATTTAGACAGCCGAGCCTGGCTGGTAATGTAGCTTGGTAGTTTGGCTGGCAACTGCCCGGACTGTTCTACCTACAAGGCAGTAGCAATCCCAGGACTTGCGGCAAAGGTATGCATGAAAGCTTTCCTGAAGAGACAGCGAAGAGGAGAGGTGAACAAACACACAGTGAAAGCATTGCTAGCTAAAGGAAAGCACGGACAAGCATCTTTGTGAGAGTTTAGACGCACAGGTGATGAGAGGCATTTTTCCACCTAATTTCTCCACTTTCATTATAACACAGTCTGTGTCCCGGAAGATCTAAACAGCTAAGCCTACCTCCCCTTGGACACACACACACCACCCTAGCAAGGGTAACCTGCGCACGCACACCACTCCAGAATCCTGCGAGCCTTCAACAGCAGCACAATACCTCAAGAGACCGTATCCTTCCATCCCACAGACGGTAACTGGCTTCAAATTCAGCTCACAGCTACAGTTCAGCGTGTTATCTGATCAGACTTCACTCACAATTACATAGAGCTTGTCAGCTTATTCCTTCCACTAAGATGACTTGGATGTTGTGAGATGCTACACTTAGTTTTTAGGTGAAGCCTCATCAGCTTCAACGCAGCTGCCTTTGCCTGTCAGCAAGAAGCCTTAGGGCTCCAAAGACACTGTCCCCCGACAGGGGCCAGAAACACACCTGGAACTACCTGATGAGCCTGAATGCAGGCAAAAAAATTCAGAAACACTTCAGGCTAAACAACAGTAGATCCCTGACCCTTAAAAAGCCTCCCTGTGCCTGCAGAGCGATGGCCATGGTTCTTTCGCACGCCCGTCACTATTACGCCTCTATACACATTACATGTGTATTTCCGCACATACACTCTATGCATGCAAAGAGGCTACCCAGGAAGCGATAGAGCTGGAAGTCCACATCAGCCAAGGAGCGAGCGCAAGCTGGGAGAGACTTGCTCAGCTAAGGAAAAACCTTAAAAAAGGTTTGTCTCCCCTTCCGTTGCAGAAATCCACGTGCACCTTCTCGGCCTTGAAAGCACTTCACTGGGTCAGTCTCATTCAAAACTGCCTCCAATAGGACTAACAGTATTTTAAAAGTTGTTGGAAGGAAACACGAAACATCCATCTGTTTGCTGAAAGGCAGCAGACGTATGCAGCCTCCAAATCCAGACTTTAATTGAAATACTTTAATCTGCTGCTGCAGCCCCACATTCTCTTTTATTCCCAGTAGCGCCAAGGCATGCGTTCTCCTAATGGAGCTCTGACAGTCATCCTGTGCCTGGCTCTCTGTCAAACCACTCTAGCCTCCAGCTCCGGGCCCGCAGTCGCATGCTGATACCCTACAGAGACTCCTTTTCTTCTAAACAATCTTCAAAACTCGATAATTAATGTACTGTAACTGCATCAGATACTTTAAGAAGTTGAAGGTGGAGCTTCCAATTGCCAAACCATACATGAAAGTAGCAGACGCCAAGGAGATAGTGCACTAAGGTGAAAACACTAAATTGGACTGTCAATAACACAGTCATCTTCTGCATTACACAATACCAAAATTTAGGCCAGTCACTTTGTCCATCTGCAAATCAAGACAACAACTCAATGCACACAGATTGCTTCTGTGAGCATGCCCTATTTAGATGGCCGAGGCAGGATTCAGCTGCCTTGCTTTGGGAAGTCAGGAACGCCAGGCTCCCACTCCAGTCACTGGAAAGAAATGGGCAGTTTCGCTCCGCAGCTCAGCTGACCTGTTTTAGGGTGTGCCAAATCACCCTCCCGACAAGCCTCCTTCTCCCACCGGCTGACCCCAGGTTTTCATATCCACAGCCAGGTGAAACACATCCCACTTCAGCTGCACCTTCCACCGCGCCAGAAGAGCATTTTGTAGGGACATCCGCCTCCCCACTTTATTCTCCCATGGCGCCTGCCTGCCAGCTCCTTCATATGGATTCTTGGGAACTCCAACTCCCCAATTCCTGTGCGGAGGTTCTCCCAGCGAAGCGTTCCCCTATGACAGCCTTCACAAACTTGCCCACACAACAGCCGCTCCGCATGACACCGAGGGTGAATACCTTTACGCAGCTCAGCTATGAGGCACGAAACCAACATTTGTATTTATACCTCTGATTTCTTTTTGAACCTTTAATGACCAAAACACTTTCAGGAAGAGTATCTGCACTCCCACCACCCGCATACAGTAGCCAAGTTATATCAATAATCAAAGCTACCATGGCCACAAACTACAGGCTTAAGCCCGCTTCCCCACAGTGAAGTTCCACACCTCACACGGAGGGAGGCTGGAGTCACTCTGCACGCACCTGTCCTATGCAAGGACCACATCTTTTCCACGGTTCTTCAATGTTATGAGAACTCCATACCCAAACGGCAGCTGCCCAGGCTGGTCATTGTCCCCAACACTGGATGCAGAGGCCACCGGGATAACCAGAAGCAACAACAACATTTCAGTGTAATCGGGACACGCACTCTGCAAGAATGAAATGCTTCAAGGTAACGTCCGGCAAGGTATGCCACCGAACCTCACGGGAAAGCCATGGGCTCCCAGTGAGATCCACCTCGGTGGCAGATGCTCGGGCTGCCCCAGGACCTCCTGCCCATCCTCTTGCTGCTGATGAGCAGAGCAAAGCTCGGCTCGGCTCCCCCCGCAGACACAGGCAAACGCCGTGCTATTTTTGAGCACAACGTGTCAGTTCCACTGGGTGTGGGAGTTTGTTTGTGTGGGTTAGTATGATTCGACTACTTTGAAACTTGGCTGAAGCCGCATAATTCCCTTTTTATGGAACCCCTTTGATGGCCATTTAACAGAGAGGGTGAGGTTTAGCCTCAACTATAGAGGCTTGGGGTCAGAGTTACTAGAAAAAGACACATAATGACTAATAATGAATCATCCTTCAGCGGTTTCTTCATTTAAGTGTTAATGCAGCACATTAAACCCCTGGACTGGGATCAGCAGAAAGGCCCTGTCTGTAATAAGCGAGTACAATGGCTTAACTAGAGAATTTCCAAATTGCTCTACTTAAACCCGCGCAAGCTCCAAAGGGAGACACTTGAGTCAGTTTAACCCTTGCTCACATATGTGCAGCCGAAGGCAGCATCTTGCTTGTGCTGTGCAGATGACAGTGGGACCAAAAGACAACAGCGGGACCAACAGATGACAGCGCCCATCACACTCACGAGGGGAAGTCACTATTGACACAAGAATCTCTTCAGCCAGGGAGAACTTCCACTACAAACTGTAACCTCTACTCGGCTGACAACACTGGAGCAATGTCCTAAAGCTTTGCTTTCATGGGGGAAAAACATACTGTCATTATGCAATCATCTTGACAAGAGCAAGAAGGGGCGAGCTGCTCAGGCTAGCAGATTTCTATAGCAATTGCACAAGGCTGACACATGACCCAGTGAGAGAGCACGTGGGGAAAAAGGAGTTTAGCTGCTGCTTCTCTGTGAAAATACCTAATAGCCAAGGAGCCCAGTCTCCCAGCAACGTACTGCTATTTCCTTATTTCCTTCTAACGCGATTCCTCCTTCAAACACAAATGAGAATACAGGCTTTAGGAACCCTAGTTAGGCCTACACAGCATTCACAAAACCTCTGCAAGGCGTCTACCAAGAAAAGAGAAAACGATCCCTTCTTACGTCACAGCCATTCCTCTTCCTGCTCCCATCAGCAGCGACTACTTTCCCCTACTGGGGCAATTTCTGTAACCTGCCCAAAGATACCATCGCCCTGTTGACCGGCATTTGTTTTGCTCCCACAGCTTCGCCTCGTCTCCTGCTGTAGCAGCCCCAAAGCTCCGGCACAGCAAACACTTGGGAGGAAGGGATACTGGACGGAAGGTGGCCAGGCTGGAGAGGTACAAAAGATGTACCCGCCTCACTCCCCAATTAAGCTAATGGCAACACAGATGAGAAGTAGGTAGTAATTATCTTGGCTCTTTTAGACTACTCCCCCTGCCCAAAAAGGCTCAATGCAGGATAGGTGCCATAGGCCCATTCATTCAACCTGCCCCTGCAGGACCGTGGCCCCTGTCAGCTGGCTCTCCTGGCCCCGTTTCTACCTGTTTGCATTGTTAAGACTCATCCAGAAGCAGCCTTGTCTCAAATTTAATCGTGCTCTTGCATTAATCTCTTGGTAATCGTAAGTTACTTGCTGCAGCACGAAAAATATTGTCATGAAACATATCATGTCAGTACTTCAGCCTGCAGTTGATACAGGTAATGCCTCTGTGAGGTTTCAAGAAATATTCCCTCTTATCCCCACCATGGCAACTATGCTTAGCCAACGTCCATTTCTAGCTTTTAGTCTTCTACTAAATCTCCCCACTGAACGAGAACTAAAATACAGCTCTTCTGCAGCACACAAATGGTGAGAACAGAGGCCACGTGAGCAGCGGTATAATAGATGCCTGAGGAACTAGCGACCCAGGACCATCAGCATTTCTTACAGCCCAGAGAAATAAGAAGCAGGACAGGTGAAGTGGCAACAAACACGGAAAAGGAAGACGATTAGAACAAGGTGACCACGCGTGACCCTTGCACGGCTCATCACGAAATGCGCAGCACCGGTATCGAACAACTTCCATTTGACACAAGGACGATGAGTCATGGCATACCGGCATGCAGCCTACTTGGAGATTATCGCACTCGGTGTGCTGACTGGAGGAAGCGATCTGTGATCATCCCGTAGCCACACGTCAGAGGTAGGGAAGAGCGGGACCAAGCAGCCGCCAAGACTTTTCCACCCGCTGGGCTGAGCGCGCTTCGCATTCGAGGAGAGAGAAATCCAGGCAAGTCGTCACGGCTTCTTGAGCCTCCCACATTCAGCAACCAAAGCGTGCCAAATCGAGCCCAATTCCTTCCAGAGCAGCAAAGCCCAGTTACCAGTAAAGTCTACCAGCTGGAGTTTTATCTTGGTTTTAAGTGCCACAGTGCCCACCTCGAAGAATTCCAGCGCAAAATTTGTGCTGCTGACGACTCCAACTTGCCTAAAGACAAACCACAGAAACTAAGCCGGTTCCCTCGTGGAAGGAAACATCCTCTCCAAGCAAAAGCAGAGATGCCTCCCATTCTCCAGAAAAGTCTCAGCTCCCTAAAAACCTAGAAAAAAAGTCGGCCTAATTCTAGCCCTTCTCCAGTTGTGCTTGTGATGGTAGGAGTTGGGCTACGTTCTGCCAGGAATTAAAGCACCATAGTTTTGGGTTACTATCCAATAAAACAAAGCCAGGTAGCCCCTAGAACAGCACGCCATTACATGCAATTAGTCAGACTGGCTCCTGTCTTTGCCCGTTACTTAGCTGTTACGTAAAATACTCAGGACCTCAAAACTAAGCGGACAACTGGCCTGGAAGACGTCAGGACAGCACGGCAGGAAGATCCCTGGACTTGGGAAGTAGCCATCTTCTCCCAGGACTGTGAATTCTGATCTCCACTTCAGAAGAAAAATGGAGGCAAAAATTAATGCTCATCTCCCAACGCAATGCTTGGTACGTGCAGCGCAACACAGAATGAGGGAAGGCTTAATGTTTACAATAACATATTACTTGCAACAACATCAGAGGGGCAGCTCAACCATGGCAGGTATGCTCCACAGTCTGGCTGGGTCTCCCATCGTGCTCTAGCCAGTGGAAGGGGAGAAGGGCAGAGCAAGCTTTCAGCGTCGCACAGCATCCATAGCAGTCCCTCTCTTCCCTCCTCACCCCCAACAGCTCCTGAAGACTGAAATGCAGCATGCAAAGAGCACGGGACCACAAGGCACGTGCTCCATGGTGCATTCGCAAAGTCCTCTCTGTCAACACTCACCGACCACCCCTTATGAAAAAAGGCAGCATTAAAAATGACTCCCATGTCTGAACCAAGCTGCAATTCTAATGAAGTGGATGATTTACAAATGGCAATTGTATGGAAAACAATTCATTCGGTAGGTCACTCAGAAGATTTTTAGCACAGCAAAAAGGCAGAGTTTCTTGTGAAAGATGAGACAAAGGAAAGGGGGACAGAAGGCAGGAAACAGAAAGGGAGAGATGCAGCAAGATATCCTGCAGGTGCCCCATTAATCCAAGTCAGAAAAGCAGCTCCAGTTCCTGCCCAGCTATCAGAACGGCGCGCTCTTACAGAGCTCAGGATTCTAACTTTGCATAGCCAGGGACTGAATGTAAATTGCTGGCTTGGTCAACATGTAAATTGTCGACTGTTCCCTTCTATTTCATCAGTTCCAGCAGAGACAATTATGAATACAGGCCTCCTGCCCTTTAGGGCGATTAACATTCCCTTTCGTTAGTGTCCCCAACACTGCTGACCCACATTCAACTTGTGAAATTCAGTTATATGTAAACGGCAATGTTCTGCGTCAGCAATATGTGCCGGACCATTAGAGCCAGGCGCACACAGCACATGCTCTCCTTCTCTCTGTAAATAAACGCAGTCCTCGATTTCAAAACGGCTAGAGAAATCCCGGTCCTTCCACACAAGAACAGGCACCAAACTATTCCCTGCTTTTCTTTTTTAGGGAAAAGGGGACACGAGCCAGGGACGCTCAAGCTGTTATCTTCCAATGTCGTGTCAAAGTCCACTTGACCTGGTAAATGTCCACAGGAAAGGAAAACAGACTCCAGCGCCCCACCAACAGGCCCCCTTTAAATGCAGGCGCAGCAATGAACACCAGCCTACGTCGTTACGACTTCCACCTTTGTGAAAAGGTCTACACAGACAGGGTACAATATATTTTCCAGCTTATGCAGACATTCGCACTGGAATTCCTTTTGAGACGTCGGACAAGCGCAGTTCCCAAGGAGGGGCCATGACACGCAAACCAGCTTTTCTCTAAGAGAATGTGACACAGGGTCAAGTTTGTGCAGGGATTTGGTGGCTATATTTGAACGCTGCCCCATTCTTCCACGCAGCTACTACTGGAAGAGATCACCCCTGGAAGGGGCTGCCAGCACACTCAGCAACTGGACTATGGTTGCGTTTTGTGATCAAAGAATTTGTTCAGATCACCCGATGGGACCACTTTTGCCAAGGCTTTCCTTTCTTTTAAGTTGTTTCCACTAAGCCGAACTGTTAAAAGTACTACCGTGATGAAAATGAGCTCTCGGTAGCATTAGTTTGCATCCCCACTGCCATTCAGAAAAGCCTTCCCATACAGGTTCACCCTTTCCAACGCGTTTTACATTGATACCTCCCCTCTAACCTCCTGAGTCCCAGAGCTCGAAGCAAGTAGCTCCTCTCCCCAAGTCAGTAGCCACGGCCCCATCAGCGAAGGAAAAGTACTGAAACAATAGCGCCCAGGGTTTGCAGGCAAAACCCGATCCATTTGCTCGCACCCCTTGTCACGGGCTGGGATTTGAAAGGAAACCTGACCTCAGAGCTGAGAAAGCTTCCAGGTCATGTTTCAGCTCCAAGCCATTCCAGCTCAGCCTTCCAGGCACCAAGCAGCACAGCCAAACAGATGGCAGTTGTTCCAGCACAGGTATTTCCCCAGCCTCAGAGAGTGCTCGGACTTCAGAGGGATTGCATCTCCTCCATGCAGCAGCGCAGGAAGACGTGCAAGCGCACCAAACCCACCACTGTAGTAACTCGCACACGCTCCACCTAGGCTCCATGGTGGAGGCAACTACTAAACCCACCATCCTCTCAGAAAAGAGCTTCCTAAAGCCAACAAACTACCCTCAGCCACCTCACAGTGGTAGAGATGAGCACCAACTGCTATTTAGCAAAGCAGGAGTTTTATCAAGCTTCGCATCCTCTTCCATCATCCGTCAGCAAGGCGTAAAAGCCAGCCTTGGCCCTGACAATGTTGAACAGGATTTCCAGACAAAGCATGCCTGCGTTTTACCATCCTTCAGAGACATCGACTATTCCCACACAAAAGACAGTCCCTCCGCCTCACTATCTTGCAAACCTCAGAGTTAGCACTGCTCAAAAGAAACCTGGGCTCAATGAGGGAGGCTGAAAACAGGAACACAACTTCTAGCTGCAGGAGCGATCTCCGCTCAGGAAGATCGGTCTCCTGCATCTGAAGCACCTGAACTTATCACTCCTGCTTCTATCAGCCAAGTTCATCTTCCTAATGGAGAGACCAACGGCCAAGCCCTGCATGGAACCACAGCAGCTGAAGCGCAGGTTAAGCTGCAGCATCTAGCGCTTGAAGGCACAGGAACAGACGTCAGCTTATACAAGACAGGCAAATATAACCCGATTCTGAAAAGAACTGTCCGGAAGACGTTAAGCAACCGACGTTTACATAGCCCCTGACTTTAATTTTATTTAGTCATCTGGACCAAAAAGCTGGAGTTTCAGCAGATGACCGTAACTTTGGATTTCTACCAGTGCTTCAATGGAACGCGACTCTTGTAACGTTCAGGAGGACAGCTAAAGCACACGGGCCGAAACCATGTTCACGGCCTCCATCAGCAGCGCGTCCGAGGTGCTACTACGGTGGCTGAGGGCAGGGCAGCCGCACGGGCGAGTGGGGCTTAGCCAGGGATCGTCCCCGCTCCCCGCTGCCTTCCCATCCCCGCTTTTGCTTCCGTCCCAGTTTTCATCCTGCAACTGTTTCTGGAGAAGACTTCAGTATTATTGCCGCCAGCAGCCTGCGCCGGCATACGCAGCAAGAAAACCCCCCTCAGAGAGGATGGCATAACAGGCAAAATCGCGACTGTGGCAGCGGTCCGTTTCTTCCTCACAGATCTTCCAAGGGCTCAGGAAGCAGGCGAGGCCACTGGCCCGGGAAGGCAGGCTGTACGCGGGGATGCCTGTGCCCTAGAACCGCTCCCCGGGGCAGCCCCTTTCTCGCCTTACTCCTCGCGGTCTGCTGCACGGCCCCCGGAGGCTGGGGGAGAATCGGTTGCCGAAAACCCTCCGCCCGCCGGTCGGGGCCGGCAGTGTTGCCCTCTACGTCAGATGGCATCCCCGGGCTCACAAAGCAGCCGGTCGTTCCACCTCCATATTGAGCCGGGCGAGAGCAGAGCGACGGAGACAGAGTTCGCGGCGGGCCCCGCCGGTGAGAACCGCGGGCTCCGGGAGGCGGTGGGGGGGACACGACGGGCCGGCGGCCAGTCCCGCTCACCGCCCTGCCGCCCCGCCGGTGGTGACCGCGGCGAAGGCCCCGCTGACAGCTGCCCCGGCTCTGCCCCCGCTCGCCAGACCGGCGCTGACGCCACAAACGCCGTTTTCCGCGGCTGCTCAGCCGCCTCGGCGGGGCGGGCAGCGCTCTCCTCCGTCCCGGCAGCCCCAGACCGAGCCGCGGGGCCGGGGGCTCGGCCGGGGAGAGCCGCTGCCCCGGCGGCGGGACGGGAAGGGGAAAGGGAAGGCGGGAAGAGGCCGGCCCGCGGCCCGGCGGGCCCCTCACCTTGGCCCGGGTCACCAGGTGGGTGGCCAGCTTGACGACGGCGAAGTTGCCCTTGCCGATGGTCCGCTCGATCTCGTAGTAGCCGATACGGGCGGGGCCGGGGGGCCGCGGGGGCGGCGGGGCCGGGGGCAGCCGCGGGGCCGGAGGGGGCCCCCCCGCTCCGCTCGCCGCCGCCGCCGCTGCAGCCGCCGCCGCCGCCATCTTGTTGCGAGGAGCAAACCCCCCCCCCCCTCGGGGCTGCGGCACCGCGTGAGCTCATCCGCGGGGGGGGGGGCGAGGGGGAGGGAGGAGGGCGGGCGGCTGCCATGGCAACCCCGGGGGGGAGGAGGGGGCGGGGCCGTGACGCCAGCACCGCCCTGACGCATCCGCGCGTCACCGCCCGCCGGCGGCTCCGCATTGGCGGCGGGGCGGGGCCGGGGCGGGGCCGGGTAGGGCGCCCCCGCGTGGAGGGCGGGAGGCGCCGGTAACACCGGGGAGCAATCGAGCCCCTCCCCTCCCCCCCCCCGCCCCGAGGTTGGCGGGGGACGGGACGGCCCCAAAGACCACGCCTCGCCTCGACTCGCGACGGGGGAATGACGGCCGCGGACGTCACGGCCGGGAGGATGACGTCACGGCGAGGCCTCCGCGGCCGGGCGCCGCCTAGGGGCCAGGCCGGCCGGAGCGCCTGGGCGGAACTTCCGGCTGCGCAGCCGGAAGCGGAGCGGGGGGGAGGGGGATGGGCGAACGGCGGTTGGTGGGCTGTCCGCGGCGGAAGCGGAAGCGGCGGCGGCGCAGGCGCGGTGGCAGCCGGGGCTGAGGGGAGGGAGGCGCCCGCCTGAGAGCGCCATGGAGTCGCGGGGGGAGCCGCAGCCGCCGTGAGTGCCCGGGGCGAAGAGGGGGGGGGCCGGGACTGGGACCGGGACCAGGACCAGGACCGGGCAAGGGAAGCGGCCCGGCCGCGCCGGGGGCGGAGCGGGGAGGCCCGGGCCGCGCCCCGCGGTGGGGCTGGAGCAGGGCTCCGGGGCTGGGCTGGGCCGGCGGCTGAGGGGGGGCGGGAGGAGGGAGCCGGGTCGCCTCCCCCAGCGGGGAGAGACCGCCCGAAGCGGCGGGGAGGAGGAGGAGCCCCCTCCGGCAGAGCGGGGGCGGCGGCGGTGGCGGGAAGCCGTCCTTATAAAGTCGGCCCCGCCATGATTGGCACCTGGGCGCGGGCGCTGCCTCCCAACCTGCGGCTCCCGCCGAGGATGAGCTGGGCCCTGGCCCCCCCCCCCCCCGCCCCCCCTCGTTCAGCCCGGGGCCGCCGCTCCTGGCCGTCACGGACCGGCTTCGGGAGGAAGGGCCGGATCTGGGGCTTTCCCGGGGCCGTAGCCGGAGGCGTCAGCCCCCGTCCCCTTCCTGCTGTAGATCCTTCGGGATCGAGGCTGGTGCGATGCGCTCTCCCCCGGAGCCAGCTAATCCTGCTGAACCGCGGAGCTCAGTGGCTGTAAGCTGGGAATCTCGATACTAAGAGGCGCTAATTCTCCGTCCGTGAGCTGTTAGGATCACGCTGGCAAAGCTCTGCATAGCGGAGGTGCGCTTCTGCAGGGCATTCTCGGAAATGAGCTTTTTCCGTGGGTTTTTACGGTATGTCGTGCTCGCCTGCCTCCACTGCCCAGTCGGTAGAAGGCTGAGGAGTGGGTCTGGCATGGAGGAAAACACGTTCCGTCGCCGGCCAGAAGTCACCGCACGTAGGAACAGGCGTCAGTTGTCCATGGGGAATGCCGGGAAGTGCAGCGGTTCCCAGCCAGCCAGCTAGGCTGCTTCGAGGAGCTCATCTGACGCGTTCTCTCCGCAGGAACAGAATGAGCCAGGGGGACGCCAACCCGGCAGCAGTGCCGCATGCCGCCGAAGATATTCAGGGGGATGACAGGTGGATGTCACAGGTAAGGCTTCTTGGCTTGGGGGTGTCTGATGGGCAAGTGCTGACCCTCAGGGGGTGGCAGCCCTGCCGGCTGGCCGCTGGTACGTGTCTGTCTTGTAATGATGAATCAAGGTGAAAAGGAGCCTCGTTGCATGACCCGAAAGCTGCCCTGCAAAACCGTTTCAGCAAATACCCCCGTCGGCCCCTTAGCAGGCAGAAATCACCAACCCCTTTGTCAAACAGAGCACGGAGCAGCGCTTTCCAGCATGTCGCTGTGCCAGGGAGTGGCGAAGCTAAAACTAGCAGTGGCTAAGTGCCTGGCATGCCCGTCCCTTGCTGCAACGCTTCCTCCTAGGCTGGGAGAAATAGCCGGAGGACACTCACTGCAGCAACTAACCGTTCATTTGTTTCTTTGGTAGTTGCTGAATCTAACGGGCATCGGACAGGCTCATGGCTGACGTGTGTGTAGTGCGTAGAGTAGACGCGATGCTGGTCCTGCTGGAACCGAGGCTGTTGTGGGGGTTGGGGTAGTTGGGAGGAGCATCCGGGGTTGACAGCTTAACACAGAGAAGGGTGTTGGAAGGAACGGCACGGTTCGGCAGCAGGGGAAACCGGCCGGGCAACCGTCTCTTTCCATCCTGCAGCAGCCACGCCAACGAGGAGCTGTGAGGTGGAGCTTACCTTACTGCTTTCTTTCACCAGCACAATAGGTTTGTCTTGGACTGCAAAGACAAGGAGCCCGATGTGCTCTTCGTGGGTGACTCCATGGTGCAGTTACTACAGCAGTATGAGGTAACGTTAAAGAAAGGAGGATGGTGGGGTTATAGGGATTAGATTGGTTCTCTCCCAAATCGGGTAACTGATAGTGACATGTAACACCGACAATTTCTGCTGTTCCAATTTTTCTGCCATCCTTTCCGGTTTATTTTGCCCCGCTTCCTTAACGTCCCAGTGCTTGTACAAAGCCTTGCCAAGCCACACGCTGTCTTTCTCTGAAGCCGTTACTGACCGCCTCCCGATTTCCAAACCCCCTTCAACATCTCTGTGGCTGTACCTTGTGTGGGCAGAACACATTTAACCCCTTAGCACCTGAGGTGCTACAGGCATCAGCAAGCCGGCTTTTCTCTAAAACTCCCCTGGGGCAAAGCAGCGTTCTGCTGCTCTGCCGCAGTGGTGACAGAGCAGCTTTATTCTGCAAGAGCTGCTTCCATTTTTTCTAGTTTTGTTCCCTGTTGATGAAAAGGATTCCTTCAGGTCATAGACACTTTCTTCAGCTGCCCTGTACTTAGGGAAGCTGGGGACACGGTGCTCTGCAACAGATCCAGCACCCTCTGTGTCTCTGAGGAGTTGGGCAAACAGCTGCTCGAGGGAACTTCCCCTTCCTTTATGCCGGGACTGAGTGCTTGAACATCAGCAGCTCTGCCTCTTCAGGACCTCCGAGTAAGGCCCAGTCCTGTGTTTAAATGCCCTTTATGGAAGGGAGTTTTCAGAAGAAGTCTCCTGGCTACTTTTAGTGTCCTTGAAGACGTTGCTTGTCTGTGTAGTACCTTTCATTCACCACCAGAATGCTGCTGCTCTGAAATAGTAAACTGATTTCTGATTGCAGATATGGCGAGAGCTCTTCTCACCACTTCATGCACTGAATTTTGGGATTGGTGGAGACACCACAGGACATGTTCTATGGAGACTGAAGAACGGCGAACTGGAGAACATTAAACCGAAGGTATAAGCAGAAAACCAAATCTGGCAGCCCTGCGTTGACTTAGAAGAGACTTCAGCGCTGAAGCGCTGCAGAACTGAGTGAGCCGTTACTGTTAGCAGAGCTTTTTGTTTGAGCAGCCGTTGGTTGAGTGTGCGTCAGGTGTAGAAATGCGTGTGGCTGACCCAGAAGTGTTTGGGAACAGAGCTGCATGTCTCCTAGACGGACTTTATGCTGCTGAATGTGCAAATCGGAGGATGTCATCAGTAAACAGAGGCGGCCTCCCAGTCCTAGCAAAAACATCGATCCGGCCTACGATTTACCATAGCTAGGTGTAGTTTGGAGTTGCAGTCTGTCCCTCAGGCCCAAGGTGTGTTCTCGGCCTCTAGAAGGGGACGGGGAAGTATTTGATAAGTGGTAGCGAAGGTTTTCAGGACGTGTGGTGAAGAGCGGCTTCCCAGCCTGCACCTACAGTTGCAGCCCAATTGTGAGGTGGCCGTACTGAAAGCGGCGGACAGCGCACCAAGTTGCTGTTACACCACGCGTACCCCAGGGAGGGAGGCAGCGGAGCTCGTACTCGAGCTTACGATCTTTTCAAGCAAAAAGTGGAGCTCCCCGAAGGAGCTTATGCTATACTGTATAACTCTATGTTACCCTCTTTTTGACCAGCGTAGGCTCCTGCAGGTACATTGGCCAAGATGGGGTGGGCTCAAGCGTCTTTTAGGCTGTCCAGAAAAACTTCCATAGTGGCAGTTCTTCATCTGTCCTGAGGGCCAAAGCAGAAGCTTGTAAGGCACTCTGCAGAAATCAGCACAACTGACAGCTGAAGACCTCTTGCAGTCTTGAGTTTAGCCTTAAGCCTGACTCTTCACATAGCTTGCTGGTCGCAGGTGATGTGTACAAAGGGTTTTCAGGGTCAGCAAGCCTATTACAACTTGTTGTGACAAAGTTGCCAACATTTTTTTCTCCTTGTAGGTCATTGTTGTTTGGGTTGGAACAAATAATCATGAAAACACAGCAGAAGAAGTAGCAGGTGGCATCGAGGCGATTGTGCGCCTGATAAACAGCCAGCAGCCACAGGCCAAAGTTATTGTACTGGTAAGTTTCTTGGAGCACTGGGAAAACCAACTGGTCAGAGGAAGCCCCGTGTTCTCTGTACTGTGCCTCTGCGCTACTGGGAGTTACTGATCGTTAGCGGGGAGGGTAGGTGCTTTATCTAGCTTCTGCTTTCTGCGTGCCTCCCCTTGTTCACTTGGCTTTGTAGAAGTCATCCTTTTGGACCCTCCAGAGGCAGCTGTGATCGTTCCCATTAGCGGCATTGCTGTCCCACTTAGAAATGGCGTGGAAGAAGTCCTGTGAGGGGAACATAGGTGCCCGGATCAGAGCCAGCACTGGAAATCCTAGTTGGTTTCCTTGCCTCGGCAGCTTAGCTGGTGCCTCTCTTGTTTAGAAGCTGGGTGATGGCATTCAGTACAGCGCTGAAAGCGCACAGAAAGAGCACAAAGTGATACATTTAAAAAAAGAAAAAAAAGACAAAAAAACCCGGGTGCCTTGCCAGCTGTACTTACAGCTTACATCTCATCTGGCGCCTTTAGTTGCATTTCAGATTAGGTCTGAACAGACAAAGTCAGATTCAAGGGATGAGCTCCCCTTGACACAGACGTCTAAGTCTTGAAAGACCGCCTGAATTGGAAGGGAAGGCAGGCATTGTTAGGCCGTTGCAGTCATATGAAGCTCTTTTTTTGCCTCCTTCTTGTGCCAGGGCCTGCTACCTCGTGGAGAGAAGCCAAACCCGCTGCGGCAGAAGAATGCCAAGGTGAACCATCTGCTAAAAGCCTCGCTCCCCAAATTGCCCAATGTCCAGCTTCTGGACGTGGACGTCGGCTTCGTGCACTCAGACGGCACCATCTCGTACCACGACATGTTTGATTTCCTGCACCTGACGGGAGGGGGCTATGCAAAGATCTGCAAACCCCTCCATGAACTGATCATGCAGCTGCTGGAGGAGACTCCCGAGGAGAAACGAGCTGCCCTGGCCTGAGTAGCTGATGTCAGCATTAACAGCATCATCCAGCCCATCAGATCAGTTCTGTCACTGGCACTACAGAATCCTTCTTTCTTAAAGCACTTTCCATTGTAGAATGTTACCGGATGTTCGTACCTAGTGTTTTGAGGGGGAAGGCTAATGTTTAACTGGTCTTGTACATATGAGGGCCGGCTTGGTTGGTTTTATTGCAGGAGGAAATTAGCTGAAGAAGAGTTTTACTTTTAAATCATTCCTCATTTAAACCGAGAACAGGACTGTCACTCTGTGCCCCTCTCATGTCTTGTTGCTCTGTGGTTGTCCTAGAACCCTCGTAGCCTGTCTCTGACAGCCCACGCACACCCCCTGCCTCACTGGTCCTGGCCGTAGGGATTGTGCTCTGTGTATTAGCCTGTGAACAAGAATCACATTCCACTTGCAAAAGCCAGAACAGATGCATTTTTCCAAACTCGGTCCCACCATTTAAAGTTTTGGGGATTGTTTCTTTCTTTTTGGGGTGGGGGGGGGGTTAAGTGACACATGTTGCTTTCTCACTCCTCCTTTCTGAAGCAGCATGAAACTGGAATTCAGAAATGTAAAGAAACAAACAGTTAACCGAACTGCTGTACCACTCCCAGGTGCTGGTTCTTGTGCTTCTTTCAGCATGCCTGATAGCCGGGGCACCTTTCCTCCTCCCACATAGCTTTCCCCGGGGGCAGTCTCGTTCTGGTGCTGCTGGCTGTCCTGTTCTCTGCTCCTGTCTGCATGTCGTGTCGCTGGCTTTTAACAATTGCTTGGTTTAGGATTTTAATTGCCCAGTAAACGCTACGCAAGGCAGTCACTTCCTTGCTAGTCTAGAACCAACGTTTCATTTCTCTGAGATGCCTGTGCCACAGGGCTCTTTGCGGTGCCATTCATTGTTCTTGGTTGTTTTGGGTGTTTTTTTTTAAGTATGACTGTTACCTCCTTTTTTGTCTAAAGGAATCCCATATGAATAGCCCCTGTCTGCAAGGCCTAAATCAGTCTGAAGCTTTACAGATTCCAAGGTGTATATTTCTTTATCGCTTCTGTTTTACGTGTATAAACATTTTATTCGAGCAACTATGGCCTCTTAGAGTAAAAAGTGAAGTCAAGGCATAGCTTTTCCTGCCCCGGACGCTGCTCCTCACCTCTAGCCAAGGGAGCCGGAGGGGCAGGTGCCCTCCTACCGGGGCTGCGACTAGGAGGGGGTTTGGTTTGGTTTTTTTTGTTACAAGGGCCGGTTGTAGTCTACTAACCATGGTAGGAAAACAGCCTTTCATTTAGAAGGGAAAGGTTCTCTTGTTCAGAAAGAAACTGGTTTGGACCCAAAAGGCAGAGCCCTAGCTGAATAGATAACTCTACTTGCAAAGAAAACACTTCTAAAGAAAGTCTGTTCCTCCTCGGCTTACCTGCTGGAGTCGGAGCGCGGCAGTGCTGTGCAAACCTCGCCGTGGTTCGCGCCCTGGTAGCTGGCCGAGAGCTGCCAGCACAGCTCTCTGCCCTTCTTCCCACCTAAGCGGGCTCTGCAGTCAGGCGCGCTCATCCTGGCCGGTAAACCGGAGAGGAACGGATAGCTTCTTAGCGGGCACTTCATGCTGTGTTCCGAACAAGGGGTGTTTAGGTGCCCGGGCTGCTTGCTGTGCCCCGCTGCAACAAAGTACGTAGGTACTGTATATAGTCTGTCTGCCCTTTTTTATAATGAAGGGTGCTGGTGTTGAATGCAGTCTATAACCTAGCATTAAGGAATACTTTACTGTCCCCACTACGTTCCCCTCTTCCTGTAGACTTGATCGTAGCAGGATTTCTGCCTGGATTGCATGCATAGTGTGTGTTTTGTTTCCAGTATATGTGATCTACACACAGATGAAGGAAAGATGAAGTGTTCTGCTTGCCAGGATCAGAAGTAGGAAGTTTCGGAGTGCCGCGGTAGAGGAGGGAGTACAGTCCTGCCCCCACAAACCCAACTAGGGACGCACTGCTCCCTGAGGCTTGCTCTGGAGCTCTGCTGCCTTGCAGGACGGGCTTTAAGGGAGGGTTGCTCGTGCTGCCGATAAGGTGCTGGCTGGAGAAGCTGGGGCAAGGGAGAGTGGGAAAATCAAGTGTTACAAATACGCTGCAGTGGAGGATTCCTGGGGAAAGGGCTTCTCCCACCCCCTAGGCACCCCTTAGAGAGATGGGATAGAACACGTTCCGCTCCCTCTGAGCTTTTCGGGTTTCTAGGCTTGTGTGAAAAGGCAGCGTGCTAGTTTAATCTACGCATCATCCCTGCTTCCCTCCCTGCTGTCGCTGTGTTTGGCTCGAGAGATGCTAACCAGGAATGTACTCTCCAGAAAAAAGCTCTGCCTTCTCAACTCAGCGGCCAAGGCTGTGCTTAGCTGTGAGTCAGCCCCTCTTGGCGGGGTGCCGAGCGGACCGGGAGGTTTTGCAGGCTCCCGAGCCTTCGGCAGCGTGACTCGGGCCAGCTCTGCTTAGGCTTGGCTTGCTGAGGTGCCGCACTCTATGCTTGGTTCAGTGCTCATGGCCTTCCTTTTCTGCTCCCCTAACCCCCTCAGGGACTGCTGGCACTGCGTAATGAAAGCAAGGACGGCTTCCCCTCCACTCAGACTTTGCTCGGCTCGTCGCTGCCTAGTAAGAAGCTGCCCCACTCACAGCTGCGAGGTTTTGGGGTTCTCCCTCCTCACTGATTTCATACTAAAAACCAAGCGCCTTGTCGCAGGAGGCGTAGAAATGCTTCAGTTCCGGCTCTGGGTGACCGATGTCCCCTGGGGTTGCGGCTGCGCTCCCCCCGGCTGGCCAGTGGGAACCCTGTCGTGGTTAAGGGTTGGCTGGAAAGGAGCCGGCCCTGTGGGGCTTCTCCAGCCGTCAACAACCCAGCCGCGTTTGACAGCTCTGTGCCGGAGCTGGCCATCTCTGTGTGAGCGTTGCCAGTTGCAGGTTTATCGCAGCAGAGAGAAAAACCAAAAGATGTGAAAGGACAGAAAGAGTCTTTGGTGACTTGCCGGGGGGACAGGAGGACGACCGCAGGATGGAACCTGCGAGGAGGAAAGCCCGTACCGTGCGTAAAAGGAGGCCGTGCCCTCCCTCTGCGCCGCCTGCCCGCAGGTACTGCTCTCTCACCGCCCCGAACCTTCCTTCCCCAGGACAAAAAAAATTGTCATTCTGCTTTGGCAAAAATGCATCGGCTGGTAGAGCTCACTCTGTTAGTGCATATTTCAATATAAATGTCAATGTTTCACCCCACCGTGTTGCAGCGTATGTGTGTGTGTGTGCCTAGGCGCCTGCATCTCGCCTTTCTTCCCTCTCTGTGTCGGTGACTTGTTCTGTTCGGTGTCTGCGGGGGCCGGGGAGGTGCTGCCCTGCACGGAGCTGCCAAACCATCCTCCCCCTGGCTGCACTCACAGCGTTCCCTCCCTGGGGGGCTTGGGAGTCATGCTCTGCTGGCTCCTTGCGTACTCTGTTCTTTTCCCTGCTCAGCTGGGGGGCTTTTCTTTGTTTGTTTTTCCTCTCCTTGCACTGTGCGGAGCTCAGGTCCCGTACCTAAAGCTGTAAGCAAGGTTCTGTGGGTGAAGGTAACTGGTACTTTGGCCCTTGACAGGACATTG
Source organism: Harpia harpyja (assembly GCF_026419915.1). NCBI lineage: Eukaryota > Metazoa > Chordata > Aves > Accipitriformes > Accipitridae > Harpia > Harpia harpyja. Next base: position 46,473,294 of record NC_068943.1, on the reverse strand, counting down.
GATTGTCTTTGATGACGCAGCGATTTCTCTTTAATAGCCCTGACATGAGCAGGGAATGCACATCACCACACAATCCAGCTTACAGTCATCCCAGCAGAAGCTTGACTCGAGTTTGAGCAGCAGCTTAGGAGTCAGTTGGAGTTCTGCTTCCAGCTCCTGCATGGGTGTCCGTCTGTCCCCGAGCAAGTCGTTCCATCCGCTGTCAGCATCACCACCCGTAACCTGGAAACAACACGCAGACTGTCCGAAAAGTGCTTTGGGATCCTCGCCGAGAGGACCTATAGAAATAAAGTGCACAATAGCAGCAGTGCTTGTCTCTTTACGTTTGTCCCACAGAGAGCAGAGGGAAACCGGCGGCAGGGTGTTGGCTGTCACTTTGAGCCTAGAAAATGGCTTTCTGCAGCATTATGTGGGGCTGAGCTGTTTCGGCAGAGCAGTTAGAACCCAGAAACCCCATCACAGGCATGTAAATCTTGACACGTGCAGCCACGGAGCCTGTCGAGAGGGGGACCTATATGTGGGAAGCTCATCAGCAGCTGGGATGGGGGGTCTTTGCAGAAGATGCGCGATAAAACACAGTGTGGCATCGCTCCCACTTCCGCAGTGGAAAAACTTCAAATTACCTCGAATTACTGCAACCCCTGGTGACAGAGGGTGCCGCAAAGGCGAGGGGAGGCTGCGGGACCCCCTGCACAGAAAGCCGGAGGGGAGGGCGGGAAGGGGAGAGGCACTCGTGCGGTTGTGGTGCCTTGCCTGGCAATGAATTTTGCCATGCCCCCACGCTTGAGGACATTGGTGGCCAGCCGGCTGGGTGTGTGGCTGGAGCGGGTGGCCAGAGAGCCGCCCGGCATCACCGGTGCGGGACCCCGGCCAGGGAGGAGTCCTTGAGCTGGGGCTGGTTACGGCTCCTGTGTTGCGTGCCCTGCCATTACTGCGGCAGCTCGTCCATCCGGACCAGGTGGCTGCAGCAAGCCATGCGAGCCCACTGCTGGGAGCTGGGGGGTCGGCAGCATCGCTGCGGCGCCCGTTGGTGCCGGGGCCAGCTCGGGTCGCCGGCGGGGGCAGTTGGCAGCGGGTAGTTGCTGCCCCATGCCGGAGCACAAGAATGCTGTGAACGAGGCCACCGGCAGCAGTTGACGGCTCCCGCCGCTGCCGGCCGCAGGGGCGAACGCAGCGCTGGGGCTGGGGGGACCTCGCTCGCTCCCGGCCCCCTCCCCAAGCCGGGGGCTCGGCAGGCGAGACGGGTCCTTATCCCATCCGAGGGGCTCGGGCAGCCCCTGTGCGACCTGAGGGGCTGCTCCGGGTGGGGGGGCGGCTGTCCCTGCGGGGTGGGGGCTCCCCTGTGGGACAGGGCTTCCTCTGTGGGGCCCTGGCTAGGGCAGGGGCTCCCCGGTGGGACAGGGCTTCCCCTGTGGGGTCCTATATAGGGCAGGGGCTCCCCTATGGGACAGAGCTTCCCCTATGGAGTCCTATATGGGGCAGGGGCTGCCCTATGGAGCAGGGGCTTCCCCTGTGGGGTACCCCTGGGGCAGCGGTGCCCCACGGAGCGGGGGTTCCCCGGCGGGACGCTGCTGCTGCTGTCGAGGGGCCCGCTCCCCGCTCCCCCCACCCCGGGGAAGGGGACGCCCGGGCGCCGCCTGGCGCCGCGTCACTTCCCCGGCCTGGCCCTTTAACGTGTGACGGTGCGTGACGTCACCGCCGGCCCGTGTTTACAGCTGCCTGCGGACCGGGGAGATAGAAAGTACCGACAGCAGGCAGCGGCGGCACCGCCGGGATCCAGAACCGGGCAGCGGCGCCACCGCCGGGATCTAGGACCGGGCACCGGCACCGACACCGACACCGGGGCTCGCCATGGGGCGGGGTGCCCGGGCGCGACCCGGCTGACCGACCCGACCCGACCCGACCCGTCCTGTCCCGTCCCGCCCCGGCGGACCTTGGCCGGCCCGGCAGGGGAACGGCGCGGCAAGGCACGGCCGGGGATGCTGGCGGGATGCCGGGCACCGGGGTGGCCCGGGTGCTGCCGACGAGGGTGCTGCTGGCGTGGGTGCTGCTGGCCCTGCCGCCCAGCCTGGCCCAGCCCCAGCCCAGCGGGCGCCGGTGGGTGACGGAGAAGGAGGCCCGCTTCGACACCACCTACGCCGACTGGGTGGGCGCCGACCTGATCAACATCTACGCCTTCAACCACAGCGTCCGGCGGAACCGGGTGAGCCGGCAGGGCGGCCGGAGAGGCCCGCTGCCTCCCTAGGCTCCCCGTCCCCCGGGGTCCCCCCACAGCCGGGGCTTCAGGGCAGGCGGTGGGGACACGTCCTCCGCCACGAGGGCCGAGCAAAGTCTGGCTGCCGGGGCCCAGCCCGCCGCGGCCGGTCCTGCCCGGCCAACGCCTCGCCTTCCCGCTCTCCCCGCAGACGGAGGGGGTGCGGGTGTCGGTGAACGTCCTCTCCGACCACAAGGATTTGCCCGTCCTCTTCGTGGTGAGGCAGAAGGAGGCCGTGGTCTCCTTCCAGGTGCCGCTCATCCTCCGGGGCCTGTGAGTACGGGGGAGGACCGGCGGGCGGGCAGGGGTGCCGGGGGGCCGGTGGGCACGGCACAGCACGGCACAGCTCGGCGGGCCCTCTGCCTGCCCAGGTACCAGCGGAAGTACATGTACCAGGAGGTGAGCCGCACACTCTGCCAGCCCCAGACCAAGGCGGAGGTGGAGACCCAGCACTTCTATGTCGACGTCTCCACACTCTCCCTCAACGCCTCCTACCAGCTGCGTGTCACCCGCGTGGAGAACTTCGTGCTGCGGTGAGGGGAGCCCTGCGCCCCGGTCCCCCTCCCTGCCCACTGCCCACTGCCTGCCAGGGCTGCCCGCCGGGGCGGCGGGCTCCCCTCGCCAACCATCATCTCGCCCGTGTTCTCTGCAGGACGAACGAAAGGTTCAGCTTCAACGCCACAGCCGCCCAGCCGCAGGTGAGGAGGAGCTGGCACGACACAGCACAGGATGGGGTCTGTGCCTGGGGAGGAAAGCGTGGCCACCGTGGCAGTGACGGGCTCTTCCCCTGCCCAGTATTTCAAGTACGAGTTCCCCGAGGGACTGGACTCGGTGATCGTGAAGGTGACCTCGGCCATGGCCTTCCCCTGCTCTGTCATTTCCATCCAGGACATCCTGGTAGGTTTGGGTGGCGGGGCCTCCCGTCTGGGTGACGCCTGATGCCCGGCATGGCTGATGGCCCCTCTGCCCCCACAGTGCCCCGTCTACGACTTGGACAACAACGTAGCCTTCATCGGGATGTACCAGACCATGACGAAGAAGGCGGCCATCACGGTGCAGGTGGGCGCTGGCCCGCTCCTGGCCCTGGCCTGGCGCTGGCGGGTAGTGCCGGATAGCAGAGCTTGCAGAGGTTACCGCTCCGGGGCGGCCCCGAGCCCTGCAGCGAGGCCTGGCTGCATGGGGTGGTGTGGGAGACCCCCTGGTTGGGCTCTGCTGACCCCTGTCTCTCCCCCCTTCCTGGGATGGCCGCCACAGAAGAAGGATTTCCCCAGCAACAGCTTCTATGTGGTGGTGGTGGTGAAGACGGAGGACGAGGCCTGTGGGGGGGCTCTGCCCTACTACCCCCTCTCCAAAAACGCCTCACCGGGTACGCTGGGGCGGGGAGGGTGCTGCAGGAAGCCGTGGGTCGCAGGCTGGGGAGTGGCTGGGGAGCAGCATCCGCAGAGGGCTGAGCCCCCAGCCCATGCCTTCTTCCAGATGAACCCGTGGATCAGCACAACCGGCAGAAGATGCTGGAGGTGACGGTGTCGCCCGCCATAACCTGTAAGCCTGGGAGGGGCCGGCTGGGGCTGGGGGGTGCTGGGCTCCACAGGGGGTCCCGCGGCAGCTCCCCAGGGGTGCCACTCTCCCTGAGGGCTCGCCCTGGCTCTGCGCAGCGGAGGCCTATGTCAGCAGCATGCTCTTCTGCCTGGGCATCTTCCTCTCCTTCTATGTCCTCACACTGCTCATCGCCTGCTGGGAGAGCTGCCGGTGAGTTCCCGGGCATCACTGCCCCAGCCACCCTGTCCCCTCCGGAGACCCCATCCTGTCCCCAGCGCGGTGGGGGTCCTCGGGTGTGCTGTGGCCCCCCCACCCCAGCTGCTGGCATGGCACTGCTTACAGCTGCTTCCCTCAGCAGGCAGCAGAAGAGGAATGGGCTCCTGGCAGCCATGGACTCGCCCAGCCTGGACACGGGTGAGGGGCTGGAGGCTGCAGCCAGTGGCAGTGGCACACAGTGGGGGGGTGTCTGCCTGGGGGCTTCCCGGTTACTTTCCCCTCTCGAGGCCGTGGCAAAGCCCTTGGTTCTGCAAGAGATCCCCACTGTCCCCCTGAGCCCCGCTTGTCCCCCGGTGCCCCAAGGGACAGTGCCCATCGGGACAAATCCCGATGTCGGGGGGACAGGGACGTCCTGGGGCTCGGGCTTCATGGCTCTGGGGCTGGCAGGGCTGCACTGGGGCTTGGGTGTCTCACCAACTCTGTCTCTTCCTTTCCACGGCTTTCTGGGGACTCCCAGCATCTCTACTGGGTAGGTGCCAGCCTCGGCTCTGTCCTCGCCTGTGAGCTCGCTCCCGTGCCCGCGCAGGCGCTGCTCTGTGCCAAACGGCCGGGCAGTCCCGGGCCAGGGGTGCCACGGGAGGCTGCCAGTGGCTGACAGGGACCCTCCCATCTTGCAGGGCATGCCCGCAGCATCCCCGACTCTTTCCTGGGCCATGCTCCCTATGACAGCTATGGTTACGGCTCCTTCGGTGAGTGCCGCGCACCATCCCTCCCCTCCCTGCCTGTCGGCGGGCGGCCATGACACCCACCCCGTCTGGCCATCCTTGCAGGGAACGGCTCCTCTGGCAGCACCGAGGGCGTCACGGACAGCATGGGCTCGGCAGAAGTCCCCTACGGCTACGTGGGTGAGTCCCAGGGCAGCGGTGCGGTGGCTGGCATGGCCGCAGCCCTGCAGAGCCAGTGTGCCTGGGCAGCGCAAAGTGGTCCCAACAGAGCTGCGCTGCCAGCAGCGTCCCAGCTCGGCCCCTCTCTGTCTCTTGGGAAGGGTCCCTGGGTTGCCAGCCCCTCCGTGCCAGCCCACAGCCAGGTCTCTATTGATGCCAGCAGGGCGGACGCGTGCCAGGGGACCCCCACCCCGGGCCTCGGCCCCGCTCCTGCTCCAATAACTCTTGCTTTCCTTTGAAGGGCAGGAGCAGTTCAAGCGGCGCACGCCCTCCGCCCCGATGAGGCCGCTGAGCATTGCCATGGGTAGATGCTGGTACCGGGCAGGGATGGGCCAATCAAGCCAAAATCTGCCCTGCCCCAAGCTGGCACCCGGGGCGCCGAGCACCTCTGCACCCTCCTCCCCCTGCTCAGAGTGGCCTGGCAGCCCCCTCCCGCGGGCAGGACAGCACCCGAGGGGCTGCGGGGCAGGGGGAGGACATCGTCTTCCTGGCCCCCGGCTGTCCCCAGCCCGGCAGAGCCCTGGGGGTCAAGGGCGCGGGGTGATCCTCGCCCGCGCCGGTACAGCCAGTGCGTGTCCCTGGGGCAGCGCAGGGGTCCATGCGGAGCTGGAGCCCGTCCCCGGCGTGAGTTGGCGAGGAGGCGGCCGAGCGGTTAATTGGGGGTGATTGGGGTCCTGCGGGGCAGGCGCCGAGGGGGGCTTGGCCAGGATGGGCTCTGCTGATGGCCCCTGCTCAGCTGCAGGGGAGCGGTTGCTGGAGAACGTGTCCGGCCGGCCTCGCCTGGACTCGCTCAGCTCCGTTGAGGAGGACGACTACGACACACTGGCCGACATTGACTACGACAAGAATGTCATCCGCACCAAGGTGCGTGTGCCACCCCATGCCCCCCGCCCCCCCGCCAGCTGCTCCCCGCTGGCCGGGGCGAGCCCCTCCACCTGCCTCTCCTTCCAGCAATACCTCTGTGTGGCCGACCTGGCCCGCAAGGACAAGCGGGTGCTGCGCAAGAAGTACCAGATCTACTTCTGGTGAGCAGGGGGCAGTGGGGCAAAGCCGTGTCCCAACCCGGGGCAGGCGGCGGGGGTACCCCTGACACCCCCCCCACCTCTCCCAGGAACATCGCCACCATCGCCGTCTTCTACGCCCTCCCCGTTATCCAGCTCGTCATCACCTACCAGACGGTAAGCGGGGCCATGGCAGCACTCAGGGCTCCCAGGAGCCCGGGGGGCTGCGGTCCCCAGCTGCCACAGGGACGTCCCTGGGCATCCTCCCGTGTTCCCAGGCCCCGCCGCCGCCGCTCTCACCATGCCCGCCCATGCACAGGTGGTGAATGTCACCGGCAACCAGGACATCTGCTACTACAACTTTCTGTGTGCCCACCCGCTGGGGAACCTCAGGTGGGTTCGGGGGGGGGGGGAACGGTGGGTGGCTGGGGGTCAGGCGGGGTGGTGGGGCCCCAGGGATGGAGAGGGGTCCACGGCACCCACATCCGGACTGTCTCCGGCAGCGCCTTCAACAACATCCTCAGCAACCTGGGCTACGTCCTGCTGGGCTTGCTCTTCCTGCTCATCATCCTGCAGCGGGAGATCAACTACAACCGGGCACTCATGCGCAACAACACCCATGCCCTGGTAAGGGGCGGGTGGCATGCCCGGGGGGGTCTCAGCTGCCCAGGCCCCCCCCGCTTCCCCTCCCTCCCCTCCCACCCCCCAGGAGTGCGGCATCCCCAAGCACTTTGGGCTCTTCTACGCCATGGGCACCGCCCTGATGATGGAGGGGCTGCTCAGCGCTTGCTACCACGTCTGCCCCAACTACACCAACTTCCAGTTCGGTGAGTGCCCCCACCCGGCCCCCGGCCACTGCCTGCGCCCGGGCCACCCCGCTCACCGCTGCCCCTCTTCCCCTGCAGACACCTCCTTCATGTACATGATCGCGGGGCTCTGCATGCTGAAGCTCTACCAGAAGCGTCACCCGGACATCAACGCCAGCGCCTACAGCGCCTACGCCTGCCTGGCCCTCGTCATCTTCTTCTCCGTCGTCGGCGTGGTGAGTACTGGGGGTGCTGGTGGGGGGGGGAGGTCAGTCGGTTGGTCCCCCCACCCGCTGCCCGCCGCCCCTGCTTGCCCTGCAGGTCTTCGGCAAGGGGAACACGGCCTTCTGGATCGTCTTCTCCGTCATCCACATCGTGGCCACCCTGCTGCTGAGCACCCAGCTCTACTACATGGGGCGCTGGAAGCTGGGTGAGGCGAGGGGGCACCGCCGCGAGCAGGGTGGGTGGGGGGGCAACGTGGCGGACACCCCCCCCCCCGACGCGACCTCTCCTCTCCCTGCAGACTCGGGCATCCTGCGTAGGATCTTGCACGTGCTGTACACGGACTGCGTCCGGCAGTGCAGCGGGCCCATGTATGTGGTGAGTGCTGGCTCCACGGCTCGCGGCACCGGGGTCCCCGGCTCGGATGAGACCTGGCCTGGCAGCGCTCCCCCTGCTCACCCCTCACAGCCCCCCCTCACCTTTTGCAGGATCGAATGGTGCTCTTGGTGATGGGAAACATCGTCAACTGGTCGCTGTAAGTGCGGCGCCGGGCACGCGCCAGACCCCACGCTGCTCCTCCCAGCCCAGCGCTCCCTGTCCCTGCTGCTGCTCCCGTGGCACGGCCCCCCCCCCCGGCTGCGGCTGGGCTGAGGACAGCCGGCTCGTGACAGCTGTGAGCTGAGCACGGCAGCTCTTCTCTGTAGCTGCGGCAGCCCAGCGTCCCCACACGCCGCCCGAGCTCCCAGGGGCTGCCGGCGTGCCTCAGGGCTGGCGGGGCACATGGGCATGACCCGGGGGGGACCCCCCAGCCTACACCGACCCCGTTTCCTGCCCCTGCCTCCCCAGCGCTGCCTACGGCCTCATCGTCCGCCCCAATGACTTCGCTTCCTACCTGCTGGCCATCGGCATCTGCAACCTCCTCCTCTACTTCGCCTTCTACATCATCATGAAGGTACGAGCCAGCTGCGCGGGAGCTGCCTGCCCAGTGGGGAGGGCTGGGCAGGGATGGGCACCCCTGCCAGGTCCTGCCTGCACATCGACCCGGGCCTCTCCTGCAGCTCCGCAGCGGCGAGCGCATCAAGCTCATCCCCTTGCTCTGCATCGTTGGCACCTCAGTGGTCTGGGGCTTCGCCCTCTTCTTCTTCTTCCAGGGGCTCAGCACCTGGCAGGTAAGTGGGAGGGTGGCGCGGTGGTGAGCCAGGGCGGCCACAGGCCAGTGCGGTGACAGCTGGCCCTGTCCCTGACAGAAAACGCCAGCCGAGTCCCGGGAGCACAACCGTGACTGCATCCTGCTTGACTTCTTTGACGACCACGACATTTGGCACTTCCTCTCCTCCATCGCCATGTTCGGCTCCTTCCTGGTAGGTGCTGGCTGCCGCCGGCACGGCTGCCCGCTGCCCCCAGCCGCCCCGGCTCACCGCTGCCACGCTCCCCTCGCTCCGCAGGTGCTGCTGACGCTGGACGATGACCTGGACTGCGTCCAGCGGGACAAGATCTATGTCTTCTAGGGGCCTGCAGCCGCCCGCTGCCCCGGCCCCGTGCCAAATGCCTGGCCGCAGCCCCCGGGGAGGGATGCCCGTGCTGCGGGTCCCACCAGCCGCTCCATCCCCCTCCCCACGCAGCCCTGGGGTCCCGACGTGCCTCCTTCCCGTCGGCCGGGTGTCTCCCCCCACCGGTGTTGCATGCCCGTCCACGGGCTCATCGTAGCCGGAAGGGGGGCTGGGGGGGGTCCGCCAGGGCACCTTGTCTTCGGTGGCGAGTGACACTGGAAAAGGTGCTTCTGCTGCTCTGGGTCTGTGCGCCTGCGGTGTGGGGGGGCCGGGGCGAGTGCTATGCTAGCAGCCCCGTGGCCCCCCCAAGCACGCGGGTGGGGGGGGTCTCTCTTCAGTGCCTGAGTCGTATGGGTGGGAGGTGGGGAGGGGGTGTGTGTCTGGCGCAGTGGCTGGGGAGGCCCTGCTCGCGTCTCCCTCAGCATCCCCGGAGGGTGAGGGGGGCCGCTGGGTGCCCCCCATCACCGCTCCCCTCCAAGGCTGCTGCCTGTTTGCCATGCGTGGGTCTGCTGGGAAGGGACTCGCATTAAAGTGTCTGCACTTTGCCAGTGCCTGCCGCCTCCTGCCTGGGCAGCAGGAGCCTGGGGGGCAGTGGGGGTCCCCAAGGGTCCCTGGGGGGGCAGCGGGCTCTGCCCTGCCGGCCTGCCGCCGGATGTCAGCCACGCTTTGCTGCGGCGGCGGCTTCTCCTTTCCACCAGGACTTGGGGAGAGGGAAGATGGCGCAGGGGCTGGGCAGCACTGGCGCGGCCCTCCTGCCCCACAGAGCCCCTGTGCTGCGGGGGGTGCGGTTGTGCAGGAGCGGCAAGGCTGGCAGCCGCGGGGTGGGGGGGGTTAGGGGTGTGCAGGGAGGTCCCAATTCATGGGCAGCGAGGGTGCTGGGGCTCCCCTTGGCATCCCAGCCCGGTGCCAGGGCTGCTGCATGCCTCGCCGTGCCCTGGCCCATGCGAGCGGGCCATGCCCGGCTGGGGCAGAGGGAATCTGGGGGATGCCCACGGGATGCCCGGGCACGATGCTGTGCTCGTGGGATGCCCGCAGCCTCGCTGCTCTGCCCTGACCAGGGCACGCTGTGGGCTGTGGGGGCCGCCCAGGCCACCGTGCCCAGGAAGCCCCACTTGGCTGCCCCAGCTCCCCGGCAGTGAGCACACGGGGAAACCAGCCATGAAGTCAGGGCAGAAACCCTCAACGGCTGCCGCAGCCGAGCGAGCGCTTGGCTATAAAAGGACTTACTCCATCAGCCCCCCGGCCCCGTTCCCTCCCTGCCCCCAAACCCGCTGGGGTGGAGGCACGCGGGGAATGCTTGGGCACGGGCCTGAGTCGCTGATTTTCGGAGTCTTTCCCCAAATATGGTGCCTGGGCCGGAGTCACGGTGCACTACGAGGCTGGCGCGCCCCAGGAGGGAGGGCGGGGGGGCCTGGCCCCCGGACCGCGCTGACATCACTGTCCCAGCGCCGGGCTTTTAGCACAGGGTCAGCCTCCTAACTGTGCAGTGCGCTGGCTCCCGCGCAGAGCATCACCCCTCACCTCCGTGAGCAGCCACTTGTAAGTCCTGCTGGGGCGGGGGGGGCAGTGGGGAGGGTGCCCAGGGTGGGGATGCCAGCCCCTGGCACGGATCTGTTGCTCCCCAGGATGGGGACCCTGTGCCTGGGATGGCGATGCTGCTCCCGGGACTGCCAGCCTGCTCCCCGGATGGGGATTCTGCTCTTCCGATTGGGATGCCACTCCCCAGGATTGGGATTCCGCTCCCTGGATGGGGATGTTGCTCCTTTGGATTGCAACGCTGCTCTCTGGACGAGGGTCAGGCTCCCCAGGAGGGGAAGCTGGGGCTTGGGCTGGGGACGCTACGCGGGGTTCTGGGCTGCTCCTGCTCCTCAGGACTGCGTTGCTGTCAGGGCTGCGCGGCTGTGGGTCAGCTGGGCTCAGCCCCCGTGGTGGCCGGAGCGGCCATGCAGGGCTCAGGGCAGCGCCGAGGCTCCAGCCCCTGCTGACCCCTTTCTGCCCTGTGCCTCGACGGGGATGGGAGATGGGCACAGGCTGCCTGCGAGGCGTATGGGGTACCCCTGCGTCACCCATGGGGCTCATGGGGTGCCTCTGCATTGCCGGCAGCAAGCGGGGTCAGTGTCCTCCACTGCACTGAGCTGTGCCAGGTCTCGGAGCCCAACCTGCAGAAGCCAGGCGCATCTGCCCCAGAGGTCGGGGCGAGCCAGCCCGGGGCAGAGCGTGGACTCAGGGACCGGGCACACGGCTCCTTGAGGGCACAGCCCCGGCACTTGGTGGCTTAATGCCAAGCAGGGAGCTGTGTGGGGAGGTGCGAGGCCAGCTCCACCGAGGGCTCGGCTGCCGGCTTCCGGCGCCTCTCCCTCCTGGCATCCTCCCTGGCATCCCTACCCACAGCCAGCTACCTGCCATCTCTGCCCGCAGCATGCCCTTACAAGGGCACAGGCACGGCTCCCGCCGCACTCCTGCTTCGCCCGCGCTCCTCCCCAGCACCAGGACCCACCGGGCCGAGGCCACCCCACAGCACCACAGGCATGGCGTGGCCACCCCGCCATGCCACGGCCACCGTGCTGTGCCATGGCCACCCAGCCCTGCTCCTGTCACCCTGCCACCCGGACCCCTCTGCTCTGCAGCCCCCGTGGGGGCAGCATGGCTGCTCCGGCTGGAAGGCACGGCCCTGCCAGGGACGTTCATGCTGGCCAAGAGCCAGCGGGCAGCTGAGCAGGCAGGGGACGGGGATGAGGCTGCTCTCCTGCGCAGCCCGAGCCAGGGAGCAGGGACAAGGCACCTCTGCCGGGATGGGAACCGTCTGTCCGGGCAGGCTGGGGGGCGGTCACGGCCACGCACTTGCCTCCAAATGCACCCAGATGGAGCTGAAGTGCTGTTGCGTGGCAAGGGAAGAGCCAGGAGGAGTGCACATCCCCGCTGCACCAAGGTGGGAGGTGGATGCAACAGGGTGCTGGGGTGGCCGCAGGGTCCCTGGGCAGGGGGACGGCATCTCTGCAGCCTGACAGTCCCCATCCTGCCGCCAGGTCTCCCAGCCGCTGCAGACATGGCGAACAAGGGCCCGGCTTATGGCATGAGCAGGGACGTCCAGTCCAAGATCGAGAAGAAGTACGATGACGAGCTGGAGGACCGGCTGGTGGAGTGGATCGTGGCGCAGTGCGGGGCGGCAGTGGGTCGCCCCGAGCGGGGCCGCCTGGGCTTCCAGGTCTGGCTGAAGAACGGCATCGTAAGTGGGGAAGCCCGGGCACCCACTATGCCCGCCGGCTCCAGGGCTGGGCGGGCGGGGGGGCAGCGGGGAGCTCCACAGCTGGCAGAGTGTGCGGCGCGGCAAGCCCAGCCTCTCCTCTGCCGGCAGGTCCTTAGCAGGCTGGTAAACAGCCTCTACCCTGATGGCTCCAAGCCCGTCAAGATCCCCGACACCCCTCCCACCATGGTCTTCAAGCAGATGGAGCAGATCGCCCAGTTCCTCAAGGCGGCCGAGGACTATGGCGTGGTCAAGACGGACGTGTTCCAGACTGTCGACCTCTTTGAAGGTGCGGGTGGGGGGCAGCTGGGGTTGGGGGGGCCGGGGCTGCCGCACCATGCCTGTCCTCACGCCGCTCCGTCCCTCGGCAGCCAAGGACATGGCGGCGGTGCAGAGGACACTGATGGCCCTGGGAAGCCTGGCGGTCACCAAGAACGATGGGCACTACCACGGGGACCCCAACTGGTTCATGAAGTAAGTGGGTGGAACGTGGTCCTGGGCATGGGGACCCCCCCTGCCCCACGGCTGCCCGGAGCAGGCTCTTTCCACTGCCCCACAGCACCCCAGAGCACATGGATGCAGGATGCCAAGCTTTCACCTGGGAAGGGGGGATGGCTGGGCCACCCCTGGGCAGTGCGGGCTGCTGGGCGCCCCGGGGACAAGGATCCAGCTGCCCCAGGGAGGGGGGTGGGTGCCGCATGGTCTTTCCCTACACCCCGCAGGAAAGCGCAGGAGCACAAGCGGGAGTTCACCGAGAGCCAGCTGAAGGAGGGCAAGAACGTCATCGGCTTACAGATGGGGAGCAACAAGGGGGCATCACAGGCGGGGATGAGCTATGGCCGGCCCCGGCAGATCATCAGCTAAGCAGCCCCCCTCACCGCCCCCAGCCCTCCCACCACCGGGAGAGCAGCCCCAGCCGGGACCTCCATCTTCGCTCCCCTCGGCTCAGCGCGTCACAGCCGCCCGAGCACCGGCGGCCGCCACCGCCCCTCACCGATTGGTATTTATGGACAAGAAAACTCCAGCCAGCCCAAACGACCCTTCAGCGCAACCAACGGCAGCACATGCCTAGCCGCAGCAGCGATGCACCCAGCCTCGGGGACCTCGGGGCAGCTGTGCTCCGGGCAGCCTCTCCCCTCCGGCTTCGCACGATCCCGCTGCACCCCCGTGAGCCCCTGCTGCCAGCCGGTCCCGTCCCCGCCGCGCTCGCTGGCACCTGCGGGTGCCCTGCCGCCCTCCCCGGGACGGCGGGTGGGAAGCCACCCCACCTGCCCACAGCCCCGCACGAGCCCCGCGCCACTGCCGCAGAGATCCTTGCAAACGGGGAGAAAAGAAAATTGGCCTCGGTTTTGTACTTTGTTTTTTTGTCAAAATTAAAAGGTTATTCATCTAGTGCGGCCTGATGAGGTTTCCTCCCGCCTGTCCTGTCGCCCCGGGCCGGCGGTGCCGGGAAAGCCGAAGCCACCCTCCATAAAAGCTGCTCAGGTCGCCTGGGCCGCGTCTGCTCCTGCTTCCAGCTCCCAGCCTGGGAAAAACAGAGCTGGGGATCGGGCTCTCCCTGCCTGGTTCGGACAGCTCTGCGGGGTGGCTCTGCCCTCTCCCACCCGAGCCACAGCGCCCACCTTCCTCCTAGCTCCTTCCAACTGCTCTCCCCCAGCCTGGAGCAGCCCCAGTTATCCCGACTGCCAGGGAGGAAGGCGTGGAGGGCTGCGAGGGGCCACGAGTGGACCCAGCACCCTGGCACTGCGTCCCCCCGGGCCCCGGGGCTGGGAGGTGCAGGGTGACTCACGTTTCCACAGCAAGAAAGTGCTGGGAGGGGAGAGGAGTGACGGAGGGGGGAGAGGAGGCTTTTTAAGACTTTATTTGGAAAGCTACACAAAAGGGCTTTGCCGATTAAAAAACAAACCCCAGCTTTAAAAAAATAAACCAAGGAACCCAAGGACACACAAACAAGCCAACCCTGCTTGCAGATTAGCCGCTGCCAGAGCAACTCAACCTCCCCTGCCTGGCCCAAACCCGGCATCACCCACGGCCTCATCCCTCCTGGGCACCGACCAAAGCCCCAGCAAGCGGCGGGGAGGCAGACCCAGGGAAGCGACCGCAGTGAGCTCGTGCTGCCACGCTACCTGCGGCAAGCTTGAGTTGCCACCTTTTGCGCCCACCACAGCAGGGACAGCCCCGTCCTGCCCCCCCATGAGCAGGGCAGTCAAGAAAGCCTCGCTGCCTTCTGACTCCCCAACCGCAGGGCTGCTCGTGTGCTGGCGGGAGAGGAGGAGAAGGTGGTGGATCAGAGCACAGGGGACAGGGAGCAAGTGCGGGTCGGAGATTGGCAAAATGGCTCCCCGCTTTGAAGCTGGGCGTAACTGGTGGGTACTGGCCAGCTGCTAGCCCAGTGGGGCAGGCGAATGACAGTGTTGTGGGCTCCCTGCCTGCAGAGGCGGCTGCCAGGGGCCCTGCCATGTTTTCCAGGCTCACTCTGCAGAAATGAGGGAGAAAGCGACACTTCTTCCCCGTGCTGCAAGGCCGTGGGGGGCCGTGGCGGGCACGGGGCTCTGTGCAGAGCCGCTCCACGGCCACCACGCACCCAGGAGGCATCTTCATGAGGCCTTGCTCCACGCACAAAGGGAAGCCCCGAGTGTCACTGCAGGGCAGGCTCCGTTCAGTGTGGGTTTAAGGCTTGCTTTGTTTTCCAGAGCGAGGGAAAGGGAAGCTCCCCTTCCACTGCCAGCACTCTTCCTCGTTTCTGAGCCACTTCCAACACCACCTTCCGCAGGACACAAGGGCAAGTGTCCCTGGTGGCTCAGGAAGTCGCTGCTGCCTGTGCTCGGGAAGGACGTAGCGAGAGGGAGGGACGCAGCCTGAACCCCCAGCCCCAGCTAGCACGTCTGGCGCTCCCTGTCCTCCGAGAGGAGCTCGGCTGTTGCCTCCCGGTCAAGGTACCCCGCTCCAGCGGCGCCCGCCTCGTGAAAGCTGGCGGCTCTGCCGCTGCTGGGAAGTCTGGGGTGGGTGGGGGTCCAGGATCCCTCGTACCCCTCGCCCTCCTGGGCAGGCTCTGGGTGCTCACACTCCATCTCAACATCCTCGATGTCCTTCTCCCGGTAGAGCGGCACAGACTCCATCTCCAGGCCGCTCTCCAGGGCTCTGTGCTTCCCTCCCTGCTGGTACCATTTGCAGGTGGTGGAGCCATTGCAGGTCAGGTCAAGCCCCACGTTGTTCCTGGTCAGGCAAACCTCCAGCATGTAGTAGAAAGTCCAGAACACAGCAAAGCAGCCCAACAGCAGGAGGGTCTGCAGAGGAGGAAACCCTTTAAGAAACAAAGCTCTCAACCACCCCGGAGCCCTGCCCCGTTGCCCAGCAGAGAGGGCACAGCGCCAGGAGGATCAGAGAGGCAGGTTCCCACTCCTCCAGTCCCTCCTGCAGAGGACGGGGTCTCCCCTTTTGGCTCCAGCCGGCAGTCGCCCTGGCCTGCAGGCAGGCTCACCTTGAGGGTGTTGGCTGTGATTGTGTAGTGCTGCTCCTCGGGGATCTCCAGCCCCGGAGGGCAGGGCAGGGAGAAGTCGCTGCTCAGGTACTGCCCACTCATGGCTTCCTCCAGCAGCCTGGGGGACAGAGGCACCCCATGAGGGTCCCACAGGCAGGGCTGCTCTAGGGAGGGGCCCAAATGCCCACAAAGGGTCCGGAGAGCCTCTTCCACTGCTGAGGGTTGCCCTCCTGGGTCAGATCTGGCCAACAGAGCTCTCTCCTACAGCCCACAGCTCCCCTGTGAAGTGCACTGTGGGCAGCCCCAGGGCCCTGGGCCAGGGGCCAGCAGCCAGGCTGCAGCCTTGCCCTGCCATGTGCCTCACAGCAATGCTGCTCCAGCCAAGCAGGACCTGTTCAGAGACTTCCGATCACATCCCTTAGCCCTCCATCTCCCATCTCCCCATCGAGATGGGGTTGTGGTGTCCTACCTCTGCCGTTCCTTCATCTCTGCTGGGGACCAGGAGGAGCCGTACAGGGTCAGCTGCCACTGCTTCAAGGTCCCAGGCCTTAGGCTCTCATCTCCTGGGGAAGAAACAGGTTGGTCCAGCGGGGAACTCTCCCACCCGGCCAGGTGGCACTGCACAGAGCTAACGCGCAGCCGCCCAGGTGCTGAGCTGGCAGCTTCCCAGGCCACGGCACGGAGCTGCCGCCACTGCCCCATGAAGGACCTCTGGAGGGCAGGACTCACCAATGTCCCTGATGACCAGTCTGTACGTGCCCTGTGCTTCCTCGCCCCAACACCGGACCGTGGAGAAGGTCCAGTCAGCAAAGCCATTGGGGTCCCTGCCAAAGGATGAGGAGAAACAACCCATGAGAGGGTAACATCGCCTGAGCTGCAAGGCTGGACGTGAGCCCTGGCTCTCCTGGTCGGGGCCAGCTGGGCTGGGTGTCCTGCCCTGCAGCGGGAGCCTCCACACCCTGACCCCCTCGGTGCTTACGAGTCCATGCTCCTGGTGGTCCCTATCAGGGACATCATGCCGCTGGGGCAGAAGAGCCTGATCTCCAGGTTGCCGCGGCGGGGGTGGGTTATGGTGACGGTGACTGCCACGTGCTCCAGGGTTCTCATGCCGGAGAGCTCCAGGTCAGCGGTGGTGACTGGGAAAGGGAAGGCAGGGTTTGCCGAGGCTGGTGGCCAGGATGGAGCTGTGCTCAAGAGGACACATGCGCTTGTCCCTGCCTCCTCCTGGCTGCCCCCCTGTGTCTGTGCCCCCGCAGCAAGAAGCAGGACCCAGGGCAGCCACACCCCACGTAGGGAGGCTCTCCCAACGAAGCCACACTGCGCTCGGCAGCCTGGCCCTGCTCCATGCTCTGTGAGGAGCCTCCTTGTCTGTCCAAGCGGAGCCACCCATGCACCTCCCTGGCTAGCACAGGGAAAGGTGTCCTGGCATGCTCCCTCCCGGGCATGCCACGTTGTGCTTGGGCTGCTTGACATGGACCAGAGGTGCAAGAGGCACCCGGTAGTGGCTGTCCTCTGCCCGCAGCTGTGCCCTTTGTCCCCTGCCTGCCTGAGTTCAGCTGGGACCAGACAGGATGGAAAGTATGGTGAGAAAGGGGTGAGGAGTAGGTGGTGAGAAAGGAGGGGTGGAAGGCAACTGCCCAGCAGTGGGAAAGCTGCCTCCCGGGCACCTCCCAGCACGTCCCAGAGCAGGAAGACGAGCAGGAAGACGATAGGAACCCACGCTTTCCTCTGCTCACAAGGACAAGGCCCAGGCATGCCTCCCTGCCCTGTCGTTTACTGGCAGCCTCTCGCCTGCAACCGAATCCTCATTTCACAAGCAGGGCCCAGCTGCTGCCTACACAGCATGTGCCGTTGCCCTGCAGGCTGCCCGACATCCAACTCTCTCCCGGCCCTGACTCATGGCTTGTGGGTTCAGGAGCCCACCCAGAGCGCTTCGGCCACTGCAATGAAATAATACCTGGTCCTTCATCAAATTCTCCCTGCCCTGGTTTTGTGGCAGCTTTTGGCAGCCCCGGAGGCTGCTCTGAACCCAGTTACACAGGGGCCAGGTTTGGAAAGAGGACTGGGATGAGAAGCCTGGTGTCCAGGCTCCCAGATCCTATCTCAAACCATTCGCAGCTCTACGGATGCTCCCAGCCCCAGCACTGCTAATTATAGTGCAGGAAACCCTGGCCCTCTTCAGAGCGGATTTCTGGCTGTGGCTCGGTCTCCTCCTGGCAGCCCTGGCCGAGCGGCAGGTGGGTGCTCCCCAGCCTCTTCTAAGAAGGGAGGCAGGCGCATCCCAAGACCAGGCAGCCTGCGTGGGGCGGCAGGCCGGCCCAGCACCCCAGGGCCACCTGGGGAAAGGGTTAACTTGGCATCAGCCTGTGTTACCTGGGGGACAGTAGTGCCCCCCAGCCACACATTCCTCTCTGCCACACATTCCTCTGTGCATACTTCTCCAGAGCGCCTCTTTTTTGCCTCTTCCAAACTCTGCTTGCTGCCTGGCTTTCAGCTCACAACTCTTTTTAGGGCAGAAGGAGCTGCTTCACCTCCAACCCTCTGCTCAGAGGCAGAGCGGGGCTAACCCCGCTGCCAGCCTGATGTCACCCCTCTGCCCCTCTGGGGCTCTGCAGTGCTGGTACCTGCAAGGGAGCAGCGTGCTGCAGAGCCGGACCAGCCCAGCCGGGCAGGGACAGGAGAGAGGGAGAGCATGTGCCCAGCATCTCCTCAGCCTGCAGCAAAGTGGGGAGCGACAGGACCACCTGCAAGGGGGGTGCCCACCTGCCGAGCTCCAGACTCTTTCCAGGGGTCCTCTGTCCTGGGGAACAGCCTCCGGGCACTGCCAACCCCCAGCACTTCTGCAGAGGCTGCAGCTGGGGCAGCGAGGGGTGCAGGGCCAGGCCCCCTGGGACAGCATTCCCCGTGCAACAGGGAGGGGGCCGGTGCAAGAAGCGGTGCCCAGCCAGAGAGCTGGGCCCTGCTGAGAGGGCCAGGAAGGGCTTGGGGCCGAGCTCTCCTTCCCACTGGTAGCAGCCGGAGCAGTGCCTTGTTTATGTGGACAGAGGCTGGCCAAGTCGGGAGCTGGAGCATTACCTAAAATGGTCAAAGCCAGAGGAGCAGGTCTGGCTGCTGCCCAGCCTGGCCATGCTCACTAATGCCTGTCTGGCTCCTCAAAAACATCAGTCTAGGGGATGGAGTTATGGGGAGGGGACCACATCGACAGACACAGATCCCCTGGGGGAGGGAGAGCAGCAGGAAGAGAAGAGAGAGGAAAAAGCCTAGGCAGCCCAACACTTAACCCCTTCGTGGCCTCAAGCAGCCCAGGGCTTGCCCTGCCAGGCTGTCCGCATGCCCACCTGTGCCCCATGCCAGCAGGAGCAGGCTGCATCCCTGGCCTTGGCATGTACAAGCACATGCTCTCATGTGGCACACCTGCTCTTACCATTCCAGGTGACCTCCAGCTCCTGCGGGAGTAACGGGATGCTCCTGCCCTCCTTCAGTGCAGGGCTCACGTATGAGGCAAGGTACGGGACGGACTCCCAGATCTGTCAGGGGAAGGGCGAGAGGATTCAGCACGAGGTTGCACCCTCCCTGCGCATCCATCTCTCAATCTTCCACCACTGTTGCAAGCTGCTCCAGTCAGTAGCACACCTACTGTGTGAGGCCAAGGGGCCTCTCCCGACGCTGCTCCGGGGCATGCGAACCCAGGCAGCACGCAAAGGCTGCAGCAAATGAGTGCCGCAGGGCTGGACAGGAGTGCCCGCACGCACGCACGCACGCACACCTAGGAGCAGAAGGAAACCGACTGCCTGCAGGCTAGAGGGGCCGATCGAGACTCCGGACTGCCCAGCTCTGGGTTTGGGACTGCCCAGCTCTGGCTTCATCTCTGCCACCACCTGAGCGGCCCAGCTCTGGGTTTGGGACTGCCCAGCTCTGGCTTCATCTCTGCCACCACCTGAGCGGCTTTGAGCGTTACTTGAAGCCATTCCGTTTCAACCCCAGGCGCAGTGGGGCACAAAACGTAGCAGAACCCAAAGGCCTGCAGGAAGAGAGCAGCCTGAAAGTCCCTGCGAAACAGGGGGCATTGCTGGCAACCGGCAGTGACCCAGCACAGCTGCACAGTGCTCTACGCACGACTGAGGACCATGTGCCAAAGGGATGCGCCCTGGTCTCCATGCAACTGGAGGCACAGGGAGGAAGAGATGGGGCATGACGCCCTCCCTGGAGCCCACTGCATAGGGAGGAAGGTGCTGGGGCTGCTGACGGAACTCCCCAAGCCATGAATCAGAGCTGTCGTCTCCCACCAGCGAGGGCTCTCGCCCATGGCTATATATAGTGCTGAGAGAGCAGCAGCTTGGGGGCAGGTTCCAGGCATTGCCGAAAGTCTCATTACTTCATACCAAAAGCAGCCTTATAGCGAGGGCCGGCAGGATGACGGCCAAAGCGCTGGCCCTGAACGGCAACAGGGTCACCCCATGGCGTTGCCAGTACAGGACCTGTCCCCGCCACTGGGCTGTGTTGGCTCCACCTGCCCATGGGGCATGCCTGGGACAGGGAGGGGAATTACCTTGGCAGCATTCACCAGCCTCCAGGCATTCAGCAAGCCAAAGCCATGCTGATGGCTATGGCTGAAGCCGGCCTGGTTGATGTCCCACTTCGCGTGGCGATCCTCGTACTGAAAAGAAACGCAGGGCGCTCCCGTTACCTTGGGGGACACCAGCAGCCTGGCAAACCCAGAGGAAAGGGAACCAGGCCTGAAGGGAAGGAGGCTCAGAAACATCCCGCAGCAGTGGGGAAGCAAACCCACATGGCCTTTTTAGAAAGAAACAGGTTGACCTTTGTTTGAAACAAGTCCCAGGACAAACAGGCTTCCCAGCTCCTCAGAAAGGAAATCAAGCAGCACAAAAGGGCACAAATGCCTCTGCTCTGAAACATCCCAGCTGCTCCCTGCCGCCCAAGCCCCAGCCTGTGGGATGGCAGAAGCCTTGGGGAGAAGGAACCAAGTCCTTTAAATCAACAAGAGCTGGGCCAGGACAGATCTGGGTCCCATCATTTATCAGGTTGTAGTGCTCCAGCAACGCTGGCTGCCAGCTATGGAAAACATAGCCTTGTGCCAAAGTGAGTATGGCATTAGCTGGACATGGACCCCCACTCCCCAGAGGGGTGTGAAAGAAGCCCTGTCCCTAAGCCGAATCAGGCAGCTCCAGTCAGTTCCCACTCTGCAGTGAAGCTGCACTGGAGTCAAGGCCGAGAGCAAGGAAGGGCCGTGTTTGCTGCCAAGCTCGGTGTTATGTCTGTTTCCAAGAGCCCGACTCTCTGGAGAGCCCGAGGAAAGGCCAGAGGCAGAGCTCCTCGCTTTCCCACTGCACAGACAGCGGGGTGGCACTGCAGAGATGCGTGCCGGCCCTCCGGCTGGGCCAGCCGCACCGCATGCGCACACACCGTCCCGGTGCCTGTGGGCAAGGCATGGCAAACCCCTGGAAGACCTGTATGCTGGCAGATGGAGGCGCCCCTGGAGCAGATACCCCATTTATTATCATGACAGAGGAAAATGCCTCAGCCACATTCCTGGAAGGAACAAGGGGCGAGGGGAAAATGCAATCCCTTTGCTGGGAGCCAGACAACTGAGAGATTTATAGAGGGGCAGGCAGACATAAACAAGGATGTGCACAGCAGGACCTCGGCCATCCTGCAGCATCCCTGAAGGGCAGCTGCAGGACAGAGGGAGGGAGGGAGGGAGGGAGGGCCACTCACCTTGGTGGCGGTGAAGACAATGATGTGCTGGACGTCTCGCCAGGTGAGACATGGCCGCACCTGCAGCATCAGCGCAATCATCCCGGCTGCAAGAGGGGCGGCAGCTGATGTCCCCGTGTGGCCCTCCGTGCAGCCCGTGCCCTTCTGCAAATCCCAGTCTGTTGTCACCTTCCAAGAAAGAGAAGTGATACTTTCTGTCAGGCCACTGTTTGCCATGCTGGGGTGGCTGGGATTGGTACTCCCAGCCCCAAGCCGTGCCCTCGCCACACCCGCTCCACCAGCAGCGCATGCTTAGCCTGTGACACAACTGCCGGCAAAAGCCCTGGGGACACAGGATAGCGTGCCCCCCACACTATGCAAAGGGCACGGGAGATGGGGGCTCTGAGGCTCCCCCCTGTCATCCTGGACACAGCTAAGAAATGAGCAATGCTCGAACACAACAGGGAGAAAAAGGGCCAGCAGCCGCCCTCCTGGCAGAGAGCAAGGCAGATGGTGGAGAGCTTGCGAGCAAGGGCTGCCCAGGCACCCTGCATGGAGGCCGGGGTCCTCATTTACTGCATGAGCACCCCAACAGTGTGCAGGGTAGCGGACAAGCTGGTGTGTTTTCTTGACAGCCCTGCGAGTGCTGATCTACTGCTGGTGCGTTTCTGTCAGCAATGCTCACGTAATTGCTGCTGCTCTACCACAAGCCCAATGAGGAGGAAAAGATGCCCCCCGGGCTGGCTGGACACATGAAGGGGAGGCTTGGAAAACTGGGAGCGAGAGGGGAGAAAAGATGGAGTCGGCAGCTCTCCTCCCCAGCAGTCTGGGTCCCCCCGGCTGGCCCTCTCCTCCCACGCCAAGGGCCCTCTGGGTCGCCCGATTATTATCTGCTGAGGACAGCGAAAACCTTCTCCACCTCAGGAGGCCTTTGGCCGGGCTGAGCTGACCGTCCTGGGGGAGAGAGGAGATAACACAGCCCCTGCTGCACTGCTGCTACGGCAATTACAAGGGTGCTTTGTAGGGCCAGCAGTGCCTTTCCCAGCTCTGCCAGGCAGCCAGCCCAGCCAGGCGTGTCTGTCCAAACACGGTCTGCCCCAGGTGAATAGATGGGAAAGTCTTTGAGCAGGGAGAGGGGTGCAAGGTTTGGCATAGAGCAGGAATCAGAGCATGACAGCCCCGGCAGGGGAGAGCACTGCTGCGTGCACTGTTGGGCCGAAGAGCTGGCCTTCTCTGCACTGTGCTGGGGCACGCGACAGCCTTTAAAGGGCACCACAGAGACTCACACAGCACCTTCACGCCCCTTCCGAAGAGATGTGCTATGTCAGAAGGAAAAGGAGGGACTGCAGCTGAGTGTTCATGGTCCCTCGCCCAGGGACACCTCCTCCTGCCTCCTTGCGACCGCACAGAAACACAGGCAGGGAAAGGTGAGCTGGGACAGCACCCAGTCCCAATACAGCATGCCAAGGCCAGCATCCACAGCCTGACCCCCTCTGTACAAGGCTTTCAGACAAAATGAGAAAGTTATAGAATCGTAAAATGGTTTGGGTTGGAAGGGACCTTAAAGATCATCTAGTTCCAACCCCCCTGCCATGGGCAGAGACACCTTCCACTAGCCCAGGCTGCTCAAAGCTCCGTCCAACCCAGCCTTGAGCTCTCTGGATGCCCAAGGATTCCCCCTCCAGAGCAAAGACACGGGGTGGTGGCCCTTAACCCCCTGCCTGCATAAGCCACATCTAATCTGTCTGTCTCCCAGCCGTCTCTTCCCGACAGGCAGCCTCCCCCCAGACAGGAGGGAGGAATTTGCAGCACATGAGCTTTCTTTCTCTCTGTGGTTGCTGAGGTCAGGCTGGGAGACAGGAGGGGCAGCCAGAGATCCCATCATCCTCCCTCAGCCAAGACCAGAACAACAACAAGAGCAGGGCAGCAGCAGGGGGAGAGGGTCCGGGATTAGCTGCTGAAAAGCCTGGAAACCTTTCCCAGACGATTCCTGGCCAGGACGTGGGTACCCAGCAAAAACCAGTGCAAGGTGGAAAGGACAACGCCACAGTTCCCCAGTCGAGAGATACGGCCCTGTGCTGGGAGCTGGGATGCAAACAGTCCAATGCAGGGCTGAGCAGAGTAGCTCAGGCAGCTTCTCCCCAGGGTAAGGGCAGGAAAGCACCTTTGCAGCCACTGTTTGCACAGTGTTTAGCTAAGGATAGGGAACGGTAGCTTTACACTGCTCTGGACCACGGATGGTTGCTCTGGCCTGCAGGAGCAATAGCCAAGGCACAGGAAGGTCCCACGCAGGCACTGCTCCCCTCGCCCCTGCTTGCAGCCAGCTCAGCTACAGAGGCTGGACCAGCTCTTGCAAGAAGCCTCCGATTTCAGTCAACATCCCTGGGGCCTTTGGAGGTGACACCTCTGCTCCCCGCGTGTGAAAACCAGCACCAGTTCAGGGAGAGGCACGCTCCCCTCCAACTCGAACACCGTGAATGTTCTCCAGGGGACTCTGGACACATGTACAGAGCTGTGCTGCCTTAGGACCAAAATACCAATTCGAATGAGCTGCTGCTGCTCGAGACAGCCGCTACTCATCGGGACCTCAAGCTCACCATAAAGAGTCCTGGGAGACCCTCGCTTCAGGGACAACGCATCCCAGTTGCAAAGCAATGAACGTAGTTAGTTTCCTTTGGAGAGAGAGAGGAACTGGGCCTGAACTAGGCAACTTTGGGGGAAACTCAGGGCAATTACAGTTTAGCACCTTCCTCGTCTTCACTGCTGACCACACATCACTCCAGCACAAGCGGGCCTCCGCAGAGGGATCATACGGGACTGTGCAGACCGCACAGAGCCTCTAAGGAGGCATCGGGAGGTCCCCAAATGATGCCACCTCACTGCAAACTGAATGTCTCCCTGTGCTCCCCATGGGGAGGCAGCCAGCACTGCCAAAAGCTGTAGGTTTTGTTGCCTTCTGTGCTTGACTCCGTAACGTTCTGCCAGCTGTTAACAACTCCAGCTTGCGCTTGGACACTGCACGTCCTACAAAGAACACCCTGAGCAGCATAAACGTTCAGTAGGAAATGCAGCTAGTGCCAGAAGCCATATTAAATTCTTCCCATTAAGGAAACCACACAAAGTTTATAGTCTGGTAGAAGAAAAAAACCTAGCAGATGGCTGCTGAGAAGTTAACTCTGAGATCACTGAAGCACAGTTAAAGGGCATTTAGGAGGAGACTATCCTCCAGAGAAAGGGGCATGTAAGTTTTAACATGGCACCGGCTCGCTGAAGGAGCGATCGCGGTACTGCAAAGAAAGAGGACAGCTCTCTGGCACATGCCGTGCCTAGGCTATGCACAGCATCTCGTCCTGGCTCCCTGACGGAATACCAGCTCCTGCATCAGTGTCCCGTGAGGCCAGAATTCGAAATGAAGGGCCGTTCGAGACCTCTGAAGCACTCTCACCTGTAGCAGGCTTGGGGGAAGCTGGACATAAACCCCAAACTCTGTAACCCCTGATGAAAACACAGCAGAGCCCTTGCTGGGCTGCCGTTCCCTTTTTTCCTAGCGTCAGTAGTTTCCAAACCAGCCCGGGACAGCTGAAGTTATTTCTGAAAGGAAAAAGGAGCTCCATTCTGGATTTTAGTTTCCCTGCTGCACGAGCCGAGTCATTGCTCCCGGCAGATCACACCGTGCTCTAGTTAGGCATGGGTTCCTGCCCTAGCTCTGGACTGCAAAAGGAGCTTGTTGAATCCCAACCAGGTGGCTGAGGAACCCAGGCTCTCCCTGTTCCCCCGGTCTACCCAGCACACGGGGAAGCCTGTTTGGCGAGCCTGGATTCAGCTCCTCTCTGGCAGGCACAGAGCCACAGCTGCACGTCCCTGCTCGCAGAACACCCTGGGCACCGTCCCTCATCCGTCAGGTGCCCTGAGACCCCCCAGCACACACTGCTGGTGCTGATCTTGCACTAGGTCTTTGCTGCCTCACCAGCTTTGCCAGAAAAGTGCCTTTGGGAACTGCCCGTCCCAACGGGAGACCCTCCCGGTGCCTGCTGAGCCAGAGACAACCCTAACAGTTGGGCCTGGGAGCCAGTGACATTTACCCCAAACTGCCCCAGGGTGGCCTGGGCTCTGCAGTCCTTGCTGGCACTGCAGGACAGGAACAGGTCACAGCCATACGGGCTGGTTAGCCTGACTAGCCCCCCGAGTGCACCAGCACCAAGGGAGGAACGTGCTGGGTCAGGCCTGGGGCTGGGGAAAACAGGCCCGGCCACTTGGCTTGGGCAAAAAGGACATTTTGTTGACAAGAAGTCATTTTTTGGCAAAAAAAGGAAAAGCTGATAAAAATATTCTGAAAAATTCAGCTGGGAGAGGCACACGTGCCAGAACGCAGAAGGAACTGGAGCCAAGTAGCTTAAAGAGCCTGATGCTGCTCCCAGCCCTCCATGCTCGTCCGTGCTCCCGCATCCCTTCGGAGCAGAAGCAAGGCGGGGCTGGCTGGACAGGGTGTGCCGCAGCCACTGCAGAGCTGAGCTGCAGCTGCCCCTGCCCCTTTCTCTTCAGGAAAGCTCGCAGCAGCATGGGAGTCTCGCTTCAGGCTCCCTCCTTGCTGTGCAAAGGGGGCATACGTGCAGCTGGGATAAAGCTTGTCTTCTGCCAGCTCCCCGGATGACACTCCCAGGGACACAGTGCAGAGGAATTTCTTAGGGGTCACCCAAGTGGCCCCCGTCCCAGAAGGTGTCTGCCTGCAGTTCCCAGCAGTGCAGAGCAGGGAGATAAGGGAGCGCAGTCACTGTCCCTTTAGGTCTGACATCCTGCCTGCACTTGAGGTGACAAACATGACACACACAGGATCTGCGTTTGGGGCCAGGAACTTGGTGTACCCACCAACACCTGTGCGGAGAGAGGGTCACCACACTGCAAGTTGCAGGCTGACAGACAGCGACGACACAGGGAACAACTAGAAATACGAACCTCCCTCTCAGAGCACTGCTTATGTAGGACCTAGATAAAAAACACGTTCATTCCCTGCCTCACAGAGGAACCCAACTACCGGCCTAAGGCAGATGCGTAGCAATTGGAAGGGACGGATCTTCGTCCCTTCCCCGCACTGGGCTGTTCCAGCCCCGCAGCCAAGTGCGGCCAGCAGAGCATGGGGGCAAGACATGTGCCTTGCATGGTACTCACAATGCTCCTCATCATCTTGTCCCCGCCGCTGAAGGTCACCGCTAGCATGGAGGCACACTCCTCGGCATAGAACGGCATGGAGCCCGTCTCGTCCACCGCACCTGGGAAAAAGCAAAAGTCATCAACCATATGAAGCCTGTTTCACTTTAACTGCTCAAATTGCAAGGTGACGAGCCCCTGAGAACCCCTCCTGCTAGCTGTGCTTTTTCACAGGCTGGGAGCTGGGCTGGGAAACCGGAGCCAAGCCTGTATTTTTCACGGCTGGAAGATCTACAGGAAAGGCAGCCACAACAAATGACCTTTCACTGTGCTTAGTATTGCACAGATCTTCTAGCCCTCACGTAGCTTCTGCTGTCTAGAAAGCAGATTAGACATCTCTTTTCCAACATACAATGATGGGAATGCTGCCTTTCAGGTCACTCCCTGAACGCGGCAGTGTGTCTGTCAGAGCCCCAGCGATGGAGGCCTGAACGCAGGCAGAAATTTCTTTGGCCTCCTCTTGCTCTGTACGTCACAAGAAAACTGCAGGCTTGAGGGCTGAAGCCCAGAACACCTCTACACACTGCCACGTTCATTCCCAGAGGACAGACGGTTTCCCATGGATTCCCCCTATCCAGCCAGCTTCCAGCTGGGCAGGTTTTGTGCTTTTGGGATGATCTCATCTTTCCATGCTGGGAAGGAACGAGACAGAAGACGCATGCACTCACCTATCGTGACAGTGTAGATGGAGTTAGCGTAACCGTCATAGTTGCAGTTGTCACTGTGTTGCCCACCGTTGCCACTGGCCACAACGAAAATGCTCCCAAAGCCCCTGCGACCCGCTATCACGCCATGCTGCAGGGCGGCCTGCGGAGAAGGAACCATCACTGGTCAGGGCATGTAGGCAGGCAGGCCCTTCCCGGGCCCTTCCCCGCTGACCCCGGACGGTTTCTGCCAGCAGCCATGGCTGGCACACGTGGCTGTGAACCGTGGGGGTGCGGGGCTCTCCCAGACCTCGCAGCGCACCTCGCTGCTAAACCCAGCGCAGACGGACACGTGCGCCTCTCCCGAGCTGGGGAAGCATTTGCCCTGCAGGCTGCTCGCAGGCACAGGACGTGCTGGAAAGCTGTGTCCCGGCATCCCCATCCAGCAACCAAAGTCCACGCTCTGAGATTTCACCAACCAGCCCTGCCAAGTGCTTGAGGTGATAGCGGGGCCAGCCACAACCCCTCCGGGTCATATTTCACCCGGCTAGCAGAGTCAGGGAGTTGTGTCTGTTAGAGCCCTGACCAGACGCTGAGATTCCAGAACGAGTGTGTTACAAAGGCAGCGATGCGGCCAACCTCTGAGAACGGCCAATCTACAGCTTACTATGATTTTAAGTGGATTCTGCGTTAAAAATAAACAAAGAAAAAGCAACCTTCCAGGCAATCACAGCACAAAGACTGACCAGCATTCGAACTCCAGAGGAAACATAGCAGCCCGAGCAGGCCCAACTTCAGCAGGGCTCACTCCGGAGCTGGCTTTTCCGGAGCATTGAGGCTTTCCTGCCGACAGAGACTACCCACACGGGGCTGCTGCCCTTTTGCGAGGCTCCAGCTCCCATATACGCCTGGGCTTTGCCTTTGCTGAGAAACACAACTACACCAGCCCCACTTGCGAAGCACATTTCCAGGCCGACACCTTGCACAGAAGTCATTCCCGCCTAGAAAAAGGATATGCCTCTGATTGACAGCAAGAAAGCAGTCCCGCTGGAAACCAACCCTCCTCCTCTGCCTGCCCTTTGGCAGGTAAAGGCACATACTGCATTGGCCAGAACGCCCTCCGGACGCTCTGCTGCGGTAAAGTGGGCTTCGCTTGCGCTCCGTGCCCCAGAGCTTGTTACAGCTGTCTCTGCATGCAGGAAGAGAATAAATTAACTTGCAGAACTGGAAACCATTTGTCATTGCAAACTGATAGCTCAGCTGTCAGCGTTGTGCTGAAGAGCACAGTAACTGCTATCTTGTGGTTAGAAAAGTACAGCAAAAGGCTGCCAAGCAAAAGAGTAATCAAGCAGAACCACATCCCAGGAGCAATGCAGTGCTGGTTTTGGGGCCTCCTCAGCAACCCCTCACTGTCGCACCTGGGCAGCAGGAGACAGGCGTGGGCAGGCCGGCTGCATTTTGCAGTGGCTCTGCGGCACGGGTGCCACAAGAATGCCTTAACGGCCCAGGAAGGAGCAGCTTCCGCTCTGACACTTCCCCCCACTGCGGTCCCACTGAGAGCGAATGCAGCCATCGCCCCAGCCCCTTATTTACTACTAGCGTTTGAAGGCATGCTCCCTGCCTTGAGAACCACCCTTAGCACTGGGAGTGCTCGGTGCCCCAAGCGGAGAGCATCCCTTGGGTTGCAAAAGTTGTCAGAAGAATACCACGGGTTGCGAAAGAGCATCTTCCTTCTGGAACCAGCCTCTCCTCAGAAAGCTCATCTCCTACTGCCAGAACGCTGCCCTCCCGCAGCAATGTCACCTCTCCCCAGCACACAGTAACATGCAACACCTCTGCTGGCAGCGAGGGAAGCAAACAAACGTGCGCTGCGCCACAGCAACATCCCTCCTTGCCTGTCCAGGCAGGTGAGAAACCACAAGCACCGGAGGGCCAGCCCAGGGGTGACCCGTGCTGCTGGGACTGTTTTTTTACCTTTCCCAGTTGATGGGGGCCATCCACAGTTTTCCCATCGTCATCTGGACCCCAGCTGCAAACAGAGACACCATGAAGAGACCGCCCCAGGAGTCGCAGACAGCAACTCTTCCTCCCATTACAGTTTGCCACCACAGTGAGCTACGAGCAGCCCCCCAGCTACTCCCAGCACCACGACTGGGATTGGAGGGCGCTGTACTTTCCCATCCGGCAGGCTGGCCCCTCGCTGCTGGGATATCGCTCTTGTGTTTGCACTGTGCCCCTGGGTCAGATTCCAGTGGACGAAACGTTTGATTTTTTTATTGAACAACCAGCTTCTCACACATTCCAGTCCCCGTCACACAGCTCAGCCGGGGCTCCCTGACCACAGTGGGGGGCACAGTGCCCCTCCAGCTCAGCCAGCCTGTAGGAGATGCTGAAGCAGCACTCAGAAGGCGGCCTCACAACTGTAGGTGCCGTACACAGCCCAGGCCAGCTCTCCAGTAACAGCAATACCACTGTTACTCTTAACAGCAGTAACAAAGAGCAGCACCTTACATGCCTGGCTGCAGACCCCCTTGAGGCACAGCTGCACAGAGCCCCTGAGATAGCCTGACAGCAGGACACAGGTGGGTGCCAAGCCCGGGGGGGACAGGCAGGGTGTTCCCACTGTGGGATAGACCCGCCACCTCGCAGCCTGGCTGCCTGCTTGCCAGGCACGCTCACAGGACCCACAGGACTGGTGGTACTGGTTTCGGTCCCTCAAGGCTAGCTGGAGCCACAGGAGGAGAGGAGCTGGCATGAGCGTTCAGCCACAACCTGTGACCCCCTCCCCAGGCAGAGTGGGGCCCATGGCCTTTCGCTGGATGTTGGCAGGGCCTGGCTCAGGGTCCCCTTGGGGCTCACCTGCAGCTGTAGATGTCGTTGATCTGATAGTGCTTGTTGAAGGCAATGGCCTCCATGCTATCGGTGAGGGGCCCATCCAGCACTCGGATGCCTGCAGGACAAAGGACAATGAATGTGACCGAAGTGGATCCACGTAAGCTGTATAAATAGTGCAAATAAACGCCTTGGCAGGTTCACGCTGGGGACACTTGCTTTCCCAGCCTGACGGAACCAGATCTCCTGGAGCCATAGCCCTGCAGATCAGTCCACAGGAGCCAGATGTGTGTGAGGGATTGTAGGTGCACCCTCACGTGCAGCTCCACATCCTCTGCTGAGCATGGCTTTTCTGCCAAGCGAGACCTCCAGTCCCACTGCCAGAACCAAGCTGGTGATGGTAACAGCACAACCAAACACCAGCTGGGCTCGCTCCCATGCACCCCTGCACCCCCCTGCGCAGAGTGCTGCTCCACAGGGGCTTCCTCACATGCCACCCTTAATTATCCCATTGCTTTTCAGGGCTAGTCCCTGCCTGGAGCGATTGCTTCCCCTTCCAAGTCGCCAACCAACCAGCCATCGCTTTGGGGTGGACGGCATGCTTGCCTGCTGAGGGAAGGGCTCAAGAGTCGCAGGACACCCCAACAACTGTGCTCAGACCAGGAGGGCAAGGCCGCTGCTTCAACAAAGCTAATGAAGGCTCAGTGCTGAGTTTTCAGTGACCCAAACCACTGATAATTACCGTTCCGCATCGCAGTTTAGCCTGGCAAAGGATGTTACAAATGGAAAGCAGACACGCATCTCAATTAAGCCTATTTATAAACAGTGCAACCACCCACCCTTCTCAGCTCTTGCCTGACACACCACAGGCGGCTTTTTACTGTCCCATCTGAGCCGTCCCCATGGAGGAGCAGAGCAGCCCAGCTAGAGATGTGCTGGCTCACCCTGGCTCTCCCCACCCCGGCTGGCATCACGCTGGCTCCAGCAGTTCCATGCTGCCAGGGCAGTCCCCCTGCCCCCCCACAGAACTCAAGGCTGCCCCGCTGCACTCACCCTGCAAGGCCAGGCACAGCTTTGGAGAGCTGAAGCCCGAAGAAGTGCCAGGTCCCACCTAAGCAACACGGCCTTAAACCCTCCCTATTCCCCACGCTGCAGTTAAAACTGTGAGCTCATCTTTCCTTCTGCCAGCTGGGCTCCACTAGCAGTATCTGCCCGCAGCCTCCCAGGCCGGCTGGAGCCTGGGGACCCACCTGTGCCGTGATCACGGTGGCTGCTCAGGGAGCGTCCCATCGGGGTAAGGTAGGGAGGGAGCCGAGGGCAGGGCAGGGGTGCGGAGCCACCTGCAGTGCCCTTGGGCAAGCTCCCGGCCCCCCAGCACCCTCCTGGCACCACAGGACCCACCCACTGCCCAGCCCACTGTCGCAGCCAGGAAACGTGGCACCATCTGCCGGGTATGGAAAGAATCACGTCCCAGGCCGCAGCACAGCAGCACCATCCTCTGCTCTGCCAGGGACGCATCCTACCTGGCACAGAGACCTCACCTCCCCCCCACCCCGTGAAGGAGCGCAAGAGCTCCAGAGACAGCTGAGGCTGCAGCAGCACACTCCCTGGCTTTGAAGAGGAGAGACGCGCAGCCAGACCTTTGCCACCTGTCTGTCTGCACAAGGCAGAGCCGAGACCAAGGGCCGGGGGAGCGCGGGGGATTGGCAAACATTTGCTTCCCCAGGGCCTCCCAATGCGCTGCACGTCATCGCACGTTTGCCTGGCTTTGGCCACGCGGTACGGATGTGCATCTGCCAAAAGCTCTGTGGCTGGGCAGGTGGTGTGCTGGGAGTACCTGGGAAAAGCTGCCCCAGCACACACCTATCCCGCTCTGCAAGGAATCGGCTCCCCTGGAGAGGAGCTCAGACAGACACCGGTTCCTCCCTCTGACAGAGCGACCAGCCTGAGCAAGGCACCAGCTGAGTCAGAGCTGCTTTGGCCAAGCCATCCCTCTCACGGAGCCGTGCCCAGGCCCCACAGAATTGGAGATAAGACAAGCTGGGCACGAGCGCGGCCCATTGGGGTGCCGTGGCGTGCGTGCGTACCTGCAATGCGGCTCCCATAGGCAACCCCCACCGTGCAGAAGCTGTTGTTTGGCACAGCAGCAATCTCCCCGGCGCAGCGGGTCCCATGGTGGTTGCCATTCTCCTCATCGGGGTGAGGCATAGGGTCAGGATCGTTGGAGTTCAAGTCATAGCTGCCTTCTGGGCTCTGAAAACAGACCTGCAGTCACGACCCAGGGCTCTGCTCTCCTCCCTTTGGGAAAAGCAGAACTTGAGAGCATGCTGCACGGGCTGAAACACAGCCTGGAAGCCACAGGAACTTAGAGACTGCTTCCACACAGGGCTGCAGCTCAACACTACTATCTGCTGCTATAGGAAGGGGACCAACAGTGGCAGCTTTAGCAACTGCTGTGGGTCAGAGGGTGGCCAGCTCTCACTTCTAGGCAGCCACCTCCCACAGGTAGTGCAAAGGCCAGTAAGCCTGCAACTCAGGTGCAAAATCTCCCAAGGAAAGGTTTGCCACCAGCTCTTCCCACCCTGGCCAAGCCCAGGCTGACAGCACAGGTCTGCCGGCAACTGAGCACTCTCACCTTGCCCGACTTCCAGCCTGCCCTCGCACCCTCCCACCATGGAGCAGGCACTCACGTAATTTGGCTCTATGTCTTTGATGGTGTGCTCCACGCCGTCATCCACCACCACCACCGTCACACCGCGCCCCGTCACGTTCCGCTCCCAGACGCCTGTGACATTAATGTCCTTCCCGGGGCTCTTGCGGTTGTTCTAAGCACCAGAAAGGACAATGAGGGGAGAGTAAAAGCAGCGCAGAGGGTCACCTCCAAGGAAAGGGGCTCCCAGACCTTTTGGGCATGCTGGCTACGACGTGCGGGGCCGGGGCTGGGGTCGGGCTGGGAGCGCAGGGAGGAGTCGCAGGACGGTCATGGAAGATTTGTTTTAGATGGACAGCGAGCAAAAGTTGCTCAAGCCACGAAGCGGAGCGCCCAGTACCACAGAGCCGATGTAACCCTCCAGCCTGCTGACCGCACAGCGTGCTCCGGCTGAAACCCCTCTGCCCACCCCAGCACCGCTGGTGCGGGTCCAGCTGTGGGAGCCACCTCCACCCATTATTGCAGTGAGCACTCTCGGCATGCTTCCTCCTTGCCACAAGGACAGAAAGCCACTGTTTTGCCTGCCACGTGACAGCTCGCTTGCAGCCAGACAAAGGGTCCGAGCCTGCTGGCACAACGGGAGCCAGAAAACCACTCACCAGATGCCACTGCTGGGGGTATTTGGGATCGTTAAAGTGCAGGCTGCGTTTGGAACGTTTCAGAAGCTTCTGTTCCGAGTGCCACCGCACGCTGTCATGCTGTGCAAACAAAGTGTCCACCGACCTCCTTATTGCTTCAGGTTCGCTTGCTGTGCGGCCGTCAGGCTGGTAGGTGAAGAGGTAATGGCCCTTGAGCTCCCCGACGCGGCCCATGTTCACCAGCCCCGCGGTCCGGGCCAGCTCCTCTGCCCGCTGCTCCAGCTCCTCCTCAGGCGCGTCCAAGCTGACGGCCCACGTCAACTTGACGTGCCAGGCTTCAGTGCTGGGAGCGCGCTCCCCACTGCAGGCCAGTCCGTCTGACGATGCCAGGGGGATCCAGGCAGTGCTCAGCCAAAGGCACGTGTGGATACAGAGCGTGGCCTCCATCCCTGCGCTCCATAGCGGCACTCTCCACTTCCAATGCGGCATCAGACAGGCGGGCTGCAAACAGCAGAAAACGAAACGGGTGAGAACCTCTCTTGCCTCACAGTGGGGTGGCCACGGCCTCACCTGAAGGTCCCACGGAGCCCCACAGCTCCTGGCGGGCAATGTCAGCACCTGGGCTTGCCACCAACCCCCCCCTGCCCCAGGCATAGCAGAGATCCCCTTCCAGGGAAACCCCAGCCAAGGCGGCTCCTTCCCAGCGGCGCAGCACCAGGAAGCCAGACCCAGGCAGGACAGGGACTGGTCCCAAATGCTGCCCTGCCTGCCAGGGTGGCAGTCCCAGGCCAGAGCAGAGCCCGCTGCTGACTGGCAGAAGAGGGGTCACTTCCTTCTCTCACTGCAGCCTGGCACAGAAACAAACCTTGTGAGGAATGCCACACTCCACGAGGCACCCGCTGCCACGAGCCGGTTCCTCTTCTGGGGGAGGCCTACCGGACCAGTTTCTCACCTGCGCCGCGGGCAGAGGAACCTGCTTTCACCCAGCATGGGTCGAAATCAGCACTGAGCCCCGGTTCAACCCCCCGTTCCACAAGCCATGGCCCCGCACGCAGTCGGGGGAAATCCCGCTCTGTTTCCCGCACCCAGGGATGCGGCCTTGCGCTGCCCAGAGCTCTGCAACCCCCCAGCAGTTTGCCGGTGGTGACGGACCCCATCTCGGTCGGCTTCTAAGCCACCGATACAGCTCACCGGCTGCAGTCCGCCTTGGACACCGGGATCCAGGTTTCTCTCCCTAAAAGAAGGGCTTTAGCTGCCCGTCGCTGCCTGACACTCCGGGAGCGGCACCCACCGGAGCCCTACAGCCACCCGGGGCAGGCCCCGAGCTCCCCGCTCCACCGGGTAGCCGCCTCGGCGTCGGGCAGGAGCCCGAGTCCCGGAGCCCCGAGCTCGAGGACGGCCCGGGCAGGCCAAACGCTGCCGGGCAGCGCTGAGGGGCTGGCCTCTCCCCGACCCACCCCCTCCCAGCTCCCGGGGCCAGGCCAGGCGCCCGCCGCGCTCCTTCCCCCGCTCCTCCGGGCGGGGCAGGCCGCCTTCAGGCCGGGCCGGGCCGGGCCAGGCCAGGCCAGGCCCGCAGGGCTCCCGGGGCGGCGAGTCAGCCGCGGCCGCGCCGGCGACCCCAACCCGACCGAGGGGGCAGGCGGGGCCCAGGGACCCGCGGGGCTGCCTCCCCTCCCGCCCCGTCCCCGCCGGGCGCTCACCGGGCATGGGCCGGCGCCGCTGCCGGATGCCCGCCGCCGCTGACAGCGACGTCACATCCGGCGGCGGCAGTAGCGGCGGCGGAGCGGCCTCCCCTCCGCCAGGGCGGCGCTCGCGGGCCGGGCGCGGCGCTCTGCGCCGCCGCGTCTCCTCCTGGCGCCGGAAGGGGCGGGGCGGCGGGGGCGCGGGCCGTGCCGCTGCGGGCCGCGCCGCTCCGCTCCGGGCCTGGGCCCTGCCCCGGCCCCAGCCCCGCAGCAAGCCCCATGGCGCTGGAGCAGGCGCAGGCCGACGGCCCCGCCGCCGCCCTTCCGGCTCCGCCGCGCCTCTGCGAGCCCGGCCCCGCCGCGCCGTCCGGCAGGTAGGTAGGCCCGGCGGGCCGGGGCCGGGGCAGAGCGAGTGACCGACCGACCGAGCAGCTTCTTTGTTTCGCACAGCGGGAGCGCTCTTTCCGCCCCGGAGAGCCCCAGCTCGGCGGTGCCGGCCGGCCCCGGCGGCGAGGCGGAGCCCGCGGTCGTTCCCGGCCAGGCCCCGGCGGCGGCCGGCGGTGAGGGGGAGCCCGGGCCCGTCGGCGCGGAGGCGGCGGAGGCGGTGGAGGAGCCTGACGCGGAGGCGGCCCCCGCCCGGCCCTCGCAGAACATTGCCGTGCAGGTGGGTGTCCACCCCGGCGGGGAGCGCGGCTGCCGGACCCGTGGGGCGGCAGGGTTTCACCGGCTGTGGGGCCAGGATGGTTACAAGGGGCGATTCGGGACCCGGTTGCTTTTGGGGGGGTGGGGGTCACTCGTGACCCGAGCAGGCAGAGACCGGGCGGTGAAGCTTGGCTGTGGGTGCTGCCCGGTCCCGAAGGTGCTGGACTGGCTGTTGTGGCTCTGGGCGCTTGGTGAGGCTGCGGAGGGGTTGAGGGGGGTCCGGCAGCAATCGTTTCCCTTCACAGACTGATTTCAAGACGGCTGACATGGACGTGAACACGGATCAGGATATTGAGAAGAATTTGGTGGGTATCGAAGCCCTGTGATTGGGTCTAGGCTCTGCTGCTCGCGCTCCCACGCTGCCCTCCCCGGGCAAAGGAGCTGGAGCGCTGCTTTTCCCACGGGGTGTTTTTTTACCTTTTTCAATACCAGCCTTGGC
The DNA here is from genome assembly GCF_026419915.1 of Harpia harpyja. Classification (NCBI taxonomy): domain Eukaryota; kingdom Metazoa; phylum Chordata; class Aves; order Accipitriformes; family Accipitridae; genus Harpia; species Harpia harpyja. Next base: position 46,437,530 of record NC_068943.1, on the reverse strand, counting down.
GTTCCAAAGCTGTCCTCTTTAAAGGAGGACATGCGGCACTAGCTGCTGCTGCCGGCGGTGCCCCCCTTCATCCTTTCCAACCGAGGGAGCCTGAGCTTTGAAAGTGGAAGCCGTTAAACTGTGGTTTTTGACAGTGGTGCCCGCTGGGCTCTTACATGCCACTGAGCTTTCCTGCCTCTGTCCGTGCTCTCTTGAGCGTGAGGGAAGGGGAGGGTTCTCCCTAAGTTGCCGCTCTCTGCTGCAGGACAAAATGATGTCCGAGAGGGCTCTGTTGAAGGAGCGCTACCAGGAGGTGTTGGACAAACAGAGGCAGGTGGAGAATCAGCTGCAGGTACAGCTTAAGCAGCTCCAGCAGCGGAGGGAAGAAGAGATGAAGAACCACCAGGTATTTGGCAAAGTCCTCTTGTTGTTTAACCTGCCCGTTAGCGCTGCTGCCCACGCGATCAAGGCGGGCTGCTTTGGCCTCGTGCGGAGGGGCGCGGCAGGGAGTAAAGCAGGCCATGAGAAGCAGCAGTGACGCACCGCGTGGCAGTTTCCCTTGCGGACCCCGCTATTTTGCAGCGCTAAGGACTGGCCCCTGCCCACATCGGGGTACTGAGCAGTTCAGAACTAATTCCTAACGCAGCATCCTGCACGCACGTCTGCTCCTGACGGTGCTCTCACAATGTCTCTTCAACAAGCGCGGCATTTTTTCCAAATGAAAGCCGGTGTGGAGTGAGGAGAATTAGCTCCATGTGATTATTTAGATCCCTGTGGCCGTTGCTCAAGGATCACTAGGTTAAAGGAGTGACTCATGGGTGACTTTAAGACAAAAGGAGCCATCAGTGTCCCGTTGGCTAGATCGAGAACAGAGCAGAACTCGCCGCCCCTTAAAATCCTTCTAAAGGGGCAGGAGAACCTGCGATTCAGACTGTCTGTTTGTCTCCTGGGTCTCCTCATAATAACCGCTATATATCTTGTCTGGATCTACTGCTAAAAAGAAAGATTTTGATGACGCGTGTAATCTCATAATCTCTATTCAATTAATCTAAAATAATAATGGATTTAAAACGAAAACCGTTACTTGGGAATTTTGCTCTTTAATTGCACGATGCTTGTTTTACTCTAGGAAATCCTGAAAGCGATTCAGGATGTTACGATCAAGCGAGAAGAGACAAAGAAGAAGATGGAGAAAGAAAAGAAAGAATTCTTGCAGAAAGAGCAGGATCTGAAAGCAGAAATTGAGAAACTCTGTGAGAAAGGCAGAAGGTATGAGTATGGAAAAGAAAGTGTTTATTTGGGGCGGGGTGGGGGGGAAGGGATTGCTTAACCCTCATGTATACCTGATGAAGAAGAAGAAGAGGATCCCTTTAAACATTTGGGAATCAGCGAGCGTTTTGGGGAGCAGCTTAGGTTTCATGTGGTTTTGAAGGGATCTACCACAGGCAGAGCACCTTTTGTTGACGGAAGATCTCAAAACGAACGTTTGGGCAGCGGGTTATTGCTTTGCCTGTTAGGTGTATGCATAGACAGCACTTGGCAAGGATAACGTGCAGCTCGGCTCTGCGTGCTGCCATCTTTTGGAATCCAGAGCCTTTCCGCAGGAGGCGGGAGTGCTCTATTGCAGTGCTAGGGGTAGGGTCTTGTTGGCCTTTCCAAGTTGTTCCTCTCAAAATCTCCCATTTCGGTAGGCTGCTTGACTGTGCCTCACACCAAACAGTTTGAAAGGCTGACGGCTGCTCTCAGGCTTTGCTGTAAGCCAGGTCGCCTGCTCTGTGCAAAGAATCTCACAAGATTCAGCATGGGGAGGGGGTGGTGTCTAACGCGAGCGAGGTGCGAGTTGTTTGTGAAGATCTGAACGTTCCTTTGGATGGTGAATTTGCACTTTTACGGAGCCATTCTGTCATGTTGTAGAGGTCTGGTGGGGGGTTTTTTGTTTGTTTTTTTATGAGGGCTCGGTGATGCTTTTGGATAAAGCTCCTTTAGTAACGGTTCCAAGTACTCGGCCCCTGTTTCCCCTGAGGGAACGGCTGCGAAGCATGTGTTGTTGGAGCAGCCCAGCTCCCTGCAGCAGATTCTGGTTCTGTGCCACAGTCTTTGTGCAGTATCATGATACAGCAAAATTTTTGCTCTGGAGGATGTTAGCGGTTGCACTCAACCATTTACTGAATGGTGCAGTCTTCAGAGTGTGTTGTCACGTTGGGTGCACGGCTGTGCCATTATGTTGTTTAAACTTGGGGCCTCTGGTGTCGGTGGCTGGGTGGTAACACCTTCGCAGTAGGCGACTCCATCTGTCCTTTCTCTCCTGCGCAGGTTGCTGAAGGAGCAGGAGGAGAAGGAAAACAAGATTGCTTCTCTGATTGCAGAGCAGTCTGATGAAAAGTAAGGCTCTTCTCTGTTACGGGCTGAATTCTGTTGAATACTCTTTTCCTTCCAGTCATTTTGCTTTGGAGTGAATCTGATGCTTCTGGCGGGGTGGGCTAGAGAGAGCGGTGTAACAGTGCTGTCCGGTTATGCGCTCTGAAGGTTTTCTCTCCTCTTCCAGCAGGCTGGTGCCCCCGGTCTCTGGCTTAAATCCTATTTGATCCTGGTCACAAGCAGGCTCCTAGATACTTGTGACACAAAGATCCCGTAAGATTAGATTTTATGCTCAGTGGATTGACTCAGCTTGTAACTGCTACCTCCGACTGAATTTCCACTTCCCAGAATTAGGGCAAAGCTATTTCTCTGTCTGTTACCCACAGCCGCCCAGCTACTCTAAACTCTGGCACGCTTTGCTGTTTTCAAGCTGGGCAGAGAAGCTCCAGGTCCAGGCATAGATGCGGACGTAATGCAGGTGGAAAGAGCCAGCTTGAAACTTCTGCAGGATCAGAATGGCTTCGTTCTGTGTGCTGCTTCAGGTTGCTTCCTGGTTCAGACCAGTGCACCCGTCCCTGGAGTTGGATGGAATTTTGTCGAGGGGACTTCCCCTCTCCTCGGTTTGCCCAGCGTGTTTGCACACTGGTTGTTTGTGTGCTCTGGAGCAGCTCACTCTTGGGACAGTGACTCACGCAGCCTTGGGAATGGTGGCTGGTGTCATGGTGTGGAAGCTGCTGATCTTCCATGGTTCCACCCCATCCAGAGCTGCAAGGATCAATCGGTTTTGCGGGAGTTTGTCAGCTCTCCTGTTCCACGCCATTCCAGTGCTGAAGCTGACTGGTTCTGTTTCTGTCTGCAGGCAGCTATGGGAGATGGAGCTAGATAAGCTGAAGAACCAGCACAATGAAATCAACAGGAACATTCTCGAGGAGACGGAACGGGCCTGGAAAGCAGAGGTTAGTAGGTGATGCCTTTCCTGCAAAGCACTTGTTGAAGAGAGTCTTTTTAAGATTCCGGGGCGTAACGAATGATTACTTGAAATTCGGAGCAGTAGAGGAGGAGGCTAAGTCCCCCTCTTTGTGGGGCAAAAGAAGGGACAAACAAGCATCAGTAAACTTTAGTCGGGACTGGTGCCCTGGTGCACTTAGAATGGTGCTTAGTGAAGAGATTACTGTGGCAGTCTGGCAGCAAGAAACGGGAGCACAAAAACTGCCCTTTGTGTGGGGCCTCTCTCCGCTAGATCCTGTCCCTGGAGAGCCGAAAGGAGCTGCTGGTGTTGAAACTAGAAGAAGCAGAAAAAGAAGCAGAGCTGCACCTCACCTACCTCAAGTAAGTCTGCGTGGCCTTGGAAACGGCAGGGTGTCCCTGCGGGCCCATCTCCTCTTCCTCTACTTAGGCTGGAGGCTTGACTGAAGAAGTTCAAGGTTTCCTGGGGCTTTCTGACTAAAATAATGTGATTCATTAATGTTGCAAAACAAGGGTATGTGAGGCTGTGCTTACTCCCCGTTACTGTTCGTCTGCTGAACGTGTGCCATGCTCTAGACTGAGTGCTGTAGGCACGGCGCTGACTGTGGTGTCTGCGTGTCTGTCCACCAGATCAGTACATGCTCTCCTCTTGCAGGGTTCTTTGCCTGGCTGCGAGCCCTTCTTCCCGCCCAGCCGGAGGAGGGGAGCCCTGACGGGGGAAGGACGGAGGGTGTGGGGTGTTAGTTGCTCCCGCTTTGGTGCCAGTGAGAGCACAGTTGCAAGTGGGAAAGTTTAGTTGCGCTTGCAGGTCTGCGCCACCCACACTGGAGACGATGAGGCCAAAGCAGGAGTGGGAGATGAGGCTGAACAGGATACGAATGACCAAGGAAAGCGTCCGAGTAAGTTCCCGCCAAACGGCTCCCTGCCTAATACCAAGCAGCTCTTCATGTTGATGCTACTTGGCATGCTTAGTTTCAACCCTCTTTGGGAGAGGACCAAGACCCAGAAGCAGCTGTGTGCCCAAAAGCACGGCACAGTCGGTCTGCCTTTGCCAGCGGCTGCAGAGATCTTCTGCCTCCCTCTTCGGGCTCGCGTGTGTGAACAAGCCATGCGGATATGACAGCGGTGTGTTGGGTTAATCGCGGAGGCAGTTGTGCTGTTTCACCCTCCGGGTCCTTTTGTGTTCTCTTGACTCTTGTGGAGCTGAACTGTGTCTGCTTTAGGGCCTGTAACCGTTGTGGGGCTAAGAATGCTCTGCCCAGGCAGGGGAATCTGCCTGCTCTAGGGACACAGTGCCCAGAACTTCCGCAGGCAGAGGCTTTGATAAATGCGTCTGTTTTCTTCCCTCTCTGCTAGGATCAGTTCAACGACCACATTCAGATGGTGAGAAACGGAACAAAGCTGAGCAGCCTCCCGCAGATCCCAACCCCGACGCTGCCACCTCCACCCTCGGAAGTGAGTGCCTCTCCAGCCTCACAAATACAAGCTTTCACTGCTGGGAAGTTGCTGCGGGGCTCTGGGGAACACCCTGCCCACCGCCCCGTAACTGGCACGGCCTGCGCCGTGTGCATTGAAGGAGGGATTGCATTTCCAGGGGTCCTGTGCTTGTCACCTGTCTGTTGGGGCTTACTGGCCATCCCTGGAGAGGAGGGGAAGGGTCTCTTTCCCTCGCCACGAGGAGTAGAGGTGCCAGTGCCTGCGGTTCAGCCCGCCTTGCGGCTGGCTGGGAAGGAAGGCGCTTGGCTCTGCTTTCAGATGGGCTTATTCTAACCAGCCTTTTCTTCTCCCCCGGTTTTTCTTTCTCAGACAGATTTCATGCTGACAGCATTCCAGCCCAACCCATCCCTTACTCCCAGGCTCCCCTTTCCCATCGGACCAGTTCCTGTTCCCATGGTCATGCCGAGTGCTGATCCACGGGCGCTCTCCTTTCCTCTCCTGAACCCTGCTATATCCAGGCCCAACCAGTCTTCCCCGCCACTGCCTGCTTCCCAGGGAAGAAACAGCCCGGTAGTGGCATCGCTTATTGGCACGCACAGCCCTCACGTGACTCCCGCCGCCTCCATCCCTCCTCCACCAGGCCTGGGAGGAGTTAATGTCACTCCAGAGTTTCACAGGCTGCAGCCAGCCGATAAGCTGGAAAAGCTGCTGGAGAAGCTGTTGACTCGGTTTCCGCAGTGCAACAAGTAAGTGTCTCATGTTGTCCTTGCCGGCGAGCGAAGACTGGCATGTGGGACGTGAGCTGGGGTAAGGGGAAGCGGAGCTCCTCCTGCCGCTGGCGGGGCCTGGAGGAAGGGAGGGAAGCCTGAAGGCGAGGAGCAAAGGCTGGGTGCTTTCTGTCAGGATTGCCATAGCACTGGGAATGAGAAATGGTGGGAGCTTTGTCTGAAGGACAGCAATCATACCTGAGCTCAGCCAAGAGCCTCCTATGCCCAGCACCGCCTCAGGCAAGTCCTTCAGCCTCCACGGTGCTGCATCCTGGCTGCACGACAGGTGGGCACCGTCTCTCACTCCAGCTGGGGTTTCCCGGCTCTTTCCCCAGTGTTTTGGGCCGAGGAGCTCGTTCAGCGTGCGATTCGCCTCATTGAGAGGGTAGATGGTTGAGAGCTCACACTCTTTCGCTGTGATACGGGCTTCCCCTGGGGCTGGGGTGGCTGGCTCGCCTGGACCGGTGTTGCAGGGGCCTTGGACAGAGGGTCCCCATCTGTGGGAGCTGCTCAGCTCGCTGGCAGTGGCTGGGAGCTCTCAGCAGGCTGCTGTCCATGCAGGGCCCAGCTCACCAACATACTGCAGCAGATCAAGACGGCTCGGAGGACCATGGCGGGCCTGACCATGGAGGAGCTGAACCAGTTGGTGGCGGCCAAGCTGGCGGAGCAGCAGGAGCGGGCAGCGGCCGGGGCTCAGGTGGGAGAGCGGCGGGGGGCTGGTGGGGGCCCGCCAGACTCCTCACGGGGGGCTGCTGGGAAGGGGAGGCTGGGTGGCAGGGAGAGGCCGCGCCTGCTCCCTGGTTCCCAGCAGACCGAGCCGCACATGGCCCACTGCTGGGACTGCACAGGACTCGGGCTTGGGCCGTGCGTCAGGCGTGTCCCCTGGGTTCCCCTCTCTGCTGACTGCGGCTGACTCAAGGGAGTGGTTTTCCCTGTGGTGACTTGGGGTAACTCGGCTGTCCTTTCCTTCTGGGCTTTTCCAATGTGCCTCGTTTGCCTTGCTGCAGCCTCTCGGTCGAATCAGGGCCCCCATGTTCTCTGCTCCGCTGCCTCAGATCAGCACACCCATGTTCCTGCCCCCGGCCCAGGTGGCTTACCCTGGAACAGCGTCGCACGTAAGGCTTTTTGGCTTTCCTAGAGCACTTCACCATCCCCAGGGAAAGCGGAGGGAGGGAGCCCTTCTGAGAGGTGGCCGAAAGGATGAGCCAGTGAAGCTGGGACCTCTCTCCTCAGGCAGCTACTTGGGCTGGTGAGGTAGAAGGGAGGGGAGCGGCCACAAGAGAGGTGTCGGAGGCTCTGATGCTGTGTGATGGCCACAGGCAGAGGCAGGAATCGGGCAGACTGTGGCCTCTGGGTGGGACAAGTAGCTGGAATGTGGGATACGTGACCTGAGCTGGGGTGCCTGACTTCCGTGCCTATCTCCCTTCTGTTCCCTTGCTGCCCGTCGCAGACCCCGGCTGCCTGTAAGCTGTGTCTAATGTGCCAGAAGCTTGTGCAGCCTGGTGACCTTCACCCCATGGCCTGCTCGCACGTGCTGCACAAGGAGGTGAGTGTGCTTCCCTGCTGCGTGCTGCTCTTGGGTGCCTGGTAATGGTGGCCAGTGCTGATTCCCTTCCGGGGGCCCTGGCCGTGTGGAGCGAGTCGCTCTTTTCCGGAGATCTTGCCAGGAGAACGGTGTGATCAATAACCAACTTCTCTGCATAGTGTCATGCCCTCCCTCTCCATGCTTTTAGGCTGGACTGCCCTGAGGGGCCATTTGGTGGTGGCTTTAGGATTGGGCTGTCCTTATTCCTGCCCCCGAGCCTGCGCTCATTGCCATGAGGGTTAGATACCAGCCTTTTGCCTTCCTGGAGCAGGACGGTCTGGAAGGATCTAGAATACAGGGTGAGGGAGAGAGCTGCCACCATCGCCCAGGTGTCTGGGCGCCGTGGGCCTGTGCGCAGGAGCTCTTGGGAAGAGGAGGAGACTTTCTCATCCCACAGTGCTGGCAGTGGTTCACCTGTGTAGGCAAACCCATCATCCCCGTGGCTCTGGGGCCTCTGGCAACTGCTGAGGAAATGGAAAACCATGTGTTGAGGAGGGCTCCCTCCGCATGGTGACCTTTTGATGGAGGTTGTCTCTAAGGAGCCAGAGAAACCATGCCTTAAAACAAGTGCCCTTGCCAGCCCTGTTCTGGAAGAGCAGTGCCACGCTCTGTTCACAGCACCTTCAAGTTGTGCCGGTGGCTCTTGACGAATTCTCTCTCTTCCAGTGCATCAAATTCTGGGCACAAACCAACACAAACGACACTTGCCCCTTTTGTCCAAGTCTCAAATGACAGCTACTCGAACAAAGCGGTCCCCCAGGAGGAGTTGCTGTGAATAGACAGGATTGGTTCTAAGATTTCTACAGTTCTATATTTATACGACCATGTATACACATGTACATTTTTATTATATAGGTAATGTGTGTATAGAAAGTCTGTATACATACAAATTCATAAATAAAGTGTGTATATTATGCAGTGATCTGGTGCTGCTCCTTATTTCTTAGCTCGCAGCCTTGCTGGCTTCCTTGTGAATGAGCGTTAAAGCATAACCTGCTCGCCAGGATGCTGGTGGCTGCTGTAACTGCCTCTTCCTGCTTAGCTTCCCATGGCTCCTTCTCCGGGGCCAGCGCTTGCGGCAGCTCCACACTTGCCGCAAACCATTCCCCTTGGCGGGATACCTCACTGCCCTGTGCCCGGCCCCCTGCTGTGTCCGTCTGGCGCTGTGGGTGCTCACCCAGTAGCTCCCCTCTTGGCAGTGAACAGGTCGCAGATGAAGAGCATTTTTTTGTGGTCTTTTTTTAATGTAATAATAATTTACCGTGTTAACATTCATCGTTCTTACATAGACAATGGGTTACAGAGTACTGGAGCCTACAGCGACGGCCTGCGGTAACCGTCCCCGTCCCCCTCCTGTGGGGCAGAGTTCCGCACACGCCTTGACCCGGTGTTCCCTGCTGTAACTCTGGGCCCTGGGGAGGGAGCGCTCAGGAGCGAATGGATTCAGCTGCGCTGCAGCTCAGGATAACCAACCAACCTGTTGCAGTTCCTAGTTTCCCCTCTCCTGTACTTTCTCCTAAAGCATGGGCTGAGGCGCCAGCGCTTTCTCTGTGGATTTCGGTGGGATTACGAGGTGCTCGGCCCCACTTAAAATCTTGCGCTGACTCTCTAGAAATTTTTTCCCCCTTGCAGTCTGTGGCATGAATTCAGCACTGCTGGAGGCACCTACACCTTGGGGTCAGTCAGGGCAAGCGCTGCCGGGGCGCAGCATGCCTAAATTTGGCCACTATCCCAATCTTTCTACAAGCACGCACGCACACGCTTGCCAGCGTTTTAAGGCAGTGGTCCACAACAGTCTGGGATCCTGGGGAGGGGGGTGTCCTGGGCAGGCACGAGGGTGTGGAGGTCTGCACGCACGCTGCAATCACGTAACGTTGCCCTTTTGTGCTGAAGCGGAATCGCTGGGTGCTTGCTGTTTCAGAGCAAGGTAGGGGAAGGGGATGCTACTCGCGAGGGTGCTAGTAGTGAAGTGGGACAGTGGAGGGGTGCGTGTACTGGGCTGCTGCGGCAGTGCCTGGCTTGCCTCTCCTACATGGTGTGGGTTTCCTCCTCTTGCCGTGCGCGCTGGCTCCCTCACTGCTTTTTCAAAGAAATACTTAACCGCAGGGTTTAGTTAACAAGCTTTATGCTTGGCGATTACTGCAGACCTGCGGTGCTCCAGCCCCCGGCCCCTGTCCACAGCTGAAGCAGTGGCTGGGCTCTTGCACATGCCTCCACTGGGTAGCTGCCAGCTCGGCCCCCGCGCCACAGGCAGCCCCCTCTTTTGCTCGTGGAGGAACGTTGCCTTTTAGTTAGTGGATCTTGGTGTTTGAAAGGAAGGACTTTCCTGTCCAGGTTGGAGGCAGAGAAGTAAGGAAGTACAGCATGATCAACTGCCTGCAAGCTCGAGGGTGTCTGCCCAGGGGAAGGGAGGTGGTGAGCCTGCGGCGGAGGTCCTTTCGGCTCGTGAACCACTGCTCTGTGTGCTCCGGCCCTACCCTCCTCCTGCATCCCTCCGTTACTGTCACCACCTCCTCCGAAACCAACTCAGGCCACCCCGATCCGTAAAGTGCTTCCACCCGAGCACACTGCTGCTGAGCGAGCCCTGGCCTTGGGTTGTGGTCCAGGCCCTAGGACTGAGCGGAGGGCTGAAAGTATTTAAAAAAAAAACCCAAAACAAAACAGGACCAAACCCCCTAATGTTGGGTTTGGAACAGTGGCTTTCAGCGCTAGAATTAAAAATACAGATATATGTATATCTTGTACAGGTGAGAAGCAACCGTTACTTGTACACCCGTGCACGGTGTGGGACCTGCTATATACACGCTCTGATTCTGCGCAGCTGCGCTACCAGTGACTTGCGTTATAAAAAAAAAAAACCAAAAAAACCAAAACCTGAAATAAATAGAACTGTGTGTTTAAAAAATAAGAAATGCTGCAGTCCCCGCAGCCCCCGAGCTGCCAGGGTGTCTCACGCCGTGGGAGCAGGAGCCGGGGCCCGGCCAGGACGCACAGACTCATGGAGCAAGCAGAGAGGATCCGCTGTGGGACTCGCCGGCGGTGAGGCAGGGCAGGGGCTGCGGGCGGGAGCCGGCCAAGCCCGGCGCTGGCTCCCCTATGGCTTTCAAACGGGCGCGGGTGGGCTGGGGAGTGGCTGGCACTGGGGTTGGGTACTTCGCTCTCTCTTGGCACGCGGTTTCTGCGCATAGCGGGCTGCCTGGTGCTTGGAGGGGGGACATGCCGCTTCTTTCCCTCCCCACACAGCCCGTGGGGGCGAGTGCCAATGTCCCCGAGCCAGGAGGCTGTTTATCCTGGGACGGGAGGGCAGCAGCCACTGGCTTCTCCATGGCAGGTGCCGCTGCTGCTGGAACGGAGGCGAGGCAGTTTCCTGTCCCCAAAAGGGACGTGGCGAGCGAAAATGGAGCAGGGAGAGGATGGGTGCCTGCTCCTGCCTGTCCCAGGAGGCCGGCGGGAGGGCAGGGTGGGCACAGGGAGTTCCGGGGCTGGCAGCAGTGGAAGGACGGTTTGGGAGGGCAGGGGAAATGCCACAGGAAACGTTGGAGCAGGACATGTATGGGGGAAGCAGAAGGATGGGAGGGAAACCCCTGCCTCTGGCTGCTCCTGTCCGGGCAGCCCCAGGCTGGCCCTGCGTGGCTCTCCGAAAAGCCCGGGGCTGGGGATGGGAGGCTCCCGAGATGGGAACTCTGGAGCTCAGCTCAGGCAGGTGTCCTGCGCAGGGAGCCGCACGGGGAAGGCACGCATGCACAGCTCCCTGCGCGGAGAGCCTGGGCCAGTGGCATCCTGAGAGGGGCAGCTGCACAGGGATGGAGGGCAACAGGGGACAGGCAGGGGATGGCTCATCAGCGTGACTCTGCCACGCCTGGCAGGGCTGGCCTGGGCAGGAGAGCTTGGGACAGGCCGGGTGCCGGAGCAGAGATGCTACCCTCGGCCCCCGGGACGGGGTTGCTGCGCCCTCATCCACCTCCACAGCTGCCATACTCTTTCTGTAGGTCCTGGATGAACACAGCCCGGGCCTGGGGCTCCCATGGCTGCTCCCGGCCCGCCAGCCCTGCTGGGCACCAAGTCCCCCAGGGCCAGGAGAGCCTGGGCTGAGGGTCTGAGCTCCCCACACTGCTGCCCTGCCTCCACGCTCCAGCCCCCGGAGAAAGGACCTACCTCTCCCTGCCCCGCTGCCTCAGCTGCGGCCCCCAGGGCTGCCCCCACGCTCTGCCGTCACTTCAGCAAGGATATATCATCAGCGAAGTCATCGTGGTCCCGCCGCAGGCAGTGGAAGCAGCGCCACTGGAACACCATGAGGCAGAGGGGCAGCATGAAGAGGGCGCAGATGGCTGCCATGACGTAGGCGATGGTCATCAGGGTGGACTCGTCCGTCTGTGGAATGTTGTAGCCGCAGTCCTCCATGTTGGAGTGCAGGTAGGGTCCCTCCACGGCGGCTGTCCGAAACTCGTCGTGCACTGCGGGCAGGAGAAGGCAGGGGTCTGGCCGCCGCGCCACCCCTGTGCGTCCGCGTCCCCTCCGCTTCTCCCTCCCTCCAGGCCCAGCCCTCACCGTGGCAGGCACTGACGGCGAAGCCAATGCGCTTGCGGGCACGGTCGAAGACCACGTAGAAGCCCTCCATGATAACGGCGCCCATGACAGTGCCTGTGGAGGACTGGGAAATGGCAAACTTGTAGCAGTCGTCCTGAGAGGTGGCCACGTCCTCCACCGGTCGCAGGTATTGCTGCCAGAAGAGAGGTGCCGTCAGGAGTGGGGACGGGACAGAGCTCCTGGGGGCGGGCAGCTGTGCGCACCCACCCGGCATGGTCCAGTCTGTGCGACCAGCTCCAGCCCGCTCAGCACCGGGCAGGGTCTGCCCGGGCCAGCGCTCACCTGGGGCAGGATGGTGATCCGGAAGGACTGGTTAGTGGCCTCCCCCATCAGGTAGAGGGATAGGACGGGGAAGATGTGCCAGGGGGTGGTGCCGACCTGCCAGCAAACCAGCTGCTCCCCCAGCCAGAAGCCGTCCGGGAACTTCTCCGTCTGCCAGAAGGGAAGGGGAGGTGAGCGGGGCCACGGCGGGCAGGCGGCAGAGATGCTCAGGCTGGTGAGGGGCAGCTGTGCTGCCCGCAGCCCCGCACTGGCCCTGGGCACATGCCCATGGGGGAGGGATGGGTTTCACTGACCGACGAAGCTGTTTTGATGGATTTCACCGCAGCCTCAAACACCTTCTTTGGCAGCCTGAGGTTGGTGGTCCCACTGTCCACGATACTCTTGTCGTAGTTGTACTGGGGGGCAGAAGAGGAGGAGTGACCTAGGCGCCAGACTCCAGCACCGCTCCCCTCCCGCTCCCCCCTCGGATCGAAGGCGGACGCCTCCAGCAGCAGCGTGCCCCGTAGGGCGGGTTCCCCCACGGCCCCCTCACCTCTTTGCAGTCCATGTTGAGGTCCTGCCCATTGACTTCCAGCTTGACGATGATGACCTCATAGTACCACTCCTTCCGGATGGGCGTGTACCAGATGTCACCCACGTACAGCGAGCGGTCGATGCCACCAATGATCTGCAGCGGAGACAGAAAGGCGCTGCCACCACGTGCTGCCATCTCCGGCCGGGCTGCATCTCCCGCAGGCAGCCCCACCGGCCTCCCCTGGCCTGTCGGCTGCCTGCAGAGCACTCACCATGCTGCCTCCCACCGACGCCAGGGCCTCCGTCTCGTTGGGCGAGAAGCCTGCCCCACAAAGCTGGAGGGAGAAGATGTTGGGCACCCGGGTCTGCTTCACCAGGGAGTCAAAGAAGGGCTCCAGGCTGTCGTCGGGCTGGTGGGAAGAGAAAAGCAGAGGCAGGACAGGGATGGGTCAGTGCTGTCCCTTCGCCAGGGGCTCTCTGCACCCAGGGGAGCTCCCCTCGCTGGGACTGCTGCACCCCCAGGGATCCTGGCTCCGTGTGCTGTTGGAGCAGGGCTCATCGTCACCGGCACAGCTGCAAGCGGGGCCCCAGGGGACCAAGCAGAGCTGAGGAAAGAGGCAATTGAACCCTGCCGGGCCATGGCACCCATGGCTGCCAGCAGGGCCCGGCAGAGCCAGGGCCCGGCCGGCTGCGAGCCAGGACTCACCCGGGCGATCTCGGCATATGCCAGCCCCAAGATCCCTTCCCAGTTGGAGCCGTTGATGAAGAATTTGTCCGACTCCGTGATGGCAGCAATGTTGGCTCTGACGGTGACGTTGGGGCCGTGGGGGATGGTGACAAGGTCGGTGCCCAGTTCCCCTTCCCACTTGCCCTGGGTGTAGGGCACGTACACGCCCTTCCGCAGGTCGCGGTAGGTGCTGGACCTGCAACGGCGTCAAAGAGCTGGAGTAAGGCTGGCGCGGAGGAGGAGCGGATGCCCTCACACTGGGTGACGGTGGGAGCACATGCATGCGTAGGCGAGCATTTGCGAGCCTAGAGGCATGCCCGTCCCGCAGGCCGGCATGCCTGGGCGAGGGCAGCGTGCGTCTCCGCAAGTGGGGCTGTTGGGGAGCCCCACCGCACGTAGCTCAATGAAGTGCCAGGATGGCTCCTTGCAGCCTGGGCCAAGGCTGTCACAGGGTGTGCAGGGGACAAGCCCGGTGGCTGTTTGCTATGCGCAACGGCCGGCCACCCAGACACCATCCTAAACGTTGCGGGAGGGCAGACAGGCAGCCGAGGGGTCCCTCCTTCTCCGGGCACAGGAGGGGTGGTGCGGACCCAGCCGGCCCGGAGGCTGGCAGTGCCCAGCAGGGTCTGGCCGGAGCCCCAGCGAGAAGGGACAGCGTGCCTCCATGGGGCCGGGGCTGCATCACGGGCACATGGAGCGGTGGCTGCACTCTCTCTGTCCCCCCAGCATACTCACAGCTGCCGCTGGTAGTATCGCCGGAGGAAGGGGTGAGGCGCAGCTCCCACAGCAAAGTTACTGCTCCCGGTGTCCACCAGGATATTCAGCTGGAGAAGGAAGAGAGACAGGGAGGCTCAGGACTGCAGTGGGAGACTCCGCTGCGCCGCCCGCCCGGCTCTGCCTGGTGCCGCAGGTGAGCGACACTTGCCCATCCCCATGCCTGGCACGTGGTGGCCACCATACTGCCTGCCTCCCGGGGAGCCACGGCTCTGGGTCCCTGTCCGGGCGGCAAGCCTGTCTCTGCCCTCCCGACCAGGGCCAGGGCATGCCCTGCTCGCCCAAGCCCAGCCGCAGGGCTTGGTGCCAGCCCCATTGTTGGCACAGGCAGCTGCTTGCAGGCTCGGGCGCCCCGGCACAGCCCCGCATGTTGCCGCCCTGGGGCTGGCAGGACTCAGCCCACCCTCTGTGGCCATGAAGGGCCCTTTGACCTGGCAGCAGCAGAGGGACAGGCAGAGGCAGGGCAGGGAGGCTGCCCTGGTGCCTGTTGCATCCGGGGAAGGGGGCCCAGGAGGGAGGAGGGATGCCGTGCAGCGGTGCCGAGCCCTGAGCTGAGCGGGGGCCCTCTTTTGCCATGCCCAGGGACGGCTCAGAGACACTGTGTGAGAGAACGCAGCGGCAGAGCGGGAGTTAGCAACATCAGGGCATTGCGCAGAGAGCAAACGTTGTTGGGTGCCGTGCAAACAGAGTGCGAGCGCTTCTTGCAGCACAGCCTGGCCTTGGCCCCTGCACCTGGTGCCGGAATCCATAGGCAGGATTGGGCGAGCGCCTGGCAGGGTGTTGTGGGGCTGGAGAGAGTGGCAGCAAGACGGGGTGCCTGGGCTCCCCTTGCCGGAAAACCTAACGTGCTCGCAAAGCTGTTCAGAAGGATCGAAGGTACACGAGCCACCATGGGTTGCTGGGTCTGCTAATCGGCCATCCGTACGCCGAGGTCTGCTCTCGCTTCACTCCTGCCCGTGCCGTGGATTACCAGCTCACAGGCGGGGTTTGGCAGACATCCCGCCAGTGGGGCCGGGAGCGGGCTGGCTGGATCCTGCCCCCAGCTGAACCCTGCCTGTGGCCCCCTCCGCCCTGCAAGGAGTGCAGTGGGGGTTGCTGGAGCAGGAGCGGGGCTCCGCAGGGCTCCATGGGGCTCCCGGACATGCTGGGCAGCAGAGCTGGGGGGTGAGCTCTGACTCTCAGACTGGGGGGGGGCCACTTTGCCAGCACCGCCCCAGCCAGCAGCATGCCAGGGCTTCGGCACTTAATCCGCAGAGTCAGAGGGGAGAGGAAGGTGGATAACATGCTCATGCCGATCGTGCTGGAGTTGTCTCTGGGGCCGGCCACAGGCAGCACATCCTAGGCACCCCTGGCCCCAGCCCCACCGCCCTGCTGGGGGACAGGTCTCCCCTGACCCCAGGCTGGCTTCTCGCCTAGGGCACCATTTCAGGCCACGGGTAAAGAACGGAGCGACACGTCTGCCCCTCCAGCATCCCTTCCCGGGTGAGCGCCCGCCACGCAGCCTGACCTTCCCCTGGCAACACGGCACCTGCAGCCTCTGCTGCGGCGCCTGGGCTGGCTCTGTTTGATTGGCCGTCAGGGGCCATCTGCTCCACGCAGCTCATCTTTGCCCATCCCCGGGGCACCCAGAGGAGACGGGTTTCCCTGGAGGAAGACCTGCTGAGCTGATGCTGCCAAGCGAGGACGCAGCCGGCAGGGAGGCTTTTTGCTCTTGCCCAGCCGAGAGCAGCCGTTGCACTGGGCAGGCGAGGCAAGCTGCTGCTACCAGGGCCCTGCATGCAACCACCCCGTCCGGTCCCCGCCAGGCCGGTAGGTGCTATGTGCCTATGTGAGCAGCGGGGACCCACGCCCTGCAGGCTCCGTCCTGCTGACGGGGGTCAGGCAGAGGACCCGCATCCTTGAGACTCGGCCTGGGCGCCGATTCGGGCCAGGACACGACACGTGAACCGGCGAGGCCGGGACACGTGTGGCGGGGAAGCTATCTGAAAGCCTTTGGCTGCTCCCTGGAAGCGACGGCCCCTCCAGGCACCTCGGCAGCAGCCACGGCTCCTGCCCTAGTGCCACAAGCCCTGACCTGCGTGCAGAGGCGCCAAGCCTTCGCCATCTGTCCCAAAATGCCGGCTCCCGATGCTCGGCTTCTGCCCTCTTCCCTGCCTATTTATGAATCAGCCGGTCCTGGGGAGCCTGGCGTGAGCACGCAGCATGACCGATGCACTAAGGGACATGGTGCGCGAGAGCAATTAACCGCTGACGGCGACTTCGCGGCGCAGCACGGCTCAGACTTGAAATTAAAGCTCAATAGAGGAAGAAACTTCCTTGCCAGCGCTGGGAAGGTGAGGGGAAAGGCGAGGTGAGAGCTGGAGCAGTGGGGCAGAGCGGGGTGCCCAGGCGGCACGCGTGCCTTTGAGAAGGACGCATGCATCCCCGCAGGTAAACATCCTCCCTGCTCCCCAATTTCCTGCGCGCGCACGGCCATGCTCTTTCGCGTGAATCGTTTAATTCCGTTACAACGCCTGGAGGGATTTTGCTCTGGCGCGCGTGTACACGCACCACATTTGCGCTTGGAAGGAGTCCAAGGCTGGAAGGCGCTGCCCGAAAGGGTGACGGCTTTGGAAACGCACGAGTGCCTGGGAACAGGTGGTCCGCACGGAAATCATCTGGCAGCTGCGACACGTGGCAGGTCCCGGGCCAGGTCCCCTGGCCAAACCAGGTTTCAGACCGGATCTCCTCCCTCTTTCCCTGCCGGCGTGGAGAATCAATCCCCGGCGCAGGGGGGGACGGTGCGAAATCCAGAGACCCGGTTTGTGCGGCGGCGGTGCCGTGACTCCGCCACCAGCGTCGTTCTCTGCCACCAGTGCGTGCCAGGCCGTGCCAGGCGCCCCGGCGGGAGCCAGCTTGCTGGCGGGGGAAAAGCCAGCCTTTCCTTTCGGGGCTCTGCGTGGGTGCCGGCTGCCTGGAACCAGGAGCGGCACCCACCGCGTGCCTTCCTTGGCGCCGGCACATGCCTGCTCCGGGCGGGAACGCCGCCTCGACGCCAGCTCCTGCGCGGTAGCACCTTTCGGCTCGGGGCGGGGGGCACGCAGCTCGGCACCCCCTTTCCGGCGACAGCCAGCAGCGAAAGCGTCGCCATGACGGGGAGGGGGACGGGGATGCCAGGCAGGCGGGAGCAAGCCGGTGGCCCCCGGTTCTCCGCACCCCCCCACCTCCGCGGGTCCCTACCTTCTGCGGGGGGCTGCCCACCGTCATCTCCACGTAGTAGCCCTGCCCGGACTTGCCGCGCAGGTTGTCGATCATCTCCACGAAGCTGCCGGCCCGCTCGGCCTCCTCCGGTGCCCGGCGGGCCCGGGGACCCGGCGGCGGGCCGGCGCCTCCCCGTAGCGGCAGCCGGATACGCGGCGGGGTCGGGCGGGCGCGCAGGGTGGCCGCCCCCAGCCACAGAAGCAGCCAGGGCCAGGCGGTCGCCATCGCCGCAGGCCCCTGCCCGCGCCCTCCGCCGCACCGGCGGCTCCCCACCCCGGAAAGCCCTCCTCCCGGCGGACGGGGCCTAGCAGGCCCGCAGCGCCCCGCGCCTCGGCCGGGCGGCCGCGCCGGGGCCGAGCGGGGCGGCGGGCATGGCGGCGCGGCGCTCCCCGCCCCGGAAAGCCCGCCCGCCGGCGGAAGCGCGTGCGGCCGCGGCGCCCCCCCCCCCCCCCCCGCTCCCCCCTCCTCCCGACCCGGGCGGGCGGCGGCGGCGCGGCCGGGGCGGGCCCAGGCCACGCGTCGCCATGGCAACGCGCGGCGAGGCCCCGCCCCGCCCGGACTACAGCCCCCGGCAGGCGCCGCCGCGCCGATGACGTCACGCGGCCCGGCCAATCCGGCGCCGGCCGGCCCCTCCGCCCAATGCTATTTAAGGCGGGGGGGGGTGGGGGCGGACCAGCGTCGTTGCTAGGGCGGCCGGAACCCGGAAGCGACGTGCGCAGCTCCGGGCAACCCGCGGGCGTCGGTGGAAGCAGCGAGCGGGCCCCGGGGCCGCTGCCCCCGCCACGGGGGAGCCGGGTGGGGGGGTGAGCTGTGCGGCGCAGTTCCGGCGGCCTCGGTCGGGGGCCCGAGCCCGCCTTGGTGCTGGTGCGGGCGCGGGGGGGGGGGGGTGGGGAGAAAAGCGAGCGGGCCGTTCGGCCCCCGGGGCGAGGCCAAGGGGTTGAAGCGAGGCTGTGGCGGTGGGAAAGAAGAAGGGAAGGCCTCGGGTCGGTTGCCCGCGTCCGGCTGCTTGGGTGGAGGGGGAGCGGCCCGACGGCGTCTTTGCCTGCAAAGCTGCTTTGGAGGCTTGTTTTACATCAGGGTTATAAATAGGGAGCGGGCTGAGGACAGCGGAAGGTGAGGAGGGCAGGGAAGGCTCAGCCGTGGCCAGCGGTGTGGTGATCCTGCTCCAGGCGATCATCTTTGGTGTGGTCGTGCTGCTGGGATGGCTCCTGTCCCCTGGCAGGCACCTCGGCCCTTACATCTCATGAGGAAAGCAGGGGGGTGCTTTAAGCACCCGGCATGTTGGGGCTTTTGGGGTAAAAGCTAGTCTGACCTTGTTGTTCCTCTCTGGGATCGAGTGGTGGGGCTGGAAGGGACTGTCCTGTCCTTGCTCCTGCCTTGGCTTCATGGCCACCCTTCTGCTTGTGTTGGTGCTGGTATGTGGGTGGCTGCAGGGAGCCTGCTTGGCTGCCTGGCCTAGCCTGGCTCCCCATGCAGCTGTGTGAGGCTAATGCTGGCCAACTGTGGCTGTGCAGAGCCACAGCTGGGGGTGTTTGGGGTGGGGAAAGTAACTTAGAACTGCCCACACCTGTGGTGGATGGGTCGCAAGGGCGCAGCTGTGGTGGAACTAAATGGCTGCCTTCAGTCTTCGAGTTAAATAGTGAAGCAATGCTCCAGGGGTGGGACATGTTATATTAGCATCCTTTTACAGCTTCTGAAATGTCCTCTGGGAAGGCAAGAAGCTGCCTTGTCCCTAGGCAGTGCTGATTCAGCCCAGGGATTCCTCCTGAAAAGCTGTGCTGTGCTCTGGGAAAACCGCTTGCTTTCCTTCCCTTTCTTTCCATTCTCATTTCAGCTATTTTTTGCCTGTCGAAAAAGTGCCTGAAGGGAGTGCTCACCTTCTCTGTAGAAGCTTGAAAGGCTGGGCTGGGGGTCTGTTTGCAACTTCTGTGCTGCTTCAGCTCTGCTCCCTGTTTCCGCAGCCCCTGTGAAGCGTGTGTGGAAGGTCTTGGACTCGGTTTTGCTGTGTGCACCACGGTGAAAGAGCCCTGTAAGCAGAGCAGAGAGCCTGCCCTGTTGCACATTTTCCTTTCTTTGGGGTGGCTCGGGTTGTGGGTGGTGAGACCAGGGCAGCTTCTTCCCCCTTGGCCTCAGGGCAGGTGTTGGACTGTAAAGTGGAGAGCTCCCAGCTGTGCCCAGCCAGCAGCTGGGCTCAATCTCCTTGTGAATTAATAAATTGTACAACAGAACTAAGTGCCAGCAGCCCCTACCTTTTGTAGGGGAGGTGGGGAAATGTGGTTGTAAATAATGTAGTATTTCTTCTCCTCCCTTTGTGCTGTTAATGCACTTTGAGCTGCAGCCTGCTGCCCAGCGCTTTTAGCTGTGTCCTCCTGCCTTTACCAGAATCCATCGGTTCTGGCTGCTTTTGCTTTTTGCCCTTCCTGTCTGCACCATGCTGGGCAGCCCTGACGCACCTTGTTCCCCTCCGCAGCCCTGGCGCTGAGTTCCCTGCGGGGCTCTGCCATGCGCTGCATGATGAGGAAGCTTTATTTCCAAGTGCAGTTGATCGATGTGATTTTTGTGTTGCTTCCTTTGTACTGCCAGGTGCAGGGAGCCATGGCAGGAGCTATGGTGCGCATTGGTGACCAGCTCATCCTGGAAGAAGATTACGATGAGACGTACATTCCCAGTGAGCAAGGTAACTGATGCCTGTCCTACCAGGAGCAGTGATAAGGGATTCGAGCATGCAGGTCACTCTGAGGCATTCTAAGAAAACAGGAATCAGGGAGAGCATGGGTGGAGAGGCTAGAATAAATGGGATTTCATAGAAGACAGAGCTGAAAAGTTAGCTTTCTGGTTGCAAAGATAAATGCTGTTTTGCAGTCTGTCTCCCAGCTTTACCAGCCTGGTAGGACGTGCTCATTGACACACAGGGCCATGCTGACAGCTTTTAGCAGCTTTGTTTTGGGATCGGGATTTCCCAGTGTCCCCACTGCTTTAGCTGAGGAGGTTGGCTTTATTGCGTAGTGCCTGGTGTAGACCATCTCCATGGATTCCTCTTCTGTTTTCCTAGAAATCCAGGATTTTGCACGGGAGATCGGGATTGACCCTGAGAAGGAGCCAGAGCTGATATGGCTGGCCAGGGAAGGCATCGTGGCCCCGTTACCACCCGAGTGGAAGCCCTGGTGAGAGCTCTGTCGGCAGCTGTCCTGTGAGATTCCTGGCCTCTCGTGCCCTTCCCCTGCTGGGTGCTGCCCACGTTGGTGGCAGAGCAGGGTACCGGCTGGTGAGGGGGGGGAAGATGCCACAACAGAGGTACTTCCTGTGGATGGGGGAGCTCAGCTCTTTGTGGGGTGGCAGAAGAAGGGGAAGGAGCATTTGGGAAATTGGATAGGGATGTGAGCGATCTCTGGGAGAGCTGCTTCCCCACAATGATGCGTCTTTGGACTCTTGGAGACGTTGCACCCCTCCTTTGCTGACCATAAGGTGGTCACATGACCCAGTAAGATGTCCTGGTACATGCAGCTATATTCGTATGTGCTCTTTCACCTTTTCATGCTGTTTTTCCCATATAGCCAAGATATCACTGGTGATATCTATTACTTCAATTTTGCTAACGGCCAGTCCACGTGGGACCACCCCTGCGATGATCGCTACAGAGAGCTCGTCATTCTGGAGCGAGAGAAACTGCTGGCATGTGGCAGCATGAAAAAGAAAGACAAGAAGAAGAAGAAAGACAAGAAGGAGAAGCAGTCACTGAAGCGACCCACTGTGAGTAGGCTCTGCTTGCGGTGCTTCTGGGGAGGGCTGGGTGGAGGATGAACAAGTGGCTGTGACCTAGAGGGTGATCCTGTGCCATTGCTGCTTGGGGATTGGAACAGCAATCCCCTGACAAGGGATCCTGTCCAGCAGGTTTGTGAGTTTGATGAAAATCCAACAGAAGTGGGGGCACAAACCCATGACAGTTGGGAAGTTTTGGTTTAGAAGGACCTGCTGGGAGCAGGGGTGCCACAGCCCTGTGATGGTCTTGCTGAGAAGGGTGTGGTACCAGCCAAGGATGCTGGTGCTATTCTTGGCAGCAGATATTTGGAGTGCTGGAAAGATTTCTTTCCTAGGAGAGGACAACAAACGGTGTTTATGCGGTGTCCGTGCATGTGTTGCTATGATATACAGGCAGCAAATGCAGGTTTAGACACGTGAGGTTAATCTGCTTTGCTATTGATATCTCCAAGTGTAACTGAATTCCCCTTATATCCCGAGTGACAGCAGATCATCCCTATCTTCCGTTTGCTGGTAATGAGATCAGTCTCCTTGGGGAAAGATGGTGCCTTGTGTTGTTGCTCAAGGCATAGACCTCTTCAACTCAGCCTCAAGCTTTCACTTGAGCGCTTTTTTTTCTATGTGTACATGTACTTGCAAGTGCTCAAAAATGTACAGACCTATTTATGTATCAATTGTGTATTAAATAAGTATATATCTGTGCTTTAGATAGATAAGGCTGTATATAGTAATATGCGATACGTCTTAGTTATTTGCTAATATTTATCTACTTAGGAAACACAGCCAGGGATTCTTCCTTCAACATCCTTTTGTCAAATGCCCTCTGCCATCCTGCCCTGTGGGCAGGAGAGTCCTGAGCCAGATCCAGATAGCCAGATTAGGGATGAAGGCTGCCTTGACGAAGGCAGAGGGAGACCATCGGACATAAGTGATTGTGATGGGTTAACCCTGGCTGGATGCCAGGTGCCCACCAGAGCTGTTCTATCACTCCCCCTCCTTCTCAACTGGACAGGGGAGAGAAAATATAACAAAGAGCTTGTGGGTCGAGATAAGGATAGGAGAGATCACTCACCAATTACCGTCACGGGCAAAACAGACTCAGTTTGGGGAAAAATTAACTTGATTTATTACAAATCAACCGGAGTAGGGTAATGAGAAATAAAACCAAATCTCAGAACACCTTCCCTCCACCCCTCCCTTCTTCCCGGGCACAACTTCACTCCCGGATTCTCTACCACCCCCCCAGCGGCACAGGGGGACGGGGATGGGGTTTACGGTCAGTTCATCACACATTATTTTCTGCCGCTTCATCCTCCTCAGGGGGAGGACTCATCACACTCTTCCCCTGCTCCAGCGTGGGGTCCCACCCACGGGAGACAGTCCTCCACGAACTTCTCCAACGTGGGTCCTTCCCACGGGCTGCAGTTCTTCACGAACTGCTCCAGCATGGGTCCTTTCCACGGTGTGCAGTCCTTCAGGCACAGACTGCTCCAGCGTGAGCCCCCCACGGGGTCACAAGTCCTGCCAGAAAACCTGCTCCGTGGGCTCCTCTCTCCACAGATCCGCAGGTCCTGCCAGGAGCCTGCTC
The DNA here is from genome assembly GCF_026419915.1 of Harpia harpyja. Classification (NCBI taxonomy): domain Eukaryota; kingdom Metazoa; phylum Chordata; class Aves; order Accipitriformes; family Accipitridae; genus Harpia; species Harpia harpyja. Next base: position 46,414,968 of record NC_068943.1, on the reverse strand, counting down.
CAGCGCGGGGTTCCCACGGGGTCACAGCCTCCTTCGGGAACCCACCTGCTCCGGCGTGGGGTCCTCCACGGGCTGCAGGTGGATATCTGCTCCACCGTGGACCTCCATGGACTGCAGGGGGACAGCCTGCCTCACCATGGTCTTCACCACGGGCTGCAGGGGAATCTCTGCTCCGGCGCCTGGAGCATCTCCTCCCCCTCCTTCTTCACTGACCTTGGTGTCCGCAGGGTTGTTTCTCTTACATGTTCTCACTCCTCTCTCCGGCTGCCGAATACCGCCGTCCCAACTTTTTTTCCTTCTTAAAAATGTTATCACAGAGGCGTTACCACTATCGCTGATTGGCTCGGCCTTGGCCGGCGGCGGGTCTGTCTTAGAGCCGGCTGGTATGGGCTCTGTCGAACACAGGGGAAGCTTCCAGCAGCTTCTTACAGAAGCCACCCCTGTAACCCCACCCGCTACCAAAACCTTGCCACACAAAACCAATACAGTGATCCAAGGAGGCTATTTGCAGGCACGTGGCCAAACAAACTGCATCCCTTTCCTTGCTCCCAAGCTCAGCAGACCATGCCAGACCTTATGTGATGTGGAGAAAATTTTAGAAAAAGGCCACTCTTTTACCAGCTTTGGTGTAGGCATCCACCAGGACCACTATACGCCTTTAGAAACGCAAGAAAAGCTTTGTCTTGACTCTTCTGACTCACTGTCTGATGATTTAGAGGTTAGGCCACCAGTGCAACCTTTGTGTGTGTCAAAGAAATCCTATTCATGAGACTTTCAGAATGTCAAAACTCTGCTAGAGGCCCTTGAAGACAAAATCCTACTCTTTGAGGGTGAAGAGCTGAAAGAAAAGCAGAAGATGAAGGACGTGATGGGTGAGTGTGTCCATAAGCCTGATCATCACCTCTCAGTCAGAGAGAAATCTACAGGAACAGATGGGGATGTGGAAAGAAGCCCAGGCATATTGCAAGCCAGAGAAGAAGAAAGCTTTTACTGCTGGAACAATGAAATGACTCTCTTTGATGCCAGTCTCGCATACGACTGGGGTTTGCAGGAGACAATTGATACTCCATGTGCTCAGGAAGAGCTGAGATCCCGCAAGTTATCTGAGAGTGGAAGTAAGAGGAAAGTTCGAGATGAGGCTTTGGGTCAAGCCATCAGTGTGTACAAGAGCAATGAGACAATCGGCAGACCTGAGAGGAAGGGTTCAAAGCAGATGGAGCTGATGGAAGTAGGAGCAGATATAGAAGTAGCCAGTAGCAATGGTATGCTAGAGCATAACTCCACAGTCCCTCAAGATACCACAGATATACTACCCTGCTTCCAAGGGGTAGATGCAAATAGAGGAGTTGCTGTGGAACTTCATTCTGCAATGGACCCCACATCAAAATGTGTCTTTTCAGCTGCTAAAGATAGCTGGAGAAATGACGAAGGCAGTGGTTTGATATCAGAGTGTGCTAGCAGTGATTCAGGCAGTTCTCATAATGATCATGCACCACAGGTACTGGGAGCGAGCCACCGCTTCTGTCCGCACCATGAGTCTGGGAGACGGAAGGACGCGTGCTCCATTGCAGAAGAGCCTCTGTTGTCTCGTCCCCTCCTGGGGTCATCCTCGGCTCAGTCACCAAGTCCTGCCCAGAAGCCAGAGAGGGAGCGTAGCGCTGAGGATATGAAATGGTGCCACAGACCAGAACCTGACCATGTCAGTGTTATGGTGGATTTTTGTGGGAAATGCACTGCCCAGAAGTCTAATGGTGCTGGAGTACAAAGAGAAGCAAAGGGAGGAAATGGGAGGACAGATCAAGCTTCTGGAGTGTGGGTTGAGTGCCAGGGGAGCAACAGGCTCTGTCAGCATGTGAAAGTGGCGGTGACCCAAACCAGAGAAACTGCGGGGAGTTGCAGCAAAATAGATGTTAGTGAAGGAGCAGGTGGGAATGAGGTAGGACAAAGTCCTTTGTGATGGCCCTTCCATTGTAAACATTTCTGGAGAATTAGGAGTGTGAAAACTTGCTTCCAAGCTAATTTTCAGGAGAAAAGGGGCAAAAAACCTCCTGTTGGAGGTCACAGAAGCAGATGTGGCATTAGTTATAGTGGCTTTCCTAAAGCTCGGGGGTAGCTTGAAAAAGCCGTTGTTTGTTGTCTTCCTTGTGTGGCAAACACTGCACAACTCATGCCTTGTTTTAGTTTTGCAAGGACATGAAGTGCCTTCTGAACTCAAAAACAGGTGATGGGCAGTAAATCAAGTGGGATGGCAACATAGAATGCAAAATCATCTTTAATTTTGGCTCTATGACTCTTTGTAGTAAGCATGCTACAAAGTCAGTCTTTTCCCTGGAGATCCCACAATCTAAATTGAGGGGTAATGGCTTATTCAGCTATTTTTAGCTTCATTTTGGTTGCTGAATCTCGAGTCTCAGAGTGATTGAGTTGGTTACGGTGATACAGAAACCATAAGTCACAGCCAGCTCTGCTGCATCCATGTCCAGTAGCTTGAGAAATGGAATCTCTTCCCTCTTAAATGAAAGAAAAACAGGAAAAAGTTTGAATGAATTAGCTTTCTCAAACAAGAGAAAGATTATTCCCACTGGTTACGGACTGTTGTTTTGCATGTGGGTGCAGTAATGACTTGTCTGAGCACAATTTAGTCCTTGGACTGCTGCCACTGTGGTCTTAGGACACTGAGGCAGCTTACAGGTGTGACAGGCCCATCTATAAATGGGACTTTCTCCTTCTTCCCCTGTGAATAGCTGGACAATTTTGTGCTATTTTGCCCAAACTCTTTCTCTCTCTCTGTAGCAGGATCCTGCCCTTCACTGGGAAGAATGTTCCAGGTTGGCTTGTCTTCATCCATGAGTAATTGCCTCAATTTAATAAGAACTCCAAATCTCCTGTTCTGAACAAAAAAAAAAAAAAAAAGAGCTGAAAGGTCACTGTGTGTAATATTAATGAATTGCTTGGCTCTACTGTTGCTGGTACCCAGCTGCGGCTCCACCAAATCGCTAGCTCAGGTTTCTAATTACCAGCATGTGGTAGTGCTCAGTTAGCTGATAAGAACTATGACTATAAATATCAGATAAACTGCAGATTATCCTGAAAGTTTTAATTAGCCCCATGGAAGTGAGTTTGTCTTTGCTGAACGATAGCTAGCATCCTCTGTTCCATACATGTAGCTAATGGCCATCTGTAGAAAACAATTAGTTAAGCTGAGCATGTGTGATTTATTTTGTTACTGTTGCTGTGGCAGTGACTAGGTGGAAGAAGGATCAGTGTGTATTCACTTCCCTCTCCCCATCCCTCAGCGTGCAAGCGAATTAACTCTGTTCTTGGTCTGTAATCTTGTGTGGGTACAGAGTACAGGAACTGTGATTTCTGAATGCACGCGTGCTCTGCTGAAGCAACAGCACTTGGCTGTACTGGCACACTACAGAGGAAATCCTAGCATGTTTTCCTTCTAGCTTCACCTGTGCAGCGTATTGCAGGGTGAGACTACTTGGGTGGGGAATTCCACAAAGTCAAAGGGAATGGTCACATTTCTGGGTGAAGATAAGTTGATATGTCAAGCACATGTTGCTCGGAGGTGAGGATGTTGGATGGCTCCCAGGGCTCTTGCAGTGCTTTGAAAGGGGGAGATGCTTTCAGGAGCTTCTCACGGATGTGCTGCGGCAGAGCTGCTTTCCTCAGCCTGTAACTTTTCCACTGGTGTAAGGTGAGGAAGCATCCTGGATTTCGGTCTAAAAAGAGGTGGTAGTTGCAGCTTGTGAAGAGTAGGAGGCTTCTTGCCATCAGAGTGGTTTCTACTTCACTCGTTTCATGATGTGCAGAGTAGCAGGGCAAACAGAGGCAAAGCTGCCCAGTTTGCCTTGCGTGCGTGATGTTGGGTAGGAGCCTCTCCTAGAGGGTGCCGAGTGTGGGTACATGCAGATGCGTGAGCTAGTGTGGCTGTTGTTGTTCTCTCGCATCAGTTTTGGAGTAATGCCCATTTATTTTTTGAATTGCTTTGCTGCTGTAAATTGTCATATTCAGATGGGCCTTTGGAAGGCAACATGGGGGGCATGGTTAATGGTTGGACTCGATGATCTTGAAGGTCTTTTCCAACCAAAATGATTCTATGATTCTATGTGTGAGTAAATCAAACAGCTATTCCGTACGTCTCTCGTGTGCTGGTGATGGCCGGGTGTGGGGTCTCGCAAGCAGTTTTTCAGTGGTGGTGGGTTTAGTATCAGCAGCCAGTGTTTGCACAGGGGAGGGCTTTCTCCCTTTCTGAGATACGGAGTGTAAGCTGTGCACCCGTGCTGTCCTCTCAGTGAGTCCCTTCTGCACGCTCCAGTCCTCAGGCACCCTGCTAACACCCGTCCAGGTGCCCCTGGGGAACCTCGCTCCACTGCGTGGCCTTGCAGCATCTCCGGCTGGCATCCTTCGCGGGTCGGTGAACTCGGATGTGGGGAGCTCGGTGGACTCCAGCCTTGTGGCCAAAGCGGGGACTCAGGTAAGGCTCTGTCTTCTCTGGGAACGTGCCCTGGCAAGCACGCTCTGCAAAAGGTCACAGGCATGGTGATACTTAAACTTAAATGATGGTATTGGTGATCTCTCGTCAGTTTTGAAATACTTTTGTCTGTTAAAAAACCACTTTCCTACTCTGTCTTTCACTATATTTCTTTTCTTTTGCTATTTCTAGGGAGCCCAGTGCTAAACTTGTGGTGAGCTTTCTTCTGCTATGTTTAGCAGATTTAAAGAAAGAATTGTTTCAGTTACTGTTGGGGGAAAAAGTCTGTTAAGTTCATTTTAGTAGAACTTTGATTTGTGTCCAAATGAAGCATGACATACACTACAGATAATGTAATCTAATAAATAATGTTTTCACCTAACTATTTGCTGAGAATAAAAAAATTAAAAGAACAATTTTCTGGATGAATGCAAGACTGACAATCATGTCGAATGATTATTTACAGAATGCGACCTTTGGGTCAACAAAACAGATGTGTTAAGTGGTAATGAATTGATCTTTTAAAGGAAAACAAAACAATATGTGCAAAACATTATACAAATCAACACCTCCACTGAAGGTTTTCTTCTTGCTGAGTTAAGTTTTGTCACTGGCCATTTCAAACATCTTGTTTTATTATGGTCTTGGCTGAATCAGTGTTTTAGGCACAGGCAGGTTTTGCAGATGTGCTTCTCAAGGACAGGAGCCTCTTTGGTGTAAGGGAAAGCGTGCCTCATAAAGAATACATCTCCCACCTGGACGTGGCTCTACCAGAACAAGGGTAGCAGCGTAATCCTGAGCGCCTTCTCAGAACTGAGCAGCTTTCCTGCTGCTGGCCAGTGTCTCAGTGGGTTTGTATCTCCTCTTTCACTTCAGCTGTCCTCTTGCTTCCCTTTCTTTCTGACTTGACAGCCTGCAGAGACCTGTAAGCCCACAAGCCAGACCAAGAAGTTGCTGGGCTTGGTCTGTGAAGAGAAGAGTTCCTTGAACACAGCGGCTCCAGATAAAGGGAGAAACGAAGAGGGAGAAAGCAAGAATGAGGTAGGTTGTGTGCCTCAGCTCTTAATGCGTGTTGGTAACCGTAGTGCATGAAGCCTCAAGGAATGAAAAACTGTGATGCTCTGTTGGTAACAGCTGATGATGGGCTGTGGCTGTTCCATTTGATTCTGGGCCTTAATTTGTGCTGCACTTCCTCTGTGTGTTGTTTGATCACCAAAAAGTATCTAATCCTGTTTTCTCCTTGTACTCCCTATAAATCAATGTCTGCCACGATGTATTTCCAAAACAAATTGGCTGTAGGCTTATTGCCTTGGCATATTGCTATAGGTCTGCTGCCTTATTTCACTGATTCCCCAGTTCCTCCTGTGGGATTGCAGGGGTCAGAACTCAGTGTTGGTCATCTCCTTTTTTTAATACCTTTAGAGTCTCCATGGGACAGCAAGACTGTTCAAAAACCTGCATGTGGATGTCAGCGCCCTGGGAGGCAGCTTTGACTCTGAGGTATGAATGTGGGTGATGCGAGACGGGCAGAAGAGGAGCTGTGGCACTGCCCAGCCAGTGCCTGGGCTGGGGAGTGAGAGTGCAGGAGACGTGCCCAAGGGGCGAGTTTTGCATATCACTTACAAGCAGGAACAGCCTGGAGCAGACTGATGGAGAGGAAGGGCTGGGGGAAGTGTCTGAGAAGCCAGATGCGGTCCACAGGGGACAGTGGTGTGGGTATCAAAGGCAAGTTTGCGCTTGAAGGAGAATGCTTGTGGTTTGGTAGATGGGATTGGAGAAGACAGCATCTTTGCACAGGGTGGAGCTTTGTTTCATTCTAAAGCAGAGAAACCAAAAGCCACGTAGGTGTGACAGGCAAGCTGGAAGTCAGCTCTTCCAAGGAGCAGCAGAAAGGAGGGGGTCTCACATCAGAGAGGTGCCACCATTCTTGCTGTGGGAGGAAGGCTTGTTGAGGAAGAGGCACCATTTGCTTCCATATTACTTTTTTCAGTGAGTGTGGAAAGAAGGCTCATTCTCAGCTGAAGTTGCAATGGTGGCACTGGGGAGAGGAGAGGGGAATGTACTCTGGAAATGCCATTCTTGCACTGTCATGCAGTTCCACAAGAATCTTAGAAGCTTCCATGTGGACCACGCATGGCCACCTAAAACCTGTTTTCTTTTGTCTTGCACTGCTGATAAATTCCATGGCTCTGACATGGAGCATCAGCAACGGGTTCAGTACACGCATGGCTTTGTGCAGACATTTTGCCTTCCATGTGGGTGTGCGCTCTCTGCCAGCGCTTTCTTAGGGGTGATCAGGCTTAAGATGACAAGGGCACAATGGGAAGTGCGTTGCAAGCAGCTCTGGTGATTTGGCCCAACTGTGCTGACATTAATCCTTTCTCACTGCTTTGAAAATTCTGTTCCAGTATCTGAAAAGCAAATTAATTTATTTTTAAAGTGTTTTACAGCATTTCCCTTATCCTTTTCACAGCATACAAAAATTAAGCTGTAAAGTACTTTGCTGGAGAATCCATTCACAGTGCTGGGCAGAAACTGCAAAGGCTTATGCTAAAGTGGATGTGGAAAAGAAAGGCCTGACTCTCTCATCTCCAAACAAGCAGCAGCCTGTCAGGGCCCAATTCGTCACTGAAAAGTTAATGTGTCCAGGAACAAAGACATGTCTTGGCATTTCAGTGCCGCGGCAGGGCTTCAGGAATCTATTATCATTTCCACTATGAAATGGCAATTGCTGCCCAACAGCCAGGCTCTGTTAACCCAGTTGGGTGATATCTTAGTCCTGATAAGATATTCGTGCCCCACTGGAAAATATAATTCTTTTGTAGTTCCATGAGATGGCAGTAGAAAAGCACTCCTATGAGCGAGCCGCAGCCTGCAGCCCAAGCCATTCTCCAGCTTCCTTACAGAACGGAGAGGAGGAAAGGATTTGTACAGCAAGCCCTACAGGGGGAAACCTAAGCAGTAACGGGGTGAGGTGCTGAAAAAACTGGCTTTGTGTAGCCTGTGGATTCTATATTCAAAGAAAATTAGCTTGGGGTTTTAGTGACTTGCTGAGATGCAAGGATGTTGGGTAAGAGCGGAGGCTGCATTGACGATGGCATGAGCATCTGGGAAAGAGGGAGGAGAGATGGAAAGAAATGCTACCCCCCCTTAGTGGGCTTTTCTGGAGCAAGGAGTAAGTTAACTGGGGAAAAAGGCACTGAAAACAAAACCCAAGTCAGATGCTGGAGAAGTTGACATGTGAGGTTTATGTGTAGTAGTTGGAATGTACTCTTGGAAAGAGGGCCTCTTCTAGGCAGATTGGCTTGCTTGGCTGCTCGTGAGGTTAGCTCTCACCCGAACCCAGCTTTCTTGCTTTCTGAATTCCTGTGAGGGAATAGTTGCTGCAGGCATGTGAGACTGCCCTAAAATACAAAAGGGCTTTGGGATACTGCTGGAAGGGGCAAGAGGAAGAAAAGGTCTGGAAGCATCTCTGGGTGCCTGGGGAGAGGGTCCCATGGCAGCAGAAGTGATCCCCTGATGCAGCACTTGCAGCTTGGGAGGTTTAGTACTTTGCCTTCTGTCCAGGTCAATCTCTGGGTAAACATTGGGAGTCAAGGGGGTCTTTTGTGTGGTGGGAAATTACCATGCAAGGCTTCTTTACCAGATGGAGATGTGTGAAAGGGAGCTGTCTCTGTAAATAAACATTGCGCAATACAGCTTGTGTGTTACTGCAGAGATGTCTGTGGAGGAAGCAATGCTGCTGGTTCCCAGGAAACAAAGACATCTATAAAATAGCACAGGGACGACTGGTAAAAGGGGATGAATGGTTGCTGTGGTCATAGCCTTGCTTGCTCCCATGCTGCGGGAGCATGGCTGAGGAGTGCTGTAGTGAGCCATGGCTTGCAGGGAGCCCTGAGCTGGGAAGAGTCTGGTAGAACAGCAAGTTCATTGAGCTGGCCAGCAGGAAAAGCAGCAGCAGTAAGGCATGCAGAGCAGAAACAGTTTGATGTTTGGGAATGTGGGCCTGTGAGCTCCTGAGCAGAGGCTGGAAAGCTGTTCAGCTGGAGAGCTTTCTGCTCCAGGGGTGTCTGTAGGGGGTGATACGCAGGGCAATGACCTGTCACAGGTGGGTGACCCTATCAGCTTGCAAAGGTGATGTGAGGACTTTTGCTAGTGGATGTGTTACCCCACCTGCTAGGAAAACAGCAAAGCAGAGGAGGAAAACTGTGGCAGCCAGTTAGCTGATGTTGCTGAAGCTGACCCTGAGCACCGAAGGAGTCCTGCAGAGGAGGCTGGCAGCCTGCGAGAGGTGATGAGTGGTGCTCTGACATCACGGTCCTGCTTGCATGGTGTCACTGAAGCTTTGCATGCAGTAGGCAGCTTCTAGTGTTGTGGTGTGGCTCTGATAGTTGCTTGGTTTGTTTCTTTTGCTGGTTAAAGTATTGCATACGTGGAGAGAGGTGTAAACTTAAAAACCAAGGGCAAATGCTACGCAGATGAGGTCTGGCAAACCTAACCCTCTCTCTGTACTTCTGTGCCCGAGAAGAGCCTGAAATCAGGGAGCCAGGGGGGAGCACGTCGCCTTTCAAAGGCATTCTGTATGCAGTATGAGATTTTTTCCTTTTTTTTTTTTCCTTTTAGAGGTAGGAAGAATGTGAAATTTTTTGTTGTCATCTCTCACGTTCAACATGTTAAAGTCCAAAGAGGTGATGTAGTCATCCTGTTTCTTGAGATGAGTGGCTAAAGCTAATTATAACCTGACTGAATTGTCCTAGCTCTGAAATCCATAGCCTGTTTTTGCACAAGGAAAACCTCCCTCCTCTTCCACCTGTGTTCTTGATTGGCATGGTTCCCTCTTCTGGACAGTTGCATTTGTGATTGTGAAGGTGTAAAGTTAACAGAAGTTTTGTCTGTATCTGTCCTTAAAATATGATTCTACCAGCTGAAGAAATTCTTCTGGGATATTTTAGTAACTGAGGTAAGCTTGCCTGGAGAGAAATCTTTTTGTGTGCACAGTATTATTGGATACATCGGTATATTCTGTTGTGGCATGTCTGCTCCTTGAAGGGAAATATCTGTGTACTCTTTCCAAGCATAAGAATCCCGATTGGTCTCATTTGGCATGTGTTTTCTTGGGCACTGTCAGATGTCCTGGAAAGAGGTCCTCAGGAAAACTCTAAAGCAAGCCTGTCCAAAAGGACACACAACTTTCCAGACACTCTAGTCCCCAGATAAAAGGAAGCATAATGAGGACTCCTTCAGTGGAGTAACACTGCAGAAATGGTACTTGCACACGTTTTTCTGGGTTCTGGAATAAAGGTGTTATCAAGGCCTTTGCAGAGCCTCATGTGGGTGGCTAGTGATTCAGCAGCATGTTTGTGAACCTCTGCTAACCAGGCACTGAACTGGAAAGGGGCCATAAGCTTTCATTTATTACTCAGCAACTTGCAGGTGAGGCTCTGAACTGCAGGTTTTTTTGGAAAGTACCCAGTGATTAGATTTCTCTGTCCTCCTCTCTAGTCTGATGGATGGCTCTCTCAGCCCTGAGAAGGTCTCTCAGACAAATGACATGCTAGGAGACATTCTTTCAGTTTGCTGCAGCTCCGGGTTTAAAGCTGACAGCATTCCAGTTGCACTTTGATAAAAATACATCGTTAAAATATGCGGTCTGTGTATGGTACATGCTGTACACAGGATGCAGCTAATGTTTGACAAAACACCACAGCATTAATAAAACAGTGAGAAAGTAGGACGTGCTAGCAGTTTTGTTTGCATACTGATGAGGGAACCTTTTCCTGCTTCCTCCTGGCTATTGCACTTTTTATTGTGAGTTTTGTGGGCCTCCCCACTGCTGGGAGAGGCAGCCAAACCTTTGGGTGACTAAGCTTTATTTCGGGATTGTTTTTTCCCAAGGCCAGTGGGTTCTGCCATTTCTCAGTCTAGTGTGTTAGCTAGTCACCGTCCCGTTCTAAGCTCAGAGCAGTGGCTTAAATTGGTGCCCACCCTCAAGTTCGTCCTGCCAGAAGGTGGATGATTGCATCCTGCCTGCTCGCCTCTGCTTATAAATTCAGGCAGAAGTTAAATGTCCAGTATTAGTATCTTGCAAATTTCCCTCTCTCACAGAACAGATCCAATGTGGAAGCATAAATGGGCCTAATGCAGAGCACGTAGGGTGCTCCCAGCGGCTGATGGGCTTTGCAGCAGCCACTGCTAACTCTTATCCACTGACACCCTGTGAATAAAAAAGCAACAGATTAAAAAAAAAAAAGTCTGAGCCCAAGAAGTGAGTATATTTACCTTAATGAAGTTCCTTCCCTTTGAAAGGGACTGTATGAAAAGAAATCAAACTGCTCTTGAAGTCACCCAAAGCTTTGCGATTTTGCTGCTTGCTGTAGGACAACCCATGCTATTTCTGACCCCTGCATCCTCCCAGAGAGGAGGAAAAGGACCTTGTAGCTATAATTGCGTTTGACTTGCTGCCTAGAAGGAGTCTTTAAAATCACAACATGCTGAAGAAGGGCAAGAGTCTTCCTTGGATTCTGATGCTGCGTGCCCTCCGACTCCAGTTCAAGTCCTTCCTGGAGATGCTGACAGTAGCCTGTCTGGCCAGAACAAGGAGGAGTCCGATGGGAAACTCACTGGGAATGAACTACTGGGCAAGCAAGATGCTGAAGTGGAAGGTGACATCTCTGCAGCTGATGAGCTGCTCCTGTCTCTGGGGGAAAGGAGCGCAGCAGGGACAGATGTGCCCAGTGGTGCTGGGCAACCTAGAGTTGCATCTCCAGCTGCTGAAGCTGCTGAGGCAGATCAGCTGGCAAGTCTGGCTGCCACTGTTGACAACGTGTCTGTTGGTGAAAAGATAGTGAACGAAATGAGGGAAGAAGCAGCAGCTGATCTGAAAACAGACAGCAGGCTGGATGCTGGCAAAGTAAGAGACCTGCCTGCATGGGTTGGGTTTGGTGTGGAAGCTGCTGTGGCTGTTCCTGTTGCTTTGTAAGGCCCTTATTCAGGAAAGCTTTTCGAGTGCTTGCTTGTTTTCTGTAAGTCAGTGTAAGCGCCTTCCTAATCAGCAGGGTGTTCCTGGGGGGGCACAAGTGCTCTGAGTTCCCAGATTGGCATCTTTAGTATGGAGCAAGGAAATCGTTCTTTTAAGCATACACAAAGTGCTGTCCAAAGCAACCAACAGGCAAAAACCCTGAACTGTGACGCATGTTTCGAGTCTTGGAGGAGAAATAAGTCTCGGCTTTCAGTGCTGCCATCTGTACTAAGCAAGCAGGTTTTATAATGAAGTTCACACCAAGCCCAGCTGTCCATGCTGCTTTGTTTCTCTCCTTCTGTTGTTTTTCTCAGCTTATGCAGAGATGGGGCAAAAGTGTAAAGTGAGCTGCCAGCTGCGATATCCGCAGCTCTGCAGAAGGACACGACAGGGAGGTGTGAGGTCAGAGTGGGGAAGGACGATACCTCAGGGCTGGCACCGGAGCTGTAGCTCTGGTCTGCCGAACATAGTACCTTCCAGTCTGCCCATGGCTTTTCTAGCACTCTCTGGGAGGAGGACTGGCCCAACAGCTGACTGTGGTCAGCTGAACCTGGGTGTTTGATTGTGCAGTCTCTGGCAGGAGAAGAACCATTAACTGTCACAAGGTGCAGATGGGTTCATGGCCTGGCCCCTGCAACTGGGGTGCCAGACAGATGCATGCTATCCACTCTTCTTCAGTGTCTTCTGGAAATGTTAGAATATGAGATCTGATAAACTCTCTCTTTCCAACCTAGCTTCCTTCCTGCTGATTTGGATGATTTTTCTAGTTCTATTGATGTGTACTGCCTTTAAGAAAGGATAAGCTGTAAAACTGAGCTTGGAAAACATGCTCTGTCCTGAAGAACTTGAAGTCGAAAGCTTTGCTTTTACAAACACCTGCGTGCTTTATGCATCTGGGTAGTTCTGCTGAAGTCAGCAGGGCTCCATGGGTGTTCATGTTGAATAGTTATGTACTGTTTCAGGATGGCTGGGAACATAGGATTCCTTGCTGTGGTTAGGCATGGCAAGGTGTGCTTTTAAAGTCCCTTTAAGACCATGGTGCTGTTCTGTGCGGTGGGCTGGGGGCTTCCAAGAGCTGCAGAGATCCTTGCAGAAGGGACAGAGGACAGTAAGCAAGTGCCTTTTATCAGGGATATTTGAAGAGCACTTCTTTGCCCTCCCTGGTCCCATCTCCTGCCCCTGCCCTCCTGTGAAGTGGTGTTTTGTGCTTGTCTTGTGGGTCACACCCTTAGTGTCATCTTTCCTGTGATGTTCATTCACCTTTTCTTCCCTACGTTATAGAGAGGCCAGATTTGTCTTCCCAGTATCAGTTGTCATCTTGTTGGAAACACCTAGGTGAAGCTGCAGGGGTAAGATGTGTACAGGCTGTAATGCATATCTCCTCTTAGCTTTCAAAGGCATCCGAGACCAGCGACTGTGGGGAGGACTTGCAAGTCTCTGACCACTCAGACTGTGAGCTGATTCGGCCTATGGTGAGTCACTAAAAGCTCCTTGCCCCTTGGGTGTGGGCTTCATGTTCCTCTGGGAACATTAATGCTATGCCCACCTCTTGCAGTCCAACTGCCTGACTCCTTAACTGCTAAGCGATGACCTTACAGCTGTGGCACAGGCCAGCAATGTCATCCTGCACTTAGCAGGTTCTGTCTGTGGGTGAGGTAATATCCCTGGAAAAGTAGGTCACTTAGAGCTGGGATGGTACTCAGATAATTGCAAAAAGGAAAATAATAAGCAGTGTAAAAATTATGCTTTAAGGGACTCAGTGGCTCTTTCTAAGGGGAGTCTGTATGGCCGGGAGACCTGGCTCCTGCAGGTCTCAGAGGGAGAACATGCAGGAGGGCAGGCCTGAGATGAGGGGGGAGGATGCCCATCAGCATCTCTTCATCTCTGCAGGAAACTGCCATCGCCATCTGCCAGTGGGAGCAGAGGCGGCATGGCCAGCGAATGGCTGAGAATATCATTATTTATCGGTGTTAGTACAAGCCTGTGTGTTGGCAAGTGGCTGCAGCCTCAAACAATACCTTTTGTAGTGCTCGCTTGCGGGCATGTGTGCGCGCACACGCACATGCTCCCTGTGTGCAGCCAAGTGCAAGGACCCCTAGAGACTCTGCCAGGAGGGAGAATTATCTCAGAGAGTGAATAGCTTGTGGGCAACTTGCAGGAGCTGACTCTTAGGAAAAATCTCTGGCAATCTGCAGCGCTATCATAAATGAGAGCAGTAGAGGCTGGGGGAAGATCTGCTTGCTTTGGATGTGCTGTGTGTTGCCCCTGCCTGCTGTGCTTGGTGGCATGGAAGCACACACAGGTAGCGTGACAGAGCTCATCACCCTGCGATACCACCGTGTACTTGCGTGGCCTTGCAAGGAGAGTTTCCTCAAGGACCATCAGTGAAAGGAACCTCTGTGCTGCACGCTTCCGGGGGCCAAGCCCATAGGGAATCCTGATTTACTGAGCACCCTTGTCTGCCATTGTCCGAGCAGGTAGCTCTGCATAAACCACCTTGCCTGCCTGTGCCTCTGCACCTTGGGAAAGAGAGAAAACCCAACTCGCCATCTGTCTGCAGTACACTTATGACCTATGCTTGGACGCGGGCCTGAGTCTTAGTGTAGCCATCTCCTACGTGCTGTAAACCTTTCTAATTGTTCAAATGTCTAGTGGTACAAAAGCCTTGCTGTCAGAGGGATGGTGAGTGTAGATTCCAAGCTGTGTTAGGATTTTGGCCTAGTCTCAGGATCTCTGGCAAAACCTGCGCATGCTCATCAGACACTGATCCTTTTTGGCTTTCTTCTTCAGGACTTGGGCTTCCAGAGTCGGCTTTCTGAGCAAGTACTGGATGTGGGGGTTCTGTCTCCTGCTTTGGACAGCCCCATGTGCAAGGTAAGTGCTATGTATGTGATCAGGGACCAATCTGTGAACAGGCAGGGTAAAATACTGTATTGTGGTGCACTAGAAACAGGGCGATGCTATCAGCATAACGTCTTTGCAGAGGCAAACAGAAGTGATGTGTTAAGTCTCAGGGATTAGAGCAGCACTACTAGTGCATGTTTTTTTCTGCAGAGATGAGGTGCAGGTAGCTACACAAAGAACATAAACTTTGAGTAGAGGTGGCTTGTGAAGGGCGCATGCATGCAAGTGCACATGTATGCTTTCCCTGCCCCACTACAAATGTAGATAAATGGCTTTCCTGGGGAATGGTGGGAAGCAGAGTCTATCTTACTTTTTTCTTTTGTGAGTATATTTGTCCTTTTCTTTCTCTTAAGCAGATGGCAAGGATTTGTGTAACAGAACAAGATAGCATAAATTGGGAAAAAAAGGAGATTAACTCCCTCTGATAGATTTTGGTATAGGGAAGCTTATTTTTAAGCATTTGGTTGTCTTGCCTGCTTTCCTGTAGGGTGTGGGAAAAATAGGCTCCTTTCAGTGAGTCTGTGGCATATGAAGGAGTGTATGTATGCATGCATGTGTCTGCTTCCTAGACCATGTTAGCCCGGGACATAACTATGATTGGGTAGTTGTGAGTGAAGAAGACTGCTGTGCATCTTGAGGTTTTATCCTTGTCTTCTCAGTGTGTTGCCAAGTTGGCTTCCTCATTCTCATGTTCCTATTGAGCCCTCTCAGCTACCCCTCTCCCATGCCATCTCAGCTTATCAGTGTGTTGGCTGGAAGTGTGCCGCACAGCGAGGCATGGGGTCAGGCTCCAGCTGGGGTTACTCAGCCTTGCTCTGATTGTAAGTGAGTTGATCAGCTGCACTGGAGGAGACCCTGAGTGGCAGACTTGCCACCTGTCCAGCAGAGAGGAGCAATCCAGTTTGTAAGGTTGTGTCTGGAGAATACACCTGTCCTCTTGTGCCTAATAATGAGCATAATCAGATGTGAAGAGAAAACAAAACATATGCCTGCTGTGTTCTCCCCCTCTCCCTCTCACTGCAGCACAGTCGCCGTGCATACAAATGTCTTGTTGGAGCAGCCACGTTGAGTTTGTTACAGACCTGTCTTGAGGAGAGAGGTGGATTTGAAATGGTGCTGCCTGCAGAACTGTGGTTGCTCTTTTGTGTCTGTAGACAGAGGCTAGCCTGAAGTGACTCTGGGTTGTAGGCATGTGCTTACTTCCACGTAGTGAGCTTGCCTTGCTTTGAATATATTGGCAAAAAACTCTCTTTTAAAAAAAGACCACCTCGGTCAGCTACATGAGCACACAGCATTGGAGGTTTTGGGTTAGTGTGTTTTGGCAGGAGCTGTGGTAGCTCGCAGAGGCTGTGTGGGCTGCTTCCTGCTAGACCTGGCTTCTCTGCTAGCGGTGGGGAGGCTGCTCCTTTCACCCTTCATTTAACAGGCATTTAAAGTGCTGGCATCCTGCTTTGCTGGCCCTGCTGCTGCACTGAGGGTGATGGTGAGGAGCTGGAAGCAGGCATTGGATCTAAGCTGATGTGTGTGGAGATCCTCCTGCTGAGCTCCCTTGGGAACTGCGCTGTGCAGAGGGAGGAGATGGCCTATTATGTGTCATCCCACTTTCCTGTGTCCACAAGACTGCCTTTGTATTGTGACCATGTGAGATGTCCTCTGTGGGATGCAGCCTGGCATTTAAGTAGAAGACTGCTGGGGATCCTGAGGCAACAGGAGGGGCAAGTGTCTCTGGTAATTTCACAGACAAGGCTTTAAATCAGCCCTGGTTCCCTGCTGGCAGGTGCTGTCTTCACCTTCTCAAATGTGTCCAGAGATTCCTGCAGCCTGTGACTTCTGGGGAGGGACTGCCCTCCTGTGAAGGCATGTTGGGCAGGGGTGCAGCAGTGGCCCCATCTGTGGGCTCAGCAGCATTACCCTCTGACTGGTTATCCCTGTTCCCAGGAAGATCTCGTTCTCCATTTGTCTGGCTTCTTTCCTTTCACAGGCAGCAGTGACAGAGCCCGTTTTGAGCCAGGAAATGTTTGCCGAGCTCCTTGGTTCTCGGGAATTGAAGTCATTAGTTACACCGGGGCAGGAGGGAGGCTGGGAGGGGGAGCTGCCTGGGAGAGCTATGACCAGGCTGATGTGATGGAAGGTGACAGCACTTGCGGGGAATCCTTCTGCTGTTTGCTGCGCTGCACATTTGCATACATTACTGCTGTTTTAATTCTGTGTTATTTTGGCCCTGCTCCACGGTATGCTCCTGCATGGCAAGGGCTGAGCTCACCTGCTGTTTCTGTGGTCCCCAAGAATTTATGAAGGGGCTACTCTTCTGGGGACCAGAAACCTCAGCAGGGAGGCTGAGCCCTTGCTGCTTTCTCGTGTGGGGCTGACAGCTTGAAGAGGGAAGTTCTTCCCCTCCTCAGATGAAAGGCGCAGCACATGTTTGTGTGTGCCTGCTGCGGGGACAGAGGTGCCTGGCAGGTGGGAAAAGGAGCAGCTGACTACTTCGTATTCAAATATTTGCTATTCATATTTCAAGTATTTACTATGTCATAAATAAGCCAACTGAGATTGCTTAGAGTGTGTTACTGAGGGGGCTGGCTTCCTTAGCAGCACCCAGACTGATGTGTTGTGGAGAGAGTACTTGGAAATCCCTGGGTAGGTGAGACTGTGTGTATAGTGCCCATCACAATCTGCCTGAGAACCAGGATGCAAGGCAGGACTGAGTCCTATTGTGATTTTGGTCACAGCCAATGTATCAGTTTGCTTTATGGCCACAGCGTGTTATTTTAGTTTTGTGTGTGTGATGTTCCTCTCTTAGGAGATTTTTGTCCTATGCTTTTCAGGGAGTTTAGTGTTACTTGGATATGTGAGATGATCTTTGGAAAAAACCAAACCTGTGTCCAAAGTGCTTAGTGCTGGCAGGGAGCTCATCTTCTGTACTGAAAAAGCAACCCCCAGACCATAACCTGACACAACCTGGAGAGCTGAGCTCCCAGGCCTCTCAGTCGTGCTGCTGGAACTGCTCCTGCAAGGCGTTCCTCTGTTTTGAGACTCTTGGTTACCTGCAGAACAGGAAGCTGGCACACTCAGCTGGGCATTCTGGAGCAGCCTGTGGATGCCGTTTGGTCCCTGGGTTCAGTGCTGATGTGCTGGACCAGAGCAGTGCTGCCCTTCAGCAGAACCCCTGTAAGGTCCTGAGAGGCTTTGGTGGTGAAGGAGCCAGCAAACTCCACACTGTTTGCTTTTACCTGCAGGCTCAGGAGCTGGGAGAAGAGGAAAAAGACCAAAGCAAAGCCAGTATAGAGGAAGAGCAAAGCAAAAGAACAAAAGCTGCTGAGAGGTATGGTACAAACAGTCAGAGCAACAAAGGAGGCATGGGCAGCTCTAGCTCCAGATGACTTTCCTGTCTTGTCTGCCCCTGCTCTGCTCCAGTCACTGTAACCTGTACAGGTGTCCCCTGTAGAACACCCTGAGATGCTGCAGCTTCTCACAGGGTCTTTCCCACTGAACCTCTCGCTTCTTCTGCCACCTCCTTAGTACTGCCTCAGCAGATTTCAGCTTCATTTCAGCTTCTGGCTGGGTAGGCTGCAAAACTGCCTGTCTTTCATTTCCTTGTGACTGCCCCAGATGTGGAGCTGGCTTCTGTTTCCCTTACAGCTGTATGACTTTTCTCTAAGGCTGAGAAAGTCACGCTCTTGCCAAGATGGTCTGAACCTGTTAACATTGTGTGGTGTGCCCTGTGGTGTTTAACCATGGAAGACTTAGCCACTGGCAGTTGCCCTGTGATGGACCTTTCTGGTTTGGTCAGTGCTGGTCCTGCCAGGCTGTCAGCTCTTCACTAGGCAGAGCCTGTAGGTGAAGGCTCCCAGGGCCAGCCTGGTACCTCTTACTGGTGGCTGAGAGTCCAGCTGCAATGTCAGCAGTTCTCTTCCACTTCCTTCCATAGAGGTGGCTTAGAGTAAGTCACTGGTTGCCCAGGTGTAAGCATTAAGCTATTTTATATCCCCAAGAGCAATGCTGGCTTCCAGACCCTTAGCTACTGCGAGGACTAGGCTGTCTAGGGGAGCTATTTTCAGCCTGTTTGTGGTGACTTGTTTAAAACGGTTGAAACACTGTGCTGAGCAGTGAGCCCTGTGCTCTCTTGAGCCCCTCCCCTCCTCCTTTGAGAGCTGCAGCATGTGGTGTTTATAGATGAATTGTGTCAAAACTCTTAGCCTCTGCACAGAGTTACATATACTCTGGGGCACTGGGAGCCAAGAAGCTGTTGCCTGTGCCAGGAAAACTTGTGAACAGAAGAAGCTGCAGTCCATCTTAATATCTGGCTGTGGACACTTTAGACTTGCAGCCTGGCTCTTAGAGGAGCTGTTCATGTGAAGGTCCCCGAAAACATGTTCCTCCTGCAAGAGTTGTCTCCTTATCACTTGGTACCTGCTTCCCAGCTGTGCATCCTCTCTTTCTCTCTGCCTCTAAAGCTAGCTCTTGCTTGCCTTGTCTCTCTTCTCTGCACTTCCCAGATGAAGTAGGACTGTAGATGTAAACATGCCTGCCAATATTTCCATCTGTAATTTGGACAATAGTGTGAGTATTGCTAGTAGGGCTTGACTTATCTTGGGGAAATTCTCTAAGGACCTGGAAAGAGGAGGGAATAATCCAGGGATGGGATTCAGCATTTTGAGACTGACACCCATTAAATCCTTTGCTGCCTGTTAATCTGGCGGACCTTGAGGTGGTGGGAATGGTTTGGAGCTTTGCTGTGCCTTTGGTAGCCCCACGTTGGACAAATGGGTCCTGTTGGCAGGCATGGCTTGGTGCCCATCTAAGTCAGCCACACATACCATCTTCCCCCATCTTGTCTACCTGCAGCAGCCAGTAGACTCTGATCTGTGCTAATCTGGTCTTCTGTTACCTCTTTTGTGCTGCCAAGTGAGAGGGATCAAAGTGCTTGTGAAATGCCAGAAGAGAAGTGTTTTGCTTTAGAAAATCCCGATCGGGAGGAGGCTGTGGCCCAGGAGCCAGAGGAGGGATCGCTGGATAGCCTAATCAATTTGGAGGAGCTTGCTGTCCCACAGAAAGTGTAAGGGCTTCATTTAAGTTGCTGGTGTTGTAAGCATAACAGCTTTTGTCCTTTTGTTCCCCTTTGTGGTGCTTGAAGTTAGTGTGTGAAGATGGCACACTAGGAGATGTGGTTTGGTGGGCACAGCAGAGCTGGAACATCTCCATATGCGAATCTGAGCAGCTGTTTCGCTCGTGAGAGTGCCAAGTGAACAGTCTGTACTGGGGAGGGTGAGAACAGCAGCTCAGCCCTTGGGGTCTGTGGCACAGGACTCTGTGGGATGGAGAAAGAGCTGTTTGCTTTGTGTTTGGAAAAGCCTCCTTCTTACCAGTGTCGCTAACGAGGCTCTAAGCATTCACCCTCCTTTGATAACTGTTTTCACAGACTCCTGAGTTCACTTGCTGAGTGGTGGTGAGGTCGGGGGGGGGGGGGGGACGACACACAACAACAACAACAAAACCCCAACGAATCACCCCATTTTTACAGTCACTGGGAACATTGGTTGCTTTGAGAGAATAAGGTCAGAGCACAGGATGGTGGAGCTCAAGCTCCCTGCAAAAGCCAGTGGACTATTGCTGTACTAAATTGATGGTCTTTGCAGATACGTACCACTGCGATAGAAGATCTCAGTAGAAATGATTGTGCTGACTTTGCTTTCTATGTCAAATGACAGATCAGCAGATGCAATTGGAAAAAATAGGCAGCGCTCTCTTGGGACAAAGTGGTGGAGAAGCAATCTTTCATGTGGAGACCAGCACAGTATCTCCCTTTTTCTATTAGGAATTGTGTTGAGTTGTGTAAGTGTGTGTGTGTTGGCTGGATCTCTTTTTAAGCAATAACTGGGGCAAAAGGAAGAAGATGATAAAAAGGTGGACATGGCTGAATTGCTTTGCAGAGCAGCCTGATAAATGACACCTTCTGTAGGCATCTCCGCAGTTGGCCCAGAGCATGTAGTGTTATGGGGGAGTGCTAGTGAAGCGGGATTTTTCCAGAACCCAACTATTCTTTTTTCCATCTTGTTCTTTTTGCTAATGGCTGTGTAAGTGACCTTTTCTCTTTTGACTCAAGCTCTATTACCGGGGCTGTATTTTCCCTGATTCCTGGCAAAACAGAAGTCCCTCTGCCTTACGCTAGCAGTCTCGGATCACAATGAGACCTTCCTGCTCCAGCTTTAACTAGCAAAGAATAAAATTTTTTTTCCTAGACTAATCTTTGTTTTCCCCTCCTTCCCCTTCAGCCTCTCTCAGACCTTATAATTTTGCTGCTCTCTGTCTGAAAAAACTTAATTAGAAACAGATTGAGTTTGAATTTTTGGAGTGCTTAGGGCTTTCTGTTGCCTAGAGCTGGCAAACTCCCAGCACACTTTAGATTGCAATTGCAGAAAAATACCTGGTCCATCAGAAGCGCACTGCCAATTCCTGTGCTGAAAACAGGTACTGATTGCATCTGCTTTTGTGCTTGGCAGCCCAAGCCAGGGTTTCGTAGCTACTCGGTCCTTCGTGAAGTGAGCCCATGTTGCCCTTGCAAGGGGAGCTCTAGTGGGCCAAAATACGAGTTATTCAGGACCTGAGTGCTGCTAGGGCTGGGTTTAATTCTTTATCAGTCAGAGTTTCTGTGGGAGTCAAGGAGAGGGCCCACCACAGTGTGTGGGGGCATCCCCAAGCTGTTACCTGAGGTAACATGCTACTCAAAACCCTGAGCATGTGCTGTGTGTTCCCCAACAGCCTTGTAAAGTGTGCTTTACTGTAGCGAGCTTGTCTTCTGCCTCTGTGCCCTCCACCTACCTACACTGCTGTTCCTCACCTCCTGTGAGCTAAACAGCGAGGGCTCCACAGCAGCCCGCAAGTGGCTGCAGTCTAGCGGGGATTCTGCATGTCCTTTGTTGACAGTGAAGCTTCTAGAGTAGGTGGGTCTGGGATTTTTGGTTTGGAGTTGATACTGTTTGGGGGGATGTTGCTGCTCGTTTTTTGTTACTTGTTTTTCTGTCACCCTTTTGCCAAAGGAGCTTTCTCTTTTTGGTAGGCAACCTGAGAAGGAAATCAAACACGAGCAGTCGTTGAACCAGCCTAGTGAAGAATCCTTGGAGGGAATAGCCAAGGAGATGGAGATGGAGCTCGAGCAAGAGAAAATGCATTTGTTGCAAGCAAAGAAGGAGAAAATTCAGCAATTCCAGGAGGAGATGAGGCAGCAGGAGGAGGAAGAAGCTGAGAAGCTTCATCAGCAAAAAGAAAAATCCCTCAGGTACTTTTCTCTTTTTACTCCCTCTCCCCCCTATTTCTCCTCTGAGCCTTTCCTAGCTGCGATTTCCTTGCCGGTGGCCACAGGCTTGTGCTGCTATAGGCCACCGCCTTGAAAGTGGTGCTACTTTGCAGAGTTGTGGGCAAAGGGAGGCAAGAACAAGGCTTTTGGGGAGGAGGAGTACAGAACTCTTTGCCTGGCACAGACAATCCTGTGCGTGAGGATCCACACATCTTGAAATGACTAGCGATCTGCTGTTAGTGTTGTGTGTAGAGAGCAGTCTGCCTCAGGAAAGCACTCTCCAATACAGGCAAGAGAGCATCTTCCCATCTCCTATAAGACTAGTTCTGGTTCAGTACATATGCAGCTTTCAGAGCTCTGAACCTGTCTCTGATGGTTAACCTGGGAAAAGTTTCCACTTCAGTGCTTGGAGCTTTACCGCCTGGCAGACATTCAAATCCTGGGCTAAACGGTAGTAACAGGACTTGAAATTGGAGCATTAGAGGAGATGAGGTTACCCCAGAGGAACTATCTGAAACTCTGGTACTGTATGTTTTATAGAGGGACTTCCAAACAAGGCTTTAAGGAATAGGGCATGGATGTCTGTGTGAAACCCAGCCAGTGTGTGAAGATCCAATAGCAATCCAGGGAGCAGAACAGCACTGGGAGCTGTGTCCTTTCCCTGGGTGGATTTTTCTCTTGAGGCCTGTATTTTATTTCAGGTGGCCTTGATAGTCATGTTCTTAGCACACTGAGCCAGCCAGAAACAGTATCTTGACAGGAAATGTCATGGGAATGCTGTCTTGGGTGTGAAGAAAGACACAGAAATTGCACCTGAAGGGAAACATGTCTATGCAGTAATAAAGCAGTAGTAAAAGGTGTCATATGAAAATACGAAGCTTACAGATGTACTAATGCATCCAGGTACCTTGGCTGGGAGCCTGCTTTCGTTTAATAGGAGCTGATTTCATTTACTTGGGGCGGGGGGGGGAGGACGGACACCAAAAAACCAAGTACCACCTATGATGATATAGTGCATTTTAAAAATGCGCCGCAGAAGTTTGATGCGCGGGGGCTGTGTCTCTCATGCCAGCAGTCAGGTTCTGAAGGTATGGAGGAAAATTAATGGTCTGGAGCCCTGAGAATGCATTGCTCGTGCAGGCCCAGCTAGTGGGAGCAGCAGCTGATCTATAGGCCTTGGGGAGGTGATTTGAAGATATTAAAGCTTCATGACCTTTTTTTTTTTTTTTCTGGCTGCTCATCTCTCAGGACTCTGAAAGAAGATTTGGCAAAGGTTTCTGAGGAGGAAGAGTTGCGTGTCCGAAAGGAAGAAACTGAGAGACTTGCAAAGCTGCGAGCCAAAATCACCTCGGAGACCGAGGCAGAGGAGGAGAAGATAAGGTGAAAAGTTTTGCTACCAACCCTGGCGACATAAACTCTGCAGGTCTGGGAGGGAAGCAGCTGGCATGCCACCAGCAACCGCTCAAAGTGGAGGTACTGGCCCTCCTGAGCCTCCCATAGCTGGTACCCTGCCTTGGTAGCAAGTACAAGGTCCTAACCATGATGCCGTACGTGCAGGGGAACTGTGGGTCAATAGAAGGCAAAACTGATGGACCTTAATGGTAACAGCTCTGCTGCCTTGGAGCCGATGAAATTTTGCTAAATAGGACATAGAGTACATAAGTGTCCTGAAGAGAGGTGTTGCTGTAATGTTGGACCAGGCACAGCTCTGGGGCATGTAAATGACAGAAAAGGCATCTACAAGGATGGCTGCACTTGGCAGCATAGCTTGGTTTGAGTGGATGTCTCTTCACAGGTCTTAAGAGCCATTAGAAACAACTGGAGGAGGCAGACACTGGAGAACTTAGATTTTGTTATTTCTTTTTTACTCAGTTGACAGATCAGTCTCCACCTGACTGCTTTGCTCTTTATTTCCAAGGCTTTAGTTGATATGCTTGTGAATCTGTGTGCTGTGGTTCTCAGTTTCTTCTGGCTTGCATGTCCTGTCCTATAGAAGTGTCTTCTCTTGGCTCTGGTTCCTAAATGGAGTCCAGTGGTGAAGTACCGAATTCTGACTTGCTTCTGTCTGTGTTCTTGTTGCAAACCTACCAGGGCAGAGCAAGAGGTCATGCTGCAGAAACTACGAGAGGAGTGGGAATCCCAGCAGGTAATGGAGAAGCAGAGCCTGGAGAGGAAGCAGCAGCTTGTTTTGGAGAAAATGAAGCTGGAAATGGAGGAAGCTCAGCAGAAAGAGATGACTGAGCTGGAACAAGAGAAGGAACAATTCCTGAGTGAGCTCAAGGAGAGATTAGACAGGGAAAAGAAGAAGGTGAGATCTATATTGCCTGCTAGGGTCAGACCCATGCTGTTCATGCTGACCTGGCTTGCATTGCAATGCTAAAATGTTGAGGTGAAATAACACCTGCATGTGCTTTAATAATGGCTCACTTAAAACATAAAGGAAAGATGCTAGGTATGCTGTTAGATGCATGACTGAGGTGGGGAGGAGTACTCCCCCAATTTTTATTACAGTGGTGATTAAATAACAATTATTTAAGTGGCCACATGGCATCTGAAGAAAAGAGAAGGATCACTGTGTGTCTCTGCCAAGCAAAACCAAGCCATTTTATCAGACCAGAATACCTCTTTGGCTGCTGCTTTAGTCCTCCAGGGAGCCTGGGGAGTTCTTGAATGGAGGCAGTTCATATTCCTTCCAGCACAGCATGACTGAGATCTCCTGGGAGGGAAAGCACACGGAGAGTAAAGGCACCTTGTACCTAATCCGGTTTGAAAGGGTGTTACTGTTGTGCTTTTTTGATGCTTATGGATGGATGTTAATTGCAAATGCATCTTGTACAGCATGTCCCCACACATAAAGGTTTTCCAGCAGACTGTCTTGCTCGTCTTCCTGTAGGCAGTAGAAGAGCTAGAGAAACAGTTTGCAACTGAACTCCAGCAGCTGAAATCTGCAGCAGAAGAGAAGCATCATAAGGTAAAAGATGGTGTCCTTAGAATGTAAATTGTTTTTTTCCCCACATTTTCACTAAAGGTGGCATTAATTTTTTTCCACTTCCTAAATGTGCTTCTGGTCTGGCTCAGCATTTGGACACGCTTCAAGTAGGGGGTGGTGATAATGCACACACTGGTCTTTGCCATCCTGCTTGCTCTCTGTAGGAGGGCACTAAATGGATCTTGTCAGAAGGGTGACAAGTCTCTGTGGGTGGCTTTCATGGCAGGTCATTTCCAGCCTGCAAACCCAGATAGCAGAGGCACAGAGGAACAAGGAGGCTCAGCTGCGTGAAGACTTGCAGAGAGCAGAGCAGAAAGTGCAGCAAAAAGCATATCACGTAACAGAATACGAACGCGAGGCAAGTATTCATCTTGGATTGCTGAAGGTTCTTCACCCTCTCTCCTTGGATGTGTGGTGAGGTCTGAGAGGCCATGTTGCCTGGCCAGGGGTGATAGTGGTGCCTTAGGGGAAAGGACACCCCTGCAGCATCTCACCTCACCAGGGTGCTTTCCTTGTGCTACCCAGGCCACAGCCTGATCCCACTTGCAAGGTACTCTGAACTTCAGTCCTTTTGCTCATGTGAGAGGTTGCTCTCTTGGGGGACCACTGTAGTGCAACACTGTAGTTCAGAGAAACATCTTTCCGTGTCATCCTTGCAGCTCAGCGAGCTTATGAGAGAGAAACGCCACGAAGTGGAAAAAGACCATGAGAGGAAAATGGAGAGGATGAAGGAGGAGCACCAGGAGGTCCTAGCACGGTTTCAGGATCAGTATGAGGAGGAGGTACTGCTGGGGAAGAGCAGTGAATTTGGGAAGTGACTAGTGGCTCGCTCAGCTGGGCTGTACCTGGACCGGCACTGCTGCTTGCCAGACCTGCCTATCTCAGCCACTCCTAGAATTGGAAATCTCCTTTCTTCAGGAGAACTGGGTATTGTTGCCATGATGTAAAGTGAATTTAGGCTGGGTGTATAAGGATAAGCTGTCAAAATATTCTCTGTGCAGGCAACTTCCACATGCATTTGTGGACTTCTGCACAAGAGAAGATTGTTCACGTTTTTGCAGGCGCCTACTCCGGAAAGCCTTCTGCCTCCCATTTTTTACTCTACAGTCAGCAGTGTGTGACAAAACCTTAGTTTCATGGGTTGTTTCTTCTTTTGTGAGCCATTCCCTTAACAACGTTGTCCCTGTAAGCAAGAGGTTTTAATCTGCTGAATTTAGTGTTTGCTCAGGAGCTGCTTTGTGATGGGCTGGCTTTCCAGAGGGTGTGTCCTGTGTGTTCATGTTGGTTTGCTGGAGAACAGTGTGCTTCACTCGGCTGCTTTTCTTGTTTGTATTTTGCAACAAACAGGAGAGAAAGCAAAGAGCAGAGCTGTTTGAAGGCCTCAGAAGTGAGATGGTACGCCTCCGACACCTTCATGAAGCTGAGGTGAAAGCTCTGCAGGCGGAGCTGGATGAGCGGCTTACTGCACTGCAGCACAGGCACAGGGAGAAGGTGAGGAGAATGCTTTGCCTAGCAGGTTGTTGTGACTTGGCTACTTGGGGATGGCCTGGGTGCCAACACCTCGGTGCACCTGCCACCCTCTACAGCCAAGGGTGACACAAGTGGCAGGTCGTGTCTCCCAATTTTTGTTGTTCCTCCTGGTGGCAGAGCTCTGCCTGGTGAGTGAGGAACTTGTGCCATTCTCTCTTTAACTCAACATCTCTGGGCAGGAAAGAAAACTCCAGGATTCAGAAAATGAGCTTGAAATGCGCACAAAGAACTTCAAAGCCAGATCATTGCAGCTCCTTAGCCAGGTGAGTCAGCTCTGTTGGGCTCGCAGAGGTTTCCTGGGCTTGCAGAGGTTTCCTAGCCTGTGCTGCTCCTCTGGCTGCTTCCTCATGGGGGACTTCTCAGAAGTGCTCAGCCAGGGCCTTTTGCTGCCATCCAAGTTACAGGTAAAACTTCCATTACAAGTCAGAGCAGGGCTAAGCATTCCTAGTGGTACAGCCTCATGGCTGATGTTTGCAGTGGAAATCAGTGCTTTGGGAAACAGTAAGTGGCTGTGAGAGTGGCAGAGGGATCTTTCAAGGTGGCATGTCCCATTCAGCATCACTTCAGATTTTAGTCAATCCCTTCCTGATTTACCTCCTTTTCTCCCTGCTGCCATGAAAAGGGAGTGAGGGTTTCTGGATCTTGGGCAGCAGAGTGGGAGAATGAAGCACTCCAAATGCTCCTGTGGAGCTGGCAAAAACCACTGGCTGATGCCCTTGCCTGCCAGATCTCTTAAGTCCTGGCTGTGCCAAGGGCTGTAGATAACTTTGCTTCAGTCAGCCCTTCCTTTCCAAGCAGCACAGGAGTGAGGAAATAAAAAGGTGGAGAAATGCTGGAGGCAACCAGAGGCTTCATAAAAGCGAGATCCTGCAGAAATGGCCATGTGCCTTGAATACTTCTGCAGCTGAGCAGGAAGGGGTGTTCTTCCCACAGGAATGCAAATATTCCCAGCTTCTCACTTGAAGTCAAATAAAGGGAGGGGAACTTGCCTGTGTGTGTGGGAGGGAATAAAGCAAAACTGACAACAAACCTCAGGTATTTTGAAATGGTCTTGAGACTTAGGCCTGACCTCTACTTCAAGTGCTGCTCAGCATCAGCAGTCTCTTTGCTCTGACACTCACCTGCTTTCTCATTTGTATATAGGAGGAGTCTCTGAGAAAGAAAAGGCAGCAGCTGCTGGATGAAGACAGACGGACTGAGCTAGAAAGAGGTGTATGTATGTCTTAACTCTGTAGAGGTGCAGTGCTGCTTTTTGTTTGGGGGTGAGGGCAGCATGCTAGAACTATGGCTTTAAAAAAGCAAACTGTTGCTTCTAAACTGTGAGTCTGAAAATGCCTCCCTGCCTCAGCCTGGAGTGCCATCCTGCTGGGAGTTTGATTAGCTCTGAGCTGTTTCCCAAGAAGAAGAGACAGTCCTCCCAGGATTGGTGTGTGGGGTGTGCATTTGTAGCTCTGGGACCTCCTGTGAACTGTGCAGATAGCAAGCTCTTGCATGTTGTGTGCCTTTTATTTTGGTGTTGGGGGAAATTGCTATGAGGGGTTTTTTGGTTTTCTTGTAGGAAGCTGCTTTAGCTTCTCAGCTCCGCCTGGAGGAGAACAGGAAGGAGCATGCCAGCCTCCTTGAGTCCATCTGGCAACTGCGTAGGTCTCTTGAAGAACTCCAGGACCAGAAAGCTGAGCTGGAGGCCCAGGTGGACTTGTTGCAGACCCGAAGCCAGAGGCTGCAAAAACGCATCAGGTGTGTGTATGACAAATTTCCTTGAATACAAAAAAAAAATTTACCCTATGCCCCTAACAGAAACCTCTCTAACCTAACCTGGACCTTTCCCTTACCTCTGAGCTTCTTGTATGTTGGGCCACATCCATTCAGAATCCTAGTGGTGGTTTTATTGCATGTCGAGGGCACAGAGGTCCAAGGGTCTGTTTCCAGATCTATTAACTCACTGTGTAAATTTGTCCCTTTGCCTTTGCTTGTCAGGTTCATTTGTTTATCGTCTCTGCATCTGTCTTAAGAGGTTAATAAGATGCTGTGAGCAGGGCATTGAAATGCAAAGGAAAGATTTTCGTAAGATAGCTGAGCTTCTGGGTAAGGGTGTGAAGCAATGAACCTCTGGCTGGGCAGGGAAAATGACATCACACCACAGACCTGATACTGGTGCTCTTGCACATCTGTGGCCCTTTCCCTCCTGGAAACTGGAGGTCACTTTGGACACCATTGCAGACAGATTACTGGGCTAGACAGACCTGCTGTGTCATCAGGTGCTGCCACTGTTGCCTTTTCTTGTGGCAGTGAGCTGGAAGCAGCTGTCAGGAGCAAACAGGAGACTTTGAAAGAACTGGAGGCAGAAGGAAGTGTACAATCTCCAAGAAGGAAAGCTGGGCTCCATGTTGAAGACCTGAGAGAAACTATTCAAGCTGTGAGTAAAGCAGACTGTAAAGGTGCTTGCCTTGAGATCTGAGGCTGTAACTCCCTTGAAAATCTGAGCTTTTGTTCCTTCTGGGTGAACTCGTTTGAGATGCAGTGATGCATTTTTCTTTGCCAGGGGACATCAATATGTTTAGTAGTATTTGTTGATTTCTGTCTATTGTTACCGGGGGGGTGGGAAAGGAGTGCGAGGTACTTGAGTGCCCTTGGAGTCAAAAGCAGGGCTCAAGTCAGGGATAGAAATGTGTTTTTTACTTTTGAAGTCACAAAGAACATCCCTGGCACTTGTTTTGGATCTGGGCAATACCATGGTGATGTCATTCTGAATATTTGCTCCCAATTGGATTCTTATGGGGTCCTGGGGTTCTGTTTCCCATACATGTTTCTTAATTTTTGACATGTTTCAACTCCTCAGCACTCGTCCAGAGAGCCTGCTTCCCCACGCTCTCTAAGCCATGAGGACAGTGACTTCCAGTTTGACCAGTGAGTACCTGTATGCCAGCTGCTGCTGGAAAACGTTTTTGCTTTGGTTTTACAAGCAAATTTTTTTGCTTGGGTTCATGTGCATTGCACTGACAATCTGCTTTTGGGGAGGGTGCTGCATGAGGCTTGCAGGATGGCACAGTCAGCACAGAAAGCCAGCAGCAGAAAGCCTGTCTCTTTTGTGTAGCGTCAGGAGCTACATCTCTGCGGAAGGGATCTCCATCAGGAACGCCAAGGAGTTCCTGGTGCGCCAGACCCGCTCCATGAGGAAGAGGCACATGGCACTGAAAGCTGCAAAGCAGCAGTGGCGCCAAGATATGCAGAAAGCCCAGGAGGTGGTGCAGGATCCTGACAGCTCCCAGCTCCTGGAGGGGGTGCGCAAGAACCTGGAAGAGGTGAGCTCCTGAGCGCTGCCTGCGTTCAGATGTTGGGCATTGTGGCTGCACAAATGAATCCATGGCCCTGGGATTCAGATTCCTGTCTCTGCAGCTGCAGTGACAGGCAGCTGTGGGTGTTCCATCCTCCTGGAAATCAGGTCTTGCACATCTTTTATGATAGATATGTCCCTGCTTCTGTCTTCCTCATCAGAACACAAGGGTCAGAGTCCTTCTCTCAGACTGGCTGTGGATTACTCCAGGAAGGCCAAGAGAGCTCTTCAGGAACATGGTGCAAATGCAGTGTCTGAGGAACAGGCTTAATGAGAACCTAACTTAGGCTTTGGATCACAGTGATGTTACTGTGCATCAGATGAGCGACCAAAAGTGCCTATGTGTGCACACATAGCCCACAGCTAACGGGGCATTGCATGGTAGAATAGTTCCAGTCCTGTTTTGCTGTGTGTGCTTTGGACTAGGAAGGCTCTACAAAACAGTCACTGCAGTGCAGCCAGCACTCAGTAGCTTGCTAGATTGCAGGAACTTTATTGTTAGTTGGAGCTCTTGGGACCTGAAAAATGGAGAAAGTATAGGTAGGGGAAAAAGGGATTTGTGTGTCATGCAAATCCCATAACCTTTTCTCCTCATAGTAAAGGAAGTGATAGGTATCCGTCCCATCAGTAGGTACAAGTTTATGGTTGTAGCGCTAAAGTGATTTCACTCTTGCTTGGAAAGGGGTTCTTGAGTACTCATCAGCTCTGCTGATATGCCAACCAAAGACAGGGAAGGTCATAACATCCTCTGTGGATTATAGGGAGCATTCATATTTGCAGAACCAAAGCTGTTGACCCTGTTGCATGCAGGGTTTGGAAGGGAAGCCTCCTTTTCCTCGGGGTGAACTTGCTTAGAGGCATGTGCTCTGCTTCATGTGCTCTTGAAGACTTCGGAGCAACTTTACTCCAGCAGCATGATTTCCTGTGCTGAGTAGAAGTGAGATAATGAAAGTCACCCTAACCAATATGCATTATTTCCTGTCATTCTTGTTTTGTTTTCCTCCTTGGCTTGGCTGTTGATCCACTGCAGGAAGCAAAGCAGTTGGACATGATGAAGTCGGCTATGCGTAAAGGACAGGTGCTGCTGAAGAAGAAGGAAGAGAAACTAAGCCAGCTGGAGTCCTCGCTGCTGGAGGAGGTAACCACCAGCATTGCTGCTGTTTGGGCCTGCCCAGCTGCACTCCACCCTGCCCAGAGCTCTTGGCCTCCTCCCCTAGGCTGGAGTCTCTGCAGGGCTTTTGGTCCCCATGAGGGCTGTTTAGCTGGTGCCCAAAGACAGGCATTTGCCAATAGAGCTGAATTTTAGAAACACATTCTCTGAGAGCAGAATGGTGTGTCTGTCTGAGAATGGTGGGAGAGAAGGCTAGTCACAAAGTTGGAGAGAATGACAAACCTAATTGGACTAGGACCCCGTGATTCACTAGGTCTGCCACCCACAGGACAAACGTGGGCCGGGGTTTGGGATGGAGACTTTCTTCCACGGTGGTGGCTTGCCAGGCAGGGCTGCTGGTGGCAGCAATGGACTTGGGTGGAGAAAACCTGCAGAGTGCACTGGCTTGTGAGAAGCTTGCTTCTTAGGTTGGAAATTAATCACTGTTAATACTGATACGCTGAAGTATCCTACAATATAAACTAAAACCTCACATCAGAATGGTTAGAGGTTGTCTTAACTGTCTGTATCTTGGTCAAGGTGGCAAATACTGTGCCTTCCCTCTGCTGATAACATCTGGACTCACTGTTAAGCATGTGGCTGCAGAGTGGATACAGAAAGCAACCTGAAAAAGCCACATGATTTGAGCCTAGAGAAAACAAGGGCAGGTCACCTCGTGTGAGCTAGGATTGAGTCTGCTTTCCTGACCAAGGCAAGCCTTGGAGTCTGTTCAGCTCTGCCTGGGACCATGTGGCCTTAGGCAGGGCAGCAGCAGGTAGGAGAGCATGAGACCTTTGATGGTCAAGCACTTCTCTGCGGTGCAAAGAGAGAACCCAGCCCACATGAGAGTTTTGAGGCTTATTTAAAGCACAAAATGCTTTGAATTCTGCCTGGAAGGGCCCTTTCACATGGCTGTTAGAGTTGGCCACTAGTGCCTACCTGTGCTGCGTCCAGAGACTGAGCAGTTGTCTTGACTTTCAGATTTTGCTGTTGGGGACTGAAGATGAGTCTGCCTTCACTTGGCCTATGCCTGTCTGTGCGACTAGCTGTAGGCAGTATTCCAGTGACTTTTATGTTTCGGGGACAGAAGAGCAGGTTTTATTTGCATTGTTTTCCTTCTTTTGACCAGCTTTCAGATGAAGATACGCTGAAGAGTGCTGCATGCAAGAAGGTGGTGACTTTTGATCTCAGCAACTCTGAGGACACAAACAGCACATCCAGTGTAAATCTACGTCAGCCTAAATGTAAGTGCCTGACTGGCTTGATACACTGTGCCCAACATATAATGTTTTAGACCTAGTTCTGGCTTTCCCTCTAGTGCCTCTGATGTACCTTCTGTTGTTCTCACTTGTGCTTATTAGTGTCTAAGGCAGGTCTGCTATCTGTGACTGGCACTGCTCTGCATGTAACATTTGATTTGAAAAACTTATTTCTTGCCTGTACTGGCAGGTAAGAGGGATGGAATCTGTATGTGAACTTGCCTTTTAAATCTCTACCTTTGTTTTTAGAGCAGATCATAAAATTGGGCTTCAGATCTTCCCTCTACTGTTGCAGAGCTGTATTGCTCTTCTGCAGGTGTCCAGGCTTCTTCTTCCTCATATTTCTGGCAGGAGAGGCTGCTGCAATTCCCTCTGCTGCTTGTGCTTTTTTGTTTGCCTTCAGTTGTGTGTAACTGGAGTTGTGCAGGTGGGAAGAAGGGCTCCCCATAAACAGTCAGGAAGGCAGGAGGGTTGTATTGCTTGCAGAAAGGCTGGCAAGGCTGAAGCTTAAAGAAAACTTAGAAAGCTTCCCTATGGCAACAGACGGACAAGCTGTCCAGTCTGGGATCATCTCTGACCCTGATCAGTAAACAATCTGCACGTTGGTCAAGAAACATGAAACTTAAGGGTTTTCTATGTGAAACTTGAGGGTTTCCTCTGGCCACAAAGCCAAGTTTTTGCCTCTGTATCCCACTTGATCAGACTCAGCTCGGAGTGTAACCCTGTAACCCATGGTGGAAAGCGGGTCTCCCGCCAGGGAGGCAGTGTCTCCCTTGCCTTCCCAGTGATCCCTTTTTCTCCCCCCTCTTCTGCTAGCTGATTTGACAACTGATTTACGGCCTGCCCCCCAGCTGGACAAGATCCAATACTTGACAGACTCTCTGCAACGTATCACTAGCGAGCTGAACGGGGTCCTCGGCATCTTGGGCTCTCCGAACAATCGCCAGTCTCCACTCTTCACCTCGATGCCCTGCGACAGTGTCCCTCTGTCTACCTATGCCTCCTTGGCAGGACTTCAGGCAGGTGGTTCCCTGGCACCCCCCGCCGGGGTGTCACTGGTGGACCAGTGGGCCTGGAGCACTGGGCTGAGCTCTAGCTGCTCTTTCACAGCTGGACAGTCAGTGGACAGCATGCTGGCAGAGAAATGGCACAAGTATTTCCCAGGTAAGTCTCCTATCCTTAATCCATCTGCTTGCTTGCATATGACTTTCGATTTCACAGCCCTGCAAGTTCTAACCAGCTCAGCCTTCCAATGCTGGTGAGGCCAGATCCACTGGTGCTGCTGATAGGAAGGGTGCTAATGAGATAAAGAATGAGACCCTTGTTCCAGGAAGTGCAGCATACGGCTGATCTTGTCATCCTGCTTCTGATATGCGCCTAAGAAAGCAGTTTTTACTAAAAAAGAGAACAAAAGAGGAGACAGCCCTGCTTCACTGGAAGCCTCCTGTGAATTGCAGATAGGGTTCACCATCTTTGTTTCCTTAACACTGCTATGTCCTCAGCAGGTGGCTCAGCTTGTAGGGACAGTGTGTCCATAGTACAAGAAAGCAAATGCACCCAGATGTAAAGGCTATTGATTTGGGGGGCCCCGTATTTAATGTCTGTTTTCCAGGTGGGTTCCCGTTGCTCAGTGGAAGTTCCAGGCCTCTTGACAACAAGCTGGGATACGTACCTGCAAAGTAAGGGTCTTGTTCCTTGAGTTGTTGTTTCATTGTGCTGCTTTTACTTCTCTGGAATGATTTCTAGGTCATGTATCATATAAAAAGTAGATAACAAAATCATAAGCTACATATTAAGTAGACAAGTTAGATACTATTAGTTATTCACTGCCATGTGCTCAACACTGCCTTGTAGCTTCTACAGGAAAGCTGCCATCATAGTTGTGCTGATAACCCTCGTTCCAGGACCAGGGTCCAAGGGTGCTGGCATTGGGCCACACTGGCTCTGCTGTGAGGGGCAATGCTGCGTGGGTGGATGGAGTGGAGGCTGCCACCTGAACCTTTCTGATCCTATACAGATGGAAAGGAGGACAGCAGCCTGACAGTGGGTGGCTGCTACAGCTTTTCTCTATGATGTAGTTGGGCAGAGGACTTTGAGCTAAGAGGATGTTGCTTTTTGTTAACTGTGGCTCTTTCTGTAGAAGCCCATCACTTTCTTTCTCAGCTCTGGGATTGTTTCTGCCTAGACCTCTCTTTTCCCACTTGTGCTGTCTCTTTCTCTCTCATGTGCAACAGCGAGCAAATACAGCTGTTCCAGCACTCCCAGTTCCAGAGCCATGAGTCAGACAAGATGAGTATTCAAGGAATGATTGAGACCAACAAGAAATGGCTAGAAGATTTCAAGAGAGATTCAAAAGTGTATCCTTTGCCTGGGTCTGGTCTTTAATTGCACTCCAGCTTTCTGCAGCAGGTAGGTGGAGGCAGGAGGTGAGCGAATCAGGAGCACTAAAGCATTGGACAGCAATTTCGAAGCCTTAGCCTCTAATTTAGTGTCTGGTTCTGCAAAGGAATATGGTGTTTAGCAGTTAGAGCATGAGTGACCTGTTTGCTCTTCTTTGAGCCGTACTTGTCCGAGAAAGTCTATTCCCTTTCCCTGTTTGCACTGTGATGCTCTTTAGTGCCATGATACACAGCAGTTGGAGCTGGTAATGTGAGAAATTAAAAAAATTAACCAAAGAGTGCAGAATGGAGGAGGCGGCAGGGAAGTAGGGGGCCTAGTCTTGCAGGCCTGCTTTTGGTGCCATTGAGACAGCCCTAGCCGCATTGGGGATTTTGCCACGGGCAGTCCCTGCTGAGCAGCCCGGAATGAGGGAGCAGTATCTCTGCGAGGTGACGCGTGGGGTGGCCCTGCGACTGGGGAGGGAGGGCTCCCTGGTGGAGCTCTCCCCCCAGCTCAGTTTTGAGGCGCATCGTAGCATGCGGTTGGATCAAATAAGTGAGATGTCTCCGTGCTATTAGCGGGGATGTTTCCAGGCTTGTGTTGTAACAGCATTATGCTGGGGCTTTCTGTGTCTCCTCTGCAGCGTGCGCTGATATTAGCAGCAAATCCCTCGGGCCTCCGATAGCGCATGCTGTCCTGAGCACGGTGCTCCTTTTGAATTCCCTAATCCCCCTTTAATTCCATCTGACTTGGATGCAGCAGGCTAAATACAGCATGTGTGCACAAGGCTGGCTCCTGCCCCTCAGTACCTGTCCTGTCTGCTGGCTGTGCTCATGTGTGCTAATTCCTTGTGTAAGCCAGGCTTTTCCTTCACCCAGCTGCCAGACCTCTCTTCCCAGGTGCGCAGAAGCCCCCTGCCAGCAGCCCCAACCTACTTCAGCTAGGACTGGATGAAAACAGACAAATTAAAGTGTACCATTACTAAAAGGTGGGACTGAAGAGATGGCGGTGGGGGCCCATGCAGTCTCCCTAGTGATGCGTTGGGTTTCAGTGATGCCCAGCCATCTCAGCTGCGTCTTTGTGCTGTGCCCTTGAAATAAAGTCTCTTTACAAGCGAGTGGAGGAAGGAAGAAATGAACTTCCCAGGTGGATTCTTCTAATCCCGTAATGTGTCCAAATATACTTTATAGACTGTTTAATCCAGTGGTGAAATATCAGGGCTTCAATAAATCAACAGTTCTCTCATTAGTATTCTAGCAATCGTGAGCCAGAGCTGTGAATCATGGAGGACTTTGAGTAACTGGTCAAGGGGGAGGATGCGAATCCAGCTGAGACTCTGCTAGAGGAAATGTGTCAGGAAATGAGCCCACACTGATGCCCAGCCAATGCTTAATTGCAGGTGGGCCAAGTCATCTGGCCTCTGGCATGTGTGGCAACAGG
The DNA here is from genome assembly GCF_026419915.1 of Harpia harpyja. Classification (NCBI taxonomy): domain Eukaryota; kingdom Metazoa; phylum Chordata; class Aves; order Accipitriformes; family Accipitridae; genus Harpia; species Harpia harpyja. The sequence goes on along the minus strand of NC_068943.1, from coordinate 46,379,191 downwards.
GGAGAATGAACAGCAAAATGGCTGTAGAGCATGGGGACAGGCTCGGGGAATGGCAGATTCTGACTCTTGGGAAATGTTCCTCTCTTTTGGAGTGGAAGCAATAGGAGCTAAGCCAGGAGTGGCTTTTCATGGCAGATTTGGAAAAGAGCTCCCTGCTTCCTCTTTCTGCCATGCCAACTGGAGCTGTGCAACATAGCTGCGCTATGGGAGCTCTTCTCCTGCGTTACAAATGTGCCAATGGCAATGCGGAGTGGGGATGGCAAGAGAGTATGGGGTGGTGTCTGCTGGTGCAGGTGCTGTGAAGGAACTTGGCCTAGTGTGAATGTCGAGACAAAGCCCCACCTGCGTCCTTCCATGCCCTGGGGAGAGGGATCTGGAGCTCGGCTCAGCAGCTGGGGTCTCCTTCCACACAGCAGGGCTGGGGAGGCAGATGGGAGCCCTTGGTGCCCAGCCTGGAGCCTGGTCTTGCTGCTCCTGCGGCAGCTCTGCTGGGCTCCTGGGAAAGCAGGTCTCAGGAGGTGGTGAAATGGGCTCTGCATGGCCAGAAACCTGGCTGAGGTGTCGGGATGTTCTTGGACCTCAGCTGCAAGATGGTGGCTCGTTGCTTTGCTCACCAGGTGGCTGCAGTGGTGTTCCTCTGCAGAGGCTGTATCCAGAGCATGTCACCACCCTGCTGGGGTGCATGGAGCTGGAAGGGGGCGGAGGGTGCTGCTCTAACAGATGGGGGGAAGTGGGACTCAGCTTTCATACTGCTGAGTGGGAAATGTGGTATTTGGTTGTCTTTGTCAGTATTTCCTCCAAGCTGACTTTAAATATTTTATGCTTTAAAAAAATGCTGAACCACTTGCCATTTTGTCTGTGGAAGAAGCCTGTACTTCAAGGGATCCCATCTGTGAGAAATCATCTTCAAAGCCGTTCTCCATAGAGACGGCTGATGCAGGGAGGCTGGGAAAGCTGCTGCTCTGCACCCTTTCGTGCTGTTTGTGTTCCTCAGTGTGGCTAATGATGTGCAGCAGAGTAAAGCAGAACCCCCTCCTGCTATGCTTCCCAGGTGTTGTGTACTGGCACAACACCGCAACAGCTCACGCTGTGAGTGTGGCAGGGGAATGTTTACGTGCAAATAGAAATATATTTTTGATGAACATAATTTTAAAACTCTTAATGTCTGTATATATTTTTTGCTGATTTGCCTAGAATTTTTTTAATTACTTGGCCAGCCTTTGTCCTAGGACAGCTTGATCCTCTGGTCAAGTCTGTGTTCTCCCACCTTCTGGTTGCTAACAAAGCACAGCGTAGTCCTTCTGCAGGCACTGCTGGAAGAGAATGTCCCACTGGTGTCCTTGCTGAGAAAATCCTAGCTAGCTCTTACCAGTGCTGGCTGAGTAGGGGGACCTCAGATGCCCACCTATTTTAGAAGGGACCCTATGGTTCTGGGTTTCTTGTGGCATGGGAAGGCTGTCAGCCTGGTGGATGCTGTGCCCAAAGCCACATGGCTGAGTCCAGTCTGTGTGTTCAGAGAAACGTGTATTACTAGTGTGGAGAGATGCCTGTTTTCATAGCAATAACCTGGTTTGAGACATGCTCCTTTTTCCTGTTAAAACCTGTGAGAGCAGCTGTATCTGGTGGTGTATGCAAATTAAATCAACATGAGCCTGTTTTGTATGATGGTGATGTTTGTAGCTCTATTTTTTTCTTGTTGAGATGTTCTGTTGTAGGCCTAGATATCCAGCTTGTACTTACATTTCACATCTTCCCTGTGTCTCTCTGGGCTGTTTTGTTTTGTCTTGTCAAGGTCATGTCTGGCAATTTCCAAGACCACTTCAGCTCACTGTGGCTTTATTACCATTATTCTGTTAAGTATCTGGCTAGGGTAGCAAATGCAGGGGCAGATAGAAAGCTAAAAAACAGAACTACAAAAGCAATTCTTCATGGGGCTTTCAGCCAGCAGGACAGCTTTTCATGGGCTCATATCCTGCCCTTTTCATAAAACTGTCATCCAGTCTTGTTAAAACAGTTGTCTCGCTCTGGAGCTTTATGTCAAGGTTGGAGGACAGGCTGTGTGCAGGAGCGGTCCACGGCCGGCTCGGCTGGGTGCCCAGGGAGGGGCTGCCTGCGGGATGGGTGAAGGTGTGGGGGTCTCTGCCGGAGCTGGTGGGGAGCTTTCCCTGGGAAACGGGAAGAACTGCGTTGCGCTGGCTGGGAACAGGGCTTTGCTACGGAGTTGCTCTCTGGCAACTCGGGATGTGTTAAAATTGGCTAACTCTGCAGACTGGCGGTTGCTACTGACTTCTCCATTTATTTCGGAGCAGATGGGAATTTTCCCCCAAGTGGTGGTTCAGGCACTGCTGCTGCAGCAGTGTGCTTGCTGGAGTCCTGCCCGTGGGCTCACCAAACAACAGTCTTGCCAGAAATTAGGGAGGATTGGTGATGTGCTGTTCTCTTCTTATGGCTTGTTCCGTTCCTCTTCTCGCCTCCTTCTAGCAGCCCTGGGACACCCATAGCAGCCCTTCCCAGCTGTGCATGTTTGCCCCTTTGGGATTTTTTCCCTTTAAGGTAGTCTCTCATGAAAGACTCGGCTTCTCCTGCGTCTCCAAGCACTGCTGCGAAGGCTGCGTCTGTCCAAATGGGGCATTTGCCGCATGTGTCCTGGCTGGGGACTCTCCAGTGCTGAGAGACTGCGGATGGGTAATGTGGCCAGTGACCACAAAGATGCGGAGAGGGGAAGTTCGGTACCTGCCCTTATTTTTCTAGCTCTGATTCTTCTGCACAGTGCATTGCTCACCAGAAATCCTAGGTTCAGGTGGATGGGGATGTGGGGACTCTGGGTGATCACGTGATCTGAGCTACTAGTACAACAGAAAAGCCAAACGTGGTTCGAGGATGCGTGAGGCACATGGACACGTGCAGGGTCTGGGATGCTACTGTGCAAAGTTGTGGTCTGCCTGCGGAGGGAGGGCTGGAAAGGAAGGAGTGTGACTGCTGCTCTACATGCTGGGGAGAGGAAGGCTGTTGGAGCTGGAGGCCTGATGAGGCACAGGAAGAACAATACGTGGATCAGCTGGTCACGCAGAAATGGAGGCTGGTGGTTAGAGGCACATCCTTACAAACAAAACAAACCACCACCAAACCTTGAATCACCCTCATTCTTGCTGTGCATGATCTGCACTTGGGTGTCTTTGCCTGCTGGAGAGCTGCAATAAGAACTACTGGAGGAGGTCTCTGACGGCAATGCACGCTGTCCAGGTAGGTGCTTTTGGGGGCAGGTCCCCCACCCCACTCCTGAGGCAGCTGCTGTGCAAAGAGCACGGGGCAGCTCTGAGAAATCCAGTCTGAACTGTAGGCACGTGCTGGCTGTGGGAGGCTTAGCTGTAATCCTGCTGAGAATCGGTCCCGAGCCCAGGAGGTCTGCCCCAGCTCATGAGTCTGAGGTGTGGGGTGTGTGCCTGCGTGTCTGTGCGCACTGGCCTGCGTATGTACATAGAGAAGAGGATTTGCTTTTCCTGGAACGCCAGTACCGTATATGTTGGAGAAACTCAGTGATTAGAAGAGCAAAAGGACAGTGCATGATTACTTTGCCAAGAGGAACACGAGCCATAAGCTCATTAAGGGGCTTGGTCTCTGCCTGCCGAAGAAGGGACGCTTCAGTCCCTGGCTATTTGGAGACCACTGTGCATTGCTCCGAGAGCTTTGCCTTCCCGGGACGGAGGGAGCCCCTCAGCCGCCCCAGCCATGCTGGTGACCCTGATGACAGCACTGTTCTTTGTGGTGAGAGCATTTGGGCAGGTGAGTCTGGGCTGGCCTGGCAGCAGGTAGGCTTTACTGCTTTCCATTTTATTTCTAGAAATGTGTGGGTTATCTTACTAGGGAAGGTAGCGAGCAGTGGGGAATGTGGGCTGGGGTTGCCCCAGCTCCTGCTCCAGCATAGCTGTGGCTGTGCCGTGAGCCCCTGCAGCAGTGTGCAGCCTAGTGGGTCTGCATGACCTTGGCAACTTGCCCAGTGTTGGCTTGGGAGCATGCGTGAGTTTTTGTCATTGTAGCATTAGCAGGTGTATTGGCAGCTTTGCAGAGCACGGTTCCCTGTTGTGCCCGTGCATGCAGGAAGCAAGTGCAGGGGCTTGGGCTTCCCAGTGTGGCGAGCAAGAGCTGTGAATGTGCATGTTGAGTCTCGGAGCACTTTGGGTTGGGGAGGAAGAACAACCCTCCCCTGTCTAGGGCTGTTTTCTCTTGGGGAGAGGAAGGAAAGTGGGAATGTCTGCTAGGCTGGCCAGGGGCTGTGTCACCAGCCTGGCTGACTCTTTGAGGACAGGCAGTTGTTCCTGGTCCCGCTGACTGCGCCTCTGGCTTTCGTAGCTCCTTCTCCAGGGTCCCACAGCAGTGCGCAGTGGTGTGCTCCGGCCGTGCTGCGTGGTGTGCGATGCAGGCGATAGTGACTGTCCCGGTGTCAGGGTGTGAGCCTGCAGCAGAGCTCTGAGTGCTGCCTCCTGTGGTCTCTAGACCAGCTCCTGCCCTCTGCCATTCCCTGTCCCCAAAAACACCTTGGGGCAAGGAGAGGAGGCAGAGGTCTCTGCTTGCCCTGCTGGGAATGGTTGCCTGTGCCTCCCAAAACCAGGCCACCCTGGGCAGGAGGTCTGGGCCACCCATGCTTCGTGCAGAGCCATGTGGCCTCAGCATCACCTGTGAGCTCTGCAGCCCCACTACTTTGTGCTGTGAGAGTTGCTCATCGGCGTGGTGCCGGGAAGACACACTGAGCATCACCACAGCTGGCAAGGCCACCATGGGTTGTGGTCACTGTGTATGGAGGACCAGCTCTTTCTGTTGCTCTTCAGCTTCTCTCCTGTCCCCTCACCTGCTGCAAATCTTTTCTGTGTCCAGCTCGGGACCAGCTTGTTTCACGAAGAGCCCCTGCCGTACCTTGTGTACCAGCCCCTGCCCTGGCAGATCCAGTGCGTGACACAGAGCCGCCGCACCAGCCGGGACAGCGAGGTGAGGGCTGGCTTCTCTGCCTGCGGTCAGCCGAGGCAGCTGGATGGGGGATGACGGCAGTGCCTGGTGCAGAAGGAGCAGCCAGCATCCACTGACCAAACAGAAGGCTCGGGCAAGGGGGAGAGAGATTTTCTTCCTTCCCTTGCAAGACAGAAAATAGGGTAATGCCAGGAACCAGGGCAAGCTGAAAAACACAGGAGAGGTATTTGTAGACCAAGTCAAGCTGCTTTTTAGGAATGAAAATATCCCCTAGCAGACCTGACATCCCAGGCGCTGCAGTTTTGTGGTAGGGGCTGGAGTCGAGGAAATGAACCCAGCAAGTCTGGTTCCACGCTGATTACGAAATGCAGATCTAGTGAGGCTAGCCTGTGCTAATGTACGTCCGAAGGTGCTACTGGCACATCTTGCAGATCTGATTTTTGATACAAAGCTCTTTTCTGTTCCTCCTCCTCGGACTTTTCACAAATGCAAATTAATTAGTCAGTGCTCTGCAGTGCTCTTTAAGGGAACAGCAGTAAGTATTTTCAAGTTTCCCAAAGGGAATGGATAGTGGAAAGCTTGGTGAGACTAGCCCTGTCCCTTTCAGAGCTTCCCAGCTGGCCCAAAAGGGGCTGTTCTTGCTGCCTCTGCCTGAGATATAACTAACCCTGTTGTATCTTTGTTCTCTATCTTTGTAGAAAGGCAGGAGCTCTCGGCATAACAGCATCTACTCGATTTCTGGAGAGAAAGGTGAGTATGGAGCACGCAGGGAGACAGCCCTGCCACATAGTAGGGGAAACTCATGGTTGTGACTGTGGGATGCAACAAAAGAGCAGGCATTGCAGTACCTGGACCCTTCTTGGCCTCTTGCTTCCTCCAAAGAAATCTGTCTCTGACATTATCAAGGGTTATTTTGGAAGTCAGCTTTGTGGGAAGAAAGCCTTCTCAGATGGATGGCTTTTTCTCCAGCCTATGGCTCACTGGCTGTACTGTATTTTCAGTCAATTCTCCTCCTCCCTGTGGAGGGTGCCCTTCTTGCTGCCCCTGGGAGGGCATGTGAGTATGGACAGGATGGCAAGATGTGTGTTAAAAGCTGTAGTATCAGCAAGTGAAGGCCCTGTTTGTTGCATGGGTGAATATACAACAGCACACTTCTGTGTGTGTCTGTGTGTGTGTGTGTGCGCGCGCATCCCTGCCTCCCTCTTCCCATGAAACCTGCCCCACTGAATTGCATGGGTCACTGTCCCCCAAAACAGCCTCCCTTCCTCTTCTCCTTGGCCTGGCAAAACCACCCTGAATTTGCCCCCCTTTCCTCTTCCTTGCTCTTGTCTCTAAGACTCTGCCCCCTCTGCTGAAGTCAAGTGCTCAGCAAAGAGGATTTGAGCACTTCTATTCTCAGCGCAGCTCTGGTGGCAATCGGATAAAGGCTGGTGAAGCAATGCTCTGGCAGCGCGGGGCTGGGCTGGGTGCTGCCAACTGCCTGCTGCGGCAGAGCGAGCAGGGTGCTGAGCTTGGGACATTCCTCCTCAATGCACCGTAGCTCTGGCCAGCCTCATCACTCTTTTTTGGGGGGTTTTGCTGCCCTGTGAGTAGGTGAAGGTCCCCGGGGCTGCCTGGGCTGGCAGTGGCACTTGTGTTGGTGCAGTGGCAGGGCGTTACTGATGGGCCTGGCCATGGCCGAGTTCCTTCGGCAGGTGTATTTCTTGCCGAGCTGTCGGTAGCCTGCGCGGCCGGGGTCTCATTCCTGCAAACGTACAGCGGTACATGCCCCTGTGGCTCCCCAGCCTCTGGCGTTTGATTTTTTTTTTTTTTTTTTTTTTGGTAGCGGGCAGGATTTACAGCTGACAATGGATCTTGTTAAGCAGGGCAGGAGGGAGCCAATTCCCAGCATGGACTCTTGGGTATCTTTTTACTTTGCGATTTCTTTTAGGATGTGACTAAAACTGGGTTCAGGTGACAGTGGTGAGTTTATACAGCAGCATCCGGCACCAGGATTTCTGATGGCTGCTCAGGGGGTGCTTAGCAGCGACACGCTGGCTTAAAGGAGCACTGCTGAGCGGCTTTGATTCAGTTCCTGTTGAATTTCACAATACTTCCCTAATGCAACATTAAGTGTGAGGTGGGGAGGGCTCCCATTTGTCAGCATGAGAGCTTTATTGCTGTACAGTGCCGGGCCTTTTTTCTAATCTTATTTGTGTGTGTGTGAAAGTAAGTGAGCATCATACTTAGTGATTAAATGTGGGGAAGCTGAGGTCTTTGGGGAGCAAAGCTGTGTAAATAGAGGGCTTAGTGCTGCCAGGGAGGCTGGGCTTTTCTTTGCCTCTGGTTCCCTGCTGCATCTCCCTCTGCCCTGAGGATGCCTCCGTGAGCCAGCGGAGTCATGGTTTCACGCTGTGGACTCTCCAGCCTCTTTTGGCTCTGGTAGTGGAGGGAAGCCCTCCCATCTGTAGGGTCCCTGGGGTATGCAGAGGCCAGTCTGACCCTGTGGGGGGGTGATGCCAGAGCCCTGCCCTGCTCAGTGGAGCCTGTTCAGGGCCACTGGCACCACCTGTGCTCACTCTGATGCTGGGTTGTTGTCCCAGGCAATGTGACCCCTGACACCAGCAGTGAGAGCAAGTTCTTCAGTGATCCTTCCGAGAAGGCGGCCGTCACCATCCAGACCCACTTCAGGAGATACCAGCAGCAGAAGCAGGAGAAGAAGTAGATGTGTCAGCCACCTGTGCCCTGCACTGTCCCTCCTTTTTGTCTGCTTGGTATCTCAGAGAGCTTTGCGGCCATGGTGACTGTGAACCCGCTCCCTGATAATGTAGCTTCTGGTGCATGTGCAGCTGTAGATACTCTGCTGTTTGTGTTGGTTGCCACTCAGAGCGAGATCTCTTTCCTGGTCAGTCCTTCCCCAGACAGCATTGCCTTGTGGGCCAGGGTACCACTGGTGAGGGGCTGTTTGGGACCTCAGTGCCCAGGGAGTGGCACAGCATTTATAAGCCTTTCCTTGGTGGCAGCACCCAGAGCTGTGTGGTGGCTGGCCCTTGAGCCACAGCCAGTTTAAGTCCCAGCACCTGTGTTGGGGGAGCAGGGGGGGTCCTGTACAGCTGATGGCGATTGTGGCTGGCTGGCTGCTCAGCTGAGGCTGGCTTTGCCCAGCAATAGCCCTCCCATGTGCCTCCCTCCACCTCTGTTCTGCCTCTGGAGCTGGGGTGGAACAACTGCCCTTGTCCCCTGCTCCAGGTGGCCAGCTGGCTGGCTGAGCTGCTGAGCATGATGGTGTCCAGGAGCTGGCCTGGAGTGGGATGGCACTGAGGGGGTATGCCACAGGCAGCCAGGGTGGTAGGAGCTGAGCTGTGTTCTGACTGAGCTCATCTTACTTTTCTTGGGGGGGGGAACTGTTTGGGGTGCCTTGGTTTCAGAGCAGGGATGGGGTGGACTCTGTTGCCTGTGGCTGCATGTGCAGAGGCTGAACCTGCTCTCTGCTGGGTCAGGCTCCTTCCTGAGACGGCCCTCTGCTAACTCTGGTATTTGGGTTAGTGCCTGCTGTCCCCCAGCCACCCTGTCCTGGTATTTTGGTCCAGCAAAGCTGAACAGAGACCTGCTCCTGGTCTGGCAGGGACAGGACCCCAAGATTGTCTTGGGTTTTAACACCTGCTTTCAAGTGCTGGCTTTTGGAGGGTGCAGAGTTGTTGGGAGAGAGGGAATACAAAAGCACCAAGCTCTGGGCCAGCAGAAACAGGAGGAAGTTTGCAGTGAGGAGGTGCTGTGTGCTGTCCCATGGCGGGTGCTCTGTGGGAAGGAGCAGGGTGCAGAGGAGCTGCTGGCTGTGAATGGTGCTGCTCTGACTGCTTGAGTGTGGTCTCCACTGCTGCCTTGCTGGGTCTGATGCTGGATTTTCTGTGCAGAGCTATGCCCCTAGAGCCCTTTCTGTCCTCTCCAGCTGCAAACGTCCTCAGCCCTTCTTACAAGGGCTCCATCCCCAGCTGCCTCTACTTACCTTTGGCTTGTGAGCGCTGGTGTTTGGTGTCTGGCTTCTGCTTGTGCTCAGTTACTGCCTGCCGGTTGTGGTTGGCATCCAGCGCTGCTCTTGGCTCTTCTCTGGAGGTGCACTGGGAGAGCAGGGCTGGTAACGGTTTGGTCTGTTGCTCTGCGGTGGTGTGAGCCGCCAGGCTCTGCCGCAGGCAGCCTGAGCTAGCTGATGCTAGGAGGTGTGTGGTGCATGTAGTGTGGTGTCTGGGGCTTTGCCTGGAGTGCTGTGCAAGGCAGCTGGTAAAGCAGACCTAAAACCAAACTGGCTCTTTGGATTTCTGAGCCTGATGCTTTTTTTGCCTGCTTCCTGTTGAAGGCAGAGTTTGGCTAGCGTGGCTTGACTTGACTGTCCTCCTTCAACTCCTGGTTCGTTACTGTGTGCAAGCAATGTGGGGAGAACCTGCTGCCACGGTGAAGGGCGGTGGGCTCACTGGGAGCGGGGGGATACTGGGGTCTCACGGCTGAGTGCTGGAAACTTGGACTTTGTTAAACTCTGCAAGGCCAGCGTTTGGAACTGCTGGGGAAGGGAAGGTGGAGAATGCTTGCTAAGATGTAGAAGGAAATCTGTACTAGCTAATTACAATAAAGACGTATTAATCTGTGTTAATCTGTTCTTCTTTTTATTTTGCTAATCCACTTACTCTTACAGCTGAGAACACACTTGCCTTTTCTTGCCTCTTCTATTTAAAGTCTGGGATTGGCGTCTCGGTGCTGCATGGTTGCCTAGCTGTGATACTGCTTTGATATGGGCATGGGCGCTTGGCTCTCTTTAAAATCTCTACTGTGTAAAGGTTTAGAAGTGAAACGTGCACTGAACTGATTTTGAAATCCTTAGAAAAATGCTTGAGAAATGCTGGTTTTCTTGTCAACACTTTCCACTGATCTCAGGGAGAGACAGAAGGGGCAGGACTGGTTTCACTTGGCTGAAGGCAAATGCTAACCAGTGTGAGACATCTCTGGATGAGCTGATGTGGGCTATGATGTGCAGCTGCTCCTGTGTGGACCCATGGGTGCCCTGGAGTGGTGAGAGGGTCGTCAGCCCATCAGTGCATGGCAGCAGCCTGCCCGGGAGGGTGCGAGGGGCCATGTGGCCAGGAGGTTCCCAGGACTCCAAGGATGATGCGAAAGGCTGAGTTGCTGGTGACTGGTTGCTGCATGTCTCCCAGCCTCTCTGGCCCCTTGGTATTTTCCCTTGATGACTTACCTTAAAGCAAGTCAAGCAAGCTCTTTCTGGCTCAAAGAGACCATGTCAGAGCCACATAGCGTGATCTTCAGCATTCGATTGCCTTGCTCATGTTCCGCGTGCAAATGCTGTACAAAATCCATGCACTCCTTGCGTGTGAAATTGGAAACTCACCATCGTTTTGTCTCCAAAAACCTGTTAAAATTGAATGAATAAGGAAACTCATGCATAGAAGTAAAGGCTATTCAGAACAGACCTTGGGATTCATTTAAAAAAAACAAAAAACAAAAAACAAAAACCCAAAGCAAACAAAACCCCAAAGCAAGTACTGCAGAAGCCTAGCCCTAGTTTCATGCATGGATTTGGAGGCTGGCTGATTGCTCTTGATGTGAATCCTCTGCACCGAAACCAGAGGCTCCAGGTGCAGGGCAGTAACCCAGATCCTCTTGCTGAGAGTGTGGGAACCTGCTGGCAGAGGCAGAGCCACTCAAGCAGTGGTTCAGGCAGAGGAAATGCAATGTCCTGGTTCACCAGAAGCAAACTCCATCTGTCCCTAAGGAAAGCTTTACTGAGAAGCAAGGTGTCGATGGGGATTTCGGTGCAGAAACATGAGTGGGGAATATCAACCCGGGCATTTGTGGTATGGAGTGTGATCTTTGATGCCTTCCCACCAGCCTATTTGGGAAGCATACTCCTCTGCGTGCAGGATGCTCCTCGGCAAAGGTTGGCTCTGAGTGTCACCTGAATAATTGCCAAAACTGATAAAAATTGTCATAATGGCTCGTTTCTTGAGCCCCAAGAGTGAACAGCTGCCAGGCTGTTGCCAAGATACTTTGAGTTCTACCGGATTTGAGGTGCTATATTAGTGAGAACCAGGTGGCAAAGGAGGATCTGCTGACCAGGGTGACAACACAAGCAGGTAATGGAACTGCATGTTGGAAATGGGAATTGTGGGTAATGTCACCAGTAACACCAATCACTTTATTTGCATGTCATTGTTGGGGTTCCTGTAATAGCTCTCCTAAATTTCTTTTTTTTTTGTTAACTCTGTAGCACTTGATTATAACCAATGCGTTAAAAACAGCACTTCTGTCGAGGAAAAAAATGAGACTGCTAAAAATCTCTGTATAGAAGTTACAACTGCTAGTTTAAGCTACAATAGGAAGCCGATTCCTTCATTGTAAGGAAAGAAGAGATGGAACCTGTGGGGAACAAGCATGGATGGAGAAGTGATGAAAACACTAGCTTATAAATTGGAGGAAATAAGAAAATGAAAATGCAGTTAGTTACTTGGACTTCAAATAAGACCAGAACCTCCTCTGGAAGGCAAAGTTCTACTTCGGGTAATTAAAACAACTGTTAGTAACAGCCTCAGCTGGTTTTGTCTTCCTGGGATAGCCAAACAGGTAAGGAAGGCTGCTGGCCCCAGGCTGCCGGCCTCAGCTCTAGCTGCTCTTGCTTTCACTGTCAGATGTGGACATACAAAAAGGGAAGGTGTAATCTGCATGTCCTTGGTGGTTAATTGCTATGGCTGGTGGTAAAAGCCGAGAGGAAAATAAGACCAAATCAAGGTGGGGCACGGTGCCGTGCTTCACCGGGCTTTACTGCACTGTGCTGTGACCTGGCAGAGCTGTGCTGTGGTTCGGTGTGCCACAATGCCTTGCGTCCTGGGGGAGCCGTGCGGCGTCTGGCTATCCTGTGGCATGATTCACCATGATGGGAGGCAGTGATGCCATGATTCATGGCATGGTGCTGGATTCCCTGGGCTTCGTGCTTGGCTGCGTTTCGCCATGACGCGCTGTGCTTCACTGCTCCACTGTGATTCGTTGCGCTCAACTGTGACCGAGGACAAGTGTGCTGTGCTTCACCTCCTGCTCCTGTGCGGTACTGTGCAGTGCTGCCACGTGGCAGAGAACAAGGGCCCTGCTGTGAGCCAGTCGCTGTGCTTCACCACATTCACACACAATACCAGAGCTGCACTGTGCTTACCCTGCATTGCCAGAGCAATGATGTGCTGCACCGGAGCTGTGCTGTGGCTCACAAGGGTCTGTGCAGAAGTTCACCCCTCCAGCCGAACTGGATTGGGCTTTGCTGTCCTGCACTGTGCTTCATCCTGGGCTAGAGCTAACCAGTGGTTCAGCAGGGCTGGCCTGTGCTTATTGGTAAGTAGGTGCTGCTCACCTGGGGCTGTGGGTGCTGTGTCATGGCCTGGCAGTTGCTGGGATGTCCTGCTTGGTGGTACTGTTCCCTGCACCCTGCTCCCATCCCTTCCCCTCCTCCTGCCCTGGGGCTCTGCAGGGTGGCACAGCTCGGTAGGGAAGTGGGCAGTGCTTGGTGCTGTGTGCCCCTGGGCTCCTGTGGCATATATTGGGCTGCCTGGATGCACTTGGGCTGCCCCTCTCTGTCTGCCTGGGGCGTCCTGCCCAGCCCTGGCACTGCCTACTGCCCTGCTCACTTTACAGACACCCACATATAAACATAACCTTTATTGCACACAGCGCTGGGGTTTTTTTCATAGAAAAAGGTATTAACACATAAGCATTTGCAAATTGAAGCAACTCCTGTTGTTTTCAGAACAGTAAAATAGCATGCAATGTCTTCGAGACGTTCCTTTTTAAAACCACCAACAAGATCGGGGGGGAGGGGGGAAAAGTCGCTGAGTCTTTCCTTGTGCCCCTTTCAAAATGATGTGAAATATATATATATGTTTACATATATATTATATTTTTTAAATCTGTAACATCAAATTCTTTGTGCCCTGGTTTCTTTTTCTGTTCGGAGAAGAAGAAAATAGCTTCATTTATACAAAAGAGTTCATTATGTACAAGTTTGTTAATTAAATATAAATGGTGCAGGGAAACGAGCAGTGTCCGTTGCGGGTGGTCTCTGGTTGGTGCCCTACACCAGCGTGTAGGACTTGGAGTAGGCTCCGGCGCCCTGTTTTTGAGACCTGCCTACACCTGATGTGCTCATTTCTAGGAGTGAGTCCCTGGAGCCTCCCACTTTGGAGTGCGTGGGCACCCGTGCCTCAGCGGCAGCAGCGGCGGGGGGCTCGGCAGTGGCGGGGGGTGCTGGGGCGGTGCTGGCGGTGGGCGCAGCAGCCGTGCTCGTCGTGCTGGGCATGGGGAGAGTCCTTTGAGGTAAGGTGGTTGTGGCGGAGGCCGGGGGAGGCAGGCCCAGGGGCTTGCTGCCAGGGTCCAGCGTCATGTGCCGGGCTTGTGCGTGGTACGCCCGGGCGAGGTTTCGGATGGAGGCTTCCCGCGGCGGCACCACGGGGCAGGGCTCGTGGGTGTCGGGCTTGCGGAAGAAGGCCTCCGACTTGACGTAGAGTGGAAGGTTGCAGTAGTCGCCTGCAAGGGGAAGCCGTGGTGGGTGAGGCTCTGCAGGGGCCCTGCCCACCCTGGGGGACCCCTCCTGGCCCCCACCCTCTCTATATGTTAGTGGAATATGATATAAAACCTGTAATATAATCATCCTATACCTTGTCATACTTTAGGCAATGCAATGCATCTAGCACATCAAACTACAGTGTTCAATGCTTTATGTAACGTCCTATAAAGTATTATAATGTGTAATACTAAAAGTACGCTGTAATAAAACAATGTTATACAATGCTTTCAAAACATTCTGACTTTCTTTTTCTCTGTTATGTTTTCAGGTATAATACAATATAGTATGTATAGGTAATGTAGTGTGTAATGTTACTTACGAGTGTGTGATACAAGGCAGTAGTATCCATGGGGGTATATATCGCATGCTGGTCTGTAATGTATGTTGCGCAAACATTTCTACTATGTTTGTCACATCAATTGTAGTATACAGTACATGTCAGTGTTATATAGTATGCTCTATCAACTATTATACTATGCAAACAGCATTTCTATTTCAATAAACAATATATTATGCTCTGCTGTGTTATATAGCAGTATATATAACTGTAATACCTTACTTTAAGGATTTATGTGTATGTATAAGACACTGCATTATTATATTGTGTGATATAGGTGATTATGTAACACAAACCAATGCAACACTATTGCTTTTAATGGTATATGTTTTGTAATATGTTCTGTAAACTACCTGTTCATAATACTATAATAATGTATTATATTGTCTTAGAATGTACACTATACAATTTAAAATGTATCATAAAAGTATATTGTCTTGTAGCAAAAGATTATCTAATACTGTATATTATATAATATACTCAGTGTATATAAATTAATTCCCAATTATCACAGCTATTTTTAAAATAGATTTTCTGTGTACTATATCCCTATCCACTATATGTATTTTCCTGAAATACAATATTTCTTAGATATATTTGTATTTTTTCATAATGAACATGTGTTATATCTCTGTTAGCTGGAAGAAACATCTCAAAGGGTTGTGTTGTATTCTATTGTAAGGTCTCTGCTGCTGAAAGACAGCTCAGGAGTGGTATTGTCACATCTTTGGTGCTAGAATGGTTGTATGGTATTGTCTTTGTGGCAGAAAGACATTTCTCAAGTGGTTGTATTCTACTGTGTGGTTGCTGCTGGTAAAAGATGAGTCCTGAAGGGTTGAACTGTCTCTTACTGACACTGCTGAGGCACTTGAGTACAACCCTGGGAGTCATGGCCTTCAGCAATAATGTAAGGAGAAAAGAGGAGCAAAGCACAGGGAGAGGAGAGAGAAAGAAGAGAGGAGAGAAAATTAGAACTGTTAGATTTTTGAGTAGGTCCTGTGGGGATCTTTTCCAGGTTGTGTTGGAATCTAGAAAAGATCACTGCAGAATCTACTGAAATCACCTAGCAATTCCAATAGAAAGCCTTACAAAACCTAGAAAGTGAACACACAGAAACAAAACAGATGATACTGAAAGATCAGTACTGTGGAGGGTGGAAGAGAGATGCTTTTCCCACTTCCTCTCCTACTCTTCACATGAACTGCCTCTTTCAGTACCTTTATTTTTTGTATTTTTTTCTGCATTACACAACACATTAACCAGGAACTGTACAACTAAGGACAAAGCCCATGTATACATACTCTTGCTGGCACGGTGTGGGATGGGTACAGCCACACTTTTGCCCCGCTCGCTGTCCTGGGGTTTGGGTGGGGAGGCTGTGAAGCGACAGATGCCAGGCTCTGATGGTGTGCTCATGGAGGTCATGCTGTCAGCATTGTCAGTGGTGCCAGTGGTCATCTGGTCTGAGGAGCTGTCAGAGATGAAGCACTCTGTGATCTCAAACTTGGCATGTTGCAGCTGCTCCTCCAGCTTTGCATGTTCATAGGCACGTGCCAGCTCCTCGTAGGTAGATGAGGCACTCTCTGTCGACACCATGCTGTTCCGCCCCTTGTCTGTGGAGGAGAGGACACATCATGTACCTGGGAAGTTTCCCTGGCCTGGCAATGCAGTTTTGCACATCATTGTCATCTGGGAATACCCAGGCTCTCCCTGCTGAGAAACAGCCAGCCATCTGTCCCCAGAGCTGGGCACAACCCAGCAGCAGCAGCAGCTCAGGAGCCACCACAGAGCTTCTGGAGGGGACCAGGAGATGACAGCGTGCCTGCCAGGCAGGGCAGAGCCCTGCACATGCACACAGTCCCCACACCACACCAGGGCAGCCACATCAGTTAACCTGGAGCTCAACAACGCTGCACAGGGCAGGGGACACCACTGCCAGCAACTCACTGAGAGGGCGAGACCCAGCACAAGAGCCAAGGGCCCGTTACCTGCCTCTGTCCAATTTAAGATGCTATTCATAATCTTTACTAGGAATTGGAGTACACATTTCAACACTGCTGCTTTTTTCGCTCTTGCTGTGGAAGTCCTGGTTCCACGCTCCCATTGACTGACAGTAAATCCTATTTCCACAGTCACCCTGACCTTGTGGTTTGGGATCACCACCCATGTCCCCCAAACCAGCAGATCCCTGCTAGCAACAGCCCCAGGGGCTGCCTTCGGCCCTGCCTCCTGGGCAGCGCTGGCAGACCTGTGTCCTGAGACAGGCTGGCGCTGTAGCTGTCGCTCTCAGTGACTGTGATGCCATGCTGGGAGCCCACTGTCCTCCAGTCCGAGGTGAGGGTCCGTGCCGGGGTGGACGCCTGGCACTTGGTGAGGGTCCACTGGCTGGAGTACCGGTTGCGGGTGCTGTGCGCAGACTTCACACTCTTTCTTGATACAGGGTCTGGGGCACAAAGGTGACAGAGTGAGTCACAGTGGGCCGCTCCTAGAGACAGCCAGGATGCTGTCCCATCTCCCTGGGGCGCTCCCAGCTCCTTCTGTCTTACCCACAGCTGCTTTTAGGCATGGCCAGTGCTGGGGGACAGGGCCTGCACCCCAGCACCCTGCTGTGGGGCAGCAGGAGCACCCCTCTGGAAGGGGATGTGCAGGGACCGGCTGTAGTGCCCCTGCGGTGAGTGCCCGGCTCGCCCACACCTGCCTGGTGCCCGTGTCTGCAAGCACCCCACACTGTTGCCAGCAAACCCAGCCCAGCCCCACATGATCACAGCCACTTACTGGTGCCGGGGCGGATGTCCGACATGTCGATGAGGGGCCCTGTGTTCTGGATCAGAGCTGGGTGATGCAGCGAGACGCCCGTGCAAAAGCTCTGGGGGTTCACCGCCTGACTGAACTCCGTGTCGGTCACTGGGATTGTGGCTTTGTCATCCCCTGTGGGAAGAAGTTGGAGCTCAGACCTCTTTCTCTAGCCAGCACCTTGCTGTAGGCCGTCAGTGTGCCAGGGCACATGGGGATGGGAGATTTGCCTGACTGTTCTCCAGCCTGGGCAGCGGTGTGACAGTAACCCCCACCGAGGCAGAGCCTGGCCAGGGAGATTGCTGCGGGTGCTGCCGGCTGTGCCAGCAACAACGCAAGGGGAGCTGCAAGCACGCCTCTGCACCCTGCTCCGCTGTAGGGTAGAAAGGGGACAGCCTGGGGACACCGCAGGCTTCTCGGGGCCAGACGGGATGCTGGCCCATGTCCCTTCCCCAGGCAGGTGCTGCTGGGGCCCCACGCTGCAGGGAGAGCACGGTGCTTACCCAGCTGTTTGATGCCTTCCTTGTCCTCGATGAGGAGCTGTACCCGAGGGATGTCTATGTGTAGTCGGGGGCCCTGCGGGGGACCCTTCACCGGCGTGTCAAAGCTGCGGTTATTCTTGCTGTGAGGTAAGAGGGGATGCAGACCCAGCAATTACTGGAGAGAGCCCCAGCAGCTCAAGCCTAGCAGGAGCTGGGGCTTGCCGCCAGCCAGCCTGCCTGGGGCTCAGCTCTCCAGCTAAGCAGCTCTCCCCCAGGCAAGCTCTGGCATGGGTTCTGGGACCCTCCGGCAGGCAGGAGCAGGCAGGAGCAGGCAGGAACAGCCAGGAGCACCAGGCTGCTGGGCTACAGAGAGGCTGCTACAACCTTCACAGGTCTAAACCCCAGAAGGTCTGAAACAAAGTGAGGGCTGAACCTGGGGTTAAAAGGATCTAGGACCACCCCCACCACCCAGCATTCCCTGGCTTCCCCACCCACCTCCAGCTCTGAGACCCACCTGATCAGCATTTCAGCCAAACTCTTGGCATCTGTGCAGGAGACACAAAAAACAAGAAGGCATTTTTTTTTTTTTTTTAAGAGAGCTGTTTAGGGCATAACAAGTTGGTCCAGGAAAGCACAGGTCTGTGGTCCAGTCCTGGGCACTGTGCCTCGGAGCCCCATCTCACCTCGAAGCCTCTTGAGCCGCTTCTCCTTCCTCTTCTTGCGGATGATGAAGAGCAGAGCCACTCCTAGTGTGGCCAGGATCACAGGGCAGGCAATGGTGAAGAGCTTCTTCACGTCGTCACCCTCGCCTTGGGCAGACTTGATAGGGGGAATGGTGCCTAGGGCAGAGCACGGGCAGTCAGCGCTCCCAAGAGCCCCCTGCCTCGGCGGTGTGGCCCCCGCCCTGTCCCTCCCACTCACTGCCATCGTAGTCCAGCGTGGCGAACTGCGTGGTCTCGTTGCCGCAGCCGGCGCTGTTGCAGGCCTTCATGCGGAGCTCATACCACGTGGCCTCGCGCAGCTCCATCAGGAAGACCTCACTGGAGCTGTTGGTGCGGAGGCTCTGCCAGACCCAGTTGCCCTTGGGCCGGTACTCCAGGACGATGGCAGTGATGGGGCAGCCCCCGCTGCTCCAGCCCTGCAGGTTCAGCCTGGCATGCGTGGAGTTG